>NC_045593.1:595000-2073949 GCF_009819795.1 Aythya fuligula
CCAGGGCTGGCCGCAGCGCCCAGGCTGGGTGCAGGGAGGCAGGGAACCACCTCGGCACCGAGCCAAGGCACTGCCGACACGCACACAGCCAGGGAGAGGTGTGAGGAGGCCATGGCTGGGCAGAAGGGAGCCCGTGGGGTGTTCTGGGTGCCTCGTGCCACGGGGGGGCTGCTTTCCACATCCCTGCTCTGCGCTGAGGGACGACGATGTGCCCTTGGTAGCCTGAACGCAAGCATCCTCCCTCAGCATCCCCCCTCCCCAGCTGCTGGCACCTACAGGAGGTCAAAGGATGGACAGGAGCTGCTCCTCCCAGCGCCTGGGGCTCTGTGAACACAGAACTGATGCTTATTTTCCAGCTGGCCAGAACTCGGTAGACAAATCCTACCCCTTTGGGCTGGCTGTGCACAGGGGCTTTGCTAGCCTGGGGGCTGCTGGACCAGCCGCTTGCGTTGCCTTCCAGCATCACATCAGCCCTGACCTCGTCCTGCTGCTGCTGCCAGAGCAGAGCCACGGGCACCCCAGCAGGACCTCTGTGCACAGCGGGCAGCAGCCTTTCACCAAGCACTCAGCTGCTGAACGCGACCCGATCCATCTCCAGGCCAACACAGCGCTCCGGCCACTGGGATTCGGTCAGAGGGGCAGGGGTGCGAGGGCTTCACGGCGCCCAGCCTGCTCCGCTCAGCCTCAGACGTTTTTGGCTGGCAGAAAGGCAGAAGGTAAACACAGAAAATTGCATCCTCAGAATTAGCAGCTTCCACGAGAAGTATTTCTTTGGGGTATCTGGGTTGCAGCTGTACATTACTGTATGTAGGAGAGAGAAGTTAAAACTATAAAAGAGCACAAGCAAAATGCAGACCGCACAGAGAAAGAAATCTTTGGTATCTTTGGTATCATCAACACGATTAAAATTACAAATGGAAAAAGTCAGTGAGGTAGCCTCTTTGGTTCTCACTAGAAATAGAAAGGTTTTTTCTTTTTTTCTTTTTTCCTTTTTTTTTCTTTTTTCTCTTTTTTACACACACAGAAGTTCATTCTTGGAAGCAGCTAGTTTAAGGGTTTCTCTCTTTTTGCTTGGCATGTATTATTTTTCCCCCAGCTTAAGGTTTAAGAAGCCACAAAGTTCAGGCAAAGTATCTCAGTGTCTTTTCTTCCTATTGTTTCTGAATGCACAGTTTCAGGTTGAATATTCATTGCTTGTCCTCAAAATTTGCTCTGTTTTCTGACAAAAAAAAAACATCTGTAGTGCTTTAAAGGTAATTCTAATAAAAAATAAAAACTATACAAGGGCATCCTTAGATGATGATGAATAAGTTAAATAAATAAATTATATTACGAAGTCTTTATGTGCCATAATAAAGGTATGTTGCACTTTCTGATCACATGGGAAGAGATTAACTTAAATAATTTAAATTTTTATATTTAACAATTAAAATCAATTAAAAGAAGAAGCTAAAATTAAAATCCTGTTTTATGTAACTTGTCATTTTCCTCCTGTCTGTAACAGAACTTGGCTGCTCTATGAAGCAAAACTAATTTTTAAGTGTATTTACTAACATAGGCTTGCATCTCTGATGCGCTAAGACAGTAAAATGGATAAATAAGCAAAATTAACCCCAAATTAATGAATGGTTGAATTAAATAGTTTTGAATAACTAACATTTGACCCTGATCCTGTAGTCTGCTTTCAGGCAAAACTCCCATTGAACTTTAAAAATAAAATGAAACTCCGTGGGATTTAGACTGAACAGAGATTTCAGGACCTACTCTAAGGCTAAACTAAATAAATTACATTACTGATAGATAATATACTGGGTTAAAACCCACAAGTGTCTGGAAAAAAATAAAACCATTTTAAACTTTGCATTTTAAAAAAATTAAACAATAAAAATTCCCCTTAATAAATATAAAGGAGGCCAAGTATAAAGTTTCCTCGTGTCTTAAAAATACGTACGTATTGTGACAAGCAAGAAAAACATTGTTTTGTTTTTTTCCAAAGCTAACACACCCTTTCCAATACCATGTCATTACCGTGTTTTGTTTTGGAAGAGGTGATCCCTATTCCCTCACGTAGGATTGAGAGTAGTTTGCTGGTTTAGTCCTTCTCAGGTCTTTGGATTTAGCTTTAGTTAAGAGAGATCCAGAATAAAGCTATTCAACCGAAGTAATCAAGCACATTCTTTGTTCCTTCACAGGTGATTAAATAATATCCAGGGTTTCTTGAAAGTTGAATTCATCTTGGATGTGCCCATGATAGTAACTCCAAGTTCACAGTAAGGAAGATGCTGGGATACTGTCTGTACAAACTAGTCTCTCGTATCAGAATAAATAAAAGGAACAAGTTACATTACACAGCTATATAGATTCATAAATATACGGTATATAAACGCAACATATCTGAGTTTTGTGTTTTTTTTTTTAAAGTATGAACAGAATATAGCATATATTGTATGTGTGTACATACAAATATATCTACCCACAGCATATTTTATCGACACTCCTCTTCTGAGTCAGCTGCTACATAAATGCCTACAATAGGTGACAGTGAAATGGAAGACAACATGGGGCCATGAAAGATGCAGGGATAAAAAATGCAACAGCATTTTCAGATGTTCAGATGAAAATGAATTTTGAGAAATAAGAAGGAAACATGGGCAGCTATATTTGCAATCCCTAGCACAGAGAAGGCTCCCACACGTCACTAAACAAATACTGTCGCATGGGCAGTAACATCTTCCTCAGTACTACTCGGTCAGCACAGTTATGTTGCTTCCAGTGTGAGACTGCAGATCAACATTTGCAAGATCAAGGCAAGAATTTAAGTCATAATATTGCATAACAAGAACTTCCACAGTTTGGAGATAATTAATAATTTCATACTTTTTTTTGTTATAATTCAGTATTTGATCTGTACTTTGTCACAGCTATTGGTACGAACTCTAAAATGAAATAAAAAGAACAGGTTTTTGTTCATAAACTCCATGAGAACAGGACACACTCCTCCTTGCCTCTAAGGCATGTGGTACTCGAGAGGCTAAATCTGCCAGCCTGTGGCTGTTCCTAATGCAAAGTGACCCCAAGTCCTGCTCCGCGGCAGGGACACCGGCTGTCAAGCACACTCCTGATGTGATGCCCCAGACTTGGCTCTTCTGAGATACACTTCTCTGCCTTGCAATTGCAGTGAGCTAAGGGAAGGTAGGGAACGGCGTTGTGGGTTTTTAACCCGTGCCGTGGCCATTCTTTGTATGGGTACAAAGGCGTTATGGAATGGAATGAGAGAAAAGCAATCCGAAAAACAGCATTGCACAAGGCTGCTACGAAATGCAGTAAAAACTTTCAGAATGAGAAATTTCCCACGAGGTCAATGCCACGCTCACGATCTGTACGTAGAGGCCAGGAGGCATGGACCCCTGAGATGTGAACGAGGGAAAAAGGGAATCTGGCCACAGCCCCCGGCCGGGCCCTCACTCTGCCGTGTGCTGACAAACTCACACACCTGGAGGCGGCATGCACCAGCCCAGACCTGAACCGTCTTCTTTGCAACTTTATTCCATGCCTGACTAGGAGGCTTTTTGGAATCACATTCGATCAGTCTGGGAAATCTGTGTTTAAGGAAGTTTTAACTCCCAGAGCTGGTACGTGCTGTCAGTTTAGCTGCTGTGAGGATCCTGAATTTACTTCTCAAAACTTTCCTGTCCTGAGCAGGCACGGCTTTTTGATTATTTTTTTTTCAAAAGTAAAAAATGGAAAATGACTGCAGCAGTTTAACAAAGCAGTTAAAAAAGGAACTTTCATTTAAATGTAGAAATGGAACAAAATAATACCCTGGGCAGAGCTCTGCTCCCAAATTTGGTTTGCATGTCATGATTTGCATCATCGTGACTGTGACAACACAATATGTCAAAACAAATTACTGATTTGCCACATGAATTGCTGAAACCTCAGTTACGGTTCAGATCAGGATCTGATCATAATAAGCCAGGCTGTAACGGTGCTCAGCACTTACAGTGAAATAAATCAGTACATATATTGCAAGTTTTATCCCTGGGAATGAGGAAGAGGGTATATAGGTATTTCAACTGTTTTCACATAAAGGAGGATGGGTGTTCAAAGCTCTAAACATACAAGAGATCAACTCTATCTGACAAAACAAGTAATATCCAACAGACACGCTTTTTGTACGTGGCTCCGGCTAGAGCAGATGTCCCAGTTTAGTATCCCAACATCTTACACTTGGAGTTCATGCAACTCCTGGAGAGATTCCGTGTGGGGTAGAAACAGGAATAACATAAATAAACCCACCCTTTGTGTTGCTCAAAGAAACAGAATTGATTACCTTTCCACAGATCAATGGTGCTACACGCATTTCAGTCGTGCAAGAGGAGATAATGAACTGAAAAAACAGTTGTGAGAATCCTCATCTTTGGTATTGTAGCTGTTGAGGTTTTGGTTGCTCTGTTCCTTGTTCTTTTGAAAAAAACTGCATAGGCACAAATTAAAGACAATCTTCAACTTTAAGATTACTGAGTTGTCAAATGAAGCAGCAATCATACTGGCTTTACGTTGTTTTTGTTCTTGTCAACCCTTCCTTTGAAATCTGCTTCCTAAAATGTCCAAGATGTCTGTCAAAACACAGTGTGTTACTTGTTCGCTTCCTGACGTGCTTCCTTGTTTTTTTTTATTTTTATTTTATTTTTTAAATGGAACAGTTTGTTGCAGAAGAAGTAGGTGCAGAAAACGTTTCTTTGGTTTCGATTAAGTAGTACATAAAAAAAGTCTCAAGTGTCTCTAAAGAAGCATGACAGCGCTTGGCTTGCTTTCGAACCCCGGGCCGTGCTCCGAAGGGGCCGTTCACTGGTAAGGACGCACATCGAGTGACCGCGGCCGCTCCGGCCGCGAGGATCGCCTTCGCTACTCGACGACTGCCGTGGCTGCAGCGAGGCGGCTGTGACAGCTCCGCCGCGCCGCTCGGGACTTTGCTCACGTGTTTTTGTCAGCGCTCACTTTCTGCTCAATCGTACAGCGAATGACCGTGAGAGATTGAGGAACGGGCTGGCGTTTGCGAGGCTTTCTGGTCTCTAAAAGAACGACCACGCTAACGATGACGAAAAGAAAACGGCGAGTTACAAATATCTTTGGCTTGCAGAAATCCTGTCTCTTTGGTGTGCTGTGTTCTCGGCAGCTTCGACGGACTGGTGGACGAAAAGAACTTAAAATGTAATGGGCTTAGATGGCGTATTTAAGTCATATGTGGCACAGCTAACATGCTCAATGACGTTTGAAGGGCTTGTTTGTGTTTGTTTTTTTTTTTTCCTGCTTGAAAGTACCATAAAATTCCCATAAAGATTTTCAAAAAAATGAACAAAAATACACTGAACGCTAAATACTTCTCAGTAACAATGAGACTACAAAGGAGAAACTAGATTCCTGGTAACTGAAAAGGGCTTATTAATGACCTAAAAAAATCTAGATCTTTCAAAACGTTGTGTTTGCTCCATGTACTGTAGCAGTTAAATTGACCTCCTGAGTGTGCATCTGCATTATGTACAAACACAGAATTTGTGACAAACTGCAAACTGTGCTTGAGACTTGTGTAGTCACATACTTTTTCGCTATCACCTTTGTAAATTAGAATGCATCTCAAAATAACAGCTGTAGTGAGTCCAGGATCGTACCTATTTCTATAGCTATTGTCTTTGTGCTTGATACTTTGAGCTCAAGTGACTTGAATTTTTCTGATCCAAGATCAAGCTATACTCACTGATTAAATCAAAGAAATTAAAAAAAGAAAAAAAAAAAAAGAAACCTGTAAATTTGATCTTTTTTTTTTTTTTTTTTTTTACCCTAAAACACTTAACAAAACCATGCCTGAGATTTAAAAACAGGTTCTTGGACTCTTTAGCGTCTCCGTGTCAGACTTTGTGCTCCGTTCTCGCGCGGCGGTGCTGCAGGGCGGTGCGGCACCGTGCTGCGCAGCGCCCGCCAGCCGGGGCTCGGGGCTCAGGAGAAACTTGCCTCACGAACGGCTCTCTTCCTTCAGACCTGCTTAGCCTGTCCTGAGCATAGTATTACATAGAAAGAGGTTAGTTTTTCACTTGCGCCTTCTAAAACTGACTAAAAGCCGTAAAAAGTGTCCTCTGTTTGCAGCTAGGCTAGGACGAGTTTCCGGGAGGATTGTGCTTTAAGTCACCAGTGAAGGGCCCCGCCGCGCATCCGCTCGCTCGGTGGCTCCGCCGCGCCGGCCGCTCCCGGTCACGCTTTGGTACAAGTGCTGGGGGCCGAGGAGGAGCCCCCGGTGCTCAGATCGTCCTGCCACTTCTCCAGGCTGCGCCGCCTCGCGTTCATGAAGAAGTTGCTGACGGTGGTGAGCTCCAGGCCCAGCTGCTGGGAGATGGTGATCTGCATTTCTTTGGACGGGCGCTTGTTCTCCTTGAAGATGGCGAAAAGCGTTCGGCGCTGGAGGTCAGTGAAAACCAGACGAGATTTCTTCTGGGAGTTGTTCCTTTCTTTGTTCGGCTCCTGCTCTTTGCGTTTGCATGCTTGGGGAGGGGGTGGCAGGAGACAGAGAGAAAGAAAGGGTCAGCACGTGCGAGACGCCGGCGAGCCCGACCCCCAGCACCGAGGAAGCCGAGCACCCGTGAGCCTTCCTGCACCCGCTGCAGGGCGGCCACAGACCCGGTCCCTGCAGATCATCCCTCGGGAGCATCACGCTCAGCTGAGAGCTGCACTCCAAGAGTGCTCTGCAAGTGGCACCAGGGGTGCAGAGCTGAATTTCAGGGGCAGCACACTCGTGCCTCTGCTCACACGCCTAAAACAAGGATTTGGGATGGGCACCTGATTGTGAGGCATTTGGGCACTGGTCTCCAGCCCCTGGCAGAGCTCACCCCTGCGTGCTTATCATCCACACACCCGACACAGCCCCCAGATTCAGATTTCTGCACAGTGAGGATTTTTTTTTTTTTTTTCCACACTCTTTATGAAGCAAAAATCTGAGAAACGCACGGCAATGTTAGGATAAAAAAAAATAATTTCTCTGAATTCAATCTAGGAAGGAAAACACAAAGCACATCCTTTTCTTTTCACAACAGCTAAGAAAAAGATCAATTATCTGTGGATACTTCCCTTGTACCACAGCATGTAACAACTCCGGATAATTATTTCTTAAGGAAACTGTACAGGCCTCCGTTCCACAAGGCGAGCTGCACCACCCGGGTGATTTCTACAGCAGACACTGAGGCAATACCACGGGAAGTCGCTGCTGGCGCATTCAGGATGAACATTTTGTCCACGTTTTGGGACAGTCAGTGCATCCATCTCCTCCACCTACAGAAGGAGGCCTGTGTCCCCTCCACAACAATGAGGTTTAGTGCTTGGAAGGGGTTCCTATTTCTTTGCACAGCCCAGAGCACGCCCCAGTTGAAGCTCTCAGGGCAGCAGCTTGCGGTGACCACAGCTGGGGGAAACCCACAGGCAGCACAAATCCTGCCGCCCACCCAGCCGGGCCTTTTGTTTGTTTGTTGCCTCCAGGAGCAGACCTCTGTGGCTACTTTTTAATCCTTTACCGATGTGTCTGTTGTTTTCTCCCCGACTGCAGCTGCTGTGTGCAGGAGAGCTGCTGAGGCAGGCGGCGTGCCGGGGCTGTGCAGCGTGCACCGAGGCCCCGTCTCTTTTACCTCCTTGTTCACTAATCTGAAAAGTGCTCTGACTGGCAGCAGCGAGCTCCACCTTTAATGGTGAATTAGCACAGGTTTATGTGGATTAAGTTAGCTTCCAAACACGCCTTGTATCGAGTCATTAGCCTCAGAAATGAGGAAAGGAGAGGTCTGTGATTAGAGGGGGCAGGTTGCAGGCTCCGTGGCGCTGTGCTGCAGCTCCGTGGGTACAGCTGCCCGTCCCCGCGGCTCTGGCTGCCAGGCTGAGGGCCCACTGCCTGGGGGCTGTGACGGCTGACACCGAGCCCAGCTGGGGCAGGCAGAGCAGCCCCCTCCCCTGCTGGCTCTCCCTGCCCTTCTTTGCTCTGGGATATTCCTGGGGGCTGAGGGAGAAGCGATGGGGCACTCCTCGGACATCTGTCAGGAGATCAGCTTCGGAGTAGATCCTGCATCTTTGATCTGGCAGGCAGCACCTGCACGTCACATAATCTCACTGCAGGGCAGTTGGGGAGAGGAGGAACACTGCCCTTCCACACCTTCCCCTCTCCTGGGGCACCACACACCACCCCGCCAGTACCAGGAGCAGCACCGCTGTGCCTGCCAGCAGCGCCGTCCTCTCCATCACAGCAGATCCTTAAGCAGCAATTACTTCATTTTTCCCAAAGAAGCTTGGAAGCATTGCTGAAACCAGGCACTGCGTTACACGGCACGGCACGGTCACACCTCACAGGGCACCCCACCAGCACGCCTGGCTCTTCTCCTCTCCTTTAGCTGCTCCCCGTGGTGTCCCCATCCCCGGGCTCTGTTCCCCATTTCTCTGTCCCCAGGCTCCTCCTGGCACATCACACAGCTCTGGCGAGGTGCCTGCAGCCACGGCATGGGGCTGGGGGCCAGCTGCACCCCGGGGCGCAGCGCAGGGTGAAGGCAGCCAGGAGCACCCGCGCCAGCGCCTGTCCGACGGTCAGGCTGGGGCGGCAGCGCCGTGTGCTCGCTGTGCCAAACGATGCTAATGGGCCTCAGAAAAATCGGTATTAATAGCTGATCCGTATTTATTAGCACAGGGAGAACATCAAGTGCTGAAACCAATACCACTGCCGCAGCACATCCAGATTTAAAAATAGACTGATAAGGCTGTCTATGCGAGGCAACAAGATAAAAAAAATCCATATGTTGACATGGTTAGGTAATGTGCTGGGACACAATAAGTAGAGTGAATTGGTAAGTGGGCAGATTTTTAAGCAGACGTATTAAATAATTCTGCAGCTCTGACGTGTGAAATGAGAAGCTGGTCCAAAAAGTAATGCTCAGGCTCTGGAAATGTCTGCAGTTAAGCTGAAGGCAGGGCTGTGCATGTATACACGGCTGCGTGCCCGGCTGTGACGCTACAGAGAGCCTGGCTGCGCTGGGTAGGTAACGGGCTGTACTGGCCAGCTTCACTCCGTGCATGGGGCTGCATTTCCCAGGATTTCTGCAGGAAGCTGGACTATTTTTGGTGTTTTGGCTGAGCCTGAACCTGATCTTGCACCCACTTTCAGCTGTGAAATCCAGGTGGCTGCAGTGGAGCTGCCTGAGAGGGAAGTCAGGGCCGCTCAAAAAGGACCAGGGACTCGGCAGACCTTGCAGCACGGGTGGCAGGAGCATGAACTGCAGAGGAGCACGATGAGCCTGGGGCGCAGTGCTCAGCGCCACACACCTCAGCACCAGCCTGAGGGCTCCAGAGCCTTGGGTGCCCTTTCAGGGACATCTGCCTTTGCCAGAGATCAGCTGGCCTCATAGTGAAGGCAGCTCCATGGGAATAAACAGGGCTGAGCCCTTCTCGACACACCTGGGTTTCAGTCGGAGATCAAATCTGAAATCCTCAAAGATAATACTTAAAACTGAGATGGTTTTCAATTGACTGGCAGGAGCAAGGAACATCTGGAGGATGTAATCCTCCTGACCGAGGTTTGGGCTCTAGTGCTGCACCCCAAGCAGTGCGTCAGAGCCACAGTGCTCTCAGGGAAACCCCTGCACAACAACCAGGGAGCTCGGTGGCTTTTCAGACCCCAGGCAGCAAATCCCCCGTCCCCAGCTCCCCCTCTAGCACGGTGTGCCCTGCTGCCCGCTGTCCCAGGCTGCTGGCCCCAGCGCCCCGTTCCCAGCTCCCCTCATTGGGATGCTCTCACTGCGAGTCCCCTCTCCTCTCCCTGCTCCTCCTGGCTCCTTTGTCCCTCAAAGCTATCTGCATCTCTGAGCCACCAGATAATACACTCCACAGGTGATGTTTTACTGCACGTCGGAGATGAAAAAGCAGCTTTTATTTTGGAGGGGCTGGATCTTTGCATTCGGCATTTCATCGAGCCTTTTGTCTGAGCCCCGTGCAGTGGGGAGGCGACGAGCACCTACCCTTGTGCTGCAGATCCTAATAGGTTCCGGGACACAGGGAGGATTCCAGTGGTTCCTAACATCACTAATTTATGTCCAGAGGTACTCTGCGTATTACAGTTATTGGTATCTCATGATAAATAATGCAAAGGTATGTGCTTTTCAATGCATTCAGTAAATACTTTCCTTGAACTGTTAAGTTTGCTCTTGAAAAGGAACCATAAAGGCAAATGTTTTTCCTTGACATGCATTTATCAGAAGAGAAAAAATGGAGCGAGCACTCTAATAAAATAAAGTTATTACCCAGGAAACCTGCCTGCAGAAGGAGAAACGTTTTAATAGTAGAAGGAAGGGAAGCAGCCATCTTGATTCTAAGAGCAATTTGATTTATTAACTGCAGTTAATACTGGCTATATTCTATGGAAGAAAACAGATAATTAACAATAATTGAAAGCCATAACTGTGAAGGAAAAAGATTCATCCCTTTTGTCCACGCTGGAGTAAAGATGCTTTACATAGAAACAACACGAGCAGATTCGGTACCGCCTCACCTGATTTTTACTCTTGGGGAAACGCACTGATTCAGAAGGCCCCAGCAGGGTGCAGGGATGCGACACCCCTCTGCCGAGGCGGGCCCTTCGTGCCATGCCCCCCAGGAGGCACAGTGTGCCCTCAGCAATCCTGCAGCTAGAGCTACGGGGGCACTCAAACACACTGCTCTCAGCCAGCGAGGTGGGGGGCTGGCGGGCTCAGGACCCCAGCACCCAGCGCAAGCACAGGGAGGCGCGAGGTCAGTCAGGAGGCATCAGGAGATACCTGGAGCGTGCCCCCAAACCTGCACCCTCCTCACTGTTAAATAAGTTTCCACGAAGATAAATATTTAGATGTTCACCTCCAAATACGCAAGATGCTCTATTGACTTTTGGTCAGCATGTTTGCAAGCCCGGGGTTAAGCATGTGCTGAAATACTTGGCTAGATCCCCGGGATAAGGCGAGCAGAAGCAGCCGTGGCTGCTGGTCAGCAGCCGCAGCAGCTGTTCCCCCACCTCCACCTCTCCGTGCGAGCCTTTAGCATTCCCCAGACACGTTGTTTGGCAGCCCCAGGAGCATGATTCGCCACGGCTCCCTACTTTGGAGCTGCTTTCTGAACTGAACGTGTGAGGCGAAACCTTCTAAATGGTCTGCTGCTTAGCAAGAGAAATAAGATTGCTTCAGTTGCTGGTGTTCCTTTTACAGCAACATCTCAGTAACTGAACTTGCAGGCAGAAACACTTGTGATGGTGAAGCTACAAGTAATGACAAAAACATTTATAACTTGTTTGGAATTCTACCCTGTGATTTTTCACAGCTCCCCGTGGCTTTGGGAGGTCATTCGCACAGTCAAGGAGCAGAATGGTGCTGTGGGACTGGTATGCCCAGTTAAAGTCCATCAGCAATAGCTCACGTTTTGGTGGGCCCTTTGTGGCTGGCACACGTACAAGAGGCATTCACAGCAGCATCACCGCTGGGTATTCTCACATCTCCACTGGTCGGACGTTGGGACAAAATTTATCATTCAGGCAAAGATAAATGGGAAATCCATTTATCGTTTAATCCAGTCCCTCACGCTAGACAGAGGGAACTCAGAAATGACACTTTTTCAGTAATATAACTGGAGATCAGCGTGTCCCAGCTGCGATTCCCGAGGCTGAAGAACAGCATCCCGGGCTAGACCTCGCCCACAGGCCAAGCTGCCCATGGGCCATCGTTAAATCGAGCGATGCTACCGATAGTTCCTTTGTCCGCAAAAATACTCTTATTTTCAGCAACAATAACTCTCATTTTCCATTTTCTCCCTCAGAAGGGAGGAACCCAGCCAGCCCCTGCATTACGGATAGCTATAAATCCTGGCAAATACTCAGCGGCGTCGCAGCTGGTAACTATTGTCTTTAAAACTTGGGTCTGCACAGACTGAAGTATGGTGAAATTTAACTCTGGTCATTAAAAATGAATATATGGCAACTGTTAGCAAATGGCAGCGGATTCTACTGTGCCATTACTAGTGCTGAGTAAAGCTGTTAGAAAAGAGAGATTTATGCCCGTGTACACCCTTGCTGCCCTGCCGAGCCCGCCCGTCCCCCAGGCTGCGGTGGTCGTGGCGCCGGGAGCAGCCCGGCCGCAGGCAGCCCCGTGTGGTGGGACCCCCGGCCGGGAAGCCTGAGGAGCACGGCGTTTTACAGCAGGCAGCTCGGCATTTTCTCCTGACACTTCTTGCTGAAAGATGTCCAGCTGGCCCCATCGCTAATGGCTGAAATACGCAGCTCAGAGCAATCAATTTGCAGCACGCGGCAGCAGCCTCACAAAGCCCAGGAGCAGCGCTGCGCCTTCTTGTATGCAGTAATAGTTTCTGTGAGCTATTTATGCATGCTCCAGTGGTCCGGTCCTTTTTATAGAAGCTGCTTTTGCCACATGTAGGCAAAAATTGACTGGCAGGGGGCTCACGGCTGCGACGGGCAGCACTGCAGCAGCGCTCACCCAAAGCGTGCCCCAAGCAGCCCAGTGCTCGGGGGGACAGGCTGGGACGTGAGGGGATGGGGTCACCAGCACCCAGAGGTGGCTGTGGGGAGGAGGAGGAAGAGGAGGCACCAGCTTGCTTGGGATACTGGGAACAGGTCAGTGAACCAGCCTGTGACTCGTGTCCCAAGGAACACAAATACAGTGCAAGTTCTGCTTCTAATCCAAACACAACCCCGACAGAAACCCAACGCCGCCCGCAGGTACCTCTGACTGCAAACCGACCAGGCAAGGAGGCTTTCACCAGAAATCTTGGAGGATGACGCAGCCTGCTGAAATTTTCTCAGAGCCACACTTTGTGGTCTGCTTTCACTGCAAAGAGGCTCTCTTTGTCTTCACCACCTCTAAATTTATTTCCCTGCAGCTTCTCAAGGTAACCCACACCCTCGGATTGTCACTGTTTTTATGATGTTTTCACTTTAATGGCAACAGTGGCTCCGGAACTGCGAAACCAATAAACAAATGTCAAGAAGGAGCCAAGTAGAGAACAACATTCGTTTAACCCACAATAAGTCATTTCTCTATTGTTTGTAAAGATAAGCCATGAATATTGATCGCTCCTGTGCCGTTTCAGATGGGTGTAGCACAAAGTCAACCAAACCAAGTTATCTGTCTGATGGAACTAAAAAATGTTTCTCAATTTGATTTCAGAGAGAACTCAATGTGAAGGAAATTTAATTATGCTAGTTACACCGAACACAATGAAATGATCATCAAAATGTTTTCCAAAGGTTTAAAACGTTTTTCTTTTGATATGATCCACTTAAAGCAACCTCTTCTATATCTGCGTTACTACAATCTCTTAAAAACTAGGCCTCAAAAATCAATTTGATTACCTCTCTGAATTAAGTATGCACAAATGAAAGCAATTGAGATCAATACAAATTAGGTTAAGTACTCCACTGTGTACAAAATCATTATGTAACAAGAAACAATTTGAATGAAGATGCAAATAATCACATTGTTAGGGTGCGCAGCCAGCGCACATTTATCTGCTCATTCCCATCTGCTACACACACATGCTGAACCCTCTTCATCTTTTTCACGCTCGTGAACACCCTCTGAAGGCACTTCTCTAGAGCAGAAGCTGCGCACAGACGGGCTGCAAAGGCAAGGTCCTCGCCAGCCCCTGTCCGGGCACACGGACTCGTGCAGCACCCCAAGCAGCAATCCTACACCCTGATGTTTCCTGCCGGGAATGTTTTTCTCGGTACTCCGCCTAATTTTTCTCTCGTAGCTCTGCCACGGAAATAACGCCTTTCTATAGCCGGGACTTGCATCCTTCAGCTATTTGAGAAGAAAAGATGAATGGATTTTGGGACTTTGTTCTTTTATATTGCTTTCTGGCATGTAGCGGGTCTCAAGCTATTTGTGTCAAACCTCTTGTAAATCTGCTGGAGAGCTGAAATTGGGCTGTAAATCCTGCAGGGCAGGGACTGTTTTTTCTGCACAATACTGCAACACCGATCTCAGTGTGGGATCTCTGACAAGGGCCTCTAAGTACTATTGTAATATACTTCCATCATTAATACAGAATAATAAATAATAGATGGGGTAGGCCAATTTATTGCACTCTAGGGCAGGAGGAGTGGAGGCCTGGTGAGCGTGCAGCGCGGTTTGAAGGCGCTCCTTGTCACCGGGCGGCTGCAGGCTGTAGCCGTGCCCCCCAGCAGCTCCTGCAGAGCAGCCCCGAGGTGCGTGCTGGTGGCCGAGGCAGGGGGCATCCTGCGGCGCTCGCCATCCAGCCCTCCCACCCGACAAACCCTCCTGCCAGCTGCCAAGGGAAGGAGCTGTCTCAGAGCTGATTGTGAGCGCTGGAGGTATCTGAAGGCATCCTCTCCAGCAGCCGGGGGATTTGCCTGCTCTCACGCCTCGTGGGATCCTGGCCCAGATGTGCAAGCTCACGCTGTGGCTTCATTTCAAGACAGCAACCTCTGAGATCTTGCTCCTCTCCACAGGTCCCTGTTATCACAGCGAGGGGTGCAACCACCCCATTAATAGCAGTGATCCTTCAAAGCACTGGCCATGGCTATACATACATGGGGAAACTGAGGCACAGAGCGAGGAGCACACCCGTGTGAGAACTCAGTTGCCTAAACCTGAAATGTATGTCCTGCCCTGCCAGCACCTGGGAGATTTATGCGTCCTCTTGTTCTGAGGATTCTCCCCTTTGAATGCCCAAACAGTTTCCCAGTGAAATATAACACTTCTCTGTGGCAAGAAAGACCTGGAATTTAAAGTGAAGGGAAGCGAGTAAGCACTGAATCGGAGCCCGAAATCCTGGAGAGGATTTGGGTTTGAAGTATCTTGTCTTCATTATTTCCTACTGGTGACTTGAGGGGCTTTCCCCCAGCCGTGCTGCCCTGGCACGCCGCCGTGCTGCGGCTCCTGCCCAGCAGCTTCCACTGCAGCCCTGAGCCGAGCCCCCTGCATCCCGCTGCAAGGGGAAGCACGGATCCACCGAGGGCTTGCTCCGTGCCTCCGAAAGCAGCTTGTTTTCAGAACTGCTGGCTCACGACAGAAAGCGGGAGATGACTTTTGACTTGTAATGGCTGCTATTGACAGGGCGCAGTTATGAAGAACCTGAGAGGGAAGGACCAAAACTCCACAGGCTTAGCTGGGACAGCGAGACCTGTGCTGCCGCCCTGCCTCTGTGCTCCTCTTGCATTTCAGACAATGGCTGCTTAATGCAAAACACAAGAGCAGTCCTTGGAGGGGCGCTGTTCTTTGCCACAAGGCCAGGTTCCCATTCCCTCCTTCCCCTGGGCTTGCCAACCCGCAGCAGGAGCTGGGTCCTCCCTCCTGACGTGCGCGGCAGGACGGAGGAGAAACCTGGCGCTAAAGACGTCAGAAGGACTGGGGAAAAGCCTTGGAAGCTTACACACAGCCTGTAGGGACCACCAAGCCCTTTCACACGGGCAGCCTGTGCCCAGGGCTGTCCCAGCACCATGGTGCCCCAGGAGGAGCCGGGGGGTGACACCGGTGGCATCACGGCCAGGTCTGGTGGCAGGGGGACACTGCCCACCGAGAAAAGCAGCCGTGCCTGTACCCGGTGTGGCAACACGTGGGCATGGGAAGCAGGAGGGAACTGGGAGAGATGCGGGGCCAGCAGGGGAAGCTCTCCGAGGAAGACTTCCGTGTGCTTTTCCGCTGCCCTCCGCAGCTATGTGCTGCTTGCCAAAGCTTAATGCCTCAGCACAGGCCCTCGTTTTGAAATGTCCATTACGACAAGATGAGATCTGCTGGAAAATCACCACTACTCATAAATATGTTCCCTGCTTACTTAGAGATATTTTGGTCCCAGAGACAATTTGCGTTTTGGGAAACTGCCAGCCTCCCTTGCTTGTCTAATAATTCCTCTGTGAAGCATTTACCAGTGGCTTGAGTCCCCTTTTTCTCACAACGGAGCGGTTTGATTTTATAGCTCAGAAAACCCAAACAACCCCCAAACACTCTGATTTCTTTTTTGATTGCATTTCCATCCCCCATCAGTGAGTTACCTTGTTGATCTTATCACTGAAGCCATTTGAGATTAGTCTATTTTGTATGATTTCTGCGTACAGAAACCCTCTATAAATCAGAAAGCCTTTTATGCAAAAGGCTGCGAGATTGATAGGACTGGATACAAAATCTTTTTCCTTGGAAAAAAAAAGATGTCCTATCTGTCCCATCGGACCTAACATCTTCTCTGCATATTCACCTCCGAAGTATGATGGGGCTTTTTGTAGAGAAGACAGGAGACATGATAGCGGTCTTAAATACAAACAGATTGCTATCAGAAGAAAGGGAGTAATTTTTTTTGTGTGTGCTCTGCCTGTTGGGGATAAGATGAGAAGTAAAGGATTTGAAAGACAAAAAGGGAGATTAAGGCTACTCATTAAGGATTTTTTGTACCTGCAAGCCCTGGAAAAGATTGCCTAGGTAGCCAGGAAATCCCCACTGCTGAAGAAGGGGGCAGGCTGTGAGGACAGGTGGCATCCCAGTGCTTTCCAGCCCGGCCTCCCCCATTAGATGGACTCTCCACACACCTGCAGAGCCCTGTGGCCACTCTGAAGGCAGCCGCAGGGGAGCTCCTCTGAAGCAAGGAGCCTGCTGCTTTTAATGTTTGCAGGCTCAGAACAGGCGTGTTGGGATGCTGGCAACGAGCTCATCATCGCTGAGTAACCTCGCAGGGAAGGCAGGAAAAACAGCTTGCACCGTGGGGATGGCAGGAACATGTAGTGCAAGGGGGGGGGAATAATACACGGAGTGACAACCAACTGCAACCGTGGTGCAGAAAGAGGAGCACGGGGTTTAAGTCAAAATGCCCCTATAAAGAGCAAGGGAAGAAAGAGGATCAGTTACTGGAAAATAAAATAATCCTTTTTGGCAAAAATGTTCTCTCCTTTACACGTTCCTTGTCACAAATAAATTGTGTCAGCTTTAAAATGCAGAGAAATACTTGAGTTTTGGGTATTTCAGTTCAGGTGGTGACAACTAAGAGATACTGGGAAAATGTAGTATGGAAATATTGAAGAACAGATCAGAAAAACTCAGAGTGAGTGATACATCCTGACAGACTGGTTGTTTCTTTTATATATATATATATATGTATATCTATACATACATATATAAATGGAGAGGAAAAAAGAGGTAGAAATGCATTTAATAATGAATATGGTCAGATTTTTCCTTGTCAACTGGTCAAGAAACTGAGAGAAACTCCTTGCTTAACAAAAACAGTATTCAAATGTCTGCAGAGCAGAAACGTCCCCGGTGTCTTCAGAAATTACGTGGAACAACGAGATAGAGCGGGATATTGTTTCAGAACATTGGTATGTGAGAAATATAATTTATCACTCAGCCCCACAATTTACTGCATGGATTGTTCAAACATAACCACTAATCTATATCTGAAGAGAGTACTAATATTTCAAGCCACTAAACACCTTTCAAAGAGTCTTTATGCACCTGTATATTTAGTTTGACACTAAGAGATAGTTTTATACGTATTTAACACAACTGATACGGATGCTGTTACGCCTTAATTTTCAGCTGTATCTACAGACGACAAAATAGCCTCAGATTCCAGAGGCAGAAAATGGAGGTGGAGTACAGAGGCAGAGGACAGACAAGAGCAGTGCGCCTCTAACCACGCCGCCCCGGCAATCACCAGCACTCAGCACATCCCAGTCCAAGGTGCTGGAGGTGCCCAGGGCAGAGCCCCCTGGTGCAGCCCCGGCCTACGGGGACACAGAGCCAGCAGCCCCATGCCCCTGCTGGGACCCCCATGGTTGCCTTGGCCAGGAAGAGACCCCAGTGCTGGGGGTCCCGGGGCACCTCACCCCTCCCCGTGCTCTCCCTGTGCCCTCTCCTGCTTCCTTCTCCCTCACCCCTTCCTCTCCCTTTGCCCTCTAGGTCTCCCCTTGCCCTCCCCTTGCCCTCCCCTTGCTCCTCGCCTTCCCCCTGCCCCTCCCCGCTCCCCGGTCCCCCCGCCCCGTGCCGCTCTCCGTGGTGCTGACGGCAGCGGCGGCTCCGCTCCGGCACCGGGGGCGCCGGGACACGGCGCGCCCCGCACAGCCCCGCACGGCCCCGATGAGCCCCCCAGAGCCCCACACGGCCCCGCACAGCCCCCCAGAGCCCCGCACAGCCCCGCACGGCCCCGCAGCCGCGCTCGGGAGGGTGGAAGCGGCGCTGGCCCCGGCGGCCCGGGGTCGCGCGGTGGGGAAGGAGCGGAGGCCGCTGAGCGCGCCTGCTCTCAATCATTGCTGGTGTTTGGGTACCCAAATGTGCGATCGGCAATAAGGGGATTCAGCAGGCAGGAAACGCGAGCGGGAGTCTCGGGGAGAAAGCGGCGACGGGGGGCCCGTGCCCGGCTCTCCGGGGGCCGAGGGAGCTGGGAAACCCGCGGAGGAGCGCGGCACGGGAGCACCTGGAAGCGCATTCCTGCCCTGTGTACCCAGCAGGGCTCGGGCTGGCGATAAGGGGCTCGGCACCTCGCAGCAGGGCGGGCGGGAGGACGGGGCTCCGGGTGCAACTGCCCTGAACCGCCGCTGAACTCTGCCCTCCGAGCCCGTGCTGATAAGCGCCCTGACGCACCCTGATCGCTAACGCTCTGCGGGCGCTGCCCTCCGGCCGCAGCAAACACCGAGCCCGCGGGGACGTTTCCGCGTGGGCGGGCGCTGCGGCGACAAGGCCGGGACCGGGGGGCCCAGGAGGGACCGGGGGGGCCAGGAGGGGCCGAGGGGGCCCCGCCGTCCCCTGCTGCCCGCTCCTCGGCCCCGGCGCCCTCTCTCCGGGTCTTTGCCCGGGGCCACCGGAGCGGTGCAGGCGCGGCGGGCAAACCCTTGGAGCGGGGCTCTCACCGCGCGGCTTCCGTGGAGGGGAGAGCGGATCGATGGGATCGATGCGGGAGGTTTCCCCGGCCCCGCACGGAAGGAAGGGCTTCTCCTCGGCCCGGCGGCGGCGCCGTCTGCCCCGGCCCGGCGGGACCTGAGGGTGCTGCGGGGGCAGGCGGGGTGGCGGCGTGCGGCGGGGCTGGCCCGGGGCTCCCGGCAGCTCCCCAGCGGGGCTCTCTCCGTTTCTGCCTCCCTGCCGGGTCCCGGCCGGGCTGGAGGCTCCCGCTGGGCGCAGGGCTTTGCCCCGCTTGCGGCACATTGCGGTCGGTTCGAGGAGGATTTGGGGGAGCGCGGTGCAAGCGGCTGCTGCGCTTGGCAAACCGACGGGCTTTCGGCTTATCCTGCTCAGAGAGGCTTCAGCAAGCCAACCGAGGGGCAGGGAGCGCCGAGGCGGTGAGGCTGCATTCACCCGTGGCAATAAAAGCTCCATTTCCCGAAGGAAAGGTGCGAAGGTTCCCCAATCCCCCGGCCCAGCCATGGCCGGAGCCGCTGCCCTGGTGCGGGCGGGTGCCGGTGCAGGAGCCGAGCCCCGGCGCCGCGGGGTTCTGCGGGCGGCTCGGCTGCAAGGCCCCGGGGAACCGGCGGCACAAACCCGGGGCCCGGCCCCGCGCACCCGCAGGGTGACCCAGCCCGCAGCGAAACCGGGTTGAGGCCGCGGGAGCGTGCCACCGGCCCTCCTGAAACCGGGCCGGCCTAAATCCCAACCCGGCCGCCCGGGGAAGCCCCGCTGGCCGCCCCCCCGCCGCCGCGGCGCCCCGGGGCAGCGGCACGGAGACAGGCGGGGGGGCCGGGGGGAGCGGGGTGCTGGGAAGGCCGAGCACCGGCAGCATTACTGGAAACCGGCCGGATCAGGTTCCAGATCAATGAGAACTGGGTCCACGCGTTTATGTTCCCGTTGCCAGCATTAATGCTCTTTTAATCTTCTAAACATTATCTGCATCGATTTCCCTCCACACACACGTTGGGCTGAGGAGGCGACACGGCCGCGTGTGCCGGCTGGGGCTGCCCGGCCCGGGGCTCCGCACCCCTAGGGAGCGGCCGGGGGGAACTGGGGGGCTGGCAGCAAGCAAAGGGAAACCAGATAACGGGGGCACCAAAACGGCGGTGAGCACGAGCAGAGTGCAGGCGGCACGGACCGGGAGCTCGGCTCCTCCAGCTCAGGGGCTATTTCCACCCCCTTCTCTCTTTCCGATTGCCCTCTCCGTTCTGCCGACACTCCGCCCGGGCTCCAGAAAAGAGGAGAATCGGCCGGTGACCAGCTGCACGGCCGCGGTTACGGATGCGGTCGGGAGGCAGGAGGCGAGCCCCGGCCGGGCAGGGGCTGCGGGGACCCCCGGAGCCAGCTCCCTGTGCTCCAGCACGGTGCGGTGCGGTGCAGCCTTTGGGAAAGCCTGCGTTGTGTTTCCCCTCCGCTAATCTCTGCAGGCTGGCATCAACCGACACGGCAGAGTTCCCGGAACAAACATCGCCAGGTTTCTAAAATGTGTTTGCGGACATGGAGCCGTCACAGCAGGCGGCCCAGCCGGACCCCCCCGCTGCACCGCGCCTGGGGTCGGTGTGTCCGTCCGTCCACACGTGCGCTGGGCGGCCCCGGGCCCGTCCCCTCCCATCTCTCGGGGTGCAGGAGGCGAGCAGCTCCTGCCCGCACAGCCCCGGGTCCCGCCGCAGCCTGTCCCCGGGCAGGCAGCGAGCCGCAGCCGGTGCCTCTCTGCCAACATCTCCTCCGCTCTCGGCGAGCCGCGGCGGTGCTGAGGTGCCACGGGCGCGCACCCAGCCGACGGCGCTCCCCCACCGCAGGGAGAGCCATTTGTGCCGGTGCCCCCCTCGCCCCGGCTCCCCCCCAGCATGCCCCCAGCAGCCTCCCCGTGCCCCCCCGGCCGCTCGCCCCCCGCTCCTCCCGCAGAACAATAGAGCGCTGCGGCGCGCCCAGCCCGCGCCAGGGGGCGCCCGGCCGCGGAACAATGCGGGACCCCGCGGAACAATGCGGAGCCTCCGCGCCCGGCCGCGGAACAATGCGGGGCCGCCGCCAGCCCCGCGCCTCCCGGGGCCGCCACCCGCTCTCGGGCCCGGCCGCCCTCTCCCGGGGGCGCCGGGGGGCGGCCTCGGAACCGCCCGCCGAGGGTGGGAGGGGAGAGAAGGGGCCGCGGGCCGGGAGGAGCTGCCCGCACCGCCCCGCACGGCCCCGGCCCCGGCCCCGGCCCCGGTCCCGGCCCCGGCCCCGGGCGGGCGCTGCCCCGCGGGTGGCCGCGCTGCGGGACGCGGGCCCCGCACGGCGAGCACGGGCGGGAGGCGCGGGGGCAGGCGGGGCCGGGAGGCGCCCCCCGAGCGGGCCGGGACCCCCCGCGCCGCCCCCGCCCCCGCCCCCGAGGGTCGCGCCCCGCTCCCGCTCGCCCTCCCCGGGGCTCCGGCGGGCGGCGCCGGGACCTACCTGCGAGTCTTAAGGCTGACATCCTCTGGAACTCGGGTTCCTGCAGCCATTTCCACATCCTCCGGAAGGTCTCCCTGCCGGATTTCAGTTTACTCCAAGGCTTAGGGTTCCGTAGCAAGTCCGAGAGGGTCCCCTGAGACCGGCACAGCACCCGCTGGGCGAAGATCGCCTGGGGGATGCTGTAGCGCTTCAGCTCCGCCGTGATCCGCTGCGCCACTTCTTTGGTGTTGATCTCCTCCAGCTGCCCCGAGCCGCTCACCTGCGAGCCGGACGAGGAGGGCGGCCGCTCCCGGCCGGCGGGCAGCCCGGGCCCGTGGGCCGGCGGGTGGCCGGGGTGCGCGGCGGGGTGCATGCCGTTCAGGTGGGACATCATGGCCGGGGGCGTCGCCAGCCCCCGCGGCAGGTGCTGCTCGCCCCGGGCCAGCATGGCCGCGTGGGCGTCGAAGTTGGGGCCGAGCATCTTGTCGTGGCCGGGCGGCCCGTAGCCGTGCAGGCCCTGCTGCGCGCCGTGCAGCGCGCCCAGCCCGTTGCCCAGCGGGGACAGGCTCTGCCCCATGGCCGGCATCTCCTTGTAGGGCCCGTAGAGGTTGTTGACGGCGGGCAGCCCGCGCTCGTCCCGCATCAGGGCGAAGCTCCCGCCGACGTTGCCCGACAGGCGCTGGTGGTGGTGGTGGTGGTGGGCGTGCGGGTGGGCGTGCGGGTGGTGGAACTTGTCGGACACGGTGGAGATGGGCGGCAGGGGCTGCAGCGGCGTCAGCGTGGTGTAGGTGCCGCTCATGCCCATGCCGGGCGGCGAGGGCTCGCAGGGCACGCTCATGGCGTGGTGCAGCGGGATGGACAGCTCGGGCCGGTACTCGGCGGCGCCGTCCAGCAGCGAGGCCATGCCGGGCACCATGGCCGGCCGGGCGGCGGCCGGGGCCAGCTCCTGGTGCGGCGGCGGCGGCGGCGGCGGCGGAGGCGGCGGCGGGGGGGGGGGCGGCGGCGGAGGCGGGGGCGGCGGCGGCGGGGGGGGGCACCCGCAGGGGCCCGGCGGGGCCGCGGCCGCCGTGGTGCGGGCTGGGGCTGCCCATCAGCTCGGGCTCATGGCCGGCCGCCCCGTGCAGGCTGCCCAGCGGCTCCATCGCCAGCTCGGGGTTCATGGCGCAGGCGGCCGGCGCGGCGGCGAGGCATCGGTAGGCGCCGCGCCCGCTCCTCATTCGGGCATGGGCGCGGCGGCGGCGGCCGCCGCGGGGCAGCGGGCAGCGGGCCCGGGCCGCCCCCCCGACGGCCCCCGCGGCCCCGGCCGCTCAGCCGGACCCCCCCCGCCGGCCCCGCGCCATGTCCTCGCCGCGCCGCCGCCGCCGCCGTCTGCGGCCGCCCGGAGCTGTCCAGGGCGCGCGGCCGCTCCGCCTGGCCGCGCCCGCGGGGCGGGGCCGCGCGGACGGGCGGGCGGCGCGGCCAATGAGCGGCGGCGGCGCGGCCGGGGGCGGGGCCGAGGGGCAGCGCCGGCCAATGGCGGCGCGCGGGGCGGGGCCTCGGAGCGGCCCTTAAAGATGCCGCGGCCCCTTTGTAGCGGCGCGGTGCGCGGCACGGCCCGGGGACGGGCACGGGGACGGGGACGGGGACGGGGACGGGGACGGGGACGGGGACGGGGACGGGGACGGCGCGGCCCCGACGGCACCGCTCGCCCCGTCCCGTCCCGTCCCGTCCCGTCCCGTCCCGTCTTGTCTTTTCCCGTCCCGTCCCGTCCCGGGGCTCTGCCGGCGGGGCACCGATCGCGGCGCTCGACGGCTCCCGGTGCGGAGCGGAGCGGAGCGAAACGGGGCTGCTGCGGGCGGCGGGACGGGGCCCGGCGGGGCAGCGCCTCCCCCGCCGCGAGCACACGGACACCGGGCACCCCCCGCCCCGTCCCGTCCCGTCCCGTCCCGTCCCGTCCCACCACCCGACCGCAGCCGGCAGCGGGCTCGTCCCTGCCCCGCTGCCGCTGTCCCCGTACCCCGCAGGTGCCCGGGGCTCGCAGCAGCGCGGTGCTGCCCGGAGCTGCCCGCGTTGCCCCGGGGCGCGGCGCCGTCTGCGCTCTGCGGGGCTCCCGGCCTCTGCCCGCGGGTTCCTCGAGGTGGCTCCGCGGGTCCCCAGGGCCGACAGCCTGCCTCTGCCCCCGCTGCCCTCCCCCCCGGGGCTGGCGGTGCTCCCCGAGCTGCTCTTTGGCACCGTGCTGGTGTAAAACGGAGCTGCCCCCGCCCCAGCCGCCCTGCTGCTGTCAGCCTGCGCTGGGAAAGAAAGAAACGGAGAAGGGAAAGAAAGCCCTGGCGTGAGGTGCCTTTGTTCGGGGCAAGTTATGCGTGAAATCTTTTTGTCCTTCCGAGGGGAAGGCAAAAGTTGGGGCTGATTTTGGGGAGAGAGGCGAGTGCAGCCCCCCAGAGGCGGAGGTGCTGAGGTGGGCAGGCAGGGATAAGCGGGTGGGCAGCAGAGGCTGGCAGCCAGGTGCCTCAGGTGCACTAGCAGCCTTTTCTTTCCCCTTCCCTTTCCCCTTCCCCTTTCCCTTTCCCCTTCCCCTCTCGCAGGACGGCTCAGGCCGGAGGCACCTCGGATGCCATGCACTGCACGCCCTGCCAAGGCAGGGGCAGCTGCATCCCCTGTATGTGCTGTATGTGCAATATATAAATAAAATCACAGACACACAAGGAGAAGAGCAGTCGATACAAAAAAATAAAAGCAAGCCTGGCTAATTTGCAGTTGGGGTCCTCCTGCCCCGATGCCATCAGCTCACGCTGACCAGGTGCCATGCCCAGCTCGCAGCAGGCGCGTGGCATTGCCAGGGTGGGCTCTGCGGAGACCTTTTGATCCCTCCTGATCCCTTTTGCTGTCAGAAAAGCCATCTGCATGCAGGTATTTCAGAGGCCACCACAACACATTTTTATTAATTTGGGCATATTTAGCTTTAGTCTGTGCTGGAGGGGCAAAAACCGTGTAACTTCTGCAGTCCAGCAGGGACCCCAAGATTTGGGGATCGTATGGTGGCTTACTACAACTACAGGTGACTCTGTGTCACTCGGTTCTGGGGTCTGTCACTCCCAGCTGGCTGAGCCAAGGTCTCCCACACCTTTGAGACAAGGATGACCAAACTGGGCTCGTTTGTTAAGCACTGTGAGCTGAACGGGGCAGCTGCTTGGTGAGAGAACTGGCCGCGGTTACTCTAATTATTAATTGCTGGCTGCACTTTAGCTGGCTTCGGCTCACTTTGTTTGCTCATAGTACTGCAAAGTTTTCTCTGCCCAAAATAAAAACGTCCTCGGGGGCAGCGCAGCTCTGCGCACCGGGAAGTGCAGGAGAGGAGGTGACCGCGGTGCCCCAGCTGCACCCTGCTCCCCCAGCGCAGGACGTGGCGTGGGCACCGCGGGGCTTGCCCCTAAAATAGCCGGCATGAGCGGGCCACAGGTGGCGCAGGTAATTTTCACCTGCTTTTAAGCAAATATTGCAAGTGTTTTCTTTTGGTGTTTTGAAATCGCTCTCGCAAGCACTTTCTTCTCTGCGGAGGGCAGTGGGGCTGGTTCCAGCCTGGTGACGCCAGCGGCTTTGCCAGTGACACCAGTGGGGCTGGGCACGGCTCCATGGGGGACCCAAAACCAGCGCTTTCTCCATCTGTGTCTGCTGTCCAGGCACGAAGTTCTGCTCGTAAGAAGCAGAACTGAGAATTCTTCCCGATTTTTCTCCTCCCAGACAGGATTTCAGTTATTTAGCAGTAAAAAGCAAGTCGGGCGATATGGGATTTGCTTCCTCCAGAGTTTTGCAGGGAACAGCTTAGAGGATAAAGCAGCTCTGAGAAAGCTGAATCCAGTGCAAATGGACAAAGAGGAAAATGGTTCGGGGGCTACCCGGGGATGTGAGACCACAGCTGGAGCACTCGGTGAGCCCCAGGAAGGGGCTGCACCTCCTCCATTGCCGTCACTGAGGCTCTGGGGCACCGGGGAGCCAACCTTGGACCTAGCAGTGGGAATAGGAAGTGAAGGATTTTCCCTCTCCCATTCCTGCACCAGGAGTTGGATTATGGGGAAATAAATCCCAGCCTCAGCAGCACGTGCAGGGCTGCCCTTGTGAGACAACTCTCGAGCAGCCACCAGCTCCAGTGCCCCAGGACTCCTGCACATCCCCATGGGGAAGGAAGAGCAGCCTGGGTGCCAAGGGAAATCATGGGCCCTGTGGTGCCCACATCTGGAAAAAAAATGGGGAACCAAGAGGGGACAGGAGAAGATGGGGGCTGGGGAAGAGGAGTGGGGTGCTTGTGGGATCCTGCTCGCTGTGGGTGGGGGGACAGCCCCCACTGAGAGGGGCGGCAGGGCCACCCGCAGCATGGCTGATGGCACACTTGGCCGCCAGGGCCATGGTTAACGATTAAAGCTGGCTCCAGTCTGCAATATTTATCTTGGGAGGGGGAGGACCCCAGGTTGTTTGGTTTGTGGGAAGTGTTGGGAAACAGTGACGCTGGCGCGGAGGGACCAGGCAGGGCTGGTGTGCAGTGGGGTCAGCGCGGGGCGGGTGTCCCTGCGTGGTGAGGTGGGGACGCTGCGGTTTTCGCCTGCCCCTGCCACGAGCATTGCCTGCACCCACATGAGCCTGGTGTGGGCCACAGCTTCAGCAGAGGGAAAAATTGGGGATGCAATGGTTTGTACAGGTGGCAGGAGACACGCACAGGCTCACCGTAGAGGAAAATGAAAGGCACAGGCACTGCTGTGCCATAAGTACTCAAACCCACAAAACTTGCCAAGTCCTGCACCCTGGGATGGTGCAGGAAGAACAAAATTTTCTGTTTCAGTTTCATGGCATGCACTTTGTACCAACAGTGGCAAAATGGGCACGTCGGCAGGAGCCCACGAGGTCTTACAAGCTGATAGCAACCTGCTTTAGGCATATGTGCATTTATTGTCCTGACATAGTGACACACGTTTAAACCAGACTGAACAGTGTAACATGTATTGTAGCACTGATCCCGCGTTAATTGGGAGGGAACTAGATTATGTGCCAGCTGATCTGTTTCTGCAGATAAGCTTTTACGAAGAATTGCTGGGAACCAGCTCAGAATTTTAGCTATACAGGGGAGCACCGAAATTATCACTTCATACATAATTTTTGAGGTTGGTATCCCAAAAATAGCCCCTAGCAAGTGTTGCCAGACAATAAACGCTGACAATGTAGATCGATTTGGCAATTGTTTAGGTTTCAGCCGTGGTTAGAGGGAGAAAAATCCCGAACAGGAGATGTTAACAAATGAGGCACCACGGGCACGCACTGCAGCCGTTAACTCTGAGCGTGCCTGCTGCGGGGAGGGCACGCTGCTCCCTCGCAGCCCGAGCCTGCTGCCGGCGGAGTCCACAGCCTGGCAGCCCAAACCCCAAGACCGGGGATCCCTGCAGTGCCCTGCCATGGCAGGAGGGCTGGTAGGGCTCAGGCGGAGGCAGGAGGGAGTCGGTGCACGCAGGCACTGCCTTCACAAGCACTGGGCTAGGCTGTAAAGCAGAATCTGTGGGTACAGAACGCTCTTATTGCTGGATATCCGCTTCATTTCACAAGGGCAGAGAGGGATCCAATGCCCACAAACTGCCTCTAATAAAAGACCAGAGAGCTAAAGCATCTTTTAATAGTGGATGGGTAACCACTGTGAGAACTTAAAAATAAGCCGGTGCCTTCAGCAGCAGCACAGCCCCTAAGTCACGCTGCTCCTGCTGGAGGGGTGGCCGTGCTGCGGGGTCCCTGTGTGTGCCACATGTGCCATGCATGCCATGCTGCTGCTTGTTACAGCCCCTTCCAGCTGGGGAAACGTGGCTCTGGGAATCCAGGTGAGCGCTGCTGAAAAGCCCAGGGCAAAGCTCCTTTCAAGGGAACCCAAGCAGGGTCGAGGCAAGCCGCAAGTCCTCTCTTGGCCTGGAAAGTGGCCACCATGCAGAAATAGAGGAGAAGCGATCGATCGGCTCTGACACAGCACAATGACAGCTCTCGGGGCTCCAGATCCACGCTGCGAGGAGGCCGAGCGGTTCTGAGCCCCGGCTGGAATCCGGTAGGCGTGCATCTGCCCCAAATGCCCGCTGACACAGGGGAACCAGAAGTCGAGGAGCTTCCCCTGCGTACTGTGTGGTCCCCTCGGCCTCCTGGCCTCACCACACTGGCTGGGGGCTTTAATCGCAGACCCTAAAATCCTGAAAAGCAAGCGAGTGGTGAGTAGTCAGGTGACCAAGGATGAATGTAAGAGCAGCACATAAAATGTAAGAAGAGTATCTGAGCCTGAGGCACAAATGAAAGAGCTAGCGAGGGAGCTCAGAAGTAAAACTTGGTGTGAGTTCATGGCCAGAAGCCCAAGGCGCGAGCTGTTCCGCGGCTCTGCGGGGAGGGAGAGCTGGCAGGGAGCTGAGGTAGCTATTGCTGCTTTGCCATCAGAGTGGGAGGAGGTACCGGGTCCTGCAGGGGTCTGTCCTAGCCAGGCTCTGCTCAGTATTTCCATTCCCAGCCGGCAGGATGGGCTGCTGGGGACGCCTGTCACACACAGCACTCGGCTGGAGGACAGGGTTAGCATTCGGGGTGGACTTGTGATGTGGTCCAGGCATGGGGGTGTGCTCTGGGGGCTGGGGGTGGGCTGGGACAGCACCGTTTGCTTTGCCCACTGACACCTTCACAGCGTGGGAACCCGCTGGGGGTTAATGTCATGGGCTGCAGTCCCCCACAGACAGGCGTGGATGCTTGGCAGCGTTCATCCACACAAGTATTTCCATGGGCCAGTTATTCCTGAGTGGGGATTTGTGATGGGGCGTTTTTGGTGTTATTTACCATCAGTTTCATCGGCATAAAACATGCCTGGAGCTCGCACAAGAACCACAGAAAAAGAATCATCGGGCCTGGTGCTCTCTCGAGGTCCGTTCCAACCCCTACAACTCTGTGATTCTGTGATCCACCAGCCTGAAGGGTAATTTGCACTAATCACCTGATGGAGAAGCAGCATGGGGAACCTGGGCTGCCAGCCGGGGCCGTGCAGCAGGGCCGGGGATAACGGCAGCCCCTTTTCTTTGCGGGGCTGTGCGGGTGAGATCGGGTGCTAGCGAGCACCGCGCATCCCTCCTGGAGATTCGTACGCCAGGCACGAGGCCAAGAAAAGCAAACGCCGTTTCATCCACCGAGCATCTGTCACGGGTATCTCGAAAGGGATCGGCAGCGGAGGGCTTGAGCCGAGACCCCGCATCCCCGGTGCCTGGCTCCTGCCTAGCCCCGTGCCTGCAGCACAGCGGGGGTTGCGCCGAGCCGCGCTTCTTCTGCTGGGGCGCAGCGTTCGGGGCACTGTCACATCATCTGTCTGGGCGTGTGTCCGGCCACACCGTGCATCCTGTACAATACGGAACGGGGGCTGATTAAAATGACGATCTGGCGCTCTGCAGCGTGTGCCTACGGCACGGAAAAGCCCTCCAATTCAGGCCATTAATTATTATTGACAGCAGGCAGTTAAGAAAATACGGAAGGAAGAAGTGGACGCGGTTGAGTTTTACAGACTTCCAATGCACAATAAAACATTTTATTTAAAAACAATGCATTCAATATCGTGTTTTGGCACATGAGTCAATGTTGCAGGCACATTCACACCAAACAATAACATTGCTGGAAGATTCAAAATGAATCATCGCGTTTTTCTCCACAAACTATGGTCACGACGAGTATGCGCTACTCCTGTACAGAAAGACCCAGGCTCCTTGCTCACAAATGTGACGACGTATTTACATGCACAACGCACTGTGCAGGCCACATCCAAACCTCAGATGTGCGGCCACATCTGGTACAAGACGCGTCAGTCTGCGGGCCCGATCCTGATCGCTCTGAAGCCGACAGAGACCCTTCGGGGGGAGCAAGACTCGCTGCCAGTTCTGCTTGCAACGTATCTCACAACATGTGCAGCTTCGCATGCCGTTCACCTGAGAGTGTACTCTGGCCCCTTGTGAACATTAGCCATTTAAAAATAAATAATACTTTTAGTATGGCCATTAAATAATGAATCCTTTAGTACAACTATGGCATTTTTTTTCTCTCTTTTTTTTTTTTTTTAAATATTTATCTTTTTATCGAAAACAACTCCATCAGGCATTTGAATAAAGACACATTCATTTACAGAAAACCTGCTTCCTAAGCGATTTGTTTTTGCAACCTCCATTCCCAGTGAGTTATGTTTCACGACTACTTGCTTTTTGGTATACTCCACAACTAAAACCGGTAGCCAAAACGCCTTTTTTTTTAAATGTATCCTGCTACCACCCACTGAAAAGATGCAAGCAACTAAAACACAAAAGGAAGATGCATGGAAGGAGGGCAGGTAACACGCGTGTCTCCATTCCTATGTACACCTGCTCCTGCCGTTCCCGTCCTCGGCTGTCCCCGGAGCTAGTTGGAGGCTTTCTCTCCACTTGGTAAACTGAAATGTTTTGTACTTACGAGTATTGATCACACTGCATTACGCATACTTTCATTTAGCTATATTTGCTTGTCTAGACATTCAGTAATAGTGTATATTTTCCCTGAACTGTCATGAATTCATTTAGATTGAGAGCAACAGGAAGATTTTGGGCCAAACAAAAGCGAAGGAAGAGCCTAGCCAGCACAATAAGGAATGCAGCTGGGATTTGCTGTCCTGAGGACGCAGGGCTGCAGCTGGCATCTTCCTGCAGCTGCGAGCCAGGCAGGAGCACGCTCGCTTTTTTAACAAAAATGCCACTTTCTGCCTTGGTTAAGGATCAAGCCCATAACGTGGGGTTCTACGGGAAAACCAGCCTGAAAGAGGGGCTTGAGAAAGAAGCCCAGCCCTGGCCCTGAGGAACCAGGAGGGTCTTTACCCTCCTGGGGAGCAGAGCCGCCCGCACAGCCTGCCCTTCCCCTTTGGTCTCTGAGAAGAGCGGAATTCAAAGAGATCTAAGGAAACAGGCAGAAACAAAAGATGCACATTTTAAAGATGGTTTTCCACATTGCAACAGCTCGGACAAAAAATATTGATACTAAGAAGCAATTTACTTTGGGCTGTATTGCGCCATTGATTTTGGGGCAGAACTCCCCATTAAAATCAATGATTCTGAAATGTTCAATGTGGTTCTGAAAAATCAATGGGGAGTTTTGCTTAAAAATCAATGATATAATATGGCCCTTTGTCAATAATTTTTCTGTGCTCCCATTTCCGAATATTTGCAGTCGTTTCCACGCTGCCTTCCCTGCACTCGGCTCCTCTTTGTGCCCCTGCACAGCGGCACCGTGCCCTGGCCCCCCTCTGCCTCGGGCCAGGCCTCACCGTGAGCAGGAGGAACCTACGAGGTGCCCAAATTAGGGAGGCCAAGCAAAGCCCGTGCTGTGTAAGGCAGCTTTCCACCACAGTCCAGCACAGAAATGACGGCAGCCGTGGGGAGAACAGGCATGGCACGTGTGGGCGTCTTCCTGGCTTTATTGCAGTTACGGAAGTCGTTTACATTTAAAAAAAAATAAACTATGACAATTTAAAGAACTGCCTTGGGGCTATTTAGGGTTTTGGTTTCAGCTTCTAAGTTTACCGATTATCTTCTAACACGGGTGCTCCAGAGCAGTCGCTCTGAGCAGACAGAAGCCACGCGCTGCCAGGACAGACGGACGGAGGCCCCGACAGTGCCGCTGCTCCTTCCCTGCCCCTCTCCCAGCAATGCCAGGGCAGGAGCTGCCCCCGGCCGCTCCCCTCACTCAGCCACGGGAACCACTTCTCCTGTTCTGCTGCCAGCCCCTCCAGGACCCCCGGGGGTCCCGTGCACCTGCCCAGCAGCCGCAGCCTCCCCGCAGGGCTGGTGTGGTGCCCCCAGAGCAAGGGCTCGGCCGGGCTGCGCTCCCTGCAGCACAAACAGCCCCGGAGGCACACAGATGGAAATACGTGTGTTTAGGCTATGGATATTTACTTGCGAGTACGTCTAATTTAAAGTAGTTATGTCATGTAAAGAACACGCAGCAGCCAAGCAAGACCTGCCAGTGCAATTTTGCCATTGAGAGCCAGCAGCTGAAAACCGTACAGAGTGCATTGGCCTCCACATTGAAGCAAATAGAATGAAAACTGTTCATATTTCTTTGATTTGCTGATTAAAAATGACCTCTCCTGACACGAAGCTGACACGAAGGGTGTGGGGGGCCCTTTGCTCCCCAGGGCTCCCGGCCGAGCCGCACGCTCAGCTGCGCGCCGACCGCAAAGCAAATCACCTGCCCTAGCAAACATGCATCCACTGTGCAGCTCCACAGCAAATTATATCAGAGATGATTAGTTGCTGCACGTCATTAGCAATTAGCGCAGAACCCTTCCTTCCCCGTGACATTTCTCTTTTGCTGTTTTAGGCTGTGCTCTGGCACCCGGAGAAGGCTTTGTGGCCGGGCTCAGCTAGGCTGGGTGTTCCCTGCTCCTGCTCACCGCCAGCAGCGTTTTGGGCTGGGGCAGCCTGGCCCCTTGGCTCAGCCCCATGCTCCACTGCATTCCCCTGGGCACCACACCGAGCAGGGCAGGGCTGAATGCCCGTGGGTGCCATCCTGCCACCCTCAGCACCGGGGGACCCCACGTCACTGGGAATAGCAGGGCTGGCTGTCCTGCTCTGCATCACCCTGACCGCGGCCCTCACCTGCTACTACAACACAAATAATAAATGGCAATATTAATAATAAATCATACGGCACCACACGGCAGAACACGCTAGCGTTACTACACAGCTATGTCTCCATAATCACGTCTGCTAGAAGTCATACTCTGCTGTACGAACAGTGGGGAGCGCAGGACGATTGCGACAGCAAGGAAAGCCGGAGATGCCAGCAGGGCCGATGCAGAATTATGCCCTGGGAGAGAGAACTTCGCAGTCAGGAGGTTTCTACACAAGCATGTCTGAAGTCACTCGTGGACAGCAGGCTGGCATGCCATGCCAGAGAGCATCCAAGCCCCTTCCACAGCTCTAAATGCCCACTGCAAAAGGAAAAGCTGGAAAACACTGGATAATGAAATAGGGAAGAAGGAGGGATTTTCAAAAAGGCTTTATAACTCGCAGTATTCACAGACAGTGCAGAGGGATGGAGTCCCTCCTTGCTGGAATAAGCTGAATTTGGTCGTGTGGCGGATGCGGTGGCTTTTTCCCCCAAAGCACAGGAGATGCCTGCTGTGGCTGGAGGCAGATTGAGGGGCTGGGGATGAGACTGGGCTGGGAGGGAGCTGGGCAGCCCAGGGGCCGGTTTGGGGGCTCAGAGCTCCCCTGGGAAGGGGAGCCCCCTCTGACCACTGTGGGCTGGCTGTGGGCACTGGGCAATGCTCCCAGTTGCTCCGAGTTTGTGTGCTACCGGAGCCCCCTGCCCTCTTCCTACGTCTGCGTGTGGGTACGGAGTCACTGAGAAACTAAAAGGTGCAATTTTAAGGGATGATTTTAAATTGTCTTTTGCATCTTCTTTCAGTGTATAGTCAGTTCTCAGCGTCATACAGAATAATATAAAAATGTTAAAATACTTTTAAGCATACTCGTTTTAATTAGAAAAACAGTTACTTTACAGGCTCCTTTATCCTGAGACATCATGGCCAAGATTTTCAAATATGTGACCCTAAGATTTGTCCTTTTTGCAAACAGCCTGATTTTCAAAGGTACTTGAAAGGCTGTGCCTCCCTTTGACCGCACTGACTGTGACCGGAAAACGAGGCCACTAATTCAGTTGTCTGACCGTGGACCTAGGGATGTAAATGGGGAAATCCAGTAATTGTATTTCCTGTTCCCTGTGCTCCAGCTACACTTGCTTCCCTTTAAAAGCCATTTTTTAGCAACTTGGAAGTCCTGATTTCATTGCGCTGCCTGCCTGGCTGGCTCCCACCCAACCCGCTCACCCTCGCGGGTGCTTGGTGGGGCCGGGCCATGGGGACCCCCGGGCACATCTCCACCGAGCGGCATGGAGCACTGCAAGGCGTGGGCTCCCCGGCGCTTCCCTGCACTGTGGTACGGGCACAGGCTCCGTGTGCTCACAGCCGAGGAGACGTCGTCTCCCAAAATGTGCTTCACACCGAGGATGCGGCCTCGAGAGGGGCGCACAGCCTGGTGCCGCCCTGGGGCTCACCTCCAGGGGTGGACACTCCTCAGAGACCTACGGCCACCCGTTGGGTATTCAGCAACCAAAATTAAAAGACCAAATAGTGTCACACAGATGTGAATGACAATGTTTCAGTCGGTCTAATTTGGAGTAGGGAGTGGCCCCAACTGCCTTAAAACACCGGAGTATTCTAAGAGTAATACAAATGCCTAGCTAAAGTACAAGCCGTATTTTCACCTTCTCTGCGAGGTCTTAAAAAAATGTAAAATTCAGTAAATACGAAAATATGCAAGCTGTGGAAATTTGGGATCCACGCTGAAGAACTTGTCAGTGATGATACACTGGGATTCTGGGTGGCTTTTTCAGTCAGCCACGCCAACTAGATGGATGCTGAGCTACTAATAGCAATGGATACGAGAGAAGCGATACCTTTTAAAATTAGCACTCCTAATTCTAATCTGAAAGGAACAATTGACTTGAGATGTTTAGAGGCATTTAGTGGAATGCTGAAATAGGAAAAGATTTTAAAACATACTTCATAGCGTATATATAAATGCAAAATATTTCAACTTTGCTGTGCTGCTGCATGAATAGCATCCACAGAATTTGATAAATGCTTCTGCACTGCTAAATATGCTTAAACCCTTTGATGAACAGTGACAAGGGTGATTAAAAAGCATCTTTATATTATGGAAAATATTTTAGGGTGGGTATTATTATTATTATTTTTTTTAGAATTGTATCTGAAGAATGTTTAACTCAGATTTGGGCACTTTTTAGACAATCATTTGGCACTTCAAGATTAGGTTCTTAGGCACAATGCGACAAGGTCAGTTTGGCCAGTCCTTCACCGTGCATCCTGTAGAGCAGCTGGAACTCTGCAGGCAGCTGGTGGGACTCCTGCCACTTGGTTGTGAACTTTGTTCCTTTCTTATCATAGTAGTGGTATGGGAGGTCTTCCCTCGTGTTGGGGTCGAACCCAAACGGCCAGAATCCGTACAAGTGAATCTCTTCGCATATGGCAGAAGCAAGCGTATACATGAGAATACCTGTGCTCAGCCGCTTGGGTGACAGGTGTTTGTTTTTCCAGTATCTGTGAAAAAAAACACAAAGGCATGTTAGTATAGGGTACACATAATGCCACGGGTTTGCTGTAAGAAAAAAAGAAAAAATTACTGCATGGAGACTGTCAAAAATGCTGCTGCATGGAGACCATCAGTGCTCACAGCTGTTAACCCAAGCAAGCTAAAGATTGCTGTTCCGGTCAGTCTGTCATGAACAGGACTGCAGAACTGCCTTATTACCAGCCTGATTCTCTTCTGTGATTCCCTTCCACATGTCTTTTTGTTTTTTTTTTAACCTGGAAAAGCGGTGCCTTATCCAGAAAGGTAGATTCACTGGCTCCTGGTCGCATGCGCCACATTTTCCTTGTATAAATCAGTACAGATTTGCTTGGATCTCTCTGCAGATATCTGTTAGCATCCCCAGTTGCTAGCTGGGAAGAGCAAGTTCTTCTATAAGCGGTGCTTTTCTCATGCAGAATCTCACTCAACTCCTCCGTACTCCTTCTGTCTCCGCGAAGCCCCGGCAGGAGCAGAGCCCATGGCAGAGCACACCCTGTGCGCTCCACCAGCCCACCTCAGATGTGCCTCAGTACAAATCCCTACAGAAATAATTGAAGCACTCTCTGAAGCAATAACAAAAGTGCGTTTGCTCTGAAAGCAGACGGTACCGGGCCCTGACTTGCCAGACAGGGCCTATCAGGTTAGTCGTGAACAGAAAAATAAATGCAGTTGTGTTTATATAAAGAGAAATATGTATTTTGACAAGTTAAATGTGAAAGAAAAACACACACCTGTTAACATGTTGCATTATATTTCCTGGCCAAGCCAACTGGACCTTTAGTTGCCCTCTGTGCTCAACAAAGAAGTCAACCAGTGTTCTTGTGACTGTTGCTGATGTGTGGAAGAAGAAAGCCGGGATCCACAGAATGGCTCCGTCAAGCTTTTTGAGACTTAAAAAGAAGTTGTTGCGATCCTGAATGGTCAAAAGATTGTTGTAATACTTCTCCAGGATGCTGGGGTTGAAGGTTGTGAGATTGGTTTTCCTTCCAACATCTTTCTGGAATGCCTCAGTCGGAGCAAAATTGCAACGAAAAACAAAATCAGATTTATCTATTTCTTGTCCGCACTGACTCCCGGTCAGGATTCCGCTGTTTCCAACCACGGCACAAATGTTGTAATGCTTATTGAGGATCGGAGACACGTCTGGAAGCAGTGATCTGAAGTTATTGCTAATAGAAAAAACGTACTTATGGCTGGAATAATCATAATGCATCAGCTGTCCGATCCGGACACTATTCTTGGTCAAAGAAAAATTTTTTATGACATCGACATGCTGAAGGATTTCTTGCCTAAAATAAAACAGAAAGACAAAAGAAACCATTGAGTTATACTTCCCCCTTTTCTGTGGTAGAGAGATTTACTTCCAGATGGATTTTTTTTTTTTTTTTAATGCAGCAAAGCGGTTTCCTGAGCAAAGTGGTGCAACAGCTTTAAAATTAATATACATAAATAGGAACGAGGGAGCTGGCTGCTCACCCCGTGCTCCGCTTGGCTTTACTGGCCTGTCCTGACTGATGCCAGCTAAGGATGTGTCCGTGTCTGCTGCGATAGTGTCAGGACTAAAACCTCGGATTTGCCATATGAGTGTGAGGAATGTAAGTAACAGCACACACTTCCCACGTTCACCTTCCTGAAGCGTAGGGCGAAACACATTTCTGTTTGTGCTGCGACATGCCTGGCGGAAGAGTTTGCTGCTGCTGCTGTTCTCTGCACACATTTCACTCGGTTCTGGACCACGGATCTCTGGTAATGATGGATATTGTGTTTGCCGTGACGCATTTGAAGCAAAACCAAGAAGTCCAGCTGAATTAACAGACACGTAGCTGATTTTTTAAATACAAGTATTTCTTGTGTTCCCATTAAGGAGCTTTGAGTCACAAAACAAGTGACAGTCACTGTCTCCCTTTATGTAAACATAATTCCTTAATATCTTTTTTGAGCAAGCACGCCAGCATCTTTGCAAGGGTTATTAGGAACACTTAAAAAAACAAACAAAACCAACCCTGCTCAGGAATTTCCCTAGCAGGGCATAAAATTAGAAAACCAATACCACTTTATTTGCTCATGTTTATGGAAAACAAACAACCTTTCTTCCAGCTCGCATCCTCCAATGTCTAAGCATTAATGGAGTCCCACTGGGTACCCTAATTATGGGTTATGGCTGACAGACAAATGCAGAGGCAGATCCTGAGGCATTAGCTAAAACCAGCAGAGGGGTGACACTGAGTTATTTATTAAGAATGAGCTGGTGGTGCCAGGAATGAAGCCATACTACGGGGGGGCACTGCTACACCAGCCGGGGAGATCCCAGGGAAGGGATGGGGCAGGCAAAGTGCCATCGCCTCTCGGATGCCCACAGCTCCTTTGGGGCTCCTCTGGGGCTCCTGATGGGCGGTGGGCAGCTTTTGGCAGTGCTGAAAGTTCATCACCAGCCTGCTGTGCCCGCAGCAGTGTTGCCCCAGGACTGGAGATGTGAATGTGCAGCTGGTGCTGCAGGGCTGCGGTGCCCCACTCTGCAGGGCTGAGGGACCTGGGTTCACATTTCCTGGGTGGGATATGTGAACAGTCACGGTGCGGCCCCAAACCAGCGGGCATTCATCAAGATAAAACCAGAGCCAAGATGGCAGTAGCTATCTTAAATGGCTATGGGATGCTGTTTTCTTTAACTTCCCTGCTGTATATAAATACTGCAGTAAGGCCAATAAATACCAGAGGCTGGGCAGACATCACCGAGTTCACATCACGGTGGGGAAAAGAAAAGCCCATTTTGCTCCACATGAAGCACGGGGCAGCTTTGAGGCAGCTTAAGGAACCGAGAAACTCCTTCTATTGCCACAAGGCCGTGAAAGTCAGCACACCCTGTGATGGGAGGCAGAAGCCAATGTGCCGTGAGGGCATCTCAGGGGGGTCCGGGCTTGGTGGCCCCCCTGAGCCAGCCGGAGCGGTGGCAGGAGGCAGAGCCGCACTGCACTTGCTCAGAGCTGCTGGCGGCTGGGAAGTTGTGCTGGGCGTGCTCTGCCCTCAGTGAACGTGGCACTTGGTGGCTGCTACAGGCCGATTTGTTTCGAGTTTTAAGCAGCCAGCCATTTATCTTGATAAATGACAATTTCTCTCGCACTCTGGGAAACTGGGTCATGTTCCGTTTGGTAAAAGGATGCGTGTTGCAGCTTGGTGTCCTGCTCTGAGATAATCAATTCCTCCACGATAACTGTAACCATCTTGGGAAATGCTCTGATTCAGCCCTTGTTTCTCACGGCTGGCGAATTACTCAGAACTCGGAGTATTTAGCAGCCCCAGGCTGCATTTTCTTACCCCCTCGGGGGAAGGGGATAACCTCGGGGAAGGTGAGAGGGGGCAAGCGGGCGCCGAGCGCTCACCTCTGGTGCGCGAAGGCGGTCCGGTTGAATACCCACTTGGAGGGCTTCTCCTGCAGCTCGTGGCTCAGGGAATTCGTGATGGGCACGAACGAGGGGTCCAGGAACTTCAGTGCAAACTGCGACCTGCAAGGGAGAGCACGGACCCACACGGGCACGGGGGCACAAGCACAGGGGCACGGGCATGGGGTGCACACCCAGGGGCGCACACCCAGGGGCGCACACCCAGGGGCACAAACCCAGGGGCACACACCAAGGGGCACAAACCCAGGGGAACAAACCCAGGGGCACAAACCCAGGGCACAAACCCAGGGGCACAAACCCAGGGGCACACGCAGGCCGTGCCCCGTCTCCAGCCGAGCCCGAGCCGGGGGCAGCACCACGGACAGCGCCGGCTGCTCCGCGCCGCTCCCCGACGGGCCGGGCCGGGCCGGGCCGTGCCCAATTGCGCCGGGATGCACCGTGCCGAGCCGAGCCGAGCCGTGCCGAGCCGAGCTGCACCGTGCCGAGCCGAGCCGTGCCGAGCCGCTGCCCACCCTGCAGCCCCCCCGATGCACCGAGGATCCCACGCCCGGCCCGGGAGCCCCGCGGTCCGGGGTCGCCGCCCGCCTCCCGCAGCCCCGGGGATGGCGGGGCCGGGGCCGGGCCGTGCCGGGGGTCCCCGGGCTGCGGGGGAGCGGCGGCGGGGCCGGGCCGGGGCCGCGGGGCCTTCCCGGGGCCTTCCCGCGGGGCCCCTCCGAGCAGCGCCGCGGCTCCCCCGGCACCGGCTGCGGGCGGCGGGGAGCGGGCGCGGGGGTGCCGGGGGTGGGACGGGTGGGACGGGAGGGACGGGAGGGAGGGCCCCCGCCCCCGGGCTGTGCCCCCCCCCAGGCTGGCCTCACCTGAATCCCGCGTGGAACATGTACATGCGGGGCCCCCCCGGGCCGGCGGCGCGGGGCGCGCCGAAGATGTTGTCCTTCTTGAGCGAGACGTAGCTGATGAGGGAGAGGATGAGCAGCGCGATGCTCAGCATCACCAGCCCCAGCACGCTGGCCACCCGCACCATCTTGCAGCTCCTCATGCCGGGAGGCGGCCCCGCGGCTGGGCGTGTGCGGGGGGGGCGCCGCGGGGCTGCAGGGGGGGGGGGGCGGCGGGCGCGGGGGCGGCGGGCTCGGCCCGGCGGCGGGGACGGGGCCGGCACCGCCGAGAAAATGGAGGGAGCGAGCGAGCGGCGGCGCTGAAATGGCAGCCGCAAGCCCAAGGCCCGGCTCCCGCAGCCCCGAGCGCCGCCGGGCCCCCCCCGCCGCCCCGCCCGGCCCCCCCCGGCCCCGCTTCCCTCCGGCAGCCCCGGGGGTGCGCCCCGACGGCTGCCCCCGACGGCCCCCGGGTGCCCGGCACGGCCCCGCGGAGCCCCCGGTGCCCTTTGGGATCGGGGCTCCCCCTCCGGACCGTTCCTCGGCCCCGTGCCCCCTCCGCCAACGGCTCCCGGCTGCGCTTTGGGCTGCACCCTGCAAACCTGCGGTGTCCCCAAACCCGCGGTGTCCCCAGCCCCACAGTGCCCCCAGCCCCACGGTGTCCCCCTGGCAGGAGGGCCGGGGGCTGCCGGGGGCTGCAGATGGCCAGTACAGCGCTGTGGGGTCTGCCTCTCAGCCTCGGTGCTGCAAAACGCACCCAAAGACCCCTTGCTTTCTAAAACCAAGGAGTTTGGGCCACGGTGCGACCTACAAGAGCCCTGGCTGCAATTAACTGGCCCGTAAATGACCCAGCAACCTTCACGTGAACTCCGGGAGAGCCCCACTTCTGCAAACCGAGGAGCGTTGGTCTCCTACGAACACAACTTGTGCATGCTGCAGTACTTGCCGGGTTTCTTCAAGCTACATTTCTTTTTCCTTATGAAGCTCACCCCCATAGACAGCTCTGCCTCTGAGCCCTGAGTTCATAGAAGTGCCTTATAAATAATAAATATTGTCTTTGTAGCACCATCCTTGCTCTGGGCTATATCCTACAAGCTCCCCATGCATGAGGCTCGCTTTGAAGAGGTGGAACATGAGGAGCTTGCAGGGCTGGGTTTTACGTCACAGCATGGTTCTTCAGCCTTCACTGGGAATTTGGCCTGAGTATGGCCTGGAGGACTGCATCCCATTGCCCTGGGATCCTTGTGGCTTTGGCAGAGAGGGAAGAGGATGCAAATTGAGGAAATAATGCTGCTTTGATATACAGCAGAAAGCTTTTTTGCATGGCTCTTCACATGGTTTCCGATCAGCTCCTCTGCTGCTGTCCCCACGGTGCCTGCTGTCCCCAGCTTCAGCACGTCCACCCAGTGTGCTCAGGACATAGCACCTACAACTTTTTACAGTTAGATACTTTGGAAATCAATTCTGTAATGTCTAGCATTAATTCTTACGTGGTTTCTGGCCACGTGTGTTGGGGCTGGGTATAAGCTCCTAGGGGTAGGACTACGCAGTCCTCACGTCCTTTCTTTTGGGGCGCAGGCGTGCAGCTGGGGGAGCAGAGGGGCTGCGGCCTGAGATGCAGCTGAACCTTGTCCCAAGCTGCTGCATGGCACCGGGTGTGTTGCAGGAGGGCTGAGGGCAATGCGGGGCACAGAGGGGAGCAGAGCGCAGCGCTGCGGGCAGGACAGGGCGGTGGCAGTGTGCCAGGCCCCTGCTGGCTCATGGTGCGCCCTGATCCCACCCGGCCTCTGTGCAGGGGACACCGGAGAGGGTGGCCGAGAGGTGCGTTGGCAAGAAATACTTAAAAAGCCTGTCTAAAAGTGCTCCGTTCTGACCCGTTTCCCTGGCCCCAGCCCTGGCGGGGCCGCGCAGCGGTCCCAGGGTGCTGTGCACGCGAGCACGTTGCAGGAGAAACAAAGGCAGTTTTTGCTTCAGATTCTTCAGAGATAGCAATATGTCAGGAGCCCCTAGAGAGGCTGAAAGTAAATGAATCAGTGCTAGAAAGTGAAGGATATCATCCGCACTGAATGGTGAAGAGGAGTCCTGAACAGTATCTTCATTGATTTTCCTGTAATTGACACAGAATCCCGGCTTGCCTGAGGGCTGCTGCGCGAGAGGAGTGGGGAGGCCCAGGTACAAGGAGCTGCCTTCCTGAGCCGCGAGAATTTCTCCTCAATTAGGTGGCTGATTTTTTGTGAGCACCTTTGAAAGAGGCAGTGGGTTGGCAAGCTGGTGTTTTCATTATTCACAGGGTGTTTTGCAAGCTGTGCTAAAGAAAGGGGGCAGAGGAAGACATGCCTCGTGCCTCAGCATTGCCACTGCTTTCCACCAGTCTCAACCTGGGGATCTGAGAGGTCTGTTCCCACCCAAATGACCCTGGTTCTGTGAAAGTGCTGGTGTCCAGGGCCACAGCGAGTCGTTGGCTGCTGATAAATACCTGTCCGTAAGTGAGTGTGCTTGCTAGAAAATACAGCGGTGGCATACAGCAGGAAATTTGTAGGAATTACTGTTTTGATTAGATTTCAAGTCTCCAAGGAGGAATATGCCTTCCCTATAAAACCCCTTCTGCCTGCAGCTTTGGTACAGCGGCTCGAGCAGCAGGACAGACAGAGGTCCCCGCTGCTCGGACAGACAGACAGACAGACAGGCAGAGCCTGGCGGGGCAGCCCCGGCTCAGGGCACTCCCCCAGCACATGCAGGATGTGCAGGCAGAGGAGACCTCCTCGCGTTTGGGGGTAATCCTTGCCCCAAAGGAGGAGGCAGGCTGCACCTGGGTCAGCTGCATCACTGGAAAATGTGTTACAGTGCCTAAAAGCCCATCAGAAGTGGAATAAATCCCGACGTTAGTAGGAGGTTGGTTTTATGCTAGGGAAAAAAGACAGGTTCTAGCTGTGCAGCAGTGATGTGCCAGCTCTGGCACCAGACGCAGAGCCGAATTCCAGCTAAGCTGAGCTGCAGTTTGAACACATGAGGTTGATCATCGTAAATGTGATGGGGGAACCTCCTTACCCTTAATCTACCAGACATTTATGACTATCTGCTGCTCTGTCAGGAATACCAAGAGGTGCTTTAGCTAATACATGCCTTCGTGATGGGCCAGTGGATGTGTGCAGTCAGTGAGGTTGGAGATAGCTCTGAGGTGGTCGGGTCCTGCCCCTGCCCCAGCCAGGGCAGCCAGAGCCACGGCCAGGACACATCCAGCCGGGCTTTGAACTTCTCCGAGGATGGAGGCTCCGCAGCCCAGCACAACCTGCTCTGTGCCTGACCTCCCTCACAAACACACGTTTGGGTGCAATTTCTCATATTTTGATTTGTGCCCATTGCTCCTTGACCTGTTGCTGGCGGGAAGAGCCTGGCTCCCTCTTCTTTTTCCGTGTTCGGACACAGGGAAGCGATGTAATTAACGCCGTGAAAGGCACGGTGACATCTCATTTGCAGCAGCACTCCATGACCAGGGAGGGATCTCTTCTTTACAGCGCTTGGTGGTAACGTGTTCATCTGCCACTGCTAATTCAGCTGTTAATGCCTCCTTCTCAAGCTACAGCAAGCACATGTTTTTATTTGGTGCAAAGATTGGGTGTAATTCCTATTAAATTCTTCCTCCCCGGAGAAGTGGGGCAGTCAGGACGCTGGCTCCAAGCGCTGCGGCTCTGCTCATGCTTCCCCTTGTCCTCTCTTGCTGTGGAGCTGGTGGAAAAGGAGCTCTGCTTTCTGCAAAAACTGTGAGACTTCGTAGAAAATTCCCAGGAAATGTTTGCGTTGGGTGTTTTTCTTCTTGCGATGCTGGGTGACAGTCCCCGTGGACCACAGATCTGAAAGAAGCATCTGATTTTGGAGACCGCCCTGCCACATGGCATAAAATAACCGCAGAGTGGATGGCAAAAGGCCTCTCCACACACAGCACGCGTGTGCTTGGGGCTGCCACGAGCCTGCACCCACCGGCTCCTGGCAGAGCTCCTGGAGGCCCTGCGGTGGGGCTGACAGAAAGAGCTGAGCTTCACGGCTGCCCACGGGTGGAATATTCCTCCAGACCGGTTTCTGATAATGAAAAACCAAAATCTCTGCAGCAAAACGCTGTCAATAAGTGCTTTGTTGCCAGTAAGGAAACAATATCCAACAGAGGCACATGGCAGGATTCTTCCTGATGCTAGGGAAGACTGCAGAAGAGGAGAAATGTGTGTGAAACAGGGACAAGGATTCAAGCAGTCAGAGAAGACAAGAGCTGATGTATCAGTGGAGCAGAAATGCAGATACGCTACATAAAAGAAAGCAGGAGCATCGATCTGCTTTCATGTCCGACAGGGGAAATACCCATCGGGTTGAGCGTGCACTTAGGAACGGTTCCCCCTTTTTGACTTATTCATACAAATGGGACATGGTCTTTTTAACTCTACAGGAAAGTTGTGCTTTGAAGATTTGCACCCGCTGAAATGAACCTTTTCAGAGCTGTTTTTCTGTCTCCTTCCCTTCTTTGAAGCCCATGTGTAGGGTCTCCAAGCAGTGAGGGCATCCTGGTCTGACTGACTGCACCCAAAATAGTTTTAAAGTCTCTTTAAAAACAAGTGCTTGCTAGCCTGCTGGTGTGTGAAGCTCTATGAATTTATTATCAGAAGCATTCTCCTTCCTCGGCTGCGTTCAGCTTTCGCTGCTGGTTTGTAGCATCTCCACTTGCACTGAAAATCTGTTCCCTGGGGAAGGAGGTAAAGAGAGAGCCACCTGCGACTCCAATCACGGGGCTGTATTAATAAAAGCCTCTCTCCCGGAGTCCCTCGCTCCTAAAACATTTGCAGCAGCCAACAAAGGCAGAAACTTGCTGCGAGCAGAGCTGCAAAGGGGACGGCACCAGCAGCTGGGGGCCTGGGGGACACCGAGGTGTGAGCGCGTGGCTGGGACAGCAGCGGGACACGTGCCTGAGACGTGGTGGGCACCTTGCAGGAGCCTGTGCCTGGTGGGGCAGTGGCAGCCACCAAGGACACGAGCAAGGAGTGCCATTGAGTGGCCACAAAAAGCACACGGGTGCTGCGATGGGGAGGGCAAGGGCAGGGACGTGCACCCTGCCATCCAGGTGGCACCAGGCTGGTCCCAGTGGCACCAGTCCGGACCCGGTGGCACCAGGCTGGTCCCGGTGGCACCTGGCCGGGCCCAGCGGCACCCAGGCCATCTCAGCAGCAGGGCAGCTCCGCTTTCCCTGAGTCACTCTCTTGAACGAAGGCCCCGGTTTTTCTGCTGATGCAGCGCCTCGGGTATCTAAATGCTTTGTTGAACGTCTGCCCAAGTGTGCGTAAGTGCTTTCAGGTTAGGTGGCTGCTGAATTGGGTTTCCTTGGACAATTATTTTCAACATAAGTACCCAAAGCTTGCTTGAGCCCTTTTCTAAGTGCTTAAGTTATTATTTTTTTTTTAAACCTGGCGCTGTATCCTTATACCTGTGGTCAGAACAGTCCCAGATAAACAATTATTTTAATTACATTTGCAAAAAGCACTTGCTGGGCACAAAGGGCACGCATCTCCTGACTTCACTACACACGGCATTTTCTTTTAGCCTCTGACCTCCCGCTTCTCCTGGTCCCAAGCACCTGCTTGGTGCAGCAAAGCCCCCAACCAGGGCTGGACCATGGTACCATCATCCACTGGTACCGTCAGTGAATTCAGCCCAAAGCCTCAGCAGGCAATGATGGCAGAAGAAAGAAATAATCTTGAAGGGCCAAAAGAGAGAAAGCGTCGTGCGTGCGGCCACCTCCTCCACTCACTTTTGATGTAAATGCATGACAAAAGTCCATTAAGCAGGGCTGTACGAGCCGTGGGAGGTGGGAGGCACACGAGGAAGCACAAGCACCCTGGGGACACTCACGAACATGCTGAGGATGCCCCAGCACCAGCACAAGCACGGGACTTCCCTCACACCACCCGCAGCCCAGCGCCACAGCACCACAGGGGGAAAAGGACACTGGGTCTGGGGACACTGCCGGCTCCTGCAGCCATGCTTACACTTCTGGCTAAGCCACCAGGAATTTACGAGAGGCTCCAGGATCCCACACTAACGGCTGCTCCTGCCCCCAGCAAACTGTGCTGGTGGTCCCCGGGCAGGGCGAGGGGCAGCCCCCAGCATCCTGCAGCGATGTGCTGAGCCGCTCGCTGCTGCCCCGTGGACGCTGCCCTCAGCCTGCAGGGACAAACTCGGCATCCCAGCCCCTGGACGTGGCCCTCGGGGACGTGACCGACCGCTGGCGCTGCCCTGACCTCCCCGAGGACAAACATCTCTGCTACAGAAAATACTAATGAAGGGGCTGGGGCTGGGAAGAGTAACGGAGCGATTAGTGGTGTGCATGCAGCTGAGCTTCCTGCAGATTACTTGTATTTAAGCCTAATCCCCCGCATTGAAAAAAAAATCCCAAATCTCTTCATTTTTTTATGGAGTGATTATCACAGCCTCCGGAATGATTGTGTAAAAATTAATCTTGGGGGATGAGATTGGTTTTGGAGCTGTGGCGCGGTGCCGGCCAGGCGGCTGAGCTGGTAAACAAGCCTGTGCCACGGAGGGGGCCCTGGGCCCACGCCGGCCCCCTCAGCATCGTGCAGGGCACTGCCGGCTCAGGATCAACGCGGGTGCCAGTGGGACAGGCTGTGGCAGTGTCCCGGTGCCCTTGGTGCCATCGGAGGCTGCACGGTGCCCGTGTCCCCCGGCAGCCCCCGGCACGGTGGCGCGGCCACCCCAGGGCCCCGGTCCAAGGAGGTGCCTCAGCGCAGCGTCAGGGGTGCGCCGTCCTGCTGACAGGCGTGATGGATCTGTAACTATTCTGAAGTGCTCCATGAATATTGCATGCAGATCCACTTATTGGAGCCTCCGCTGCAGGGGTACCTCGGACTGCTCTAATAGTGGCCGTCAGGAAATGCAAGCAGGGGAAGAAGAGTTCGAGATCAGCCCTTCTGCTGCCAGCCCACGAGACGGCGGCCAGCGGGACCGGAGAGCAGTGCGGGAGGGCACGGGGCTCCTGGCCCTTGTGCCAAGCCCTGTGGATGAGGCAAGCGTGGGCCTCAGTAGGGTTCTCACCTGGTTTTTCCCCTTGTGGGATTCCCAACCCTAAAGCAAGGTGCCCACAGGTTTGGGAAGCGAACCTGAGGAGCCACCCAGACTGTTTTTTTTTTGCATTAATTCACGCAGGGACATTTAGCCAGGAGTTGGAGCATTTGCCTTGCTTTAATTTTGTGCATTAATCAGCAGGAGAGGGGCACATTTTAGTTTGATGTAGATGGTCACCATCCCCTTCCCATTTACACCCATGTGGCTCCATTGATTTCATTAGGATCCGCCAGGCAGAAATGAGAGCGGAACTCGGGCCCTTAATGAAGACGGCTGTTAGTAAAGGCGGAATGATGGAAAATAATTAACCCTGCACGAAAACGCACGATGCTGAAAGGGAGGAATACATAATTTAGGAATCAGGAGGCAGTTCGGCAGTATTAATCGCAGACAGCATGTCTGAGCAGCACGACATGCCGAGAGTCGCCCCGCTCGCCGTGGACCCGGGCCAGCTCCGCTGCTGGGGCTGCAGCGAGGCTCCAAGAGACGCCGCGGGGCTGCCGAGGCTGCTCCCCGCCTGCTCCTCTGCTGGGCAGGGCCAGATGTGCTGCCTCCGCTGGCGGAGCCTCGGCCAATTCCATTAATTAAAGTTCTAATTGTGCTAAGGGAGCTCTGACCTCCGAGGCGGACCCTTGCCCTCGTTCACGAGGAAGATTGGATTATTCCTACCTCTCCTGATTGTCAGTGCCTTCTTTGCTGCTAAAATATTCTCCCTAGTCCCTGATCAAATGACTTAAAAAGGCCAAACATGGGGCTTTCAACAACAATAACAAATACACCGATTTATTTAAAGAGGCACCAGAACCAGTCATTCAATAGGCAATTTCTGGGGAGGGCTATAAATGAACGCTTCCCCCTGGCAGTGCTTTAAGGCTCGGGTACTGGATTTAGGAGCTCCTTCGGTGCTTCCTTTCTCTCACACAGGCAGTGCTTAGGAACCAGCGACATGCCTTGGGCATTGGGGCTGTTCCCCACGCCGGGGATGGGGTCAGCCCCGCTGGTAGCGGGATCATTTCAGGCGGTGGCAGGGACAGGAGCAGAGCCGTGCCCGTGCACCTCGCAGCCCAGCGGCAGGGGAGGGTGTTGAGGATGCGATAGTGCAGGAGTGGAGCTGCAGACGAACCAAGAAAATCCTCGGACAGCCTTCAGTGCTCACCGCTGTTGAAGGCAGTGGGCTTCAGCGCCTGAATCCTGACTGCTGAGCGATTTAATCTGATGAGACTGCTCCTTGCAGACCTCAGCCTGGAGACAGCGTCATTATTCAGGCAAACCTCAGCTTCTGAGGCCAGCCCCAGCCCCGAGCAGCCCAGATCCGTGCCCGGTGGGCACACCAGGAGAAGACGCCCGTGTCAGAGCACCCCGCGAGCTGCCTGCTCCCGGCCAGCGGGTGCCTGGTGCCGGGCCCCTGGAGGCAGGCACACGGGGAGCTGGGCGAGGTGTGAGGAGTGATCCAGCGGTCATCCGCGATAACGAGCAATAACGTCATTACGAAATTGCTTCTAAGAAAACAGTTTGTCTTAGAGCTTTCCTCTGCCAAGTCCTCCCGTTGCCGACAGCTCGCTGTGCCAACGGCATGAGGGAGCCCAGATCAGCGCGGGGGCTGTCAGCGAGGGGCCTGGCCCTGCGGGGACCTCGGCCCTGGCACCGGCGGCTCCGCGCGGGTCCTGAGGAGGCAGCAGGTGCCGGGGTCTCCAGCAGCTCTTGGCCCTTCCACACCTTCCTGTTCCCAGCTGGGAGCAGCAGGCCAAACTTCACCCAGATAGAGATGTGCCCGTGCCATTAAAACATTACCTATTATCAGCCTCGGCTTCTCACAAATTATTTATGGCGGCGTGATAACGCAGCCAAGTGCAAAGGTGACACGAAGGAGCCGTTCAGGGTTTGGTGGCACGGTGAGCCCCGCCGGTGGGAGGACTTTGAGCCGCGGCTGGTGCTGCCACCGGGCACCGCGTGGGGACATCTCTGGAGCCCTGTCCCACGGCCCCATACCCACTGCAGCCCCGCCGGTGCCCCCGCGCCCCGTCCTTCCCCTGCAGCCCCACTGCGGCTCCAGGAGGACGACACACGCTGCTGTCACGCGGCCTCCCTTTCTTAAATACTAAATCAAGGAATTATTCCTTAAATGACCGTAATTTTATTTTCTGGTCCTAGCTAATGAGCTATTTGTGTAATGAATCATAAATTACTTAGAGCAAGATCTTTCTTTTACTTAGAATGGGTAAAAAATATGCGGCTTCTCCAGCCCGAGCGGCTGCCCGTGCCCACGAGGTAGTGCATTTTTCCAGCTGAACCCTCAGATATGCACAAGCCCTAATTTTGCAGATAAACAGCTTCTATTTCATTAAATGAGCTCTGCACAGAATGTTTGTCTTAGTTATTTCCAGAAAATTAATTCATAGAACTTAATCTGTTTAGCATCTGATTAATGGGATTTTTAATCACCCATAATAATGATAATAAAAGGCTTAAAGCAATAACAGAGGAAAAGGTGTGTATTTGTCTTTGCTATCCCCATTGTCCTGACAGTCATCAGCGCTGTACAATAATTCATGATATTTGGCATTGTTTCTTTCAGACCTATTGATCAGATGAAAAAAGCAGATCTCGTTTGAATCTGATTCATTTAACCGTTTTTGTAAAATTACCTATTATCAGGAGAGGCTGCTTGGCAGCAGGCTTTTCAGTCTCCTTGAGTCGAGACACATCTGTACCGTTCGCTCCTGTGACACAAATATCATTAAGTCCATGTCTCCAATAATTAAATGCCTGCTGCATGACACCTAAAATCATATTTGTTGTCAGCCATGGCACGGGGTACAATAGTGATGTATTACAGCATAAATCCAGCGCAGGAGTAACTGTGCTGTGGCAAAGACATTTACCTCCAGAATGTTACTCTGGTGTATATTTGACTTTTATTTTGTTAACCATCTGAAAAATGTATGTCATGCAATATGCCAAAGCAAACAATGCCCATGCTATCCAACGCAAAAACTGCGCAGAGCAGCTGAAACCGGGCGCGCTTCGCTGGGAGCAGGGAGCAGCAGCTCTGGCACGCTCCCCCAGCCCTTGCTCCGTCCCATGGCACGCTGCGTGCCCGCTGCTGGAGGCTGGACGACTTCGGTGGACAACGCGTGCTCCGTGTCTCCCTGCTGACAGGTTTCTGGCTTTGTCCCCCCTCTTTCAGCCTGCTCGTCTGCTCCCTCCCCGGCACTGCCTTCTCCTTGCGCTCACCCTGGCCTCCATGCACGGCACCACACATCGGGTCACCATTGAGGCACTGCAAAGCCCCGCTGCCCTACATGTTTTGCTCGGGCTCTGCTTCAGTCTGTGCCTTGTGCAGCTCTACATGCCCTTTGTGTGCCACAAGGAGAGGCAGGAGTGTCCCCTGGATGCAGAAACAAGGGCAGGATGGAGAAGGACGAGTGGCTCTGGCAGCCCCCTGTCACGGGCACGCTGCCATGCATGCAGGGAGTGCTGGCACCTGCTGCAGCGAGGAACCTGCTCCTTTTGTCCCGCAGCAAGGTGAAACATGCAGGTTTTGCCATGGGGGGGTGAGCCGAAGGTCAGAGCGTGGGGGCAGGCTGCCCACTGTCCGCGGGAGGATCGATAGCCCCGGCCCTCCGCATGCACACACTGCTGACGGGCAGTGCGGGAGGGCTGCGGGGCGGTGGGAGAGTGGCAGCAGCATCCTCTGCCTCTCGCCGGGCGCCTTCCCTCTCCCGGTCTGAAATTGGAAAGGAATGGATCGATTTTTTACTCTTTTCGGGGTGAGGGGAAATTGCAGAATGAAGATGACTTGAAAGAATTAGATGGATGGGAGTAACTGAAGCTCATCCTCCACGGGGGAGAAAAATGCAGCAAAAATGAGGGTGTTAGCTATCCATCCTTCAGTCAGTGTTTTTATAGGGAGCTCCATCACGGGAGCACCTGGGCGACGGGATGAGTGTGAGCTCTGCTAATGGAGGTGGCTGCGCAACTTTAATAATTCAGCACCAGAAGATATTCACATAGGCAAAAACACCGCGACGACCCCGAGAGCGGGTCGGCTGCGCCTCGCGCCGGGCTGTGACCGGGGCCCTGGGGGCTCCCCCAGGACTTGTTGCTGCCAGGGCAGCCCCAGGGCAGCGGGGTGGCCACGGGTGGCCTGAGGAGATGTCTCTGTGGCTGCCAGCCCTCCACCAGGGGAGGCAGAGGTCCGGCTGGCATCTCCGAGGCTCAGGAGCTGTGCAGCCACTTCCCAAGTGCATTTTTTCCTCTTGGAGCTTGGGGGGGCCGAGGGGCAGCGGCGTCCCCCTGCAGCACGCTGCTGCCCACGCAGGCTGCCATGCACCCGCAGCCCCCCTCCCTGCAGAGCCCTTATAAATTCACAGCTTAGCAGGTTTCAGGCTGATTGCCTTTTCTCATGTTGTCTCTCTGTAAATGAGGCTTTTCACAGATGACAGATAGAGCTGCTCCTCCAGAGCATAAATCCTCAGCCCGTCCGAAGCACCGCCACCAACTCTTTAACAGCTTTGCCTCGCCGCCAGCCCAAAGTTCAGCCCTGCGGATGACACAGCCGCTGTGATGATAATTCCTCATCAATTAGTCCCCACGCCTTCCCCCTGCAATGTCTGCTGGTAAAGTCCAGCCTGGGCACGACCTTAGCCCCTGGATCAGCATCGCTGCAGAGCTCCCTGCCCTCTCCTCTGGCCAGTCCCTCGCTGAACAAGGCGAGGAGACAGATTCCTGCAGCCCCGGCCCTGAGCTGCGTTTCCCTCATCCATTGGGTTTCCAGGAGAGCTTTTCCTTCCTCCCTGCCCTCGCAGGAGGTGCCCTGTGCTGGCCTCGCCAACCTCTGCACCCGTGGGCTCCGGGTGCATCCCCAGCACCGCGGCCCTGCCAGCACCCAGACCCCTGCCGGCCCCCAGCAGCACCAAAATTGCCTCCTGCGGGCAGCCCTGACCCCTTGGCAGCTCCGTGCCCTGCCACCAGCACCCCAATGTGCCCCTCGCTCAGCACCCGCGGGGCAGGGTGAGCGCCTGGAGCCCTGCTCCCCGCAGCCCGCTCAGGGCACTAAGCTCTGTGTCTCGTCAGGTTATCGTTTACTGCCATAATTTATCCGTTTCATCTTTTATTTATTGTTTGAGCGTCTTTCCTCGGGAGGATTTCAGGGCAGTTTGAGTCCCAAGGCCTATTTTTGCAGGCTTTCTGAGAGCTTTTCCCATGTTATTGGCCTCATTTATTATCTCCATTTCTCCTCTTGGTGCACGTGGATCCTCCCGGGGCTTTCAAAGCCAGCTGCTGGGCGAGAAGCCGCCCGTGCAGCACCAAGCTTGTCCTGTGCAGGGCCGGGGCAGCTGGGGCAGGGTGCTATAGGTGTGTGTCCAGCTATAGGTGTGTGTCCAGCTATAGGTGTGTGTCCAGCCCCACACACAGCGTGGGGAGGTGCCGGTGCTCCCGGGGGCTTCAGGCAGGACCCCACACCCCCCTAGCCCCCCATACACGCGCTGCCTCGGGCTCCGTGTCCCAGCCCGCCGCGCGCCGGTGGCTTTAAGAACCAAATTGCTGTTATTTTTTTCCTGCTGCACAAGACGTACACAGGCTGATAAGAGCAGCGTATAAAAGCTTGGTAATTGTTTTATAGCGCAAAAGCGAAGCGATTTCACTTTGTCTGTGCAAATCAAGCCACTTGCCCTGGCCAGAGCTGACGAGGAGCAGAGCCAAATCCTGCGGGGTGGGGGGCTATGGGGGCTACGGGGTGCTATGGGGCACTAGGGGGTGCTGGGGGGTGCTGGGGGGGTTATGGGGGCTGTGGTGGCTGCAGAAGTCTCTCAGGGGAGCCCCACACTGCTCGTCCATTGAGGCAGGGGCTGGAGCGGGGACAGTCACACACTTGGCAGCACTTGGCAGCATGAATGGGCAGGGCAGGGAAAGGAATGGGGAACAAATCCACCGCCAAAGTAAATTGCCACAGTTTAACTAAAATCAATGCCACTATGCTGATTTACACCCGTGAGCATGTTGGCAAGGATGTGTAACCGCAGGGCACCCCGTGGCACCCCCTGCCTGTACACACAGAGCCCTGCCCAGCCCTGAGACCCTTCCCGTGGCCGCAGCTCGGGGCATTGCGCTCCCTCCGCTGCCAGGGGCCAGCATCCTGCAGCATCCTGCCACAGCGAGGGCCTGCAGAGGAAGACAAACATTTCGGAAATGATCTCCATTTTTAGAAGAGATCTGATTATCAACCTGGTTGAGAGCACGCTCACATTCCTGCCGAGGCAGGAGGCACAGCCCAATGTTCATTACTCTGCTCCCAGATGAACAGTAAGTCTCTGGAACAGTACTTACAGCCTGTAATAATATTACTGCTCGGTCTGCTACATGGTCCCTCAGTCATTTTTTCAATTAAAAAAGGACCAATGCTCTATTAACCTTTTGCCTGCTACTCCATTCTTCATACAACCGCCGGCCTGAGATTGCAAGCCATGTATTAAAAAAGGCATATATTACTGTAAACCATCTCCAAGTTTGCTGTCATTAGAAAGATGAAGCATCATTTTTTCATTGAAAAATATGAGGCGGTTTATCAAATTCACAACCTCTGAACTGGCGGCGAAATCTCTCTGTTACCCATGCAGCACGAGGTGACGCACACACCCCGGAGCTGCGGCGGCCGGGCAGCGGTGTTTGCGTTCGGGGCCGTGGGCTGTTATTGCCAGGAGCCTTGGGCAGGGGATGTGGGCACCTCGAGCAGGCAGCATAACCCAAAACATACTGCAATCCGGGCAGTGCACGGACCCCAGGGAGGCTGTGGGTCGGAGCAGCTTCCCCGGGCATCCCCCACGGGATGCCAGGACCTCGGCACCTCTCTGGGCACAGGGCCCACGCTGGCCTCACCAGAGCCACAACACGGATGGGTTTTCGTTGTGCTCCCAGGCTGATTTGTAGCTTTTAGTCCTGTTCTCAAGGCACCGTCTGCTGGCTGTAACTACAGAGAGCCGTCAGACAGCCGCTCGTATATAACAGTCCCAGCCCCAGTGCCTGGGGATATCTCATCCCTGCAGCTCCACAACGCACCCATGGGGCTGAGCCGTGCTGGGTGTCCCTCTCTGGGGACAGCTCTGCTGCCCCACGGAGCCGGGCTGTCCGTGCTGGCGGCCAGACCCCATCGCTGCCCTTGCAGGAACCGCAGGGCCCGGTTCATGGCCCTCAGACCGCCAGCTGCCGTTTGGCTTAGCGATTTATAAATGTTTTATACACTTACCATGAGTTTGTGCTTGGCTGCTTTATAATTCCCTTGGCATCGGAGGGAAAGTATACAAATTAACTGTAAAACTTTGGAGACTTCTTCCTCTATCGACACAGGGAATGTAAATTTGTGTGAACTCCTGATTTGTGCTTTCTCTTTCTGCTGACACGATGATACCTGGTTTTTCACCCTGTATTTTATCGCCTGCCCTTTTTGTTGCTGTAAATTTGTGCTGGCCTCCTTCACGCCGACTTGCAGCATGAAGCAATAAACATATTTTGCACAGCGGAGCTTGGCCCTGGGATGCTTTCTCCTTTAATAACACATGCTTAATTTTTGAATGCACGCCTGCATTAACCCTGTGCCACCGGCCCCACTACTTCACCTGCTGCAGGAACGAGGAGGAACCTGCTCCTCCTCACTGTGCTGGGCTGGAAGCTGTGTTCGTGGTGCTGGGACCTGGCGTCTCCCTGCCTCCCACCCCCACATACCCCCCACAGCCATGCCCCAGCCCCAGCTCCTTTTGCATCTTCTTTCCCTTCTGATCTCTTCAAGCCTTTCCACTGATAAATCCACTGGGTGCCCTTTAGTGCCATCACATATGTATAATTTTCATTCCTTCTCTCTGCACCCATGGCTTTATAGTCCTCTCTAAGTACCCACCCTCTCTGAGTCCATTTCTTCTCCAAGCTGAAGGCTGGCTCCAAGTCTCAGCCACAGCTGTAGCCAAAAAGCTGCCCGTGCATGGGCTGCACCAGGGAAATGGTCCCGTCCCCAGGGCCGTGAGCATGTGGCCGTGTCCCTCCCCGTGTCTTTCCACCTCCTTCTTTCTTTCAAGCTGGACTCCAGGCCCTGGTGACAGCAGCCCCATCTGAGAGGCGAGGAGGTGCCAGCAATCAGCGTGCAGCAACGTGTGCAGCAGCAGGAGATGGATATATCTCTCCGGCAGAAACATCAGGGCAAGCCCCCTTTTAAATTAAATGCACCACGAGACCTTTAGTGCCGATCGGCGTCAGGCAGGCCCTTGTTTATGGCCCTCCCCGAGCCCTGCAGGGGCCGTGGGGCTGCAGCTCCCTGGTGCAGGGACGTGCCCGGGACCCAGCTGGTGGTGCTGGGGCTGGTGCAGGGCGTCCCACGGGAGGTGGACGGGCACTGGGATGCTCTGCCCCTCACTGGGCTCCTCACTGTGCGAGCACTGCCCGGTGCTGGCAGGTTTTCTGGGGCTGCGGGGCTGGGCTGGTGCCCTCACACGAGCACCTCTGCAGCGTGGCTGGGCAAGGGTGGCAAAGCGTTGGAGCACGGCGGGGGCTCGGGGCAAACCCAGCAGCACTCCTCGGCCTGCCCCTTCTAGCAGCTGCGAGCGGAATCGGCTGCGATTGACCCAAGGAGCTCGCTGGCCGCGTTTATGGAGTATTGCGAGGGATAAAGTGCAATATATCGCAGCCATCCCCCTCAGCTTGGCCAGGCGGCGATCCGTCAGGAGAAGCACAGGGATGGCCGCACCAGGCAGCTCCCGGCCGATGCGGGGCAGGAGGAGGCTCCAGAAGAGAAAAGTGCCAGGAAGGAAGCTCGCCGTCCATCTTACCACAACCAGCGAGCCCTTAGGATCTGACCTGCTGCCCCAGGGGCCAGCCTGCGAGGCGCCTGCTCCCAGTCCTCTCCCAGACAGGAGCACAGCCTGCAGGTACCGGCTGCCCGGAGGATTTTCCCCTTGCCCAGCGGTGCTGGTGAGGTGCCTTATCTCGCCCTGCACGGCCCTCCCTGTGCTCCCAGCACCCCGCGAGCCCCAGCAGCCCTGGGCAGAGAGCAGAGCACCACACCTCGGCACGGAGCCGGCTCTGAAATGCGGGCACACGAGAGAGACCTGGGCGCCTTGGTTCGATTTTCAGGATCCAGAAATAATGGTGTACAATACATTGTTTGCTAGAAATTACCCGAAGCTCAGCTCTTCTGAGATCGTTGTGCTGCACAGAAAAGAGACCCTGTTGCAATCAATAGGTTCTCCATGGTCTCTGACTGTCCACTGGCTATTATTTTACCGGGTTTATTTTGCTTACGGTCCCGGCTGCATCAATATGAGCATTCCAACTGTTCCCGGGTTTAATCGCTCTAGCAGTGATCAACGTGCTTTTTTTAATTTTTCTTTTTGGAAGACGCAGTGTGGGCTCTCTAGAGAGGAGGTGGTCCCACGTTTCCCCCTGATCACGCCGGTTTCTGCCCCAACCCTGCCCTGCCGCGGGGCACGCACGGCAGCGGTGGGGACCTGCGGATGGCACGCGGCACAGGCAGGGATTTGGGCAGTTCCCACGCACACACGCTTCCCTAGGATGTGTGAAATGGCTCAGAGTAAATGAGAGTCAAAGCAGTCAATCTTGTGCCCCATAAATTGGGAGATAACTCAATATGAATATTGCTATTGAACTTTCGTACTGCGAAGCCGCGTCGAAGTCCATAGATTGTTCATTATGAAAGGTCTTTGAGTTTCACTCGTTAATCCCCCGCCCTGCCCAGTGCCGGGTCTGTCTGGAAGGTCTGGGGGGAGGACATGGACCCACCACCCTGGGGGCTCATCCCTACAGCTGTATTTTGGTGCTCTCATGCCTTGTGCAGCTGGCCGTGCCCCCCTCTCCTTGCGGGTTAAGGCTCTGCCTTGTGCCATGGTTTTTGCTGCAGAAGTTCTCATATTCTCTAATCAGGGCACCTTTCCTCCTTTTCCTGAGAAGCTCAGCACATTAGGCTCTTTTAGCCTGTTCCCGCACAGTGTATTTTTGGCTTGCGAGTAATTTTTATGGCTATTTTCTGTTCCCTCCCCGTTCCCTCAACACCCTTTTGAGATGTGAGTACCACAACAGGCTGCCGCACTGCAATATCTGCCTACAAGTGCCACACACTGAGATAGGAGCCGCTCACCTCCTTCTCACCCACAGGTTTTACATTTAGCCAGGGCTTCCATTAGCCCATTTTTCCACGGGAGCTTTTTGGGTATCATGTTCCATTATGTATTCGAGGCTAAACACCTAAAAGCCAGGTGCTTTTCTGAGCTGCTGGGCCCTGCAGCAGCCCCTGCAGCACCCTCCTGCTCGGCGCCCTGTGCGAGGGCTGTGTGGAAGCCTGTGGGTCTCTGGTGCCTGCCTTCAGGTGCTCGGTCCTCATGGCACGCTGCTTCTCGAGCCCCTGCCAGCAACCTCAGAGCCAGATTTGTCCCAGTCCCTGCCAGAACCAGCCCTATCCCCAGGCAGAGGGGGCCGTGCAGGTGGCTGGGTGCCTGGCAGCACCACAGCGAGCTGGGGATGAGCCAAGGGTGCTGCCCGGCACGGGATGGGGGTCACAGGTGCCTGTGGTCACCCCTCCTCGCCCCTTGTGCTCCTCCCTGAGCATCCGCAGGCTCGCGGAGAGGATCAATGTGCCCGAAGGAAATGTTATTTACTTTTTCCCCTGCACAGGGAGACGCCGTAGCCAATATCCCCGGCCATAAATTTAATTCAGGTGCTTGTGAGGACTAACAGTGCTCCTGAGAGGAGCGGCTCGCCGGGAGAGCTCGAAGGCTTCTGGCAGCTTGCTCCAAGGGGCAGCGGGTTGCATTGTAGGGTTTCGCATCACAGCATGCTGGAAACCAGCAGCACATGGAACAACGCAGCCGACAAGCACAATGGAGCAAAGTCATTAGTAAAAAGAGCTCACCATGAGGAGCTGGTGTGGGCACAGGGCTCTCTGCAGCCCCCACTCTGCCCCCAGCCTGTCCCCTGTGCCCCCAAGCCCTGTCCCCACTGCTGGAGATGCTCGGTTCCCCCAGCCCGGGTGCCTCCTGGCCGGCTCGGACCCTCGCTGCAGCCCTGTGCCCCATCTCCCCCATCACCTCCCCACTCTCTGGGGGATTACTGGGATTAGCGGAGCCCTTCGCATTAGCCCTAAACCGCCCTGATCCCTCAACGACTCCCCTAATGAGATTGAGCCCACCTTTTGCAGGCTGGCACTGGACCCCTTGCCTACATCAGCATGAAGCTGCTGTGGGCATGGGGCTCGGCAGGGGATGTGGCCAGGGCCCCCCCGTCCCCGCTGCCGCCCCCGGCTGTGCCGTGTCCCGCCGGTGTCCCTCCTGCTCCTTCGCCCCGAGATTTATTATTCTACAGTGATTGTGTTGAATTGCATTTGAAATCAATTAGCACAGGTACTCAAAGATGAATGTTCATGCTCTGAAAAAAGGTGATGAAAACATACCATTTAAATAGAAATCAATTTCCCTTTCATGTATTTCTTCCTAGCTGCTGCCCCAAAATTAATAGTTTTTAGATATTTGTGCACGAAGAGGAGCCTTCTCTCTCATAAAGCACTGCCCTCACCTCCTCCTGCCCACTCACGCTCCCGGGCGTGCTCTGCCACGGCAGCCTTTGTACGGCGAGCCCACACGAGGGGTTCTGTGTGAATAGGCAGCAGCAGCTAGGTCAGGAGCGGGTGTAATTGCCTCCTCCCTCCTCGTAGTTTAGTGACATCATTAGCCATTTCTCCATGGGAAACTGTTTAATTCCGGCAATAATAAACACAGGAACTGCAGCAAACGAACCCCGGGCAGCTCCAGCACTTGCCGTTACCCCGTGGGCTGGATCTTTCCCCGGGCCCTCTCCGCACCAGTGAGGCCAGTGGCCACAGAGGTGCTGGGGAGCACAGAGCGGGGCCGTGCTGTGCCCCCAGCCGGGCTGTGGCAGGCTCCTGAGCACAGCACAGCACCTCTCGTCCTGCTGCCCCGGCTGCCAAACCCTCCATCTGGCAGGGCAGCACCTCACAGCCTCTGGAGCACCGGGCTGTGCAAGCTGCAGGGCACCGGGACGGCGGAGCTGAATTACCCCAGATGTTCCCGTGTCTGCCCCACAACCCCGTAGGAAGGCTATCCCAAAAAGCAACATTCACCAAAGGCCAAAGGTCAAGGAGTGCAAGACAAAAAGAAGACAAAAGGTGTGCGGCACTAAATTTCGCTGCAGAACGGTGGCAGGAGGACTCTCTCCGTGTTCTCCAGGGAGCCCCTTAGGAGGGGTCTGGGTTTTGTGCCACCGGTGCCGCTGCCAGCACCCAAACGCTCAGCCCTGCCCTTCCCAGGGTCTGCCCTCCGTTCCCACCTCGGCAGGACAAGCATCCTGCTACACTGCTTGTCCGCGGGAGGACTAGCGTTTTAATGCTGTAATCATTTCATTTATTATCTTCTTTGGGCCGCAAATTCTAATCCCCAAATTTAAGCAAGCATCTGTCCTCCTCATTTACCGCAGAGACATCAAATTATTGTTCAGCCCCTCTGTTACGTCCTGATCCCTTTGCTCCAGTTTTGTATCAGTATTATTATTATTAATCTCCCACCATTTTCCCCACCATCTGTTTTACAGCAGGAGTCCTGTGCTCAGAGCGGGGCAGGGGCAGGACTGGGAGCACTGGGTCTTGGCTCTGCTCCTGCCGGTGCGGTGCTGGGCAACGCAATAGGAGCAGGGCAGTGCTGAGAGCTGTCCTGGGCAAAACAAGCGTGAGGCAGGGTTAATCTGGGGAAATGCAGGGAGCTGGAGCCTGCCCTGGGGTCGCAGGGACTGCTGGCAAGCCACACAACCATGGCCACCAAGTCGTGGTGCTGCCGTAGCGATGCCCAGGGCCACCACAGCCTGGCCGCAGGGAGCTGCTGCGGGAAGCAGCTTGGAAATCATGAACGTGAACCCCTGGACAGACATCGCCATCACTGCCCTCATTTACATCTGCCTCGTGGTTTGGCTATTGCTGCACTATTTGTAAGAGAAAGCAGGTCTCCAGTTCAGGCCCCTTGTAGCATCGGTCAGAATAAGAACTGCTCGCCGTGCTCCCTTTGTTTCTTGCCTTCAGGTATTGATCAGCTTCTTCGTTTTTCCCATTCTCTGCTTTCTTCCTGCCGCGGTGTATTTCTGGTCGTGCTCCACGCCAGTGGCTCCCCCAGGAGCTGCTCCTGCCCTGCCTCCTGCCCGCAGCACCCGGAGCAGGGCTGGGCTGCGTGGGGCTGCCCCTGTGTCCTGGGGGTGGTTCATGCCTTTATCCGGATCTCTAATCAGCCTTGCAGCTCCTTGGCATCTCTCTAACTACGATTATTCAGATTTGCTAATTACTAGGTTATATATTCTTTTTTAATTATTATTATTTTTAGATATAGATTTTGCAAGAAGTATAGATGTTTACCCAGGCTGTTCACAAGAACTGTTACTCACTGTTGGTTTTGGATAGGACGGCAAAACCCGAGATATTAAACCTTTCTGTGACACGGCACAGCGTAGAAGGGTAATTTGGGGAAATTACCCGGATTATGTTTGTTTATGGGGTTTTCCTTATGACAGGCTATGGCCACATCCCCAGCCCGCGAGCGGCGCGTGATGTTATGAGGCATTAATAACATCCTCACATGCAATGCGTTTTGCCTGGCAAGCGCTCTCTGTCTTGGTTAGGAGTAAATGGCAAACCCGCGCCCAGGTATCTATTTGTCCTCCACCGGGTGTGCTGTGCGCACTTGATGCATTTGTTTTCCCGTGACTGTAATCTCCTTTTTGATTTCCTAATTTTTCCTTCTCTCCTCTGTGTTATTTGTTACCATCTCCAGCCGAGCGCAGACTAGTGTACTCAGAAATCAATTCGGTGCTGGAGTTTCAGTCTCAGAAGAGCTATATGGGAAAGGCCTGCCACCTTCCTGGGATGGCCTCTGACAGAGTATAAATCATAGCAGATTTTTTGCCAACATACCATATTTCAAACTCATAATCAGTCCACCATCACCCTTCGGTTTCCTTCGGCAGCGTGCTATCTCCTTCCAGCTGCGTGTGATTTATGTTCCCAGGTACTGACACCGATTGTACATTTCTAATCCTCTCTTGTATAATTTCTCTCTCCCCCATTTCCTTAATTACCCTCTTTCTGACCTTCCTTTTCCTTTCTTGCTCCTCCTCCGAGCTCGCTCTCGGGCTTCCTTGCCCTCCCTTGACTCCTCTCAATTTATGGCACTGTCGTGGTTTGTCCACCGACCTGCACCCAGCGCCGTGCCCATGAGCCCCAAGCCCAGGAGGTGCTGGGCACTGGGGACCCGCAAGGTCCCAGCCCGTGGCACGGGGACCCCGATGCCTGTGGATGGGGCTTGCTAGGCCAGAGCTGGCGACAAAGATCCGCAGCAAAGGACACGGGGAATTACTCATTCAGGGCGTTTAAACCGCCGTGGCATCCCTTCCCCGTGTGTAAATGACTTGCTGACCCCGCTGCGGGATTTGTCATCTCCGCTGTCAATAACTCCCCGCAATACAAGTGATGGAGACATCCCATTTGTTCGGCACGCACAGAACTGGGGCCGCAGAGACCGGCGGTCCCCGGCACGGCGGGGCCGTGGCGGAGCAGCGAGAGCTTTCTGTACATCAGCTCCGGGATCGTGGGCCCAGGGCTGAGCGTTTGGTGCATACTGACGAGTCCTGCGAGCGCTAACGGGGGCAGGCATCGCGTGGCCGGCTGACAGCATCCTGTTGTCACGGAGATGTGCAGCCCGCGGAGGGAAATGGGGGTTGTTCAGAAGGAGCAGGCGGGTTCTGAAACAGCAAGCTCTATCTTGGATTTTTTTTTTTTTTTCCTTTTCTGATAAAAGCTTGTCGCTGGGTAGTGAGCAGCCTGTTTTATTCCTTATGCCCTGTGTTTGCACTCTGCTCCCCAGCTGGGCCCAGAGGTCAGGCCACGGCTGGATGCCCCTGCAGAAGCCACCTCCTGGGGCACCAGGGCTCTGGTGTGGCACCTCCCTCCCTTCTAGCCCAGTTCTGCTGCCTGGGGAGGGCTTCGAGCAAACGTTCGGTTATCTATAGGAAATGTGAGGCTTCTGAAGAGAGCCACAGCAAGAGGAATTGTAGGAGATCATAGACCTTTGCCAAGGATGCTGAATTTTGAATGAAAACATTTGGAGAAATTCTACCACGGACCAAAGCATGCCTGAAACCTTGAGGGGTTTGTGCCTCACCCATCCTGCTGGTGCTGCTCTCCCCCAGCAGCCCTGCAGCGTGCCGTGACCCCTCCAGCAGCGCTGGGCATCTCCACAGGCACCAGGGCCACTGCAGGGGGGAGTTTTCTGACCCGGCAGTCCAAATTCAGGCACCAGGGCTTGTGCTGGAAGGACGAAGGCTTCAGCCTTCCAGCCACACACTGGGCAGAGCACTACTGAGGGAAAAGCTGCTGCACAGCACCACGAGGGCTGGGACAAGCGAAGAAGCCCAAACCTATTCATTACAAGAGAAGCACGTAAAAGCCACTTCTGCTGCCTTCTGGAGCTTCGCTGCCACGCCGGCTGGTGTTTGGAGGACTGATGAGAGAGGGAAAATCACAATAGTTAACTTTAAGGAAGTGCTGGAACATCTTCTTCATAATTAATAAATGAAAAATGTTACTGCAGCTGATCAATAAAGTTGTTAGAGGGAATTGATCGGATGGGGAACTCTTTTTGTGGGTACAATTTTTCACCTATTGAGAACAAAAGACTCCCCGGGGGGCTATCGGGCAGATCGACGCCGAGGAGCCTGACCCAAGTGGGGAAGGAACCGGAGAGGCGATCGGCGGGGCCCGGGACAGGGACACCCCGGGGAGCAGCACTGGGACCGATGGCAGTGGGAGCCACCACCCAGTGGGGGAATGTCCCCAGAAACAACGTGCTGGGACGGTTTTCCCACCAGGAGCCTGTCTGTCCTGCTCCCCGAGGCTGGGTTAGCTTTTCCACAACCAACCAGCCCGCCTTGGCAGGAAATGGTCCCTGTTTTGGAGATGGTAAAGTGATAGTGAGCATCAAAATGGATGTGGGACTGACAGCTGACATCTTAGCATTTGCCTTGGAGAAGTAGTTTAAAGACATCTTTATTTATTTCTTTATTAAGAAGAGAAACAATATTTGATTGTTTCTCCTCTTAGCAAAATTGTATTTGGGTCAGGACAAAATTCGGGACATTTTGGGGTCAGCTCAGGCCTTGCTGTTCTCCCGCTGCAGGCGGCACAGGAGCAGCCCAGCCCCAAATCAGGCGGCTGCTTCCCTGCCATCAGCTGCGGGTCCTGAGCCTGCGAGCAGGCAAAGACGTGCTGGGGCTCTTCACGGGTACACCGCAGGGTCTGGGTGTGAATGTCTGTGGGGTTTGCCCGGCGCAGGATGAGCCCCGCGAGCATCCCCAGGGCGGCTCCAAGGGGCCGCGCTCGCCTGGAGCCGCTGCGGAGCGCGCGGCAGTAACTGAGCTCCAACCTGTGGGGATCAATGAACAATTAATTACTGTCATCAAGTGGTACTCTGCTCGGGGAAGACAGCACACTTATATTTATCAATTACTAATTAGTAGCTCTTGCCTGGCTGACAGTTGTCTGTCAGCCAAGAGGAGAGCTGCCGCGTGCGGCTCGCGCAGGGGTCAGTTTCTTAGAGGTAATTAAGGATGGATAAACTTGTTTGGAAAGGGCTTGAAGCCTGAACTACAGCTGTGATTTAGAAAAAAAAAAATCCTAACAATTAAGCCTGGGATCTTTAAAAGAGCCTTTAGATGTCAAAGCTGCTAGCGTTTCACATGGGTTAAGTGCCCAACTCCCACAAGATCACGAAAATCCCAGCCCCAAATTAATTTTTCAGATGCACGTCGGCTCAGAAGCAAGGTGGCTTTGTTCCTCCCTTGCCCAGGTGAGTTGTTATGCCGAAGGGCCTGGGCAAGGGCAGGAGGGTGGCACCAAAGTTTTGTCAAGCTGTTGTGTTGTTTTTGGAAAGAGGCATAAACGGGGAGAGGTGCTCGAGGAAGGCCGGGTGTGCGGTGCTGGTTTCTGGTCCCGGCCCTGGCTCAGACAAGGTTTCTCATCCAAATGATGCCAAGTGCTGCTGTGTGCTAGTTGTTCTGGTAGAGTACTGCAACCTGACGGAGATTTTCTTCCCCTTTTGTGCCTTCATGAATGAGTTACCATTTAACCATCTCTTTCTGTTGGAAAATGAATTCCTTGACCCAGCCCATCCCAAGGAAATGACTCTTTAAACCTGACTTTGCTAAATCCTCTGGCTCCACGTCAAGTGGGTTATTGATGGTGGCAACTATTTTATCTGCTGCAGGTATGTGAGCCAAAAGCACACAGTGAGCAGGCTCACAGCAGCACCTTATCGCTTCGGCAGCGTTATCACCCCGGACAATAGCGGCGGGGCCTGGCTGCCGGGCTCCCCGCGCAGCCACACAGCCGGTTATTGTTTGCCATTCACTTGATCAAGCAAAACTCCTATAAATCAATCATGGCTCGGCTAATAAATAAATCTTTGATCAATTACTATCTGCGGAATGTGCGGACAAGGGTCAGTATCTCTGATTTACCACTTTTCTTGTGCTGAACTGTAAGATCAAAGATTAATGCCACGAGGGACGTCGGTGATCTGAATGCCATGCATTATTTAAAACTTCAGAGATAATAAAATTTTTTAGGAGATTGGCCCATTAGTTCAGCGTTCATATTGACATTTCCTCCACTGTATTAGGAGTTTGGGTAATGATTTTATATCCCCCCTGGCTTCCTACTCGTTTTTCTCTGTCCTTTTCTGGTTTTCCATGGGGTGCGGTGCTCAGCTCTGCCCACCAGCACCTGGCTGCTCACCGCCTGCCCTCGGGATCGTGCAGCCCCACATCAGACCCAGCTGAGGGCTGCTCCCCCTGTAGCAATGGCCCTGCCTCGAAACAGAAAGGGAAGCACTCTGAAATGTGTCTGATCACTGCCGCGCAGAGGGCTGGGGGGCACGGGACCCCCGTGCTGCTCACCCGCTCCCACACCGCGGCAGAAAGCTGGGGCTGATCTCTGCTCCATCACTGAGCCACATGGAGGTGTCCTGGCAGCCTCAGGGGAGAGAGCCCCTGGTAAGGACACTGCTGGAGGCGTGGAAGAGCGCCTGCATCAGGGGTGTGTGCTGTGAAAAGCTGACCACGTGCCTGCCCTGCGTGCCTGTGACCTTCCACCAAAGCGGGTGCAAGAGGGGGATCTCCCCTGATGGTCTGCATCCCTCCCTCCGGCTGGTACCTGCCACTGAACCCCTCCGACCTGGGATTTCAGCCGAGCAGCACAGCCAAGGCACCGGGCAGCTTCCAAAATGGGGTGTGCACCCCCCAGCAGGTGAAGCAGGGATGGGGACATTCCCAGAGGGCGTCCCCAGCAGGGCCAGCTGTAGGGACCGGACCCGAACTGGGGCTCACCCCTGCCCCACAGCAGCCAGGGGGATGCCACGGGGCTCGGGGCGGCCTCGGCATCGCCAGGCAGAGGGGCAGGAGGGACCTGGAGGCGCACATCGGCAGCAGTTATCTCGCCTCCGAACAATGCAGCCCCAGCTCATATATTTTTCATTCCAGTTGAGGGTACAGTGTCAGCTGATGACCTTTGTCACACCCCAGCGCTTTCGGGGATGTAAATTAGGGGCTTTTTTTCCCCATCTGGACAGATAAGATGGACTCTCACTTGTACGTCTTGAAAGTAGATATTTATTGTGAGCCCACTGCTATTCTCAGCAGGTGGACAAAGATAATACTGTCATTATGTGCTCAGAAAATGCTTTGTAAAATTTGGTAAAGTATGCAGCGGACTCTGAAGCAGATAACATCTGCCTTAAAGGACTGTACTGCTGTAAACAGGGTTTAGAAAAATAGCACCCACTGCTTCTCCACGGGAGTATTGATTTTTGGTGTTGGAAAGGGTCAAATTCAAATTGCTGGCACAAAGAGCGGCTGCATCTCCTCCGCTGCGTGTCTTTTAACAAAGAACAAAGTCGTGCGACGGGAGCGAGGAGAAAGGAGGGCGGCAGCCCAGGGCGGCCGCTCGCCAGCGCGCCTTTCCCACGGGAGCCGCCAGCTGCTGCCCGCCGGGACCGCGGCGGCTGCGGGGACGGCTCCTGGAGGCCAGCGCTGCCGGGGGGCCCTGGAACCCCCCACCCACAGCCCCGGCCCTGCCGCAGCCCTCGGTGCGAGAGCAGCGTGCCGGGAAGCCGAGGGGCAGTGAGGTGCTGCAGCGGGGCCGGGGGTGCTGGCGGGGGAAGCGTAACTGCGGGACGTGCTCCCACGGGGGAGATGGGCCACGCAGGAGCCGGTGCCAGAGGAGCAGGGAGATCTTCCTGGGGCGGCTGCTGCCGCATCGCTCCTTGCAGGCAGCTCCAGCGATGACATTTTATTGCCTGACCCCGAGGAGCAAAGGCTTCTTCTTTTCTTTACAGGTCAGGAGCAGCCAGGAAGCGTCTGCCTCCCTGCTGGAGATCCCGGCTGAGCTGCTCGCGGGCTGGGAGAGGGAGGAAAGCAGAGCTGTGTGTCGTCCCCTCGTGCCGCAGCTATGGCCCCGATCCAGAAACAGCCTGGGGTGCCAAGGCGATGAAGAAATTAATCCTTCATCCCAAATTGCACAGGAGATTCAGTGCTGGGCTCTCCTGTGTCTGCCAAGTGCCTGAGATTACGGTACGGACAGGAACACCAGCTGGGAGGCACTGTGTGCTGCAGTAGCCTGGTGTGCCATGGCACGGGGCACAAAGACGTCCAGCCCCAGCCCCTGCCCCAGCCCAGCCACCCCAGAGCCCACGCAGGCACCCAGGATAAAATTGCCTTATCTGCACTCACTGTGTCCTGCCTTAATTAGCCTGCCTAATCCCGAATGTGTGAACAGCACGACACGGGTACACTGGGTGGGTGGCGAGGCGAGAAATGCAAACTACGATGGATGTTTTGTACCAACCAAGCAGAGCTGCTGGTGGCGTTGTTCTCTGCCCGCGGTGTAACCCAGCCTGTGGGCAGCACATTTTGGGAGCTGTGCCTGTCCCCCTCGGCACGGCGTGGTGACCCCACACCTGGGGCAGGGCTGTGACTTGGGGCTGGCCTCTGCCCGCTCCGTTCCACCTCAGCCCAGGGGCTGGGACAGGAAAGGGGCTGCTCTTCGTGGTGCGGGATGGCGGGAGGCAAGCGCTCGGGAACAAAATCGTGATGAAGCCCGTTGGAGCAGAGAGGTTTGTTTGTTCAGCACATCGATCCACTTTTATCCTGCGAGTCATCAACGTGCGCTACCCAAACCCCTCGCTTTTCTGAAGGAAACCACTCCATGCCGCGGCCGGCCGCGCACAGGGGCAGAGCAGAGGTGTGAGTCCTGCAGCACGGCGGGGTCAGGGCACCGCAGGGACGTGTGGCCGTGTCCCCAGGGCTGGTGGCAGCCTGCAGCGGGCACTGGGGACGCCGAGCAGCCACCGCCGGCCCTCGGGTGGCCGAGGAGCCCAAACCTGCCGCCCGGCGCAGCGCTGCCATCTCCCCGCTTTGTCAAGCAAAAGGCAGCGAGATGGCCTCGAATCCCCCACGCTGCCGCGGCAGCTGGGCAGAGTGGTGTTAAGCCGTTTAAAAATCTATCTCCGGGCTCATTATTATGCAGAGCAATTTTTCATTCATCGGGAATCTACAGCAGCATTTTAATGTGAGAAGCTCCCTACTCTGTTTCTCTTCCCCTGAAGAAAAATAGCTTAATTTCTGCAGTTTGATAGATTTTCCTGATCCTTCAAACAGTAGAAAAAGACTCTTGAAAATCGGTCGTTGAACTATCCACAGGCATTTTATAATGGCCGTAAATAGGTCTATACTGAATAGCTCTCCAGGCATCAACTTGAATGGTGTCCTTGACACTGTTATTATTATCCTCGCTGAAAAAAAGAAAAGAAAAAAGAAAAAGAAAGTCTGGGAGCCTCTCCACACTGCGGTTTGCATGTCTCTGAGTTGTGAGAAGGCTGCAAGAGCGAGGCTCCCCTCGCCGCCCGGCTGCCCCCAGAGATCGGCGAGCTGTGCGGCTTTTCGCTTTGCAGAATTGCCATAAATTTCAGGGAACTTCACGCATACAGAAAATCAATGCACACGAGAAATTTTGCAAACTCTGGAGCAGATGAAGTGCAAGGAGGAGAAGTTTGGGGTGATTTGTTCTCTGGTTTCTCCCCTTTGTCCATTTTCAGTTGTCCACCTGACTCCCCGTTCGGTTGCCATTGGAGAAAGCATTTTTAAAGCTCTTTGTGCTTTTGCACTGTGTTGCTTTTCGCGAATAAACAGCTGCTGAACGTCAGTGTTGGGATGGTTGTTCTTCAGGGATAACTATTTTCTAGCATTGCAACACGTCTCTGCTTTTGGCAGCTGCAAGACAGCTTCAATGGTAAAACAAACGTCGGCCCTCGTCCACACCATCTTCAAACTTTTCCCTAAACCCATCCCCTTAACCTTAGTTCTCGGGGGATTAAGTCTCATGTCACGAGAGACGCTGAGGAAAAGCTGGAGGTTAATCAGTAAGAGCGATTTTCTCAGAATAAATAAGGTGCTTTCATTTCTTTGAAAGCCACTCTGATTTTTCCAGCCCACTCATAAGGCAAAAATAGCGTGCCCTAAAAATGTCACCGTGCTCCTGCAGATTTATCTCCATCGGGACCCTGCGCAGCGACGAGCTGCCTGCCTCCTGCAGCTGGGTGTGCTCCCCGGGCCCCGGGGCTTGGCAGGGAGTGGGCTGGGGGCACGAGGTTTAGGGTGAGGCTGGGGGTGTCCGTGGGGTTCGGTGCTTTTATAAAGTGTGGTTAAGGCAACGCTGAAGCTGCAAAGAGATAGCAGCACCTCCTGATGTTTATTGAACAAAAAAGTAGTTCTTGTGATGCTCGGAAGCCAGGGAGCTCAAAGGGAGCTGGGACGCTGCCTCTTCTCTATAGGAAGGGCGGCGAGGACAGGCCTGGGGCAAATCCCCCTGGTACGAAGGCACTGGGCAGCTCGGTGTCAGGCTGGCCACGCATCACATTTATCCCCCCGAGAACAAAGAGCGAGGCAAGTCTCTGGATTAACGTTGTGCATCCAGTTCTGCCCTCTCTCCCGCTGTATTTTAGCACTGCTAAATGCCAGCTCTAACCGCAACGAAGGGGCTCGACAACCCTGCCCCAGTTTCAGCGGGAGCGATGGAGCTGCAGGGGATGGGTGCTGTGAACGCCAGCGTGTGCTGCGCGCCGAGGGAGCCTCTGGGTCCTCGCATTGCTCCATGCAAACCATTTAGAAACAAAACAAGATAGCAAACACAAATCAATTCAATTGTCCTAGAATATGACAGGTTGACTTGCGACCTGTCTCATCTGGTACATGACAATGTTGTTTGCATCCTATTAAAGCGGATGACTTGTGCACTATTTATACAGAGCAGAGGTTCCTTTTGATGACAGCTTTTGAATCATGGCTCTTTCTTCATCGTACAATTCACTATGAAACCCCTCCACCAATTGACATTGTAACACGACTGTCACTATACAAAGCAGTTTATCCTTCAACACCAACAATGCCACTGTAATTTTTGTCAGACCCTTTTACACTCCCTCTCCTGCTCTGAGTACGAGCAGCATTGCACAGCTCCAGACAATTCATTACCCTCCGGCACCAGCTGCGTGCCGTGGGTGCCTTTAGCTAGCAGCTAAAGGCTAGAGGTGTCCTGGCTCTCACAGGCACCTCTGGAGCTCCTCTGGAGTTTCTGGGAGCTCCTCAGAGGATGCAAGATTTAACCCAACACAAAGGTGCCCAGAAACGCGTGGCACAGGACTTTGAGGTGAAAGCTGGCATTTCACAAAATGTGACACGCTAAACCCGGGCTGTAGCTGCACCAAATCTGCGGGTGCTGGTGGCAGGGACCGAGCCCTGCCATTTTTTATTTTTTTTTTGCTAAATTGCAGACAGAGGAACCAGCCGTTCCCAGCTCTCTACCAAAACTGCTTTGAGACCGTCTTGCTGCAAGGCTGAGATAGCAGGCTCATAAATAATTAAGGCTGGCAGGGATTTCTGGACGTCTCTGGCCCAACTGCTCCCAGAGCAGGGCCAGCTGAGACCGGGCACTGCCCCTGGCCATGCAGGGCAACCCTCCTGCCTGCCTGCTGAAGCTCAGCTGAGCTCTCCATCCTCACCCCAGACACCAGGCAAGGTGCTGGGGCCTTCCCAAGTCGCCTCCCCACGTGCACACGGGGACTCCAGCCTCCCGGACAGAGCTGGGGGGTCCGAGGCTGTGGCACTGATATAGACGGCCTCACCCAGTGCCCAGAGGGGCCAGGTCCTCCCAGGCTGTGCTCTTGCACCTGGCAAATTCCTGCAAAGCTTTGTGTTCCTCCTGCCAGCAAGTGCATGAGCATGGCTGTACAGTTAGCTGCCCTAAATTGAACCGAAATACAGCTGTAGGGCAGATGTACCCAAAGCCATGCACGCTCTACTTCACTAATTTACAGTTCAAGATCAATAGTTTTTAATTTGCCTTATTTATTTTTTAATTTCAATCTGTGTTTGAAACTTCTGAACTCCCCTTCGTCAGACACGGCCAGGTTTGGAAAGGGCAGCTCGCTCCCTTGCCCTTCTGGCTCTCCCTGTGCTGCGTCGCCCCAGACTTCATCGCGAGGCCAGGACACCTGAACGAGGAATTCATAATCTCTGGTGATCCATCCCAGGTGATGCTGAGCACCAAGCACAAAGCACAGCCCCTGCTGCTTGCGGGTGTACGACTGGCAGCTTGAGGGGTGCAGAAAATAAGCAGAGCTTCTCCATAGCACCACACTTTTTTTTTTTTTTTTTTTTTTTTCCCTCTAGAAAGTGCAATTTGGGCTTTACTTTGCAGGAATGGAACTGGGGTGGGTGAGATCCAGCCCAGGCCATCTGGGGGCAAAGTGGGCAAATCCCCCCACCCCAGCACCTTCCCTCTGCCAGTCTTGGGGGTCTGCTCCGTCACCCATCCCCCAGCCCCTGTGCAGGGCTGCTCTGATGCTCCCAGCAAATTAAAGCCTGCCTGATAACGCGCCGGCTTGGCACAGCGGCTGCCCTTCCCGTAAGTGGCAGGCGGCTAATCATTCCCCGGCTCGTTAGGGAGTGAAGCTCTCCCTCCTCTCCCGTCCCCTCCCCGCGGGCCCTGGCGGCATCTTTTCCTGGAAGTTTTTCCCCCCCGACCCCAATGTTTGTGCGTCAACTGATGGTGCTGTAACCGCTACCAGCGTGGGATGTCGTGCCCTGAGTGCTCTGCCCGTGTGCAAACTGCGCCCGGTGCTGAGCCTGTGCTGGGGGTGCCATGGAGCAGGCAGGGCGCTCTGAGCTCTCCTCTCTGTTGATTTGGGATCTCCCATGCCTGTTGCTGCAGGAGGGCACTTTGTGGAGCTCTGCCTGGTGCTTCCACGAGCACACAGCAGGCAGTGATGGAGCAGCTCCGCTGTGCTCCGCTGGTTCCGGCACCCTCATTATCACCATTTAGCTTCGTTTTGCCTCGCATGCAAGATGTTACTTCCAATGCAACCTCTCTCTTAAACAGATGTTAAAATGTTGCTGAGGAGTCCCTCTGAAGCCGTGACGGTAATTGTGGTCTGCTCCATTAGTGCTGCAAGCAGATGAGCCAACTCTCCAGTGGCTGTCGTCCCTGCCCCGCGCCCAGCCGTGCCTCCCCCTCCGCGCGGTGGTTGCAGGATGGTGCCAAGGCAGGGTGGTGCTGCAGGAGCCCTGAGAGGTCCGGAAAGCAGAGAAAGTGCCCGAGGGACACCCAGTCTAGGCAGAAAAACTGTGCTGAGCCCAAGCCCAGTCTCCTCTGAGCCCAAGGCCACACTCCTGTGCCGGGCGGTGCCGCAACCCAGAGCAGCTGGGGGCTGCTCAGGGAGGTTTCCAGCAGCTGCCAGGCCGTGGGGCTGGGCACCCTGCTCGGGGGGCTGCCCACCCCAACCACCCCATGGCTCTGTGAAAGCCAGCCTGGCTTGCAGCGACTCCACTGTCCCCCTAGAAGGTGTCTCTGGGGGTCAGGTCCCCTTCTCCGTCACGCTGCTGCCGTGCCCCCCGAGGCCCTGCAGAGCAGAGCAGACGGCATTTGGTGTGGGGAGTTTAAACCATGTGGGATTTAGATTAACCCAGAAAGCAAGGTGGACAAATCGAGAGCACTAAATTGGGGCGTTTAGCTGCAAATGCCAGCCTTCAGCCTAGAAACTGCCTAATTCAGACACCTGCCAGGAGCCGGGAGCCCCCTGCTCGCGGACCAGCCCGTCCCCAGCGCCCGCTGCCGCTCATCGACCACGGGCGCTGTGGGCAGGGCGCCCGGCGGCCCCTGGCTTGGAAAATCACTGTGGGGGGGGACCCACGGGTGGGGGGAGCCCAGCCCTGCCGGCATGAACACAGCTGGAGCACAGAGAAGTGGCCGGGTTTGTGCTGCCCGCCGTGGGTTCGCATTTTGGCAGCCAGTTTTCCTCTGTGGAGGTCCCAGTGCTCTGAGTGAAGCAGGCCTGGTGTGTCTGGGAAAAAGCAAATGTGGATTTCCAGTGCCAGATGAGCCAAAGTTAATCTGATTTTATTTTTTTTTTTATTTTTCCCTTTTCCCAAATTTGGGCCCAGATTTCACAGCTACCCATTCATCACACAAGTGGGAACTGGAATTTCAGATGTGTCAGTCACTCGCCTTGCTGGGAAACCTAATATCCCAAAATAAAAATCTATATTTAATACCCTAAGCACATCCAGCAGTTACATAATTCACATCTATTAGCTCAGTACGGTAATGAGTGCTCTGCATTTTTAAACCATCAGTTAATTGTCTGCCTCCTCCCTGGCAGCGCAGATCAGACAGAAAAGGCACAAAATGAATCCCGCAAAACCGCATCTGACAGGTTTAAAAATCTATTTTCCTACAAGGAAATATGGGAAGGACGGGTGATTAATGAAAGACCACGAAGAAAAGGTTTTATCCAGCAGATTAATTTCAGCGTGTGTTTAAACCCGTGGCTGCGCTGGTGCTGGCGGGACACAGCCCGCAAGCAGCCACCGCCGCAGAGCTCATGGGCACAGGGGAGGCTGAGCATTGGCTTTATGTGTAGTGTTTGCCTACCTGGAAAATCGAGGAAGCTTAATTAGCAGATGGTTAACTTTGCTAGAGCCAGCCCCTGTTCTGAATAACGCTGACAGCTCCTTACAAAAAGACAAGTATTTTTCCCATTCGCTTGTGCTTTCCCATGCAGAGACAAATAACAAGAAAGGGAGAATGAATCTGGCATCTACGGAGGGCAATCATTTAAAGCCTCCATGTTCAGGGAGCAATTAATTATCCAAACGTGCAGTTTTGGAGAAGAAGATATTTAATCTCTTTTAATCCCCCGTGACTCAGACCTCTGACCTCGAAATCACGACCTTCGGCACCGCGCGCTGCCTCCCTCAGGACGGAGCGAAACGTGGGACCATTGTTTTGTGAACAATGCTTTCATAAATCTCGGTAGGTGTTGCCCAGGAAAGCTTTCCTGCCGGCTGCCTCACAAGATGGGCTCTTAAAAACATAAAATGGAAGAAAGCCACACGCAGCACCGTGGATCGGGGCAGGTCCCGGAGACCTGGCGCACGCTGCCGGGGGCCAGGCACAGCGCACGGCCTGGCCGCAGGGGGTTTGGCTCAGCCCACACCAAAACCCGACAGCAACAACAGAGTTTGGAAGCTGATCATCTGGTGCCGGATACACCTCGCTTGCGGCGTGCTATCAGCTGCCTTATTGACATCAGGTCTAATTACTTGCATTGTCCCTCACTACATAATTCAAAGATGACATTACCTTGTGCAAGATAAACCTGGACACACTTGGGGGCGGGGGGGAAAGGGGTTACTGCACATTTCCTAGCGTAGCCCTGTGCTTGAATTCTGCTTATTTAGCTAAAAAGCCAGGGCTGGGCTTTATTTTTTGTTGTGCCAAAACAGTCTGTGAGGAAAGACTGCACAAATTCTGGAAAAGAAACCAGCACAAATCTGGAAAGAATAACTCAAATTTTAGGCTAATGTCTTTCAAAACAATGAAGGACTGCATGGTGCTGTTATTTTCCTGCATATTGTTTTTCATGCATCCTCTTGCTGCCAGAGCATCTATCTGAAGTCGCAGGAAAAGCGATTTCTTCCCAAATTGCCGAGGGAACCTCGACTGCAAGCCATGCACTGCGGGTTCATGAGGGATTGTGGTATTGAGCGTCTGCAAGAGGTGTGAAAGGCAGGTGACAAAACCTGAGTGATTATTCCCTCCCAAACAGAATAATTACTCGTCATCGCAGAGCGAATAAATAAGATGTCTCTGATAGGTGGTTTGTGGTTCCAAGTTCACACGTCCCATTTATGCTCCTTCCAAATATCTTATATCATTTGTAGGACAGCAGACCATTAGGGAGTTGGTATTAGCCTCACCTGCAGGCTTATATGTGAAGATGAATTACTGTACATAGTCAAAGTATCTCTTCTGCAGGAAAAACAATAGTGAGATACAAGTGAGGGAAATGAGAACACCGAGCGGTGGTTTCGTTTAACTTATCCACGGCTGGCACAAGGTGCTCTCATTAGCCACGGAGCGGAGTGCTCACATTAACCACCGCGAGGGCTGTGCAGGCTTTGGTAATTAATATTGGGCTCCAGGAAAGGAAAAATCCCTCTCCCCCAGCCAGCGCCCTACGATACTTTATGAGCAGGTGGATGTCTTCAGTAAACTGAAAAGTACAGAAAATTGACACTGAAACAAGTAATCATGGTGGCGTTGTCTGAAGCCCTCTCTGCTTCCAATTTTCCATGGTAAGCATTCCCCCGAGAATACGTACGCCTGACCCTAAACTTTCCCCATTTTCCAAGTCAATGCACTTGATGGGAACTCATCTTGCTGCTCTCCCTTTGATTACAAACCCTGTAGATCCCCGGAGTGGAACTGTTGCCAATTTAGAGTTGCTTGAATTCATTTCACTTACGGAGCTTTTAAAAGATTGGGTTTGGTTTTCAGCTCCTGGTTTCATTTGTTTGGTTTTGTCCCTTGCAGCTCTCCGGATGCCCCAGCCTGCGAGCCACAGGCCATGCGGTGCCGCTCCTCGGTCTCACGAGCGACACAGATGCACAAATCCACGGCGTTGCCTTTAAAACAAACTGCTGGGGGGGGGGGGGGGGGGAATTACCGTATAGGGAACAATACTTAAACATCAGCTTTTTAAGGGTTTTTCTGCTCCCCCCCTTTTCAATTTTTAGCAAGCTAGTAAAAATCAATAGGCTTGAGTTCCCATCTGTAAGCCACCTGACATCCTATGAATGATCAATGGAGCTCACGGAGGGGCTCTCACGGCAGCGCTGCAGCGGCCGCGACAGCTGAAACCACCACGGCCCGGCCCTCCTCGGCCCGGCCTTCACTGCGGCTCCCTTCAGGCCCTGTGCACGTCGGGCAGGAGCCCACATGTAGGACAGGAACCCACATGTAGGACAGGAACCCACATATAGGACAGGAGCCCACATGTAGGACAGGAGCCCACACTGCTGCCGGGGACAGCACCTCTGACAAAACCAGCGCCCCCCAGCTCAACACGCTAGCGGCACGGCTTTATTTCTGGAAGCAATTTAATGGTTTGCTGATAACTTTGATTGCTTTCGTGTCAGGTTAGCTTCTAATCTGGGTTCTGGTCCGCTTCCCTCCCTAAACCAGCTCGTGGCCCGCAGTCGTGACCGCAGCACCTCCCCTGCTCTCCTCCTGACGAAGGGTGAGGAGAAAACGGGCAAAAGAGGAAGGAAAGCTGCTGGACGGGAGAGGCAGCAGGGACGCTGCCGGCGTGGTTTGCACGTGGAGGGCCCAGCATTTAGAGCAGGCTTCTTTGGCGCTTGCACGATGCTTGGTATGATGCCTATTGTAATAGGATCCTACACCTGCAGAAGAACGGAGATGGCGTACTTCATTAAACCCAGCTGGAAGAGCCAGCAGGAAGCAGCCATCACGTCTCATCTCTCCTCTCCGGAGACACAAAGCAGACTGCTTACGTGAGCACGCTGGGCAGCTCACCTGCAACGGGAAGGAAAGCTGCCTCTTGTCATCACGGCACCCGCGCTTCGGGGCGGCATGTGCCAGTGAAGGGGAATCCCTAACTAAGAGCGCCTCGTGCTGCAAAACGGCCTTCTGAGGAGCTTGCATTTTAAGGTTAGATCTTACAGAACCCTGCAAACAGCACAACAGTTTCCATGGCATTAACAACAGCCCTGGAACAGCAGCAGTCCTGTGGTGGCCCCGGCTGCGTGCTGTCCCCCTGCCCCTGTGCCAGCTGTGATGCTCCCCCCTTTGCACGCAGCCTTCCCAAACGTCCCCCGCTTTGCCAGAAGCCTGGGAATTAACACTAGGAGTGAAATTGCCCAATTTTTCTGGATTAGCGAGTCCGTAACTATTCCATTAAGGGAGAAGCAATTTAGATATTTATAATTTATCTCTTACCCGCGATATTTCAAGGAATACTTCTCTTCTAAATAGGTTTACTTTAATCCAACACTTCTCCCCTTCTGGCTGCAAAAAGGGATTATGAAAAAAGAAATATTCACAGATAACAAATAGACTGACAAAAGACAAATATTTGCCCCTATCCCCAGGAGATATTTGCAGGCACTGGTGCGGTTCCACCTGCCCGTGGCCGCCTCGCACAGGCTCCGCGTTCATTTGGCGGTGCCGGTGGCAGCAAGGTGCAGGAGCGAGCCCCTGCCCCGGGCTGGGGGCAGCGAGTGGTCTCGGTACCGGGCCTGGCAGAGCTAGCAGGAGGGCTAGGAGTTCACTCTCACAAAAAAACATGAGCTGGGTTTCAAACCCCAGCTGGGCGAGCACAGGGATGCAGCTCTGCACATGGTGGTGCGTGGAGTTGGGCTCAGTTCTGGCCGTGGCGTGCCTGGTGCTGGCTGCACAGCCCTCGGGCAGCCACCACGGCGAGGTCGCAGTGGCTCTGAGCGCTGCTGCCCTCTCACATCGCCTGTGACGTGCAGGGCCCTCCATGTGTCCTGCTCCCCATCCTCCCGGTTCTCCTTCTCTTTGAGCCGTCCAATCCATCAGCTGAACAATAGCTGCGTTTGTTTCTGCAATAAACCTGTAATTGCCTTAAAATGAATTTTAATCCACTGCTGGCTGAGCTGCAAATGAAGTGATCATACGCAGCCTAACATCTTAACCACGGCTCTGTTGAGGGATTTTTGGCGATTCTGTGGAGGTGCTGCGCACTGCAGAGCGCTGCCTGTTTGCCTCCCCGCTTCTTTGCATTTCATTGCAATTCATTACCGTAGAACCTCTGTCTTGAAATATTACAAAATCAACCTTTAAGATCCTCCTGGAGCAGCAAGATAATTACGGTGGGTCGACATTATCCTTCAAGGTGGAAAGCACCTTCTCCTGAAGCCATCCCCGCCGTCTGGGACTGCCAGGAACGGGCCCTAATGGTGTGCTGCTGCTCTCAGCCCCTGTGGGCTGCTGGAGAAGACTTCACCTTCTGGTGAAACCTAAACGGAGAAAATCTCATCCATCCTGCACTGGGACGGCCGTGCCCGTCCCTGGCCTGAAGGGAAGTGAGCAGAAACGCTCCCGTTAACCTCACCCTGATTTCCCCTGCCATGAAATTGGGCGCAGGTCAGTGCGAGGCGCACACGCGGGGCCCGACAGCAAAGGGGGGGACGCGCTCCCTGCTGTCACTTTAACAAAAAATCAGATCTGAACTTGCAAGGTGTGCAGGTGTTTAGGATAAAAGCAGCAGTCCTCTTCTGCTGGATCATAAACCGGGAGCAGCCCTACGGGGGTGAATAAATGCCTGTTTAAAATCCGTTACTTCAGTAAATAAAGGTCTGCCCTCCCCACCCACCCCCATTTTAAGCTACCCTTGCAAATTGGTTTCCAATTTACAGAAATCAATTAAAATCACATATTCTAAATGCAACAACCAACAGTGATCTTCCCGTAGATGTCATTCAGCCTTCATTTTAAAAACAAAATCAACATTCAAAAAGCTGTGCTGCTGCAGCAGAAAGTTTCACCTTTTAATTTTTCATACAGGATTAATTTTTAATTTTCAGACATCAGAGATAGAGGGAAGTTCCCCAGGAGCCCTCCTGTTCAAAGAGCACTCCAGGCAACTATTGCCATCAAGTGTCAATTTATCACACTGAAGGCTCGGACTGCCTGATGCATATTTTTCCCGATATTTTTAAGACAAAAGTAAGATTGTTGTTAAAGTTGTGGTGTTTGCTGAAGGCCAGGCACAGACGGGACAGACTCACAAGCCTGTGAATGGAGCCTTGCTGCACTTTGGAGTGCAGTAAGCGGTGATCAGCGCCCAGACCCCCTGCTGCCACTGTGAAGCCAGGTATTCCAGCGGCAAGGGATGAAGTTTGTACAAGAGAACTGCAACACGTGCAGGCGTGGAAACTCAGCATGCCAGGACTAAGGAAAATGCCTGGATATGAAGGCAACTGTGGGGTTGGTAGCTCTATCTGGACAGGCTTTGGAGACCAAATTCAGCCCGCTTCAAAGCACTGGTGGCCTCCTGGCTGTGTCCATCTCCACACAGAGGGGAAAGCCCTGCCCTCCACGTGGCGCTGAGACCACCAGGCAGATAGATGCCTGCCTGGTGAGCAGAGGCACATCCAGAGGTGAGCCTGGAGTGAGCTTCTGCTAACCCTTTCGCACAGTTAATCTGCTTCATGCGAAGAGCACCGCGTCCTTGCCATCCACGTCACCTCGTGTTGGGAACGGGGCTCTCCAGCGCCTCAATCTGCTCCACCCCAGCCCCGCTGAGCCCGGCTGTGCCCCACGGCACAGTGCTGTGCTGGCGCCCGGGGCAGCAGAGCCCACACACAGCCCTGCCCGTCTGGGAGGCCGGGATGCGTTTGGGTGAATTTCTGAGTCAGCTGCGAGGAATGCTGATGGGCCGCAAGACGCAGACGCAATGTAAAACAGGAACATTAAGCTGGTTGGAAAAAATCTGGGATCGATACATTTGATGTAGTTTGCACTGACCTCAGTGGTCTGCATCTTCAAATAGCTTTGTTTTTACGCATGACTGACATGCTTTGAAGAGGACAGCAGCCAAACGCACACCCTTGCAGTCAATCTGTGCCCTGCAGCTGGCAGGCTGGGCACCCCACACCCTGCTCCCTGCGGGCACCGGCAGGGCCCACGGCCAGGCACCCCGCGAGGCTCCGGAGAGCGGCCGTGGGGCTGGCAGCAGGGGGAGGCCTCCCCCGTGCCTCGTGTGCCTGAAGGGAGCAAACTTGAAGTGTCCGGTGCAGTCCCGCTGCTTCCTTCTTTCTCCTACAAATCTCAAGTGGCTTCTCATTTCCAGTATCTTACTCCCAATCCCACTAATTAGCGCGCAATCGCTACCGCACCAGTTCAAGCAGAATATTGTGTGACAGTTCGGAGGCAATCATGCATACGCAATTAATAATGTAAAAGTACATCGCTCCTTATCTCCATCACCTTCCCCCGTATTGGCTCCTCTCCCCCAGCCTTAATGCATGCTCTTTTAAGCTGGAAAAGAGAGCACCTCTGCATTTGATCTCTTCTGACTCTCCCTCCGCCTCTGCGCCTGTGTGTCGAGAGCTGTCCGTCAGCCCGTCCCCGCCGGTCCCAGCCCCCTGGAAATGCCACCGCCTGCCACTGACCATGCCCTCCCACCCTGATCAGCACCCCTTAACCCTCAGCACTTCCCCAGGTTGTGTTCATCAGGCCATATTACCCTTGATGGACTTTATCCCTCCAAGTCAAAGCTGTGGTTTTACTCCTAGCGCCTTGCGCTCCTGGCCAGCGCGGCCACGGCACCGGGGGACACTGCTCCTGCCCTGGACCGTCCCTCGCTGGGGACAAACCCACCACCCTGCCCGTTTGCCATGGGTACACCCAAAGCACCATTGGGTGCACGATCGTGGCCACCTGCACCCAGTCAGAGCCGGAGCAGAGCCTCGGAGCAGCGGCGCAGGAAGGGCCGCAGAGCTGCTGAGCGTTTGGTGTAGTGCTCGAGAGCGCAGCCAGATATTAAATTATCAAAAAAATGATGCTGCATAAATGAAAAAAATATTGATCCTTTTGCATCAAAATGCAATCATGCCAAATCAAAAACAATTAATGTCCCCGAATGCAGATATATAGCAGGAAATAGGCACGCACTTTTTATAGGCAAATTGCTTAAGGTACAATACAGGCTCTGGTATATTTTCATTTCTATTAAATGAGGAGACTGTAGCTCTGAGCTCCCTGGGTTCACTACATTTGAGCAGATCTACGCACAAATCAAACAGTTTATATTTTGCGAAGTAAACAGCAAAAACCAGCACATCTAATTTTTGAAATTCTTCTGGCTTTTCTTTTTGACCTTTGGTATTTGTGCGTATCGATGCTCTCTAAAGCGTTGCACAAAAACACCTTGAAGTGTCAAGCTTTAAAAATGAGTCTTCTTTTCTCTTTCTCCTGTGCAGCTTGGATTATCTTGGCCTTGTCAAAATACATTCTCTAGTTAGAGGTTGGAAATATTTCCCTCCTGGCTCCTAGGTATTGATTTTTCACCACTCAGCTCTGCTGTCAGCCAGCGAGGGGAAAGGTGAAAGTTCGCCCAGCGCTGCCTGGCTTTGCCCCCCGCCAGCACCGTGCCCCTCCGTGCCGGATCCGCGCCAGCATCCCCGACAGAGCTGCTACCGCCTGCATTTCACCTGCAAGAAAACCCCGGGGCCACGGGTATTTTAACACATTCGTGCACTGTGAAAATTGAAGATTCACCCAATTCTTGTTTCTTTCTTTTTCTTTTTTTTTTTTCTTTTTTTTTTTTTTTTACTTGCTTTGTTCTGAAGGGCTGTTCGGTGATGTCTGACCAAAAAAAAAAAAAAAAAAAGAAGAAGAAAGTGTGTATTGTAAATTCTAACCCAAATGCATATTAAATACACTTGGCAACCCTGCACTCCACGCTAGGAAATCTCAGTGTTTAATTTGTGTTAATCAGTTTCTTTGGAGGAATCTGAACGGAATACAAGGAAGTACCACCTTGTAAACACCGATGTTGATGAATTTCTGGAAGACTCCAATTCCTTTGTTTGCTTTAGCTCCGTTGTGTCGGGAATTGAGAACTTTATTCCCGGCACCTTCCTACCTCCACCTTTTGTACCGAGGGCTCTCAGTGCCTCCTGCGTGACTGACGGAATGCCACTTCTGGTCCTCAAATGAAAAATGTATTTCTTGTGTGGTGAAAAAACTCCAGATTACTGGCTCATAAAGCAGGTGCAGGAAATTATCTGCGTGCCATGAGGCTGATGCCACGACAACAACACTCTTCAATACAATTCAGTTTTATTTCCCAAGCATATTTACACCAGGTTGTTCAATACATACAGCAGATGGGGAGTGGATTCAGAAGTTGCTCGGGAGGCAGACACTTCCATCATTTCCCATGGATGGTGACTTCCATCATTACAACATTTTCATACAGGTGTCTCATCATGTCATCTTTTGCTTGTAAACTGCCAATGAAGCCACATACGTCTCCACGTTTACAAGGACAAGTCCAAATACAGCACTAGCAAATCAATAGAGCACTAAGAGCTTACACCGGAATGACAATACCGATTTTGCAGCGGTGCTGAGAGACGGGGGCTGTGAAGAAGTTGGGGACTAGGGCTAACGAAGTCCCCGACGCAGGGGGTGTGTTTGGGCACGTAGTTGTGTTCAGGCTGCAGAGGACCCTCAGGGGCTGCGGGCTGGGCGAGGACCAGAGCGAGCCCGGTGCCCTAAGACGGGCGCCGCGGGCCGAGGATGCTCCTCCACCAGCGGACCGCTCGCCGTCAGCGCCCCTGCTGCTCGGTGTGCAGGGCTGGCAGGCACACGGCTGCCTCTGCCTCGCACTTCAGAAAGCCCATTACACTTCTACCCCAAAACAAACACTTTAATGCATATATCATTCAAGATGTTTGCTCACTATACCGCAAAGGGAATCACCGGAGGGCTACGGCCCGCTGTTCCCACCGCGGCCGCAGTTTGTTTCTGAAAGCAAACACACGCACAGGTCGTGAGATCTGCCCCAACCTAACGGTGGCATCGGATCCTGGAGCACCTCTGGGCATGCTTACAGTGCACCCTAACGCCTCCCTCACACCCCTACACCGAGCAGTACAGTGCTGCAGCCCACAGGTGGGAGCCTGGCAGCTCTTTTGTACTTTAATCATTGAGGTTACATCTACAGCTTTGTAATCACAATGTACATGCACCTTGCATCAGTTCACTTCGAAAAGACCCTGATATTCTACGACAGAGTTCTCGACTAAATTCTACATTCCCGCCAGATACAAAGAGTAAATTTTACGGCAGTTTGTGTTAAACATTCCTAATGGTCTTCATTTTTAAATTTTTAAACAGCAAACAGATATGTAGCTTCTGGACTGTAAACCTCACTTCCATATACAGTGTACTACACAGACCACCTAAAATAAAATAATAAAAAAAAAATCAATGCTTTTTAAATTTAGAAGCCGTTTTAAAAATTAATTTATTCCTTTTGGGGAAGGGAGGATTCTATGAGTACCATTTTTACTTTACCATGTAAAGACAGCCTTCTTAGTTCGGTGAGCTTTTCAGACAAAAATGGCAAAGAAAAAGCTATACAAACATATACATCAATATGTTTAAATAAAATAGTATTTTATAGATTTTTTTCTTTACTGTGAGCATAAACCAGCATACTTTCACACGATTAAATATTTCATAAAATTAGATATGTAAGAAGGAAACACAGTCACAGCTAACGTTACATAGGAATATTCCTACCGAGGAAACTGTTTCCATACATCCACTCAAATAACTTATTCATTTTTCACAATTTTTCGTGCCGGAATCGCTAACCACCAGTGACATTTGTGCTGTTTCCCCCGGTCTCTCGGCGAGGCCAGCCCGTGCAGCACACACAGCCTGCCTTCCGCGCAGGGCCCAGCACAAATGGGAGCGGCTTTTGGAAGAAAAAGCTTTTTTTCTCTCTCCTTTTTTTTTAAATAAATACCTTCACTGGTAGCAAAAAACACCGTTATATATAAATACTCCTCTGTTCAAGTTTGCTATTCTATCTTAGAGACATTTTGTAATATTTACATGTGGGTTGTTACTCTTTTTCCAGGCTACAGCAAGCAATGATGAGCACAGCAGCACTGCTGATGCACTCCAACCTCCGTCCCTTCATGGTCCCGGTCCCGAGCCCATCAGGCTCTCACCAACAGGCCAGCTCTAAGGGGCGTCACCCAGCGATCATTCAGTGGTCACTAGCAGAAAGTCCATGTAAACACAGCCTTTTTGGTAAACACTGAGGGTCCGCCGGCGTGTTTTGGGATGCTGGCCAGGCCTCAGCGTGACCAGGTGTCCTGCTGCTGCTGCTCCGGGCAGCCGGGACCTCTCCAGAAGCCATCCATCCTCTCGCTGCCGCGGGGAGAAACCACCCCGTGTCCCTGTCCGTGTCCACCGCGGCCTGGCCGGTCCGTGGGGCGCTGAGGGGCGCTGGGTGCGTGGAGCACAGAGACGAAGGAAGAGGGAGAAGGACAGGGAGGTCGGGGACAGCGATGTACTTGTGGCGCGGCGGCTTCCCCTAGACCATGAAGCGGTGCTCCTTGCCGTCGTGAGCCATGAGGATGACGTTGCGGTTGGAGGTCCAGATGAGGCGGGCCAGCCGCAGCGCGTTGTGCGAGCCGGGGGAGGCCGGCTGCACGGGCGGCACCTGGTACGTCTTGATGCAGCGCAGCTGCGGCGCCGAGTTGAGCATGCCGATGCTGCCCAGCAGGGACGTGTTCATCTGCAGAGATGAGCAGAGATGGCACCCCCGTGGCACCCCAACAGCAGCGGGGAACCCGCCCGGTGCCCACCGCCCTGCCCTGCCCTGCCCACCCACACCAGCCGTAATTAGCGCTCATTAGGCAGGGCCAAGCAATGCTGTTGGATGGGAGAGCAGCCGAGAGGCTACCACCCAGTATAGCAAGCAACATCTTTACAGCTACCCACCCCTGCATCCCCCCAAAACAAGAGAAAGGTGACTGTATATGACTAGAAGGAATACCAGTGACAGTCACGAACCTGTTAAAACTTCCCTCCTGTGCACGGGACTCAGTGAAGTTTAGCAATCAGTGACCACTTCATCTCCCTGCTTTTCCCATGTAATTTTTTTTATTAGCATTCTCCTTGACTGTCTCTTTTTCAAATAGAATTGTGAGATCGGAATCAATAAGCTAGCTAGGAAAATTGCATAGCGTATTCAGTATGGTGAAAAGTATCACTTATACTTTATTTGTATGGCTTTGTTATTGAAGGATTTTTTTCAAAATTTAAGGAGAAACATGAAATGTTAATAAGCAAATGTTAAATATCAAGAGTTTTATTATTTTCTGGAAGAAAAACAAACCATTCAGGAGAGGTTCCCTGCATTGTGCTCTCTGGAAAGCAGGCTAGTTACTGATGCATGCTGCCTAGATCCGTGTTTTAAAAACGAGATTTGCTGCTCTAGCCCACCAAGACACAGAAACCACTACCCCTTCCAAAGCACTCCTCTGGAAAGCCTTCCCGTCCCTATGCACAGCAATCCTAGGATTTCCACGGACCGCCTCGCTGCATCCCCGGGCTGTGCCACGCGCAGCAGTGGGCCAGGGCAGGCGCGTTACTGCTGATACCACGCTCTGAATTCTGATCAGGACAAAGTACAAGCCATTACTTTTTCCTGGCTCTTCTCAGCAGCAGAATGGTGTCAGAGAGTGTAAATCATGGCATCTCTAGCAGGGAGCATGCAAGCACCACTGACATTTTCACAATTTAAATCATCTTGAGTAATAACCCTTTTAAGATGACTAATGTTACTGATTTTCCTGCATTAATAATAGTGCCAAATAGAACACAGAAGGGAAAAAAATCACTAGTGCACGAGGTCACATTTTAAAACTAAATGTGTAGGTATATTTAACTCTTTATGTAAAAGCCACTTTAACGCGAGCGTTTATACACCTGGAAGAATGTGGCAGCTCACAATTTAAAACACGTGCGTGCCTGATTTTTTTTTTTTCCTGCCAATTTTACAAGATCTGGTCTGATTGCTTTCCAGATTTTCCCTGAGCACTTCAATTGAATAAATGTAACTGATGGGTGAAGATTCTTGCTGTTCTCATTTACCATTTCAGAAAGCACACAATGTAATGAGGGATAATAATTTAATAATTATTATGGCACCTGTAGAACTAATGAATGGCATCAAAATGAGGGAACTACGTTAACGACTCGCTGGTAATTATGGGTATACTGAGTTCTGCTTTATAGTCTGATTACTGCAAAACTACATTATTTTGATAGTCTGCACAAATTGCTTGTTCAGATCCATTTTGAAGTCTAAAGCCATTTGAAGGAAGAAAAAAATGCTATCTAGGGAATGTAGGCAGCAGTTAAGGCCTCTTCTGGGGTAATCTGTCCCACCAAGCTACGTGTTTATTTATCTCTGATTAACAAAAATACTCCTACTGACATGAGATCACACAGACAAAAAGAACTGCTGATGTTAAAAAAAAAAAGATAAATTGTCTAGATACTTCACAAAATGGTGGTCTGATCCTCAGTATCTCCCATTTCAGCCCCTCTTTGTATCGTCTCTCCCCCAGTTTTCCTGTTTCCAGCCCTATTATGAAGCGGAAGGCAGCCCCACAGCGCGCGGTGCAGCGGAGCACAGCTCCCCGACAGCACGGCACGCGGGCTCCAGGCACGGCAGCTGTGGCTGCTGAGCAGTAACGGGACCCGTGGCCACCTTAATAGCTCTGCATCGTGTTTAATAAAAAATAGAATGGAGAAATGTCGTGAAGGTCTTCATCTATGGGAATTTATGAGATTAGAGAAGAAAAATGCCTACTGATAGGGATGGGACCGAGAATGGGAGCAGAAGCACCTGGCCTGGCCTGCTGAGAACTAGTTGGGGCTCTCCTCCATGGCCCTAAATCTCATCAGGTGGATGCTTTAGGTGTGTGAAACTGAACTGTTACAGCAGTTTCAGATTCAAACATCAAATAGGACGCAGCCCAACATTTGAGGCTGCTCGTTGATTGCCCTGAAGTTACATCCTGATCTGTATGCAAACAAGCCTCCTCCCTCACCAGGTGATAACCGCAAGGGATGTTCGAGTAGAAACAATAACAGAAAAAGACCTGCACACTGCAAAAATAGATAGCTGTGGCTAGACAGCACGGCAAAACATTGGGAAAGGGAAAGCTTCTGGAGAGTTTGTGCTGCAAGAGGTCTGTGTGCTGTAACCTGGGTGTGCAGCGGGTACCTGGGCTGTGTGGGAGCACGCAGAGTGTGACTGGCCCGCCAGGGGACACGGGGATGGGAAATGCCTGCAGGCTCCCAGGGACAGTCCTTACCTGCCAGAAGGAGAGGTGGCTGTCGGAGTTGGAGTAGGTGGCGAGGTACCGGCCGTCGGGAGCAAACGCCACTGCAGTTATGGGCCCTTTGTGACCGTGGATCGTCTGGCGAGAGGGAAGAGAACAGAAGCCGAGAGCGTTTGTTACTGCGCCACAGCCGTGCTCAGCAGGCTTTCAAGTAAAAAAGGCAACAGCAGCTGAACTTCTGGAAAGACCTCTACAGTCAGAAAAAAGCACACAGTGTGCCTCTTCCTCCTGTTCCACCGTTGTAGCTTCGGTCTTGAATCTCACGTATGACACGTATGATAGTGAGTACTGAGTGCAGGGCCAGCCAGTACAGGGCTACACACAGGTTCTGGTGTTTTTTCTTTATCATTGTTTTGTTTTGTTTTTAACTCACAGTAACACATGAAGTTTTCTCTTTGAAAATATCATTTTTTACCGGATTCTCATGAAGAAAACACCAGTGACATGCGCGCAAACTATTGCTTGGTAGAATATGCAGTGGCTGCTCCTTCTGCACGAAGAGGCTCTGCGCCAGCTGCACATTGGCAGGACTTTAAGTGTGTGGAAAAAAGACTTTGTAACGTTCATCGACAAAAAACTAGACTGTGAAAATAAAAGCAGGGCCCCTGCAGCCAGCTCCTGGACACTAGAAGTAGCTCCTGGACCTACTGAGATGGCACGCTGCTCCTAAAGCTAGGCTGATATTAATAACCCGTTAATATATTTATTTACTGCTTATCACACACAAGTTGAGTGAAGTCAAACGGAATCCCAGACCCATGTCTTTAATGTAATCACCACAGTGCAGGATGAAGATTTGAAAGGGCAATTAATTAGGTGATCCACCCTTTAGACCCATCAAACTGTGCAGCACTTAACAAGCAAGTAATACTTGTCAATAAAAAATGTTTTGGTAATACAAAGGTGGAAAATCAATAGTACTAGCACACTTGTTGCTCTTTTTACTACTGAAAATGTGTTCCAATAAGTACAATCCTTAGGGGAATTAACGTGCTTTGTTATTTAAAGCGAGTGCCTCTATAATTGATGCTAATCCTTTCAAGCCAAGATTTATTTTTTAGTGCGCTATCTAAATGTGTACTTCGCAACGCTCATCTTCTGTTTCTTAGGCAAGTGAATAAGCATAACAAAACCAAATTATTGCTGCTCATTCAAAATATTCTGCTTGCACCCATCCCTTTGGAGTTCAGACTTGGCTTAGGACAGCAGCGCTTCGGCAGCACCACTTCTATGGCACCGACACTTCGCAGTTTTCCTGCTCTGATGTAATTATATTTTATAAAAGTATGCAAAAATCTGTACAATATTGGTTAGAAAACGGTCTCAATTTTGACCGGCAGGCGGGGTGGGACAAAGTGCAGCTGCTTGTAGTTTCCCGCTGCCCAACCAATTGTTTTTTAATGGGAGGACGCTCCTGGGAGACTATTTGACTTCTGCACCTGCCACCGCCGCAGCCCTCCACCACATGATATACTGGAGCTATGACAGCCTCATTCCGAGCCCAATATTCAGCAAACTCGACGCTGGACTGCATTATTCTGTTAAAGGTGACATAAAAAATAAGTACTGTATCACTGCAGCGATTTGATTTTAATAAATACACCGAAATGCATACTTTAAATTGATAAAGTAACTTACACACCGCTAGAGAGACACAGCAATATTCCGCCACATTTATTATTAGATATTTATCTCCCCGGTCTCTGGGGGTACCTTAACTAAAATGAAACAAACACAAAATCACTTAGTGGGAAAGCGGCGTGCCTGCTGCACCCCCCAGCAGCGCTGCCCTCAAACAAACCGAGGAACAAACCGAGGCTCTCACAGCCAAACGCCACCCTCACAGCGATCCGCCAGCTTTAACTGGGAATGGTGTGAAAGCATTGCTTCCAGTTTTTGCGTGGGAAACAGCCTCTGCACAAGGAGTGCTTCCTTGAAATTAAGGAGCTGACTCTGTAAGTGCTGCCCTGCTCAGAGATGAATTGCTGGCAGTGCTGAAAGTTTAGAACAGATATTATCAATAGATAAAGGTAGGTCTGGTAGATCAGTCTCTCCTTTTATTTTTAGCATCATGTGCCTAACTCTGTGTCATGCAAAGAAGAGTTTTGCTTTTTTGTATCATTTAAATTAAAAATTGGAATTTGAATTTGAATGCTGACATGGGGTACAAAGACCCGTGGAACACACACAGAGCCCAAGCTGCACAGGGAAATAAATACTGCTCTTGGAAATGAAGATAAAGCTGGCAGAGCTGGGCAGGGAGTACACACCAATAAATACTTATGAAGACTGCTGTAAAAGCAAAGGAGCCATCACAGCTCCGCATCTGCTCCTGGTTTCAGACACAGTGGAGATGAACAGCACCTCAGCAAGGCAGCACTGTGCTATGCCCAGGTCGCATTTTTCTTTTCTTTCCCTGGTTATTTTTATTTTTCTCCACCTTGCGATCATCGCCACTCTCTCTTTCCATGTATAATCACAACATAAATTCAGAAGGACTGCATTGTACACAGCCCACGTTGAGCTGCTGGTTTCCCAAACCCTGCCAGCTTTGGTCTAAGCTCAGCTGGAACAAGAGTGTGCCCGATAAAACCTTTCTTTCATATATATTTTTTTCAATCGTCCGTCAAAATCCAAGCACATGAGATGTTCCCAGATCACAGTCTGTGTGTACACACTGAGGACATTTTATAAAAACACAGCTAGCAAAACTAAACAGCTTCACCTGAAAAGACAGGTGAAATACCATCTCTCTTCTCATACCACATATAAATTCTTTCATGATGCCCCTTCAAAGGCTTTCATGAACCCAACTTTCCAAGCAATCTAGTAGAATTATCTCATATCGCATCAAATTAAATAATTCCAGTATTTCTAATAATTAAATTTCCGTCTTCTTTCAAGTAATAATAGCAATTGCAGTAAAAATTTCAGGACTATACTGAGAAAAAGTATATTTAAATCTTCAAATTAATTTTTCTTCCTGTCCTTCAAGTGGCTTCTCAATAGCATCCAGATAAAGGCAAAGCACATATATTAAAATGTTTAACTTAATAACGTATATAACTTAATTTTTAATCTTACACTAATAGAATTTTGCATCAACCATTACTATTACTCAATATGAAAATGTGACTGGCATGATCTGACAGGCAGCATGCAACGAGAGCAGAAAGTGACCTTGAACAGCAGTGTATAAAAATACATTTATCACCGAAATGGCATGCCGGCTGTCAGTCAATATATGCTTCTCATTTGTTAGGAGGTTCTCCTGCTGTGATTCCCTCATTACAATTTGCTTTTACTTCCTGGGCAAATGACAACCAGAAAATGAGGCAGCTTCTTTCTTGACCGAACTTAATCCAGAAAAAATTAGATGACAGCTGCACCCATCCGAGTGTTACAGGATGGTTGAGAAACGGTTCCAAAATGTGCAGCCTGACCATTTCACCGGCTCTGTAGAAGAGCCCAGAGCGAGCCTTGCATCCCCTGAAACTGTGACTGTGATCAGCACACGCACGGAGCTCCCCCAGATCCATCCAGCCCCCTCCCCAAACACCCAGATAACTGCAAACACCGGGTTTCTGCTCTCACTTCAGGAATGTTCTTCTCAATTCGAGAGTTTCATGTGGCACCATCAAAACCCACAGGGCACACTGTGAAACCAATGCCATGGTGGTTTCACGAGAGGTTGGTGGCAATGCAGTAGCATCTCAGAGCATTTGCAAGAGGATGTGTCAGATCACTCAGCATTGTTATTGAAATTTTTATCTCCATGGCGATTATTCTTGTAAAAGAGCTTTCAACAGCTCATCGGCTGAACTTTATGCTGTAACTTCCAGGAAAATAATTTACATAAGAATTCTGATTATGCTCAGAATACCAATGAAAACGGGAGAAGAAAGTGCTTAATATTTTCTCCAGGTTAATAGCATTTTGTGAGATGAAACATTATTTTAAATCCTTACTTCAAAGAGGTATATTATCAATTACAAGCAGTCTGTGTAAAAAAATACAAAATATAGATAGGAACCTAGAAGAAAAGAGATTATACTGGCCAAATACCAGGCCTCTTGACTTGCACATACTCGCTGCTGTGAAGCCCTGTAAAGTTTTAGATCTCAAACCTCAAGTCCCTCAAGGCTGAGGCTCAATAGATGCGAGGAAGTTTGGGCTGATGTCCCAGTGCCAGAGAGCACTTCTCATGGAGAAAAAATACTGAATGCTTTCCAGAAAGTCACAGCATGGAACAGATTTGCCATTTATTACGTGGACTTCACCTAACCAACGTGCAAAATGCAACTCACAGCCCTGAAGCGAACAGCTGTATAAATGGGTTTGTTACTGGAGGGGCAGCGGCTGGGGCACGCAGCATCTCCAGCCCCTAGTGCTCCGTAGGTGACACGCCAGACGTGGTGTCAGCGAGCCAGATTTTGCACATTTCCTATTCGAGCAGCTGTCACTAGGTTTTCGAGCAGGCACGATGTTCCCATAAATCCCCCACTTGTTCTAGTCACAGTGCTCCTTGCTAAGGCAGCGCTGGGCTGAAATATCTTCTGGAGCCCTGCTAACGATGGGACTTGGGGCTCGGCCCGCAGTGCTTGTCCTTAAACAGCTCGGTTAGGGCGTGCCTCTTCCCTTCCAGCTCCACTCACCGAAGTTTTACAGAGAACTGCTTAGATATCACATTCATATTTGGAGCGCTGCAATATTTTTAACCTTTGACTTCACAGCCTTCAATGTACTCGCAGAGCACACAAATCCATAGTTCCCGAGTGACCTGAGACTTTTGTTTAAAGTGTTCAGCAACTCAAATGGAGTAGGAAAAGCTAACAAGATCAGCATATCCTGCCAAAACGCTAGGGTCTGGGGACTTAATTATCCTTCCAGAAGTGCCTTCTGCCATGCAGAGTCTGAGGAAAAAAGGAACTCGCACCAGGATTTTTGAAAGCAGCCTTCTGATTCTTGCTGCTCCTCACTCTAATTTTCTGACTGTGTTTCCAGATCTTTATCAGTTCCTGGGCAAATTGCAACCTATCGCAGAGCTCTGGGAAGCTGCTTTCGTTCCATCTTTACCATTCTCATTTTCTTCCAGAGTCAAAAGCGTCAAAATCAAGATTCTCAAAACAAGTGGAAATTTGGAAGGTCATGTCTAGATTGGAGAAAGAGGTCAGTTAAAAAATGTGTTTGCAACATGGTATTAAACAGTTCCGTACATCTACTGTGAGTCATGTTTAAATATGTACTTGCTGGTCACAGGCAACCCTAAACAGGGAAACCTCAGTTTGACCATGACCATTTAATGCATTTTGAGCATTTTTTGCCCTCTTGCTACTAGCTGCAAAGTCCTGGCTGCAGACTTTGTTAAAACACACGTACTAATATGCTCAAATTGCAATTTTCCTATTTTATCTTTTGAGTGCAGTACAAGGGCTATGCTTGTTTTCAAGCACGAATGTTGTGGTCAGGCAAAATCAAAAGGCAGAAAAAAAAACAAAACAAAAACACATTAGGCCAGGATGGACAGATTAAAATTTGCTCACATCCTAGGCTAGGATGAGACCTTCCAACCACGTGTGTTGTTTACAAAAGATGCTGCTGATGGGACCGAGCTGTGGCTGACTTCAGCCTTTAGACTTTTAATGTCTGAGTAGGATGGAACAGCTAAATTAGACATAAATTTATAAACTTTATTTTCTTTACAGATTTCGGTGTAAAATTTTTATGCATACTTTCCTTCTGCTGCTGCTTCTAGAGATGCAACTAACTCAGTGTTTTAACAAATCTCTAAACTCAACGTGGGGTTTGTGGCCTCAGAGGATGGTTGGTAAATTTAATATCTTTTTCCAGTCTATTTGACTTTTGTAGACTGAATTGTATCACTTCAAAAAGGGAAAAAAAATCCTTAGTGGAATTGATTACATTGTCGACTCCCCACTTTGGAACCCAACAGCTGAGGCATAAGAGTTAAGCAAAAAGCTAGTGTTGAATCAATTTCTTATTTAATTTTTACTAACTTTGATTATTCGAAAGCTCTCCTGATTTCTGCTCTTGGATTTACAGTCCTCTCTTAACGTCTATCCCTGCCTTTCCTCTCCCAACAGGATGTTCCTGTATTTGTAAACTCCAGATGCCTCCAAAGGCAGAATATGCAAGCTCCTTTAAATCACTCTCCAACCCAACTAGAAAAGAGTACAGAAAGACACAAAAATGACTCTTGAAAAATTAGTATTGCTGATCGCCGTGACCTAAAAAGCAAATTCTGTGATTCCTGAGGCCTCATTACTTTGCCTGGCTACAAAGCTACAAAGTTAGAGTGGAGTTACGGCATGAATTTATGGTGCACTTAGCAGGCTGTAATGTGAGGCCTCTCCGTTTGCATTTTTTACTTGTAGCTTAATGAATATATTTATATGTGCAAAGCAGATTTATCTGTGATGCACAGAGGCAACTTGGTGCTGATCAACAATGTCCACGCGGAGAGTTAATGCAGTGGAGTTACTGTGCTGTAAATTCATGCCTTGGATAAACCCTCACCAGCTTCCCATGCAGAAGAGTATCAGCACAGTCTATTCTCATAAAACACACCCCTAAATTACCACCAGCATAATTAAACACTGTTTTTAAAAGCCATTTGAGAAACTTGAAAAAAAAAATATGTTTATTTTGTTATTGCATCCCTCAGGTAGCTGGATTTGCTGTTAATAGGCTAAGACCGTCTCCTGTCATAATGAAAATGAGTAAAATCCCTCAACTCTATTAGGCGGGTTTAGAAAGATCAGCTCAGGGTAAAACTGCTGCAGCCTGTGGGGAAAACGTGTCTGTAACACAGAGGATAGCATGACGGTTTCCTTCCCCTGCAATGCTCCCTGACGCTGGAAATAAAATGTAAGAGGAACAAAAGAGCAGGGCTTGCATTCGAACAAGCCAGCTGTACCAACGAGGACGTGAAAATGTTAAGTACGTTTAAGTCCCGCTGTAGTTGAAGCATGTCCCCTTAAATTTCTGCCCCACTTGCCAGCAGCGCACTTATTACTACCTGGTATTACATTACTATGGATTTTCCCTTGTGAACCTCGCCACGGCTTTTGTGAGTCCGATTATAAACTAAGCCAGGCGTCGTCGAGCACTCCCAGTCCCCCTCGCACACTGCCGTGGCTGCTCGTGGCCGTGCCAGGCCACACGGGTGTGTTTTCAGAGCCCAGGTACACGGCACTAGGTGCACACGTGCGACGTGCCTATTCCAGCACAACGCGATCTGCTGCGCGGCCTGACGGCTTCCACTCCCTCCCCTTCCTGCCTCCACTGAGAAAAAGGTTTTGGCCTGCAAAATTAAAAGGCTATGCTCGGTAATTATCTTTTATCTGCAATTTGAGAATGCGTGTTCCTACTAACAAGTTTTCCGGGCTCATCTGAACTCGTCAGCGTGACAGTGTCAGTGAATGCACGCACGCGTTCAGGCTGCAGGATGGCTCTCCCTCCTTCTCTCCTATAAAACACTGCAATCCAGAGCGCTGCCTTTTATTTACCCAGCAAACTTAACTAAAGCAAGCCATTAGGCATCAGCAACTATTCATTCCAAATATAATATTAAACAATTTTCTGCCTCGTATAAGAATTAAAAAATTGCAAAGGCATCTAGGTACCGAAATAAAACAATATTATGCACAATCCAATTACTGCTCTGCCTGTCGAAGGCACGGCTTTAATTCTGCAGTGAGCCAAACGGAGCACCCAGACCAAACAGCATCGATTCGAGCTGATGTTTAGAAACATTTTGCTTTGAAATAAACCCAAGCAGAAGTCAGGCTTCCCTTTAACCTCCTGCTGTAAGAGACACGGCTCTCACGCACACAAGCTCCCATCTGCATCCCTGCAGAGCTGCCAGGGCTGCGATGTGATGCTGCAGGGACCCCTGCCCAGGGCTCAGCCCCGCGGGGGCACAGCTGGAGTGCTTGCAGAGGGCTGCCTGGCTGGACAGGGAAGGGAAACCTAGAGAATGAGATCGTCCAGCGACACGAGCTGCTTGTTTTTGTGGCCAGCCCTTTATGGCTCTGCTGCAGGTCTGCAGCTGGGTTGCACGAAGCAGGGCTCACTTCAACACCAGCCTGTGATGATTAATTACAAGTATCTCTATAAATACAATTGTAAATATTTATAAGGGAAAGCAAGATTTAATCGATGGAAATAGACCAGTTTACAGTTTTCTTGCCCGTACTGTGTGCTTTTCCCTGCATGTCTTTTCCCAAACCACTCTCTGTTCGCAGCTAACACAGAGCTGGCCACAAGCACCAGCCGGTGTCCGGACCGGGAACGAAGGTGTCACCGAAACAGAAGGTTTCTTTATGGTAGCAAAGTTTTCAGAAATCACACATCAAAATACACAGCCATCACCACAGCAATAGACCAGCTGGAAATGTGCTCCCTCTGCATTCCTGTGCTTCCCAACGCCAGAAAGAAGAGTGCACAACGAAAACCACTGTCACAGCCTGTCCTCTCCACCCAACACTCTAATACTTAGGTTTTTAAATGAAATGAAATACCACCAAATAGCTTGTTGGTATGAATTAACTGGGCGATTTTGGACTGGTCTCTGTGACCCAGCAAGAATTTTCCTGGCAACTTAAACGGAGATAATTACACTGACCCCAAGTTTCTGGATGCCACCTACAGTCAAGGGCAGAAACGTTCTCAGAAGTCTCATGAGTGACAGCACGAATCCTTCTGAGGCAGGTACCTTACACAAACTAGATGAAATGCCTGCTGCTTACCCGCATAAGAAGGAAAAAAAAAAACAGCCTCCAAAGTAAGAATGCAGGTGAGTTAATACTTATATGAGTTATCAGGATTGTAATTAATGAACAGTGACTCTAAGTCTGCTTTGGCTCTGAAAAAGCGATAGAGACTCCAAGGAGCAAAATATTATTAAGCAACTTTCAGACATTCATATTTTCCCATCATTCCAAAGTCAATAACAATCACGTATTCTAAAATCTAGTTACTTGAAATGTATCTCTGCAGTCTGTTACCACTGATTTAGTGTTCAGTTTGGGGGAAAAAAGGAACACAGCATCATTCTTTTCTATAGTAATGCACTTCTAAAGAAAGAAAAAGTTGAACTGCAGTTGCATGCTGATGATAACTTTGGTTTTAATTGCACCCAACCTGCAGAGACCGCTCTTAGTCTACCAAAAATACCATGCTTTTTTCTCATATTCTTCATAAATATATTAAAAAAAAAAGTATGACTCCAGGGTCATGACTTTGCACAGTATGTAAGTCACTTCAGAAACCCTCAAAATTGTCAGTTTGTAAAATCAATGGAAAAAAATGACGTTTGGAATGGGAAGTGTAATTCAGTCAGGACGACAGTGGCATGAGCACAGTGGCGCGGTATCAATGAGCTGCAATGTGGTATGTTTATCATTAGATAATCACTCCCCCAGAGGATTAGCAGCACACAGATGAACCTTGTGCCACATAACACACTTGGGGTGTCATTATCTCATGATAACCCCACTCCCTGCCATCTCCTATTGCTTAATTAGAGGTTACAAAGGTTATAATAGGACTAAAAGAACTTGGTGAACAGAACTTGCAACGAGTGATACCTTAATCAATTCAAAACCAGAGGCTGAGAATGTGCAGTCAACAAAGGCATCTCTGGAAGGCCATAAGCATGCATTATGTCCTAAATTAGGGAGCTAAAACTCGAGGAGAATGAAGAAATCTAGACGTATACTATGCCTTATTCTCCCTTGACAAATGTCATCTTCTTCATGTAGCATTTTGCCTAATTCAAATGTCACGTATATATATTAAAAAAAAACACTTTATGATATTAATTCACCTGAAATAAATTACCAAGCACATCCCAAGCAGAAGGAACAAGATTTCCAGGCTGTCTCATCAGAAGTAGGCTACATACATGTCCAAAAACCTTCATCCTGACTGCAAGATTACAAATTGGGCTTCTTCGTTGAAGTGTTTTATTTTTGGCTGGAAACTGCCACCCACCCTAAAATGCTGCGTTTTGTGCAGTCCCGCTGTCACCGAGTGCTCTGCCTGTATGGCTTTTGCTATGTTTTGTAAACAATGGCCACATTTGCAGATGGAGCAGCCACAGATCTGGCGCACTCAGAACTGTTTTCCAATTCACTGTGAAACATCAATTATCTTTATCAAATAACAGTATCTCATCTCAGTCCATTATCAAGATGGAGTCTTATTTTAGCTGGACTGAAGCCCTATCTGTATATCAAGGCTGGCCGCAGTGCCAGAGTGAGTGAAAGGCTGTGAAATAATCAATAATCATCATCAAATTGTGGTCGACAGGTTGTGAGGATGGAAGTTTTTGATGAAACCTCAACCTTTTTTTTTGTGCAGCTGATAAAGCTTAACCTTTGCAATACCTGATAACTATGACTCAGTTAAAGGAAGCTCTGCATACACTTAAAGAGCTTTGACTGTTCAAAAAAAACAACCCCTGAAACAGCCTGCTTTCCGTGGATAGCAACTTCACACCATCTTTTTGTTACTGAGCAAGTCAGCAGACAAAGAGCTACAGCGACCGTGTTTCATGGATTGTTATAAACACACCCTTGTGCTCCAACAACCAAGAACCACGCTCGGTCTTAAAGCTGTACAAATAAAAGGTCAGCCTAAAAAGGACAATCTCTGCATAACAATGAACAGAACCGCAGAAACAACAGAATCATTTCCAGCAAATATTTGCCTATTTAAATGTAGGTAGCTCCCTATTATCCAGAATAAATCTGGGATGAGATTATACAATTAAAGGAAAAAACAAAAACAAAAACAAAAACAAAAAACACAATATACCTACATTAGCCTAATTACTTAGCAGCCTTTCTTTTAGAATTGTTATTTTTATTCATCCCTTTTTTATGATTTTTTTTTCCAAAACAGAATTAAGGCCAAGAATAAGGCTGTAAACAGTTTCTGTTTGGGATTTTCAGTTTTCAGAACAGCTTGAGTAATCTCCAACCTGAATATAACCTCCTTGTGAAAAACGTAGAGTTGATTTCAGCCAATTATTTCCCCTTTTAGCTATGGGAAATAGCTAAATAGCTATGGGTTCTCTAGAAATAGAAATTTGAGGAAATTTGTCAAAATTCGCATGAGCAAGCAGAATGTGAATTTCAAGAATGACAATTTCAAATTTTCTCAGCCAGAACAGTGTTTAGATAGGGTATGGAAATAGAAGCTGCACCAGACAAACCCCTTGTAAGCACAAAATTGCTGGTGTGTTTCGAGTCACTACCTTAACACACACACACAAACAACTACAAAAAGCAAACAAAAGCCCTTGATCAGCTCTTTTGGCTGCTGAATGCATTTAGGAAAACTGTGGAAGCTTGCTAATGGTCAGACTGAGCAAGTAGCGCAAAAGCTGTCTGGCATTTTGATTAGACAGCTGCATAAGTAAATACTTTGAAAGCCTTCACAAAACTTCAACAAATGTTGTGAGAACTGGCAATACCGTTCAGTATTACTTCTGAAAAATTGGTCATAGATCTCCAGGCCACTGTTGCAAGTCCCATGGGACACGTCCAGCACCTCAACCCAAACCACCCTGTGATTGTGTGTCTTCATGCTCTGCTCAGGGAGGTTTAGAGCTCCTCAGCAGTGGGAAGGGTTTTTGTCCTCTTCGCTTGCACCAGAAGCACCTGGCCCGTCTGCCTGCACTGCATCGTAGCTCATCCTGCACTTGGCCCCAGTAGGAAGGCTGTTAGCAAGCTACTACAAGTAGTAGGCTGCTACCAAGTGATAGAACAACATGGATGTTGCAGAGCAGGGCAAAGCTCGTGTTATTAGCTGTAATATTAACTACAAAGCTTACCTGCTTGATGTAAACCTCCCCAAGGAGAGGAATGTTTCATACGAAATTGATACTACTGAAATATTTATATAGTATAATCACTGTCAACAACGCAGTTTTATACAAAAGAGGTAGTATCCAGCTAGCTTACTGAAATTCACATTTGATTACAGAAGTCAAAACCCTCCCGGGGAGAGACTTCTGAGAAGCACTGCCTCATGCAGGAGGCCAGGCCTGGTGGTGGCAGGGACCCCTCCAGGCTTCGCCCCCTTCCCACCCCAGAAGCCATCCGTCACTCAGCTCCCTCCACTTCCAACCTCGCTTTCCTGAGAGAGACATCGCTGGTGATGAATACACGCTGAAATACTAAATGCAGCTCTGGAGACCGCTGATGCCACGCTGATGGATGTGGTACTAGGCACTATTAAAAAAAAATAAAATACCTGCTCTTACAAGGAAGCTGGGTCTCCCCTAGGTGCCGAGGGTGCTCTGCATCCCCCAGAAGGCAGCTCATCACACTGCAAGACAGAAAAACTTCGGTCCTGCTCCAGATCCTTTACATCCTATCATCTATCTCAGAAAAAAAGCATTTTTGAAGGATTTAAAAATATTCTCATCACAAACCCACTAATTCTCCAGCTAGGGAAAATGCTGAATGGATTCAACAGTAAAAACTGACTACATTTCTTTCTGAAAATATGCCAAAGTTTAGCTGTTTTAAATAATTTAAACTTAAAGCAGAGATCCCAGTGCATTTTAATACTTTATTGCTCAGTAGTTTTATTTATGCAAAATTAAAGACATCCCCTCATAATGGCAATTAGCAATAATCTGAAGTAAAATAATATTATTGTAACAGATGACACTGCTACAAAGTGTTTACCCCCATAATCTCCTCCAAGATACAGCCATTTTAGAGTAAAAAAAAATTTAATGAATTTGGAAAAATCTGGTAACTTACTAGCTAAAACGCTGAACTGATTGATATATCTATTTGTCATAATTAGTTTGGAATTTAATGTCAGCATTTTAAATTTCAAAAGCAATCCTGACATTTTGTATCATCTCACTTTTCATAATAATATATATTTTTAAACCCTCCCGGCATTTTTTTTTTTGATTATTCAAACATATTAAGAGCAGTTTTGATACAGCCTCACGTAACCTGTCTCTGAGATGTGCAATGCCAGATGCAGGAACAAACGAGCTGCTTTTTCTGTGAGCAAACGGCCGCCTGGCAGAATGGAGCTCAGCCACCACACACGGGTCCCCCTCGAAGCAGAGCACAAAGACAATCCTAAAATCGCCACAACTCTTCGCCCCACATAAAATAAAACGCTCTCTAGAGCGGCAGCTGTTGTTCTAAGGGTAGAGCAGTTGGCTTCCAGAGTTGGGTAGCAATAAGATAGTATGTTTTATTATGAGTGTCATGGAGACGGTGTGAAAAATCAAGAGCCATAGGCAGTAAGCGGCAATGGGTCAATAATGTTCACCGAGACATTGTGTAGATAATCAACAACAAGGCCCTGGGTTCTCTATGCACTGCAAACAGCTGAAGGGCAAATCAATACAGCCATGGGAAGGACACTGCCCGGCCCCGCTCCCCACAACGAGCTGCTGCTAGGGCAGCGAGGCACCCTAAAAACCAAATTAATGCAAACTTCGTGTTGCCCTAACGTCAGGCGTTGGGAATATACAGTAATGCTCAGAAAATGTTTAATAAATAATTTAATGAGAGAGGGAGAGAGAGAGACCAATCTCTATATTAAATTATAGAAAAAAATAGATACCGAAAAATACGTATTTGGAAAGCTCACGATACAACAAAACGTGCCTGCAATTTTCATTTCAATTCAACGCCTTAGCAATAAACTAAAATCCAAGCCTCCTGAAATGAATAAGATAGATACTGGAACATGAGAGTTTAACGTAGAACAGTTTAAAAAATTGAAGTATGATAATTAATAATGTATCTTTTAAATTATTAAGCAGAAATCACACGTTAATAGAGGCATCCGTATCTGCAATAACAATGTTGCAAACCAAACGCAAAATACTGAAATGCAGATAACTGGCTTTGAGGCAACATTTTACTGGTAGTATTAATAATTGACACTTTGTTAAATAAGTGATACTAATATTGTAAATTTCTCGGGAAAAAAAAAGTATCATATATAAATGTTGATTTATTATTTGTTCAAAAAGGTGATTCTTGACATCCATCATTCTATTAATCATTAGATGTAATTTCTCAGTCGGTATGTACAACCATCTTTCTTGAAAACAAAATAAAAACATGCTGGAAGGAAAAAAAAAAACAACAACAAAACAAAACATGAAATGCTTCTGTTTTCCATTATTACAGCTAAAAAGCCTGCCTTTTTTCTTCAAGAAGATGATAAAAATTCCTGCCCTATTTCACCTATAGTGTAAAAAATAAAATTTAGCAGGGCACATATTTGGGACAGCAGTTTGTTCTGCTGATGATAATTACTATGAAATTTTCTACAAAGCGTAAACTGTGTTAATTCTGTGACAGTGATACAAAAAAGCCACACTCCTTGGATCTTGCCATCAACCGGATTTAAAAGCAACGATGATTATTATTTTTAGCGTGGCTGGCTGAAACGAAGAAACAACCACTTCAGCCTTATTTTCATCACCGTAACTATTTCAGTATGCGCAGCAGTAAGTTATCGGATTATATTTTCATGAATTATTCAGTGTGGACATCAGCAGCAGGCGGGGGCGAGCAGACGCGTGCCGCGGCCCCGCTGGCCGAGGGGCTTCCCGGCACGGCGCCCGCCTCAGCCCCTGCAGCTCCGCGGCCGCGAGAGATCCCCCAGCGAGATCAGGAGACCTGTGGGGAGCGGATCTCAGCGCTGTGCTGGAGTTAGGATGCGTTTATATGCTGTGATGTACCGGATTCACTGCTGTGTAGGTGTCAGCAGTGTTGCCTGGTCCTGCTGCTGCTCTCCCAGAGCTTTCCCGACGCTGCCGGGGATGAGGGGCTGAGGCAGCACCCCAGGACCAGGCCCTGTGAGAGCACCAGGCATGGAGCACTACGACACAACAGCATGGAGATGGGGGAAATGCTGACAATGCTGCTGGCAACAACCCCAGCAGTGGGTTTGGTGAGGCCAGGCATCAGCCGCATGCCCTCGGCTGAGGAGGAAGCAGACCGCCTGCAGGCCTCCCGGCGTGAGCCAGGCTTGGGGCTGCAACTGAAATCCTCTCATTGACAGCGAGCTGTGACTGCTGAACGCTCTGCAGCACTCACTGCTGCTGGTGCCTGCTGGAACTGCTGCAGAAGGCAATGAGCGGTGTTTTAGGTCGGCTTCGGTGCTACGGGGAGCTCAAAGATTCACTTCTTCCACCCGCAGGTTCCTGAGCCCCGGGTGTTAGGGCCACCCGAGATCTACGCCCTGAGCTGAGAGGAGTTACCTCTGGGACTTGAAAACAAAACGTGGCAAAACGTACTAGGAATAAGTAAAGGAACTAAAAAGAAGGGGAAGCTCCTCTTCACACACAGGCATACCAGGCACGTGCCAGAAGCGTGAGACATAACGTGGGGTGTTGTTTTGAAAAACATTCACATGGAAGGCTTGTAGAAGCTCTGCATGTGTGTGCTTCCACAAAGGTGAGAAAGAAAGATTTGGGGAAGCTAAGCAGTAAGACTGGAATAAACAAAAAATGAATATTTTGCCTAAGGATGATGAAGAAAAATGGAGAGAACATTCTGGTGATGGAGTTTTAAAGCCCTCTGCTCTTCTCCCCTTACAGAACAAAGGCTGCCTGCACATACCGGAGAGCAAAACCCAAGGAGAGGAAATGGTTATTTAAACTAAAGGTCAATGTTGGTACAGAGGCTTAAGTAACCGTACCTACACTGGGGTGGGAATAGAAGAACAGATTTCTAACCCTTGATATTTTAACCCGTCGGTATTCTGGAACCGACTTTCACTCGGAGCACTGGGTGCCAGGAAGGCCAGTTTGCTCCAGCCCTTCCTACCTGCTGCAGCAGGAGCACACCTTCGCGTCCCCAGGAGGTCCCACCTGCAATGCCTGCATCTTGTTCTCCCCTTGTGCTTATCTCGGCTCCAAGCTCACTTAACGTACACCTTTAATGATGAGTGCAAGTCAGGGGAAAAGTGAGCTGCTCCCACCTCTTCGTATCCCTGATTAAAAATGGGTTACATGTGAATTACCATGAGGGTAGCTAATGCAACTCTCATATCTGTTTAAAACTTTTACTTTCAAAACGCTAACATATTTACTAAATACAAAATTATTTTTACAGCTTCAGAAAAAGAAAATTCAAAGACTTTTTTTTTTTTTTTTAAATAAATAGCAAATATTAAGCCTTTAAAAAAAATCCCGTAACTTCTGGTAATTACAGTCTTTCAATAAACATTATAAACAGAAAAAAAAAATGACCTTAAGATAGACAGCGGGGTGGACTGACTGACTTCTTGCTCTGCCTTACAGCAGGACCCTGATTCCAAAAGGCACTTCCCACATAACTGTTCTAAGTCATGCTCAATTTAAGCATACCTAAGCAATTAAAATATTTTGATAAGCACTTTGAAAAGCTTAACTTTTTGTAAAAACAAAAGATTGTTGAGCTTTTTGCAACATTATCTTCTACACAATCCTAAATTTATCTCATGTCTTCTGAGCAGCCTGAAATCTGTAACTGTGAGAAATAACTTAAATGATTGGGTTTGGAATAAGAAATCTGTATCCAATAGATGGCGTTGCCCCCTAATAATATATGTGGCCCTCAACAGATTTCTCTGATCTTATGAATAATAAAATCTGCAAAGAATCCTGTTCAAATTTTCCTTTCATACCCTCTTCTGCCCTCCACACCTTACATGGTAGCTTACTAAGAAAGTAAGAAAACAAGTACTGTGAATATTCACTAACACATCAAATTAAGGCAGTGAATTATTCAGACAATTTACTGGCAGAAATCTGGAGTTAGTTCCGGGAACCAAACACAAAAGAACGCCAACTAACACGGAAGTGACACTAAATCAGATAAAAGTGTTGCAACCATCAAGACAATCACCTTCACGAGAGCTGGTGGTCATTACACAGAATCCAGTTTAAAAGAACTCTGGTCTTCTGCAAAACTCCTGTAGACTGCCAGGTTGTGCAAAACGCTTTACAGAGCTATCTGGAATTCACACTGCCAAGAAAGAACGTTCCTAATTACTCCACATGCTATCAAACACCTCTGTTCACCTTGGAGCCAGTTCAGTAGATGAAGTATGAATGAGACAAAGTTAAAAATGCAAGGCCGGTAGCACTGGTTAAGTACTGATGCTAAATGGAAGAATGGGCTTTGTCACCAATCTCCTGGTGCTCTGAAAACAGAGAGATGTGAGGATGTGGATGGTTGTGCTTTTTTTCCCCCTCCTCTCCAGCAGGATCAGGAATTAGCTGTTAGCTTGAGATGCCAAGACTTCGCAGACTTATCTGGACTTTGCACTCTCAATTTTCGGTGCAATGATGCACACAGAAAGGAATTGTGGTCGGTGTCTCTTAATGGCCAGCAGGAGATGTTCAGCAACTAACTGCTTTGTCATGCTGCTTGGTGAATAGCTGGGAGAAAAAGTAATGCAACATGTATATTTGGAAACGGGAACGCAGAGAGCTGTGTGCAGCAAGCCATAATCTTGGCCAGGTGCTGATGACAGGACTGCAAGGCAGCAAAAATGCTCAGTGACATCTGATATATCAATATAAAGCAGTTCTTGTGGAGTAATTTTGTAGTTAAATTAATAAATCATGATCCAAACAATGATCTAAAACAAGATAGAACAGTCCACTGATACTCTTTGCCTGCATTATATAGCTATTATGAAATAAATTTGGCCAGCTCAGCTTCCACAGACAGCTGTCTAAACAAAAAATACCAAAACGTACAACGTTGTTAGCTACTAGTTTTGGGAAATAATCAAAATTTCAGAACAGAAAATGAACCAGCCATGTGTACCTTTGCTGGCACACAGTTCTGCCAGCAAAGTGCTAAGTGACACTGCAGATTTAGCAGAAAGAAATCTATGCTACCTTGTCTATAATGCACATTTTAGAAGGACTAAGGACTAGTCCTTTTAGTCCAAGTTTAGAAACAAAAAAACATATTTGCACCCAACAATTACATTTGCATTTAAAAAATCCTCAAACCAACTGAACAAAAACTCTCCCCAAAACACTAAAAAACAGCCAACAATGACAAAACCAACTAATAAGGCAGATTCAAAATACAGGTATTTTATCCAAGTTTTACATGACTACTGAAATTCAATGAGGAAAAAGAGTGGATCACATAGCACGAGGAATAATAAAGGGTCCTACCAATTAACTTTTCTGAAAATGCTTTGTTACTTCAACATTTGTAATTCCACGCAAATTCAAGCAAAGCGCTCATTTCAATGTTATCCTCACGCATATCCTCTCCTAGGTGAGGGGTAAGAGAACACGTATCTTATTTAATATCAGAGAAGTGCAAATACCTCGGATGGAAGCACCGTGCCATTTCACAGAGAGGAGTTTTAGGAAGAAATAACCAGTAGATTTTCTTTGGGACTTCTATTGTAGATAAGCATGCTTCTATAAAGCTTAACTTTTCAAATCAGATTTTTCATTTCTTTCAGAGCAAGGGTATCACCTAACTTTAGGCTTTCATTATTAACCCATCTGTGGCACCCATTCAGTTCCAGTGAATGAAGACAGTAGGGCTCTATATACTTTGAGTCCTTCATTAAACTATTGATCCCCTTAGCATTATCCATAATGTTCCAGCAGCTCAGCATGTCAACTGATGCAGAGCTTGCTGCTCTTTCCTTTCAATAACTTCCACACTTTATGGGGAGGAAGTCACAATGATTTATTTACCTGACATTTCCCAGTCCGGATGTCGTAGAGGGCCACTGAACCATGGCGAGCTCCAACTGCTATTCTGTGACTCCGCTCGTAATAGCTGACCATGTAGAACCTGAATTGAACATTATAACAAGTAACAGGTGAGATCTGACCTGCCTGCATGATGTTCAAATTAATTTGCAATGCCATTGGGTAATTAACATTAGTGCTGGAACAGAGATTTGATTTCAAAATCCATCAGCTGCCAGTTTTCATATGTGGCATTTAGCAAACAAACCCAACTGGTGTTTGGCTCATTACTGCAGAATCCTATCGGATTTATTTTTTTATTTTTACTAAACAGCGTTACAGCAATTCTGTTGAGTGTGGGAATAATCTATGCAATAATCACCAGTTCCTTGAATATCCACGTGCAAGCGTTGTTTACAGCTCCACACCACAATAATGCTGGATGCCAAAGGGTTACGTGAGACAATCACAACACCCTGAACGATTTCAGAGCATTTTTCTTTGAAAATCAAGTGAGAAAGGTTCAAGGAAGCAAAGGGAAAAATATGTAAATTTAAAAGAAAAAAAGAAAAAAAAAAAAGGACAAGTCATCAAACTATCTCTAATACAACAATATTCAGGTGAAAGGGAGCTGAGAAGCATGTGAGAGTCCTTAAAGTTTGATGTGAGTGTATGCTATCAATCTGGGCACAAAAAATAGAGAAATTCCTTGGATTTTGCAATCCTGAAACACAAGAGAATCAGAATCCTTATTTCCAGTTGAAACATTTGAGAATATATATGCCTGTCTTCTCAAAGGAAGAACAGACCTGTGAAAAGTGTCACCTGCATTTCCACTTAAATTTTAATTCTAATTTTTCAGTTAAATTTTACTACAGCAAAAGCTGCCCGAGCTTGCTAGAATCGGTCTGTAAAAATATGCTGCTGACCACATTTATGGCTTCAGACAGCAAATCTCGCAATGATCCATCTCCTTGTTCGTAGGGATTCCCAGAGTGCCATAGCAACTGCTCTTACAGGGCTGCTACACTTGTTTCTGCAGCGCGGGATGGATTCGGGAAGGCAAACAGCACCAAACACCGTGTTAACAAACAAACAAACACAAGGAAATGAAAATCATTCGTTTTTGTGCAAGAGAAGGGGCAAGGCGACCTAGCTCAGAGGCACTTCTGCACCCCTGTCCTCCCGCATCCTGAGGACCACCGGCCCCGCAGACACCCCTGGTCCCAGGCCTGCAGCTTCCAGCTTTGCTCCCGAGCTCCAGGAGCATCCCCCTTGCACCTCCCTGCCTGCACCTCGGTGGCTGGGCTTCGAGGCAGATCAAAGGGAAGGAGCCTGCTGTGAAAGAGCTGGCAGCTCAGCGAGCAGCACCAGCTCGGGAGGGCAAGGCAAAGACAAAACCCGTGTAGGCAAGGGATGATGTCCTGCACAGTCACAGAGCGTGTGGGCAGGGCAGCAACACACCTTATTTGTTTGTTACTTAATGGTAACAGCAGCAAGATCTTCTTATTTATTATTAAGAAAAAAAAAAAAAGGAAGAGTGCTTAGAAAAAAAATCAAAAGCTGTTGGTAAGCAGCTAGGGAACAGGAAAGGCAAGAGCCAGTCATGAAAAATAGGGGAGAAAAAGGCTAATGCTGTGGGCAAACAGGTACCCACAGGGTCTATAGCATGTCCTAAACAGTGAATAGCATGGGACAGCTTTCCCATTTTTCACCATTTCATGCCAAACTGCAGTCACCGACACAGTTAACGTGGTGCCTCAGGTGAACGGGGAGGGGGCTACTTGTAAGGCTATTTCAACCTTACATAGAAATACACACGTCTTGTCATCATGAGTAAAACAGAATACAACCAAGTTTCTACATGAGATGTTTTATGTCCCCTTTATTACATTTCTGAGTGGGCACAGTCGGCTGGTCTCCCCCGGCAGACACCGGCTGTGATGTGGGAGCACGCAGCATTTCTCTCCCTGCTGCATTTAAATGCCCCTTTAGACAGAGAGCTGAGTCAGGATTTCTCTTTGAGAAGGATCCATCAGTCTCCGTAACAACAGAGGATTTGTGGAAAAAAAAGCTTCCAGGAAATAGACATTTTTGAGCTTAATTTTATATAAACCCCCTCCTCCTTAGACTGACGTTCCGTTGTCAGCTCTTTAGCCCCGCTCTTTCTCATTTAGTTAGCTCAGTATTGTTGCAAGCACCCCTAGATTTAAACATTTTAATCCTTTGCCTCCCTTTCTAAACCTCTGTATGGTAGAGTTCAATAGAGAATGATATGCCAGCATATATTTAGACTACACTACGGAGTCATTTCTGCAAGCCTAGCTGGTGCCTCCATATCCATCATTGGCATCTTAATGGAAAGCCTGCTCTGAGTGCTGCTCCATTACTGCTCTTCAGAGAAACTTCAGTCAGCCAAAAGACAGCTCAATTTAACGCGGGGGGAATCCTGCTGGAACCAAATTAACAGCGCTGCGATCGCTTGTACCAGCTAATCCTCCAAATTAAAGGACGAGCTGGAGCTTGCATCCTTCTCCCCGCATTTTCCAAATGAAACCAGTGTGTACGAGGATAAAGACAAGCGTGGTCCTGCCTGCCTTGCTGACTTTGTCTCCCTCACCAGCCTCTCCCACTCGTGCCCGTGGACAGCCACGCTGCAATGTCACTACTAACACTGATGGCAGCAACACGGGCCGTGCAGCAGCAGGAGGGCTGGAGAGGAACAAACCTGAAGGTGCTCCTGTGCGGGCCTGAGCACCAGCCTGACGTCTGTCCCAAGCAGCTCTGTGAGGGCAGAGCTTATTTTGATAAGAAATGAGTTTGCACAGAGGATGCTAAAAGGCAGGACAATCCTCTATAAAAAAATACCACTTATGGGAAAACCATAACCATATGCAATAAAAAATGCTGCACGGTGACGGATTTACTTCATCACAACCCATCGGGACTGAGTCATGCAATTAGCAGCACGACTGCTCCATTTGTGCAACAGCAAAAGAAAGAAGATGAATAAAGGAGAGGAAAGATAATCTGGGGCTTTAACCCAGCACACCGCTGCTCACAGCTGTGGCTTTTACCGTTCCACTAAAAGCAGGGACGTCACTTCAAGGGTGCAGCACAGGCACCAAGCAAGTGTCATGGCACAACGCTGTGGAAATGCCTTATTAAAGGCCACGAGAAAAAAGGACCTGCACACCTAGTGAAACGAGTCAGACACCTGAATGGTTTAGTCACAACAGGTGTGCACGCAATGCCGTGCAGCAAAAGGAGCAGTAGGATATTAAAAGAATTAATGGTAGGATTATGTTGAAATGCTTCCACTTGGAGGCTCTCCAGACATCCAACGATTTGCTGAAATCTTACGAAAATCTCCATTGGGCTGAATGATCACATCAGGGGGGTGCTGGATCATTTTTACTGTGGCTATAACTACATGTAACAGGAAATATTACTCGTCATTTAAGAAAATTTTAAGATAACTTATAACTATAAAAGTACAACAGAAACAGGGAGATTTTTTGCGTTAATTCCACTTGCCCTTGCATTTATATGTTAAATTAAGCCTTTTAAAGGATCAGGAAGAAAGAAGACTACCTCTATCAGTATCTTATCTGTCAACAGGATAATAGCTCTTTTCTTGAAACTATTCAATATTTTAATAGCTTATTAAATTAAAATGTAATGGTTGAGAGATGAATGTTTTAATTTATCGGCTGTACTAGTTTAATAGTGTGACTGGGATATTTATCATAGTCTAAGGATGCTGTAAATGTTCACATGTCTTAAATCCCATTTTACTATTAGGAGTACCAGTTGTGGAGTAAAGCAGGAGCTGCCTACAAGATCGCCTGCCTGTGCTCAGCTCCCTGCCAGGGTCAGTGGGAGCCCCTTGTGCCTGTTGGCACCCTCTGACCACGCGGACATGCGACCACAGGGGACCACCACCACCACCCTTCTCCTCCCCTGTGACTTCTGCAATTACCACGTGTTGTTTTCAGCTTGTTTCAGCTTCTGTTCCTGCTCCCAAACTGCACGTCGTCCAGTGCTGCCAGTGGGAGAGACGCCCAGCACCCAGACCTCCAGGGACCAGGAGCCCCCATGGTGCTGGGGTCTCTAGGACAGCAGTGCCTGTGTGGCCAGTGTGTGTCTTCAGCACACCTGGAAACCTTCTGCCACCTACCTCAAACTGGCTGCTCCTGGCCTGGTGGCAGCGTACTAACAGACAGCAGCTGGCTGAAAGGTGTTTATGGAAGCCAACACAGTGCCCGCCAGCTGTACGGGGTATCTGGAAACAACCCACCACCACTAGACCCCCAGATACTCCTAGCCAGATCCTTATTTTCTGCTCTCACCATGTTAGTCACATCCCCCTGCCCCTTTTATATTTTTCCCCGCAGCCTGCATGATGATGTCAACTAGCTCATTCAAGCACACGTGAATCTAACTTATTACTCAAGAATGTTATTATCATTTTTGCAACAACGGCAACAAAGATATTTATACACCCTTTGACAGAAATCTGTACAATTAACCTGGTCAGATTGTGCAGCTGTTCCAGTGGAGCAGCCAGGATGTAGGAAGGGGCAGCAGGACACAAATTTTCAAGAGACTGCACAATGTTTTCATCTTTCTGTACTTTTAAAATACTTGAACTTTAAAGAGTTGTTAACGCTTTTCTGGTCCACATCTGTCAGATGTGAATGTAAATTAAAAGCCTGTAAAGGCTTACAGGTGACCACTCTTCACATTTGCTGCTTTAAGGGGCAAATATCACACAAAAGACTGTTTCACTCCAAGTAAGAAATTTATCTTATAATTTTCTTCACTGTACTCTTGAGGGAAGAGCGTACCTGCAGATGGCTGGAAAGCATTCCTGAAGACCTTTCTTCTTAACTAAAGATCCTTCAAGGCAGTACATGATGATGTCCATAACCTCGGAAACACAAGTTAATGTTATTTGATATTACATATTTCATAATAAACCTTCTGACAGACAAAAATAAAACATTTCTGTGCCTGACTGCAGCTTTGATATCTAATTTAAAGTATGATTGGGATAAAAGAAACCAGAACTGGCTTGCACATAATAGTGTTTACCACAGCAATGGTACTGGCAACTTGAACCCTTTGGAGCACCAAAAAACAATTATTAGAAGACTAATTTTTGGTAAATGTAAGCTTACCAAACACACAGAATGAAACTCTATAATGCTAGTCCAGGCCAGTACTGCTGCATCGAAACCTCAAAGACATAAGGCAGCACAGCCTTACCTCCACCAGAAGGTCCACGACGTCGGTAGGCATCTTCTCAATAAGTATTTCAATGACTCGTAAGATCTCTCCTTTAGCCCGAGCAAGTGTGGTGGTGTGGATATTCTGCTGAGACTGCGTGTTTGCAGCCAGGGCGGTGTGTCTGTGCACCTAGCAAAGAGCAGGGTTTATGCAAACGTGCCTTGCTGTATATTCTCCATCTCTGCTTACTGTTATATGCATGCTACTTTGAGAGCCCATACCATGCAGAACATTTTGCTTCCCTTTGAGACACACGGATTATTTCCCATACCCCGTTATGGGTAGAGCTAAAGGTTAGTTTTCCTTATAGCAGTTTTTAAACACAGGTCTACCTTTTTAATTCTCAATCTTGTAAAATGTGAGGTCAAGATGAGCAAATGCTTGGGTCCCGATTATGTAATTTTCACATATTGCTGCATATTGCTTTGGGCATTAAACGTCTGCTTTATAACAGGCCTTTTTTTGGCCAAGTGAAAGCTCCAAGCACTTGGGTTTACTCAAATGGCTCTCAAAGACAGCGCCCAACCTACACTAACCTCACAGCACTGTCCCCACTCCTCACCCCCAGACTGCACGGCTAAATGTCCACCCAGTATGAAATAATACTTAATTGGGTGGGGTTTGCACAGCCAAAAGAAAGCGGGATTTTACACATCGCTATCTGAAGTTTGTATAACCAGTTCGTCAGGACACAACAAATCAAGCCAGGCACGGCTCAACGGCTTGAGTTCAGCACGAAACCGCTCGTTAATTACGGGTGACTGGAAAGAGCAATCCGCGGGGACACAAACACTTCGCTCGCTCATTTTCCCTTTTGGGGAGGAAGGGCAGGACACGGGCTTGCTTCTGTTTCGCAGAAGGACTGCTGCGAGGGCCCAGCTCACCTCCTTGGCGATGGTGGTGATGAAGGCGGGTGGTCTGGCCGTGGCGATGAGCGAGAGAGCGTGTCGCGCCGAGCGGGCAGAGTCGGCCGCCGGGCTGAGGGGCAGCCCCATTGTGATGCTAAACGGGCACCAGACAAAGAGGGGAGAAAGAAAAGGAGCATTAGAAATATAGAGTGAAAAGATTAGAAACAGCTTATAATGTCGGTTCAAGGTCAACGGGAGCACTCAAACAGTTAGAATATAATGGACTCCCAACAATGAGCGGTGATTAGGAGTCAGGGTGTTCTATCATCAAATACAAAATCGAATAATTAACCATGAAGATTGAAAACAGTATGTGCATCTGTCCAAAGTGTTAAAAAGGCCTTGTTAACAAATTATCTGTATGTGCTGAATACGTATCACAGAAGCGAGGACAAGGCAAATGAAGAATGTCTCCCAAAGAATTTACGTTTTACTCCTTTACAAAATCTTAAATGCAGGGTGAAAAATATCCCGTTTATAGTAATTCTACTTAATTCAGCTAAGCGCTGGTTACAGGAGATTAAAGCGAGAAGCTTCCTGAAGACCTAAAGCCACTGAATCTATTCAGTGTGATTTTATTCAGCGCATGACTCAGTTACAGAAGCATGAAGAGATGACAGACAGCCTCGTACCCTGTACTTCCTACTTACTATGAAATTATTCTCATGCTCTTTAGCATTTCTAACACTTGGGTTTTTACCGCAAGCCTTCAAATAACACTAAGGGATTAAGTGGTATCTGAATTTTCCATACACAGCGTTTGTACTTGCTGTGAGAAGATAAACGTAAGAAACAATAAAATAACAGTAAGTAACTTGTAACTACATTAAGCAAAAGTAAAATCCAGTATTTGGTAATTGTGACAGTGTGTTACCTGACAAAAAAAGATACACAGCCAATTTTGGTCTGAAAGCTTAATTTCTTAACATTTCTTTAACTATCACCATTCCCTATGCCACAGCAGCCTGGGTGTTTGTTAGTCTAATTGGACATTATCCAGCAACTCTACCAATCCTTCCTGCACTCACACCCACAGTCCATAAACCACCCCAAAGGTACCTCTTTGGGCTCACAGCTCTGTGCCTTTAGGAAACCAAACCACTACATAAAGGTGTACCTGATCCAGCTAAGAACTGCACTACAAAATTCAACAACACTTGAAGAAACCTTTTTAATGATGGTTAATGATTATGGGAGAAGACCCTGGTGGCAAAGCAGTATTCACCTGCTGGCTTTGGTGCACCAAGAGAGAACAACTCCCCAACAGAAACCAGCAGCAGTGTGGGAGGAAGAAATGGCAGAAAAGAGCTAGAGGGAAGACCATGTTTTTGGAATTGGGCTTTTACAGAAGGGGAAGAAGCATCTGGGAACCGGTGTTGTGTTTAGTCTGAACACGTAGCCCTTCCTACAGAGGAGACTCTCCAACAGGTCTACTGCAGAAAGGAAAGGGAGACACAAGCCAATTTGCCAGCTCTAAAACATTTTCAAGTTTTCTGTAACATATATTCTGCTGCTATGACCACGCTTTCACCAAGAAGCAGCACTAGGGTTTTGTTTTGCTTCTTAAATAAAGACAAAAGAAATGTTATTTTCTTTTGCTCCCTCCTGGTACTAGTCAGCCACGTGAGTACAGTGCAGTTCCCCAGAGGTTTTGCTAAATCATGACAAATTATTTTTAAGAACGCACTGAAACTCTCTCTCTGCTATTTCTTTTGCTCGTTTTTCTGTGAAAATGAAGCCTTTTTCTGCATGCTGCCGTGCTCAGCCATCAGTGCTCCCTGTTTCTGAAGGTCAGGGATGAAGCTGAGGTGCTCCCATGTTGCACGGGATGAGAACACACCCAAGTGAGCAGTGCCAAAACAAACTGGCTTCGAGTTTTAAAGGAATTTCTACACCTCAGCTGTTTGTATTACAAATACTTATGAATGCTAAGTATTAATAAAACCGAAACTTTTTTGTTAAACTATGGCATTTAAGTGCACATTGACAACACAAGATAGCTTTATTCCACGAAAAAAGGTAAAGTCTACAGCATAACGTTATCTGGAAGCGAGACTGAAGGAAATCTGCATTTTCAGAGCCAGGATGGAAAGCACAAAGGTTTTATTTCCGAGCACTCCCCCAAGACCACATGTAAAAACGTGGGTAAGAGAAAGTAAGCGTGGCATGTCATTTCATCAGATGCACTGAAAATGTCACCTCGGGCACTATTTGAAGGGTTTCTCTTCCCCGGAGCTCTTCTACTGATTTTTATTTTTTTTTTAAGAGCAGCAGAAGTTTACAAAGTCAAATAAATAGCTCACTGCAAAGTCCACTTATGGTTTAGAAGAGAATTTAGGCAGTGTTGTAACTGAGCAGTTAAGTTACTTATCTTTTTAATTGCTCCTTTCTTTCTTCTTTTTTTTTTTTTTTTCCTTTTAAAATTTTTAAGTGTCCTTAAAAATAATGTTATGAGAGCTTTTTTCCTGGATGCTTACAAGTTAAATGTTTCGCAACAAAGAATTTCAGCATGGTTGAAGTGTTCTCTGCCAAATGAACCATTCTTCTGGAGCAACAACAAGACGAGGTACAGATTACCATTATAGACCCGAATTCAAAAAAATACAAACCGAAGTTTATTATTATTTCCTTTCCCGTGTATATTGTATAGATATTATTATTCCCATGTATATAGATCAAAACTACAGCTTTTGAAAATGAAAGTCTCTGCATCAATACCATAAAGATGTCCCTACAGCCTTTTTATTTGTAAAAGCGTATTTGAATGTGACTTAAAAAAGTCACGTAAGGATTTTCCAGATAGAAGCGATGAAGCAGGAAGCAGGTATCACAGTCAGCCTTTCAGCCCAGACTCATTATCTTCCGCAAGCAATCACAACTTCAATGTCTCGGCCCTTTTTTTCTGTAAGAAGGCTTCCCGTTTGTGCCAGCAGCGCTTTTCCTTGCAGGGTGCTTGGTAAAGCGTGCACTTCCCTGCAAAGCAACAGGCTTGTTGTGAATTCATTAGCATGGCTCAGCAGTGGCAGTATGTGGGCAGAGATTAGCCCCCTCCCGGGCCGCCAGCTGCTCCCCACGGCCCCTTTCAGGAGGCAGCGGGCACCCTGCACCAAGCCCCAACAAAACAGGGGCAGATGCAAACCCAACGTACGGAGGGCAGGCTGCCCCTCACGCCCAGACTTATGTCCTTGTGTCCAGGGGTGTCAGGAGGGCCCTGCACCAACACGTGCTGGCCCTGCCGCCCCCCGCCTCCCACCGCAGCCCTCAGCAGACATTTGAGGGATGATTTTTGCGAGCGTGACAGACAAAATGGTTGCAGCCCGTCCTGTAGCGCACGTGGCTGACACCAGAGACAATATTCCACCTGCACCCAACAGCAGGAGCCCTGCCTCCAACACCTCTTTATGCCTCTGACCGGTGCCTGTTGGCTGACGTGTAGGAGGACGAATCCCACTGCTCGTGACCCTACAGGGCCAGGGGAATTACTATTTTTTGTAGTCATTTTCGTGACAGTAATAGTAATAAATAATTCTGTAGTAATTATAATTTGTGACAGATTAACCTCAGAAGTAAGAAACTGGGGTCCAAAGACTCTGTGTAGTTCTTCATTTGTCTTTTTCATCAGCTTTCTTACAGATGCTGATTCTTACTAGCAGGCATGTTTTCAAGCATTTTGTTACTCCAATCGTTTGCAGAATCACGTAATCTTATTCACAATTGTGCAGCTGAAAGAGTAAATAAATCAGGATAAGCATTTAGATAGAAACTGGTGCTCTTAAAATGTACAAAACCATTTTCGGTTGTTAAGAAATTGAGTGGAATCTCTACAACGTACCTGTCTGAAATAAGTTATTTTAAACCTACTTTAGACGTGTACTTTACCACCTACAGAAATAAGGAGGGTGCGTTTAAAAGCTGATCCTAGAAACCAGTGAAAATGAACCAGGTAGGTCAGGAGAGCTGCAGGTAACCTCTAGGAAAAATGGGGAAGGAAAAAGTGTTGATGGTGCTGAACACGAAATCTGGCCATCAGACCTCTACATTTCTTGACGTGTGCATTGAAGCGATGGCTGAACAAAGGGGAAGGACCCAAACTTCCTCCCCAGCATGAAGCTTGCAACTCAGCTTCCTCCTCCTCCTCCTCGCTTAACACTTTGCAGTCGCTGCAGCACACGCTAGCTTGCCTCATCACCTTCAGGACCAAGCACCAGCTCTCATTTCTCCTTTTAAAACCCCAATTTCTGCAATTGTTTACCTTATAATCTAAAGTTGTTCCATTGTACTTGAAAAATGAGGGATGTCCCTACTACAGAGCACACGTTTGCACAGGTGCAATTCACGTGAACGTAAAACTAAAGGTTTCCACTAAACACAAACAAAACTAACAATATTTAGCCCAAATTTTAGTACACGTTTACATATAAACATACGGATCAAGTAAAAGGTAATTTGTTAACTCTGGTAGATGGTGTCACAATCTGTATCACAGTCTAGCTTGTAATTCAGAGAGCAGAAATCGCAGGCAGCACCGCTCCCTACAGTCAGCCACGCCACGAAATCAAAGCCTAATAAATGCTAGAAAAATACTCTTAATCCTCATGCCTGAGCAGCTTCACTCGGCACGGCTGGCTAGCACGCTACGGCCTTTGGGGACTGGGATGAACTGGGAGAGCGGAGGAGTTATAAATATCAGAGTTTGGGATTTCAGCTCAGATATTTATTTAATTCAGTCGGGAAAAAAAGAAAACAGCGCTTTTTTTGGTCAATAAACGTGAAGTGTTTTTTTTTTTTCCTTCTTAAAGCACAAGCTTGACATAAAAGCTCTTTCATAAAACGTTCTTAACATCGGGGAGAGAAGCCAGGCAGCTGTGCTCTGTTATTGTGTACACGGTAAATCAGGCACAAAAAGGGGCAGCTCAGCAGGGCACCGCGAGGGTAAGATGCACACTTAACCCCCTGCACACGTTGCTGCTCTGTTTCTTTCCATCTCAGCCTGTCTGCAGTCAGTACTGTATCTGTCAGGAAGGTAACAGGCCATTTTCAATCTAAATCTTGTTATGGATTAATAAGCAAACACTTTCTCGCTTATTATGCAATTTATCATGATGAAAATTGCATCGGGCTCCTCAAGGCTACATGCTGATACATTCATTTATTCAGTGCTCTGGGTACAGAGAGCCGTACTAATCTTTATGACAGCTAAGGATGTAATAGCGGGATGAAAATTACTTGCTGAAGAACTGTATTCCCTGGGTTTGTGCGAGCCCACATTTAAATACAATGGGGCGCACGAGCTGCTTCGGGAAGGTGAAGCGCCTGGGCTGCTCTGTCAGGCTACGAGAAATAATCGAGGTCCAGACAAATAACAACCTCCACCCAGTTTGTACATATTTCTCCATTAACCCCCCAACACACAGCGATCGCTCATTCCTTAGAGCCCGAGGAAATGCACACCGTTATGAAGAATCGCTAATACTGGACCTGCTGCAACACAAACAGAAAGCCAGGAACCAGCACGTCCACGCACGATGTCAGGACACACACGTGGTGTTGAGACAAACCTGGCAGCCCTTCACTGCACACAGCACGTAAAACACACGTGCCTTCGCTAATAACCATTAATAACCTCATTCATAAGATCCAGTTCCTAGCACAGCGGTTCTCAGAGCTACGTTCTCAATACCAAGGTTAATGGCAGGGCTTCTACAAGTGCTCGTGCTGTTTGAAGGTATTACTACCAGCAAAAAACACCTTGACAAAAGCAAAATTATCTAAAAACGTGCCTTTCTAGTTTTATTTATGAACATTACTGTGAGGTGTTCAGGTGCTTCTAATCACAAGGACACACCAGTTTCGCCACAGAACAGCATTTGCTGTGATTTACCAAACAATAGGCTCGGAAGAGACACATAATTGTTCAGAATATTTTTAGTACCAAAACCAATTTTACTCCAGCAATGCTGTAAAGAAGAATATCTGGATGATAACCGAGTACCCTCCTTACGCTGCCCACACAATTACCCGTCCCTGTCGATATTCCCTGAGTGCTGGGAGGCCTACTGCAGCTGAAAGCAGACGTTTCCTTCCCCCTGACGTACGATTCCTTCTCCCCCACGCTTCAGGATGGATCCAGCAGCTCGACAGAGAGCAGCAGTGCCACAAGGCAAAGCACCGACCGAAAAAGGAACCTCCACGTTTTGAGAAAGGCAATACGGTAAAATTAATACCTAAATAATCAATTACGATGACCTCTGCAATTTTAGACAAAAGATTTTTTTTTCTTCCTGAGCAAAAACCTTGCAAATAAAATTTTACAGTGCAGCCATGAAGTCTTCCTACAGGAATGAAATTGCTTCCCCATTAATGAGTGGTTTATTAACTAATGAGTGGTTTACTAATTAACGCTTAAGGAATACCACTAATTAAAATGTTATGTAGAATAAGCTACATAAAATAAAAATTAAACATGAAATATGTTAAAAAAATAAATAAAAGCGAGTATTCACACAACGCTCGGGGTGCCAGACACAAAGATTTGCAATGGGAGCAAACTGGGAAAGCTGTGCTGAGATCAACAGCAGCACCACGATTCGCAAAGCTGAAGAGTTGGCTTTGTGTCCTGCAGGGAAACATCCCATCAGGCAAAATCCAGAACTCGAATTTTTAGACATTGGAGTTATGAAATTACCGCAGTCAAAGAATACAAACTTAAGAAGCAAAAATATTTTAAGTTTCTGTTGGAAAAACCGTTAATGATTTCTTATTCTGCGTGATGAAAATTATTCATTAGATTATTTAAATATTTTTAGTAAGAGTTATTTTCCAAATAGATGCCTGCCGAAGTCTGATACTATGATTTAATTCATACCAACAACCAAATAAATAGGAAGTTTGGATCTGCTGAGGGCAATGCTCCACCTAGAGCAGGAGCTACGTTTTCTGTGCTGTAGCTAGGGATTAATTCATTCCTGTGCAATAACCGTACTGACAAATGAGAGTTTTGTCTCAACAGCGCTAATGTACACCCACTAATATTTTTCAAGGTTTTACATTAAAAGCAGAAAGCCTGAAACAGCTTTGAAAGCCCATAAAGCATAGCAGCATCCTTTAGCTTCATGTAAACAGCCTGCCGTGGTTGCTGCTTACTTTCTTTTCACTCTATCTCTCCAGACAAATCAGAGCCTTCCCTTTTGCATACCTGCGTGGTTTGCTGTTTTGATAAGAACTAAATAAAAATTTATTCAGATTTATTCTTCTTCAAAGAAGACGGTCGATTTTACAGCAAACAATAATAAAAATAAAGACTATACTGCAAAACCCTTTACTGTGCAAATAGCTCTGCTGCCATTAATCAGATTAACAGTGCGAGCAAAGACTATTTGTGTGAGAATCTGGTCCCCCAGTTTATCCCTCATAAAGTCTGAGGATATTCAACAGAAATGCTACTCAACTCATGTAAAGTCACATACATTAAAAAACAAACACTAAAAGTCCATGATCTTAATAGAAAATGTGTAAGACGCTACCTTTATTATGCAAGTCATCTTAATGACTTCACCTAGGCATTTAGCCATAATTATCCGATGCTGTGATTGATAGGATATGGCACCAGCAAGTGCAGAGTCTCGTCTGTGATAAATGAAGCGAGCAGAAGACCTGAACTGAAAATAACAATAGGAAAAAGAGCTGCACGGTTTGCCTCGACCGGCGACACGCTGCACGCTACAAGGGCAGGGAGCTGGACGCACACCCCGGCAGGTGGCAAACTGTCCGCGGGGCAGCCCTGAAGTGAAGATGATCTTTCAAATCCCGTACTAATTTTAGAACAATTACTACACCATACCACTCATGGAAGACTGAAGTGAGTCCTTTAACTGCGGTAGCTCTGGCATTGCGAGTTTTATTTGCTTGGCCCTGAGACAATGGAAATCTGTTTGCCACCCTACAAGTAAAGGCAATAATTTTCTGTGATTTAACACACATTAAACAGGGCAGGAAAAATCACAATCCTATCCTCAAATTTAGAGAGCTGATTCTTATTTCACTCTAATTCACCAGCCTATCATATTATGTCTAATACATTTTTTTTAAACATTTAGGGAGCAGATCCAGCTGATGAGCCTTACAGACACATTATTCCGGTGCTGCACAGACAGAGCTGAAGTTTTTGCAGTTACAGCTATTTTTAAGTTACTGAACATATGTGCACCTCGAGTTCCATGCACAGGAAACATCATCTGAACAGCATCACATCTTTACCATGTGTTTTAGGCTGAAGTGTCAGACGTCACGATGAAATTCACACCCCCCTTCCTTTACAGACCCAGCTACAAATACTGAACTGAAAGGATTTATTTCGAGGAGACCAGAACACATATGAGACAGCGTTCTACATAAATCTTTATTTGGGACACTTGAATAAGTTGTCCTCTGGCCCAAGAGACAGGCTGTGGTCTATTGAGTTCGTGATTTGTTAGCAGTCCTTAAATCTGCAAGTTGCCTTGATGCCATTAACAGCGTGTTACTGACCACCCAACCTCCTCTCCCACAGTGTGCTTTCCAAACCAGTTCATATTCGGATAGGATGGCTCATGAAGCCATGGGACAAAAATCCATGTGTTGAGACACGCTGGTGCAAAATACCTTCTGAAAAGGTTACTTTGATGGTTAGAAAAGGGTAAAAATATATTAAAAAAATGGACAAACATATTTTAGATATGGATGTGCCTTCACTCACTTGTTTTCTCGAAGTTACTGCTGATGTGACCGGAGGATTCGTGCCCTGTGGCCCAAGGAACGCCTACCAAACACCTCCAGCTACTTGTACTTGAACCGACTCTAGAAGCAGGATCTGCCAGTCAGCACGGCGCACGGGTTTGGGAAGTGAATTAAGGAGGTACCTACTTAGCGAGCTGCTTCTCGGCGTCGGCGCAGAGCTCCAGCAGACCCATGAGCACGGCGGAGACGTCCATGTAGGGCTCCCAGACGGTAAAGCCGCGGCCGATCAGGTCGATGGCAGTTCTGCGGATGGTGCTGTGCGCGGGCAGCTTGGGGCTCGGCGGCTGCAGCAGCAGGAACGTCAGCGCCTTGCCTGCCCAGCAGAACGGGAGAGAACGGGCACAGTGAGAGGGAGCTGGGGAATTGGCCTGGCTCTGCTGTGTTGGACTGCTTGCCGCGGCTAGCTTCCCTCCACGCGCTCCTGTGAGGTGCGGACAATCTGACGGCTAGACAGCAACAAAACTGAGATTTCTTTTTAATTCAAATTGAAAGCATGATTGAAATGCTTCAATATTATAATATTTGATAATTTACTCTTCATTCTTGACCCCCACTCAGCGGCCCGGGCAGCACCAGCTCCCAGGCACGGGCGCTCTGGGAAGCAGAGAGCCGATTTTACAGCAGGGATTTTCCTCCCTGGCCAAACACACTTCCTACGGAAAGCTCCTCAGCGTTAGATGCATGGGTGATGCTTTATTTAGGCAGTGGAGTGAAATGAGCCCATCCCTTTTTCTACGATTGCACCACATTCCTGGTTTCCATCTTGATTAACTCACCCTTCCTCCCGCAGTATCTTTTTTTTTTTTTTTTTTTTTTTTAGAGAGAAATACAGCCGAGAGAGAAGGCGAGAGAAACGACGCCCCAAACTAGGCCAACAAATCCAAATTCTCCTCCAGGTTCTGCCAACTCAGCAAGCGTGCTGTATAATTTCATCCGATAGATTAGTTTTTCATTAAAATAAAAGTAATTGCTTATATATAAATGCAAGGGAACACTACAGCAACGCTCCCAGATAAAGGTAATTTATCATTATCTCTCCATAATTATTTGTTACCTCTTAATAACATTCATTTAGCTGGCTATTGCAGTAAAGATAACCTATTGATTTTAACAGGTTTTTCTTGAGTTTTCAGAACCGTCTTCCGCGAGTTTCTTGTTTTATTAAATACGCCGCCTGTCATTTTAGGCTTCCAGGGGAGCCGGCGGCAGACAGGCTGCACTCATAAATTCACACCGAGCCGTGCTGTGTGAGTAACAAACCAACTGGAAGTTTCTTCTTAAGGAGCGTGGCAGGCCACGAAGCTTTAATTTGTGTGAATTTTATGTCTCAAATACAAGAATCTTATTAAAAAGCGTGACTACTCAGACGTTGCTGCGATGAAATACGCCGGCCTTGCTCGCAGGGATGCTCCCAGCGCCGCTCCTGCTGACACCTACCTGGTGTAAATTGAGCTAAGGAAAAAGATGAACTAAACAAAAGTCATTCTGCTGCCCGTTTCTCAGCCTGGACATCTTTGTTTAAGCTTTGACTCGGCTTAAATGAACGAATTAATATTGACAAAAACATCAACTAAGCTAATGAGTTGTTAGTTAAGGCAATAAACATGTCACATTAGAGTCAGCGCAGTAAAGAGGTAATTAGCCCGGGAAAGGCCCTGCTGATGGGGGCTCCTCGCGGGGCCCCTCTGCTGCCCACCCGAGGCAGGGGACACCACCACTGCCACCACCGCTGCCACCAGCGCTGCCACCAGTGTGGGACCAGCCCCTGCCTGGGGCAGAGTGGGGACGTGCTGGGGGGCACCAGGGAGCGACTGGAGGTCCGCATGGGGACCAGAACCAGACTGGAGCTCCCCCAGCTATCAGGGGATGACGTTGTGGACCTAATTACTAAGTGCTTTCAAAATGTAGGCTACGGAAAGCAGATCTGCCCATGCTCTGGATCTCCTCCCACGTGTCCTCACTGGGAGCATCCCTCCCGTAAGGCAGCACACATGGAGCTATCTCCTCCAGAAAGCAGTGCTGTCCTTCGGAGTCTGTCCACTTTTCCATTTACCCAAACACAAAAATAAAGGGTTGAGTCTTACCTGCCTATGCCATTTTTGTTAATGGAAACGTGACCTGAACGCTGAAGCCTACCCAGTCGTTCTGAATGCACGCACCCGTTTGAATTTCTAACATGCCTTTCCTTGCTGGATCTCAAGAGCTTTAAACATATTACATCCGTCAGCATTGTTATCCTCATTTTGCAGATAGATTTAAAAAAAATTAAATAATTTGCTCAGGAAAATCAATAGCGCAGGCACGAACAAGACACTGATAACTCTGATTCCCATTCTCATAATCTGCCACAAGATCTAGTTCCAACTAAATAAAAATGATGGACTCCGAAAATATGGCTTAACCTGTTTTGAATCTTTTCTGATTTTACATAAAAAAAAAAATGAAAGTGAAGAATCATGGCTCTAACTAATTCTTCAGTCTTCCTTCTCTTCCCCTCTCGGTGGACACAGTTTTTCTACAAGAAATTAAGAAATTGTCACCTTCTCTGGATGAGGTTTTCTCCCTGGTTTGACATACACCTGTGTGAAATGCCAGCAGAAAGAGAGAAACAAGTTTGGGTACCTGGGTTAAACATCCATATCCCTCGGTCCCTTCCTACTCCTAGAGCAGGGAACTTCTATCGCGTAGCTTGTGCCATCTTTCGGACAGGTGTAAACCAGAGAATGTTTTCTGGCCTAAATTAAAATATAGCTAGTTGCACCATTTGAAGATTATTTCTGAAGTTAAAATTATGAAAACTTAAAATAAATAAATAAATAAATAAATGTTTTGATCACATTTAGCATCAAATTTCCTAATTTTTACAGAGCTCATTTCCAGCATCTTTTTTTGCCTTAAATGTAATTCTGATGCATTTCATTTTCTCGACTGAATTTATGCTAGAAGAGACTTTCTTTTTGCTGACGATCTCTTCAAATCATTTACGTTCTGTCCTTGCAACAGGTGCAACGGCCCCAGCTTCTACGGCAATTTCAGAACTGACATGAATATTTGGTGTTGTTTTTTTAAAATCTCTTTTCACAAGCATGGTTTACAGCTTATTAAGAAGCTAGGCAGCTCCCGTGCATGTCAATAATGCAGACTGCATTTTATTCAGAGGAAAAAAAATAATTTACAATTCCATTTGTATTGCTGCTGTATGAAAGGAGAAAAACAAAGAGACTGGAGGGAAACCATCCCCAACTCTTACAGGTCAGACCGAACGATGCCACTACAACCCTGCACCAATTCCCATCTGCAGACGTGCAGCTATGCTGGGCACAGCTCTCATTTTACACCACGCTGCCAAGAGGATGCCCACGTAGAAGAGAGAGAGTTTAAAAAAGCCTGCCTGGTGCTGCAGCCATTTTGTACCGGAGATGAGACAAGATACCTGCGAGATTTCTATCTGCAGCTCCCGCTCGCACGAGGACTGCTTTCCTGCTCGCCCCGTGCTGGTTCAGGCGCCGTGCAAGGGCTCAAAATTAATCCTCAATATTCCCGACGAAGTCAAATTTTGCAGTTAAGGCCCAAGCTGCACCCACCTGCCAGGCTGACAGGCAGAGAACAATAGGACATTTACTGTACAGTAAATCAATAGCTCCCAGCTCGCTCAGCCCGAGCCCTTTCAGAGGGAAAGGAAACAATTAACACTCCCGTGGCTCGCTGGCCAGCTCACACTTGTCATACTTCGGGCTTCGCTCTTCCGAGGGCTCAGGTACAGCCCCCTCTATCATATCTGCTCAGGAGCTCACACGGTTTTGAAAGACAACTACAGAAGGGCAATCCTTGCGTCTTGTGTCAGGAGATTCGAATCGTTGGTTGAGGCTCACATTATCTGATAATAGAGCAAAACTTGGAATTAGCAAAAATGGGCCTTTAAAATAAAATATAATATAATTTAAAATATAATATGCCCAAGCCGGCCTCCTGCCCTTGGTCAGCGATCCAGAGGAAGCAAAATTTGCCTGGAAATTTATAACCACCTCTCAGGATTTTGAGAATTAAATGTTTCCTTGCTGAATGCTGTTTCTGCAGCACGTATACACCTTGGTGCTTTATTGGACAGTTAAGATCTTTTTCACTACAATAAAAGAAAAAATTATGTGTTTTTTTTTTGTTCCTCAGTCATTTATCTGATCCAAAAGTAAGTATCATTCACTCTGAAGACCTAAAAACATCAGAAATATTATTGAATCGTAATGGGAATATTTCTTCTGCTTTAATTATCTATGTAAATTCTGAAAATTTCGAGGTTTAATAGGTCAGAACCACCATTTCTAGGTGTAGTAAATTCACAGCATTTCTATTAAACAGGCTGCTCTGTGCTGCCTTTTACAGCACGTGAACAGACCGTGAGGAATTCGTGTAAGTGGGGCCACACGAACACTGCCCCGAAGTTGTATTAAAACCCTCCAAGATTTTACATAAATCCTTAGGAAGGAAGACAAAGGCAAAAAGAAGAAAAATGTTTGTAATAGCCGGTTTCCCGGTCCTTTCTGTCTAACTATGGCCTAGTTAAACTGACCTAACAATGCCATTTTTCTTCCTCTCAAAATCTGCAGTGGGGGAATCAAATGTGAAAGCAAGATCAATTCTGTTCCAAGACAGTAAATGAGTTTTAGATCAGACTTGTTTCAATTTATGGAGAGAACCCAACTATGCTGGCTTAAATGCTTTCTTCCTCTAACTACGAAATTATATTTCGGTGCTCTAGAAAGAGTGAACTATCGTTTTAATCCAACATTTGTTTATAATCTAGCAGGAAGGAGAAAGCCACCATGACTTGGCTGATAACCGTGCGTGAAGCTTGTTATTTTCATTCCTGTTGACTGCATAACACCATTAGAAATAAACGCTATTTATTTCAATCTGAACACACCGGTGGAAGATGCACGATGCCAGTGAAGTAAGTGATGTCCATGCCACAGCCTGTACGAGTTGGGGACCCCAACTGCACCACCGGTGCCCTCTATATGCACATACCCTACCTGCAGCGATGTGTTATACCCGTGGGTGTTGTAAGGTGGGACGCTGACCGTGGGACACTGATGGTGGGATGCCCCCAGCCCTGCTAGGCTTGGGATCACTCTGGCACACAGCTCTGTGAGAGGCTGAAACTCCAAATTCTCCTTTGCTTTTAAAGCAAGGATGCTTGGCTTGGCATCTGCAAGCCTAATGAAGGAATAATGTTAATTTGTATGATGAATTAAATTAGTTTCTGAGTTTCCCTTCATCTCACTCGTTACAAGGGCAAGCACAGGCTGATTTATTGACTCGTCACAGCTTATTAAGCAACAGTTCATAAAGTTATTTTGAAGTGCTCTTTTTAAGCATTCACACTATTGATTGACAACATGCGGGCACTACTTAATACAGACACCGAACAGCAAAAGGCTCGTGTGACTTTGGTTTTCCCACCTGATGTACAAAGCACACAGATTTTAACTTGGTAAAACTGCGTGGAGATAACGTAACCGAACGTGCATGTTATTGTTTGCTGGTTGGGAAAGCCCACTGCAATATTTCAGAACAAATCTGCTGTGCCAAAGACCATCTCTGAACGTAACCACAATTTAAAAGCAGGTATCAGCCACAAAAAAAACACAGCAAAACCAGAACTGCAAAGCTTTGGGGCTCCCCCCGCGAGACAGGGGCTGCAGCCAGGGGCTTTCTGCATCCTTTACGCATGCAAAAAGAAACCTCTGATTAAAAATACTGAATTCGGATCATTCGTCCCTTACAGGATTTGGGTAAAAAGGAAAATTTAATTTTTCAGATTGGATTTTGTTGTTCAAGTCAATAACAAAGAAACACCAACAGATTTAAATGAGGGCATAATATCTGCCACAAAGATTGACTGTTTTCTGCCATACGGATTGACTATTTTTTCTAAATATTATCTCTAAGGCTAAGGTATAGATTTTTATAAACCACCATTTTTCCATTTTTTTTTTTTCCCTTCAGGGACAAAATTTTGCTCGAGCCACTGATCTAATCACAACAACCTGAGGGAAAACAAAAGCAAACCACAGCACACCTTGGATCTGTAATGAATTTCAGAGCGTGTTGATTGAAACACAGATCCAAAAGGATCAGCACAGTGCCACCAACCACGGGATCGTGCAGACCTGAGCATCCTCCTGAATAAATGACATAAAAACACAGCCAGCAACATGGCACGCGCTGGTAGCAATCGCTCACAACGAGCAAAAAAATCAGTGATTTGCTTTAATCACCACGTTGTGGGCTTTCTCTTGTTGTTGTTGGGTTTGTTCTTAAATTAAGTCACTGAGCCACTTTGGTTAATTTGCCCTGAAAGGCTGCTGTTCAGGTGCTCAGCTGATTTATTGCTGCTGCGAGGGACGATCCTGAGCGGCCGCTCGTCTGCGCTAATTGCTGCCGCCCGCTCTGCCACAGGCAAAGAGCCGCTGGGGAGCGACGTGGCCTCACCACGGGTCTGCTGGGAGCCACGTCCCCCCCAGGGGCACGAGGAGATGCCCAGCAGGACACCGTGACACCCCAGAGATTTCAACCCCCTGCCCTGCAACGTGGAGTTACAGAGCTCGTGTAGCAGTTGCCACGTGGTTCTTCGAACTAAACTTAAGGCTTTTACTCTTCTTGTAAGCGATGAAGTCATTTTAGAAGGCGTTTTCCAATCAAATTCTGTCTAATTAAACATAACTAACACTAACCTTCATGTCCAACACCTGAATGCTTCAGAGAACCGAGAAGACGAGCTTACGGGGGGAATTACCTGGCCATCTGAAGAAGCGGTGGCACCACCAGCTAGCCTGCCAAAGAAGAAAACTGCTATTTGCTTCCTTGATAAGGCACAAAATCTTTCCCATTTTGTAGTTTTTATGCAGTAAATCTCTAGCTCTTTCCATTCAAGCAGCGTGCGGAGAGTTGAGAGGCATGAGATGAGGAGGGACAGGCTGGCGGGGATGAAGCCCCCACAGCGAAGCACAGAGGTGTGGGCAGAGGATTTCTGATTACTACCGAGGGCTGCACAGCCTCCAACAGAATGCAAAATTCCGAGCTTGCAAACGTATCAGCAAAACTCTGTACAACAGAGCTTTGGAGGCAACATATGTGTCCTCTGCACGCTCCAGCCCAAGGAGAGAACTGCTCTGGGACTGAAGTTCTCACACAGCGAGGGAGAAGTACCCCCAAGATATGTGGTATGAATGTATTAAGCATTTTAAAACTGCATCACACCGCAGGATTTTATATTCAGAACTCCAGTCATTCCTGTATCTGCCTCGCAGTGGGAAGCAAAACTGCACTTACTTGAAAAATAAAAATCTTTTCTTCACGCTAGGCAAATGGCTTCATTGTTTGGCTGAAAGCTTCCAGAGACACAGCTAAACAGTGTAAAGGTTTCTGCTCAAACATGTAAAGTTTTACCAACATGGCCCTACAACAAAAAACCACCCTTACAACAGATAGCGTGGCCCTGTACAATTATAGAGACGCGTATTTCTATTTCCATCAAGAATTTCCACTTGCTTCTCCCGCCTAACAGGCGGAAAGTCAGCTGCCAGGAACTGGGGAGAAGATAATTAAAAAATAAAAAATGGTTTCACGAGGCTGAGCTAGGAACCTAACTGCTGGCTGGCTCCGGATTAAGGAAATTAGTAAAACTGGAGAGACTGCCGTGGATTATAGCACAGAAACCTGAAAATTCGCTTTGGAAGGAAGGCAGCGTGAACACACAGCCTGCAAAAAACAATATAAATAACTCAACGCCGTGAACGTGCTGTCACATATGACACTGACTGAGTTAAAGGGCAAAATGCTTATCATTAATAACTACACTGACGGCAGATGCTTTGAAAAATACACCGCATTAACCACAGAATCAAGGATTTTCATATTCAGGACAGAGGAGTCATTCAGATTTATCAGCCCATTAACTTTATAAACACAGCATTAGCTGCAGTTTAAGTGCAATGCGGTGCATCTGTAATGAGAAATTCTTTGGGTGGCATTTTATAATTAAATATCTCATGAACTACTTGTAAGGTCAGCAGAGATTAATGCGGGATGTCAGGCAAGGTCACTGTATGGATTTCAGAGTTCCGCTCCCTCAAAAAGGCATCGTCACAATTATTATTTTCCGAAATAGAGGAAATCACAACGTCTGCAACTTAGGCTGCAAAAAACGTGCACGCGTTATCGGTGTAAATGAAGAAGTAATTCATTTTGGTAAGTTCTTTAGAAATAGAAATTAGGGTGCTTTTAGGCCACGTGCCATTTCTCTGATAGCTTCGGATGGCCCGCTCGGTTTCAGTACGTGATAACGAAACAGACTGAAGGATGACCACATCTTAATGAAGTCAGCCCACAGCAGAGGAGGGGAATCATCTGAATCGGTGGTGCCTTAAAGTCATAATAAGGCAAATCAACAAATAACTGCAAGTCCTAGTGCATGCGTGTAGCTTTGCTTTTATTTGTTCCAAGAAACGTTTAATTTTTGAACAACCGCTCAGTGTTATAATTCCTTCTGCACTGTTACATACACGGAGTAAGGACTAGAAAGGATTTTTAAGCAGTATGCTTAAAAATAAAACCCATCCTGAGAACAGCATTATCTGATAAGCGACACCTCCCTTTTCCTTAAGCCTTTGCCTCCTGCGTCCCCTTCTGAGAGGCCCTTGTGCAGGTGGGCTGGGAGTCAGGCCCACAGGAGACCTCACGAATTTTCCAGTTGAAGCTCCTCGAGCACTATAACAGTAAGGGTTGCATGTAAAATGGGATGGAGATCATCAAGTTTATGGACAACGCTATCATCAGCCAGAAGTATAGCCCATCATGTCCTGTATTTTTTCCTCAAATTAATCTTTACTTCTTCGGGGTTGCAACAACTCTCTTGTGCAAAGAATTCTCCTACAGGGAAGATGTGAGTGATACCCTCAGCCTGGAGTACTTGGCTTGGATGTGAAGGGGGTCTCCGTAGCAAACAGCAGAGTGCTCGCCTTTCACAATCCAAACCGTCACAGGCAACAATGTTCTGATCTTCTTCTGGCTTTCCATCCATTTCAGATATTACTTCATGGCCTGGATCTAAATTTACAGTATTTTAGCCTGTCAAGCTTCACCTGCGTTAAAGACTGAATTTCAGCCTACCAGTCAGCCAGCCAGTCGTGCAGGGTTTCTGAGATGATGATTAATAGGAGTTCAAAGCTGGAGCTTACAGCGCTGCTAAGCCTAATGTGACAAAACTAGCAAGCAAATAGATAAACAAAAACACTGGGAGAAAGAAGTTGTGAATAGCTCTGAGCTCAGACAACACGCTCATTTTCTATAATTTGTGTTTTTCACTTGGGCATCAGGTGAGGACTGCACCAGGGCAGGAGGAGGAATCCTCTGCCCTGGGATTATTTCATAGCTAAGCACACAGCTGACTTTTCTTCAAGCAATACTGACAATGAGCCTGTAGTGCTGCAGTGAGATCTCACAGAGATAACAGAAGGGACTTTTGCCAGGCTCCACATACAACAAAAACACACCAGAAGACTTGGGAACCTCGCCAAAATACTTGCAGGAATCCATGGCACCGAAGCTGCAGCTGCTGCCATTAGATTTTGCGATGCTAACATGAAATAGCCAACACACGGATATGTAACCACCTAATAGCATAAGATCATGCTTACCGCTTGTTGCGAGGATAATTACAGTAGCACTGCAGGACTACATTTCACACAGGACCAGAAGGTAACATTTTATATAGCATTTTCCATTAAATTCATCAGTTTCTGACTTTTAAACCAGACATCTTGCCCCCCTTCCCCTCTCCTTTTTTTTTTTTTTGGCCTCGCCAAGGCTGTTTTTGTTTTCCCATTGATGCCTGTTGATCCACTTCCCAAAAGTACGTGTGGTGTGTGAGCCAGCGCTCAGTTCCAGAAGGAACAGCTCCACTACAACCAGGAGCTACCAAGTGCTGACCACGAGGATCAGCCAGCAGAAGAGGGAATGCACTCGCTGCCCCCTCCAGCACACCTCTGCTCCCTGTACCCGCACCCATTTCTTAGCCACCTCTTATTGTGACTCTGCTTATTTGTGTGTTCAAAATTTTTACTCTATTTTGTCCTCTGAAAGGGGATTTTTAATGACTTGGTTCGTACTGAAACATATGATTAAGTTATAACGAGCCACCCTCTCCTCAAAACACCAGAAGAAGGGAAAGGCGCACCCAGGATACTCACACGTATGCCTCGCCAGGGAATAATTTGATCCGCCGCTGGTTAAACCAAATCCCTCGGGAATTTGACTAGAGCTACGTGGCCGAGTCAGGAGTTTGGGGGGCTCAATTTCAGCTCCAAATTCCGCCCCGATCACCCCCAGCAGGACGATGGCAGTAGCTTGCTTCCTGCGCTCTTCGTAAGAGGTCGAGATTTTCTTCATCTGCGGGAGACCGGACAGGCAACCTACAATGAAAAGCAGCAAGGATGAGGAAAATAAATAGCAGGGCTGCTCTTCACACTCCCAACATCGTGCTTCCCAGAGAAAAGAAAAGAGGTTTCCATTTAACTTAAAGCACGCCTTCAGGACTGCTACTTCCCTTCCCAGGCTTTGCAGCCTCTAGAGATGATGCCATTTTACTTCCCAAAACCTACATCATAGAAGTCTAAATGCCAGCGTTTGCGATGGCCAGCCTCAAAGCCAGCCACCCTTCAAAAACCACCAACATCTCACTGAAAAAAGAACAACAAAAACATTTCAGAGAGCTTTATTTGTTCCTCTGGAGAACAAAATGAAACAAAACACAGGGAATTCTGTCTACCTGCCTTTGTGAGAGGTGCTATGTGGTTTGCTTCTTGTTAACGTTGAATTTTGGAGACTGGCAATCTTTTTATTTGCTTTATGGGATGGATTTTTTAAATACACTTCTATTACAAAAAAGCATCCTTTTTGTGCTAGGGTACACCATCATATTCCAATGCTTACTGGATTTTAATGTACCAGTATATGCCATTAAACTGAAGTAGTATTTTTGTACACTGAATGTTGCGTTTTGTATTTTAATGAATGTTCTTTCTCCTAAATGGTGGAAAAACCTCATAAAACGTATACTATTTAAAACTATACATTCTACATTGTTAGTGAAATTAAAAATGTCAAGGCTGTATTAGAATAGCTAGATGAAGGTTTTTTTTTTTTTCTGAATAAAGAAACAAAATCTTGGGAGCAATGCGCTGGATTGCAGTGCATTATTCCTTTCGTCTGACAAGTGGAGTTCCCTTTCAGCTGATTACTAATTCACGCTATCCCAGAAATGCCTCACCATATACGCTCCGAAAATAATGAAGTCTTAATCCTCCTTGCAGCGCTCGGCTGTTCAATCTTTGCTGAGGAGTCAGAAGGCAGCGCCCGGCACGGAGCGCGACTTGGCGGGCTTGTAGATTAACGAAGGGCGAATTAGTGTGTCTGCCTGTGCAAACCACGTTCACACGGCTGGGTAGGACACGACACACGACGTACGAGAAGAACTGGCCACATTTGGGAAGCAGCACGGGAAGGGCATCCCCGTTCAGGCACCGCGGCAGCAACGTGCCAGCCAAAGGGGAGCTGGGAAACAACGGAAAGCTTAACAATGGGAGGGAGAGGGGGAAAAAAGGAAAAAAAATAAATCAATAGCAACTGCCTTCAGAGGAAGGAGGATGAAAAGGGGCCGCAGGAGACGAAGCGCGAGGTGTAACAGTTCTAATTGTTCGGCAGCCACCTCTCCGGGCGGCCACCTGCGGACACGGTGCCCCCAGCGATGCCCAGGTGCCCGCCGTGACGCCTCGCAGCAAGACGAATCAGTGCGAGCTCCTGATCCAAGATGGTTTCAGACCGTTTCATTTAGTTTCTGGCCCTGCTTGGATGAGCACAGCTCCGGTTATGGATTTCTGCGGGGCCGTGCTGCGGCGGCGCGGGCAGCGGAGCAGATGCTGGAGCAGGACCGCGGGATGCTGATCAATAGGCACGGCGCTGACCCCGGCGCTGCCGCCACGGCCACGGCTCCGAGGCGGGGAAGAAGGGAAGAGCGAGCACATGTGCTGCTTCCAGGAGGAAATTAAAGCACGGGGGCACTCCCCTGCCCTCGCCTTGGGTCGTGGCAGGAGGACATTAACCCTGCGGGACATCCCCGTGGCATCCTGCAAATGCTGGGCCTGCTTCGACGCAGCTTCCCCGCGTCCTCTTCAAACCACAAAGGTGGGGGCAGCTGCTGCAAGGTAACTCTGCTAAGCCAACAACAAATATGAGCCAAAATTAGCTGTGAAACAGTCCTCAAGTGTTTCATTGGCATAGGATGCTCTTTACCCTGCTCGCTGCTGCAGGGTAGCATTTGCTACCTCAAAACAACAACAAAAAAAAACTAAAACCAAAGCCAAACCAACAAACAAAAAACCAACACAGTCCCCTCCCAACAACATCCCTCCCCGAAACCTCCAAAGGAAATTTAAAATAAAAGGAAAATCCCACAAATATTTTTTACTTTTTTTTTCCCTGAATGACTAGCGGAAGCGTACAATTAATTGCAACGATTTCCTACAAATAAACTGACAGCCATTGGGGAGATTTTCAAATGAAATAATGTCTGTAAAAGTAGTCCTTTCTACACTTTCATTTGTCTCATGAAAATTTGGTATTTTCTCCCCGCGACGTGCCTCCATTTAATCATGCTAACGGGTGACACAGAGATCCATTTTCTTGACAGGACGGTTGATCACCCTATCACAGGGAGAAAATTAATAACCCCAAATAGCTCTGTGTGGAAAACAGAGGCTACGCTGGCGAGAGGACAAAAACGCTCGACATTTTGGTTGTAAAAATAGCAAAAATAGAGAAACCTAGCGTGGGTTTGCTTCTCCGGGTCTCCTCCAGGTGAAACGACCACGTTGAACATTTCAAAACGTGCTGGGTTTTGAGGCTTAAACCTCCCCACCTGCTCAGAGGGAGAGAGCACAAAGCATCTTGCTAAAGGGTTTAAAATCCAGGTAAGGCGTTTCCGAAGTTTAAATTGTTGAAGAGGCGGCGAGCTATTGATTGCCTCATGGAAAAAGCAGTCAGAGAGTGCAGCCACGAGGTCAGGGGAAATTTAACAGTTTGGAGCACTTTACCAAATAACTCCGAAGATCACGCTAATTGGCTTTGCACAGTTCCTGGGTGAAATTAATTTTACCCTGGCTTACAATAAAAGGATTAGAAGACAAATTAAGTTCCTCGGATCTAAGCGGAATGGGGATCAATGGGTCTGAATGAGGGCCGAGGGCGGATCTGCGGGAGCTGGGTGCCAGCGGGTGCTGTGCCGGTCCCGCTGTCTGCACGGGAGCTGCGGAGAGCTGCTCCGTAACAGACCATTACAGAAGAGCCTTCCAGAGCTACAATAATCCATATTTATTAGCAGTATTTTTACATGATTTTTCACCTTCCTAACGCCGTGCCCCTTACCTCTTGCCACCCGAAGCCATTCCACGATCCTCAAGGTATTTATGGAACGTACCCGAGTGCGGACAAAACCCTCACCTTGCGGGACTCCCCTTTGTTCCCCTGCCTTACAATTACAGGTATCTGCAACGTGACCGCCACCGTGGCAGTCGATCCGTGCCAGTTCAGCGCAAGGCAGGGCGCAAGGCAGGGGCAAGGTAACGAGGCTGGCTGTGATTGCTGCCTCCAGGTGCTTGTCTCCTAGGGTTATTGAGCGCTTTGCTAATCGTCATTGCGCTGTCTTCCCAATACTATTCCAGGAAATACATGCGATGGGGAACCAAACATGGATTCCCACAGTAGCTTACTCAGAAAGCTCTTGAATTGCTCCTGAATCACTTTTCCCTTTTTCTTTTTTAAGATTCCCCTCCCCAAAAGGGGTCCCCCCCACTGGCAGGCTGTGCTGATTTAGCTGATAACGCCTGTCTTGGCATTTTCTTCTCACGTCTGCAGGAAAATATTTGAAATAAGGGGGCATTGTCACTACCCTAAAAACCGGGAGTGTTTAAACTTCATTTTTCTAATATTTCAGGGGGCATCTTCCAACAGACAAGCTTAATAATTGAATATCGGTAAAGTCACATAGCTTTGTATTATTAAAGCCAGGACATTACTCAGGTTTGCTTTTTGATAACATATTCCCTTTGTGGTGCCAGTAACATGGTTTGATGCAGCTAGCCAGCTGCAGCACCCGAGAAAGAAGGAGAACAGAATGATAAAACCTCTCATAGTACATAACCTTGATTAGGTAAGCATAGAAATTTTCTTTATTTTTAAGAAGAGACTTGCAGCCACCCAAAAGAAAAAAAGGTTTACGAAATTTGAATTAAAAATGACTTTTTTTTTCAGTCTTTCATTTAAGATCTGATGTAAAATCCCAGGGCTCTGACTCCACTGCCCACCTCTGGTCAGGTATCCTGGGGTCAGAGCCCCCTTGTAAATCCCTGGGCTTTATCCACACGGCCTGTATGGATAACAAACGTTGAAAATTTGCAACGTATATGTTAATTAAAAATGACAGCATTTAGAATAAGCAAACCTGCCAGGAATCTCTTAGCCTACAACCCAAACACTCCCCAGCAGCTGCTGGCAGCCGTAAGGGTTAAGGCGCTGATTTTCTTCTGCATAGGTGGTGCTATTTTAAGCCAATAGTGTGTTTAAATCCACCCCAATGAAATCAATACAGCACTGCTCTACTCAAGGTGAGACCAAATAAACCTGTCGGAAGCTTTGAGAAATAGGCTTTGCAGTACACTTTGAGTGCTAAGTGCCTTTCAGTCCAGAGATCTGTCATTAAATAATCATTAGCCATCATTCATTCTTCCTAAAAAGCTCAACGCCTGAATTTGTTCGGTGTCCGCTAAGCACCAGCGCGGTGCCGCCTGCTCATTAGCACTTGGGGGTGCTTACAGCGCACCTGAACAATGCTCTCCCTTGTCCAGCACACCTGCAAACACCAGCGTCGCCAAAAAACCCAACTCTTACACCACTACCCACGGCGGGTAAGCCTATTGCACGCCCAAAGCCTGCCCGACAAATTGCACAGATGAGCGTTTAATTTACTCGACCTTATCTTGCAAGAAACCAAAAGGAAAGCGTGCAAGATGGTGCAAGATGGTCATTTTTCTATTTACTCATACCCTTTGAATTTACCCAAAATGTTTCGTACCTTGGAAAAGCCGAACAGCATCGCCCAAGTGCCAGCGTGCTTCGTGCATTCACATTAAGGTTAGTGATATACGGTATTTATTAATTACTTTCATACAGCTATACAGTTTTCTTTGGTCTCTCTTCTTTTTTTTGCTGTAGGAAACATTGACTGGAGTGCCGGTTATCACTTTAAAGCAAGGCTATAGGAAATTAAATCAGTTTGTTCCCAGTTTAACAGCAACTACTGGAGTTGCTGTAGTCAGGCCCTTTCTAACTGGACTCACAAAACCAAAAACCAAAACTTACCATCTGACAGCAAAGAAAACAATTCAAAAGTGCATTTTTTGGCTATACAGGCATCGAGTTAAGCTATTATCTCCCAGCATTTACCTTTCCTTTTCTCATCAGTGCTTTGGGAGCTGCATGCTGAAGATGTTTTATTTCCTTTCAAAAAGCAAGGAAACCAATTAGCCCAACTCTTCGGCGTGCATGTGTTTTCAGCAACAAGCTCAACAAACAATCATTATCTCCAACTAATTTAATTCCACTGAACGCCACATAGCCTGAAGTATTTAATAACTCGGGAATAAATTTACCAGAGCAACGCTGGGTTGTTTCATCTCACAGCCGAAACCCACCAATGTAAGTTATGAAGTATTAATTGGACCCTGACCTCATTACTTCCAGTTTTAAATGCAGATTTGTGCTGCGCTTTCCAGAAATCCGTATCCCTCTGCGCTGCTATCTAAATAAACGAGTCAGAAATAAAAGCAGTTAAATGCCCGCGATACCTTCTCAAGATTTTGATCAGGATGACTTTAATGTCGCTAGTAAGAAGGAAAGTTTTGATGCTTGAACTCTGTGCTTTCAATAAGAGCTGCTGACACTGAGCGAGCCGTGTCCTGTACTCCCCCCTCTGAAGAGCAGAGAATCCATTTTGTCTTTGACTCTTTTCCTCTGCTCTTAGCCGTGCGAGGAGAGGCATCCTCACCCATTTTGTGCTCCTGCAGCTGCAGCACGGTGAAATATTCAGCGAGAAAAGGAAGGGCAGAGCACAGAAGAGAATCCTGCTGAACTGCAAGGGACTGAGGGGTGGCTGCACAAAGCACTGCCCTTATGCAGAACAGCACATTTTGTACGAGCCCATCGGTCTGGTGGAAATTATCCCTCCCCCCAAAAAAAAAAAAAAAAAAATTTCAAGAAGCTGTTAATGAGAGTCAATTAAGGAAATCCATTCCTGAATTTCAGATCAGCCTGGCCATAGGTAAAGCTTCAATAAAGCCGATAGAGATCCGGGCTTCATGTGCTGAAGCGCGATGATGATTTTATTGAAAGGAACATAAAACTATTTTACATCATGGCCATTTTGGAACTGAATGGCAACTTTTCCTGATGCTTTATGAAAAAGATGTTGTTCCCATTGGAAATCAATAGGAAAGCAGAAAAAATTAGATAGCCATGATTTGCCAAGAAATCAATAAGAAATAGAGCAATATCAGAATCCATGTTCTTTATCTTTCACGCACTAAAATTTGACTTTCATGTGAACAGAACTTTCAGAATTTACAGGAGAAAGCACGTAAGCCATTATGTTTTCCTGATGCACTTATATCACCTCTGGCAATTTCAGGTACTTTGCTTTTAAGATCTTTCTGATTTTGACAGATCAAAACACCCTCCCAGTGCTTAAGGACATTATTTAATTTGAAATGATTTAATACATCCTGAAGATGTATCGAATGCATACTTGCCGATCACTCTGAACCACAAAAAAACACCGTTGTGTTTATTTTTGGAGGCCCCTCCTGTGATGCTTGGCATCAGTCCCCATGTTGGGGACGATGTTCGGCTGTGAGGGCAGCAAACCTGCCCCAGTAAGCATGGCAGAGGAACAACGAGTCGTGGTGGGCATCACCACTCCCAAACTAAAACAAGCCTTTTCTCTACAGAAACTATTATAGATACATAAATATGAAGGGAATGGAAGGCTTTTGGCAGCATAAGAGGGTTAGGGCTGGGATAGCGGCTGCAATTCGCCGTGCATTCTGCCCCCAAGATAACACAGATGGGCTGAGGACGCACTTTTCAGGGCTGTATCTGGACCGTACACCCCCTGCCCACCAGGTGGTTCTTGCTACGATGCTAAAGGCACCCAGCCACCTTTCAGATCCGCCTCTGCCCCTATGGGTGATGCCCATTTTACTCCTTATTCGTTGCGTTTGTCAGCAGGGTGGTTAGAGCAATGCTCCATCACACTGGTGCTTGGAACCACAGAATTCACCTTTGGATGCGTTGCCATCAGTGCGAGCAGGAAGGCATCGCTCTCCTCTTCCCATTCCTACCTGCACAGCAGGCCAGGACAACCAGCAGACCCCCAGCAGCCCCCAGCAGCCCCCAGCAGCCCCGTGCCCCCCGCAGCAGGCACGAGCCCGCGTGCACGGCCCCGGCTGCTGCCTGGCGGCGCGCGCGAGGGCTGAGCGCACAACGCGCTCTATTTGGCTTTCAGTCAATTAAGCTTTAAGCTGTCAGCAAACAAGACTTTTAAGTTAATTTTGAATCACCACAAATCAAGTTGAAGGTTGGGAAAGGGCACGCTCGCATGCCGGCATGAAAAAAGGCAGTTTAATTGCCTCTGAATAGCTATTATATGCTGCAATTGGCCTATTGAATCTTAGATCATCTATTTATTTATCCAAGTGCACAGACTGGTAAAAGAACGAAAAGTAGGAACTCCACTCTTTTTCTCTCTTGCTTAAGCAGGTGAAATTAAAGCTTTTGAATATACAAAGTACTACTGAAACAGTGATCTCAGCAAAATTCAGCATGGCTTACGTTACGCTTTATTTCTGAACAATTTCAGATAGCTCTGGTTTGGGGAGCTGTAATGTGAAAACAAGCCATTTCCAATACAACAAGTGATTGTTACGACATTTAGGCTTTGTTTGTTTTTTAAAATTTGTCAGGTTTTTCATATGCTACATAGATTTTGAATTACTAGTTTGAACAATTATCTGTCCAGAAGAAGCGCGTAAAAATGCTTTAAGAACAGCAACTATAAAAATGTTCCAAAAAACCTGCTATAGGTTTCAGGTCTCCACCTTCATGAAAAATCGTTTTGTTTGGAATAAAAGGAGATCAGACAGCACCAGCAGGAACGGGTCTTCTGAACTTAAAAGCTCCTAAAAACACTGCCACTCGTGCATGGCTGGTGGAGAGGAGCGAGCATGAAGAAATGAGAGGGGCCTGGAGGGTTTTTTGGGGAGAGAGCCAGGGCATCCATGTGCAAGAAAGATGGGCAAGGGAGAGGCAACGGGCACTCACCCCATCCAGGTGAGCAGACAAAGCCGTCCTGGGGCAGGAAGGTGAAGGAGAGGGGATTTGTGGGGACGTGTGGGATCCCACCCCGGCACACCACGCAGACTTACAGGTGATGTTTGCTGGCCAGCACTCTGCCCAGCGGGTAGGTTGCTGTGCTACTGGATGCCTGTAGCTACTTCTGTGATAGCCCAGAGAATTATTTTCTCTCTTTTTTTTTTTTTTTTTTTTTTTTGTTGTTTTGTTTTAAACTCCACCATTATTACTTAGAGCTGAGACAAACCCTGTTATTTCGAGGAGGAAAATAGGTCAGAGGAGGCGATACAGCATTAAAATCACATCAGCAGTACACAGAGCAAGTGCGTTTTAAAGTGATGACGTGGGGGCCTCTGGAAGGGCAACGAAGCTGTGAAGGGTCTGGAGAACAAGTCTTAAGGGGAGCAGCTGAGGGAGCTGGGCTTGTTCAGTTTGGGGAGAAGGCTCAGGGGAGACCTTACCGTACTGTACAGTTACCTTAAAGGAGGCTGTAGAGAGGTGGGGATCAGGCTCTTCTCCCAAGCACCAAGCGATAAGACAAAGGGAAATGGCCTTGAGTTGCACCAGGGGAGGTTTATGCTGGGTATTAGGAGAAATTTCTTTACTGGAAGGGTTGTGAGGTGTTGCACAGGCTGCCCAGGGTCCCCGTCCCTGGAGGTCTTCATGACCTCTCTCTCACACGACCTCTCATACATAAATTCTGCAGTTAGCTTACAGGATTACAGACCAAAACCAACGTACTTGTTGCACAGAACTGTAGGCAGTGACATCAGGATACACAGCCCAGTGAACTTAAATTCAAACACCACCAGGCTTTCCAAATCCCAGCCAGAACCGGCTTCCACGACTAAGGGAAACGTTCAAGCAGTAGCATACTCTATTTAACGGTATCTTGGTCATCAAATAAATGACTCATATAGTAACCAGCACAAGCTTCTTGGACAGTAATGCCCACGGGGAAATTCCTGATTCCTAGGGTCCTGAAGGCTGCACTCCCAGGAGCAGTCCTCCACAGGCACGCGGTTCATTTACACGGGTAAACGCTGCTAGGAGCGATGGACACTACACACCTTAACACCAAAACAGCTTCTTGAAGCATCTGGTCCACGATTGTAACTAGCTTGCCCCAAGACAGCTAAACCTTGCCAGCACTGTAATGCTCCACACGTGCAACCAGGCTGAAACTTCCCCAGGTGGATCAAGGGAAGCCTGAGCCTGACCTGCTCATCGCTGGGTGTCAGCACAATGCTTGCTTTTGTGACCTCTGCCTCCTTAAAACCCCATTTCTACGTCTGAACAGATTATTCTAAATATTTTTTTCTTTTGACTGTAACAATCTCTCCTAAATCTTTACTTAAATTAGCGAAAGCATCAAGTTGAAGCATTTCTACCTACCACCACTGAGAGAAGATGAGCAGTCAGAAGAACACAATGAAGGTATAAATGTTTGACTAAGACACTGAGAGCTAACTTTCCCCAAGTTAATAATGTTTTCCGAAGTAACGACAGCACAAAGGGAGACTGCACAGAGCTGGAAGAAGACATCTGCCACCGGAACAGACAAAAGATTTCAGACGAGCCCCAGATTGATTTTTACGAAGTGCTGATGTATAATGCACACGGTGATGCTGAATGCTTCCCGATTTCACAAAAAAAAAAAAAAAAAAAAAAAAGATGCACAAGGACTGATGCTAGTTAGTTACACTGTGTGATGCTTAGCGTAAAGTTGTGCATCAGATAAAGACAGACACCAAGAAGTATTCCCAATTAAATGAAGTTATCTTTCTAAATACCCTGCTGCACGCTTCTTCCAACAACGAGGAACCAGCCCCGAAAGCCCGAACGGAGCAGTTCTCCTGGGCTAGCACTCAGGGAGCAGACGCAGCGCTGCCCCAGCTCTGACATCTGCCATTCCGACAGATGTCCAGCCCGTAGCCCCCTCGCAGGGAACAGATTTCCCAGTGGCGTTTACTGGTGACATCTGCTTCAGTGGCAGATGCCCACGTCTTTTCAAAGACGTGCAGCTCTGCTGAAAAACCCTCTGCTTCTCCATGAGCTACCTTCCCTACAATTAAATAAAGTGCTCTTTTAAAGAGTATTTTACCTACAGTTTCATGCTTTCTTGTAGGCATCTAATGACAAACCGGAGGGAACTAGATTCTTGATTAACTTTTTCTCCAATTATCCATCAAGCACGTTTCTCAAGGTGCTTCAAAATTCCTGTTCGTACACACAAAAACTCCATTAAAAATTAGCACCCACATGTTAACTAACTCCTATCTGCACATTTTATTTGCAACAGAAAAGATCAAATGAGGGAGATGCGTGTGTGTTTTCTCTATTTTCTTAATTAGCATCTGAAAGGGACGAGGTTTGTTTTAGCTGATAAAATCTAATTTTTCTGGTGTTTTACACAATAGTCAGCGCAGGATATGGTGGATGGGTTTCCAGTGAGTTATTAAACACAAATTAAAAGCTTCTTTGATCTCTCTGTGGTGGGCTTTGGAGATGCAAAAACGTATGTGACAGGGTTTGTAGAAGGTGCTCAGGTTTGGTCTAACCTACTTAAAAGCAGCCCAGCAGGAACTTTATCCGGAGACTGACTCTTTTGGCACCCTCATTGTGCTGAACAGTGGGCCACTGGCTTGTTTGCTGGGGATGGCAGATGGTTGCATTTGTTGTGCACCTCCACTTCACACCAAATTTGCAGTGGAAGCCTGGCTGCTGAGGGGAGGGAAGCACTGGGCGGCGGCACCTGGCGCTGCTGCTTCCACGTCCAGTCCAACAGGAGGGGAGAGAAGGCAGAGAAACCACCAGAGCAGCCCAGAAACTCAATACAGCAATAAAAGTAACAATAAGAAAAAACAACAACAGCAAAACAAAAAAAAAGCAGGTGAAATATTTTTCTTTCATTACAGTGGACGCCTTCAAATTAAAAAATTGTCATACTCTATAGCGAAAAATAATGCTTCACCTAGAAATTAAAAATACTTAAAGTAGTTAGATGCCACGAACATCAGAATATCTAGATTTTGGGGGTAAAATAAGTGTTACTAGAAATATGGGAAAACGCTGGAAATTTCTGCAAATACACTGCATGTACTGCTGCATTTCAACAGCAGTGATGGTGCGTTCAGATAAAAGATAAATCAAAAAATCACAGTGATTCATTGCTGAATCATTAAGATAATACAGACAAATATTGTTGCTGATTTGAGAGCCGTTTTCACTTCAGAATATGGCTTAATCCAGCAATATTTCTTGCTTCCGATTTCACAAGTTAGCGGATAATTATTGCTAAAAGTACTAATCGTTACACAAGAAAATAGATTTAGAAATATTGAAGGAAAAGATTTGAAAGATTAAACTTTCAAGCTGATGAACGTTATCAGTATAAAACCCAGCTTTTATTTGCTATATAACTGTCTGCATGCACACCACCGCAGCTGCTAGAATTATCAGAATATATCAGTATAATATATAAGTACTGATGTGAAAACGAGCCTTTTAAAAAATGATTTTGGGCAAACGAAGGCATTTGGTAAATCCCAGTTCGAACTGAAAAAAAAATCCTGTTGACCACTGCACACTAGTATTACTCTGTGCAGTCAAATCAATAAATATTAGCCTTAAGAGGACCACTACAGAGAGAAGCTGCATCATATTTTAAGATAACTAAGTGAAGCTTAAATTATCTGAATTATAACTTTTTTTTTTTTTTTAAATATTCTTCAAACACTAACAGTTGTATTCAATTGTTGACTAAAATTTCATCTTGGGATATAGCTTTTAAAGCTCGATTCCTTTTAACAATAGTATTTTCTCTGTAAAGAAACAGTTACTAGCTCCAGATTCAAGCAACATAGTAGACAGCTTTCTGAAAAGCTCAGAACTTAAAGAGTCTAGAGCGTAGGAAGAAAATGCACATCACTTGGAAGTTACTCCATTAAAGCATCCTGCTTGCATTCTCTTTCCTGCTATGTTTCTGAAAGAAACACTGATGTAATGGATGTCCTGGGAAGATCTGTGTTCCAGCCTACCTGGAGCCTATTCATTAATTTCTATTTTTTCTTTTTTTTTTCCCCCATTTTTTTATTTCCATTTTTTTCAGCCTCTATTCCCTGTTGTTTCCTGATGAATCCTGCACCTTCCCCCAGCCACTTAAGGCACCCCCAGCATTCTCCCTCCCCTTTGACTATTTCCTGTTAGCTTTTTACAAATAGCTCGTGTTAATACTCTCTGTTCCAAGCAGTTTGTTCTTCCACCAGCAGGAATCTTGTCTCAGTCACCTTCAACCAGAGACTTGACCCAAAACTCGATCTGTCATACTAACTGTCTTCTGGTCAATAGAAATAAATAGTTTTCTTTCAGACTTTCACAAAAATCTATAAAAAGCTCAGTCAAAAAAGATAGCTTTTGTGCTCTATAATCTGCAGTATGCTATGCTAAAATACGTGCTGGAGTCATTCAGATGCTGAGGAGATTGATATTGAGCACACAGATATTTTCCTTATGGCACCGCATAAATAAGCGTGAAAAACCAAATCAAAAGATAACCCGCTTATAATTAAATGCATATTTTCGTGTGGTCTGTCATTTCGGAATATGCCCTGAGGGATCACAGCTCGCAACTCTATCTGCCGGGTTATAATGAACTCCAACAATGGCAAAAGCTGTATTGGTAGTTCTAGAACTGAACCACGCGTGACAAACTAACAACGCTTTGGTGCTGAAAACCTCAGTTCGATGAAGCAGACTATGGTGGTAGCACCCTTGCATCAGATTTTTCACCAAGGTAAATCGTTTGAGGGATAACTGTGAAGAACCAACCTTTATTCTGCAGGAACAAGCTAAATGTGTCAGTTGCAAGCAGACTAAAAACCCCCAAGTACACTGAAATACAGAGAACATTTTGCAGTAGCAACACGTTAATACTACAGTAGCTACAGTTAAGCAGGTATTTTGTTTTTGCCTAGAGCTCTGCATTTTTTCCTTTTGAATAACTTCATTGCATTTCTAATAGCATGTACTCCATTTTCTCATGAAAAGTAAGGAAAAATTGCACAAAGCGTTGCATCCCTTCTGCACGGTATCTAGTATGTCAAAAAATATTCATCGTGGCCGTGCTCACCTGCTGTGATGTCGTCATCAACCAGATCATGCTCCTCTTCTTGAACTTTTGCCTCTGTTCCCAACGCATCTGGGCTTGCCGTAGCGGTTTGAATGGCTTCCGTGGTTACTCCAGCTGAAAAAATAACAGCAAACAGCCACAGAAGTCAGTGATTGGGGTAGATAACACCCTTCCATTAGGAAAAAACAAAAACATTACCTGCTGACTCAAGGTAATGCTATGAAACGTAGGTAAAGCAAAGGGCAACCAGGTTCTGCCTTCCCTTAGCGCTCTGTGCAGTTTTCACAAACCTACCCCTTAAAAGCCTTTTCCACAAGGTAAATCTCTCCTCTTTTCTTCTTTTTACAGCATCTTCTAGCACAATTAAAAATATCAGACACACAGACACACTGAAATCTTTCGCCAAAAACCCAAGATACTTTGCCAAATAAGGGAGGAGTTCCAGCAGGACTCCTCTTCCCTCTCCCCTTGATGCTCATCTCTCGCCGCAGGGCTGCTTCCACACCACCTGCAGACTACGCTCACTCGTTTGAGTCCTTCCACATCATTTTGGCTGTGATGCAGCACTTAATTGCTGCTGGAAACTACATTACAGACACCAAATCGTGCCATGTACCAGCAGCACGTGGTTCAAGCTCGAACTCGCTGCTTTGTAGGCTGCCTGGCTATAATCTTTAATTAGTCCCTTACAGCCCTTACCACGATTCAATCAAGGCATTATCAAAAGAAGCGTTTTGCTAGGGGTGAAAAAGTACAGCCTCACAAATAGTCTTCCCAAAGAGCTTTAGGAAAGCGCAAAGAGCAGCCTGACAAGAAGCCCTGATAAGATTGCTTTCCTCCCGCGACACCCTTTCTGTCAGCCTACACTATCAAAAATCTTATTCTATGAAGAGATTGCTGCTCTGCTGATTGTGGCGTTAGGTTTGCCAGCTACAGAGGCATTAAGTCCCCATTTAAAAAAGGACCACGGCCCTTTGTCAGCACCAACCAAACTTCAGCAAGAGGTGAAGTCTCAGGAGATGACTTTGCCTTTGGGAAGATGAACAGCAATTCCTGTTCCAACTTTTATTCTGACATTACCTCTTTATGGAGAAACCAGTACCTTTTAGTAACTTTCCAGCCGTCCTTCTCATTATGTCGACGCACATAAAAGCAGCGACAACAACTGTAAAGCCAGGCTGGGACGCGCTGCCAATCAATAGCCTCGCACTTCATTAAGCATGCTGGCAGGACTGCGCAGAGACCACATGCAATTACAAATTGCACATGAACCTTACTCGGGACACCTTTAAAAACGGAGTTTAATGCACACTGCAGCTGTTACAGCTCCTGGGCATCACCCAGCGTGGTCCTTACCAGCATCAGTAAGAAGCTGGCACGAGGAGCCAGTAATCTCCGCAGCCACGGCAAGCATACAGCTGCTTCCTAAATATCACCTCCATAGTCTAAAATTCTTTGATTTCCTTCCACACACAGAGAAGGGTACAGAGTTGCCATGCCTTTTGAAAACTGCAGTGTGACGCCTCCACTGATGAGCTTTCATCTCAGAGGGTGCATTTTCTGTGCTTAAATACTCCAGTCAGTAGGAGCCAAGGGTCCAGCTGTCCCTAAAAGGTAAGTTTAGGCTGGGTCAAAACTCAAAGCCTTTGATTTTTTGAGTTACTACATCACTTCTTTCACTGCTTTCTGTCCCTGAGTTACTGAAGAGAGGCTGAACTTTACTATTAGATGTGCTACATCCTGCCAGAGTGCTTAGCCAGACTAGTGACAATACAGTGGAAGGGAAGAAGTGCTTCTGCTTGAGTTGGTTCCAGGCTCAGCATATGAAAAGTTAGAAGTCTATTACAATTATATACCATTAAAATAAAACGTTAAGCACAATCGTTCTGATTAAGTAAACACTCCCCAAAAAACAATGAACGGATGAAAACAAAAGGGGAGAAAAATAACAGTTGCAAAGATTAAACAGGCAATAAATTATTGCTTCCTTTCAAAGAAAATCTAGTAAGAAGGAACACGTCTTCTTGGACACAAATGCCTTCTACATAATTCACCAAAAATTACCAAAATTGTCTTAGAAACAGGTTTTAGAAGTAAAAAGGTCATAAAAATGGAAGGTATTAAAAATACGCCAATTGACATACTGGGAAACGCTGGAAAATTAGGCAAGATTCACTCATGTTAGAAACTTACACCATTTAGAAACGCCCAACTCTTTCCTACAGCATCATAAAACCGCTCATTTAATATAGCGAAACGTTGCAGTGCAAATCCACTGCATTTAATTCTTTGTGCTCCGTTAAGTCAAACCCTGCGCGAGTAGAATGACCATCCAGATGTATAAATAGCCAAGTCTTTGGGGCCCCATCAAAGTATCCTTACTCAACGAGAACTCCCACTTAAATCAATGGAAGTTTAATTAAGTTTTACTCAATTAATCTGGCTTTAAATAAAAATTCCTAACAGAGATATATATCTACCAGAAATATACTAATAAAAACGGACGCAGTATTTGTTCTTATAGACTTCCCATGTTTGTTTTGTTTTCCAGGGATAACATGGATTATTATTTGGAGCAGTTTAAAGAAATTTTTCTCTCTAATTTCACGCCGCTGCGTTATTTAGGATTTCCCCTTTCCAAGGAACACCCGTTTGCTACAAGCACCTACCTGGGTGAGCGGGGCTGTAGCAATACGGGAAGCTACACGAGCGTCTATACTTAATTTCTAGACGGGATTTATTGAAAACGGATTTCTGCAGCGAGTGCCCAGCGCTGCCCCGCAGCCCCGCTGACAGACAGCCTGCCTGCCTCGCATTAATTCCCTTCACACCGCTCCCATCGATCCCGGCCCGCTGCCGGCCCCTCCGCACACACCGCCTGTCTGCTGCCTCCACCACATCAGCGCAGGCACACAAAGGCCACGGCAAGATAACCTTTTGCTTTCCATTAAAGACACAGCAACCATTTTCCTATCTGCAGCACCATCACATAGTTAAAAATCCATCCGTCTCCCCGCTGCCAGAAGATTTCGGGGGCTCCAGTGCATGAAGCCCATGAAATGGCTGCTTCGGTGCTTGGTGTGTTACAGTGGGCTCCACAAAAACAAAGAGCAAAGCACGACCAGGATGCTCAGCAAAGAAATCCCTTAAACAGTCCCTTTGCAGAACCCATTGTACGTGGAAGACAGTCCTTACTCTTAACGTTAGTAAAAGTAAAGGAGGATGAAATTTTCCCCTTTTGAGCTCTACCTGGAAACCTTCCTCGTGCAAAACCTCCATGGACTAATGAGAAAGAAGCTCACACTGGGAAAAGGAGCAGGCGAGGCCACGGCAAACCTTTACGGCTGCAGGACAGCCTCAGCAGACAGAGCATGAACAAGGCTTCGGACGCTGAGCTGTTCGTGTGGGAGCCTGGAAAACACCCACGGCTAAACCACCTCCAATACTTGTAATTCTTGGCACTGCCTACACATCTGTTAACATCGGATTTGGGGTTGATGAGCTGACGTGCCAATTTTGGGTGCAAAGGCCCAAATCAAACACAGCACCTCTGGATTATAGATTTGTATTGAGACTCACCCCAACAGCTGGAGTATGCAGTAAATAATAAGTGTATGCTGTCTGACATGCCTTTCCCCGTTTTATTTCTACAATGAGTATTTTTTTTTCCCAAAGGCTGACCGATCTCCCTGTTAAGAGGGACCTACAACCCTGTGTGAAGAAACCACAGAATGAGAACAACACAAAACGAGCAGGAAACACACAGGTGGCACTTACAGACCAGGCCTATTTCCAGGTCTTGACTTTCCTTGTCTTTCCTTTAAACAGGCATTCAGCACATTTCCTTCCTGCCACCTTAGCAGCTTCTTGCTCACTCACAATCTCAGTACCCAAATTATTTAATTACAATTTGTAGTACGCTACAGATGGATAAAAATTCTGAATTAATTACTTGCCAAACATGCTAATCATGCCAGGTGTTAAGTTAACACTCTCAAAAAAGAGAGAATTAAAAAGTAAAACAGGTCACGGATATCGTCTAAGTGGGTGCACCACAGCCTGCTGCAGTCGCCTGTGTACAAACAGCATCCCCCAGTGACTCCCACAACTCTACCACTTGCAGGTTTCAGCTCTGTGTTTGGTGTCAACGTGTATACAAACCTGAGGTGTTATTTGACATTCAGCAGGGCATCCTCACTGTTTGCAATATGTTTAACAGGCAGTGGTCAAAGATCAGTAGATACTGATCTCTAATCCAAGACTTCCCATTCCTCATCTGATGGTTCACCACTGCCAAATGAATAAATAACTAGATGCAGCAGGAAATAACAGATTTTAAGGCTTGCTTGCTTCAGTGTCCTGTCCTGTCCCGTTCCCCACAAAACCAACTTTCTCTTCTCTAATTTGTATTTGTATGCTTGCACTGACTGTGAGATATCTGCGTACGTTTAGACCACCAATGTCATGTTTCAACCCAAGATGGAGCTGGGAAAGAAGAAATATGAATAGAGGACACCATGCACAGAGTCTTCTGTGTCACCACCTTACTAGTACAAGGCTTATTTTCGTGAAAAATAGGCAATTTCTTTTGGGAAATAGGCAATTTCTTTTTTTCCACAAGAAGACTTCATGAAATTGTATAGTCAGCTACTCCCCCAAATCTTCATTACAGATGCAATTATTGCCTTTAACATGGATACAGGAGCACGACTAAGACCCCCTCCATCCTCTGCCATGCCTCAGCATGTATTTAAATGATTCAAACACTGCTGCAGAAGGCAACATAGGATGCGGCAGAGTCTTCAAATTAACATATTCTGGCGGAGCTTAAAAGTGAAAAAGCTTTAGAACTACTAAATGCACTTTCCAGCGCTATAATGACTGTAATAGATCTACAGGAACATGTTATTACTCCATCAAGTCTCCTATGTCATTTTAAAGACTATTCATATCAAACAAGTGATTTAGAGGATAAAAAAAAATGTAGCATTTTAAGAAGAATCAATTATTGTACAGGGTAGAGCTGTTAAAGTATTAACTGGTAAACAAACTTATAAAAACTAATGGAAAATGAGACAATCTGACAGATGTAAAGCAAAACAAGAAGAAGTCTTCTTAGAGTAATACACCTGTGAGATGAAAAACTGCAGAATAAAATCACAACAGAGGTACAGAGACCTTAATCATACTCGATCCTAAGACTTTCAGCTGATCATCAGGTTGTTAGCGAACATCAGATACAAATTGCATGCATAAATCTATGCAAACTGATTAAAAACACAGCGTTAGAAAAAAAACCTTGCATTTTTATTGTGTAACTACTGAGCAGGGATAGAAAAATGAAGCCTTGAGAACATAAGAAAAGAATTACAAATATGTTACTGATTATGAAGCCTTAGTTATTGTTTCAGCAAACATTACTATACATTGCAAAAAAAACAAACAAACAAAAAAAACAACAAACACTGTATTAAAGAAACATTAATTTTGAATAAACTGTTTCCTAAGATGCCATATTCAATATGCACTGGGGTAGCAGCTCCCATTTTTCTGTGTTCATCAAAATGCAAAAGCAGGTATAGGAATAAAACCAGCCGAGCACGTACTTTTTCGTTGAAGTAGCTGGCAGTGTGACTGGAACAAAAGTTCTACAATCTGAACCTCTATTGTTCACAATACTCTCTCTTGCATTAGTTAAAAGATTATTTAAAGATAATCCAGTGCAAATTTGCCTTTCAAGTTCCCAAACACATTTCATCAAAAAGCTGGGAGACACGAGAGTTGGCTTGATCTTGCTGAGTAAGGTCATGTTCCAAACTGTTATTGGATCTGTGCGCTGAATATACAAATGGGGAAAAGATTTCATCTCTGTTTGCTAGTACCACACACTGGAGACATTCAAGAGTCAATTAAGCGCAGATGACTAAGTATCATATCAGCAGCAAGCTTCTATTAGTAATTAGCATTTGTTTCAATTAAAAAGGAACCTGCCATGTCCAAAAAAAAAGCAATATTAGAATGTAAAAATAAAATGAATATAAGAATTATTGTAAAGCAGTGAGATGTGCTAGGCTCAAATATGCTGATAATATTTTATGCTCCTTTATTAAGAGGGGAGTTAGGGAGAAGAGGATGATGAAAGAAACAAAGTGGTATTTCTTGATCTATCATATTTCTACTGCTTGCCTTTCTAGCATAAAACTATGCTTTTCAGAAATCCACTGCAACCATTTTGGCCATTTAAATTATTTTTATCCCCTTCAAGTCCTCCCCAGACCTTTTTTAAAAACGTATTCTCTTTTAGCAAGTCCTATATTAGAACTAAGGACACATCTGTATACTTCACTCGCTACCCGCAAGAGCAAGCTTTTTAGTTCCTTAATTATTTCATTTCTCCTTTCTGATACCACAATTATTATTCCTCTTCAGGATGTCAGCATCTTTGTGTATGCTCTCGCAGACAATAACACTATTAAATGCCATCTCTGCCCTGCCATTCAGGAGAAGCACAAACTTGGTTCAAGTTACATAGTTTTCAACACTGCTAATATAAAATAAATGAATTCCAATTTGCTACTCATCATCTGTTTTACAGCTTTTCAATATCAGTGCTTTAACAATATTGAACATTTACATTCAAGTCTTTCATTCAGCCATACTCCTCGGCTGATTTCTCTATTTTTTCCCTGCTTTAAAACCTTCTTGTTGGTTCTGATAGATAAGCTTATCCTAATTTAGTAATTAGTAAAATCCCAAGTACTGCTGTATGCATACTTGAACTGAATACATACAAAACACTGGAGTTTTTTTAAACCAGTCAGCCCCTAGCTATTAAACAGCTACACAAAATCAAATGCCTTACCTGTGGCCTGAACACAGGCACGAGAGGCAGAACAAAGTATTACGCTCCCAGCTGATGCACATGCAAAATAGGGCTGCACACTCTTCTCACACTTTCAAATGGAAGTGTTTAAGTAAGGAGGAGTACCAGAAATGGCACGAGGATTGGAATTAGTATGAATTACCAGTTGTTTTCAAGTACCTTAAACAGAAGGTCCTTTTTTGGAACCAGTCCGCTGGCTAAGCAAGCAGGCATTTCGAAGTAGTTTCCATACACTTCAACAACACAGTCATGCCCATAACCTTGCACCCAACAAGGTCGCTCAGCATTACCCCAGAGGAAAGAAATGAGAAATCATCAACAGTTGCTATAGCAGCTACCCCCAAGACTGAAGGGCAACTAGAGCTGTATTCTATGAACTGAGTACAACTGACCTCAGAAAAGGATCAATTAGAAAATAAACCCTAACGTACCGAATGGCACAAATATCTGGCAGCAGGGATCGAGGCTCTCTGGCATGTCCATACAACACTTCTTACTCGCTGCCTGGCTGCACGCCTAACTGCGCAACAACATCCCTGTAATAAGGCAACCGCTACATGGCTAAAGGCTGTAATTAACAACAGCTTAGCCTCACCAGCAAATTCTGAACATCACCTGAAAACAGTGTGTTCCATGTAATTTATGCATTCAATTTAGATTTAATAAGATTATTACACATCTCTCAAAAATCAATTGGTATTTAATAGAGATCCTTCCCTGAATAGAAACAACATTCTTCAGCGGAGAAAGAATCACATCTTCAGAAAAATGAATGCCTACTACTTAAAAGCAAACATTCTCATCCATTAAACTATAATTTTTTACTGCTTTGTTATGTATGGCGGGTGTGTTTATATCTCTTTGTATCTTTATATTGTGTCATTGTTCTATAAAGGCAAGTTCCTAGGCAGATAACTGAAGGGAGTATCTTATGACGCTGACGCATCTTCCAAGAATAGATTCTTAGAGCCTGGACGATCTCTGCTTTATTATCAACAAATAAAATGAAAATAGCAGTTCTGGAGAAAAACATAGCAGTTTAAACAGTGGTCAGTAACGATTGATTTTATTTTGAGAAGGAAGATTATATTGCATATCACAGTATTAACTCGAGACATACGTGCACAGTCAGAAGCCTAATGTTTTGGTAAATACATATTTGCATGTAGTGGCTCAAGGCACACAGAAGACTTATGTGCCCTTGATAATGCTAAATTCCATTAAAACCCTTCACTGCCCATCAACCAACTGTTCCAAATAAGGCCAATCATTCAGAAATGCAAGCGATTTTCACAGGTTGCAAGCAAAGTATTTAAGAGAAATTCCCTGTCTCATTCCACTTACAAGTGCAATGCTTTAATGGACAGCATTTCATCAAAAGGGATCGGCTGATTTTTAAGAGAAACCCAGTTAGGTCCATAATCACACAAAACTACAAACTGTTTCACCTGACAGTTTTAAGATTTTTAATTTGTATTACTTTAATGCATTTGATTTGTTCAGGTAACACCCAATCAACTAATTAGAAAAAGAAACGAGGACATGAAGATGTTAGAAAACAATTGCTATGAAAAACTCTCTTTTCTCTTAAAACCACATTAAATAATTGAAGTAATTGAAGTAATGATCCGAAAGAATAGGTAATAGCATATATAATCTACACTAAGTCAGAAGGTTAGCGGGAACAGCCAGTTACCAAAAAAAGAAAATGCAGAGGCCTGCATGAAATGGCTGTTTTTTAAAATTAACAAATTTCATTTTAAATTCTCTTGCATTTTTACAAATTGCAAGAGAGATGAAAAAGGAACAGCTCTCATTATTGATATACTTCTGGGACGATTTAAGACATCTTGGCAGATCATTGCAAGACACATCTCTGTTGCTTCTGCGCACTACACACACTTTGCAAAACCAGCTTGAGCTTCTTAAAGCCCATTAACTTTCAGTTTTAGACTTTTATGAAGTTCTCTATGTTTCAGTACCAAAGGAAGCACTGTAATCTCATGCTCACCTGATTAACCATCACCATAAATTACTGCCTAATGAATCCTCGATAACTGTTCTACCATCTCTACCCGATGTCTCCTTGCAGCGCTTGGTAATCAATGTTTCTGAACACCCAGCTGGGCTGGAGGCACGTCAGACGCCAAGCAGATGCTGATGGACATTTCCTGCATTAGCTCCTTTCAGCATCCTTCGATACTTTGGGGATACCAAAGGATCCCTTTATAGCCATTTCTATGATTTTATTATAGACTCCTTGAAAAAAAAAAAAAAAAAAAAACAGTCTGTGTTTTACCACCAGTACCTTGTAATTTTTTCAGCCCTTTTCATAGCAGATTTCTTCCCTGAAACCTACGAGCTGCAGCCTAGCCCCTCAGCAGCATGGATTGCCTTTGCAGAGGGCACTCCATTCCCAGTGACACGTCCTGAAATGTTCTAGTTACCTGATCATCACTAGGGATCGTTGAGCAATTTCACGATTGTGAAATCACTTTGAAAATTTCCCGAAACTGTTATATATAGCCCAAATGCATTTTTTGTAGTAGCGTTCATCAATTTGTTTATGAAATTCCTTTTTTTTTTTTTTTTTTTTTTTTTTGCCTTTATCTAGCAACCACTTGTTTTCAGATTAAAGACAGGGTTACTTACGTGATATAACACTGTCAATGTACTGTGGCAAATACGGAGCCCACGCATCAATTGTCTCTTTCCGACCTGCCTGCTCGATTCTTCTCAGTTCTGCTAACAATAAGGCCTGGGCAGCTTCTCTTACCTATAAAACCAACCGGAAAAATCACACAAACTCAAACATCAAATATTTATCAAGATGCTTTCAGTATAATTTAGCCAGAACAACAAAAAACATCACTTAAAGAAAAAAAAAAAAACAAACAAACACAACACATATAGAATAGAAAACTGAACTAAGCTTCCAGAAAACCCACATTTTTCCCCACTCCTACTTAAATACAGAAGCAAAATAACCACCAAAATTCTAGGTTTCTAGGAGGAATTTGTGCTCACCCTTCTCTAAAACATTTCCAAAAATGTCCACCAGAATTCCAAGGTACACAATGAATCAGTATTTTTTCTAAATATCATGGGTGGATGTTGGAATATAGAAGATAAAAATCACTTAAAACCAGTTTTTCAAATGGGATACACATATCTTCTGTGTAGCATGGAAGACTGAACAACGAAACCACAGGTGAATAAATATAAAAAAAAGTTTTCTAAAATTAAAATTCCAGCTTTTTACACCAAGAAATACAAAATACTGTCATGTACAATTTGTCCCCCATCAAAATCTCATGTGTTCTACCTGAGGATTTCACTGCATTTATAAATACCTGACTTTCTGGTCTAAAGGCTTTTAAACACAAGGAAGTTAAGTGACTTGATCAAGGTAAAACAGAAAACTGTGGGCAAGCAGGGAATAGCAATACGCTAACTTGACACCTGAGGCTATCCAGTAACTGGGCTTCAAATTCTAATTAGCTTCAAACTAATTACCTCTTGGGAAACCATCTCAAAGTACACCCTACCTAGTAAAAGAACAGGCACCCAGGTAGCAGAAACCATATTCCCAATTCAGTCACATGGCTGCTGAAGACCTACAGCCCCTAATCCAGCTCCGTTCCTCCTTTCCTTCTTTGAAAGCTGCACAGTCAACAAAATTTTTGCCAGAACAGCATAGGTGTAGCGTTAAGGCCCGCTAGTCATTTATCAAATAGTTGGGTGACAAACCACTTACTTACTACTGTATACACGCTCCAAAAATAAGGCAACTCAGCAGTCTCTTGGAAAAAAAAAATAGTTTTTTGATCCCAACGAGATTCATAATGGAATCCTAGAAATTTTTAATCCAGTAATTTCTTTTAAAAAAAATTTGTACAGCACGTGTTTCTACCATATGCCACACAGAAGCTACAAAAACATAGACGATCGCTTTTTCACCATTTTGACAGGTTAGCTGGAAAACTGTGCTCCTGAATCTGCAATAAACAACTCCAGGATCTTGTGTTGAAAGGAATCGGTAACTTTTTATATCGAGGAGAAATGTGCTTAATAAAAGACAACAACACGTAAGAGTTGTGCACAGCTACATTCTGTTTGCATAAATAAAAAAGTAACTAAAGGTTCAAATACTTAATTTTGTTTGCAAGATATGGGTCGTTTCTGCTGCTCTTCCTAGCAAATCCCCCACTCCTTCCTCCCCAGGTGCCCCTGGCAGCGCACGGAGCTCCTGGTGCTGGGTGACTGAGCCTTTCCAGTGGGTTTTCTGGTGGTTTACTCTCATAAATCTCTGCTCTGTAAACCTCTACTCCCATAAATCTGGCCACCCTGCCCTTTCCAGCAGCAGCAGGATGACGCCCAGTGGCCAGCAGGGTACTCACAGGTCCCTGCTGTCAGCAGGGCAGTGGCAGCAGCAGGGTGCTGGGACCTGCCTGGGCCAACCAAGCCCCTCGAAAGTAAGATTTTAAAAGGTGGACTGATATTTGAGCACGCACAAGTTTGGACTTTCAGAACTGAGCACTGACTAGAGGCAGGAAGAGCAGCTATCCCCAGCCCCAAACTAGAGAAGTCACCTCCAGGCAGCGGTCCTGCCAGCGGCGGGCCAGCATCTCCAGGAGAGGAGGTCGGAACTTGTCCAGCCCCAGCAGGTCGGGGAGCATCACGCAGTGCATAGCGGCCAGCTGGCTCCACCCTGGGAAGACACAGCGGGACGGCGAGGTGAAGGCAGTAACACCAGGCAGACACCACGTATAAAATGCAAGAAAGTAAATTCACATCGGCCACTGGCCTGGTACACGTTAAGTCTTCAGGAGAAGGTGGGAGAAAGAAGGGAAACAAATAAAAAGAACCAATTTTGCAGCAGAATGAGAGATTTCTCCCTTCTGCAGCCGGACCCCCAGGCACCGCACGTGCCCCCTGCGCCAGGCGGGGACACGAGGAGCTCCTCCGGGACCGACTGTGCGCCCAAGAGCTGCTCAGAGCTCCATGCCATCAGGAGATTGTGCTTAATTGGGACTGGTTTGAGACAAATATCCCTCTTTCTTCCCATCCCCTCGCAAAAAGACTTCAGAGGAGTATCACTGCCCGGTCACAGGCTTGGATTGTCAGCTTGCAACCTTCAGAGTATGCCCAACACACACACTGCACACAAAATGCTCTCAGCATGAGCGCTGAGCACAAGACTAATTTAAGTGATCTGTTCAAACAATAATTGCCATTATTTTACACAACGTCCTACATGCAACTTTAATTCAGTTATATAATCCAGTTACAAAACACTACGCGCATGAGTTACCATTTGAAAGATTATAGACTTTTCTGGCCCATTTTAAAAGGTATGCAAACGCATAAAAGCACGCGTTTGTCTGCCCTCCTCATCTTCCCATCTAAACCTTACTTGAACGAGCTTACTTCAAGTACACTCCTACTATAAAGCTGTGACATTACGTAGTTATAAAATGTACGGGTGAGCATATCAAGCTCAAATGACACGGATCATAAAAATGCTTGTGATGTACTTTACACAAAGAAATCTCGTAGCATTCTGCTCTACATTGACTTGATAAACCTGAGAAGTACTTCAGGCAAGCACATAGATCTATATTTTTAATTTGTCAGCAATTGCGAACATAAAAACCTAAATGTTTTAACGAATAAAGCTCTTCATGACGCTACAAGAAATCATTTCATACTTGAAACTCCTGCGTGAAAGCACAAATTTATGGCTTGGCAATAAAAGGCATTAAAACAAAGGCTTAAGCAGTGATACAAGGGGTTGGTTTCTGTTTGGTTTCTGTTTTCTGATTGTTTGTTTGCTTTTTGTACCAATCTTTGGGTCAGGAAGGCATTCTTCACGATGTAGATAAACGTTTATTAGAAGAAACAGACCAACAAACGCAAACCCCAAGTAGTTTAACTAAATCGTTTCTGTTTTCATAAACCAAAATGTAAGTGACTTGCAATGATTTTGTTTCTCTTTCCTTTTAAAAGGACCGTGACATTTTTTCAGCCTTTTAGTTTGCAACGTGAACTACAAAATGCTGTTGCTCGCTCGTCCCCAAAGCAGACAAGTGCCAGGTGCTCGTACCAGAAGGGACCCTTCAAGGCTCCAGACAGGGCTGAACCTTTGCACCAAGCAGCAGCAGCTACGTCCACAAGGGAGATGGGAAATGTCACCCAAACAGAATACAAACCACACGGAGTGCAGCTTCTTTCATTCATACCTCAGCAGTGGGAAAAGGCATTTCTATTTTCCCTACTTAAAAAGGGTCTTAGGCTTTTTCCTCCAAAGGCAACAGCAAAACAAGATCTGAAATGCAACCTTTGATACAGCGGTTGAGAACTGAACAGAAAGGAAGCCCAGGACAGACAAACCAGATCTCCTCACCCTCTGCCAGCATTAATGGCAAAGAACATGGAAATAAACCCACTGCCTCTGTATCTCACAAAGAAAAGTATCTACACAGACCAAACTGAAGTCGTGTCGTAACAATGATAAAGGACATTAGTTGAAAGCAAAAGACAAATAGATAGAAAAAATGAGGAAAGAATACCTTCATTTACTAAGAAACAGGTATGTAAAGTAGGAGCAGTGTCAGAGCCAGAGTGACCAGCTTCAGTGCTAGCAGAAACAGCAGGAGCAACTTGCAGAGGAAAGAAGAAGAAAGAAAGAGAAAAAAATAGGAGAGTGAGGATAGCAGCTTCTGGAAAACAGATTAGTATCACTGAAGAATGACAAACAAAACTGGAGGAAACGGTGATAATACTCAACTTAAAAAAACTCTCTAGGCTGTACAAGAAGTGCAATGTCAGTGAGAGGAAGACATGCAACCGCAGAGAAACACAGATACACTAACATAAACTTGTGTGTTTTGAAAAGAAAGTACCTGTAAGTAAAAAAAAAAATAAATCCAAGTATGTCCTTAGAAAGCTGGGATTTGGTTTGGCATAACGGTTGACTAGGAGTCTAAAACCAGGAGTTTCACTTTTGTTCTTGTTTTTCCCCATCTCTAGATAGATTTGGAATTTGGACTACAGATTAAAAAAAATAATTTCAAAATAGCCCCTTTTAAACCTGGGCTGTCCCACCTGTTCTACTAAAATGCCATAGGATGTATCACTGCTGGCTAGTTTGAATGTAGTTCCATTTGAAACGTGTCCATTCAGAGAAGTTTAAACCTGAACAAAAGAAAGGACTACGAACATAAAGCAGCAGCATATAAACCACGCTGCGTAAGACTACAGGGAAGCAAACACAAAAGAGCACAGGTCAAGCACGTCCTCAAAGCCAGAGCTGTGACGTATTCATGTTGTGAGCTGCGTAATTTCTCGGTGCAAACGCAATTTAAAAGCAGTTCTAAACATTAGACTTCCACTAATGCTCATTACTTAACATTATCACATGAAAAGCTGCGCAGACCTTATGGCATACACATGCCACAACCAGAGGTCGAGGCGGGGATTTACAGGTCACTCTCTGACACTTCCTTCCTATAGAGAAATTACCATATGTCATGCACAAGCATCTGCAAATTAATCCCCCACTTTTATTCCGTTGCAGAACGACAATGGGTTCAGGCTCCTGAACATATTAAGCATTGTCTCCTGAATGGGCTGTTTGCTTTTCATGCAGTGAACTTCTTTTGTCGCTGCGGGACATCTGCATCCAAGCTACTTTGTCCGTCCCTTCCACACGAACGCAGCCCGATGGCACGTGCACGGGGACACCGCCACCAGCGCGCGACAAAAGGGACTTCTGTAGCTGCATGAAAGCAGCTAGTCGGCGTAAGGAAAAGCACACCGCTGCTTTTTGTTGTTGCTTTCTTAAAACAAAACTCAAGCCTTTGAAGTTTTCCTTTCTGACCTCTTTTGCCGTTGTCATCCTCCCCCTGCAAGTGTCAGTAATTATAACAATCACTGCGATGGAAGCAGCTGGCCCCAGAGCTGCGGAGCACGGAGCGCTGCTGATCTCGGGACAAATACAGGTCAAAGAGATGGAGATCTAGCATGTCATAACACGCATTAATTGTATCTGTACTAATTGATTTTTTAAGAATAAGCACTCGTAATTTATGAGTGGTGAGATGCTGTAGGTAGCACACAGCGGGAGGCAAAGGTAAACTTATGACCTAAGGGTGCCATTCAAACAAAAACTCAGCTCTCCCCAGGAGCATGCAAGACATGCCACCAAACATAGGAAAAACAAAACAAACCAACAAAAAAAAACCCACGAAAATAAAATTTTAGGAACAAGAGTATTTTTCTATATTTTTGACGATGCAGAGAATTTAATTTTATCAATTGTTTTTCATTCCCTATTGGTAACTGATCACCATGATCAGCAAAGCTAGTTCTAAGAAAAATTGCATAATTTTCACTTGGGAAAGGATAACCCCAGTGTAACTGTACCTTAAAAACAAAAAACAGATCCTCTGTGCGAAATAGTTTGTCTGGCATTGAATTTGCCATACTGACACCATCTTCAGTAAATCCTGACCTCTCAAATACAGATCTTTCAAAGAAAAAGCAAGCAGCTGGGGAAAAAAGTCCACATGTTGAAACAGCTCTACGTGAATTTTATTCTTATTTCTACTTTTTGTTATTGACTGTTGCTTCTCTATTTATGCAGCAAATTTGATCGTGAAAAGAAAAGCTCTATGTTCATCACTCCTGAAACTGACTTCCCCTTTCCAAACACAGATCACCAAAAATAAATTAGCAAAAGAATACACACACGTGTTGCTGATGTTTCCTCCTGGGATACAAATTTTCCTCCTTTTTGGATGTGAATGATGAAAGTCACAGAGTTGATGGATGAAGTTACCTGTTGTGCTTACCAGCTTTCTAGCACAAGAGCACTTCCATGGTTTAAAGATATAAGTAAGGATGTACGTGAAGGATATTCAAAATATTAAAGATAAATATCCATAAAATATCACAATGAAAGAGCATTTGTATTCTGCAAAATGCAACCATTTCACAAAGTGTAAGTTTCTCCGTATTCATGTAGCTTGAAAAGACAAAGTTTTAATAGTTAGCTATAACAGTTAAGGGTTTATTTTTATTTATTTATTTTTAATTAAGGAAGAAAGTTTCAAATGAGTCCGAAAGATATTTTCTTTATAAATTAGTGAAAAATAAAACACAAAACACTGCTCTTCTGCCCTACATTCTATCTATATGCACATATTCCAGCCTTACACCCAGAAAACCTCTGAGGAGTGGTGATAAGAGCAGTGATGTACACGTTCCCTCTTTGTTTCATCAGGCAGGAGGCACACACGACCAAGCTCACACTCGGACGTGCCCCCCACCCACCAACCCTGCCCGCTGGTGCAGGCTTCGTGCCCCCTGCCCAGCCTGCAGGAGGTGGTGTGGGGAGCTCTGGCTTCCCCAGCTGCCACACTGCTCTTTCAAACGGGCACCTGCTCCTGAGCTGGGCACTAAGACAAAAGTGGCCCCACCGTGATGTTACACACATCGAACTTGATTTTTGGCAGACTCATTTGCTGCATGGAACAGCAGCTCTGTAATTTAGAGAGCAAGCAGGGAGGAGCTGCCTCCTCCTCCTCCATCCCTCGCAGGACAGCTTCTGTGTGCTCCCACCACCTGGAGGAAGCTCTGCTCACTGCTCTGCTCCAGTGCAAAATTCAATTCTCATCGGGTGTGAGCCGTCTTTCCATATCACATGTTCTTCTACGTCTTAAACCTAGCCACTGTACTTATGAAAGAGAAAATGCAGACTACTAAAGGACCCTTCAACATCATACATCAACCTTCTTCCTCCCATGTAGAAGCTAGCAGTATGGTTAATCACATGAGAGTAAGGTGAGAACTTCAGTGTCAGGAGCTGAAATGACATATCAAATTGTTTCGAAGAAAAGTCATTTTTACCTTGCTTAATTTGTCCTTGAGCTGCGTGACTTGCTGCCATCGAAGGAGGTGCCTTCACTTTTGTCATCTCTGGAGTGCCAGGCCGAGGCGGCCTAAACATAACATGCATGAAGGGGAGAGGAAGGAAGACAAGGGAGGAGAAAAAAAAAAAAAAAAAAGAGGGAGGGGAGGATTATTTGCTAAGACAGTTTGACTAAACAAACTTTGAAAGACAATCCTGTAAAGCATGATGCATCTCATTTACAGGTCCTAGCTTACTCCTTGGTGATTAAAAGTTTGTCTGTATGTTTTGATCTGTTCAGAATTTGACCTACTCTTTAATCTATTTAAAACTAAAACTCAAAGAGGACAAAACTGGCCTCTCATTCCTACTGGCACAAACGTTACTCTAACTCCACATCAGATTAAGTTTGTAAGTTATATAACTCAATTAAAAGCAATAAAGTTACTTTGGCACAAAAAATGCTTTAGTCATGACAAGAAGAAATGCACTCTGATCATCTGGGAACCAAAGGCTGCCATAATACCAAAAGGCTGGCAAAATAAAGCACTGTATCAAAGTAGAGACTCTGAAAGCAAGTTGCTGTGAGTTAAAGGGAGTGCTCTCCCTACCTGGTCGGGCCTTTCTTCATGTGGTCTCCAATGAAAGTTGCATTCGTCATGCTCATCAGCGTGTTTGCCAGCGAGATGACAGACAGGAGGTGCTGAGTGGTGACTGCACGCGACACTCCGTACGTCCCCTTTCCCAGTCCTTCTGTAATGGACATCTTCCTTCCCAGCTCCACGCCCTCGTAGGATGGTTTACCTACAGACTGGTTGTAACCGGGGAGCATCAGAGACATGTGGCCACCTCTGGACAGGAGGCCAAAGGACACGGAACAGTGCGGCTTAAGCATCCCCAGGCGATCAAGGCAAAGCTCATCTAGAACAGAATTCAAGCCCCAGGCATGAAGACACGACATAAAAAGCTTTGCTGTATCCATGGTTAGATTGTACTCTAATAAAGTTAATGGTTTAGATTTGCTAGAGCGATATTCCGGGTCACCATCTTCTCTTCTCTGCCTTATCGATTCTTCATCCTCATCCTCGTCGTCGAGGAGATGCTCTTTGATATTCTCTTTGATCGTCTCCTTGACCTGCTGGAAAAGGACGGCCGCTCGTTTGCCAGTCAAAAAGGAGCCTCCTTTGTCAGAACCACCAGATGCCTTCTGCAAATTCTCCGGAGAAATGAGTGCGCTGTTGGGTCTCGAGGCCTCTTCGGTCAGCAGCTGAATAATCAGGGCCTCCACATCGAAGAAGAGCACGTGTATATCTGGATCTGTTAAGTTAGTCTTTATAGCTTGAACCATCAGGGAGTTATGCGAATATTTAGGTAAGTTCCCCTACAAAAATAAAAGAAAATAAAAGGTATTTCAAAATTTTAACTGGATAACCGTCTTTATACTTCTCTTGGATTTAATTCACAAATTGAGGAAGCTCTGTGTGAACAAAGTTTGAAAACTCGCAGGGTACGAAACATGAAAATCATTCTAAGATGCTTCACTGACATTCTCATAAGATCGGGAATTTCAGAGCTGTGATCAAGTATTGCAGACCTAATATACGTTAATGCTGTAACACTGACACTTGGAGGATTCGGTATGAATACTGGTGCACAAGCCTGGGCACTCAGATACTCAGAAAAACAAGGTGACAGCGTTCCAAAGAATATCCTGTGCAAGGGACCACTCTTTTCCAAACAGAATAGGATGCAGGAAGGTTTAAAAAAAAAAAAAAAAAAAAAAAAAAAGAGCTCGAAGCAGATCTCTGCTGCTCTCTGCTGGTCAGAAGCCAGACTGCCAGAACATCAGAAGCCTGCATTTATCAAGAGAAAAACAAAAGAAAGAAACAAGCAAATAAACACACACAAGCTCGTGTTTGCAAACACAAGCAGTTCTTTCAGCACACATTTTTCATAATATGATTACTTCTTCATCAACCTTTAGCTTCTTGGGTTTGCTTCTGCATGCGTAATTGTTTTCTCTTAGTGACTGGGCAAAAATTACCCCTGCTAAAGGATTTAATGCGGTCACAAATGAAACTTAACACCAGTCTCATATCTACAGATTTTAATCCCTAGCATAAATAAAGTTGAGATAATAAAAACCTAGATATGACAGCAATCTGAGAACATGAAACTATTTCTTTATTGTCAGGATATTCTTTCTTCTCTCTCTCAATACCTCAATCACCCTCTCACATGCAATACAAAAAATCTTCCTTCAGAGAAGTACCAACGTACACACCTGAACATAAAAATTGTTTGTTCTTAACAGACATCTTGGTATTAATGCATTAAGCACATACTGACATAGAAAATGTCACGTTTTGTTTTGTTTTTAATGTTGATCAATATATTTGCAATCTCAGAATGGCAGTAACAGGTTTAAAGAAAGATATTTTAATGTCTTTTGCAAGCCACATCTCTATAGGAAATGCAAAAGAAGCATTACAGTTATAAGAGGTGACCAGCAGGTTCACAGAACCATGGAACAGCTGAGGCTGAAGTGCTCCAACCCTTTGCAAAAACAGGACCGTGCCCAGGCCAGCTTTCAGCACCTCCAAGGACGGACACTCCAGAGCCTCACCCCATGCAGCCAGTTCCAGTGCTCTGCTGCCCTTGCAGTAAAGAGAAGTCTTCTTATGTTCAGACTGAAATTTCCCATTTCAGTTTGTGCTCCTTGTCTTCCAGGGCTTACCCAAGGACACCTAAAGTTAGTTTATGCCTTCCTATTAAAATTTCAGGGTGGTTTGGATAAGATCCTTTCAGTTACAGTGACGAAGACTTGCTATATTTTACTGAATGACATACGAAAATAAATTGCTTGGATACTGCATTAGAAACAGACAAGCTAGAGCAGAACTTACTTTGTCGGATGCCTCAGAAGCTAGCAGGTTAGTGGCAAGAGTCTGCAGTTTTTGATGTGCCACGTTTTTCAGAGCAGCCAGGCTCCGCCGAGTCATGGCCTGCTTCAGGTTGACAGCGGGATGACTGAGGGAGTCCACAGCTGCTGGAACTGCCTCATCACAGGCATTCAGGATTTCTACTGCTGTTATTCCCATCACACACCTGTCCAGTGCACCTTCAAACGTTTTGGAAAGCATTAGTTTAAGCAGGAACAATTCAGAACGTGCAGAACATTTTAAGTACAACAACATGCAAAAATAATTTACACCTCAGGATGCAATGGGTAAAGCTTTAACAGCTATTTTTAGAAATCTAATTTCCAAAGGAATGGATTTTTCCTGAGTTTCCATGAGACTGAAGTCTTAGGGCTCATTCTTACTGTCTTCTAAACAGAGCATTAGCCCCTTTAAAAACAAAAGGAAGGGAAACACAAACCAGACAGACAATAAAACTTAGGATTATTCTTTACTTTGCAGATGAAGAAACTATTGGAGATATAAGGTGCTGCATTTCTACTCCAAGCTTTCAAGAAAACTGCTGAGGAAGCATGAATGCTAATAAACTAAGAGGACGCTACACGTGCAGCTAACATCTTAACTGTTCTCTGTAAAGGTAAGTAGGAAAGATATGGAGGGAGAAAAAGCCAAAGGAAGCTATACTCCTCCAAAAACAAGTGAGTTATTCTAAATAAATGTTTTAGTATTTGATCTACAAATTTGGGGAACATGGGGAGAGCTAGATTTCTAAATAAAAATGTGTGAAAAAAATTAATGAGTCTCAGATGCACCTTGCCCAGATTACTGAGTATTATTAAAAATTTTGATCAAACAATGTCTGAACTAAAACTTACCAGTATCCATTTGCCAGACGTACACAGAGCCATCTGAACATCCCACTACCAGGTAGTCATCAGAAGGCCTCCATTTTATTACTTGAATAGGGAAGAGGTGACGGGATGCCAGCATGATGCATTTTTTCTCCCGCAGACTCAGAAGACCTACCGAGTGATCGCTGGCAACAGAGCAAACGCAGTGCTGGACTCTTGCCTTAAAAATGAAAAAATAAATAGATAAAGATTATTCATAAGGCAGGTAAGGTAGACAGTTTTAAAAATCTCTTCTTCACTGGCTGAAGTATAATGATCAACAACCTATTTTATAAGCAAACGCAGGCACATAGATCTATGGCAAAACTTGCTGTTATCACTGGGAACAGATTTCATTTGCAGAAATTCTCTTGAATCCAACTACCTGCAGGTCAAAAAGAGCAAACAGGTACGAGAACATCCTGCCTTCTGAGCATAACCACGCAATATCGTTACCTCGGCAAAATGTTATGCACTGAACCAATAATGTCACTTCATGGTCATGGCCAGAAATTTCTCAACCTTTCCAGAAAAAGGAAACTATTTTCTACCAACATGTTTTTCAAATGTTTAAAATCTGAAGTAATTGTGTAGGGTTCAAAAGAATCATAAAAATAATACTTCACCAGCCAATAAAATACAGACTATTTACTCTCAACCCTGTCACTTTTATTTTTTTTTTAATGCTAAAGGCCAAAATATTTTAGCTAATACTGATGCATATTTCTTAGTAAAAGAAAAAAGAGACTAGAGGCATTTTGATTTATAATCCAGAATAGGCATGTCCCTGCACATACACTAATAGAAACACTGCTACAGGTGAAGTTATTCAAAGAACTACTCTTCAAATAGGTTTCATAGCTTTACATTTTCTTCTGGCTCTCCTTAGACTTGGATTATATGCTAATACTTCAGTTTAAATTAAAAATTTCACATCTACACATGGTTTAGATTAACATGCTAAGTCACAGATGTTTTCAAAGGTGACATCCAAGGAAGGTTAGTGTCTCAGCAGAGCTAAGCAGTGCAGAGGTACAGGAAACAGGCTCAGGAAAAAGAAATATGAAAATGAGGATAAAAAAAAAAAAAAGCAGAACGTTAAAGAAAAAGGGAACAAGGGAAGGGAAAAAAAAGGAAACAAAAGGCAAGGAAACTGTGTTGAGCAAAAAAGGAGAACCCATGGTTCTCAAATAAACTTGTGTCATATTACACATTAAATTATTTCTGTTCATTCAATTTATCAAAAAACAAACAAAAAAAAAAACAAAAACAAAAACAACACATTCAAAACCTATGGGCTTATGGGCCAACTGGTGGGGAACAGCTGCCATAGCTTTCATGGGAAGTGTAAGACAAGTTATCAGTACATATTAGTTAAAACTTACACTACAGTTTTCTGGTGGAACTAGAAGCTGTGTAATTTCTCCACCATGCACACAGAAGATATGTTTCATCTCTCCAGAAAATATATCCCACATGATGACTGAGAAATCCACACCACCTGAGATCAAATACCTTTGATCATAACGAGAAGAAACCTGATGAGGATACAGTAAGCATGTAATTTTGTTTCGATGGCCTCTGAGAGTCCGGTGAGGTGGCCAGCCTGAGGAATTGGGAAAGGTCGAGGGTACGGGGTGGGGAAGGATGAAAAAGAGAAAAAAAATAATTAATTTTTGATAGAACAATTAATAAATTAGATCGCACACACTGCAATCCAGCTGTGCTTTTCAAAAGCTTATTAGCATACCTCTCCGAAGCATATGCTCTCCTTGCAAAAGCTGAACTATAGCAGTTTGTGTCGCTGGCACAATAACAATGCTTCCGTCCTCCCGACCGCAGACCAAACGCCCATGTGCTGGGATATACACACTGGCCGTAACTTTAAGTGGTTCATTGAAGTTGGGTATTAAGCTTAGTTGGTCTATAATCCCAGCTGGGCGAGGCGTAAGTTTATCAAAAGCTTCCTGCAGGGATATTGAAGTTGTTGTTTGCAGTCCTGTTTAGAAAAAAAGGAAAAAGAAAAAAGAAAACTATTCATGGACCAAAATAGGAATGCTTTTCTTGGAAGATTTCAAAGTTAAAATACACTGTGCTACAACACCATGTAAAAAATATTGGAGATCGATTCACTGACCTGAGGGAAGCTGCAGCAACACACAGAAACAATACATGGGAGAGAACTGGAAAAGTATATGATTTAAGCAACAAAAGGAAGTTATGTAGGCAGGCAACAATGACCATTGCTGGTGTTTGGAAAAAAAGGCCATTAAAACTTAATACCTGAAAAGTGTTCAGAGTAAATTTAACTTTTTAATATGTGATCAAAATCTTAAGTAACTGCAACTCTTAAGAGAAGCAATGAAAAGAAAAAAAGTACACCAAAAAAAGCTTCCTGGATTTATAGGAAAAGCAGCAGTGCTTTATCCAGCAACAAAAGCTGTAACAAAATAGAGATATCCATAAAAAGACCTAGCAAGAAGACATAACTGTAATACCTTCTGCACTATCTTGTTCAAGATTTTCAGGCATACTCCAAATAGACAGTCTTCCTGAAGAGTCTCCTTGGATTAGCAGCTTATAGGACAACTCCCTACGTCTGCAGAAGAATCGAGTAACTGGGGGACATATAAGTAACTGGTAAAAAATAAAATAAAATAAATTAGAACAACTTCAGACATATGCAAACCATGCACGAATCTGAATATTTATTTTTCCCACATAAACTGCTGTACATTTTGAAAGTAGAACAAAAGACGGCTATTCTATGCTTTATCTTTTTTTTTATAGAAGGAAGAATAAATACAGCCATACGAATTAGAAGACACTGTGGTTAATTATGAAAAAGTAACAGTTTTAGGGGAAAAATATGCATATATATGTTTTATATACATCTCTATATATATGCATATTCTAAAATTGTTAACATTTCAACTGTAACGATAAGCTGGAGATACACTGCTTGATAAGGAATGTGGCCATAAGAGAAAAGGATGTTATAATGTTAACAAATAACACACTAGATCAAATCTATACATGTTTAAATGCCCAAATTTGGCAACAGATTAAATGGTTGCGATTAAAAAGGGATCCATACAATAGTCTTACATTAACAGCATTTGTAAATGAGACAACTATTTAAACCTAGTAGTACACATGACTAGGTGCATCGCACAACAGTCACAAAATGTATTAGTTTATAGCAGATACAGTTCATAAATAACATAAAAACAAGTATAGTTAAATGAGCATTTTAGCCAGAATTGGCTTTTCTTTACTTTGCAAAAATCTAAGCTTGCAAACTCAAAGTTGTGACTCTCAAAGCCCTTGCTCAGTGACTGCCTAATCATCATGCACATCACGACTTGACTTCTGCTCCAGCACTGATGAATGATAAACTGTTAGCTTACAAGAACTGAAGATTCACTTGACCATAGACTAATCTCTGCATTTATTTGAAAACCAACAAGAACCAAAACAAAGAAACAAAATAGCAGGGAAATTACATCTGTTTTTCTTCCAAACGTCTATGTTCTCCAGCTAAAGAGGACATTCTGAAGGTCTACTTAGAAAGAGAAGAAAATGTCATGAAGTATGCATATTTAAACTCTCTCAAGGAGAAATACTGACCATAAATGAAAACCCCAAAGAAACGTGTTTTTACCTGTTTATCTGCTCTGTCCAATACGCTGTATAATAAAGGAGGATTTAGATTTTCTACAGCTTTCCCCACATCACTGCGAAACGAATCACTAGCTGGTAGACAGCTGGGTTTAAGGACAAAAAAAAAGGAATAAAATGTATTGTATGACTACAGTGATCACTCTATCAATAGCTAACTAAATAATATGCTAGATTCTTAAGCAAAAACAGTATCCAAGCCCTTAAACACTGCATTTTCAGAGTTCAGAGTTTCCAAGTTCAAAACATTTGGCTTCAGGACCAAACCACACCAAACTCAAGTATTCCTCCAACAGACCACCACGTAGATCTGCGTGCTTCTTTGTGCTGTGATGGCACATGGAGGTCAGAAAGTATTTCTTGTCTGACTTATGTGAGAATACTGGAGGCTCTATATGATAAAACTGCATCTCCACCCAGAACAAAGAAATGTTTGCATATCACAAACTAAAAGATGTAAAAAGAAAACCATTCAAACCATTCAAAATGTCTCATGCTTTAATCTTAAAAAAAAAAATAAGGAATCAGAGCATTTCATTGAGTACCTGGGTGGTAATTTATATATGAAACTTTGTCCATCTTCTGTCCACACAATGACTTTATCAGCCGACACAAAGTCGCCACCAGTCCAGGTCTGTTCATTTTCACTAGGGAGCGAGCATAAAAGGGAATAATCTCCAGCATCAAAAACCTGAAAAGAAACAGAAAAGTCTATCAGTCATCAACCAATTGCAGATTAAAATGCCCAGGCAGCAGCTAATTGCAGTTTCCACACACACATATTGAAAGGATTTAGGACATCTTGATCTGAATGTCTTACTGGCAATTTAATTACACGAGGTGCTACGGTGAGAATAAGCGAGCGTTTGTTCAGCTTTCCTTACCCTCCAGTACTTGGAGCACACCACCAACAACGACCGCTGGGTAAATGAGCAGAAAGAGATGCTTTGACAGTTCTGACAATAAATAGGTTTTGACTCCTCTTCAAATATCGGTGTGGTATCCTGAAAAAAAATAAACAGGCAAAGTAATTACATTAAATTATCTCCATTTTATTTAAAAAGCCTGCAGACTGTCACAGATATGAGAGTAACGTATCTGTTCAGAAGAGAGCTAAAGAAATGATGAGAAACTGGCTTGTAGAAACAGCCAAAAATGACACCACCAGGAGGCTGTAAGTTTTATTTGGAGAGCACATGTGCACAGCCCCATCGGGTGTGAGTACTGAGCAGCAGGCAGAGAGCTGAACTGCTGAGCACACAAGGCTGTTTCCTTCCTCATGTCAACAAGCTCATGTCCCTCATGTCCGCAGCCACAGACTGGGTTAGAGGTGAAGGTTCAGCCACCGCTGACCACACTTTCCTGAGATCCCACCTAGCACCAGCAGGCAGCACTGGACCTCACCCCTCCAGCCCTGCACCCTTTGCTGAGCTAGGGCATCAGAGGGGCTACCCCATCGCTGCTGGGCATTGACCACCCTCAGTGCACATGACAGCGTAACTTTTGGTTATGTTGAGGGCAGTTTCTGATAGCCTGTCCGGATGAAAACGCACCCAGCACCTGAAACTGGCAGTCTCTACCCAGGCAAACGTGTATGGAAATCAGGTAACAAGGAAACGCCCAGCTGATTTTTTTTTCCTTGCTCAAACTGACCTTAGAACACGACAGAAAACGTGATGGAAAAGGAACTGTGATTTCTTAAGGTGCCAGATGGCCAACTTCTATGGAAAAACCAAACCCCTGTCACATTTCTTATTCTATTATTCCTCATAAGGAGATCTGCAAGAGCACGTGGCATCCTCTTTTGTCACTTAAGTCTAACAAATTCCCCAGCTGGACAGATTAGTGGTGCCTATTTAGCACCGTCACTCTCGGTGGATTACCTTTCTTCTGGACAGCCAGCTGAAACTAAGCACATTCAGCTCACATTTCATTCTTGCAGGGCTCCCACCACCCCAAACAGACCGTGCTCCTGTTTAGCTACGAGTTTCTTACTTTCCTGTTCTTCACTGTACAAGACAATTTCAGGAAAGAACAGGACTTTCAAAGAAGAAAAACTAAAACTGAATAGACCAAAATATTTGCATATTATTAACACAAACCATTGAACGGTAAGAATAAAAAACAGAATTGTAGAAATTAATTGCTGCGTTTATTTTGAAATAAGTTCTGTAGGTATCAAACAAAGAACATCATCTGCATTAGGATTTCTGTTGGTAGTGCTTTGTTTTTAACAAAGCCCATAGTATTCCAGGTAGCTGGAAGACCAGGAAAAAGGATTAACAGATGTTCTCTCTTCATCAGAGCAGGACTTAACGAAAAAAAATCTGGGAGTTAACAGTTGAGGGTGGTACGTCCTTTAAGATTTTTGGGAAATGTCACTAATTCAGAAGCCTTTGCTCACCTGCATGCGACTCACTTCAGAGGTTATTATCCATACTTTCAGGATGCCAGTCACCGAAACTGCTACAACAGTATCCTCTGGGGAGAAAAAAAATAGGCTGACAAGAATGTCTTCATTTTGGTACACACTTTTGCATATCTGAGTATGTCTGAGACGAGGGGTTGTCTCATCACTGTCTCCAAAAGCAAGATGCTTCTCTTGCAGGAGGAAAGCCTCTTGCTTACGCCTAGCTGTTTGCCCACGCCAGCCTGTGAAGCTGCTGAAGCTTAATGGGAAATGTATGCTAGCTGTACGCTGCGCAAGCAGCTTGCCTGGGGGTTCCCCAGCAGTGTCTCTGAAAAATGAATCCATTCCATTCATTAACCACGCACACCAACCCCCCTCAACACAAATCAACCCCCCCACACACAACCCACGCCTATTGCTAGGCACTTTCTAGAAATTCCTGTTTTTCCCAGGCAATTCTGCTGAAGGACAAAAATCCCCAGGCCAAGGGATAACTTCTTGATTACAAAAACACAAACACGATTAAAATGATTACAAAACACAGAGTGAAATTAAATGCAGTAGCAGGGAACTTAAAACCAGAGGTCGCTTCCCATTGTTCCAGCAACTCAGATGTTGTGGAGACAGCAATTCAGCGTTCCCACAGCAGCCCTTTGGGAACAGTTCACAACTGCTGTCAGCCCTAATTGAAGGTAAGTCTCTTTCCTTCACAATCTTCTTTCTTAGTGTTCCTCAAACTCTCAGAAATCAACAGCTTCACCAACAGAAGCAGCTGAATGAGGCACATCTCCACAGCTGCCAAAAATTTAAAGCCTGGCATCTGAGCACAAACTACCAGCGAAACAGATGTGTGGACAGGTACTGCTTCAAACCACATTAGCTAATCCACTGCTATACATTCTGTCTGCCCACATACTTCTACACTAAATTGCCTGGCATTACTTTTACAAGTTCCTCTCTCTGCAGTCTTCGTTTTTTTTTTATTGTGTACTGTAATCAGCACTTTTCCTAAACACATCTCCTGCAATAATAGCTTTGAAAATGTTATGACAGCACTTCTCGTCAAGCTACTAATCACAAGGAATATTCGCGGTATGTATATATCTTGTCAAAATCACAATTCCCGGCGTGCCAAATGATCTCGATGTATGCCACACATCACATTAGTAATGCAAATGACAGCCTTAGCATCTAGAGTGCTTGCACCTCTTCCTTTAGCCTCGTGCCAGTTTCCAGGCTCTTGCTATCACAGCGTTCTCCAAAACCCTTTTTCAATTCTCAAAGAGAAAACAAGTTATCACTCTAGCGGAATGTGCTTTTATTCCAGAAGAAAAAGGCCTCTTCCTGTAGGAATGCTCCTTGTCCTTCGGATTTCAGCACACGCAGACACTGAAGATAACAGAACTGAATTACTTACCAGGTGAGCCTGGAACCTGTTGTAGCCAGTTTCACTACCCGGCTGCTCATTTTAGGTTTTACTCGTGAGAAAGCACTAAAATGTATCCCGTGGGAGTTTTAGCTCTGGCTAAAACAGGAATAGAAAGGATACCAAAACCACAACGAGTCTCCTCCCTGCACACTTTCAGGGACTAGATATAACTATGTATGCATTGCTTTTTTGAGAAGTTGAAAATAATATTACCTTACAGGGAGGTAAAGCCGTAATAAAAGCAACAAAAATATTTACCTTGTGTTCGATTGGATTTAATGATAGTCATGGAGCTGATCCAGTCGGGAGATATCTTTGATACCAAAGAATAAAGAACTTCAAGGCTGGTAGCATCCACAACAAGAATTTCTGGATAATGGCCGTGGCATAACAGTCTCCCTTCGCGCTGAGTCCCGACTGTGAACTGATAGAACTAAACGGGTATTAACACAGCACAGAAGTTACACTCCATGTCAGACATCGACTGCTTCGTTTTTAATCGAGACTGGAATTCCAGAGATACATTCTACTGGCTATATATTAAAAATTGCTCCTGGGCTCTGATGAGCAGAGCTTTTGCTGAGGCCCCCAGCTGCTGTTATCTGCCTGAGGCAACCCTTGGACGGCTCTGCCAGCTCTGGAGGCAGACAGGAGCCTGTAACAGCCCTGCCTGCTGAGGTCATCCTCCTTCTCCCACCTCCCCCAGCAGTACTTCTGTTTTACCCTATTCCTCCATTCTTTCCAGGATATCTAATTATTTTTTCCCCCAAAAGCTGAATTAAAGCACTTATGTCCAGCTCTAGGGCATTTGATGATACTGCATAACTTTCCACACCTCGTTTTAATAACTGATCTGTAGTTATCCCTGCTGCACAACAGAGAGCAGGAGCTCTGAAGCATACCCAGAGCACCAACCTGTATGCCAGTGTGTGTGCAGGCCAGCTTCGTAAACTCTATGCATCTCCCATCATTCACATCCCACAGACACATCTCCCTAAAACACAAAAGACAAATTACAGCCACATCCAAAACATTTCAGTCTTCCAAGGAGTAAAAAATTATTTACACTGGGAGAATCTGAAACATTTATTGTTGATTATGTGAGTTGTATTTAGGTAAAGGAAACTCAAAATCTACTTGAGTTGATTCTAGTTGAAACTACACAGCCTGTTAAAAACAAAGGGAAATGAGCAAAATGAAAAAATACATCATAAGCAATCAATATATTAAGTAAATGCAAGCATTTAACTGAGAATTTCTCATTTCTCTCCCCACTATTTCAAATAATTAAATACATCTGCTGCATCCCCTAAGGTGTCCAAAGATTAGCTTGCCTTTTCCACATCAGCAAGGAAGAAAAGCATATTACAGAAAAACAGAACTTCATCACATGGCAGTGAACGCTGGTGGTTTTTCAGAGGTTCCAGGCTCGCCGGAGCTGGCAGCATCACCTGGTACTCTTCATGAGGTCACGGAACAACCAATTATAAATACTATCAGTAGATATTTTCCTGACTTGCCTTATAAGAAAATATTACAGATACCGCTATGAATGAATTCAGATTTCAGAGGGGTAAGGAACCATTTCCCACTTTTTACTGTACTTTCCCCCAATATTTTCACTTTCAAAGTTTTAGATTAAAATTTAATCAAAACAGAATCTGTCAGCTGCTGCCTCATCTTTTTTCCCCTTTGCTTTGGATGTATCATTAAACATCGAAAACTTTTTTGGTTTTAAAACCAAAATGAAAAGACTACTTGGTACTGAAATCACTGCAAGGCAGAAACACTAGGTTTTGAGACACTCTGTTCACAAAGTCCAGGTTAAAAGGTTGTTTAAATACATCGTTCCCTGACTTTGTCAAATAAACTTATTGGGTTTGTTTGGATACCAACTGACTTCTATCTCTCCAACTGCATTTATATAGGCAGAGGCTAAGAAATTTCTTACTCAGCCACAGTTGATCAAATTAACCTTACCTTCTGGTAACCAGCCCTTAAAAACAAAGCAAATACAAGAACAGACTCCAACACTTCTTTTTCCTTTTATAGCTGGTTTTGCATACCAGCAGTCTGCCATTCAAACCCTAAGTTCCACACATGAATGAAACAGCAACTCTCAGTAACAGATACATGCCCTGTAAGGATTATCTCTGGAAATACTTTCAGGTCAGATATTTTGCCTAATTAAAGACAGCTGAATTAGAAAATTGAGCTTTTCAAAGCAAATGTTGAAAAAGCAAAGCACAAGGGCATACTTCTAAAGAAAATAGAAAATTATACATGCACACCAAATCTAAGTGCTCAAGTTTATACTGGTTTAAGAAGGAATAACGTGTGTGTAGTATTACCCTGTGCTGGTAAGGCTCAAGAAGATGCTAAAATCAGCAGTAATGAGATGCTTTGCACTAAGACAAGTGAAAGATGATCCCATCCTATTCAATGCAAGCCCACAGAGGACGGCTACTCATTTGGAACTGAAGTGCTCACACTCTTCTTAGAAACTCAAAAGCTGTTCTAGACTCCTGCTGACAAGACTAATTACTTCAGCTGCCTGAACCTAAACTAGGCTCAAATTATGGCAAGAAAAAAAGAGTCACTCTGTAAGAGGAACAAAACCATGGCCTGCTTCCTAGACACTGCTTGCTGGCGCCTAGGCCTGGGCTGGCACACGGTCAGCCAGAACACGACTGCAGATACACAAGGGTACAGTGCCTGCATCCTCCCTGCTTGCGGGGATTCGGCTGCCCAGGCTCCCGGCCAGCTTTGATAAGGAGCTGCCTGGCCTTGAGGAGCTGTGGGAACAAGCAGGGAGCTTCCACAGTGCTCGCTGCTCAGCCACCTGGGGAAAAGCTCAGGAGCAGGTGTGGAAACCACTGCAGACGTACAAGCAACAGCATCCAGCTGCAGCAGAACTGCTTGATAAAGAGGTTAGAATGCAAAGAAGTAGGTGGAAGCAACCCGAGCTCTCCCCTACCCTCAGCCTCCATTATTTAACAGCCCCACACGGTAATAAATGCCCCGAAAACTCACCCGCTCTCCGACGCGCTCACTACGTACTGCTTTTCACTGGAAGCAGAGGCCTTCGATAAACACGTAACTGAGGCTGTGTGACCAAACAGCAGAGCTCGGGGATTAATCTAGAATCAGGGAAATAAAACGTGAGGTACCACATAGTTACTGCGAAATAACAAAGGCACTTTACTTAACTTGAATGCACATATGCCAGATTTCTCTTTTACATTATATAAACATGTTAACATACAAACACATTTTATTAGCACAGCTGTGGACATCATCTCAAGTTTGCATAGAGTGCTGTTATATTATGTGAAAAGACAGTTTCTACCTAGCACTGCAATGTCGATTTGTGAAAAAATGCACTTTGCATAGAACTCAGGCCAGCAACAATTTTAGATCACAGACGGACTTTGGCCTGAGTCAAAAGAAAAAACGGTGCTGTACTGCAAAAAGTGTTTCTCCCCCCCAGTCAAGCAACTTCACAACCCTCTACATTCATAAATAAGTTTATATACAGTCCATTCACAGATGAAAAATGAAAAAAAAAGTCCTTTGTCCATCCTAGAAAGAAATTTTTGCCTTCTCCTGTTGTTTGTTTTTTTTTAATACATTAGACGTAAAGATATTTTCTGGGGGTAACTCAGATATTGAGATTGTTAGGTATCCAACCTAACTTCTGCCTGAAGCATGCTGTATTTTTATGAGAAATAGTTACTTCTCTAATGCATTCTAGGATTTTCATACTCCTGTACTGGGGCAATTTACTGAATTCTATTCAAAAGAGACACTTGCAGATTTCAACTCCAGAGCAGCCACTGCCATGATACCATAGTTCTGTGTATAACTATCAATCAATCATCAATCAATAAACAATCAATCTTTATCTCTGCTACGAGCGTTTTTTCCTCATTCCGTTTTCAAGGAAATCAGCAGTTCTTTTATTCAAAATAGCCTTAAAGAGCTCTCTAAGTACAGCTCTCTGGTCTCTGAAATCAGTTTCTACAACACAATGTGAAGCAGCTACACTTGAAAGCAATGGTAAGTTTAGAGTAGCTCCAGAAAAGGGGAGATAATTATTTTTAAAAGTTACTGCAGGAGCAGCAATGGAGTATGAGAGCAAAAATGCCTCTTTCTGACCTGAAATATTCACTACTGGGGGCATGATGTCACATCCAGGCCTCATCTTATGAAGGGAGGAAGAAAGGAAAAATGAATGGAGTATAACAAGAGCTGAAGAGCAGAATGGATACTGCCCTGTAATACTGAAGACAAAATCATTTTGGGAACAAAGATACACACTTAAAGCACATGGAAAATTAAAAATTATGCAGAGGCTTACCTCTAAATCCAGAGAGAGGTCCCAGAGACATATCTGTCCATCGTGGCAGCCCGTGACGATCATGGAGACGTCATCCATTAGCAGCAGCGTTGATATGCAGTGGGTGGGAGCCTTCCGCCCCCACAGCACAATGGGCAGCACCAGGCTGTTCCCTGCCATTTTGCTCTCACACCTGCCAAGTCAATCAATCAAAATGATCAATAGCACTTAGCAGCAGGTACGCCCCCTCTTCACCTGGCACCCAGTTATCTCTTCCCTCCCTGGGGAAGGTGCTCACCTTCACGTAGGGATGGAATAACATACCAAAACTTGAAAAACCCAGGGGAATGGGCTGCCGTTACACCTCACTAGTTTGCTTTCTTACAAAAGAAGATACTTGCCAAAGATACTTTTCAACATTTCAGCATTTCCCAACGTACGTGAATAGTTTTGCCCCAAATCACCCTTTTTACAACATTTTGAAGTAGCGCATGCCTCAAGTCCTGAGGCTGCAGCACCCATCGTGGGCCTGACCAGCAGAGCTCCTCATTTGCAAACCCAAGGACCTGTTGTCAAAAATAGGCTCTGCAGCTTCCTCTGGCTCACCGTGCACTTTCCAAACCTGCTCCTCTGTCAGAAGAGCCTGGCACGAATTTAATGAATGAAACTGGTGGGATTAAAGTTACCTTCACTCATCATTGGTAGGACCCAGGCATCAGGCATGCACAAGACCTATTTCAAGAATGTGGAGTCCAACACAAACTAATGCTGCATCTCATCTACGTAAGCATCAAGTTGAAATTTCTTCAAGAACATAGTTTTACACTAATTTCGACAAATGCTGCCTGCATTTCAAGTGCAACCAATCCCTGCAGCCAGAGGAATGGAACCTGGTAATGCCCATGGAAAAAGCATCACGTACTTGTACGCTGCATCCAATCGCACTACGGGTATTAAAAGCTACTTAAGAGCCATTAATTAATAAATAAATATAACTACAGACCACCAATCAAGCCCACTCTCTATTATGGCACACTGGAAGCTACCTTGAAATTAGTAGTTGTAAAAGCCGCCCGTAAGCACAGTGTTAATTGTTATGCAATGCTGAATCAATTGTTCCCAGCCTGGGTGCTGACAATATGGAACCGTACAATAATCCTGAAAGATGCAAAGGGTACAGCGCCCTTACTGAAAGGTGCACGGCTGCCTAACATCACGTAACAGTCAAAAGTAGCAAGCAATGAAGAAGTCACCTAACAGATTTTATCCTTTCCATGCAGACAAACACGAGAGCAAGCACTGCAAACATTACCAGCAGGACACTTTTTACAGGCTTACACATACCCACATTTCCAAACTTGTAGAGAAGAGAGGAAAAATAATTCTCAGAGCATTTAACACCAACCCCTTGGGGAGAAAGAGCAGAAAGCAAAGCTACCTCTTTCCTTCCAGTTTTTTACTATGGTATCGCAAAGCCTTCAACAGGAACTTCATTTTCAGGAAGCACCAGGGGCTCATTTCTACGGCTGCAGGGCTCGGACCAGGCAGACGAGCAGCTCTCTGGCATCACCCAACGCCAAACACAGCCCGGCAAAAACCCAGCCTCGCTTACGTCTGTCAACAATCGATGCATCTTTTTTTTTTTTACATCAGTGATGACAACCTACAGCAGCGAATAAGCACCGTGCCCATTGACAGACGGTCCCAAAGCACGCAGCGAGGTCCCCAACCATACAAAACCAGAACGATCTCGTGTTATCGTGCATGCCCATAAAATCCTCTGTGAGTTAACCTGGCTTCACTTTCAAACTACCTCTGCCAAAGACACAATAAATACAGAGATGTGGGGATATGGGAAGCAAGCAATTATTACTTAACTCAGGTTATTGCTTTGTGCCACAATTCACGCTGGGAAACCAACCCCAGTGTTCTCCAAACTGGTTGGCGTTTCTGCCTGTCCAGCCTTGGCATCTACTTTTATCCTTCTACGTGACCCCAAAAGACAGGCAGAAAACCCCCCAACCCTCCCTCCATCCGCACGCAAGCTGCTTCTGAAACTTCATTTTACTTGCACCTTCTGCAAGCTTTCCCACAACTTTCAGCCCTGAGAAGCCAGAGCTGTCGCTGAACCTCCTAAGACTCCAGAACTAAGAGAGAGCGTCCATGATAAGGGTTTTACAGAACAAGCAACACCCAAACAGAAGTAATTTAATGGTAGGAAGCTGTACAGCTGGTGAGCGACCTGTCACCCGCGCCCAGCCTCGGCACAAATGAACATCTGCTTTTAAATAAACCCACCCGTGCTGACGTTCAAACAAAGCAATGAGAAAGGGTAAGAATTAATCATTCCTTTCCCTATCGATGTTTACCACGTGTTAATGTCATTTTCCTGTATTTTCAGCGCAATTTGAATTCTGTTCTTTTTCAGATTTGTCACCAGCGAGCACAGGGCTGGCTGCCATCCATGACATCAGCACAAACCTTCGAAATGGGTTGCATATTTTCAAGTGAACAGCGATTTTTACGCCTAATATTATATGTATATATATATATAAAAAGGATGCTGAGGTGGGGAGAGGAAAATCCAGTGCTTTACCCAGTTACAGAAATGTTTCCCTGTTGGAACCAAATATTTACACATTCACACTTCTAAGTAAATAAACAAACCGTTCTGTTATTAAACACAAAGGGTCAGTGACAGGTGCTAGTTAAAATCTCGCTTGTTTCAGGTCTGTCAGGAGTGCTCAGCAGCTTTGGGAATTAGTTGGGACTCACTATAAGGGGATCAAATGCAAGTATTTCTGCTCTCTTAACCTAGCAGCAATCCAACAAGCCCACAGCGCACTGAGGGTGGAAGGCCCCTCGGGAGGTGCCGTGCTCCCAAGCCCTGCACAAGATGGGCCAGCAGCTGCCCAGGACGGCGTCCTGTCCCCGCAGTGCACAACCTCTGGTTATCAACCTCTCCTCCCCAAGGAGGCTTTCGTTTCGCTTCGCTGTCTGCCCAGCAGAGCGCACGGGAACTCCTCGGGACTCAGTGTCAGAGGCTGGCTCCAGCCGAGGTAACACCCACTGCTCTTCCTCGCCCACTGCTCTTCCTCGCCCACTGCTCTTCCTCATCCTCCCGGCCGGTCATCTGTGTCATCACGGAGGCCACCACGCTGCTCAGAGCACAATTTCCTCTTTGCGAAGCCATCAGACAAGTCTCAGAGCACTGTTTAAAGGCTAATACTTTTCCAGTAAATGACTCCCTCTTTTTTGGTCCAAGAAATGTTGGATGACACAAAATACTGTAAAAAGATCTGCCTGCTGAGTTTGTCAAGTTTGACACCTAACAAACCATTATTATTCCAGCTCGCATGGGGCAAGCACCAAACATTAAACCTGGGGAGCGACGCCTGAGGTTTATCCATGCTCAAAGACACGCATGCACACACGAACAAACACACAAGGCAGGACAGCGGCCGGCTAATTAAGCCGTCAGGTGCATTCGCTGTGATCATTAACCGTGCCCACTTCAAGATTAGAAAGAAATAAGGCAGCTGCCAAGGGGCACCTCGGTGGCGAGGTGCTGAGGGGGGTGACGGGCCCGTGTCACCCCGGTGCCGCCCGCAGTGCGGCAGGCGCCCGCCCCCCTCCCGCCCCCCCTGTGCCCCCCGCTGCCCCTCTGGGGCGCACCGCAGGAACCCCAACTAAAATATTATCACCGCCAGACCCCCCCATGCCCCCAGCTCACAGCCAAACCCAGCGGGACGCACACGGAGCCGCCCGGCCGGGCAGAAGGGCTAGGAAAGGGGCTTTAAAGCACCTCACATGGCGGAGCGGTGCCGGCTCCCCCACTCACCTGCCCTCCCTGCCCTCCTCTCCTCTCCCCTGCCCGGCGCCGCGGGGGGAGCGGGCCCGGCCCGGCGCGGCTGTCGCAAAGCGGCGCCTGACGGCAGGACACAGGGCGGGGGGGGGCGGGCACCGCGCGGCGCCGCCCCTCGGCACGGCCGGGCCGGCTGGCACCGATAATGAACAAATAAACGGTTATCTCTGCGGCTGAAATAAGAGAGAACGCTTATTTTTATCCAGAAGGAATGAAAAGAGTGAAATCAGCTCGCAAATTGTTTCCCTGTGTGGTGTTTGGGGACGTGGGGTCGGGATGTTCCACGCCCCCGGATCCCTGTAACCGATGGGTAAAGGCAAAGCAGCTCTGAGTTCTGAGTGCTGCTGAGTTAGTAACCAATTTCAGATCAACTGTGGCATATAAACATTTGAACAAACCCTAATACTGCATATTTTAATTGGAAAAGTAATACTGAGATCACCGATCTATCTCCATAGAGATATGAAAATCACATCCGCCTGGCAAGCGGGGCCGGGTCTGGAGCAGCGGCCTGCTCACAGCAGGAATTATTTTCAGCTGGGAGAGTGACGGTTCCCCAGGTGTCCGGTAATAATACATTCCTGAGGGCAGTGTTGGTTAAAGTCATGCCACATTATATCACAACATTAAACCAGAAAACAAGAAAAAATATGTGATTGGTTTACTCTAGCTATTGTAAAAGGCTCAGGAATGCACTTTGAGTAACAGATAGTACTAAGCTTTCTTAAGGGACTAATGAAAATGGTGAATGTGTTTATTTTGTGACTTTAAACGTGACTTTTTTTTCACCAACACACATGAATGAGACAGCTTAGGTGGATCTCAACGTGTGTAGGTAGCTGACAGGGGGTTACAACGTGTGTAAGTGCCCAGCAGCAGGATGAGCGCACCAGGCACAACCATGAGGATGGGGAGCAGTGGGTTGTGGTGCCCTCCTGCTCCACACATGCTGGCGGGTGGGTCCCACAGGTGCTGGCACCCATGGGTGCAGCCCCTCGGGGCGGAGGGCTGTGTATGTGCCCCCGGCGCTGTATAACCCGTCTGGGGCACTGGGCTCCCTCAGCTCTGCCCCAAACCAAGATGGCCGCCCCCGCTTCGCGCCTGCCCCAAGCTAAAATGGCGGCGGCCCCTCCCGGCGGGCCGGGCTGGGACGGGGCGTGCCGCGCGTGCGCGGTGCGCGCGGTGCATGCCGGGCGCGCCGTGACGCTGCAGATCGCGGTCCGGGGCCGCCGCCCGCCATGGGGGGCGTGAAGGCGATCGGCAACGACGCCGAGTTCCAGCCCGAGCTCAGCGCCGCCGGCTCCCGCCTCGCCGTCGTCAAGTTCACCATGCGGGGGTGAGTGCGGGGCGGCCGGGGGGGAGGGAAGGAGGCTGCCCGGCTCACCGGCCGCCTGGCGAGCCCGCCCGCTCCGCGCTGCCGGCGCCCCGCGGCCTCCTCACGGCCCCGCGGCGCCTCACGGGGCGGCCCTCAGCGCGACACCGGTCCCGTCAGTGCTGCCTCAGCGCCCCGCGTGTGTCTGCAGAGTCACACCGACACCGCGGGGCTCTGCTTCGGATATATGTTGATACGCTGCTGTGGGAGTCTTCCCCTGCTTTGCTTTTTAATTGCTCCTTCCACAGCTTCGCGTGCTGTAAGAACATTGCTTTGTCAGGGTAGCTGTGCTTGTGCGTTTCGTGTATGTATTATCGTTAACAAATGTATTATCATTAACAAATATGTGTTTTCAGCCAAGCCCATAGAGCTACGTTGGTGATAACTGGCTGCAGTTACAGTCAATGAAGTTTATCACGGTAACAATCCTGTGATTCCTGCTAAGGGTTTAATATACTGTTACTGTCAAATATTTCAAGTCCCACACAGACTTCACTGAAGACATTCTTCACAGCTGGTAACAGGAATCGCTAGTACTAACTTTCTATTAAGAGCATGTTTCACTGCATCAGGAGAAGCAGTTAAGTCTTTGCGCCCACAAAAGTCCCTTTACTTCAGAGTATTTTACTCTGCAGCAAAAGGTGCTGGAGCTAAACAGATTAGATGGAAAATATGAAGTTCATTTTAATTAATAGGTGCAGCTAATCATGTGACATTGAAACTGTCTGAGGAAGTGGGAATTAACACTTCGTGATGTGTTTCTAAATGTCATTCTTAATTGTATCACCAGGATTGTTCGCCATCTGTCAGCCAGGTAGGAAGGTTATTTTAACGTGAACCAAGGATGTAGTAAGAACGTGAATGCGCTAAGTCTGCGTGGGGCAGGTATCTTAAAAACAAAGCAAAACAATAATCATTGATTTTTTTGTTTTTACAGATGTGGCCCTTGTTTAAGGATAGCCCCAGCATTCAATGCGCTGAGTAACAAATATCCCCAGGCAACTTTTTTGGAAGTGGATGTGCATCAGTGCCAGGTTGGTATTCAACAACTCTTTTTCTTTAGCGAGAGAAAAAGAAGATTAAGTAGAGTAAATGAGAAACTTTAAGGAAAGCTGTTCAAATGGTATAGTAAGAGTATCCATTCTTGTGTTTGGTAAATAACAAGTAACTTATGCACAGAAAAGTGAATGAACCATACTTTTATTTCAAAATGTATTCTTGCAACTGCCACTTTGTTACCTTTCATTCAAGTGTTGTACAAGTGGTTTAACAGTTTCTGCTGCCTGTGCTACTTAAATAATACAGTTTAAAATGAGAGAACACCAGTATGAATTAGGAAGAGCAAGTCTTTCCAAACAACTTCTGCAATAATTACTGAATAAAATGAGGAATATAAGAAATGGGTGATGAGCTGTTGATTGACTTAAGGGTCGTTAACAAAAACTAACAAGGGTGTGTTGAAAGGAAATTTCTTGGGTTGCTGCAAATGAAAGTGGGACAGATGAATGAAGACATATCAATGCTTTGCAAATTACACTTAATTATGGAAAGCTTTGGGGAAGCTGCTATGGGTGCATAACATACATACAGGTAGAAATCATCTTCTAGAGTGGCAACTTCCAGGGTGTGCATGAAAATGTCTTGGGAAAGGGAAGAAATACAAGTGTAAAGAATGCTTGTGAAGGGGTAAATGAAGCAGGCTTCTGCCTTCGAGAGCAAGCAAATAGTATGACTTTCATAGCATACCAACAAATCTACTGACAACATGAAATCTATTCAATAACCACCCAAATGTATGAGGGATTAGGAGGATCTGAAGAACTTAAATGAATTTGAAATGGTTGTTCAAGTTGGAGATGTTTGTAAAATAGCAAATACTGTTTGTGATTTTGGGGGGGCTAATGTATCTTGATCAATATGTTGTGTATGTTGTCATCTAGGTGAAAACAACACTTCTGTCTGATATTGGTAATGGTCTGTTAGATAACACTTGTAACTAATTTATGCATTCTAGGGAACAGCTGCTACCAATAATATATCAGCAACACCGACGTTTCTGTTTTTTCGAAACAAAGTGCGAATCGACCAATATCAAGGAGCAGATGCTGTAGGTTTAGAAGAAAAAATTAAGCAGCACCTGGAGAATGATCCTGGAAACAATGAAGATACAGATATTCCAAAAGGATATGTATGCATCTCTTAAGTCTCTTTCTAACGCTTGCACAACTTGAACCTGTTGAAAATGTGTTCCTTTCTAAACATATTCTTGTCAAACAATGCTACTTCAGGCAAAACTACAGGCTTCCCGTAGCTTTAGAAAGATCACCCATCTGGGTTTCCTTTTTCAGACAAAATTCAAAAAATTAACTGTACTTACTAAATATGTGCATGTCACAGAATTGGAAAATGTTTCAAGAAAAATCTCTAAGCATAGCCCTTAGTGATTAAAATAATGAATTTCACGTTTTATGAAGACTTTACTACAACTGTGTGTTCTTTTTCTTACCCCTTCTCTGACATCACAATCTGTTTTCCCAAAACGCTTTTCCAAGTGTAAAGTCTTCCGTGGAAAAAATACATCATTAGACATAGCTGTCAAAAACTTTGAAGAATTACTCTAGCTGGTCCTTAAGAAATACTGTTATTCATGTGTTGCTAGGTGGATTTGTTGTTTATGGATTGCCTTTTCTTTTTTCTTCCTCGTGCACCTCCATTTCTTAAGTCTTCTTTCTTATCTCTTTAAAAAACAAACTAAAACCCTTTGCTGGAGGAACTTTCCTTTTAATGCTTAATGAATACCATTTTGCTTCTGTAGGGGTACCAAGTACAACTGCAGTAATCACTGATCAGCTTTCATGGATAATGTAAACTAAGTAAATCACAAGTTAAAAGAGAAAAGTCAACACTTGTAAATATATATTCTTAACCTAAATAGTTTTTTAAACCTGACATTTAAATAACACAAGGAGAAACTTATTTTCCTAATAATTTAAAAATCTGTATTTTTGATTTTATCACTGCGTGATTTGTATGTGTCTTCTAGAAAAATCAAAATCGCTCAATAACAGAACCACCCCCTTAGAAATACTCGATGCTCTCAGGAAATTATTTCCACCGTGTTCGGCGTGTTTTCCTGTTACCTTAAGCAATTGTGTTTCAAATCACAAGCCGATCTGACAGCTGTACTACCAAACACATGTAAATGAGAACTCTAATGTGACAAAACACTTTCCTAGAGCTGTCATCTTAGGTGGTGTTCTCCAAGCAATCCTTGGTGTAGGGTTACTCCTTAAACGAGGTTGTCTATTGTTCTGCCAGGAGTATGAACCCAGTTAGGTGAAATACAATACACCACTGCGCTGAACTGTGACATGTGACTTAGTTATGTGCTACTGCTGTAGCGTGCACATTACTTTGCATTAGCAAATCTAATATGCTCAAAATACGCTAAACTTAGCTGTGATGAGTATCTGTAGAAGTCAAAATGATGTCAAATGCAAAGCCAGGTTTCTTTGGAGGGTAACTATTTGAAATTCATAGCTAGCCATATCCTATCAGGCATGTGAGGAGGTTGCAAATCCAGCTAAATGTTTCTCATTTAAGAAACTTCAAGGGCACAGGTCACTTGAATTTCTAGCAGTTCAGCTACTTGTTAGCTGTTGCACAGTATGCATGGCACTTCATTTTATATGTGAACACTCACATCTATAATTACTGTGAAATCCTGCGTAGAGGTACTGGAATGTCACAGGACAAAGGTTCAGCTTGTTAGATTGCAGCCCAAGACACACTGAAAATCATTCAAGTAGCAAGAGCAAATATGTGAGGTTAGCGTGCATCTCCAAAGTTATATTTGTTTTGAGATGGAGATGGCACCTTCTATTAAAAGTTAATCTTGTTAGGAGATCTTACTTCATGGGGGTAAGACCCTGAGTGCATTCAGGACTATATGAGCCAAGCAGGAATTCTGTTCGACTTATTAGCAGTAGGCTGGAATGCAGTTTTAGAATATAGTTGACCCAAACAGGACTGCCAGCTGCTCCAGGAATGCATCCTTCTCTTGCACAGCTGCATGCCTCCTTTCTTACCTTGTGTCTGCTGAGCATGGAGGATGCAGGCTGGGTCTTTGTTTGGATGTTGCAGGCAGGCAGAGGGGGCCTGGAAGGGGAAGGGCAGGCAGGTGCATTATTTGTTTATTTTGTTTGGACTAGCATAGTTAGGAGAAGTGGCCAGCAGTGATTTGTGTTCTCTCAGCAGCCTGTGCTCGAATTTCGTTTATATCATGAAGCTAAAGCCTGCCTAGTAACACGCAGTCATTTTTTTCACGAGTGTATGTTACTCTTTGGGACCTCATATGTCTCTAAGAAAGGTATTTCAGGTTGCCATGCCAAAAGTTCCTATAGGTTTTGTCTGCAGTTTTCTCTGACTGTGTGCTGATTGTGATCTCAAATTCGTACTGTTGTGGTATGAGATGTTGATACTGTGTCTTCAGGCCTTAAGGTAACAAAATACTTGATTTTTATATATATATTTAAAAAGTGGCTTACTGTGCTTCAGTTGCACTTAGGTTAGTTTAGTTTATGCAGAAGGGAGAACTATTTTGGATGGGAAAGCCATTTCTGTTTTATCTGCTAGCTTAATCATAGCTCCGGTCTAAGGTCAGTGTATTTGTAGCCAGGTGAAGTTAATCAAAAATGTATCTGAAAAATTCTCCTTGTGCCCAATAGCTTATTCTCAATATGGTAAACTTGTGTGCTGGGGGGTGGTACTTTGAGTGGGAAAACACTGAATTCTGAATGGGATACATCTGAGTACTACAGCATTTTTAATTTTATCTTTTTTGTTTAAAAAAAAAAAAAAGCCCTGAGGTTTTCTGTGTTCTGTTTCTTAATGTGTTGAATGGGGAATTTCATTCATTCCAGCGTCTGCTAATCTCAGATAAGTTCACGGCAGATTTAATGCGCTCAGTAATGCTTTTCTCTTTCCTTTCAGATGGATTTAATGCCATTTATCAATAAAGCCGGCTGTGAATGTCTTAATGAAAGCGATGAGCATGGATTTGATAATTGTTTACGTAAAGACTCTACCTATTTGGAATCAGACTGCGATGAGCAGGTACAGTAAATATTTTTCTTAAGTGAGATGCTTTCAGTGATGCCTGGTCTTTAAGCATTTTTTAAAGATCTTGATTGCTTGATATCACTATAGTGGTATAAGGAAGAGTGGGATACGGTAGGTGGATGGAAGCAAAATTGGTATACAGAGATCATTGTAGCATTTTGTTTTCTATCCATTTGTGGGGGAAACTCCAAGCAGACTGACATTTACTGATGACTAGTGGCAGACTAGTGCAAGTGTGGAATATAGAGAATGTAAATACTTGGTTTTAAGTTACAAGCTCAGACTTCTAGTTAATTGTTGTGCTATGTTTGTTTAGAAGGATGAAGAAAACAGTATTTAACAACAACTTTCTCCTCCACAGCTGCTTATTACTGTAGCTTTTAGTCAACCGGTCAAACTTTATTCTATGAAACTTCAGGGGCCAGATAATGGTGAGTGAAATGTCTGTTTAATCATATCCTTAGAATCAAAGCTTTACCTGTGTTTAGCTTAAATTTCAAAAAATGATGCTTGTCCCTAGAACCTCTTGCCTTCTGTGACTCCCATAGCAGCTTCAGTAAATTTGGTGTAAATAAATAACATAACAGATTGATCTCACAGTAATATTATGCTGTTGTTGTGCATTGGTATGACACAAATATAAATATTGACTGTATTTGACATGCTGTAAGGAGAACCGACATTCTATTCAAGAATTAAACGTAAGAGCTAGTGAACGGCATATTTTAATTTTTATGCTAATTGATTTATGTTATACAATTACAGAAAATACTCAGGTATGACATCACCCAAACCCAATTATTTTTAGACATTTCATTGGATTTCTCGTATGGAATTCTGTCACTGAAATGTAGGAAAGTAGTGCAACTTGAGCTGTACCTAGATGCTGTGATAAGCAAGGGCTTTTTTGGTAGCATTTTGAGAACATGTATAAGGAACTGAATCCCAATTCCATATCTTAACACAGGACAAGGTCCAAAGTATATAAAAATCTTTATCAACCTTCCTCGATCTATGGATTTTGAAGAGGCAGAGAGAAGTGAACCAACTCAAGCCCTGGAGCTAACACCAGATGATATTAAAGAAGATGGCATTATCCAGCTTCGCTATGTTAAATTTCAGAATGTTAACAGTGTAACTGTAAGTAAAGCTTCTGCTCTGAGCTTTGTGCAGCCTGAGAACTTAGACTTCTCAAGCACTGTGATGTTTGTTGATTTGACCGCAGGTGTTCTTAGTTGCTCTCCACTGATTGCATACTATAGGTTAATGCTCAAAGGATTTCTGAAATTTAAGGTCAGGCAAGGCTGTATGCATGTGATGTCTCTGACTTCATATGTGTGATGAGGTTCATTTTCATCTCTTCATGAGAGATTGAAAAAAGGGAAGATTTTGATATTAGAAAGAAAAACCTTCTAGTGGGAGTTGTCCCTGCCCATGGCAGGGGAGTTAGAATGGAAGGGACCATGAAGATCACCTAATTCCATTACTAACACACCTTCTTGAAAGGCATCTTGTCTTTGTTTGGGGAGTTTAGAAGGTAAGAAATCCAGTTTATCAGTAGCCTGATTGCAAAAATGACAGACTTGTAAGTATCAAGTGAAGTGCTTGATACTTAAAACCCAATACCCGGTCCTCTTAAGTGTTCTTAAATGCTGTAATCAAATCACCTTTGTCTTTTAATGAGCTCTCTAACCCTCTTGCTATAAGAGACTTTCCACGAATTCCACGTAAGCTTTTTGTGACTCTTAAATGCAGGTGCAGTTCTTCCTCTCCCATTTTAAATATGGGTTTTAGTGCAATATCCACCATGACAAAGCTGATGCTGGAATTGCATTCTTCTTGACATTATTACCCTGGGTCTGCATTAGCCCCATTTCCTGCAATATTGCATTGAACTGCTCATCTAACGTAACCCCTGAATTCTGTTCCAAGGAAATGCTTTTCATGGTCTGAGTTCTATGTTTGCAAGTTATGGTCTCATAGTTGATTGAATATTGCAGTGCATTTCAGTTGCTGAGTGTGGTCTCAGATTGGAAGAGGAAGCAAGAAATATCCAAGCTCCATGGGTTTTTAAACAAACTGCTGGGAAAATAATAGCATTTTATATAGTCATCATTTGAAATAAGAGGACAGTAGCCTCTCTAGAGGGTAACAAGGCCTTTATAATGGGAAAAAGCATTTACTGGGGTGGTTCAAAAATCTTGGGAGGCTAACATTTTATGTATTAATTCAGGGATGGACTGTTTACCTTAGCTCTTGTCTCTTGGGATTTTTTTTAGTTGTTTGTCCAATCCAATCATGGTGATGAAGAGACAACAAGAATTACATACTTCACGTTTATTGGAACTCCAGTCCAAGCAACAAATATGAATGACTTCAAGCGAGTGAGTCTTCTTTCTTAAAAGCACTTATGAATGTTCTGAATGTTCTCAAAAACAGGTTGACTGAACAAATGCACTTGGTTGTTGTTATAATTCCACGACTTAAGGTAGATTTGGCCTCCCAAACAAAACGTAGATTTATCTTACAGATGCTGATCTTTGGTTCTACCTATAAATTCTTGTTCATCAGCTCTGTAAAAGCAAACAACAACCAAAAAAAAACCCACAACACAAATATGGGTAAGAATGTATACACCAACTATTTAAAACACAAGGGACTTTCAAATTACGTGTGCTATAGGCAGTGTTTCTTAACAGCTGTGAGTTTTATACCTTGATTTAGAAACTTGCATTCTGATGGTGTTCAGGAAGTAGAGAAGCAAGCCTGTGTATGAAATGGAGTCTCCTTGTGACTGATTGGACTTCTGCTTTGGTGAAGGACTTCGTAGATTTTATCCAGTGGGCAATGTTATGTAAAATTCAGATCCAAAAAAGATTTTGGTCACAAAGTGGCCATTACATTAAACATACCTGCTCTTTTTAAAACTAAAGGAAGAAGTGAACAACTTGTTACAGTGTGACTTTAGACCCACGAGTGCTGAGCAATAAGGCATTCTCAATTGGTTTGATTTTTTTTTTGAGAATGTGAAATGGGTTTGAAAGTATTGAAACCTTAAAGCTACTTACGTTTTTTCTTCAAAATTTAATATCTTTTTAAAGTAAACTGCTTTAAAACTTAGCTTGTTTAGGAAGACATTTGCTGTTGTAACCCTTCCTACGGACTTCTGTCCAGGTGACCAATAACATTGAAAGCACCACGGAATTTATTATACAAACTGCCTATAACTCAAGAAGGCTAAAAATGCTAATGGTTGTCGTACTTCGTATACTTTGAGTTTTTATGTTAAAAATGATCTTAACTTTTACATTTAAAACTTAATAACTTTGCAAATAATAAAGTTAATCAGTTAACAGGTTCTGCTGTCTTTCACTGAAATGTAAAGTCATTGAAAAAGATGCTCTAATATACTAAAATTAACTGGATACCTAATTGAGATGTTTCTAATGGAGCACTTCTGGTTCATCCAATACTAGAAATAGGTTGCTTTATTTAAAATCTGCTTACATGGTTGAGGGTTTTTTGTACAGCTTTTTTTTTTTTCCAACTACTTACGATAATAGGACACTACCTGCAATGAATTGTCATTACTATTTAATATAACATGAGTTATCTGCCTTACTTCTCTGGTATTTTGGGGAAGAGGATAGGATAGCACTCAACACTGATATTTTCGGTATCTGATAATAGTCTCAGTTTCATTTCTCTGTAAACTCTGTAAATTAGTTTTGCTTTCTAAAGTACTGAGAGTTTGTTTTCAAACAAATGCACTCTTTAAACCTGACCATCTGAATGTTCAGATAGTATTTTGTTTTTTTTTGGTAACTGATGATACATTGAGGATACAAGCTGCTCTGGGAGAGGTTTTGTCTTGATACAAGATTTTTTTTTTAAAGTGAGACCAATTAATCCCTGGAACAACTGTTCCAGGGGTGTGGTGGAAACCCCCGTACTGGAGGTTTTGAAGATGCAATTGGACAAGGTGCTAGATAATTTCATCTAAGCACGCTTTTCCCGTGAAGGCTTGAAGCTGGTGATCTCACGAGGTCCCTTCCAGCCTGGGCTGGTTTATGATTCTAAGTACACGCCCAACCCCATAAAGAAGTTTAAAGTAGTGTGGGTCTCCTCTGTGCACTGTACTTAGAGGGGATTTGTCAGTCTCTCTCTGCTCTAGATGCAGTGTAGGTGCTTGGAAGCTGCTATATAGCCTGGCAAATACTGTGTTAGTTAAAATTTTGTTTTCATTGAAGTTCACCGGTGAATGTTTGCACTCTCAGGGAATGTGATTTGTGACTTATGTTTAACTGGAAGGGGAGGGGAGCACAAACCCATAAGAGGTGGATCTACCTCACACCTTACAGGTGTGGTACTGATCCCTGGTAACATCAGGACGTTAAGGAGCTGGTCAGAACTACCATGAGTAGAAGAGCTTGCTTTGTTAGCTTGTGAGGTAGCTAATCCTCTCAGTCCTATTTTGCTTCCTGAACATGTAGTTTTAATATTAGGCTGTTAAAATATTTTATCATGCTAAATGGGATGTGTAGTCTGTCAGAGTTACAGAGCTCTTAGGAATTCTAACTTTTGTTTCCTCTCTTCCACTGATCCTGTCAGCTATGAAACCTTAATATAGTGTTGGGCATTAATTATATTCAGGCATGTAGATTAACTGGGAAACCTTATTTTTCTTTTCATCTCCTTCAGTAGTTACCCACCCTACTCCTCACTGCTCTCAACTATCTGACTTCCTTCTCTCAGCCTGCCTGTTCTGTTGATATTTCTCTTCATGATAGAAGTAGTATTGCAGCATGATTAATGAGATGGGGGAATGCTTTTTTCCCTATATTTCTGAGAAGCGTTTGTAAGAATTAGTAAAATGTTATCTGAAGGGCTGCAATTAAAAAGCAGGCATGAGTGTGATTCCAGTTAGGGGTTTTATGATTCATCACGTTGCTGCTCAGATGATTGTAGATGTGTTCAATTTCAAAATCTAAAACAAAACACTGGTTTCAATGACTTCTGCAGAGGATCAGGCAGATGTATTTTGATACCCAGTTGCGGTGGGATGTGGATGAATGCTCAGCTGTAGCAGCTCGTTGCTCGGCACACAGTTATTAAGATGCATAACTGAAGCACCCCTGTCCTTCAGACAGCCAAGGAAAACTTGTGTTTGCTTGCGGTGCTCTGCTAACACCAGCAGGGCTGCAGGAAAAATCACCTCTTCTTGATCAGCAAGATAGTTTGTGTTTAATATAAATGAGGTATTGTTTCCAGAACTTACACTGCCAAATGCAAACCTGCAGCTCACCTACTCTGAGAAGCAGTGCCGAGGAGTACGAAGCAGGTGAAGTTAAGCAGGCCCTTCAGTAGGGATCTCGGCCTTAAGTTAGTTTTGACATACGTGTAGTTAGCATTTGGTGAATAAAGTTGGATTATAAAAAAGGTATTTCCAACTTGCTGTGGTATATTGTGTGTATCCTGCTCCTTTTAACCTCTGGGGAGGAGGGAAGTCTGGCGTGACAGGAAAGGGGAACATAAGGGGGGAAAAAATGTAGATCTTAACTGGGTTAAGCACAGGGAAGAGAGGGGAGAGAGCTGAGATTCGTTGCCCTGCTTAAATTAAGGGCGCCCAAACAGCAAAAGATTTGTGGTAAATATCCCCTTCCCATGCACATCTAACATTGAGAAGTAGTTTTTGAAAAGCATGCCTTAAAGGTATGCCTTTGTTAAAAGAACTGTCCTTAACACTAGAATTACTGCTGCTCTTGGCCACATGTGGTCTGATTTAAGGCTTCATTTAAGCTATGCAAGCTACTGTGGTAGAGACTTGATTTGAGATTTCATTTGAGATGTAGTAGCTTACGTGTGAAGCTTGCTTCCAAATTTGCTTCTCAGTCAAGCTAATTCATGGGACAGACAGCTGAAGTGTTGGGTAAAGGTGTAGGTGCTGTGCTTTTGTAACTCGTGATTGATGGCTTAGTCTTAGGTAGATTCGTGTGAATCAGGTGGTGAACTTGTAAACTCTTTTTTTAAGATGGTGCAACTTAATGTCAATATAGTTCTTGTTCACTTCTGGTACTAAGAAATAAAAGATTGCTCCTCAGTTTTGAGGCTGGGGAATGTGGACAGGTGGTGGGATTTTTTTTGGCCCCCTCCTGAACCAAGGCGTTCTGGAACTACTTATTTGCTCTCTGTTGCTGCTGTTTTCCTTGTAACATTTTGTTTGTTTGTTTTTCAGCTTAACTTCCCATTTCTAAAGAACTAAAAATGCAGAAGAAATTAAAAAGTAATAATAAGATTGATGTGGTGTGGCACTACTCCCTTCCTTGCTCCCTCTGCTCATCTAGCATCTCTTTCACCCTTTCCACAATCTCAGCACTGATGCAAGAGCCATCTCTGCGCCTTCTGCAATCAGGAACAGCCTTCTCTACCTTCTGACGCATCAACTCATCTTTTTCTTTTTTTCCTCCATCCAAATCTTATTTTAAGCACTTCTCTTTCAGTCTTTCAAAGTTTCTGTTCTTTTTATCCCAAACTTGACATTTTTAAAGCATAACATGTGATACTTTTAATTTTTTTTTTCTGTAACTCATTCTTCAGCCTGTATTGCATTTTGTGAAAGCTGTTTGAAATGTAGTTTGTGAAATGCTGTAGCAAGACTTGGCTTTTTAATCTTAGTACAATCTATTGTTCTTTGGTGTGACCCTTCATTAAGTAGTGTGCAAGCCAGCAGGGGCTGCCAAGTACCCGTTACTGTCCCCCACTTGGCTCTAGGGAACCTCCTGAAGGCAGACACAGGAGCTGGTGAGTGTTTGTACAAAGGTGGCCTCATCAGGGTACTCCAACAGCAACACATCAGTTGTCTGACCTCTTCTTTATGAACTGAAAACAAAACCACGCACACAAAAATGCCCACTTCTGCTCCGCAAGGCTCAGTGATAGTTTCCCGTTGTACTGTTTGTAATGAGCCATAGAGGATGTTTTTTTTGTTGCTGTCAGGCTGTGGTTACAAAAACGGTATCAGAAAAGCCTCCTTCAAAACGTTCTCTTATTACATGGGAATTTCAGGCTGTAAGCAGTATCTTAAAGTGCACTAGATGGCCACTCCTTCTATCAATGGAAGGGAAATGGATCCGTTATGGATAAAAGAATAATGGTGATTGCTTGATTTAAGTTCCTATGTCCTTTTTCTTCTTGGGAAGGTAGAGTGGGGTGGTCAGAAGATGGGTTTCTTTGAGCTGTGATGACAAAATCTCCATATCAGCATGATTAATTTTCACAGATAATACACATGGGCGAGTTGTCAATTTCAACTTCAGACTGGTACAGCAATATTTTTCGTTGGAGTTACACACTTGCTAACATCTAATCTTTAATCTTTCAACTGCATTTTTTCTTTTTCTCTCTTTTTTTCTTCTTTGCTTAATCTGTGTCTAAACACAGTTTGTCTTGGAAACACAAAGAATAAATACTGCTTCATGACCAGTTTAACTTTTTTTTAACTTGATTAATTGGATCTTAATGTTAGTGACTGGTTTTCTGATTTTTTTTCTTTCCTTTTTTTTTCCTCATGTTGTCAAGTGGAATTTTCCTTAATCATTAAGTTGAATTTACAGCTTGGTGATATGTTCCTGGTCAAAGGTTCCTTGGAGATGAAAGGGGCCTTTAAAAGGGCTTTTTGTAGATCTCAGCTACCTTGTGATGGTTACAACTCAGCTCACCAAAAGAATAGTTTACCTCCCCCCAAAAAAATCTTCCTCCAAGAAGTGGAGGGGCAGGATCAGAGAGAATTTCCATGAGTCCATGAGAATTCTCCAGTTCAGAGCTGTGGGTATATTGGTTTTGGTTTGCCATGGGTCATGTCCCACAGCTCTGTATTTCTCTATTGAATCCCATGTGGTGTATTGTCACCTGACTGCAGAGGTAATTAATCATTAACATATTTGCTATATGAGTCAGAGTACAGAAAAGGTTTTAACTCCTTGGTTTTCAGTGTTAGTAATTGGAAATTCTATATTCCATTAATGGAGATCCTCAAAATGCTCATCCTGACAAAACTATGTCAGGTCTGTAAGTGCTGCTTTGGTTAGATGGAAACGAGTTGGGGATTGTTGCCTTGCCCATGCTCTCTTGCAGTTGTTAAGCCCAAACTTTTTAAGATTTATTATCTTTTAATTTTGTTTGACTTATAAATGGGTGTTTTCTAGGGTCTGCAAGAGCACTGGAACTAATCTGAATCTTTTCAGAAAAGTGCCCAGAATCACATTGTTTTCTGCTCTCTGGATCTTGCATTCAGTTATTTTAACGAAGGGGACTGAACACCCTTCTGTTATGAACTGTGCGACCTGTAAGCTTGCATGGCAGTATGTAGAGTGCTGGTCTTGCACTTGCTGTTGGCTGCCAAAGTCTGGTGGCAGCGGTAATCTTTTCTGAAATGAGAAGTACTGAGATGACTCTGATTCCTGGTGGAGTTTGCAGAATTGGAGAGTAGAAGTTGCCCTGGTAAGGAATAATGTTTTGACAGACTGAAAATCAGATGACATCCAGATTTCTCCTCAGGTTTGAACTGCATTATAAGGTAAATGTTCTCAGTGAAGTGCACACCAAGGGAAATGAACAAACTTATCATGGGAACACCCAGTGGTTCTCTTTTTGCTGTATTACTTTATATAGCATATTAAGGTTGAATGCTTGGTATATAACATTGTTAAACGTGGTTTAATGTTGCAGTTACTGTCTTCTAACTCTTCTCAAGTGAGACTGGTGTTTTGCTATTTGTATTAATACTAAAGATAAGTTTCTTGTGTCTTGCGTCCCTCTTAGTTCTTTAGAGGGATCCATAGCTTCTGCAAGTGCTACAACGCATGCTTAAATGCACTAATTTAGTTGAAAATGTTGCATTTATTTTGATGCTAATTTAAAAAAAAAATGGGGACATGTCTTTGGTTAAATGCTAATTGTTTCTTTCTGTTGTTTTCTCTTATCAGGTAGTTGGCAAAAAAGGAGAGAGCCACTAGGATGCGAGACACTGGAAAGCCTTATTGCAATCAAACGAGATCTTCACTTTTATCTACTACTCCTGGATAATTGCTTGACCATAGCCAGAGACTGTCAATCTGTTTCATTTAATGCCATTACCAATAAATCATTGCTTTTGTTGAGATGGAGTTTCACTAGTGTGTTTCTGTTGTAATCCTCATACATGTATTTGTAAATAAAATTCATTACTTTTGCCAAGTTTAATTTTGTCATTCTGGTAACTGTGGCTCTTCCTTTGTTCCATTTTAAACCTAAAAACTGGACTGGCTTATCTTTAGAAACAGAAGACATAATGTAGCTTACACTTGTTTAGAGAGTTCAAAATGTTAAATATAAGTAAAACATAGATGGCTTGTTCACAGCTATCTAAAAAGAAAAATCCAGAGCTATCTGTTACAAGACTGAAGGGACTTTGGATCCCTGTTTGCACCAAATGCAGGTATTTCTCAGACAGGAATAACTTCACCCATTTTGAAAACTTCCATTTCCCTCCCCGCCTCAAACAAGCATAGGATCAAAACTCGCAGATTTGTCACAAATGGCATGCTGGTACAAGCTGTTTGGCACAGAATTCTCGAGTGTTTTGAAATTGTTGTTTTGTTTTATTTTTTAATATTAGAAAATACCGACCTTGTTTCACAGGCAGACTCTCACAAGCTGTGCAGTTACAGGGATAAAAACACTTGTGCACCCCACCTGAACATGAATTTCTTATTGCTTTTATTGGGCATTTTTCCCGTCTCTGGGTCTTGATAAGGAAATGTTTATTGCAAATATCAATTTTGCATCTTAATTGGAATTCCTGTACCACTTTAGTACATTTTCTTGGAAGCAGGCCTTAAGTAATTTTAATAAATCGGGCATTGATCAGCACCGTATACATATAATACTGTATAAATTCCCAGTCAAACATGCTAAGTGTTTTAATTGGCATAATTAATTTCTTTGTAAAGTTAAATTTGTTACATTTCTAATTACCATAAATCCCACTAAAGCTTAAATCCTGTCCTAATTGGCATTCCTTCCTTGAACACAGTAGGGTGGTTCTTTTCTGGCTTGGGAGATTTATATGTTAATACCAAGTTAACTTTCTGTTAGCATAGATATTTTCTCCGAACAGAAAATTGGGATTGTATAGAAAAACATTCCTTGTGAGGCACTTTTTTTTTTTTAAAATCTATATTGCTACGTAGTCCAGGATCCTCAGCTACCTGCATTATATTTAACAGCATGTGACGATGACTTGGTTTCTTTCATACTTCCGTAATGTTTTGCTTTAGTGGAGGATGTAAGGCATGTAACACACTGTACATAGAGTATAAAATCATTTAAAAATATAATTGAGGGCAATATGAGTAACTGTTCCTGTTTATAGTTTTGTACACTAATTACCTTTTGGGTTATTGTTTAAGTGCCTCATCTTAAGTATTGCTTACCTCATAATATTTATACCTGAGAGATTTGATAACCTAGTGATTCTCATCTTTGTAAGAGATTAGTCCAATTTCTATTGTTTATGCGACTCTTCTGTGATTTCGGTGGTTGCATGGTGCATTCCTTCCACAATGATACCATGTAAATAGATGAAATAAATGTTCAGAGGTAACTGTTCAGTGTTTCACTTACTGGAAGAGGGGGCAGGATGCTGCAAAAGGAGCTTGAATCAGGAGCAAGGGAACCCATAGTGTTTGCTCTTCAAATCATGCAAAGGTGGTACTAATTAATAGGAATCTGTAGCTAACCTGAGGGAGGGATTGCCACTGTTCCCTGTCTTTAGGTTAAGTTGGCTCCCTCTGCTGCTGCTTCCTGTACCTTAAGACTGTGTTCCTTTGGGGTGGGGGGGTGAAACAAGCTGCTGTATTGCTCCAAATCTTACCGAGGTAGGTGGTGTGTGCACAAACCTTCATCGCTTTGATGGATGAGTGATCTGTGGTGTAGCTTTGCAGCACGCCGGTCTCCTTGGCCCCCTACAGCCAGCCCAGCCCTCGGTCGATGCTTCTAGCAAAGCCTGATCTGGTGAACTTCCACTGAAATACTGACTTTGGTAAAGATTTGTGGGTGGGTGTGTATTTTACAGCAGAAGTCCTAGTGCAGCTGTTAAAAATGCTTTAGGTGGGACCTTCCCCTGCTTCCTCCAGGGCTGGGAAGCTGGTCCCGGGCAGCTCATTCAGCTGTAGCTGTGCTGAGCACCAAAAGACCCTACAGGTAAGGACCAACAGGTAAGGTCCTACAGGTCAACTGGCTGAGAGCTTCCTGAGGGGGGGTTGTGGCCGGGATACGGGGCTGGAGCTCCTCAGCAGGGCTTGGAGCATCGCTGGGGGGGCTGAATTGCCAGCAGATACTGTACACTGGGAGCCTTTGATGTAGGCTTGTCTTGTCTTATCCTTTATTATACTTGTGTGTTGAGATTAATGAGCACGCATTACCAGAAAGCTGCCGGACTTGATCTGAAGGCTGCTAGAGAGAGCAAGCACAGCACTAGGGAAGCTGTTTATGCTCACGTTTATAGGCCTCAATGTTTCTACTTCTGATAAGAGTTCAAGTTATTAAAAGACTAACCTCTCAGTATCATTTGGCTTCTAAATTAACGGGGAAAGCATAAAAAGTAATAATGGTGAGAAGCTAAAGCCTTTCAGAAGTGCTTGTGGTCAAGGAGGTACATCGTTAATCTGCCTGATCCCCGCGCAACGTCGTGCTGAGGGAAGTGTTGCTTCTCTCCTCTCATGTTCACGTTTAGTTGAAGGCTCTTGTAACGTTTTCTAGGCAATAGGAGACACGACTTTGTGTCCCCTCGATGTGGTGAGGAGGAATGTGAGGGTATTGCTGGGATTAATAAAGAAATAAAACTGCAGAGGCTCCTGTCTGCTGTTTCAGGTCTGCTTTCTGCACGCCGCCCTGCTCCATGGGTACAGCTGGCTCTGGTTTGGGCTGCCTGAAGGAGGATCCTGCTGGAGTGCCCTGACACCAGGCAGCCCAGAGGCCTCCCCGCTTTGTCCTTGTTTACTTTTCTTCTGCAGCTTTTTTATCTGGATGCTTTTATCAGCGATGACCTCAGGCTTAGCTCTGACCCACCGGTCAGCGCTGCCAGGGCCAGCTTTACAACCCCTGCTGGGGAGCTGCTCTGAGCCTGCGCAGGTGGCGGGCCTGCTTCAGCTGCTCTTTTACTTATTTATTTATTTAATAAAACAGAGCCAACTTGCTTTAGCTATATTCCTGTCTCACTTGCTTCTGATATTACCTTAATTTTCTTTTTTTTTTTTTCTTCTTTTCCTTTTTTTTCTTTTCCTTTTTTTTTTTTTTCCTTTTCCTTTTTTCTCCTTTTTCATTTTTTTTTTTACTTTTTCTTTTTTCTCCTTTTCTTTTTTTTTTTCTCTTTTTTTCCCCTTTTCCTTTTCCCCCTTTTCCTTTTCCCCCTTTTCCTTTTCCCCCTTTTCCTTTTCCCCTTTTCCCTTTTTCCCCTTTTCCCTTTTTCCCCTTTTCCTTTTTCCCCTTTTCCTTTTTCCCCTTTTCCTTTTTTCCCCTTTTCCTTTTTTCCCCTTTTCCTTTTTTCCCCTTTTCCTTTTTTCCCCTTTTCCTTTTTTCCCCTTTTCCTTTTTTCCCCTTTTCCTTTTTTTTTTATTTTCCCTTTTTTTCCTTTTCCTTTTTTTTCTTTTTCTTTTTTCTCCTTTTTCTTTTGTCTCCTTTTCCTTTTTTTCCCTTTCCTTTTTTCCCTTCTCCTTTTTTTCCCCCTTTCCTTTTTTTTTCCCCTTTTCCTTTTTTTCCCCTGCTCGACCCCCCTTTCCCCCTGCCCGCGGTCTCCTCTCCCCCCACCCCCTGTCTCCCTCGTGTCTCGGCGTGGCCGCCCCGTGTCCGGGTGCCGGCGGCCGCCCCCTCCTGCCCGGTCTCGGCCTCTCCTGGCCGGAGCGAGCAGCTCGGGCCCTTCCCTTCCCTTTCCCTTTCCATTCCTTTCCCTTCCCTTCCCCTTGTGCCCAGCAGGGGCCGCCCGCTGCCCGGCCATGTGGCGCGGGGCCGTCGCTCGGTGGCTGTGCCCGGCCGCCTGTTGCTGCGGGTCCCGGGGCCGTGAGGGGCGAGGGGGGGTCGGAGCCCCTCTGCCCTGTGCCGGGCCCGCAGGGAAGGGCTCCTGCTCCCCCCTGATGGAGAAGGGCTGCAGCGGCCTCCCCTCGGTGCAGGCAACCCTGTCACGTTTGTCCTGTAACACAACAGAGGAAAAATAAAAAATATATATATGTATATCAATCGCAAATCAAGTGAGGGTGAGCACCAGAAAACGATGTGCAGATGAGCAACCTCAGGTGAAATCTTAAACAGCGACTCCCCCAGCGTTGGCAGGGGAACTGGGTTAGCTGCATGGAAATCAAGAAAGCCCCAACCTCTCCTGCTCCTCCTTTGGTGTCCCAAGAAGCTAAAATTGCCCTGATTAGAGGGGCAGAAACGGGCAGGTGGGTGCTTCCAGGGGACAGCGTGTCCCTTGCCTAGCTCCAGATGAAGATTCTCCTTGCACATATAATTAAAAGCAAGCTACAGTAAACAGCAATAAGTAATTTATGCAAGCTGATCAAATACAGAACAAAAAAAAAAAAAGTTGAAAAGACTCAAAATTAGCACTCAGAAAGAAAAATTACATACTCTGTGCTTCTGTGCAAAGCAGGGGCCAGCAGGGGCTGGGAGGCCAGCTGAGCATCCTGTGCCTGGCTCGCTTCCCATTTCCAGGTGTAACAGCACCATTGTGAAGGTTTAGTGACCAGTTCAATTAATTAAGGTACCTTAAAGTATGCAATCTGACTCGTGTGTGTCCCAAAACTTTGCAAGTGTGAAATCTGCTGTGCAATTTGCCTCTTCTTGTGTTGCGTTTCACACTCGTTTCTGTCTTTTCCCCACCTCCCGTGGTGGTTTCCCAAACCCACCGCACAGAACTTGCCCACACAGTGCTGGTTGTGATGGGAAGCAAACCTCTGAAACCAGTGTGTGCTGCTTTGCTGCTGACTGCAAAGCCTGGTGCCGATAACCTGTATGCTGGTGTTTACACAGAGGTTTTTCTGTATTTAATTGTATTTAATTTTCTGTAGAGGTTTTTGTCTGTATTTAATTTGTTAGAAACCTAAGTTTTAAGCCAACTGAAGCTATCCCAATTAATCCTTCCTGGGGTGTCTGGTTGTACTTTTTAAGAAACTTGCCCCCAAAGTTTAGAAGGTGCCCCCTGCTGAGTGTTTGAAGCCTTCTGCTTGAACAGGAATTCAGATGAAAATCAGGAGCCATTGCTTCTCTTATCGACCAGATACACCTCTTCTCAGCAACAACAAGGTTATTCAATAAGACCTGATCATTGTTTAATTAGGGTGTGATTAACTGAAGGGTATTACCTGCTGTGGGTGTGTGCACGGCTGTGTTTTTGCAGAGGCAAGCACACACACAACTAGCTCCACAAAAACCCCCTCAATCAAGAAATAACACTGTTTAAGATTAAATTTGTAAAACTCGGTCTAGACAATAGACAATTATAGAAGATGCATATTATAGGAGTTTTAAAATGTCAGACACAGTCCTACACTGGATACTAATGGTACTGAGGAATCTGCAGCTGTTTGTATTGGATGTGAGTAGAACCAGTCCTTGGAGAGTGGGAAATGGCAGGAACTGCCTCTAACTATTGTAATCTACAAGATTATCCCATTAATCATATTTGTCTCCGGGAGTACCTAAGTTCTAACTCTAAGTGTTGTTTTTCCCTTGGTGTATCACATGCAGAAAAGCTCCTAATTGAAACCAATGCAGAGACAGAATCAAAATGCTCGTAAATGTATGCTGAGATCTAGCTGCTAATGGGAGCGGAATGGATGGCGTACACCAGGCACCGAGCTGATGGCATCAACAACCTTCTACACCTGGGCGGTGTTATTTTTCATTTCGAATATTGCCAATGCTCTCAGCGTACAGAAGGAGCTGACATTGCTGTTCTGACAGAAAAAGGACCGAGTTTTAGGATGGGGGAATTGCAGAGACGCTTTCCGTGCTGGTGTAAAAGCGGTGGGAGGTGCAGGCTGGCCGAGGTGCCTCTACTGAAGCCTTGGGAAACGCCGCCCTGCAAAGCCAGTGCGGGTGTTGGGGCTGGATAGCTCTGGCTCTGCTACCATGCTGCTTCCTCTCAGCTGCACTTAGCAGCGACGTTTTACCCAGGAAATTTCCTTTCCCCTCAGAGAACTGAAAGAGAGAGGAAGTGGTGTGTCAGGGTAAAAGGTGAACGTGTACGATCCTGCATGTCTTTGTTATTTCCAATTAATTCCAATGAATTTCAGAGGTAACTGAACTGTGCGTCTCTATTAGGCGCTCTGACAGATTGTCTAATTGTTTTTTCTGACTCGGATCTGTAACTGCCCGAGTGGATTTAGGCTGGCCACACGGACGTTGTCTGCTGCTGGGGAGGGTGTGGGGGGAAAAACAGTGCCTCCTGGCAGGGCCGTGAGGCAAATGGACACTGGCAGAGGCTGCACTGGCGCTTTGTGCAAACTGGCCTTTCATATTATGAAACTACACACCAATTTTGCCACCAGGCCCTGGCTGGATCCCGTTCCAGCAGCTTGCTGCACCACGTTCTTGCTGTTACCACGAGCTGTTACCCAGCTCTGATCCCCTGGCAGGGGCTTCCAGACACAGCGCATTCAGCGGGGTTGTGGTGGCACCTACGTGGTGTGTTCTGAGCTGCAGCCAGCCAAAAAAGCCTCAAACTCAGCACACCCAGATTTTTACTGCTGCTTTCCATTCCCAAGCCCAAGTTCCCAAGTTCTTCTGCCACAAGTCAGTTTGCTTTTCCTCACAATTAGCAAACTGAAAATTACTTTGGTCCATGTGCACTAGTTTGCTCAGAGCAGAGTATTGCGCAGTGCTGATGCAGCAGATAAAACACAACCCTAACTGGCAAACGCTCCTCGGCACAGAGCTCTGCTGAAACTACGACCTGCAGCTGCTAGGGCCACGCAGGTACGGTTTTGGTAGGGTCAGGGCCTCGGATCACAACCAGGAGCTGAAGCAAGAGCTGACAGCAGTCGTGGTGCAGTTTCAATAATGTGCTCACATAGGTGTGAGAGTAATGTGTGTGTACACATCTAAATAAATACATATCTCTGAGTGCATACATTTATATATATAAAATACTATGGCCAAGTCACAGAAAAAAGATAGAATTATAAATAAAACCGAATGCACCCAATGCACTGCCTGCACTGGTAATTGCTATCAGACACTGATAAGCAGAGTTAGTGTTATCTTTGAACGCTGGTGGTTCAGATCTGTTTCATCTTCAGATGCACAATGAAGTACATAAAACAGTCGGGGAAGAAAACACAAATGTTTTGAAACCGAAGTTATTCTTCCCAGCTGGTTTCCCTTCGCAGTGAAAGGGAGAGGGCTGCGTGCCTCCTCCCTGCTGCAGCGCTGTTCCTCCAGAGGTAAGGGTGCTGTCGCAGGCACAGCTGAGGTGGATTTATGTCTCGCCGTGTGAATGTGTCTTTTCTGATTATTTTTTTTTTTCACTCTTTCCTCTGTGTTTCCTTTCTCCGTGGTTCCTGAGGTGTCGTGTAAGCTTGGTGGTAAAGAAACTCGCTGGAGGGCACCGAGTGGCACCAAGTGGGCCCGTAAAGCCGGCAGCACGGCTCTCACAGCACAGTGCTGGTGCAGGGGCACAAAAGGCTTAATTTTGCATTCTTCACTGAAACAAACCAAACCAAACAAAAACTTATTTTCCCTCCTGCTGGAAGGCTCTCCGGTTTTCCATGGGCGTAGCAGAAAGCCCTGCTGGTGCCTGCTCAACAGCCCCTGCAGGGATCCTGTGGGGTCTGGAGACAGGACCACAGGGAGCCCTCGGACACCCCGTGAGCTGCCCGACAGCCCCGCTCCGGCCATGCCAGTGGCTCGGCAGGGGTCCGGTGGGCTCTGGGCTCCCGGCACAGCCCGGTTGGGGCTCCCCAGCAGCGGGCAGGCCAGGCCCAGCAGCAGGGCCGGCCGTGGTGCCCCGCTCTTGGCAGCGGCAGCGCGGATTCCCTCAGTGGAGGAGAGAGTCATGGTCTTGGCTTGCTCTGCTAAGTGTTACCATATTTCTTCCAACTTCCATTTCCTCTGGGCTGGGTTTCAGCTCAGCATTTTTCTTCCAGATGCTCGTATCTCACAGACATTTCGTTCCTTGCGACGGAGCTCGGTGAGCCAGATGAGGAGACGGAGCGCGTTCAGACACCCCCGCCAGCGGGGTGGCGGCGGGGATCTGCTGCGGCCCCTGAGGGAGAGGAGGAGCAGGGCACGGCGGCACTCGCACCTCTCTGGACAGTGAAAATCGTCATTCCCCGCAGGCTGTTAACAGAAAAGTGACCTGAGAGCGTGCCATCCCCTTCAGCTGTGTCTTTGCTGGGAATAAGTCACACACATGGTGTTGGACAGCACGGGTCAGGCCCGTGCGGCTCCGAGGACTGCTAGCGGGACTCAGGGCTGAATAAAGCTGCCTCACCCCACAGCACGAGCACCATGGCATACAACATGAAGTGTGCTAGGACACCAGAATAACGTTATAAAACACTAATGCCAAGCCCTGGGCTCTGTTTCACATGTTTCTGTGGCATGGTGGGTAGGAGCCGGGTGCAAGCCATGCCAGCCCTTGCTGTGGCACTGACCCAGCCGATGTCAGGACTCGGCTCAGGTCTGGGCACCTCGGTGAGATGCTCAGGTCAGCTCTGATGGACACTGGCGAGCCCACGCAGCCGGTTTCCATGAACTTCCTGATTCAGAAGGCCGGGGTCAGGCTCCTTCCTCTCTTCCCCCTGAAATCTGTGCTGTTCCCTGTGTTTAAAATGCTCGAAAGCACATGCAAAGCTGAGAGAGCTCAAACTGATTCCAAGCCTTGGTCACACAAATGGCTAATGTTTGCTATTCTGGACGTTAATTTCATAAAATTAATCTAACACATCTTGAGGGAAATTAGTGCATGCAGATGCTATCATTTATCACAATTATTTTAAAAGCCCTAATCTAGCACTTCATCAAACTCGTCACATCCACGTGCGTGCCGGGCGCTGCGATCGAGCCTGCGTGCCCGCCCAGGCGCCGCCTGCTGCCGGGGCACCCAGAGCGGGCACGGGGCAGGGGGGACACAGGGCAGGGGGGGCATGGGGCAGGATGGGAGCAGAGCAGGGTGGAAATGGGGAGCAGGGGCTCGTTTTGCAAGGCAGGAGACCCATGGCGTGAGCCCATGGTGGTCCAAAATGCCTCTGTTATTCTTACAGCACAGAATCACAGAATCACAGAATCAAAGAATTTTTCTAGGTTGGAAGAGACCTCAAGATCATCGAGTCCAACCTCTGACCTAACGCTAGCAGTCCCCACTAAACCATATCCCTAAGCTCTACATATAAACGTCTTTTAAAGACCTCCAGGGATGGTGACTCCACCACTACCAGGCTCGATTCAAGCTGTTCAGTGCCATCAGAAACCCTGTCCTTGCCTTCCAGGGCTATGTTGGTTGAGTTCAGCTACTTTTGGCCCAGAACAAAGCTGCCCCTGCCCCCTGGCCTGCGACACAGCTGAAGAAGAAGTGTAACCAGGCGGCGCAAACATAGGACATGGGACATGGGACATGGGACATGGGACATGGGGAAGAGCAGTGACAATCACCCGGCACATAAGCGACTCCTCCGTTTGGTGCCGTAAATATGTCGGGGTAGAGCAATTCTTCGTTACTTTGGAATGAACTAGAGATGTGACTTCAAATGTCATGCTTTAGATAGTCAATCCGCTTCCAATATCATTCGTAAACAATCAATTACCATAGGATATAATTTAATATAATTCTGCTTTCAGAATAGGAGGCAGAACAAAAAAGCTATATTCAGAAATTCAATCAAACAGCTTGATTTTTCCAAAGCTCGAAGCACCTGAGAGTTCCCGGTGACTCCTCATGTTAACAGAGATTTTCCTCTAGATGAAGAACTCATGATAACGAGTCGTGAGGCTGAATGGTTAAAACAATTATCCCCTAGAAATTCCCAGAGCTTTCTTCAACAAGTGAGAACAGTTAAAGCTGGCAGAAAAGAAATCATTTGAACATTTTTTTCATTGGAAAATATTCTTTTGTTGAAACTGAAATGGTTTATAGGAACATTGCAGTTTTCACGAAATTTCCAATTGAAGAATTTCAAAAGGATTCACAAACAATGCAAAATTCACTTTACAATTGCTTTTGGGGTTGCATTTTATTGGTAATGTTTGAGATAATGTATAGTTGTCAAAGTGTTTCATCTCCATAAGGTCAGTTTGCTATTTTCAAACTGAAATCAGAGTTTCCATGGCATAAATGTTCTTAGCATTTGGATTTTTCTGATTGGGCACAAAGCAAAATTTTGCAAAGGAGGAATTCCTCTCCAGACAAAAAATTAAATTTTGTGGATGCTCTTAATTATTATGTGGTCATGTTGCCTGCCCCTTGCCTATATGTTGTGTCTTGGGTTGGTGCTTTGAAGACAGGCACAGGATGGACCATGGTTATGTGGTTACCAAACCCCACTCAGCAAACACTCCTGGAAAAAAAAAATAAAAAAAAATGCCTTTCTGTTTTGTTGTTTATTAAAAAATAAAATAAAAATTAAAAATCAATTATTTAGCATGTTTGGTTGACCTGGAATGGCGAAATCAGCCCCCAGGAAGATCAAAGAGGCTTTTGACAACCTGAGGAACTCTACTTAGCAGCAGAGACTGACGTTACGACTTCAGGATTTTCCAAGGAAGAATTTAAACATGAGCTTAACTTGGAGCATGTCAGCAGCCCCCCGACCCTGGAGGCTGCACACTTGATTCAGGGCTTTCCTGTGCCGGTGAATTAGCAGATCTGTTCCCGCTACGGCTGCTGGCTCTGGATCACCTCGCAGTGCTCAGATTGGATTTCCAGTTTTCAGTCCCCATTGGCCTAGCTTTGCCAACATGTTATTTGCATTACTGACATGTTGCTGGTGGAAATGAGTGCTTTCTTTTGAGATCAGAGCTAATGTATAGAGTCTAGAAGCAATAGTGTAAAAATGAGACCAAACTGCGTGCTTCCAAGCTGTGTAATTAATGAACGAGATGTTAACATTCCTCAAAAATGCGTGCTTTTGCCTAAGTGAAATGCTTTGTGAGAATAATTAATTTGTATTTCATTATTATCTAATTGGTGAAGAAATGTTCTGAAGAAGTCATATCTTCAGCGTAAGTCTCGAAACCTCTTTCTTTAAGATAAATTTCCTGTTTGGACTCACAGCATTTGACGTTTTGTGTGATAACACCAACAGGAGAAGCCTTAGCAAAAGTCGCCGCTTGGAGTTTTCGCCTTTAAGGCTATCTCCTAATTGCATCTTTAACTAATCAACACTCCAGAACTTCCAGATGCAACAGATACGGGCTTTGTGAGTGATTTCCCTGCGTACATCTTAATTTTGCAGCAGCAGCTGTAACTCATGGGATTCCACGTGGAATAGCGGGGCTAATGATGAGCAAATGTGTTTTTAAAGTTGTGCCGGATGCAAACTCTGGTGGCTGGTGAGCGGGGTGAAAGCAGGCGGTGGCTGGAGTCAGCGTGCATGGGGCAGAGATGCAGCACCCAGCCCAGGGCCCTCTCCCCCCAAAGCAGTGCCAACGAGGGCAGCTCTCAGCAGTGGATTTTCACTCGTGAACCCCCAGATTATCAAAACAACTGACCTGGGGCCAGCTGAGCTGTGCTGGGCTGTGCCTGATGAGTATCTGCACGCCGTAAAATCAGTCTGCTGCTTGGATGCAGTTTGCTTGCAAGCAGGAATTCTTTGGGAGCCACTCCTACAGCCCCCAAATTCCCTCAGTTTTCCACTCACCGCAGGTATTCCCATGGCATGTTCTGCAAATGCTCAGAGTTTGAAATTGTGCTTGGTCTGTGTTAAGGCTCCTGTCATACGAAGCCCTGACCTATATTGCAAATTATGAAGGCTTTTGTCTCCTAAATAGCCGTCCGCCAGAGACATTTCATTCTGAGCGAGCAGGAGTCATGTTGGTTTAACTCCAGCAAAGCAGTCATGTGTAACTAATACTGTATTATTAGCACGAGGTGAAATTTTCAACTTTCAGCATCTTGACAAAAAATTAGACAATAACAATTGCTCAGTGACTTTTCCTAACCTTTGTAACATGTATTTTACTCACCAAGAGCACTGCCTCTCCACTCCATGCTCTCAGGCAATGAAACAGAGAGATAATAAGTATGCCAGTCACTGGGAAAATGCTTTTTTTTTTTTTTTTTTTCCTGAAGTGAACTTTCATAAAATATTAATTTATGCGTTCTCATTTTTTAACTTTTGCTGTGTCTTTTTTTTTTCTTTATATCTTCATAAGTCCAAAGCTCTGCATGGTGACACAGGTATCAAGTAAGCCCAGCCATGGGTTGTGCAGAGCTGATGTTTATGGAAGTCCAACTTCTCTGGCTGTTTTTTGAGCCAGAAAAGGTCAAAAATGAGTGCAGCACAGTCCCACTCATGGCCCAATAACCTAGGGCTGAGAAGTGGTGCATGACCTAGCAAAAAAGGCAGCCTAGAGACTAAAAAGTGGTCTGCAAGGGAGGGAAAACAAATAAGGGTGTTCTTTAAAAGGGGTAGTTTACAACGTGCGGGTGCGATGGGGGCTGAAGGGGCTGAGTAGACCATGGCCACCCCTGTGCAACCGTGGGACACCAAAACTCCTCGGGACACCAAAACTCCTCGTGTCCTGCCCTGCTCGCAGTGCTCTGAGGTGTCTCTGCCTGCCTTGTGCACAGCACCCTGCGTGCTGTGACCTGGGCAGCTATCTCCACCAGCGCTCCCTCGCCAACCCTTCCCTCATTATGTGCTTAAACGCTGTCGGCTTTTTGGTCAAATCGATTTCAAAGGGATACTTGAAAGAGGAAAGCACATAACCCTGTGAGGTGAGGAAAGCTGAGCGGATGAATGAGGAGGGACCGGAGAGGGGAAAAATAATTATGTGGGCACATGTGTGGAATATTTTCCAAAGTGCTTTAACGTGGGGAATTTTTTCCTGAAGGGAATGGTGCTAAATCAAAGAAAAATGGGGATTCATAACTGTGGGATACAATTGTGGACTATTTTCAGGGCTAGCAAGATCTATTTGGAGATCTAAAATAGGTATTTTATCAGTGGTTTCTCTGAAGAGTTAGACCTTGCTTGCACCTGTAAATAATCTGTGCTATCACCCCCGTGAAACACACTTCATTCACGCTTTTATTTTATGTGCATTTGTCTGTGCAACCCCAGTTAGTGCAGTGTGCTGAACTACATCCGTCACTCTCCAGCAATAAGTTACTTGCAGCCTAAAATAAGGAGCAGTGCCTTGGGAAGCTCCCAGTGAAGGCTCAGTGGGTATTTCCAGTGTGTTGTGCCACGGACCGGTCTGGGTTGGGTGCAGTGCCTGGGAATCCTTCATGGCCTGGACGTGAGGGGTCAGCGATGTCATGGAGAGGGGTAAATGGCAAGAGGTTCCCTCACTGCATCAGTCACAATGCTTTATTTTATTTTATTTTATTTTATTTTATTTTATTTTATTTTATTTTATTTTATTTTATTTTATTTTATTTTATTTTATTTTATTTTATTTTATTTTATTTTATTTTATTTTATTTTATTTTATTATTCTTTAAATACGGAGCTGCTATTTTTTAAGTTCATCTTTCGTATGTGTGCACGTGCACACATTTTGGATCAGCTGCATGCACTTCACACAGACACCCAGGTTGATTAAAAATTTATTTGATCTCTCTAAGAATTTTCATTTTGTTTCCTCTGACAAGTCCTCCTGGCTCTGGTTTTCTGTGGAAAAAGCCAGCCCCAGCTCTGGAGAGCCTGGAAAGTGAGACATCTCCAGTGTACTCCAGCACGGGAAGAAATCGAGATGTCATTTTCAGGCCATGCATCATTCCTTGAAAGTAAGCGTGCATATTTTACATAATAATTGCATAATTACTTTCTACCTCTGCGCAGGGCCAGTTCTTTTGCATCATACCAGCAGCTTTTAATAGACATCTTAAAGACTCAGTTATCTTTGGCAGTATCCTGGCAGCTTGGCACACGGCGCACGCTGTAACAATGACACCAGCTCCCTTCTCCCCCCCTAAAGCACCACATTACCAGGAACGCAGGAAAATCTGCCCGGAGCCTTCAGTTGTCTCCCTGCTTTGCCTTGCACACCCACTGCAGAAGCTGCTGCAGTGAACACGGGGGCACTGGCACTGGGTGCCTGGGGACCCCAAGGTCCCCCCTGCAGTCTCCCCACTTGGCATCAGGCCATCAGTGATTCTGGTTACAAGCACGGCAGCAGCTGCCCCTGTCCCTGAACTCCCCAAATGCCCCTGAATTCCCTCAGAATACCTTCAAGGCCCCAGATTTTCCAAAGCTCTTGCACCTGGGGTCAGCTCTGAGGCACACGGCGGCGGGTGGCAGCCCGGGGCCCCTGGGTGCCGTGCGGGAGGTCGCTGTCCCCCAAAACACCTCCGTGCTGCGCCCAGCGAGCTCAGATCCCACAGAAAAGCTTTTTTAACAAACCCACCAAGCCCCAGGCACCAAGTCCTTGGGCTTTGCTCTCATTCCCAGGCTCGGTGTTGTGTAGGAAGCTTCTAGTTCAGCTCTCCGTGACTAGGTGAGCGCAAAAGCAAAGCCCGTGTGCACGTGCAGCTTCAAAACCTAGGCTGCAGCAGCACAGCAGGCACCTTGCTGTTATTATTATTATTATTTTTGTGGAGGTGGGGGGGATCTTCAATAGCTTTTAATAATTACATTTAATAAATGAGTGAAAATAGCCTCTGAATAACTTAACATTCAGGAAACAAAGCTTGAGGTGCCATGCGTTTCCAAATATCTGTTTATTGCATTCTAATGTTGATGGAAAAGGGAGAAAAATGTTGACAGCATTTTCGTCAAATTCTACCCATTTATGACCGTATGAAATTAAAGCTTTTATACACATATAAAGGAGCTCCAAAGGGAACCAATATGGTTTTCCTGCTGAAGTCTGCTTAAAGCATTTAAGAAATATGATTACATAGCTCAATATTTCATATAAAACAATATGCTCAACCATTTTAATTTTCCTGTACAGAATTGTTTTTATGTGAATTCATATTGCATTATTTTCTGATTGCGACTAAATTAGAAGTATATGGATATAAATGATTTACATTACATTTATTGTACACAATCTAGGTAAATATTATGAACTAATTCATCAGGCATATCTCAGCTTTCATAGAAATGATCTTTGGGGCATTTTGCATCTTACATAAACTCTTCCAGTTGAGGGATTATTTGACTGTATTTGAAACTATTACAGCATTAATTTAATTGCGTTTCTGCATAAGAGTTAGCATTACTTTCTGATAAGAAACATGGAATGCAGAAAGAAAAGAGGTATGGTAGGTTTTGTCTGGAGTGTTTATTTCTTTTAGGTTGATTTAGAAGAGCTGTGTAGCGAGCCCCTGGCTAGTTTTATGCCAGTTTTATGCCATCTCAAATCCTAACACTTCCCTCAACCACCGATATGTGAACGGGTTTGGCCTGCTGGGAACCACGGAGTTTGGGGACAGGACGAGCAGGACCCTACAGTGCTGCAGGAAGAGAGAAGTGGGACAGGTGCTTGCATGCGTTCCCCCATTCCTTTGCCATCGCTGGCCTTAAAAAAGCAAAAGGCAGCAAAAGGAAAGGAAAATGAAGCAAACTGTGCAGAGGGGGGCGAGGGAGCAAAGCCACAGCTCCTGGGGCTGGGGGCCCAGCTCCTGCACCGTGGTGCTTCCTGGCTGTGCCGTGCCGTGCCGTGCCGTGCCGTGCCGTGCCGTGCAGCAGGGTGTAACAGATCCTGCAGGCCAGCTGCCCGGAGCGGCTGGGGAGCCGGGCGCAGGGCTGTCAGTTCCATCATGAGGAAATTGGTCTTTTGGTGTAATTTTCCTCCAGTAATTAGTCTCTCTGTGATTTTTTAGACTTTGTGTCATGTTGTGAATGCAACATGTTCGACAGCATACCTGCCGGGGAAAATATCTTCTGTGATGGGTAAGAAAACATCATTTTTCACGAAAGACATCAGAAAAATTGAAGGCAAAACTTGCAGACAGTTGGGGGCAAGATGACTTTCAACGACAAGAAGGGCTCTCTCTGAGCTGGTCGCCACACCACAAACTGCTCTCCCCTGCCTTCTCCGGGGCTATTTGGGGTTCCCGTTTGGTGGCAGCACCACTTGGGCACACAGATGGGTGGCCGGGGGGAACGGGGCTGCTGTGGGGGCAGCCCTGACCCCGCACACTGCACCTGGGGCTGCACCACCTGGGGAACGAGGCAGCCAAAAAACAAGGATGGCAGCAAAGTGCTACCCAAACGAAGGCCTTGCTTCTGTAGAGGATTGTGTCTCATGGCCAGGGGTGTGACTGGGTTAGTGTGAGTGGAACACTGAAGCTGTTAAATTTAAGCTTTGGGCCTTCCTAATGCAAGTGAGGCAGGTACGTAGTGGGGTTTCTGTGCTGTGTCCAGACAAACGCCAGCAGCATCACGCCAGGGATGCTCAGCGCTGCTGGGACAGGGCTGGGGCAGCTCTGGATGAGGCTGATGCCAAATGGGTTCAGCGAGGGGAAAAGCCCCAGAGCACAGGCGCTCCTCTCCTGTTTCAGGGCATCCCGTGCTATCCGCTGTGGGGTCTGCTCCGGGACGGGCCGTGGGGGGGTCTGGCTTCGCGGCAGGGCTCGGGACTCAGCTCAGAGCCCATCCATCACGCCCAAATTGCTCGGCGGCCTCCAGGACAGCGTGAGCAGCACGGAGCAGCTGTTCCTCCCCGCCGCAGCCGCGGTGATGGACTGCCAAGGGCACAGCCGCCTCCTCCTGACGCCTCGCTGCCTGCCAGCCCAGGTGAGGGCTGGCGGGAGTCAAATTTTGGGGCAGCCACGGGCTGCTGGGGAGGGAGCGGAGCACGGGAGTGCGAGGGAGGGCATCATATGGCTCTGGGGTGGCTCAGGGACAGTGTGGGGTCCTGGGGTCCTGGATCCCAGGGGTCCCAGCATCTAGGGTCCTTGCCTGGCTGCCACCCTTTCCAGAGATAACCGCTTGCTTGCATGGCTGCTTACAGAGGCGTGGAGCTGCCTCTGCCGAGGCTCGCGTGGACTGAAATAAGGTGAAAAGCTGCTTTTCTAAAAGCGATAGATAATTCAGGGTAGTCTCTCTTGATTGAGTAGAAGTTAAAATACCATATGTGTTAGGGCTTGCAGGATACTCTGTTATTTTTAACAGCCGCACACTTGTAGGAACTGCAGCTAAATATGTTTTCCAACAGGAATAAAAGTACAGGCTTAGGTATTTTATGAATGGCAGCTGTGTTAGGAGTGACTCCATCAAAATGCGTGCGCTGAACGGGTAATCCAGCCGGGGATTTCGCTGGCGCTGCGCGGTGCCCGGAGCGCCGTGACGGCCCCCCCAGCCCAGCGGGAGCGTGGGGCACCCTGCAAGCCACGGGGTGCTGCCAAAATCGTGGGCACCTGGCCTCCCTCTGCTGCGGGGTGCTCGGGAGAGCGTCCTCACCCTCTCCTGCCTTTATGTTGCACCTTGCCTGAGATAATCGGGGGGACAATTTCTGTCTTGGGTGCCCGAGCACGCCGTAGCCTGGCGGGGGGACGGGCGGGCGGCTTGGTGACACAGGGACCCCGAGGGACCGCCCGTGCCCAGGCGCCACTAATCGTCTTGGGGCCGCGTGCTGCCAAGCCAAGTCCTAAAAGTTATTTTTTTTTTTTCCCCATCAGAACTTCAAGCTGATCGAAGAAACAAACACTTTTAATGAAACATATGCAAGATACTTAGAAGGAGAAGATTCACAATGCATCTGCTGTGGGACCAGAAGGCTTATCAAAAGTGTGAAGTAGGAGGAGAAAAATTACTAGTGTATGATGCCAGAGAAGATTACAGAAATATTAAGCAGAAGGAATGCAAACACGTAGAGCTGGCGACGGCTGGCGCGGCGCCCCGAGCACCAGCAGCCCCCGGGGCCCATGGCCTGGCCTTGCCACGGCCCCCTCGGCCCACGGCCACTCGTTGTGGGAAGCTTGGGGGGCTCGTGTGGTCGGGAAGGGAGATGGGGACCCCACACGGCACTGGGGCTCACGTCCTCGTCCTGCTCCCAGGTCGCCCACCACAGGCCGGGTTTCGGGTGGTGGCCCCGTCCCCATCCCGGTGCCGCCTCCCAGGAGCTGGCGGATGCTGCGATGGCCATTTCTTTGTGTTCCCCTCTACGGAACAAAAACTTCAATGTAATATCCGTTTCCTCGCGTCGCGTTTTATTGAAAGCATAAATATTGTGAAAAACCGTCGTTTCTGGTGCTAATGTATTAGGTTTCTTATCAGCTGGAGCATCACGTAATTATTTCTGTTCCACCTTCAGGAGCGCGTAGACATATGGCTTATCTCCTTCAGCCACTGGCCAAATTCTGCTCTCCCTTAACCCGTGCAACCTGAGTGGATTCAGCGAGGCCGCACAGTGAGGGCTGGCGGCAGCATCTGGGGCTCCCACGTATCACTAAATGAACGCTTTCCTCTTCCAAGGCTGCCATCGTGCCCCTCCGCACGCAGCCTGTTCTCGCCCTGCGTTGGTTTCCTCTCCCCGTCAGCCCCACCGCAGCTGGATGGAGCCCAATATCCAGCCCCCGGGTGCTGTCAGCGCTGTCCCAACTCTCCCAGCACCCACCCAGGACCGCGCAGGCTTCCCCCTGCCCACGAGGCGGGCGCTGCCGTCTGTCCCCGGGCGCTGCGGGTCCGTTTTGCCCGAGGTTACCTGCCGCAGCAGACCCCGGCAGATGCCGAGGTGCCAGGAGGCAGGCTTAATGTATGCTCCTGACCTTTCCGAGAGCCCTCCGAGCGCTGCATCTGCCAGCACGTCTCCCCGGGCTGGGGGAGGAGGGGGCACAGGGGCAGCCCCCGAAATGAGCGGCTCCTTGGGCCACCTCCTGGCACCTCTGGCAGATCGAGCATTTTTACAAACGCACCATTTTTATGGTTTGTTAATAGCTCTCGTGGTGAAACGGGGAGCCCGAAGTGTCCCGCACCTCCCAGCAACCTGTTGCCTGCTGGAGAACCAGCCCCATAGAAGTCAGATTTCTCCATGGCTTCAAAAATTTGCAAAAGCAAGCCAGAAACAAAAATAAACTGAAGAATGCAAATAAAATTCTTTCCAAAACACCCATGCCGACGTGTTTTTTTTTTTTTTTTTCTTTCTACCACTGTCTTTAAAAAAGCATCTGGCAAGCCTTTCTTCAGATTTATTTTAGCTGAACGCAAACAAACAACAAAACTCTAATAAGCATGGGAGCGTGTTCATTAATGGTTCTGGCTACAGCTTTTGAAGATAAGGTGAAGAACTGAGAAAAAGTTTTGCAATTTTGTTTGCAGAAATACATGCGATCCCCATGAAAGGTTATTAATCCTACCTGGCTGAGGCTTTGAGGCTTTCCTCATCCTGGTCGACGGCCTCCAAAGAACAGGAGCTTGCGCTTATTGTTTGACTATTTGTCAATGAATGACACTTAAGTGGCCATCAGAAATGTTCAAGGTTCCTTTCTCTTTTTTTTAAACATGTTTTCTGTGTGCAATGAACGTCTAAATTAGAGCGGGGCTCTTTGTGCTCACATCCTCAAACTGTTTCATTTGCATGCGCTGGGTGACCGGGTTTTATGGCTGGGAAGTTGGCCTTCAGAAATGGAATTCAAAAATTCATCAACTTGAAAAGAGCTGTTGGGCATAGAAATCAGCTGATCATTTCTCAGCAGGGCATCTGACATTGCCAATCTGAGCTACTCAAATGGCCTGGCAGCCCCACAGAAAAATAAAATAAAACCCCACAAATAGGGAAAAACCCTTCTCTGGTGTGACTCCAAGCCAGCAAGAGGAGGGATGCTGGTGCTTGGCGAAACACGGGCAGGGGGAAATGCTGCAAGTTCCCGGATCCCGTCACCTTGGAACATGGCTGCAATAATAGAATACAGCTGTAAAGATATAATTTAGGGAGCATTACAGTTATGCTTTTCAAAGGTCAGCATAGCACCGTCTAAATTGGCTTCACGGGGTTTTCTACAAGGAAAGATAAGAGCAAATAACCTGTAGGCACGATCCCTAATGAAATCTGTTCCCGCATGTAAATTTGTGCTCTGTCCTGCCTCTCGCACACACTGCACAGAGCACGGCAGCCCTTGGAGCACCTGGAAGCTCCAATTCCATCCGCCGTGGCCACAGGACCAGCAGGGCAGAGTGCTGGCACCCACCTACCCCAGCCTGGGTGCCCAGCCGAGGGGCTCAGCCCCAGCCTGCACCCCGAGCTGGACAGAAATAATGAGAGAAACGTGATTGTGACAGGATAAATGAGAGTCATTAGGAGAGATGGGGCTGATCCGATCGGAGCCACCAGGACTGAATTTCCCAGATTCGCTTAATATTCGTCGTGCATAATTTCCAAGAAGTCGTTGCATCTTTGCAGAAATTTCGCTGCACACCTGCACGTCGCGATGGTTGTTTCGGGCCTCGGTCACGTGCTGCCTTCCCCAAACCATTGATAATCACGTCAGGTTACTCAGGAGCAGCCAATATTTTTGTGCAAAGCTCAGATAGTAGCAGGTAATGAGTATTCCCATCTCAGCAGATTTCTAATGCAAACTCATACAGAGAAATATTACACATTAGCCTCCTTTAGAGGAAGCTCATTAAAATAGGAGTGTTTGCGCTCCCACTGCTGTATGAAGATGTTGCATTTTTCAGATTTGATTCCTAAACCAATTAGTTTTCCGTGCTATAAATGCCTTTCTTTATACACTACGCATTATAAGGGAGGGTTGTCATTTCTTTAATGGGAATCATTATTTGAGCTGAAATGTTTGGTCTGGTGAGTCAAGTTTGTTTCTGTTGTGCAGAGCAGAAATGTGGCTGCCGTTTGCGTGCTGCCGCTTGCGGACGGGGTTTCTGGGTGCTTCCCCAACTCCAGGCACGATGCGACACCTGCCTGAAAACAAGACGAAGCAGCTGGACCAGCACACCCTTTGCAAAACGATCTGGGTATCGATGTTAAAAACCAGAGCATTTGCAGCATCAAAAGAGCCCAAAGGTTGCAGCCCAGACCTCCACAGGAGCCACCTGCGGCAGCAAGCAGCCGGCTGTGCTGCGGGAGCACTGTGGCCATGGTGAAGAAGTCGGGAGGGGAAGGAAGGATCGAGCCACAATTTATAAATCTGAACTGCAGAGACCTGGTTCAAGAATGTGCAAAAGGCAGGGGCTCGGTGGGAGGCTGGAAGGAGCCGGTGGCCAAGCCCCCAGCTGGGCTGTAGAGGGCTCCGATCAACGCTTTTTTGGTGTGTCTGGAACTGGCTGGAATTTCATGCTGCTGAGAAACATCCTCCGCAGTCAGAAATGTGTCACTAAGCGCTGTCTGCATGATCTGAACGAGTGTGTGGGTTTTCTGCTTGCTGATGCTAAAAAGCTGGTGGAAGCTGGTGCCACCAGTGGAGAGAAGGGGGCTGCAAGGTCCCACCGCTAGGAAAATCTGACCTGTGAGGGGCCTGGGGTAAATAACCCTCTTTTCCTGCATATTTCAACCCTGTCTGTAAAGTATTGAGCTAGCAAAACCCCTTGTTCCTTGTTAGACGTATGCCCTGCAAGAAGCTTGAGATGTTTAGAAGACGCACAGAAGGAATCTGTTAAATTCCATTTGCATTAAATTAACTTGGGTGGTCCACGCGTTATCGAACATCTAAAGGACCGGGGAAAATGTATAGCTTAAGAAATCTATTATCACGCCTACTCCAGCGGTGACCCGTGTAGCTGATGTCAATCTGGTTTCTCTTAGGGAGACTCGTTCGTTCTCGCTCCGAGTGAAACTATCCAGCCTCCCCGAGTGGCCGCGATGGGTGGCTCTGGGTGCTGGGCAACATCTGCGGGGCGCTCACCGGCGGCCGTGACCGAGCGCCCTCAGCCACGGACGGCAGTGGAAAATTCCCTTAATTTCTGCAGCGAAACAGAGCCACTGCCACATGACTGCTCATTAGCCATAAACAATAATTCTCTTTCTATTTGTCCACATTTAGCGCAGCTTTATAAAAAGTCAGCGCCTGATAGACTAAATCATCGAAATGAAGACAGTGAGCCAAATTTAGCTTTCATTTACTGCCCTCAGGAGAGATGACCAGAATGTCATTAATAAAGTAAACAGCAGTAGGTGGCTTACGAGTGAAAGACATTAATTCCTGAAAGCAGGACACACATGGCAGCATGTACATTGGCCAATAGTTTAAAAATGATTACATCTGAGTTGTTTATACAAACGTGGCTAGATTTTGTTTTCATCTGAACTGATCAGACTGTCCTGAAAACCAATCTCAGTTCTGATTTCTATCCGGTCTAATGGCTCCCTGACCTATATCTGCCGCTTAGAGTGCGCACGGGCAATACCAGCAGGAAAATGGTATTGCCTCCGTGCGCAGGGCCCGGGCAGAGCACAACACCAAGTTTCCATGGTGTATTGGCAGTGATGGAGCGCAGCCTCAGGTGGGCACGGTGACAGTGTTAGGGCTGTGTGCCCCACCAGGAGGTGGCAGCGCCCCAGGGAGCAGCAAATCCTTGCTTTTGCCCCTCGGGTTTTGCCCTCTGGCTCTGCCCCATGCCCCGCTGTGGCTTCCTCCCGCTGCCTGGCTGTGGTGGAGGGGCCAGTAGCACGGCCAGTTGGGGGCACAGGTTCATGCTGGTGATCAAGTGTGCTGCTGCATTTGGAACAGGCCTGGGTACTGACGAATCCCTGCAGAAAGTCCTGCCATCAGAAGCTCTTTCCAGCCATGGGGAAGTGTTCTCCATCCTGGATGAGCGATGTGCCATCTCGGCTCCATGGCTTTCATTATTTCAGAGAGCCACTAGCTCAATTTCTTTGGTTCATATCCTCCAAAATCATTTTAATAATGCAAGCAATGATCAAAAGGCTGTGCCTTCACCCACGGGAGACTTCAGCCCAGCAGCAAGACTTGCTTTTTGCCAGCTGTGAATACGAAGCAAGTCTAGCGCACGCATCCAGAAGCAGAATGACATAGCTGGGTGACGGCATCACCGCACCTCACCGTGCTCATGGTGCAGGGCAGAACCTGCTGCCTGCCTCCTGTGCCCTCCTGTACCACAGTGCCACTCAGTAGCCCTGGTACATTTGTGGGTAAATGTACAGACAAATATTTTGCTCTTCTTCTCTGCCTCTCACGGGACGAGGCAGCAGTCACACCGAGGGTCAAGTCCCAGAAAATAGGGCAGTGCTTCGACCCAGGCATTCAGCTGGGTGTGCACTGCTACGTTGTTGGGCAAAACCACTTGTTTGTTGCCAGCCATTAGTGATAGAGAGGTTTCGCTCCGTGCTTTGACAAACGCCTGGCAGGAACGCTTCCAGCAGCCCCGTCAATCCTTCTGGCACCTGTTAGCACGCGGGAAGCGGCTGCAGGTAATTCCGTCATCTATCTGCGGTGCTAAAAAAAAATCACAAAAGTAATTCCAATTATTCACTTAAGTGAATATTTGATACTAAGTGTAATAAACTGGAAACGAGGTATAAATAAAATATAGGTTTTTAAAGTGCTGTAATATGATGGTAAAGAGCTCATAGGTTCTTGTAATTAAATGGTCTGTGTGTAAACAAACAACCGTGCTGCTAGCTCGACCGTCCGCGGCAGCTACCGAGTAGGAGCTTTCTTGAGTAAGCCAGGAGGAGAGATACTGCTCGCATTATTATCTCTCTTATTTATTAACAATTCCCAAACACACAATAAACTCACACAACGCATTAGTTTGCAATCAATAGCACTCTTTGGGCGTAAGGGTTTATGTCTTCCTTTCTTGCCATCTGAGATAGGAAGCCAAAACGAGTATGACGGCGAGCTCCCCGCGCTCAGTTAGGAAAGTCATTTTTCATTTCAGGAGAAGTCCTCTCCAATAATGGAAATGCTGAAGGTTATTACAATAATAAATGAGTTGGCAGTGTGATTTATATAAGAAACTAATGTACTTTCTTACGGAGCACTGTTTAATTCCTTGTAAATCTTGCTCTTGCCGGACAAGCTCTGACTCCAGAGCGTCTCTGCTGAAAGGCTGCAGAAGCGGGGGTTCATGTGGTTCATTTCTTGTTGTCCAAACAGCTGTTCCTGATAGTCCTCCCTGCAGGTATCTGTTTGGGGATTAGTAATGCTTCACATGGTCGTACATCACAAGAAGTGGATGTGTAATTACATTAAACATGCTTCATCTCCTTGGATTCACGTATCCCAAATCACTGATATTGGCTCAACTCAATGAATTTTCTTCACAGACCGTTCTACTTTTTTAGCATAATGTACTCTGCGCTGGTGAGAGGCCCAGCATCAGAGAACAGCTTTCAGCCCAGTTTCCAGCAGGACCCTTCCTCCTGCATGGGGAGGACCGCCCGTTCCTTGCACACCCGTGCTGTTGATGGCATCCCCCTGTGTCTGGGATGCCGGCTGCCCCCACTGGGGGATACCAAATGTGTCGGGGTGAAGCCTTCTGAGTGAGATTCGGGCTGGATTTGTTCTGGGTTAGAAGCAGACACCTCCCTGATGCCCGCAATACCAAATACGCAAGGGAAGTAGAGAAGGAACCAGCGGTGTGTGTAAGAAAAAAGGCTCCAAAGCTCATCGGGGAGGTGTTGCCCCACTCCATCCCCTGCAGACAGCCCAGGAAACACCGAGGTTTCTCTGTGTGAGGTTTGCTGTGTCTGGGGGCTCTGGAGGAGTGCAGCTGCTGTCAGGGAACCCCAGGCCATGAGCACCCTCCCGAGGCTCCTGCCAGGCTTGGTGCTGAGGTGCGTGCAGCCTGCACGCACGGCCTGCTGCCAGCTCAGGGAACGCGCTTCCCTTCCTCCATTTACCAGCACTGCCAGCTTAAAAAGAAACCCGATTCTGAGTGTTGAAGCTTCCCAGGAAAGTCCCACAAAGGACTGGCAGGCTCCCACCCAGCATTTCCCTCAGCTGCCCTGCTTTCTGCCGCAGCGCCCGCTGAACGCACGCAGCTGCGGCGCTGCTCGGAGGAGCGGGAGTCACACTTAGATGCCCAATGCATTTTTCATTTTCCTTGGGGGTCTAATCAGAAAAATCTATGATTGAAATAGATGAAGACAGTCACTCCACTCTTTATTGCAGGGGAAAAAAAAAAAAAAAGAAAAAAAAAAAAGAGTAAAATGAAAAATTAAAAGGGAAAGATGACAGGCATGAAAACTTTAAATGAGAACCTCATGCCTCTGGAGTGATTCACATCTCTGCATGTTTTGGTCCCCCCGTAGCTACACAGCAAAATCCATAAAGATTTAGTGTACTTCCAAGCACGGCCCCCCTTCACACTCATCTTTCATGACTGAGTCTCCTTGATTAAATCATGTTTATTTTAGTTTATCTCAGTCTCAGGAAGCCGCAGATTTGCCTACATCAGAGTCCTGACAAAATGAAAAAAAAAAAAGAAGTCCCAGACCTGGGAAGTCGCACCGAAACCATGGAGTTTTTCCCCAAGAAAGTCACTGGATCCCCAGCACCTACACGGTGGCCCATGGCAGCTCCAGCATCATAGCAGGCAGCTCGGTGGCCAGGACTTTGACTTTTCTGGGCTGTACAGATGCTGGGCTCCTGCTGACCAGCTAATGGAAATCAGAGGGGAAAAAGGGGGTTATTTTTTTGTGGCAGCACCCTTTTTCTGATGGTTTTCTCATGATGGGGGACAAACTCCTCCTGCTGTGCTGTAGCTGGGAGAGGGGACACCTCGGTGTGGTTCCTGCTGAGGGTCACCACGAGCGATGCCACCAGGACTGGCTGCGCTCAGCCCTGAGGATGCTGAGCACCCACAGCACCTCTGCCCCCTCGGTACAAGACCCAGTTTGTGCAACATGTTGCACAGATGTGGCACTCGTGCTCACCAAGGCTCCGTGATTCCCTCACGGTATTCCTGCAAAGTCGTGAGTTTGTTATCCTCTTTTCCAAGTCTCATGGCAGTGAATAGGGAGTGTCACCGATGTCCCCACCGACATCCCGCTGGCCCTTAGTGCAGGGGCTCGCTGCCCAGGAGAGCTGGGCATCCCCTCACAAGGCTATGGCTTGGCTGTGGATATCCTGGCTGTTACCTGCCCTGTGAATCCAGGTGCTGCGGCAGATTGACCCCTGCCAGCGGGTCAATATGTGGGTGGGCTGCAGCCCCTCCTGATGACTCAGGAGCTGCTTTGTCGGAGCCTATTTGAGGCCACACTCCTCCACAGTTCACTCTTTGCAATCCAAATTCCCCTTGCAGCTCAGAATATTTCTGAGCAGTTTTCAAACACCAGGACAATTTAGCAATTAGTCCCGATTTCAGAAAATGCTGAAAATCAGCGCTGGGCGAGTGCGCCATACAGAAACTTGCCCCACTTCTTTTCATCTTAGTCCTTAAAAACTAGCAAGCATTCAGTCTAAAATTCCCACTCTTCTTAAGAACCATCTTGTGAACACAAAGACGCTTATTGCACTGATCTCCAACCATTAATCATCGTGAGTGGCAGTTGCAAGCAGATCTGGGGAATTTGTGTGGCTTCGCATTCAGCTGGGTAAGTGCCGGGGTGGGAAGACAGCAGTGTCAGCGTGGCTGTGACTCAAACGGGAGGCCGGGAAGAAAAGGACTGGAAATTTTGAAACTGAAAATTAGCACACTCGAGCTAGAGAGAAATCGCACATTTTTAACTGCTCCATCCTTAGTATTTAGATAATGAAGTTTTTCTTCTCTAGTCTTTTAGTGAAGATCACTTCCTAGAGCTCAAAGAGAAGTTGTATTGCAATTGCATTGCTGGGCAGCAGCACTCTGTGCCTGTAATGTAGGAGTGCTTCCTCACTCTCACCTTTAGGTATGCGATCTTATTAATTTTTCCAGTGATCCAGCAATTACTGAGGATAATGGACAAGGTGGATGAGGTGGATAGCTAATTCCCTTTGCTGTCTTTTTTTTTTTTTTCCCTCCATTTTTTCTTTTTCTTTTCCTTTTTTTTTTTTTTTTTTTCTGAGGAAGAACAGAGGAAGGTGGGGAAGAAAGGAGAGCTGTAATAAGACATACTTTCATGTAGTTGTATTTAAAGAATCACAGAATACTTTCCTTCCATCTTCCATCTTCTGCAAAGCCGCGGAGCATTTCAAAAGCATCCGCACATTCAAACGGCCAGGAATATTGTGGTTCATACCTCTCCTCCATTGATCTCTAATTCTACCATTATCCAATGAAAAATACCAATAGCAATAAAACAGAGAACTAGATGTGCCACAGACAATCTTCAAACGGATGGCTTGGCGAGTGAGAGGAGGAAATGAAGCACTTAAATCTCTCATCAGATGTTCTGAAAATTATTTCAGCTGCTAAAAATGCTAAACAAATTTTTATTTCAAAGGATATGTTCCAAAATCTTCCCCTTTGATAATTGCTTTTTTTTTTTTTTTGAACCATCTGTCATATATTTCATTCCAGTCCCGGAGGGCCAAAGCTCCCTCCCCTGCGTGCCTGGGGGGCGAGCGGCCGCCTCCCGCCCGGCCCCAGGTGAGGCTGCGGGGCCAGCTCCGGCTCCCGGGAGGGTGGGCACCGTCTCTGCTGGTTAGGGTTTCTCGCTCTGCATTTTTGTCATTTTAAACCTTTTTTTAAATTTTTTTTTCTTCCCAATTTTTTATTTTTATCTTTAGAGTTATCTAGGTTTATATTTAAACCTTGCCCCCCAACCTTTCAAAATCCTTGGAGGCTGCACCCTTTGCCCTTAAGCCGTTTTCACTTACTGATAATCTCAATCAGAAAGCTGTTTCTTTTTTTTTTTCTTTTTTTTTTTTTTTCTTCTTTCTTTTCTTGGAAGTTCCTTCAGTCACAAAACGGCTAAAAAAAGCACTAGAACTGGCCTGCCTCGCTGCTTTGGCAAGACGTAACTGGATTTTTCCTGCGTTTCTTTTTTGCTTCTCTTTGTCTGTCGAAAGACAACCTCTCCCAACGCCCATGCAGAGACGTGGTCTCGGTGTCTATATCTGCTCGAAGTGAACAGCGAAGAGGCAGAGCCCTTGGTAGAGCACCCAGCAGCCAGCCCAGTGCCCCCCAGTCCCCTCCAGTGTCCCCAGTCCCCCCACGCCTGCAAGGAGCGCTCGCCCAGGCAGGTCATGCCAGGAGGTTTCAGGCTTGCAAAATGCTTTTGGTTTGGTGATGTTGTTGGCAAAATATTTGCTTCCAAATTGGTGTGCGGTGTAGAACAGGAGGGCTTGGTGCCCCCCATCCCCGCATCCCCAGCCTTTTGGCTGTGGGGTGGCCACTTCTGCTTCTGCAAAGCCAAAGAGAGAGGCACTGCCCTCATGGACCCCCTCCACGCACACCCACGCAGGTTGATATCCTCCCCAAAACCAGGAACCCCACTCCCTAAGCCACCCGCAGAGTAGAACAAGCCCCTTCCCTCCCACACGGGCTCTCTCTCCTGTTTGGAGGGGAAAGGCAGGGTCCCTGTGCGAGGTCTCTGTGGCTGCACAGCCCGTGTGGCACGGTGCGGGCGCAGGGTCTGGCTGCGGAGCCGCGGTGCATGCTAATGCCTCGCTGGCTCCCTGGTGCCAGCAGTTGCAGCTCATCTGTTGGCAGTCGGCAGTGTGCTGCGAAAATGTATCTATTGGATTTTTTTAAAAAAAAAAAGGCTATAGGGTGACCAGATGTTCTGGGCACCAAACCAAAACAGTTCGAGGGAGGGGGAGTACGATGCCTCTCCTCAAATCGCATTAAGTCCCGGGGTTGTCTGCTCTCTGCGCAAAGAGCTCGGTCCTTCAGGGTACGCTGAGTAGCCTGGAGGCTGCAGAAGGCATCTTCCTCAAAGATGGGCTGTTTATGCATCTCCGTCTCCATTTGACCCGTGGCAATAAGCTGTACCTGCATTAAGACTGCTCTCGCGCTGGGCATCCTAGGATGAAGCTCTCCTTAAGGGACGGGGCGCTGCTGACAGCCCCCAAAGCCTCAGGAGCCACACAGCAGGGTGATATCGATGCTGGCTGATGTTTTTATGGGTACTGCCCCTAAGGGTTTTAAGCAGGGTGCTTGGTACTGGTGGAAGGCATTGAAATGACCATTTTGGAGCCTGCAACGCTGCCTTGTCCAGTTTCCCTCCTGCCCCTGATGAAAATGCCCTCGGCAGGCAGGAGCATCTTTCAGTCACCGGTTCTTCTTGCCTGCCTAGCTCCTGGGCGTTTTGCCACACTTAACAAGAGCCAGGGCAAGCTGGGCCTCACACAGGGCTCACCCCACCCGCTGGTGGCCCAGGTTTGTCCCCAGCACGTTAGGGGTCTTCTGGGGAGTGCAGAGTGCGGGGTCCTGGAAAGCAACTGAGATATAGAGGTGAACTGGCTGTGTTTTCAAAGTCAGATCCCAGGGCGTTACAGGGAGAGGGAGAAGAACTGGTCCCCAGAAACATTGCTGAAGATACGGGGAAAAAAAGAAGTTTCCTTACATCCCTCTTCTTCATTCAGGTGCTGCAGGAAGGGCAGGGTAGGGACAGCAGGACAAATCCTCACAAGTTTCTCCAAGACCTCATCAGCCCCACTTTTACCTCCCTCCTTCCTTCTCTCCCCTCTCCAAATCATCTGGATTTTTGCATCGTGGCCCCTTCTATTCCCATTTCCACCCATTCTCCACAAACCATATGTATGTGCTGGTTTGCAAGAATGGGGCCTTGCACGAGCCCCGGAATAGCAGCAAGCCCAAGAGCAGAAGAAAAATCAGCCTGAAAATGAATAGTTCCCCCTTAAGATAAATGCAAATCAGAGAGCCTGAAGAATAGTGGGAAATAAAGTGAAGTGAAGTCCTGGAAACTATTACCTCCTGCTGGTAGTTTAGGACTGTACAAGAGCCAAGTCCACAGACATCAAAGTATTTACAAATTCAAATAAAGTCAAGTCTCATGGTGCTGTAGGAAATGGGATGGGCTGATGGGGACCCAGTGTGGGTTCCTTCATAAAAGGGAGGAATTAATCTGGGAAGGGATTTTATCATATGAAATCGCTGCACCCAGCCAAGGCTGAACGTGAATGGTGGTTACAACCACGGCCCTTTGAGCCAGCGTCAGCACTGCACTATCTGCACTTTGCTTGCTCTCTGGTGCACGTGGGCAGCTGAGGAGCTGTGGCAGCACTCGGTCCCTTGGGGCATCCCCTCGGATGCTGGCACAGGGCTGGCAACATCCCTACTCTTGGTAACCTTCGGTCAGAGGAGGACTCGCCCGTGTTTCTCATTTCTGGACATCGCGGTCTGAAAGGCAGAAGGACAGCTCGTGCCCAAAGGTTCTCAAAAAGCAGTTCACCCATGCCCTGAAATTTGAGACCCAAATTCCTGACTGCTGCACTGCACAAAGACAGAAATTGTAGGGATAAAGGAGGGAGGGCTGCTGGTTGCCTAAATAATGTCTCTCACTAGAAACAAGCAATTGTTTTATGGGATATCTACCCCTACCACATAAATACGTGAATATTTATACACAAGCACATCTATGCAACTGTTAGAAACACCCGCCAGCTCTTACAGCCCAAGTCCAAGCCAAAATCCCCGTCCCCTTCCCTTACACCAAACCGAAAGGGGAAAATCTGCTCGCAGTGATGAGCATCCCCATCAGCTCTACAGGAAGACCACAGAAAAGATTACAAACCTCGACAGTGCTAGTTGCAGGGACATTATCCATAAAGCATGTAATCCTATCCAAACCTTCCGACAACGGTTTCACAGTACGCCAGAATTTTTTTAGGATATTTTCTATTTTCATCCCGTGATCCCATGTAATACATAGTCTTGGCATTTCTTATCACTTCCAACCATGCATTTCTCAATTTTTTTTATGTTTGTTCCAAATTTCAGTGCTGTGCATCCTTTTTGCCTTAGACCAAAAGCATATCACACATTCTCATCATTTTAATTAAACTAGGGCCAATCCAGGGCAAATGTTTGATTTTGACTCAAAAGGTGCATGCAAATCACAAATTCCATTTGATTCGAAATGGAAAAGGCTCCCTGCTACATCCTTACTGTATACGGAATTAAGCGGTCTGCCAAATTCACGACTGCACATCTCTTTAGAAAGGGCCTGTGTTTTTGAAATTAAAAAATGAATTCCCACATTAAATGTAAGTTGTGCATGCATTGTTTTTAAGACCCACAGCAAACAGCACTGCGCAGAACTCAGATCTTTTCACTGGAGGCAAGCGCCGTTTAAATTTATCAACTCTCAACAAGCAAAGACTTCAGCCTGGATACAGACTGAAATTTGCATTAAATGTCTGCTGAAACAAAATTTCCTAGCCTGTGAATGTTCTTAAAATGACTTCCTCTGGTAATGGCTTTCCATTAAAACCCCTTCCAAGTGCAGCTGCTGAAATGGCACCCATGGAAGGTATCAATGTGCACCTTGAGCTGCTGAAGCACGGTCCTAACGGGTGTAAAATGGGTTTTGTCCCACTAAAATTTGCTATTTATATCTGGACGAGCCTGGGACCACTGAAAACGTACGTGTGAAATACCAAAGCTCTGTCTCAGAAGCAGCCTGGGAGAGGGAGCGTCGGGCTGGCAGCCCTGACCCCTTCCTGCTCTGCCTGATCTGCTGCCGGTGAGCGCTGCAGATGGAGCCTCAAGCGCCAGTCACAACCCGGCACAGCACAGCCCTGCCCTCCCTGGTGAGGGGACTCGCTCCAAGGTCAGTCTGGGATGTAACCTTCATCGTAAAGCCCACCTTAGAGCTGCAAAATACTTCAGCTCGGTGTTTTTCCAGGAAGGATTCTCCACCAGGTATCACTGGTTGGGCTGCAGCTCTGCCAGCTCTCTGACCACGGGACGAAGGGCTCAGAGTGTCCCCTTTGAAGAGATGCTCAGAAGGCACTGGCTCTACCATGTGCTGGTGCATCCCTTCTCAGCTTGGGAATGCAGATCGTGCTCTGAGAGAGGTCGTCTTTATCATCAAGTCGTTCCTTCTTCCTGTTTCCCATTACTGACAGGGCATGAATTTGAATCACTTCTCTCAGTTTTTTTTTTTTTTATTTTATTTTTTTTTATGGAAAGTTCCTCAATGTATCTATTTTCTTCACGATTACCAGCTCAGCTAGACAAAAGTCTTGTCATGGGAGCAGGCTGTGTCCTCTCCGGCTTGGAGCTTGTCCAGAAGACAAGAACAAATTGGCTCGGTTGGCTTGAGAAACCCGCAGCAGCCGCACGTTGACATGCTATTTCTCATGCTCGCAGGGCAGACCGCTGGCTCCCGAGTTTGGAGAGTAGCTGCCGAGCCCGTGATGCTCTGAGGCCTGATGTGCTAGGACTTCGTGCATCCTACGCTCACATTCGAGCAGCTCAGGTGGCTGCATTCGTATTGTGCTGGCTGACAGGTTGCCTCCCCTCCCTGCTGCCGTTTCTGCAGAGCCATAAAGCTTGCTTGCACACCTCGGCTCTGATCATCCTTGCTTTCCTAATTATCACCCTGTCTCACTTCCTTTCCTCAGAGCCCTTTTTGTTTGGTGTTCCTCTTCCTTGCTGGTATTCACGTTGGACAAATCACATTTTTGGTCTCGGTCTCGTTAAAACAAACGAGCCCGGCCCCGGAGCTCGCTGTGCACGGCCTCGCTCCTCCTCGTGGCCTCTCCTCACCTGCCCATCTGCCGTCCCCCTGGTGACCGGAGTCCCTCCAGCTGTAGGTGCATGCTTTATATCCCAAAGAGCATTTTTGATGGTCTCTCTCACACTCCAGGGAGGATTTTTTGCCACGCCGTGGGTCGCCCCCCCAGGCTGTGGCGCGGGAGAGGGCAGCACACCGCGCGCAGGTGTTGGCGCACCGCTCTGCAGGATGCTACGCGCACCCCGGGGATTTCTCTCTGGCAAAAAGCAAAGAAGAAACATTTGTCATTTTGAGCAGTTCTCATTTCATTTCCTCCCTCACTGGCTGCTCTATTATGCGACATCTTATCGCTAGATGCTGAGGAGTCTCAGTTGCCCGAGCAGGCAGCGCTGCCGCTGTCACACGCGCTGACTACTGGCAGGGATAATGCTCCTGGAGCATCTTAGCGTGTAGGTCAGACAGCTTCACACCAAAGGCTCTGCAGGAGCTGCCTGCATTGCACTTCATGCCTGCTTGTCACACAAGGCCACAGCTCGTCCGTGCCGGGATGCAGCAGGGGGCGGAGGGCCGGGGCTGGCGCTGCCCACCGCACAGCGCCCTCATCCCTCCCGGGGCAGGGAACTGCTGCCCACTTTTATGGCCCAGAAAGAAGAGCAGTGTGGCATTCAGTAATTGCAGGCGTATGGCAAAGGAGCACAGCAACCACGCTGGGGAGATGTGTGCGTATTGCAAGCAAGGTCTTGGTACCTGCAGGGAGCCGTCTGCTTTTCCTGGTCCAGGTTGAAACCTTGGGGGAGAAATTCACTGCAGAGAGGGGAAGTTTCCATCTCTGCCGTCACAGCAGCTCGCTCAGAGCCGTTTACAAACCCATGAGACCTCTTACAACACCCTGCAGCTGCTCTCTGCTGGTGGAGCATATTGAAAACGTGCTCCCCCTTGGAGACTGAAGCACCCATGCAGGATGAGCAGTGCTTGGACCGGGCTCTAACACCCAGGAGCACCACTCCCAAACCCTGTGTGCTCCCCACTGTGACACCTGCAGGATTAGTGTGGCATCCCCTGCATCAGGCCAGGTCCTCTGAAGTGTTATGGCACTGGAACACAAATGTCATGGCCGGAACAAAACATTTTTTTCAAATTTCTTCTGCCTGAATGGCTCTTTTCAGACTGTGGGTCGATCAGAGTGGGGGCGCTGGGATGTGCCTGTAGGCACCCAGCACCATGGGGACACAGGATGGGCTCGGGGGCAGTGCTGGGCAGGCAGGCAGGGCTGGGAGCTGGGAGCTGGGAGCTGGGAGCTGGGTGCTTCCAGCACCACCAGCAAGGTCCCAGGCAGCAAAGCAGTGCCCTGGGAAAGCCATCAGGAGGCAGGGGCCGTGGTAGTGCTGGCACAGCTCTCTCTCCTGTGGAAACTCAGGCCCGCTGCAACCTCGGTTTCCTTTCCTGCATGTTTTCCTCAGAACCTAAATGTTTTTGCAGACAAACTGTATTTGAGTTATCTATTGATAGTGTATTTTCACATAAAAAAAAAAATCTACAGGGCTGTAATTTGGATGTAATGTTCCCCAAAAGCCATTCAGGCAAAATTTCTTTTTAACTGTGGCTAATTACGTACACTCGGTTGCTCAATACCAAAAATAAGAGCATCCAATGTAATGTTTATTATTTCTCTCACAAAGGGGAAAATCATAAATTCTTTCTAATGGGATCTTTAATAATAAAAAAGAACATAATCATTACTATCAAAAGATGTATGGCTTCCATGGGGTTTACTTACCAACATTTTGTCTGATTACATCTCTGTTACACTCACAGCATTAATTATTGGAGACTAATTAGGCAAAATCACAATGTAAACCCTAATGAAAACTGATCTTACAAAGCCCTAACTCTCCTTGCTGCATCCTTGCAGCTAGGTAAACTCCTGGCTCGCAGCAAACAGCAGACCTTGCTTGTTCACTGATTTGTCACCCTGAGCCTCCGCCGGGCGCCTGGGGATTAACGCTTCCCAGCGCCGAGCAGCTTTGCGCTGCCGCCTGCACAATTTGCTCCGTTCAAATTAAGCAGGACTCTCAGCGGTGCGAGTCCTCCAGCTTTGTGACTTCTCCGAAACGCTTCGGTTTCCTTTGCCCCGTCCTGGCCTCCCCGGCTCGTGCAGGCTGCTGCGCGAGGCCCCGGTGAGCCCCCCGCGTGGCAGGTAGCCCGCCTGCAACGTGACCTCCTTCCCAGCCGGGCTGGAAGTGCTTACAGCATCTTTACTCCGGCAGCTGATGTGCTTGCTCAGCTAAACAAGGTCACACAGTTCTCCCTCCCCAAGGGGCAACCGTCCTGGGATACAACCTTTCGCAGGAATACGGCGCGTTTCTGCTCGCTTGCACAGTTTTTTAGAAGTACAGAGGCTTGAAGGAGAGATTAGCCACCTTCAGCTCAATATGCTCCGCTGACTCCCTTGCTCTGTGGTGGGGATAAAAATAAAGGGGAGTTGGGGGGAGAGAAAATAGGTATTTGTGTTGTTTCTTTTTTTGGATAATAGATCCATTCCAACCAATTTGCACTCTCTCTGCCTTTAGCTTGGTGGTGATATGAAGCCGCATCCCCAAGGCTCTCCAGGACCCTTGCAAACAGTTTGCAGAGATCACTGCAGACAACGCAGGAACACAGATGAACACTGAACAGAAAAGTTTTTTTTATCTGCAGCAATTTCTCTCCTTGCTTGAGCCAAACAGAAGGGACGATGCCTGTCTGAGCACCACCTTTTCCCATCCAAGCATTGCACTGGTGACTGCTGCAGCGAGCCCTAGGAGAAGCTGCTGGTGGCACGTGCCGTGGCAGCAGCTCTCCAGGAGAGGAACTGCAGGACAGAGCAGAGGGAGGCCTTGTGTTTGGCTGCAGAATATGGTGCCTGCCCAGTAAAACTCTTCCTTCGGAGAGCTGGAGGTGCTCCCTAGCGGTCTGCTGGCCAGGAGAGACACGAGTTGCTACGCCCTGCCCTGTGCGCGATGGGCAGCGCGAGGAGCTCACCACCTGCCTCTACAGCAGCCTCGAACACGGCTGAGGAGCTGCTCCATGTCCTCCTTTACACATCTCTTCCTAGACTAAACAAGCCCATCTCTTCTGATCTCTCCACCACGGCCCCGCAGCCGGTCCTGAGCTTCCCAGGAACGCAGCGCCCAGCCCGGGGACAGCTCTCCTGCCGCGGCCTCCCACCAGCGCGGGGGATGACTTCATGTGTCGTACACATGACACTCCTGTTTATACGTCCTGGTACGATGTTTGCTTTCTTTGCAACAGGATGACATTGTGTACTCAGCCCAGACACAACCCAGATTGCTTTCCTTGGAAAGAGTCCCTTGTATAATGTTTTGCTAAATAAAAATAATCATTACTTGAAGCTGTGTCCTTTCTAGTTTCCCAGCGAGGCACATCTGAAGTTTTCATTTCTTTTTTTTTTTTTTTTTTTTTTTTTCTTTTCTTTCTTTTTTCAGTGCTTTACATTTTTACCCATCATTCATAATAATTAATATTGCGCAGAGATGATCTCGGCACAATGCACTTCAGATTCCTCACTATCAGAGCGATGCCCTCTTTTTCATATTTATTTCACTGGGCTTTTTGTATCAATTTCACATCATCCAGCCAAAAATAAATGTGGAAACTGGGATTTCTGTGCCTAACTTAGGCTGTTACAGCTGCCAAGCAGATGTGGCTGCATTTGAGTTTTCCTGTTTGTAAAATGGGTGCAGCTAAAGCTGTCTGTAGTGTAATCAGCAGCACAAACGACAGCCTGTGCTGTAAAGGATGTAGCATCTAGGACTTTTCATGCACTGTTCCTTGGTGCAAAGACTCGTTTGCAGGTGAAGGCCAAAACCACTGAAACTAACTTTAAAGGAAATAAGTGAAAAGAGTATAAAGAACAAAATGCCATGTTAAAATGCTAATGCATTTTAAAAGCTTTCTAAATTTCCAGGTTTTAGAGGGAAGGTAATTATTCTCTAACAAAAGAAGTCCTTGTCCTACACAATAATGCAATTTCAGCACTAATAATTCTTTCCAATCTTTTTTTTTTTTTTTTTTTTTTTTTTTTTTTTTTTTTTTTTTAAGTTCTTTTTAATCAGTATACTAAAGTCTGCTTGGGAATGGACTTTTGACCCAATCAGTGTCCATGTCCTTATTGTCTTTTAGTCAGACGTGAATCGAACAAATGCTCCACCACTGCATTCCTGGCACTCCTGAGGAAGTGAGTCCAAAAAAGCTGGGAAGATCAGCTAGGGAACAGCACCTGGGAAGAACAGCTACAAATTTGCACTTTTAGGGTAAGAAACCCTCTGAGGTACTTTGGGGTTCGTTCCCAAACCCAGAAGAAACGCATTCCTGACATACCTTTGGTGACAGCCAATATTTAAGCACATCAGAGCACAGTCACCAAGGTGCCTGCTTAATCCTTCAGGTCCCTGGGATAGGGCACATTTCACGTGCTTTTCGATATCTACAAATGTGGTTGGCATCTAAGCTTGATTTCTAATCAGGGGAGAAGTGCTTTTATCTGCCGTGGTTTGATGTCTGCTTTGGGATGCGATCAGCTTGGATGCTGTAGGCCACTAAATCCCATCCCTGAAGCCTGCCGGCAGCTCAGGTTTAACCAGAAAAGTTCTGAAAGTTCATACAGGGGTTTTCATCTGAGTGTGCTAAAAAATTGTCATCCTGTCAGGGTCAAACATACTTATTTTCTGCCTAAACCAACCGGGGATCCTTAAAATATATATTCCAGTCCTGGTGCCCATAGGGGGAGGTCCACGCACTGGACCTGGCATCCAGGGATGTCTTCACATCCAGTGACCCGCATGGCAAGAAGGGTAATCCTTTGGGCTCAGCTGCCTTTTCTGCTTGCTGCAGTGTGATGTGGCTCTGGCGAGATGTCCTGCACCACCTAGCTCCAGGTGCTTGGGGATGGGAACTATTTCAGCCCCTTTGTCAAAGCGCTGCCCGCAGCCTGTTCTCCTGAAGAGTCAGCGCCTGGAAATCCTCGGCGCAGGATGGAATAACAACAGCAGCCACAGTCCTAATAACAACAGCCATTTATCACGGGTGGTAGGGACTGGGGCAACTGATAATTACTGTACAGCTTTATTGGTAGTTAATTAAAAATAGATCCAAAGATGTCATGTAACCATTACTTTTGTTTGTAACCACGATTTAACTCTATTGGACTCTCTGCACCTCCGGCCACACAGCCAAACAATTTATTCTTCTGTAGTACTGCTCTGTCCCTGTAGGCCAATTAGGCAGAGATACCACCTTATGAAAGCAACACATGATGAAGCCACATGTCTTTGCTGCAATCAAGGCAAGTCATCACTTCTGCTGTTTATTTCTGATCTTCCCCACGGATTTCCTGGGAGGGTTTTGCCCTGAGAATTATATTTTGAACCTTCTAATTTATGCAGAGAAGATGATTCTGTGAAAGATAATATTGTGCAATTATCTACAGTTATTACTATAATAGTGAAATGGTGATCTTAATAATTATACTACTAAAGCTAGCATTTCATTAGAGGAGGGCGACGCTGGCTGTAACGATGCACTTTGATACACTCTTTCTGTGATTTGTTAATTGAGCTCTCAGAATCAAGTACTGATTCAGTGACCATAAACTCTGCTTCCTATAACATCATTAGATCATAAACTCCATAATAGCAGAAAGTTTTAATTACAGAGCACATCCTCTTTACAATAAATATTTCTCAGTTTCGCTTGCGGTGTGCGAGCACTGGGAGTCAAACAGGACTGCCACGAGGGTCTGCAGGACCCGACCAGGGCAGGTATTTAAGGTCAGCGAGGAGCAGCCCCCTCCTCCCCATCGAGTGCTGCAGCGCTGATGTGTCAAAGCCTCCAGCCCCAGCTGCTGCCTTGGGCTCTGTTGCAAAGTGAGCACGAAATTGCATTGTAATGCACCCGGGCTGTAATACAGCAAATACCAAAAAGTCACAGAAAGACTTGGAGGGGATGGCACCAGCAGCTTCTGTAAAAACAAAGGCTCTGCGTGCTTGTTCTTAATTTCCCTGCTTTGAAAGTAGGCAGGAGAGCACAGCTTGTGGTGAAGGCTTCGGGTGTCTGAGAAGTGTATCTGTCCTGTGCAGTGCTGTGGGATCCTCCTCACCATGCACAAACAGCACTGGGGTGGTCAGAAAGGGGTCCCCGTGCCCCCCACGCAGCATCACCTCCTTGGATTTCCTCCCACCAGGAACGGAGCTGGTTTGGAGACGAGCTGCTCCTCTGTCCCACACAGTCCCAAGTGGAGGCAGGAGGCAGGACGGGGTTTTTGGCACCCAGGGGTGCTTCTGGGGTGGCTCTGCTGCCCTAGCCAGCCTTGGGACAGCCCCAAGCACCTGCACAAGAGCATCCCTGAGTATGGGATAAAGCTATCAATATTTTAATCTGATGAACTTCCCCTTATATTTTAGCATAACATGAATATAGAGTTGTATTTTAGTATAACATGCACACAGAGTGGTTTGGAGATGCGCTCTCTGGCATCCCAATTTTGTAAGTGGGAATTTGCAAGGAAAAAAAAAAAAAAAAAAAAAGCTGAAAATTTTGAAAGTCTCCAGGGAACCCAGGGCTTCCAGGGGAGTTTCTGTGGCAGGCTGCTGGGAATGAGCACTGGCAGCACCAGCACACAGGTCCCCAGGGACCCACCACGGCCGAGCAGCCGGGCACCGCCGCACTCCGAGCAGCACCAGGGCCTCGTCCCAGCGCTTCGCAGCATTTGTCATTTTGCATGGTGCACCTGCTGTCCTGTGTCAGTGCTCCCAAGGTTTCCTTCTTGTCTGTTCTCCTTGTGGAATTAATTAAATGAAAAGCAGGAAAGAAACAGGCATTCTCTGCCTGCTGGTGTGAGTTCCTTCTCTCTTCTCAGCACTGAAAAGGCCACTTACAGGGGTGTGTTTTTACAGTGCTTTAAAAAAAAAATAATATTTGGGAGCGGTAATTAAGTTGAGAATGGGATAAACAGAAGACCAGCAGAAGTTTTACTCAAGCTGTCCATTCACTACAGCTCCTTTTTCCCCCTTGGTGAGTTACATCATCATCTCCACTGCATTTTTCATCATTACCTAAGAAGATTAACGGCTTTTGGATGCCAGCATGATTTTAAAAGTCCAGTCTCTCCTTAGTGTGCATTCATATTGTGTAATTCCCTATTAAGTTTCACTCCAGCTTCCAGGGGAGAGGAGAGCTCTGGTAGGAGCACAAGCATGCGTGAGATCTGCCGCCAGATAGCATTGTCAGATGTGTGGCAGAACTCCTGTTGAACCTGGTGGGATTTGCGTGCCAGCAATTGCTGAAATAATCTGGCCCCCAAAGCTGTTAAGATCGTACATAGTAAGCATGCCTCAAATACTCAGGAAGAAAGACAAATTACTGGGGGTGGGAGAAAAAACAGTGTCTTTGGTGGTGTGGCCCTGATGTTTTATACAACAGTTCTGCTCTTGTCCCCCCATCCCTGCACGGTTATCTCCAAGGTCACTGAAGTGCTAAAAACACCCTTTTGTTTTGAGAATTTTTCTATTTTCATGGCATAAAATTCCCATAAATCCAGAGAAGATGAAAGTCTGACTGCTCGATAGCCACGTGCTGAATGCAGCAGGGGGACAGGAGCTGCCGTGTCCCTGCTGCACACCTTCTGGGTTCCCTCTGGTGGTTTAACTCTGTAGGTGTGGAGATGTAAAGCACACTGATCTACCCAGGATGTCATTTTGATACCTGGTGAATCAAGCTGCGGTGCTGGTCTTCATTTTCTGTGTTTTTCTGAGCTTGAGCTGAGCTCTAGGAACACCCAAAACCCATTGTGGCCATTGCACTGTGCAGGCTGCTGGTCTGATGCAGGCAGGGGACCTGGCCAGCCTGTGGGAGCAGTTCTCCTCCACAGCCCTTCCCTTTCCTTCTTTTGCTGCCCTCCTGGGGCTGAAATACCTCTCTTTGACGTTCTGGTTTCTTAATACATGCAGGAGAGGCACTGGCAGGCTGAGTGATCAGGATGAAGAAGGCCGGACAAAGGCTGTGAGGCTGAAATACGTGGACCAACAGAGGATTTTTACAGAATCACCACCTGCTGTCTGGTCATACCCGGACCATAAACAATAAACTGCTTTGCCCGGGTGTGAGCTGGAATATTGCACTGCAGTGTGTTTGAGTCTGCCAGAGCTCAGGAACAGCTTCTGCGTGATGATGAGGAGAGGGCCTTCAGAGGACAGCAGTGTTTAAAAGCATCCCAACAAAGGGACTCAGCCTTACCCTGCAAGATTTGTTAATCCTTTCTGGTTCCTACCTAAGTGCTGTATGTGTGTAATGGATATATTACACATATAATATGCAGACGTGTATTTCGTAGTGGTGTGTGTGCATACACAGAGGGAGGGGGGCTGCTGTGGCTAAGGTGATTATTTCAGCATTGTGATCCTCCAACGCCCGGCTGATCTGTGTGTTCTGAGATGAATGGTGATGTTACTGGTTTCCTCTTACGATCTTCGAGGCTTTTGCTTTTGATAACAAAATGTAGACTGATCAGCAAGGAATTATTTGAGTAATTTTCCTAAGACCATCCTGTTCCTTCCATGGCCAGATATAAATGAGGATTTATATATACCATCAGCAATGTATAATCCGCCTTCTCTAACCTGTCTGGCAACTTCTATCAGAGCGTGCTGTGAAAGGGAAGGAGTGTGTGGAGTCAGCAGTAACTGTGAATGTGCAACATGTAAAAATAAATCAATAAAAAGGAAAGGAGAGAGGTCCGGAGCTTGACGAGGCAGCTCCAGGGAATGGTTCCCAGATGCCCCGTAACCCTTCCCTTTCGGAGGAGGCAGTGGTGCTGGGGACAGGCCATGATGGGGGCACGCCATTTTGTGGGCAGTTGTCACTGGGGGCAGGCCATCTTGTGGGCAGGCCATGTTGTGGGTAGGCCATGATGTGGGCAGGCCATAATGGGGACAGTCTGCAGGCCATGCCATGCATGGAGCCCCATGGCCACCTTCCTGCAGCCTCCAGCTGCCCGCCATGAGGGTGCTGGGGCCGTGCTGTGGGTGCAGCTGTGGGCAGGCATTGCTGCAAAGGGCAATGTGGTCGGAGGAGAAGCAGCAGGAAAGCTGCAGGAAAGCTGCAGGAAAGCAGGGGGAGCCTTCAGGGAGCAGCCCCGGGTGCCGCGGGCACCGCCGGCTCCTCTGCGGATGCCGATGGCTGCTTTGGGCCCCTCGGCGCTGTGCTAGGTATATTGCTGTTGCACACACAGGCAGATTGTCCACCAGATGGTACAGCCTACTCTTTGAGAAATATTTGAAAGGGCAACAAAATACAGCAGAAGCCATTTGACAGTCCACATGGTTAGTGCAAAATTAGCCAAAATGACTCCACTGGAAGCACAGCCAGTGCTGAGCAAACCTGGAGGTGCAGCTAAGTGAAGGCACCCAAACCTTCAGTGATTTCAGTGCGAGTGTGCTCCTCTCATCCCTGCTCCTCTTTTCTACCTAGAGTTCCTCTGCTGCAGTGCCTTGGGCATCTGGGATGCACTTAAATGAGAGCAACAGTGGGCTTGCTCCTGAGTCACGCTGACCACACCTGAATTAAAATTATTGAGTAACATTAAGTGCCCTGGACTTCTGCTCTGGTCTTTACCAGGCTTGGCTGAGCTGGGAGAGAAGCAAAGTGGTGACTGAGCAGCTGATGGTCTTGGGCACTGGGAGCCTGGGCCGGGGACGCAATGGGGTGCCAGCAGCCCTGAGCCCTGCCTGCCTGCTTGCCATGCACCTGAAGAGTGTCAGTGTGGAAAGCATTCAGCAAGGACAAAATGCTTCCAGCTTCATCTGAAATTCTTCACCAAGCCTAGGGGCTCCTCCATCGCTGCTGGGCCACATCCCATGTGCACAGGAGTGCAGGGACAGCAGGGGAGGACGTGTGTGCCATGTTTCCACATCCCCAGTGTGGGCACAGTGACGCACCCGACATTGGTCCTGTGATGGACTCATAAAGAGCAAAGAGGAACTACTGAGTGTCCTAATTGGATCCCTGCAAGAGTTACTGCATTTCCACTGATTTAGGCAATTAAAGGCACAGTCTCTGCTGCTCAAAAGCTGACATCTTCAGGTGGCTCGTAACAGAAATTAATACCGCTGCTAACGGTGCCACCTAGTCATGCTGTAAAGTAAATTAATTACTGCAACAGAACTAATAATAACAGTTCGGGCAGAATAGGAGCAATATTATGGTTTACCATCAGAGACTGTGCTGAGACTTTTGCCTCTCTGCTGCCCATGAGTGCAACCTGGCAATTGCTGACTGTAACATTTCTATTGTATAGTTTATGCTAAATATGCATATCTTAATTGCATTAGTCAAAATAATTAGCTAATATATTTTTGCATAATGACGAGGTAAGCAAATATCACCATAGCTCAGTGCTTCTTGCATGAGTAAATTTGGAAAATTAATAGACTCCCAATTTCCTAATTATCTGTCTTTTATTCCAAACTCAAACAATGAAATGCTATTGCACACTCCTGGGCATCTTGTAATTTAGTTTGCACCTTGAAAATTTTAAAGCACCTGTTTCTCTTTATTTATTTTTCTTCCCTCCCCCCCTTTGAGAAGGAAACGTGAAGAATCCTTCCTCCCCTCCCTGCGTGAGGGAATGGGGCTGCTGTTCTCAAAGGGGAGGATCATGGAGCTCACGAGCTTCCTCGTTTCCAGACAGAGCTGGGAGAAGGAACTGGGGAAAAAAAAAAAAAAAAAAAAAAAAAAGCATCATATATGTAAAAATATATATATTGAACTGAAAAGTATTATAAGTTAATTCTGGAGATGGGGACGATAGACAGGAAATCTATTAGACATTTAATGCCTCTGGAAGTAGATTGTTTCAGAAGTGCAAGTCTGAAGTGTTCCTAAATCACCAGCAAATCCCCCCAAATCCTGAGACTGTTCCAGACAAGGGGCATTTTGTCAATAACAATTTTGGGTGTCTCTAATTCACCGATGTTGATGTGCCTCCAGCTGGTGCAGGTCCCAGCCTGTCTCCACAAACCGCTTCTCTTCTCCTTTCCCTAGGCAGGAGGAAGGTGCCGAGGCGGGGACGCGATGACGCTTGCCTTCACCCGTCCCTCCCTGGCTGATCCTTCGGCTGAGATATCGGTGTCGCGGTTTGCAGCTCTGCAGAAAGCCCGAGCTGCTTTCCCATGAAGTACTGCCGAGTCGCAGAGTGCCATCCTGGGGCTCAGCACCGCCGCTCCAGCTGCAGCAGCTCAGAAACGGCGCGAACTTCTGTATTAACATGCAAACGACGGCATTATGGAACGGGTCTGGATGTAAAGCTTGTAAATTAATAAACACAGATCATTAAAAAAAAAACCCTGCTGGAACGGCTAAGCATTCCCTCTCTTTAACCTGTAGACAGCATGTAAGTGGAGAACTGGGAGCATCTCTAAGTACAAATAAAGAGCACACATCTGCAGACCTGATTTTCCTGGAACTTTTTCATCATCTGGTCTGGAAGCCGACGGCTGCAGACACACAGAGGCATGCTCTGTGCCCAGCAGGGGCCTGCAGGAGCTGCACGAAGTCAAAAGGCAGGTTATTCCTCACTCCCAAGGAAGAAAGAGATTTTTTTCCCCGTTTTTTTTTTTTTTTTTTTAAGCAACAGATTTTTTTTAGCTAAACCGCTTGATCTTGGCCAAGGTGCCTTGTGTGAGCTGTGCACCTTGCTGCCCTGCCTCTGCAGCTCCCCCTCTGCGCTGCCTGCACCCTCAGAGCCATGGGTGCGTTCTCTGAACACCCACCCTGCCTGGGGGAACCCGTGGGTGGCTTTTTCTTGGACTCTAGAGGCTGGCAGTTCAGCTGGGAATGGAAATAGGCAGGCTGCTGAGCTCGAGGTGTTTTCCCCGGCCAGGCTCAGGAGATGGCAAAGCCCGTGTGTGGGCATCATTGGTGCGGACAGAAAGCTGAGGGACGAGGTGCCAAAATGCCTGTGGATGTCCCCAGATGGGCTCAGCCTGACACAGAGGCACCCAGTGAGGGTGCTGAGGGCAGCAGAGCCCATTTGGGGGGGTGCACGGCCAGCACCAGGCAGCAGCACAGGGCACAGGGCTGTGGGTTTCTGCTGGGTTCCTGCTGCTGCTCAGAGGCACGGTGTTCGCTGTCCTCCCTGCTTGCTGGGGAAGGGTTTCACTCTCAAATCACACCTGGGAAGCTGGAAAAGATCTGTAAATATCCATGAGCAGGATCATACTTGTATGCCGTTGCTATTGCTGCATTATTAGAGAGCACTTTAATCAAATCACTACAAGCCTTGTTGCCCACCTCTTCCTACACTGTAGTTGTAAGGATACTCCGAGAATAATAATAATATTGTGAAACCTCCTTGGAAAACAAAAGCCCTTCACCTAGCAGCAGCAAGGTTGCTGAGCCACTTCTTGGCTTCACACGGACACCCGGCCCTTCCCAGGAAGGCTGAAGCAGGCTTTGGGGCAGCTCGTACAACCTGAGCACAGCCCCAGGGAGGTGAAGGAGCTGTGCTGTGCCTCTGCTCCTCCTGGGGCTCTCCACGGGTGCACGAGGAGCCTCGTGCCCTCCTTCTCGCCTTGTGCAAATGCTGGCAGCTCCCCGCGCGCACACCGCGGCAGCGAGCGTGGCGGCTTTAACCTGTGTTTGGCGTATCACTGTCAGTAACTGTCTCGTGAAACTTCTGCAATATAAATGAACCAGCTGGTATTAGAAGAAGTGTGAAGATCTTTTTTTTTTTTCCTTTTTTTTTTCTCTGCCGGGAGGGGGAAGGGACGGGGAGTGGGTGTGCTGCAAGGTTTGCCGCACGGAGCTGCGAGATTGGGCGGCTGCCGGTGTGCTTTTAGTAGGAGCCGGGCTGTGATCATAATTTCTTTGCTCTGCCAGGTTTCGTGAGGAACAAGCCTGAGGAGCAGCTCTGCGAGAGCGCTGGTGCCTTTACGCAGGGGCTGAATGCAGCACCCAGCTACCCATGGCGCTGGGCACCTTCAGCAGCACCCGGTGCTGTGCCCAGGGCCCAGCCACCCTCCTGGCACCGCCACGAGCATCCCACACATTTTTCCCCCAGCGGGGCCGTCCCTGATTTAGAGCCAGCTGCTAGGTTTTTTCTCAGGGTTGAAAATTGTACTGTCAGCAATATCGCAGAAGTGATTTCTTTATCAAAGGTCATTACCAATTATTTTGTAAAGAACTGACGCTTCAGTAATTACCTGATTTTATCTTTTTTTTTATGTAGGTCATTTATATTTCATTATTGTCATGTTATGGCCTATCTGCTTGCAGAGAGGCATATATTAAAACCAGCAACTTCGCCTTAGTGTCAGAATTATTGCCCTATATTTCATTTGCCATTTTATCTACTGTTCTGGAGAAGATCATAGCTTGTTAGTTAAAGTGTTATATAAACTAACACGGAGACACACACATATGCACAATCCCCTCCTAGCCATTCCGCTCTCTCTTTCCACCCTATAGAGAGCGCAGGGAAGGATTTCCTACCCATTTATTTTTAATCACAGTGGGCAAGAGGAACCTGACTACACCTGCGAGGGGATGCTGCCCCTGGCGTGTCTGCCCTGCCCTCTGAGAGCCAGGGGAAGGTGATCTCTGGGGGTGCCTCGGTGGGGGACACACGGAGGCTGGGCAGAAGCAAGAGCCCTGCACAGGTGCCCGGGGTGCTGGGCAGGACACATAGCAGCAGAGGACATAGCAGCTTCCAGAGGAAGATGTCCTGGTGTCACTGTTGTCACCGAGAAACTCTCCACCTACACACAGGATACCAAGTTTCTTTCTGTGTGCCTGCGTTTGTGCAGGCACGTTGTGGTATAAGCATTGTTGTTTTTTGATAAAATGTCCCAGCGGGTGCGCAGACGAGTAAGGAAATAGCTCTGTACACAGATGAATTTATAGTCCCAGCTGGGAACCATCAGCTACGAACAACACCAACAAACCCAAAAAAAACCCCCCACCAAAACCCCAAATCTAGAGGAAGACGGCAATATTTAGAGCAATCTGTTCTTTCCCCAGCATTTGGGTTATTATTAACCACCGCTACTCTTTATTTCTCGTGGTGTCTTGCTGCTCAGCACTCCCCTGAAGCAATTCCTGGGGCTGGCAGCGCCCGCAGAGCCCGCGTCTGGCGGCAGGAGGAAAACCAGGAGAGGTCTGGGACATCTCCCCTCACCCTCAGCCCAGGAGGAACGTGACCCATGGGGACCCGTGACCATTGGGTGGCTTTGCCAGCTTGAGCAGATGCCGATTGCGTTGGTGGGGGGCTGATTTTGGGGCTGTTCCCCTCCTTCCCTCCCATGGAAGCTGGGCAAAAAGAGTGGGGGCAAATGGAGAGGGAGCAGGGCAAGGAGTCACAGCCCCGCTGCTGGGGCAGCCCCACCAGGAGGAGCCAAGGATGTGGTGTTGTAGGGCTTCAGGATGGTTATTGCAGAACTCCATTTAATGTATTAAATCCATCCTTGCTAAATCCTGGAGGGCTTCGAGATGACTGTGCTGTTTCTCATCAGGTTTTACAGCCTATCGTGACTGTCTCCTCCACACATGCAGCAGGGAGTGAGAACGGGGAAGCGATTCTGCAAACTCATAGTCCGTTCAGTTCATGCTCTCCATTCTTGTGCTTTCTTTAGACCAGATTATAACACAAATGCAGGTTTTTCATGGGCTAAAAAGAAGAAAGCAGCCCCCCCCCATCCCACCATCTTCTTTGCCTGTTCGCAGCACCCTGTGGGTCGGTGCCAGCAGGGAGCGGGCGGCTGTCGGTCCTCATCCGAGGCACCAGTTCAGGGTGCTGGTGGGCATTGCGCTGTAAGAACAGGGCTTCGGTGCCACCCAGCAGCTTGGGAGGGTGGTGGCAGCGAGGGGACAGCAGGAGGGACAGGCTCTGAGCCGTGGTGGGAGAGGCAGCGAGCCTCGGGGAGCAGCTCGTGACTGCAGCTCATGGCAAATCAAAGCACAACGCTGCTGGTAAGCTCGGTCTGTAACGGGGCTGTCATGTTATCATTTATGTTTCCCCATCGCCGTAAGAGTATTTTAATAATCTACATAGCATTTAATTATGATTCAGTTACCTGACATAAGTAATTTCGGTGCCCTTTAATGTAACAAACCTCTGGTGTGAAATACCTGAGCAATCAGCCCCGGCAGGTGGTTGGTGTTATTCTGCCAACCCCGAGTGCTGCCGTGGGGGGAGCCTGAGCTGCACAGCGGGGTGGGGAGCCAGGGGTCCCATCCCAGGCTTGTGGGGCCACATGGAGCTGGAAGGGTTTGTGGGGCTTTTGGCATCGCCGTGCTCCGGCTGCGGTGCCTGGCCTGCAGGCTGCGGGGCAGCGATGCCCCCGAGCTAATGAGGAGAAATCACGATTTATCTCCTTAAACATGGGAGCACCCCGAGGAGGAGCACGCCTGGGACCAGCGCTGGGTGCATAGAGCCATCAAGGAGCTGTCAGAGAGCGATGTTCCTGCCTGACCTCACCCTTCCTCCGTCTGGAAGCGAGGCAGGAACACTTAGGAGAGCTGGAAAATGTATGTAATCACTGCCTCTTGCCAGATGTGTGAATAAAACCAGATGTGACAGATAGGCTAAGAACAACTGCATGTCAGCTCACCCCGGGGCTGGGGAAAGCCGCCCCTGTTTGACGGCGGAGGGGAAGGGCCGGCCCCGACACTGCTTCCTGACCCGCTTAGAAAAATAGCCACGGAGGGCTTGCGGGGGGCTATAAATCAGCAGCCCCGAGCGCAGCACGTGGGGCGCTCCGTTAAAAAAATAACACGGGGAAATAAACGGTGACCTGACATATGCCAAAAGGAGTTACGGCAGCACGGCTGCAGATGATAGATGCTGCGGGTGTGAACAGAAGATGTGAGACACGAGACTGTCTCCGGGAAAGGTGGCAACAGCTCCCGAGTCAGGCGAGACAGAGGAGAGACCCGGGGAAGGCAGGAGGGGGGTGCAGAAGCCGGGTCTGGCTGTCAGCGGGGTCGGGAGCATTCCTGGGCATGCAGATGAATTTCAGCTCTGTTAGCCAACCTTCACGTCTTGGTCCTGTGCCATGCCCACCTAGCAGAAAGGTTTGAAGGGCCAGAAGGAAGAGTTTGCTTCTATATGTACTAAAAGAGCTGATGGCAAGCAGTGCGTTCGTGTTGCCCATCAGTGTCTATTGCAAATAATTCTTAGGTTCTGCTTTTTTCTTGTGCCCTCCTGACGGCTGACGGGGGATGCTCGCAGATTGGGGCAGAGCTTTGTCACAGTCCAGCTGGGTTTTGCTCAGCTTTGTGGTGGCGTTAATCATGGGAAAGAAGTTCATGCAGCTTGTGGTTTGCTTGAAAGGCTAGGAAAAAAGTGAGCTGCGGGTGGAAGCGAAGCAAAGGCCCTGATCTCTGAAGGCCGAGGTGTGAGCATGTGTCTAATATGTGCACAGAGACACACACGTCTGCATTTAGACGTAACAAGATTTACATAAATCACACCTAAAACGAGAAGACACAGGTAGATAGCCACCCATGCCTGTGGCCACCTAAGTTTAAGCTGGGCTGCAATTAAATCATCTGGCAAACTTTTTAAATTAAATCGTAATTTCCTTACAAATGGAGCCCTTGTTAGATAACTTCATGGAGGAATTTACAGAGTTTAATTAAAGAAGCAGCCCTGCCTTGTCCTCCAAGTACTTCGAAATAAAGCAAATAGTTTTAAAATATTACACTCAATTATACTTATAAATCTTGCACAGGTAATGAACATATTCTTTAGATTGCAGAAAGAGCCGGACACTTATCTTACTCTTTAAGATAAAATACCACATCCATATAATGCATTGCTAAGCTTTCCTTTTACCATACAAGTTGCCCAGAATCCCATTTTCTATTAAATAATAATCATTGTAATTAATAGACTAGTTATTTTATCTCCCTAATCTGGTTCCAGTAATTTATCAAAGGTATGTAAATGAACACACACACACACAAAAAATAAATTAAAGAAAAGAAAGCGGTTCATTATTATTTTCTAAAGGGTACATGTCTCTTGCTGAAGCATGTAAAATGTAATTCTCTTGAACTTAATAAGATACTTGACTTCGTGTAATGCTCAGAAAGGAAACCCATTCAATACTTTACTTTTTTATGTCACACTCAATTTGTTTTCCTTGCAATCCCCTTGCGGTTCAGACTTGCTAATGGGCTGTTTCTCCGCACGCACTGCTTCTGACCACGTCTGATGCCCCGATGCAGGGACGTGGTTATGGCCCGGCTGTGACCGGGGCTCTGGACACCGCTGCCCCTCGCCCTCCGGGCAGCACACACGGGGCCCTACGTGCCCCGGGGGGCTTCTGCCTGACAGTGACTGCATGTGTCTCATTTCCAAGCCATTAATTCAAAAAAAAGGAAAAAAAAAGGCAAACATTCAAAGGGTATTATGTCGCTGCTGACAGAGGCAGTGTGGGCACCCAGATGAAAGGGATCTGATTAATGATAGCACCTGAGATAAGTGGCACTTTAACCAACTTTAACTGTTGATGTATGATGACATAATGTCCCCTCCAATTAATGACAAGGATATAAAACACCTGTATTTAGCAGAGCAGATGTTGCTTTTATGGTTAAATGCACAGAGAAATTGACTTCCAAAGGACCAACGCTAACTTCTCAATTATTTGTTTCTCTATTTGTTGCACCGCGTTACGATCAGGAATGAAATGTGGCCCCGCTTGTGAGGAAGTAAGGATCCGTGCTGTTCCCCAGCAGCATTTACAGGACATCTCAGCCTGACTGCTGGAACGGCGCTGTCTGTGCAGTGAGGTATCACCCGTGGCATCTCTGCCAGAGGGTCTCAAAGCGACTTCGGAACTGCACTGGAGTTTTGAGGCATTGCAGCCCCATCTGAACCAGACACAACAGCACTGTGCAGACTTTCTGGAGTATCTTCTTCATATTTCTTTGTCCACAAAGGGAGAACCAGCTCTGAATCCAGCTGACATCTCCACTTCGGATTTCTGCTATGACCCTAAGGGAGCCAACTTAGTCAATCATATGCTCACGTCTTTCTTACGCAATTCAGTTGCTGTTTTTGTTTGTTTGTTTGCTTGTTTTCTCAGAAAAGCCAAAACAACAAACAAACCAAACACACTCATTAAAAAAATTTCCACCACGGGCAAATAAGGACAAGGGACAATTTCTCCGTGGGATGATGAAAGGATCCTACCTTCCCCCCCTTTGGCTTTGCAAAGATTTTTGAAGTGTTTTCCTCACTTTCACCACACAAACCAAGAGAAGGTGTTGCATTTCTCCATTGCTTTTCATCTGAGAGAAGATTCCACAAATACCAGTCATCAGCATGCCACCCCAGCCCGGGGTGACAAGACCTGGGTGGGAGCAGAGACAGCCTGGGTGGGGGTGTGGGGCGCGGAGGCACTGCGGGGAGAGGCATGCAGAAATTATCATTCCCCTCTGCCTCCTGCACTAATGAGGAGCTCACACTTCCCAGGACTGCCTTCTCTGTGTCTCCTGAGGTTTAAAATACAGTAGCTGCATATGGGCTCTATGGAGGGTTTATTTATAGAGCGGCAGTGTTTCCAGCTCTTCCAAGATTACTGCAAGCCTTCCAGTATTAGGCACTGCTCTTAAAGTCCCCGCTTCTGCACTCCTGGCATCTCACGAGGCTCGAAGATTTCAGCAGGTAGACGAGAAGTGCCTAAGCCTCAGGGGAATTGACAAATAGTGCAAAACATTTCCTTGAAGTAAAAAGCCTGCGAACAGCCCTTCCTTCCTTCCCTCCTCCACAGATGAGAGGTGGAGAACCGTCGACCAAAGAAGCAACTCCTGGCTTTTCTATCAGCCCTGAGCTTCGTGTGGCTGTGATTTTTGTGCCTGTAATTAGCAATGCCAGGTTCTATTTTTATTTTATTATTTTATTATTTTATTATTTTATTATTTTATTACTTTATTATTTTATTATTTTATTATTTTATTATTTTATTATTTTATTATTTTATTTTATTTTATTTTATTTTATTTTATTTTATTTTATTTTATTTTATTTTATTTTATTTTATTTTATTTTATTTTATTTTATTTTATTTTATTTTATTTCATTCTATTCTATTCTATTCTATTCTATTCTATTCTATTCTATTCTATTCTATTCATTTTATTTATTTTATTTATTTGTAGCTGTTAACACCTTGAACATGTCTGTATGTGTCAGGAGCCCTTGGCACACTAAAAAACCCCCAAAGAGATGTTGTCCCAGGACAGCAGAAGAGCATCAGTGCACTTGATGACACATCTCATTAGCAGGCCACTTAACTACTCACTTCACTCCTCAAGTTGCTGCTCTTCCCTGACTGTGAAATGGGACGAAAAGTTCAGCAAAGAAACAGGAGAAGAAGGAGGCCAAATTGGGGAGAAACCATTTTACAAGTGCATTGTCTGAAACCTTGCAATTTGGGGTAGCCACGTACAATTACAGAAGATCTCATGAGAGTTGATTCTCACCACACAAAATAAAGGCCGTGGGTTGCTGCCTCTTGTTTTATTGCCACCGTGTTGCAAGTGAGCCTGGAGGAGATAGAGAAAGGCATGACACAAACACCCAAATCTGCAGCTAAATTCCAAAAATCCAGTGTAACTGAGAAAGAATCAAAACCACTCCTGCAAGAGGAAGAGGGAGGTCATTCAGGAGTGCCTCATCCTGGTGCCAACAGAAAGCCACCCTGTTGTCCAAGATCTGGGGCTGTGCTGGCCACAAACATTAAATCTATATTGTGGAAAAACTGACTACAGCACTTAACAGGGCTGCCGTGACCTGTATGGGATTCGTATAACTGATCCCAGTTTTACAGCTGCCTGTTTGTTTTTACCACTGAGGGCAGAATCTTTGTATCTGAAGTCAGCCGTGGCAGCAGGATCTTGGGCTGTAGGTCTGAGGGTAGGAACCATCTCCTTCTCTGGCGTGTGGCAGTTGGTATGAAGATAATGACAGAAAATCAATGTTTTATTGGCTTGCTGTAAAACAGCTGGCTTTACTTCTGCATCTAGAATATCAGGATTATTGGGGATATTTTGTTTGCATGTGACCTTTTTGCTTTTATATGACTCATTTTTTTTAAGTATCAGGTCAGGGTCTGGTGAAAGACTTGACATTAAAGAAAAGGAGGTGATGTGGTGCTCCAGGGTGACTTTCTGTGTGTGAGGAACAGCCCAGGACCACGTCCAGCAACAATACAGGGAAAAGGAGATCCTTCTTGTTTTTTAAAGGCAGCGTGCTTGAACGCAGCACTTACACACCCGAGACATTTCTGTAAATGTTTATTGGCCAAATAAAGTCTTCAGAACTGCTTGCATTTCCTTGGGAAACTTTGAGTGCTCTGTGCTGTCTGCCCCCAGTTTTTCCACACCAGTGAATCGCTCCCCCTGATATCCTGGATTTCGCTGGCACTGCTTTTGCCCCGTTAGCCTTATTCTGTATTTAGAAATTAACTAGTGAAAGTAAAGTTCCTCTCCCCAGCATCTCTCCCCAGCAGGTGACAGGTAATTCATTATTCACCTCGCTTTTCCCACCTTCCTGCCAGGCTGGACTGGGCCCGGTGCAACCCTGCAGGAGCTACCCTGGGGGGCAGACACCTCCTCCTTGCTGTCACAAGGCATCTCGTCGTGGCTCGGAGAAGAAGGCATGAAAGGAAAGCAACATTCAAGCTCATAAAGAAGGAACGCAAGATCACATCCAATTATCACAGCTTTCCTAAAGATTCTCAAATATTGCTTCCATAAGTCAGTCTGAGACAGAGCATCGCATTCATTTTGCCCTCCTGAGATTAGCGAAGAAGTTCAAGTTTCTGTTCTAGATAAATAAGATTTCCTTAAAGCAGTTTAACAGCTGCAACAAAAAAAAAAAAAAAAAAAAAAAAAAGGAAAGAAAAAGTGAAGACATCCATTTTCTGCAATCAGTCGTACAGTGGCAGGTGCAAGTCAAGGGGCATGGCCTTTAGCAGGACCCAAGGGTTGGCCAGAGCATTGCCAATTAATCATCCAGTAAAATGCACTTGACAGCTTGGAGAAGTCTCCAATTCTTTTTCTCATGATTGCATTGCTAATTTGGTCTTTAAACTTACTACGAACAGGCACGACTTAAAGAAAAGCTGTCATGTTTTCTAAAATAATTTTTATTTTTTTTAAGGGGAAGCTTCTCTAAGTTGGTTCAGTCAGTCAGTGCTTGCAAACTGCTAATGTAGCTCAGCGAGAAAGCATTTGAAAAAGTTATTTTGCCAGTGATGGGTATTCTCCATGGTGTTATTCTATATGAGCTAACAAACGTTTTCTTTTACGCATGATGTCAGCCCCTCTTTTATTTCATCCACCTGTTTCATCGTAGGCTAGGCTGGCGAGAGCTGGTGCCTGAAGGCACAGTCTTGGTGCCAAAGCCCGTGCAGAAAGGGCACATCGGCATGCCCTGCTGTCTCAGGGAGGTGCAAGAATGGGGCTGAACGCGGAAATCACTCTGCCCCAAAAGCCTCTTTTTTCCACAGGCTGAACGTTGAGGCAGTCCCAAAGGCTCAGCAGCCTGTGCTGATCACTGATTGCCACGCAGGAGGTTGTGCCCCAGTATTGCTCTTCCAGCGCAGAATGACTTGGGCATCGCTCTTCAGCTTGCTGCCATCCCCACCATACTCCCTCACCCCTACAGGGCCCCATCCATTCCTGCATTGGACAAAGTTAATATTCACTGCAGGTCAAGGAGAGGGGCCATCCAGAGCATTTACACATCCAACAGAGTGACTTAGCTTCTGAAGAGATCAGTGACAGGAATCTCAGAGCCAGGAGACGAGCTCCAACGCATCTGACTGCTACAGACTGAATGGATGCAGCAGTGCAGCTTGTGCCCCTTTAAAACTCATAAATAATAAAAAGGCGATAGCCATTTCTGTATTAGAGTTGTCATCATTATACTCGAAGTGAAGAGGGTGATGGAGAATATACAGTTTAGGAGGAAGATCAAGAGGATGCTCCCACGTGGGAGTAGAGGAGGGGACCGGAGTTATCATGGGGTGCTCCTGGCTACTGAGGCTCAGCTCACACCCCAGCAAGTGCTCGTCCCTCTGTGTGTGAGTGCTGGAGGCGTAAAGGAGGCAGAAAGCTGTCCCCAGCCTCCTCTGCACCATCTGCCCCGTGTCTGGGTGCACTGGTGCACATTGCTGCTCAGAAATGAGATGTGTCCGTGTGTATCTGTGTGTGCACGTGTGTGTGTGCATGCGTGTGGTTGTGTTGGTGCCCATGTGCACGCAGTACTCCACACCCAAACCATTCCATCATATTGTGGGAAAAACACCTAAAGCAAAGACATGACCTTGTGCTTCACAGCATTGAGAGAACAGCACAAGAGTAGCTTTTTAGTGCGTTTTCCTATTTTCTCAAAATAGTCAACTTGTTTGTTTGATGCCAACATCTCATAGACCTGAACAGCTCACTGGGGGATTTGGGCATGAGTTGGCACGTGTTACTTCCAGTTTATGTAAGGTCTTACTGCAGTTTCTATTTTTAACCACGTTAATAAAAAGGATTGTTCATCATTATACCAGCTTAGCAGACACAAATCACATGCCTAGGCAAATCTTAAGGGGAAGTAAGGTGATTCATTCCATTAATCCTCTGCTGCACAAAGTCACAGTAAATCCTGGTTCTAATAAGTGGGTTGAAGGCTAAGACCTTAGGGTTCCTCTGTCTAGCGTTGGCTCTACATGCTTTGGGGATGTCAGATTTTCATTTCTAATACACATTATTTTTTTCTTTATAATGAAAGAAATACAAAAAAGAGAGCAGCAGAAACAGGGCCCTCTATCAACACAGAAGACTGATGTTAAATCAGTAACAGACAAAATTAATAATGGGCAGTCTAAATAAGCATTGAAAAGTTTGAAAGCTTTTTTTTTTTTTTTTTTTTTAATTATAAAAATAAACATGAAAAATGTTTTGTCCTAGAAACTGAGCCAGCAGTGTATTATCTCAGCAGGCTGCAGCTGGACAGCAAATGACACGAGATTGTAGCTTGGTTCCTCTACTTCAAGCGCAACGCTATAGAGCCAAGTACATGCAGAAGCTGTGCTGGCAGTGTGAGGAGAGGAAATGCAAGTGTACGTGAAGTTAGCGGGGTTACTCGGGTGCAAAGCGGTGAATCAGACACTTTCCTGTAAACAGCCAGGCAGTGCCATTTGCACAAACACAACTACTGTCAAAGGCAGAGAAATTTTTTGATCTGAATGAATTCAGAAATATATGTTCTCCTTTCCATTGGCACCCACTCTGTCTTGATGTATTTATGGTCTCTCTTTCCTAAAAAACATATGCTCTTCAATGAAAAAGGCAGATGTAGTGGATTGCAAGGAAAATAAAAGTTCTTGAAATATGCTGAGGATGTCAAAGCCAGGAGGAGCTGTTAATATTTACTTTGGCGTCAATTCGCATCAGTGCTTAGGTAACTTGAGTGTCGTCTCAAAGAGAATGTTGGAGTACATGCTAATGTAAAGCAAGAGACGTAATTTATCTTAAAGGTCTCTTGTAAATCCCCCCACTCATTCCTTCAATCAAAATTAAAAAAAAAATAAATAAAAAATCACCAAGACTTAACCCACTCAACCGCCTGTCTGTTACTGTAGCATTAAGCATTTTATATTCACAATTAATCCAATAAAGCACGGAAATTGGGAGTTAAGTGTGACACCCTGTCTTTAAATCAGACTGCTGCAATAATGAAGAGGTGCAATTAGGTAAGCGGAGGCCTGAAGGCCCCTTTGGAGCTGAGCGCCAGGCTCTGCCCAGCCTGCTACCAGGATCCCAGCTCCTCGCATCCCCTGGCTGCTGGGCCCCGGCCCAGCAATGATTTGCATTGGTTTTGAGAGTCAGGATTAGATTAGGATTACAGTTCTCAACCTCTAAAAAGAAAAAAAAAAAAAAGAAAAAAGAGAAAAGAAAAAATAAAGTGGTGGTGGGAGGGGAGGATGAAATCTGGGATTAACAGCTCTGGGCAACAGTCTAGCGAAATCTGTTGGTCACTCAAAGATCTTGAACTTTAGGGTAATACAGAGATTTGGTAAAATTAGGAGTTTGAAAGGCTGCTTGTAGCAGTCTGCGCCAGGCGTATGGCTGAAGCTGTCTTAATCTCTGAGATATCCAAGTCCATGTGAGGAGCTGGAAGATGTCACTAGGCCCTTTTGCTGTAGAAATACACAGTTTTGAATGTGAAGAAATAACAAACAGCAATACTTGTGTGGAAATAACGAAAAGTGGTGCTGCTGTTCAGAAAAGCGCACCCTTACTGTCCTTCTCTTGCAGTCAGTGTGCCCAAAGCTGCCAAAAATTATTAGTAAAAGCCACGGAGTCTTGTGTTACAGGTGATCCCAAGCCACAAACCAAAATGCAGTTAGGTATTATTTCCAGTTTCTAATAACTACTCATGCAAACGCTACACTTTCACTCAGGCTGATAGTCAGGAAGCACCTTGTGGCTGCTGCAGAGATTGTGATAACACTCCAACCTGTTTTAAAATCGAGGGAAAGTGTCATTATCAAAATGTCACTCTGGCACGCATGCTGGCTGCTTCCATGTCTTCGTGCTGCCTTTAATAACAGGAAAAATACATTCGATGCATAGGGATAGTCTTCCCTGTCTGTTTCCACCCACTTTTTTGAGCTCGTGCACAGTGGATGGGCTCCTTCGCTGGGCACAACTGCTCCGAAACCCACGTGCAGTTACAGCATCCTACTTTCGGCCAACTGACCATCATCTAAGCACAGAAACCCCCGTCTGCCTCATTGCCTCTGATAGGAAACGTAACATATTGCCCGATTCAACACAGCGATAACGCAATAATGATAAATAATACAATTACACTCCTCTTGTCTTACTACCGAGGTTCAAAGAAAAGGGGAATTTTGCCAATATCGCTTGGCTGGGAAATGAAGCAGAGAGTGTTAATAGCAGAATCATTAATGAATCATTGTTCTCTGTGCAAACTCAGAAGTGACTGGTCCTGTACGGTAATGTCACGGGAATGGGCACAAGGCAGGTACGGTTGCAGACATATCGCTGGGTGTCTAAGTCCTCCAGGCAGCAAACAGGCGTGGTGGGGAGCGTGGCTGCATTCCTGCTCGGGGAACACAGATGGATGGCATCAGAGCCATGCATCTTTATTAGCAGCCGTGGTGCAGCATCTGGAAACGGAGTGGGAAGGTCTCGGTAATTACTGTGCAGAACCTGTCCCCGGGACAGGTGTATTGTTCCAGGGTGTTTCCACGGCTTGTTCGAGGCTTCCCGAGATTGATGGAAATCATTACACTTTTGTGTAGTCAGCAGCCCGGTGCTGATGCCACATGATCTGGTTTGTATGTTCTTCAGGGGGAATGCAGACCAGAAATCATGGAAAAACAAGGGTACTGCTTTGTAAACCTATCGCTTACAGTAAATGCGGGGTGGTGGAGGCAGATTTTATATTTTATAACAACCTTTAAGACTTCCTATATAAGGACATGAAGGAAAGTTAACCAGAATTAATAAAAGGTGTGAATTTGTAACAAGTTAGTTAAATTAAGGCATTGTAGAAACATGTGGATTTGGAATTACAGTGCCCTTAATCTGATGTAGCTTGCTTTTCTGGAAAGTGAAGTGGGTTAGACTGAATTAAGGCAATTTTAATTCTAAGTAGGGTGTGGTCAGATACTCATCTAGCAAGAGCTGTGGTTTGAGATATTGCCACTTACTAAGAACACTCCCACAGAGTTTTAATTCCTAAATTAAAACTACTCGGACATTGCCAAGCTGTGGCATTGCAACTGCTTTTGACCACGTGTCCTTACTCCTAAAAGCGAGGTATTAATACAATTTACTAATTAATATTAATATGCCTTGATTAATTGGCAGAGCCGAAAGGCAGAGGATGGAACAAGGGGTCATGAGTGGCTGTGGGGCAGGCAGGGGGCCCTGGCATGCAGGTGGGACCGCAGGGTCAGGCAGCCCAGGGGATTTCTTTTGCGGGCTAATAGATATGTCTCTGTTTTGAAATCAAGCTAGCAAGGAACAGGCAAATTTCTTCACTTCAAAAGTTCATATTTATACCTTAAAAGTTGTCTGACAGAGCAGTGAGTGCCGTGGGGTGGGTATGGAAATCAGAAGGGAACAGGGGAGAGTGAAGGGGAGCATGTGTGAGCACTGACGTCAAGAAATGTGAACGATTTGGAGGGCCAAATCCGTCTGGTTGGGACCGATCTCCTGGGTCCCAGCAGAGCTCCAGTCAAGGAGGAGTAACGCAGGCTTCACAGGGAAGAACAACGCAAAATTGGGGATCTATTCCAGAGCTGGATTCACAGCTTTTACTTTGCTTCCTTGGAACAAAGGGTTCCATGAAAATTCTGTGCTGGTGTTCTCACTTCCAGGAGGGTGCCAGTGATTTTACTAGCTTTTTTCTAGCTTTTCTTCTTTTTTTTAAAGTAAGTTACATACAAACTTATTCAGCTCTGGCCATGCATATTACCAAATGCTAACATTTAATAGTAATTACTGTTATTTATTTATTTTTTAATTGAGTTATTTCTAGGTAATACTGACACTTTTGACCGATTTCAGACAAACTTCCAAACCCCGCGCGTGGGGTTGTGCCTGGGGATGGCGGGGTGCCTGCCACGCGGCGTGCTTCGGGCTCCTAATGAAAACATATTGCTGTAGTCAGCCAGTTACTGCCGTGTGAGCAGACGGAAGGCTAATAAGGACATTATGGGGGAAAACATATATGAGTCAGGAAGACGCATTCTTTTCCCAACATATAAGCATCCCAGAATGATGAAGATGTCTGCCATTCCCCGATAACTACAGGCTGTGCATCAAGCGCAGTGCCGCGGACAGTAATACCATCCCCATGACTAATGCCGCAGGAATATCTAATAGAATCAGGTCCCCAAATATCCCTTTTTTACCTGCATTTTTTGTACCTCATATTTCCATCCTGTCATCCCAACATTCATTTTTCCTAATATAATTTCAAAACTTCCTGATGTGATTATATTATTCATTGTATCCTATTAGTGAAAACAAAATTACTCACATGAACCTATTAGGACATGACAGAAAACTGCTGACATGATGGAAAGTTTCGGGGGTTCTTCTGCTCGGATCCACCCAGCCATTCTTCTCCATTATGGCCGGCGCTCCTGTCACGGAGCTGGGGGTGAGGATCCTGCGGGGATTTTGGCACGTCCAGGGTGGGACAGCGGGGCAAATAGGTAGGAACAAGAGCGGGGTGGTCCCGCTGGAGCCAGCAAAGTCCTGGTGGGAGCATCAGGCCTGCTGTGCTTGAGTTGATTCAAATGGTTTGAGTTGATTCAAATGAGCGTAAATTGAAATATTAACTAGGCGATGCTTGCAGTGGGAAGGTAAATGTTGTGGTGCCCGTTGGACAGACAGATTAAAGGTGACAAAGAAGGTGAGCACAGCAACACAGCAACACAACAACTTCTGGAAATAGCTGATTTGCCTGAAAATCACCTGTGCTGGCTGAGAAACGCAAGAGAAAAAGGCATATGCTGTAACTACTTGTGACCCCTTCATTGCCAGCAATAACGGCGCCAACCTTTCTCCTTCTTATTCCTCCCCTCTGCTTTTTTTTTTTTAGGATTTCAAAGGCTGAAATCCATATTTTATTCCACAGCTAAAAGGAAATGCGCTTCTGATTACAACATTACCAAAAGGAGCATTATAGTTAGGGAAAATAGCAACCATTGTGCTTTCCTTGAAAGTTGCTTTAAAAGATTTAATTTATATTTTTGATGATGAGTGAATTTTTTTTACTTTAAAAAAAAAATTAATCAGCTGTCAGTGCTGGAAATTTTAATTCGCTATTCACTAATGTTTAATAATGCCATTATATAATAATACATTAAGAAGCAAAATAAGACTACCCACTTCATTTTGCTTTGGTCTGCCTTGAGGACTGGCACTTGAATCCCACAGATGAAAGGCTAATACTTTTATCCCTTAAACTACTCAGTCAGCCCCTGAAACTAAAGGACTTAAAGAAGAATAATTGGCTCTTTACAGAAGAAGAACAGAACAATGTGCTCTCTGCCTCTCAAGTTCTGTTTTGCATCTGTCTCCATATTCAGTTCTTTGTACAAATAAATTAAATAATGCTACCTAAAGAATTAGATCTCAAAAAATGTTCTCTATTTAACACTTTGTTCAAAATTAATTTCCAGATGGCCATTCTCCTACGTCTGGCCGACGAGGTAGAGAAGGTCTTGGCCCGTGTGAACCTCGGCAGAGGAGGGGGGGAGTACTGTCACTTCGTCTTTGTATGTTTTAATTGTAAAGGCATCGCAAGCTGATGTCCACAAAGAACAATGTGAGGACAGAGGAGCGTTTGCTTTGAATAGTCTAAATTTGCAGCACTCAGAGGGAGGAAGGAAGCAGGAGAAAATAGAGGCAGAATTGTATGGCCAGTCTTCATTTGTGTCCTGAGATCCATAAAGGATGCTTTCACTCGGGAGAGGACACTTGTGCTCTCCGTTTTGTCTCGGCAAGGGCAGGCTCAGGCTCCTGAGCGCTGGCTGTAACAGCACACACTCGCCAAACCTTGATCAAGGCTCAATGCCAAGAGGATTTCATCTAGTTGAAGCAAGAATTCAATGTTCACTTGAGCTGAAAACATCCCCGCGCTGTGGCCGGCACAAGGTTATGAACACTTGTGTCCTACTTAAACCTTATTTTGAGACTGTAAATGTGACATAAGTGCTCTGCAGGATGAATAACAATCTCCAGCACAAAGGTGAGATTCAGCCCAGGTTTTAGGTATGTTGTAGCTATTTTTTATTTCAGCTTCTTGTTTAAGTTGCTACATGCACTCATTGTGCATTTGCTCTTTTTGCAAGCTAACTTTCCTCCCCTTGAAGCTGCTCCCATCGCTTCTGTGTCCACAGGCATTGCAGCTCCCTCCTTATCCACCTGATGCACCTGCCAAGCACCATTGGCTTTGCCAATGAAGCTTGCAAGTTCCTTTTTTTTTTGCACAGCTATTTGCAAATCCATCATGTAGATCTTGCATGCTTGGTTTGTAACTTGGCCATCAGAGCTTGTAAAATCTTTCAGCCAACAAATATGCACACATGTGCAGTAACCTTGATTTAGGATTTTAATCTTAGGGATGTTTATGTAAGCAAAGACACATTGCACTTTGGTTGCCAGTGAACTTTAAACATATGTGAAAGTATAAGGGCATGTGTAACTCCAAGTGTGTGAGTAGGCTGCTGAAACTAATCACATTATGGAGTTCCCAACTGAACTCCACGATAGCAGCACCCAGTGGATTATATCTATCTTCACAAGTCATAACTGATTAAGGGTCAGATGGGGAGACAAGCTGATGTTCTTGCAGCTCGTCCTTAACTGCAGAAAAGGATACAAGGCTGAGAAGTCCTCACTGCTCGGGCTCAGATGGCCAGGGAGGAAAATGCGAATCTCTGCTCGGCACTCACAGTTTGTCGTCTTAATTAGGAGGGAGGATTGCTTCTTTTAACACACAGCTGAAAAAAAGCTGCATTTCTTTCTTAACAGGACACTCTCCTGGGAAATTGTTGCCTCAGGATCAAATGCCATCCCTGCCTTAAAAGACAAGAATACAACCCAAACTCCCAGGAAAAAAAAAATGGTAAAAATATAGGTGTGATGTCTGTGCAGCTCAGCTTTGCCCAGGCACTTGACCAAAGCCTAAGGAGCTCAGCTAGGTAACAGGAGCTCCGGAGCTGCATGGTGCAGCCAATACACGTTTCTTTATAAAAACTAATAGACACTTCTTGTGGCATGCTGGCTGTGTTGGCTGTAGCTGCATGGCAGAGCCCTGTGTGTGCCTACAGCTTCATGCAGGCTTGTAAGGAGAGCCTCAGCCTCCTCTGCTAAGCTGTCCCAATTTGCACAGATTTTTTAATTAACTGGGTTGAACACGGAGTCATCTCCAGCACTTCAGACTTACAGATTTGGGAAAACATCAGCTCACAGGGGGTCCAACAAATATCGCTGCATTTCATGCAGCATGGAGCAGGAGAGCCTGAAGTGCAGCAAATGTCACAGGGCCTCCCCTGTGGAGCAGGAGCAGGCACTGCCCGGGGGTTTCCACTCCAGGGCAGAAGGGATCTGAGCCTGCTGCAGTGCACACTCCTGGGACCTGTTTGTGGCTTTCCAGGGTCATGCATGCTTTGGTACACATTTGCTCATTGGGGCTGGCTAAGGGGCAGAACATCTGCTTGGGGAATCCCATCAAGGTGCAGGCATGAGCCAAAACCACCAAGGCTTTGGTAGCTCTCCAGCAGAAGAAATTTAATTGTGACACCATCACCAGGAAGGCTCCAGTGCTGCTGAGGCCAGGCAGTTTTCTACCACGCCTTTTGGGATTTCTTTATGGTGCAGGGTCTCCGTTATCTTTAAGCCCGGGTGCACAGGCAGAAGGAAGCGCGGCACTTCTCCGGGAGGCATGTGTCTTTAAATTCAGCCTGCAACAAATGCAGGATTTCTTTTTGATATTCAAAAAAAGAAGTAGAAAGTCAGCTCCCAAACCCAGATTTCTAGAGGTCTAAATCTGAATTCCCTCTGCTCAAATGCTTCTGTAATACTACTTGATTTCTCCAAAGCAATCTGACGGCATGTGAAAGTTATTCTTATTTTTACCCTTCTTACCCATATGAAAAAGGAAACACAGTCCATTTGCTGTAAGCCCCTAAGCATCTGCTGATTTGTCAGTTTTATTTAGTTAAAATGGATTCACTTTTGCTGCAGAGAGGACCATTTAGACAAGCTAGCCGGAGAAAATTAGTTCTACTTTACCAACATTAACTACCCTGATTGTACATTAATTTAGATCTGCTTTGTGACATGTGATATGTCCTGGCAGAAATATTTGGGGAATTAGGCACTTTGACATTTTACAACTAGTACAGAAGGGGTAAAAGCACTGTTTGTTGGCAAAAATATTTCTTCACCTTGCGTGTGTAGGTGCTGGGGTATTCTGTGTGTGAGCTGATGTTTAAGGTTGTTTCAGTGTTTTTATTTTCAGCCCTGATGAAAAGTTCAGCCCGGTAAGGCGTGCTGCATGAGGTGACCCCACAGCCCCCATGAGCTGCAGAAGACACCATCATAACCCACCCTGCCCGTGCAAATCTCCCCCAAGCAGGCAGGGCTGCTAGTAATGTGCCAGGTCTCTAATCCAGGAATATTTCCCGTGGAAGTGCCTTGGTGAAAGGCTTGAATCGGGGCCCAGCTGCTGGCAGGGGCAGCGGACATGGCCCCAGCAAAAGGGAGGAGGCGTGAAGGTGTGTGCTCAGGCAGACCTGGCCTGTCGCGCTCCTCCCTCGTGGGATTTTAAACCTATTGATGAATGCATTCCCATCTTTCCTCACCCCCCTGCCCAGCTCTCCTGCGCTCTTGCCGCTGCCTGAGAGCCGTGTCTCGGGGTGCTCAGGAACCACTTGTTCTGGACTGTGTACCAGCACAAGAGCCAGTCTGCCAGCTGGGCTCCCCTCCCTGTGGGATCTGGAAAACACAGCGGTGCCGAGAGCAATACAGCTCGGGACAGCAAAGTCAGTGCTGTTCAGCTCCAGCCATCAGCTCCCAGCCTGTTTGGAGGAGCTGCTGGTGAAATTTGGGTAGTTCTGTGTCTGGGTGCGGGAGCCCAGCCTGGGAGAACAGCAGCCTGCCCCTGCTGGTGTTAATAGGGTTAATTACCTGTCCCCGCAGCTGTCCTGGGCATGGTGCTCACATGGGGACTGGGGTCAAAAGATGCTTTTTGGAATATCTATGGAGTGCCGAAGGCATGGCACATGGGATGGGGAGACACTTGGTGCAGCCATAGTGCGGTGTAACATATGTTTACAGTGATTAAAGCTGTGTTAATATTACTCATTAACCTCATTTTTTTCAAAAATGCATCTATTCTTATGTCAAAAGTATAGGTGTGCCCATACTGGCTTCTGCCAAACTCCTCACATGTGAGGAGTCAGATAGCACTAACCTCTCAGAGCCTCACACAACGTGTGATCCGCTGCTTTTCCCATATAAAGGAATTAAAAGGTTAACGTCTGCCAGCCAGCATTTCCCCTGACCACACTTTTCACAGCTCCTTTTAGCAGGGAGGACGAACACCACATGCCTGGCTCAGAGAAAGCCAGCACGGACTGGTAATAATGCAGGGACGTGGCAGCCCTGCTCTCAAGACCAGCTCCCGCAGATCTTTCTCCCCTTTTTCAAGCCTTTTCTCCAAACTCACGTGACCGTGAACAAAGGGCTTCAAGGGTCTGGTGAGCCGTAAGTTATTTGCAAGCAATATAAAAGTAGTGATAAACCTTTAGAAACAGCTGTAGAGCGTTTACCACATAAAACAAATAGATATAAACCGGGTACGGATTTTTTTTCTTCTTCCCATGTATGCTTTTTAAAGCAGAAAAAGCCTGCCTAGGTAGCTGGCCTTTAAGCCTTCAATTAATTGAACAAAGATTTTAAAATTGTTCAATTGGTTTCATTAGGAAGTGTATAATAGAATAATAAAGTAAAACAAATGATATAAAGCAGACCCACTAATTAGCTCTACATGATTGATACAGCTTTGGACTAGGCATTTGATCTCAAACAAAATGCAGTTCCTTGTTAAGAGGATTTTTAATTGATGTGCAGAGAGGTATTAGATGATGTTGGAAAATAATTACTCAAAAGCTATTCATGCATTTGGCTGAACATAACAAATGAAGTTTGGGCTCTGGATCTGGCGGAGTGGACACATGCTAATTAATAACGAGAGGAACAAGCATCTTCCAGTAGTTTTTAACCCAGTGTTTACTAGGAGATTGCTTAGCAATTATGCACCATAATGAGGTTGTCATCTAAACAAAATCAACATTACTCAGATGTCATTTGAGATTGCTAAATGTTGCAGCCCATATATATATGTTCAATTCTTTTTGCAGATGGCAATATGTTATTAATCAACAAGAGCTGCTGCTAGCTATCCAGCTGCCATGAGCACCCCGGTACGAGAGGCCGGCCACGCTCCTCTCCTCGTCTCAGGCTGCAAAACAAAACGGCATCAGAGCGGCAGAAATTGGCAAATTTGTTCTGAACACCCCAAGCTTGGGTGCCTGTTCAGCAGGGAAGCAAGAAGGACCTACACACTCCTCAGTTTTAAAGATATGGGAGGTTGGGCATTGCTGAGACGCAAACTAAAAGGGAATTAGTCTCTCTTTGGACACTTATCCAAGCAACTGTAGAAGGTAGCTCCTTCTTTCCAAGGCACACAGCTTCCAGATCACGTCCCCAACAAGGCACCACGCGTGTCGGTGCCCTGGTACCACCACAGGCTGGCTCAGATGTTCAGCGTGCATTCAGCCAGCTTCTGTCAGGCCCAGGAGTGAGATTTCTTCCTTGTTGTTTTTCAATTGCTTCCAGGTTTCTACGTTTGCACACACAACTGCGTGCATATATGCATTTAGGTGCATCATGCGCATGTGTGTGTGTGCACAAATAAAGCAGCCTTGTCAGAAAAATACAGAAACCCGAATGCGACCGTGCAGTCGTATGGCTGGCTGCGCTGGGAAACATAAGCTCCGCTATAAGCAGGAGCCTGTTGTTCGCAGGACTGATTATTTAAGACAACTGTTGTTCCTGTGCGGAATCCTGTATGCGCTGTGCAAATTACATTACTAATTTACTAGCTGGCCAAATGTTACTCTTTTGTAATGTGCCACATTCCCCGTAGCTCCAGACAAGCGCTCCGCAGCATCCCTCTCTGGCAGAGAGCTTCTCAGTTGATTTCGAGAGCGGTGCCAGAAGTCTCACTTTTCTCCTTCAAATAAATTACTCTGACACTTCGCAGCCATGGCTTTATATTTTTACTTAAATGTGTGTTTTGTGGGTGAGAGCGCGGCGTGGTTTGAACAGTTGTCAGAAGTTTTATTTTTGGAAAAAAGACAGATAGTATTTTGTGAGATAATTAAGAGTTTGTGAAGTTTCCTCAAGAAATGAAAAAGGCCCAGGCCATCATCTTCTGCTCCTATGTGCGTGTTACACTCAGTTCCTCATTTGCCACCTCCTCCTCCACTAGTTTATGAATCTGTTAATTAATGGTGTTTATTCTCCTCTCAGCCTGGCCTGAGAAATGGTTTTATGATTATATTATTAGGAAGTGATGATAACGTATGTGAGAAAAGGTATTTTTTTTGTACGTAGGCTTACCAATCGCTATGGAAACAAGCAAATATTTGCAGACCTCGGATACTGATTAATACCTACTGGTGATTCTGGCTTTTTAAAGTTACTGTCTGGATGTGAAGAATTTCTTGAGAGTATTTCTCCATGACAATTTATTTACATGTGTAGCAGCCTCATCAGAAATGACTCTGGTAATTTCAGGCTCCATCACATTGTAGCACTTTCTGAAACAGCCATTTTATCAGCCTGTGACTGAAACACAAGCACCAGGATTTTTTTTTAATTATTTTTTTCTTCTTCTTAAAAAAAAAAAAAAAAAAAAAAAAGGTTCGTATTTTGCTGAAAACAGTTTTATTACACAAATATTTCTCCCTGAAGGGAGGGGTGCAGATACATGCTCTGACTAACAGTGTGTCGTTATGGCAGGATTGACAAGGCTGGGCTGCCAGGAGAGCTGTTTAAGAAGATAATCTCCAGCGGAGCAGCACAAGAGTACTTTGCCAGCAGTGAGAGCCAGGCCCCTCTCCTCCGCCGGGGAGAAGAAGCAGAGCAAGGACCCCGATGCCTCGGCCCAAACCTTGAGTAAGGAGGGAGAAAGATATGAGAGGGGAAGACTGGGTTTATCTTGATCTACGAAACTTCATAGAAGTGTTACAGAACTGCCTAGAAGAAGAAACTTTCTTCTGAGCTGTTGGACATCTCTACTAGAAGAATATCCTGATGAGACGTCCTGAGGAACTGTGGTTCTGCAAGTCATAAAAGCATCACGGGATTCTCCCAGCTAGAAAGTATAAAAATAAAACATCCTAGTCAGGAAATTCTTTACTCATTTCAGTCTTTCTAGAGAATCTTAAATTCTTACTTCTTTCCCTCTGCAGGCTTTTTCAAAAGAAAATAAACATATTTGTTATTGGATTTGAATGACTTTGATTTCCACAATGCTATTGTAAATGGGATTTGAGCTCTTAAATTATTTAAATATTAAAAATACTTTGGTAGATAGACTAAATGCAGTCTCAAGTGTCCCTCTTACTGAACTATGATCTTGGCCAATAAATTACAAATCTACTTTAAATTCTTGCTCGTCATAGCTGCACAGTGACTCCCATTTTCATGAAATCTTCTTTGGTTCTGCAGAAATTTATGGTTGGTAAAAAAAAATGGGGCATCATTGCAAACTTGGCCCTGCTGCATGTGTGCCAAAGGGAGGCAGCATCACGGGGACCACTGCAGGCAGTGCAGCCACCACGCCACCACGAGCCCAGCTGCTAGCAGATGTCCACTGGTTCAAGGATGGCACCCTCTATCCTTTTGGTCCCCACATGGTGCTGAGCCGCAGGACACATCCTGCAGCCCTCCAAGAGGAGAGCTGAGCTCCGTGCGTTGCTCGATGGCACCGGGCTGACGTGCAGCTGCATCCAGGGGTGGACCACAGATGTCCGCTGTGGGTCCGTGCTGGCTGGCTTCCCCCACAGCTGGACATCAGGATTACTCAGGAGCTTCTGTGCACAAACAGCCTCATTACACATTTTGGTACAAAAGCTGCCTTTGATTTTCTTGCAGCTCAACCATGGCTCACGAGCCAGAAGTTGGCCACCCACGAGCTGTTTCTCCAAGGCAGGTGGGGCTGGGAGATGCGCAGGCTGCAGCAGCGGGCAGCGAGGCAGAAGGAAATGCGAAAGGTAGAAAGTGAAGGCATGGTGATCTGCAGGGCCTTGGGGCATCGCTCTGAACATCTGCAGGCACCTCGGGCAAAATTCTGTCCCTGCTGAAGTAAATGGAAAATCTGCTGCTGACCTCGAAACGGCCAGAACTTCGTCCGGGTGTTGCCAGGCGGTGTCACGGTGTGCCTGATGGCTTTGTCCCACCGTGGGCACCTGCTGGGGCCTCCCCACCCACAGAAGCTCACAGGGGTTAGCAGGGCTGGGGGCTGTGAGCGCGGATGGGAAGGGAGCAGAAACACCAGAAAGAAGGGCCAGAGGTCTGCGGTTTTCCCTGCTCTGTTGTTTAACAGGGATTTTTTTTTTTTTTTTCTCCAGGGAAAACTATTTTTAATCCAGTTGGGTTTCACAAGTGAATGCTTTAATAGCTGTGCCCAAGGTCCTTAGTCAGTCTTAATCTGTGTTACAAAATCAGCAAACGTGGCAGTTTACCAGGGCTCTGGCTGAGGGAGGCTCACAGCCGAAAGCCCAGTGCCTCAGCTCTGCCTGGGACAGGTCACGGGGGTTGGCAGCCCCCAAAATGCTGCCGTCCTGTCACCAGGGGTGGCAGCCCAGCAGCTCTGGTGTTGTTCTGGAAGGTCTGATATATGGAGAACCTGTATGCCAGGGCATGGTTTTGAGCTCTTTTACGTCCTGGCTCCTTTCACTTCACAGGGGTTTGTGAACTGCTTACGTAGTCACTGAGGTGGTGGCCTGAGAGCAATTCCTTGAGAAGGTGTTGTTCTCCCCTCACTTGATGAATATTTTCATTTTGCTGTGAAATATGCAATGCTTTGCCTCTTCGTCTCTTCCCGTGGATCTTGAACTTTTTCCTAAGTAATAACTTTGGTCCTGACATAGCCCTGCGAAGGGGCAGATCCCTTCCCCTCTGTACAGAGCAGAAAACCGCAACGGAGGAATATTAAGGCCTGAAGTGTGTTGTTGATAGGGCTCTCCCGAGCCCCAGCCCCACGGCTTAATGGCAAGACTATCTTTTTCCAGTCAGTAGCTTCATCAATCATCATTTAAGTCAGCCTGATGGTTGGCTTTCTAAGGCCATCCCCGATGATTTATTCCTCCCCTTCTCCCTGCAGAAGCTCATGGCTTCTCAGAGACTTCTCAGAGACTGCTCTTTGCCCGTCGTTCCCTCGGGCCCAGGAGAGGAGCAGCCCGATGCTCTCAGAGGACGGGTGGCAGGAGCCTCCCATGGCCGTGGGATTCAGTCCCACTGGCTTCCCTTTCCCCTCTGCTTTATCTGGTGTCAGCCCAGCACCTTGCTTGTCAACGTGTGTGTCTCATGTATCATCTTCTGCTACAGCCAGTCTCATAATTCATCCTTATTCTCCAGTTTTCTGTCTCCTTTCTTGTCCTTTCTACTTGGGATTGCTTTTTGTGTGGTAATTCTATTTATTTCCACACTCCGGTTTTCTTCTGCTGATTACTCCTCTGTTAAAAATCACCGGTGTTAATTTTTCCCACATTAGTGCTTTTAAAATATGACATCTCTGTGCATGCCCTTGTAAGAAGCAATACAAAGCTTAAGTCAAAACATTAATGGTAGGATTTTCTCTGCATTGATCTCATTCTGCTCCCTCTAAAATCGATGAGACAGAGCTAGGCTAATGCCGAGCAATTCTGAGAAAAAAAGTGCCTCTGACTGTGGGAGTAATACCACAAGGTTTCTCAGTGTGTTATTAACAGTCCCAGCCCCTGAAGACAGCTGATGATAAAAGCATAGCGGATTTTAATAACAGCAGGGTAGAGCTTCTAAATATGACCTCCAGAGACCCTGGAAAGGAAAGAAAATTGAAATAATGCAATAGAGTCATACCTGGAATCCTTTTAAGTGAGAAGGTACAGTACTTACAGTTTTGGCAACACCAAAATCCCAGCCAAAGTCCCTGACTGTTCTGGGTGTGCACGTTTCCACCTGCACTTCTGGGTGCAGATCAACTGTAAAGAGCTGCCTGGGGTGGTTTTTCCAGTAGCATCAGGTCCTCTTCCCTTCTGCCTCCAGCAGCAGACCCACAGCATCCTGAAGCAGAGACGAGTTCTTTAAGCAGGAGGTACCCGACGTGTCGCTTTCACTTTTTGGTGACTTCTCATGGAAAGTAACATTCATCCATAGCAGGGAGGAACCTGGAGGTTCAGCCAAGGGACGTTCAATTGCTATGGCAGCCGGCATCCTGGAAAACCCACCTTGTCCTGAACCCCATGCCCGGGCTCGCAGCTGAGGGCAGAGCAAGCCCTGATGAGGAAACAAGTCTTTGCCTGAATTAATTCACTGTTAGGTCTTCGCGATCATTATTTTGAGTGCGAAGCGCATCGCTACAAGAGGATCAGTTTTACCTCCTGCTTTCCCGCTTGCCTCTGCAGCATGCATCTGTGTACATGCATCACAATATTGATAATAGCATCAGCTTGGTATTTTACTTAGCAATGGTCTGCTTCCCTTAATGAAGCAGTCCCCAGCTTCTTCATTTCCTCTTCTTAGTAACCAGATTATTGACTTGTAATTTGTCACAATGATATAGCTTGGTTCCTAAATGGGAAATGTTTAAATCAAGCAGCAATTAATGCATTGTAAAGCACTTCAGGTAATTGTGTAATAAGCAGCACATTACCTAGAGTAGTAACACGTTTTACAGCTAAACCAGCAGGAAAAATAATGGTTTTTGCCAGGTTATTTTAGGGTGTGAAACATGCTGTTGTGGAAAGACAGTGTGAATCCATATTATGCAGAAATCAATGGATACCCATCTTTTCAGGCTACAGTAGGAGCTGTGTGACAAGGGCACAACATTTTTCCTAATCAAGCAGGTTATGTGAAAGCTAAGAGTCAAGCTGAGCTTGCTATATCCAGCTGTACTTTGTTTGCTACTTAATGGAGCAGGTCATAGTTATAACACCCCAAAGAAATCAGCTCGTCTCAGCCTGAGGAGCACAGAGAAAGTGTTGGAACTCCAGCAGCTCTGCATTAAATCACTTCTATAGGTCATCTGCAGAGAGGGGACTCAGGGAAATAATAAACCAGTGTCGTTCTTCTGCTGGTGTTTAAGACTTGTCCCCACGGGAGGGAGTGTCTGGCTTTAGGTTGGGGAAAGCAATATGGCTAAAGAAACAGTTATTTATGTATTATACAGTTCCTGGCAAACCATCAGACACCGGGTTTGCAGCTCCCTCTCCTCTGGATCCGAGGAAGAAGGGTTTGTAAAATAGGTTGGTGTGGACAACAACCCCCGGGGCAACAACCCCCGGGCTGGGCTGCAGCTTGGTGACTGCTCTTCCCTCCCGTCTGGCTGCACGCGGGATTTTGAATTGGATTTTGAAGAAATATCTGCAGTACATCATACCTGGCCTCCCCAAAGAATGACTGCAGTCCTGGGCCTTTAAGAGGGAAGAATAACACGTACATCATGCTCTCTCCTTTTCATGGCACTCCCAGGGAGCTGCTGACCAAGAAAGTGCTAACCATCGTGTTTTCACCTTTAACTTTGAAACATGCTGATCACATTTTCTCCTTCAGCCTTTTTCTCTCAGCTGCTCTTGTATATAGTTTATTCAATTCATGGCAGTGTACACCAAAAATCAATAAAAAGCATTTATTATAAAGTACCAGAGATTAAAATAACTGACTTAGCTATGCTATTAAAACATGGGCAGCTCAAAGCAAGGATGTACACTTCACACAAAATATGATTTATGTTTTGCAGAGGAGGAAAAATCCAGTAAGCAGAAAAGGAAGTTTTTCTGTCTTGCCAATGAATCACTGTCCTGCTTTAAAAAAAAGTTAATAAACATGAAATGATTATTTAATAAAACTAATCTAGCATTTTATTGTAAATATAGCTCTTGTAAATAATGACTGTCTGCCCTGGGCAGCAATGATGCCTCCAAAACTTTAACCAGGTCAGCAAAGAGGCTGCCTCAGTTTCCAAGATTTACTAAATACTCATTTCCTTTTAGCAGCCAGTTTTAGGTGTACACACTTTCCAGGTATGAAACGTATGCACCTATACTTTATGAACCAAAGCCCAGTTTTCAAGCAAAGGTATGCAGAGCTCCCCAGGCTCATCCGTCTGTAGTTGTGTGCATCCAGGTAGCGAAGGTCTCATCCTGAAGGACGTTCCCAGGGCCAGCAGAGGCTGGGGGGAGCCTGCAGCTCCCGGGAGCCCCCCTGGCACAGCACGCAGCCCCGCAGCCTCCCCTGCTGCAGCGATGCCTTATGCCAGGCTAATGAGCCAGCGAGGACGCCGCCCTGGAGCCCCGCATCTCCCGTTGGCAGCAGACGAGCAGATAGTCAAATTACAGAACTGCATAGCACAGATGTCTGCTGGGCATGCTGCTGGATGGAAACGCGACGTCGTCAAAAGCTGAAGTCCTAGCAAAAGCAGCAAGACGTCTCAGCTGCACCGACGGAGAATTTCACAGGCAGGTTTGAAGTTTACTCAGCTTAGCAAAAGGAAGAGGAGGGAAAGCTACTGTAGTTTGTTGCAACAGGCAAACTGAAATTCATTTAATTTGTTACTTGCCGTTTTGTCCTATAAACTCAACTACTTATTAACACTGTAAATATGCCTTTTTACTGGCTCCCTGACAGCTCACATGCTTTCTGTGCTGTCTCCTTAAACATTTATGAGCATTCATGAATATGCAAATCCACAATCTAATGTCTGCAAAATGGTTGCAAGTACAAATGCTGTGTTAATATTTCATACAATGATGGGAGCAAATCAACAATCATAAATTTTGAACAAATATGTTGCTTCATTAATAACTAATGAAGCAGGGCACGGAGCTCTAGATTTGGCATTTAATAGTAAAAGTGGTGTTTAAAAAGAGCTTATCAGGCACCACGCTCGTTTGAAAAAGGGTTAGCAGCCTCTGCAGCTTACAGGAAGGTGCCAGGATGATAAATACTGGAGATGCACTCACAGAAACAGAGTTATGGATATATCTCCAAGAACTACGCCTCTTCCCTGAGTCTTTGCTGGTTTCGGAAGACCAAGGAAATTGTCAGACTGCACAGCACTCACCTCAAAGCCTCAGTGGTCTGCATGCCTTTGTGAAATAGGATTTGTAGCCTGGGGATTTGCTTAAAGAAGCCCCCTTGAGTCATCAGTAAACCTTGGCCACCAGTGGAGATGGCCACCAGTGGAGGTCTCTGCACCGACCCGGGATGCCACCACCCACACCCCTCCTCTGAGACACCCAGCTCGGTGTCCTGATGTCCGTGGGCATCCCAGAGCCTGGTAGCATTAATTTAATCGGATTACGGGCCACAGAGAAGGGGAGGGAATCATTAAGAACGCCTCCCAAGTTACCCTGTGCCTGAGCGTTTTATTCCAGCATAATTTGCTTTACGCAGAGTTACTTTGATTGTGATTTAATTAAAGTCTGTGTTTAGCATTTCCCCACACAGAACCTACTCTATTCCTCTGATTAGGTGGAGGGGAAACAGTGGGAAAATGATGGTTTTATGTTTTCTGTCACAAAAGGTGGATCCGGTGCTTCTCCCAGGTGCTCACCGAAGTTCCTCCTAGTGTAACCCAGTTAGCACAGGTTGACACCAGCTTCGGAGCTACTGAGCGAGCAGGGGAGCATTCCCGTGACCAGCCTGTTTCTTTTTCCTCTCCTCTTGCTGTTGAATTTCTCTGAAATCTGGGCAGCGGGGCGGGGGCGAGCCGGGGCTCAGATGCATTCCTGCACGCCGCTGCCCCCCAACAGCCACCTCGTTTCTTGTTTCCAGGTCCTTCCCCAAAGGATTGTGTAAACCCTCTGACAGCAGGGCGGGCCGTGGCAGTAAATGTCACGGGAAATGGATGGGGGTCAGACAGAGCGCTGCTTTGGAGCCTGCTGATTTGGTTTAGGCTGACCAAAGCGCAAGCAGCCCCGTCGTTTATCCCGGGGAGGGGAGGGCTGCCGAGTCCAGCAGCAAGAACTTGTTAAAAGTCTCCAGATCCTGTCAAAATGCCTCCGTTTTATGGCTTTCGGTTGAAGGTTGAAGTTTTTGATGAGGTGCATGAACAGTGACCTCATAAATTGCTCTATAAAGTGTAAACATGATTTCTAAAAATTCTTTTTGAAACACAACTTTAATAATAAGCCAAACTTGTTAGAACTGCCTTAAATATTTATGTGCATGGCATGCTCTCTGCACAGCTTGTAATTATAGAATATTATTTCTCTTTTTGTACATTTTTAGGCTGTACTGCCACTAGCATTTGACACTTTAATTTAAGCATAGTTAAAAAAAAAAAAAAAGGATAATTTCTTTTTTCCACCTTAGTATAAAGATAAACCAGCGAAATCATTCCTGCATTTGCTGGTACAATTTCAATTTTTAGCTATGTTGATAATTTACTTTTGATGCTAATTAATTACAAGTAATCATAAAAACAAATTAAAAGCACTATACTTGCAGCAGGTTTTTTTATGCTTATGAAATAATGCATCTTTATGCATCTGTTTACTTGCTATGTAAAAAAATGTAATCTATATTCATAGGAAAACAACTTTAGCACTCGACGGTGGTGCTGTAAGCCATTACCACTAACACGTTTTTAGCTATCTTTCCTTTTTCTAGAAAGAGGGCAGTCCAGTGCAAAACCCCAAAGTCCACCAGTTGGGAAATTTGAGGATAAAAGCCTGTGATTTAGGGATAAGACAAAGAGAGAGAGGCTTGAGAATGTGGATTTCAAAGGAAGGGCATTTTATCTGTAGATAAATATCCATCAGAAATGGCTCAAAATCAATTAGTAGTGTAAAAGTGGCTCATGCTGCAGGCTGGGTTTGGCAGGGCAGGGGTGGCTCCGGGCTCTGCTTGCAGCTGGAAGCACCACAGCCTGCAGGAGGCATCTCCCAGGGGGATGCCCGGGGCCTTTGGGGTCAGTTGTGCACCTAAAGGAGTCGGTGCCGCCCCAAAAGGGGATATGTGGCCCGGTATCGTGTGATGGTGCTGCTTCGTTCTGCACAGCCCTCTGTTTGCCAGGAAATCGCCCATATCTGGGGAGGTTTTATGAGGGAATGGCTCAATTCTCTGTCCATGTCTCTGCCTCGAGTAGCCCCGGAGGCAGCTTTGAGGTGGTGCTGTCTGCGTTTGCCAGGAGGACGGAGACATGGATGTCATCCGTGTCCCTATGGCACACAGCTCCCGATCTTCTCATGCATTTTTCCATACGCGTTAAGCAGTTTGTGGGAGAAGACAGAGACTTGCAGATAACCCGCGAGTTTTGGGTCGAGACAGCGGTGCAGCTGGTCGTGATGACCCTCTGGGATCTCGTGGGGAGGAAGGATCGGAGCCAGCTCCGAAAACTTCCTCCCGCCCTTGCCAAGTCTCAGAGCTGAGTCACCAACAACTCATTATCAAGACTCTGTGTATTGACCTAACTCCTGGAAGAGGGCCTTGAATTCCTTGGCAACTTCCAATACTAAGAAACAGAAGCTTTTCTGGGATTAGATGTGAAAATGAATAAAACAATGCTGTGCAGTCATCTTTGCGGGACTGAACTCAATGCTAGATTCAATATTTTCGTTATGCCTCACCATTATTGTTATTTTTTTCTTTCAGTTTTCAGCTCAGTGCAAAATTCGGCGTTCAAAGATTTTTTAACGAAAAGGATGACGAGGTGGGTGTGTGGGTGGGGGAATGTCTTGTGCCATGGCACCTGGGAAATCCTTGGTGTTCACCGAGCCCAGCAGGGCTGGGGTGGCTTTCCCAGCAGAAGGAAAGCTCCCTTCTCTCCTTCCACACCAGAACTGGTGACAGGCAGCACCCCGGGTAGATCTCCTGGTTATACAGACCTCTTCTCACCTTGCGCATTTATCCCAATCTTTGGATCCTTGCTCATCAAAGCTAATTTTCCAGCCCCCTCTTGTTGGGCCCCCATATACAGACTGCTACCTAATAACCAGCATCACGAATACCCGACAAATCTAGAAAGGTGCATTTCTGGGCACGCTTATTGTATGCTAATTATTAGCACCACGTATGCCAGAGAGGTTTAACTATGTAATAGATATAGATCTAACTAAATACCATAGGTGTTAAAGCTCGAACAACACATTTTTGTTAATCAAATGATACTGAATTAACATACTGTACAATAATTGCCTTGTTAAATTTAAATTAAAACCTTATTTGAGACACATAATCTGGAGTGTGACTCACTGTTCTAACCACATTTAGATTGTTGTCAGTACAATTAGGATTTTGAATTTACAAGTCGCTTTTTTTTTTTTTTTTTTTTTTTTAATCAATCACTATAGCAACTGCAAAATTAAATAGGAGACGCTCCCCCTTCCAAGTCCACTTTGCTGTACTTGCTCCTCTCGCTGGTGGAAAAGCAAACTTTAAAAGTTTCTGAAGCCCAGCTGTCTCAGCAGCTCGCCCAAGGCTCCTGAGCATATCCCATGAGGAAGGCAGGTCCCAGAGGCTGGGACCTGCCTGCAGCCCCTCTGCCACCCTCACCCGATGTCCCCAGCACCCGACAACCTCAGAATCCCCTCCTGGTAATTAGGGGATGTTCCTCTGTTTGTTCATGTTTAGTTTCATGTGGCTGGGGTGAGGGTGAGGTTTCTGCAGCCTGTAATTCTCCGCGTCCCAGTTCAGGTGTGATGGCTGAGAGCTGCTCGCAGGAGCACCGGAGGGGGCAAAATGGCTCATTTTGGGTACGAACATCGGAGAAAGGGTAAAATTAACAAAGAAAGTCATTTTCCAGAAACAGTTTTCTCAAGCAAACAACGACAACAACAAATATTCAGCAAAAACAACAAACCTGCATCTATGTGTTGTAATTCCCAGCTAGGGAAAATAGGGGAAACAGCTCTTACTTTCAGAGGGAGCTGCAAAGTCCAGGGGAGAGGACTGCATGTTTAGATACCCCCAAGCCCCTAGCCTATAGATAATGCTTCCAAAAATGCCTACAACTGTTTCTCCAACCCATTTCCCCTGTTGTGTTTGTCCTTACACCATAGGTACGCTCTCCCTTTGGACCGGAGACGAAACCCCTTGCCTGCTGGTGCGCGTGACCTTTTTCCTCGACTTTTCGCCTGGCTGTCTGTCCCGCTCTGCTTTGCAGCTCGTATTGGAAAAGCTGTGAGAACGTCCCTCAAAGAGAGGAAAATTCCCCTCCGCTCTGCTGCTCAAGGCCTGGGAAGGCTCCCACACCGGCACTTGCTCTTTGCTCGATTGCGTTATGTATTTACTCAGTTTGTCCAAGTGTGGAACACGCCAAGGGGAAAAAAAAGAAAAAAAGCAAGTGAATTTTTCTTACGGAATAGAAAGCATTTGGGCTGCCTTTGAACCTTAACCAAACATTCACGGCGGTTTATACAGCGCGCAGCTTAGCTGAACAAAGTTACATAGTGCAGAACGACACCGAGCTCGGTGTTTTACCAAGGTGTGGCTGGAGAAAGCGTTCTCCGGGCTGCAGAGAGCACGGGGACGGCTTCAGCCATGCTTAGCCCTGCTCCTGCTTCCTGACACACTGCAGCCCGCGAGGCCGGGGCCATTTCACCAGCACCTGGCACCGTTAATAGCCCCATTCATGGGGCTCGTTACTCGTACCCTTGCAGGTTTAGGCATTGACCTCAGATTTACAGGTGTAACTTAACGAGGCACATGTTGCGGCCAGATGTCCTGCAAACAGATACCACGTATATATCTTTGTAGGCGAATAATCCTGAAATACTCATTAGGAGGCGTGCTCGTGAGATCTGCCTTGTTATTAGAGCACCAGTCTTGCACGTCGGCCGGAACAGATGGAAAAAAAAAAAAAAAACGGGAAAATGTATTTAACATTCCTGCTAGTTTCTTAAAAATAATTATCTGATTAAAAGTGCCAAATGCGATTTTCATTTTTCCTTATTCATCGTACTGGTAAAAGTGTAGTGAAATTGGCAGTGATGCAACACCACAGAGTTATGACAGGAATCATAAAAGGAGCAGGCCAGCGAGTGAATTTTAACTCGAGAATACGGGATTTAAGCACCGTCCAACCTCATTAATTTACAACTGGGGCTTTGTGCAGCAATCATAACATATAAATTATACATTAGGCCCTTTTCAATCACAATGAATGTGTTGAAGGTATTCTGCACGGAGCAGCTCGAGCAGCAAGCTGTGGTCCCCGCGTGGAAATGGCCCACGAGGGCTTCGCCTGCTGCCCATGGGCTGGGGGCTCGCCGGGGGCTCACCAACCCCAGGAAGGGTGGCCAAGAGACCAGGAGCCTGCCTTGGGCAGGATGGTTGGTGGCGGCCTCTTTTCCTACCAGGGAAGTGGTGGTGGTGCCCATTGGTGTGTCAGAAGATAAGGAAGCACAAACTTTAAGAGAAACACCTGGGAAACCTGGTTTGCATGTGTGCACAATCTCACCAAACATCGGGTGAATCCTGTCCGAGCCTTTGCTGATCTGCAGCAGGGACTTGGGGCCCTGCTGTGGGGTGAAGGAGTGTTCCCAAATACAGCAGGACGATGCTGGTGAGGGTGCGGGACGGACACCCGACAGCCGGGGAGATCCCTCCCGCGCTCCCGGGGGCTGTGCAAGAAGAGAGAGAAGCCCCAGCTGAACATTTCAGCTCTCGCATGTAGGTGAGAGACGTAGCTGCATGAGATTTTAACTTCGTTTTGGCAGAAAACTGCCAAGTTGTGATTCAGGACCGGGTGTTAGGCAGACTGCCTTTTGTCTTTGACTTCTACTTACGCTTAACCCAACGAAGATCATTGTCTTTCTCAATAAACACCTGTTTGGAGTTTTTTTAAATGTCTGGTTCCCAAGAGTTGTGTTATAATAAGGCACGGGTTTAATTGCATTGAAAGGAGAGGAAAAAAAAAAAGGTATGATTTCTAAAAGGACAGAATACTTATGATATTTATGGACCCATTTAACACACTGCTTTGGTTTAAAGAGGTGGGGATTTACATGTGTTAAGTGCTCCTACAAATCTCCTTTACCCTTTCTTGGAAAAGGGCAACACAATAATAATTGTTAAATTTATGTGTTAAGACGTCTGTACTGTAGAGCTCTGCACATCAGTAGGTAAGCACAATAGACTGGCTGCTTCCTCTTCGTATCCTCTATCTGCTCACCCGAGCCCCCGAGGATCCCGATGCCTGGCAGAGGGGTGCCTGGCGTGCGCTCCGGTGCACGGCTCGCTGCCTGCTCTACCTGGCGAGGGGCTCTGGCGAAGCTCAGAGCAGGGTTAAAACTAACAAAGTGCAATTACACAGCCCACAGGTAGCATGGTGGTTCAGTGAGTGGATGAAATCCTGCAGCTTGACACGGGGAACGGGTTGGATCCGTGCTCGTGGCAGCCCTGAGGAGCCATTTCCAGGAGGAAGACCTCTGCGCCCATCAGCCAGACCCCCCCAAAGTGCCACCAAGCTCCGTGGGGACCAGCCGGGAGCGTGCCCTCGGCCAGCCCACTCCAGGGTGCCGGGTTTAGGGTCCCACTGGTGTGCTCACAGCTCACAGGCAGCCTGGCCACGGCTGCTGCACACCCTGGAGCCGTTCGGTGCCAGCACTGCCCACGGGCGTGCGAGCCCTGCCGCTGCCCGGCGAGGTCCCGGCGGCAGAAGCGTAACACCGTGCGGAGACACAGCCATCTCCGGAGCACAGCCTCCCCTACCCGCGATAGAAATAGGCTCCACAAAATGTCAGCGATGTTAAATATGGTGCTAATTGCTGTTTGTTTATTCTTCTCCTCAAAAACCTTCAAACCAACTGAAATGAACCCTCAATGAACTTTTATCACTGATAACACAATCTCTTAATTTAGATGCCTGTAGATGAGCAGGCTGGGAAAAGGCACTCGTGTTTATCTTACCCCGTGCTCAGTACACAGCCCTGGAGAAAGTGTGTTTCTAAAGGCACTGATAGTCAGACAGCCTCCTCTGGGAGAACGGTGTGTTCCCAAATGAGGCTTGTTATGCTGATATTTATCACAGTTTGATTTTTAGAACTCCTGAATATGTTTGCTTTCCGTATTTTTCCATACTCTGATGACTTCACTGCTATTTAGAGCGATGTTTCTCCGCTGAATGCACGCTCGGGTGAGAATATCATATGCGCTTACCTGCAAATCTCACCGCCAGCCTCAAATTGGCACAGTCCCCGCAGCACGGGGGTGTGAGACCTGAGCCACCTGTGCTGCCCAGCCGCAGCCGGGATGCGATGGGGTGGCCCTGGTGCTGAGCACCCTGTGCCCCACCTCACTCCCATGGCATTATTCAGCTGCAAATCTGTTTGGAGGCACGGCACCACCAGCACCGTAGCATCAGCGTGGGGCCTGGTGCTGTGGTAGCCTTCAGAGAACACACGAGGATGCCTCTCCGCAGCTGGTGCTGATGAAGTTTAGCCTGAAAACTAGAAGGGAAAATAAAATCTTAACCTTTCCACTAGCAGTGTCTCTGCAAAAGCTGTTTGAAGACACCAGGGAAAGTCTAAGATGGCTGGATAAGCATGATAAAGGGCTCTGTGCTGACATAATTACTGGGGACTGGGCTTGACAGGTCTGGGAGCTCCTTCTAGTTTCATTCACTTTGTTTCTCGAATATTTTTGCGGCGTTTTCTGTTCCTGATTCCTGCATCGAAGGCTGACCCTATCTTCTCGACAGCCCTCAGCCCTTGCAGCTGCAGAGGGCTTCGTCCTGCTCTCTGTCAGCCTGGACGTGGTGTGTGCAGAGCGTGTGAGCATTTGGGACGGCTGCTGGGCACAGGGGATGGCACGAGGGATGTGCATCTGCCCTCGCCTGGCGCTGGTGCCCACCTCTTGCCATCACTGATACGTTGTGCTCTTCGGCCCCTGCTAAGCACCGGGTAACTCAGGCTTCAGCAACTGCAGGCAATTACAGCTGTTAACCATTGGATCTGCTCGCAGAGCTCCAGAGAAACTCCCAACGTACAAATCCAACTGCAAATCCGCATGATTCACTGGCCACTGGTGCCAAAGGATTTTGTTTTACCATGTATGCACAAAGCATCAGTGTATCACACACTAGTGATGTTTATCATCTCGTACTGTGCACACAATCTTTGGCAGCTCGTGGCCCCGAGGAAGGCACTAATCAAAGCCACGGCTCAGCAGAGCACTTACACGTGTGCTGAACTCCGGGTGCGCACCTAAATCCTCACCTTGCAGGAGAGAAAGTCACCTTTTGCTTAACGAATATCTGGAAAAAATGCTCCTTTTGGGCCAGTGGAGTTTGCTTCCTGAAGGAAAGCTCCGCCAGCAGAATCGGGGTGGTGCTGTTGGGGCTGGTGCTGGCAGCCCTGCATGTTTTAGGGCTGTGTCCTCCTGACCTGCTTGGCCCCTTCGGAGACCCCAATTCCGTCAGAGGGACAGGGCCGGGCAGTGCTTTCCTGGCTCACCCCTGTCCCAGATGTGCCCCCGCGCTTCCTCCCACCTGTGCTTTCTTGGTGGCCCCTCTAACTGACCGTGTCCACTGCCCTGCAGCTGTGCATCACCTGTGACAGCCTCTAGCGAGGCTCGTTTCCAACACTTCAAAAGCTCCCCCGCATCACAGCCGCCACTCCCTTCTCTCTTGGTACCGGCGTGTACAAAAATTCAAAGAGATTCGTGGATGTGAGGCCGTGTAATTAGCGGAGCAAAGACTCAAAGGTACGATCACTGGAGGGAGGTCGAAATTACCCACAGGAAAACTATTTTGTAGCTAGGGAGCAGTGAGACCTACGAGCACCAGGGGATGCAGGCACCAAACGCACGGGCAAGGACTGCACAACGAAGGCCACGCACTGCGAGCTCTCCACTCCCATTCCCCCTCTCTCCTCTTTTCGGTTTGCCTGTTTATCTGCAATCTGTCTATTTAAATTCCTTCTAAACAAGATGGGAATATCTTTGTGCCTGTTTGTAAGAATATTCCGCATCCATCTGTTATTTACATCATTCATTTTCCTGAGGTGTCTCCAACAAATCCTGGCTGGATGCTCTGTATGTGTTATTAATAAAACAGCTGTAAAAATATTAACTGTACGGCCTAATTGTCAGCCCTGATTAAGAGCCAGATTTATCCCCGAACGGATGCTGAGACAGGGAACGTGGCTGTTCTCCAGATCTGACCCTTGCAGCTTGCTCTACAGTTTGCTCTTTGAACACTTCAATTGCAGAGCTGAGAAGAAAGCCTTCACCCTCAACCTCATTACATTTCTCTTTGTTTCTGCATGCGCAGCCCTGCCGGAGCCACCGGCGCTCATTTTATTCTTTTAATTTGCCACTTACACCCTGTTGTAATGAAGTATTACCAGCAGCGTTTCACCTCCGTGCCGTTTCATTTGGGGCGCAGCGGCAGCGCTCCAGCAGCGCGTCCCTTTACCAATCTGTCCACATGAAGACAAGTGGCAGCCCCGTGTGTGTGGAGCCACGAAGCTGCGTTTTGGTGGCTTCACCCTGAAGGTTCAGATCCCCGCGGGCAGGCAGCAGCCTCTCCACAGGGAGGACGAGGAGGTGCTGCGGGAGAGGCACTTTGGGGTGCTTTTTGCAGGGAGCCTCACCGTTGGGGAGCAACGCCAGCGTGCCACCTGCTGCCGGGACTAACACTGGTGTTTTTTTTTTCTTCCAACAATTTTGGAGAGTCAGAGGGAGCCTCCCCTGGCGTCTCCTGGGGGGAAGGAGCTGCTGCTGGAGCTGTGCACAGGGCCCCAGGGCACAGTGCTGCGAGGCACCGCTCGCACCAGGCCTGGGGCAGCAATGCTCAGCTCCTGGGCTGGATCCTGCCCGGCAATCTGCACGTGGAAATGCCTCTGCTTGGACCTGCTGGGCTTTGGCTCATTGTTTTCGCAAACACCCAGTTTACAAATGCTGTTCTGTAAATGTTTAGTAAAAGCGGAAGGGCTCTGCTGAAGTTTACAGGCAGAAAAACGGCACAACCCCACTTCTGAAAACATTCCCAGGGCCCTGCTATTTATCGCAGAGGGCTAGAAGAACACAAAAATAATGAGGAATTGCTCTCCACTCAGTACTGCCCGGCTGGCACTAGGGAAGTGCAAACAAACCGAGCCGGGTTTGCAAACCTCACTCGTGGCCTTTCAGAAGAGCCCCAGTGCCCACGGCACCACACAAGCGGGTGTCTCCCCGAGACCTTGTTTACGAGCACCCCAAAAGCAGCAGCACATTTGGCCGTCAGCACTGGGTAACGCAGGCACTGCACTAATTTGCAGAATTTAGCTTAAAAGTGCCCCGTGGAGCTGTAAGGGTTTAGCTGCTGGGCTGGTTTAAGGCAGCAGGAGGCTGGCTGGGGGGCTCGGCCACCCACCCACCTGCACTCCCGCTGCCGGTGTTGCATTCCGGGGACAATTCTCCTAAAACAAGGACATTAGAGTGAAATATCAGGATTTAGCCCAGAATAACTCTGTTGATTAATTTTTTAGGCCAAGTGCTATTTCAGCAGGTGTCTTTAATTTTCCTTCTGTGGCCAAATCTCAGCTCGTTTTCACCGACTCCTCCACCACTCGGGGCGGTGGCACTGTGACCTCTGCTAAGAGTTGAGTGGCTCCAGTGTCACCCCATTCTGCAGAGACATGAGGAGATGGAGGAAAAATGCGCGCGCCGTGCCAATCTGAATGCAATACCTTGTGCTGATGTTTGCTAAGCTCTTTCACAACAGCCGAGTTATGCAAACCCAGTAGAAAGTTATTAGGAAGCCCAAAGAGCCTGAAGACAGCTCTGGTTCCTCAGCAGGAAAGGAGCCATTCCCATTGCAAAGCTGATTTCAGGTCAGAAATATTTTCTAAAGCCATGAGCTCCCCAGGGTTTATTTAAGAAAACAATACTTTTTTTTTTTCTTTTCTTTTTTTTTTTTTTTTTCTTCTTTTTCTTTTTTTTTTTTTTCTTTTTTCCTGAGAGGTTCACAGAGCTTCAAGATGCTCCTTTTTGTTTGAGAGCAGGAACTTCTCTCGAGAGCAGTCTGAGAGACAACTGGAATTTGGCTCAGCACAGCACCACGGCGCGGAAGAGCCGGCCCTGCGCTTTACCCAGAGCCGTGCTCTCGCAGGAGCTGGAGCCTGAAGATGAGTGTTTGTGGCATTTTTTATGTTACCATGGGGATTGCTATAGTAACAATTCTCCTACCCCTTCATTTATTAATTTACTTTGTTATAAAACTAAAGGTAAACCAAATATCCAAAGCAACAATAGCCTTAAAGAGATTTTACCCTGCGCGCAATCCGTGCTTAATGCTCAGCGCGAGGGCCTTGAGCTTGTGTTTAAAGGACAACATTTGCAGATAATTTAATACAGTCAAAGGAATGAGATTCCACAAGGTTTCCTTTGAGACTGGAAAACAACAGCTGATCTATGTCATAACACATTACAGCGCCCGGCGGTTTAGCAATCCTGCGGCAGCGCTCCCCCAGGCAGGAGGGAGCTCCAGCCTGCCCCTTGCTGCCTGCGGGGAGCAGCCGGGCTGGGAGACGAAACGCCAGAAATCTTTCTGGGCATCTCCTGCACGCCAGGAGGTGGAGGGAGATCGGAGATGCTGCAGAGTGGCAGCACAGCATCCCGCACGGGAATGGTGTCCCCCAGCTTGCGGCCCTCCTCGCCCCTTCCCGGGGCTGCTGCTGAGGGTTTGGGGTGGCCACGGCGAGTCCCCACAGGTTGTGGGGTGCCTGGGGGCTGCAGCCCCACCAGCAGGCTGGGGGGGTCCTGGGGGGGCCAGCCCCGAGGTGGGGACCCGCTGTGCCGGGGGGCTGGGGAAGGAAACGGGCAGCGGCGCTGCGCCGTGGGGGAACCGCAGGCGGAGACACAAAGGAGAGCCAGAAAGTATTAAATATTTTTAAATGCCTGTTTTATTTTACAAGGTGCAAATATTACACTTTGCAGTTACGTAGTAAATACCAGATTACCAGGTAATTACGCTCCAACATTACCAAGTACTGTACCTGCAAAAATAATTGCCATATTAAGGGCAGTTATTCGGTCCCTCGATAACCCTAGACTTTAACAGTTAGAAACAAATATATCATTTATTCTCTTCACATAAAAGCGACCGACCGTTCGGGTATTGCATATGATCAATCGAGGTTTTTAATGGAAGTGCTGCTGATCTAACCTAATAACCAGAGTATCACAAAAGGCAATAAGCAGCTGAAGCCAACATGTGAAGCAAAGTCTATATAGCAAGAGTGGGAGCCGTTCCAGGGCCCCAAAGGGTCTTCAAATCACTTTATTTTTATGGGGTAAACGTAACCACGTCAAAAACCAAACTTGACATTTTAAAGTGGTTTAAAACTCACTGTAAAACCTTACTCCAGGCATGAGCTTTCTTTACAAGGTCTCAGCCCTGCAGCTATTGTTGTGTCTGTGTAGTTTGGCTTTCCTGGGTTTCTTTTCCATGACTGGGTTGCTGTGTTCATTTTTTTTTTTCTTTCTTTTTTTTTAAATAAGGGTTTTATTGATGTTATTTTCTTTAAAAAAATAAAATATTTTCCTCTTTTCATTCTATACTACGTAGCAGGTCTGGCTGAAGGGTACCTTGGCTGTACTGTGCAGCCAGTTCCTTAGTACACAAAGCTGCATTTTCATCAGAATAGGCCAAATTAAAGGCTGGAGCTGTAAATATAAACTCTGGGATTTATAAGGCAGTGTCGGGTAGTTTGGTGGCCGCCTTCCATTGCTTTTCAGATGTCTCCATCCCATAGGTGCGCTTGCAAATCCTCCCTTCAGCAGCTCTAGAAAGCTGTATTCCTCCCTGAGAGCTCCAAAGAGGGATGCAGACAGGGTCAGGCAGGGGCCGTTCAGGTTTTGGGGCCAGGTTTAAGGGGAAAAAGAGGTTTTGGGCAGCAGTGAGTTCTGCTCATCCACCCTGGCACAGGGACAGCTGCTGCAGGGGCGAGGATGGGGGCGAGGAAGGGGTCACCTGGCAGCAGGAGCCCAGCACTGGAGAGCTCTGGCCTTCCCCTGCACGGGCTGGGGTGTCACTGAGCACGAATATTCTCACAGAAATGCGAAAAGGAGAAAGGCCAAGCTCTCCCATTTGGTGTGTGTGATGCAGCTCGTTAACTCAGCACTGGTAGAGGCACGCGGTGTCCCTGCTGTAAAACCACACAGAGCCAAGGGACGATGCTCGGCGTGGTGATGTGCTTGTGGCCACCGTGCCCAGAGCCTGGAGCGTTCAGCAGGCAGCCCACGTAGTGCTGGTCCCAACCAGCATCTCCTGACGTACGGGAAACCCATTCCAGGGGCTGGGAGCAGCACGCGGGCCGCCGTGGGGATATGGTGATGCACAGAGCGAGCGCAAGGAAATCTGTCTCTTTGTGAGGGAGAAAATGTCATTCCCTACTTAGCACTGCTTTGCATATTCTTTTGTAAACACAAAACTGTTGTTGGCAGCAAAAAATGGCTTTGCTGGGGAAGTTCCAGGGTCACGGCGCAGGTGGATCGGCATGGCGCTGACAACCAAGGTCGGCCGTGCTCAGCTGCAGCGCCAGGGAGCTGCCCCCACCAGGCCCTGCCTCGTGCAGGTGTCACCGAGTGTCCGGGCAGCGTGGCCGCCAGGGCTGGTGCAAAAGGGGTGCTTCATGTGGGCACAGATCCTAAACCCCCAAGGGCCACAGCCTGCGGGGACTCCATGGGGTGCCCTGGGCGGGTATAGGTGCCTGGGGACTCTGCTCTCAGCTCTCCTCCTTCCCCATGCTCTGGGACAAGCTGATACCAAGGCTCAGGGACAAGCAGCCCCAGCAGCAGCGCTGTGCTGTAAGAAGAGGCCGTGCTGCAAAAGGAAAGGTAAAAAATGCCCCGCAAAGCCGAAGGAGAGGACGGGGGAGGCGGCTCCGCGCCGTCCGCGCCCCTGCGAAGCGCTGCGTCAGGGAGCAGAAGTGGCTAACAAATCCCCATATGGCACGCGGCTCACGCTGCCGGCCCCAAAGCGAGTTCGGATGAGTAAGAGGCATTGTACTTCGCTGGTATTTTTAATATTTGAAACTTCGCCTCTATTGGAGGCACGACATTGCTCAGCTTGTGAAGTACACAAAAAATAGCAGCTAGTGGCACAGTCCCCGCTTCAGAGGAATCCAGGGAAACGTCACAAGGAGAAGCACGTTCCAGAAAGGATTTTTTTTAATTTTTTTTTTTTGGGTTAGTTTTCAGTGGCTCTAATATTGATGAAAATGTTGTAAATCTGAGGTAGGAAATTCTGTTAGTGTCTCGTTTGCAAGAGCCTTAACTGTGAAGAAAGAATTGGATTACTGTGAAGGAAAATGAAGGGTTTGTGTGCCAAATATGGGAAATCTGGGAGTGCTGCCGGCCATACCCCATATGGACACAGACCCTGGGGGCTCCTGCCACTGGGTTTCCACCCTGGCTCCGACCTCAAGCAGGTTTTCTTCAGAGGTTGGAGGGCAGAGGCCTGGAGCTCACGGGCATTTTGAGTATGCTGCTGTGCAGTAAGAACTTAGGCACTGCATCCCCTTGGCACTGACCTCCAGAGTCAGGCCCAGACCAAGTGCCATGGGTTTTGGAAAGCTCCCCACGAAGCTGGGACTGGCCACAGTGGTGGTTAAATAGGACTGGGGAATATGGATCATACAGTGCCTCAGGAAACTTTGCTCCCCATCTAGAAAATTGGTTTACAGCTCTGTGAGATGCGAAGACATTCTCTGCCCTACTTAGAAGTGGGGCAGATTTCCCAAAATGTTTTGGTATTAAAAGATGCGTCGAAGATCTTACCAGGTCCTTCAAAAGCCGCTAAGCACGGAAACCTGTGACAGTGAGAAGCCTACTTTGGGAAGACGGATCAGGTGCCTGTCTCGAAAGTTTAATTTTAAAGGAGTGATCCCCATGTGTTCAAGTGCCAAGCAGAGCAGCACCCAAACCCAGATCCTTGGAGGGATTTTTGGCACTTCTGAAGCCAGTAGCATTGGGCACAGCCCAGACCCTGCACCCAGAGCCAGAAGCCAGGTCTCCGGAGGGGAACCCAGAGTACCCATGGCTTTAGGCACTGGTAGCATGGCCAAAGGAAGGGGAAGAAGAGGCCAAGGAGGACGGGTGGGGAGGCGCCGAGGCGTGCGCCTCCCGAGCACCTTCCCTGCCCAAGGCTTCCTGAGAACTTCTGAAGAACTCCATTAGCTCTCTCCATTTGAAGGTGACATTTAATTTCAATTCTCCCCACAATATGACGACGAAATTACATGAACTTTAAATCAAACTTTAGTGCAACAGGGTAACTAAGTCTCGCGGCTGGCTGCACCGAAGAGGCGTCAGAACAATCGCGCCAGCGCTGCAATTTTATCACCTTCACAAACGTTTGTTTTCCATTTGCATTTGACAATAGAATTAATAAACTATTTCGCCAATTTAAGTTTAATGAAAAGTGTATCTCCCCACTCAGCTCCTGACCCCACTTATCTCGTTTATAGAGTTTGCAGTTTACATAATGGTGAAGCCAGGCATTTTCTTTACATTGTTTCAAACGCCTCCGTTTCCAATTTTCGTGGTAACAGTAAGGGCGCTTGACAGCAACGGGTCATTGATCTGGTTTGTCTCTTACCTGCCCCGGAGCCGCCGGGCAATTGTTAAATGCAGAAGCCACAAAAGCAGATAACAAAATAGACCATTAGTGCATAAGCTTTGGCCACAATGGTTTCAATAATAATTAATATGCAGGATAGCTAGTCGTGTCACACACCATTTCAGACTCGAATTGCATCTGTCAGTCCAAATTCTGACTCTGTGCGCGGCATCCAGCACCGAATCTAGTTAGACAGCTAACTGAATTAAAACAAAAATCTACAGATGCATGATAAATGCACAGGATGCTATGTCACACATGAATGACTTCTGTGCAGGCCAAATGACAGATGTATTTCCTCGACTCCAGGCCAGACTCCAGCACAAACCACTCTTCATTTATCAATAATTGGGCCTTAATTTCATTTGGCAGTGCTAGAGCAGCATGCTCAGCTTCCTCTCCAATAGACTAACACTAATTAGACTTTTTTTTGGGCATCAATCTTTTTATTTTATCCTCTAATAATCAACCATAAGCATAGCTATATCTTGCCTTTTTCGAGGGACATGGTGCGCTTTACTCATAACTCATTATTAGCAATAATGGAATGGGAATGGGAACCGTTCTATTATTTATGTCGGAGAGAGAGAGAGGCACAGAGGCAGGAGTGGGGGATCGTATTCTGCCTATTCACATCGAATCAATGTCTCGATTCGTTTGCCACCTCTTTTGAATAATAAATGTCATGTTCTATTAGTCCTTATGTACCAAAAAGGAGATTTTAGTTAAATAGAGACTATTTATCAGGGAGATTTGGGGTAGAGTTGAATACAGGCACAGCAATTCTGATGTAAATGTGGCATGCAATATCCAGGCACTGGTACCAGTAAGGCTCAGTCCTGAGGACTGCTGAGCACTTCTGAGCAGTGCTGGGCATCTCAACTCCACTTAAAAAATAAAATAAAATCAGTTCCACAGTAATTACAGGCACCAGACTGGACTGGGTTCCTGAACGTCCTGGTTTGCTAATGGCAGACAGTAAGATCCCAAACAAATCTGCCTTACTTAATATTTTTTTTCCTCCAACCCATCAGATATGTGCACCTTAATGATTCTGTGATTCATACATGCGCGCACGCTTATAGGGAAATGAAAGAATATGTAGGTGAGAGCATGCATGCATATGCATAGAGGCAGAGATGGGATAATCTTACAGCTTATTTACTCTGCACATTATGCCATCAAAGGGTTTATCCCTGCAGAGCTGGGCTTTGCAGCTAAATTCCCTGCAGTTTCAAATGCAGTGATTGAACTGACCTTGGTTTACGTAAGTTTCGATCTTATCACCCATCCTCCCCATAAGCTCCGAGACAAGCATGATATTCCCAAAGCCTTTTTCCGCCTTCAAGTGACAAACTGAAAAGGCTGTTCCCATTTGCAGAGAAGACCTTCGCTTTAGGTAAGTGTTAAGCCCTATTGATTTGCTCCAGGGATCGGTGCTGTTCAGTGCCACTCGCGCTCCCGTCAGTGTTTTCGCACACAGCACTGTGTTTATTGGCACAGACTAAATCAGTGATGTGGTCCTCGGGGCTGATTGCTATGCCCAGATGATCTGTTGGAGTTTGCTGCATGATCCAATCTATGGCATAATTGAAGAGGATGAGGAACAAAATTCATCCTTGTTTCACCCCAGTAACTACGCCAAATTCAACAGAGAGCTCTCCATATGGTCCAACACAAGTTAGGTAATGTGTATATTATGCCATAATAAATGAAGTCTCATAGGTCTTAGTGGCTAGTTATTATCAGAGATCTTTCATAGCAATTCATTGTGATTGGAACAGAATGCAGCAACTGGAAAAATGATAAATAGTGCTGCTGTACGGTTATGATAGTGATGGAAAAATCTGGGCTCGCAGTCTTTTGCTAAATAACAATGTGCCCACATGTGTTCGCTCTCCACTTTTGGAAAAACCTAACTGCTCTGAATTCAAATTTATTTATTTCCAGGATGAATGCAGATGTATTTCAAGGGCCTCTTCCTAAATAAGCTGTGTAACTCCTGGGAGACATCTTTTCCCAGAGGGTACGAAATCTGGGAGTGCTCATTAGCTCTAGTGGCTGTTCCAGCAAGTGAGCAAAGGCAAAACATGCCTGGGAGTCAGACTCTCCTCTTTCCTTTTAGTTGGTGCCACCCAAATAAAAGCAGTGTTTAGACTCTTCCTTAAGGTGTCAAGCAGTCCTAATGCTTTTTCTTTTTTTTTTGCCTTTTTTTTTTTTTTTTCTGGTAGGAAACATGCTTAGATTCGTATCCTCCTCCTACTTCTTTGTTGTTGTTCTTGTTATAATCTAACTCTTTGTGTAATAAATTCACTGAAGAAAAAGTTCAGAAGGAGAAGTCATACCATGGAATAATATCCCATGGGGGTAGCAGAAGTGCCATCAAGGATGCATTTAAATACAAAGGACTAGTAAAAAGTTGTTTCTCTCTCCAGCTCCATTTCCATGACCTCAATGCACTAAGTAGCCATATATTATATTGCAATTCTGATAAATTATAGCGTTCCTCGTCGCTGCTACTCTCTACAGCAAAGGACTTTATTGTCAGTGTGATACCTGCCTTGCTGACTTATTTATTTCGCTCGATGGGAACACTGAGGAGGCTCCTTCCCCTGGTCCAGGCGCTCCTGGCTGTTAACTTACACCCACGGTCTCTGCAAGCAGGGAAGATCCAGCACTGCCCCAAATCTGCCAGTAGCCTAGCAGCCCAAATGTTTGGCACAACCACTAAATTAAGGCCACTTAACCCCAAAAGAATATTTTTTCCTTTCTTGTTATTTTATTACATGTGATTTTGAAAATACAGATTTCCTTCCCAACCTCACCATTGCTTTCTAAACCCCAGAGCATCAAACACCATCTATGTACATATTCATTTTCACCATAAAAGCAAGAAGACCAAATCTTCAAAAAAGTCCGCTCCAGCTCGATAGATTGATTACCAGATTCAGCTCCTGATTATCTGCAAGTGTGCAACTGCTTTCTCTGTCCATTGACTCAAGCTGCAAGCCTGCCACTTAAAAAAGATTTGTTAATGAGGTTTCAGTGCCACTGGGCCCTTAACATTTCTTTTCGCCTATAAACTAATTTTATTGTTTTACTGTAGTGAGGAAAATTGCTGCATTTGTCTTGGAATGAAAAATATTACCCTAGGAAAGATAAATAGCTGATTAATAAAAGAAGGTTTTTAAAAATAGATTATTTTGGAATAACAACGCAGTTGATAAGCTCAGGAGCATTAGGGAACTTTTTAAATTTCCTTCACGCTTCTCCAAGCTCAACTCTCACCCCCAAACACTGGGACTGTGCGCGCCTGCTTGGTCCTGGGGAGCTCCGTGCCTGGAGGAACGGCTGCGGAGAGCGGGGTGGTGGTGGCCCAGCAGCAGGGACCCGCACCCAGCTCTGCTCCACACCACGGTGCCAGGAGGGACCGCGGGAGCATCCCCGGGGTGCCCGCCGCACCTCCCCTCCCGCTGCCCCCACTTATCGATACCTTCCTCCTCCCCAGACTTTTCTGGTCTGTTACCATGGCAATCCCTTGCCTCAATGGGGTCCTTGTGAACTTGTTTACCATCCCAATTATAACATTTTCAAATCCCGGCTGATTATGACAGCTCTGTGTCGCCCATCTGTGCCTGATCTGATCAGCACTTCCACAACAACCCATTGGCAGGTCACCGCCGCCCGCACCGCGCGCTCCCCGCCAGAAATGCAGCGCGCTCCCATGGATGCTGCTGGGACGTGGAGGGTCGGCCCCTCAAAACCCAGCCACACGTCGAGAGGGCATTCGCCGTGCCAGCACATCCAAATCTCCTTACGGGGAAGTAAAATGTAAAAAGGAACTTCTCTGCTGGCTTTGGGATCGCGGTCCTTCTGTGCATGAGCCGCCGCGGCCCTACAGAGAGCAAGGTGCTGTGCAGGGACACCCGGGCTGTGTCTGGCCAGAAGGGCTGAATGTGAGAAAAAACATGAGAAAAATGTGAGAAAAATCCATATAAGAATAAATATGAAAAAATATATGAGAATATGAGAAAATATGAGCAAGAATATGAGAAAAAATGGGTGAGACAATTCCATCAAGAAGAAGCAAACCCACACGCCTTCTCCTTCGCCTCTTTTTATGACTACTGTTCAAAAACCAGCATGGTTTCACATGCTTTGTAAATAAACCGCTTTTTCTAGTAAAAATGCAATTTGTCCAAGGCGTCAGACACGGTACAGCCCAGGTAAGGTTCAGGGGACACCCATCGCTATTTCCAGTTGACAAAAACCTCCCCTTCTTCAGATCCTGCATAGTCTTAGCTATATTTTGTGTGGAAAAGCTGTTAATTGGACAAAGAGGACAGGGAAGGGTACAAGAAACCAGAGGCTTTGACATAGCTGCCAGAGAAGAGATTTGAGCGGGTCTCTTCATCCTGCAGGCAGAAAGCTACCGAGATCCGTGGCAGAAGTCACAGCCAAATACTTTCAGGCTAGAGATAAGCAGGTTTGGGTACAAATTTTCAACAGGGATGAAAATGTAGCCATTGGAAGCATCTAGCAAGAAACATAATGGAAAGTCTGTCCCTTCCTGTCTTAAAATCAAGACAGATATCCTTGTGAAAGGGCTGCTCGAGCTCAGCAGCAGGACTGTGCTGGATGCAGCTATTCTGGGGTTTAGATTAAATTAAATGATGATAATGGTTCCTTGTCTCCGAATCTGTAAAAGAAAAGTACACTTAAAAAAAATATGTTCTGGTGTCACTTGTGCCAACTTGTGACTCAACTGCAACATGCGCATATTTCTCACAGTTCGGGATTTTTCCAAATAACTCGGTGTTCTCAATAGGTTCATTATGAACCTCTGAAAGAGCATTGTTAGCATCAGCCCGGGACCGAGCCTCCTCCCGCTCCATTTCCGTCCCCTCTCCAAATCCCCTCCGTCGCCGGGAGTGCTGCTTCCACTGGGTTTTCCCAACGAAGATAAAGCAAATCTGTCTGTCAGCATGTGCCTGATGAAGTATTTTCTTGCTGTGCTTAAAAAAAAAGAAAAAAGAAAAAAAAAAAAGCGCTTTGGCTGGTAACCGGGAAAGTGCAATGTTGCAGATGTCCAAAAGAAGTTCCTGAGCCACCACGTAAAAACAACATCGCTCGGGAAAGGAACAAAACAAAACACAACAGGAATTCGTGTTGTTCCCTCGGCGGAAGCATTACAGCGCTCCGCAGATACCACGATCACTGGCTGAACACTTCCCTGGCGCTCGGGGATGCCTGTCTCAGAAGACACGGCTTTCCTGTGTACCGACAGGGCTCTTCCTCTGCAGTTTCATCTTGACGCGGCGGAGCATCACCCCTGGCCCTTCCCCAGCACAGCTCGGAGCGCTGAGCACTGCCTCTGCTCACCCAGCCCCTGAGCAGGAGCTGGGAAACGCCGTGCTGCAGCTCCTCGTGGCACTTAAGAATTCAAGTGAATTCTTGTTTCAAAATGGATAGCAAAAAAAAAGTCTTTTTTTCATTCTCTGGCAATTATTAAAAGGCAGTTTCCAGGCCACACCTAGCTCCCTGCGCAGGAGCAGCCTCCAGGTGGTGGACATCAGCATCCTACAGAGCGTTTTCTGCCAGACTGGAGTTTGCTTTCCCTGGGGAGCTGGCAGGGACAAGGCAGGGTCCCAGCCCGCGGTGCTGTGGCTGCGGACACCCTGTGCCACCCAGCCCGGCCGGTGGCATTGCCCCCTCCTGCCCCATGCCCAGAGCACAGCATCAATTTGTTCTCTCGGTACAGCCATCACCGGAGATTATAGGCTTGAACAGGCTTCCAAAGCACCATTGCTGTGTTTTTTTTTCTCAGGTCATTTTCATCCCCTTTCTGTTTCTCTGCTCCCAGTTCTCAATTCTGGAACAGCGACTGGGAGCGCTTTGCTATGAGCAGCAGCAAAAGCCACCGATAACTGAGCGAGCGGGCAGCACTGGCATGGGGACAGCTGAGCAGCAGCCTCGGAGCTGTGCATCTCCCCCTCCTCCTGCCCCTGGCCAGGCTGCCCATCCTCGTGGGGGGATGAAGAGCTCCATCCTCATCCTCCTCTGCATCTGCCTTCCCCACGTGGCTGCACAGCTCGCGGCCATGTGGCCGTGGGGACCTGCCTCTCCTCAGGCCATTCGCAGCACCAGGAAAGTGCTGGGGTTTGGGGTGGTTGGCTTTTTCTCTCTCAGAGCCATTTCCCGGTTTTGTTTGCCGTTAAAGCCTAACTTAATTTCAGATGTGCCTGTGGCAGCCCATTTCAGTTAAACGCCGCCTTGCCTGCCAGAATACTTCTGCCGTACTTTGTTTTTTTTTTTTTTTTTTTTAATCCCACTAAGCTGAGAACATCTTTTGCTTGGTTTGGAGAGGCACAGCTGAAAAAAAAAAAAAAAAAAGGAAAAGAAAAAAGAGCACAGAAGGCCTGGTTTTAAAAATGGATGTGTCTGTGCGCTGGGAGTGAGCTCCCTTCTCTCACCCGTGTCAGTAGTGCTCTGCAGGGCAGAGAGGGGCAGCGGCGGAGGCTTCTGCCCTGCCACTTTGTAAGGCCTGCCAAAAATCAAGCCGTAGGAAGGAGAAATGGTGTCTCCCTTTCCACAGCACATGCTGCCTTCCTTGCCAAAGCGAATGGACAGAAGAGCAAGCTGGTTTCCTGGCCAAGGGAGAGGGGATGTGGCCATGGGGTGAGCACAGCCTCTGGGTGCGGTGGCTTTCTGGGGAGGCTGGGTGCCACCGCTTTTGTTGTAAGGCCCGGTGGTTTCGCCTGCTTTATTATTTTTTTATATTTTAATAAATATTTATGATGCTATTATTAGGTTGTGAGCTGCTGCATTATGCTGCTAAGAGAAGTTCCTGGCAAAAATTAAAAAAAAATAATAAAATAATAAAATAATCTAAATTCCTCCCAGCCCCAAGCTCAGAAAAATGGAAGAAGCCCTGGGCTCAGTTTCCCTGTGCCATGGCCCATTCCCATCTGAGTGGGAAGGGAAGGGGACACGAGTGCCACATGGCCAGAGCGGGTGGCACCGCGGTGGCTTCGTGGGGCCAGGGCTGCGGCGAGCACCAGCCCTGGGTGGGATTGAGCTCTGCTCCTTGACCAGATGATTCATCTTCCTTGCTGGATCTTTGCTTTCGATCCAATTTCCAGGGCATTCGAAAAACAAACCAGAATCAGGGAGGTTACCTAAGTGGATTACCGCCTTTGTTATTTAAAACAGAAAACTTCTATTAATACATGGCAAGGCAACCGCCTCTGCTCCTTCCAGGGGACGCAGCCGTGTCCTCACGCTCAACCCCGAGCCCGGCCGTGCTCTCCCCTTCTCCCCCCGGCCTCCTTCTCCCCCTGGCTGGGTGGTGGCCATGTCCCCATGCCACGGCCCCTTCCAGCTCCCGTACAGCCCAGGCTGCTCCCTCAGGCCCTGCCCTGCACACACCGGCAGCCCCCTGGTGTCCTGGGTGCCCGGGGAGGAGGAGGAAGAGGAAGAGGAGGAGGAGGAGGAAGGGTGCTGCTGGGTTGCAGAGGCGCTCTCCGCACACGGCTCTGCACCGGGTGTCATGCTGCACATTTGGCTCTGGGCCCAGGGCTGGATTTAGTCATACGGTGTTAATTTGAAATTCTTAAAAATACCGCGAGGGAAGCGGGGAGGGCAGCTGGAGGACTCTGTTAGCGGCGGCGAGACAGATCCAGCTTTGTGGCACAGCGGGGACAAAGGCAGGGAGAATCAGCTGCTGTCTGCAGCGCTGCTTTTTGTCAGGACGGGCAGGGGGCAGGCGCTGGCCTCGCCTCATGCCCCGGAGAGGGGAGATGCCCTCAGGTATTGGGGCAGCGGGCTTGCTGCCCGGCCCTACAGCCACCCCTAGTCCCACAGAAAGGTCCCACTGCTGCCAAACCCACAGCTTCAGCCAGCAGCGGGGGCTCGGGCCAGCCCCACAGCCACCCCAAGGGATGGGGCCGCGTGCCCCCGGCCCAGGACAGCTCCTCGGGGCCAGCGCTGACCCCGGGGGTTGCATAAGGCGGCCGTCAGGAAATAGCAGCGCCGCCGAGTGACTCACGCAGCCAGCCTCTCGCCGGGGCTGCGAATTTGCTCCTGCAGGAAAACGTTTGGGGAATTTTCTGGAAAGGGATCGTTTGCTTTCAGTGACTGCACGGACAAATATTCGCAGGCCTTTTCCCCCGGTGAAGGCCGATCCGCTAACCGCCGTCGGGATGTGCCAGCAAAGGTCACAGGGCAGAACACGAACGTGTGCTTGGATTTTATTTGATTTCCTACAGCAGGTGGCTCGGGCTGTAGCCGTGTGCTGGGCAGAGCTGCAAAGGTGCCTCTGCCATCGGGACCCCGCTGACGGGCACCACGCTCGCCTTTCTGGAGGATCCGTGCTTTTAGCTTTACTCCAACAGATCCCCAGCACCCCGGCACCGCAGCCCCCCAGAGCCACCCAGTGCTGTGACACCGGCCCCTCCTCGGCTGCTGGGCTCAGGCTAAGAGCCAGCCTCTTCTTTTGGTGAATAATTAGCTTTTTTCTGCATAGAAACTTTCCAATGTGGGAGCTACTTCGCCCAGGAAGGCCATTTTTTAACTGGGGATGACCAAAAGGCAAATAATAATAAGAACAGGCTCGCTGTGAGCCTTGAGATGGTTTGCAGTAACCCTCGGCACCCTGGAAATGCAGGTTGGGTGTTTACTGGAGATAACACATGACTAAGATCTGGACTTTTTAACCTCATTTTCAAAGCACACCCACCCAAACAAGCGCTACTCAGGTCTTCACAGAGTCATCTAGGTTGGAAAGCACCTTCGAGGTCATCGAGTCCAACCACAAGACCACGGTGCCCCTTACAAAGCATCCTGCAGGCAAAAGCATCAAGGGTCACACCTCGGCTTTGCCATAAATGCTACGACATGAACTCCTCCACAAGAGGCTCCAAAGTGTTTTAATTTTGTGTTTGTTTCTTTGTAATCTGGTCGCCGGCAAAGCCGGTGGCAGCGTCTGCCACCGCGCTGCTCTGGGGCAGGGACACGTCTGTCCCCAGCGCAGGTCTCTCTCTCCCTTTCTCCCACCCACTTAATTTATGCTAATTATCAAATGCGGAATGTTTGGCTCCAAAATATCAGCGCTTCCAGTTCCTAGGTTTCTCGGCAGAGGGTGAATAAAAGCGATTTGCTTAAATGGGGGCTTAATATTCAAGTTTCTGTATCAGTCACCTATTTTTGACGGTTTATTATGATCAGAGGTACAACTCCATTGAGCGATCAGTGCCTGCGGAAATTTTAAAAAGAATGGGGAAAATTGTATACGGTTATAGAATTTTTGATATGCGTGTTAGTTTTAATCTGAGCAACATTATCATAATTTAACAGAGGAGATGTGAAATATTCAGATACAATAGCTGATGTAATTAAATGTAGAAGGGAGCTGCAGAGAAATGACAGGTTTCCATTTTCAGTACAAACACTCTTCCAAAAATTATGGGTGCTCAGCAACAAATATGACACCTATCTAAATTCAGGAAGTACAAAATGTTCATATTCGCATTAAAAGAGAATGTGCAATCAGAAATCAGGCTGAATGGCAGAAAAAAAAAATGCAGACGTGAAGACCACATCAGATGAGGGCGAGGCGCAGCTGACCGAGCCGGCTCTGAGCAGCACCTCTGATAAATGTGGGGTAAAATCCTACGTGCTCTGATACAAGCGGAGCTGTGGGAGGCTAAGAGAGGTGAAATATTGCCCTACAGCCCACTGACACGTTGCAACCCCTTTCTGTTATCCGAGCAGGGGGGAAACTGTGCTCTCCATGGGACTCCTGCCTCAGCCTTGACCTCCTTGTCCTCATCCTTGCCCTCATCCTCGTCCTCCTCCTCTTCCTCCTCCTCCTTCTCCTCCTCCTTGATCTCCTGCTCCTCTCCCTCCTGCTCCCCACGGTGCCATGCCCGGGGCAGCAGGATGGGGCAGGGAGGAGGCTGCTGTGACTGGGGAGCACTGGGGAGAGGTGGAGGTGTCGCTGCGTGACAAAGGATGGGGAGGAGTGCACGGAGACGGGGAGAAGGCAGAATCGTGGGTGTTTGCTGATTTTATTTGCTTTATGGGAATGTAACAATTGCCTCCATTCAGCAGATGAAGAAATGAGTCACGGAGGAGCCGATGGTTCACATGTAGCTGTGTAGGACATCTGTGTCACGTCAGGCAACCGAGGCCTTTCCAAGGGCTGGCTGCTGCCCCCGCTCCCATCCTTCCTCCTTCCCCTTTGTTTCCTTCACCAGCTCTTTTTCAACCTAAAGCGAGGGTGCTTCCGAGCAAGGGTGTTTCTCCGAGGCAGGAGGATCAGGATGGCTCTGCAGTCGCAGCTTCTGAGCTGAAAGGAATGTCAACTATTCCATTATTGAAAACTAGGGGGAAGAATTACACCGGGCTGGGAGCAGCGGATAAACAGGCAGCTGGCACGGGGAAGGAAATTTCTTCCTTTCCCTACCTTGTGCTTCTGCAAGTCACAACTTTGTCAGTGTGTGCCTAACTGTGGATTTAGAAACCCGAGTGTAGACTCCCAGCCTTTCCCATGTCTATTTGCGGCTCAGACAGGAGGCCAGATGCTCGGCTCGGAGAGGCTGGTGCGCTTCCAGGGGAGCGGGGGGTGCGGGAGCCTTCCCTGCCCAAGGAGCTCCCTCGGTGCCTGCGGGCAGCCCGGAGGCGCGCAGGCGGAGCAGCGGGGGCTTCACCTTTCCCCCGTGGCTCCTGCCACAGGATGGGGGTGGCAGGGCCACAGTGGGGCAGATGAGGTTGAGCCTGGAGGCTGCAGACACCGCTGGCCCCCTCGTGCCACCGGACAAGCCCCGGCTGGGCGCAGCCTCCAGGAGCATGGGGCTGCGGGCACTGGGCTCATATAGGGCTGGCGGGGGTCCCACAGCTAGGGGGGCCCTGCCAGGGGGACCCGCGGGCAGCTGGTGCTCCAGGGACAGTCACCATGCTCAGTTTGCATGAAACCTGCAGGAAATGGGTGAGGTGAGCGTCCTCGTGCTGGGCAGCGTGCGCATCCCCGTGCTTCCCATGTCACTGCATCGGACATGGCCCCGTGGCAGCAAAGCCCTCTCCCACAACTGGTCAGAAAAGCAGATTTGGTGTTGCTTGCAAGGCTTCCTCCTCCCCTGGTGCAAAGCTGGTTTGCTTGGTAGACAGTCCTCATGAGCATTTCAAGCAGAAGGTAGAGCTGGCGGCTTGGCAAGGCCCACACTGAAAATCCGTATTTGGATCATGAATCAGTACCATAATTTCTGTGTAAAGGAACATTTCAGGAGGATTTATAGCATAGCATGCTAACATCGGATCTGCTTGTCACAGATCGTGTTAAAGGCTACAGATAAAAGGTTTGCAGTTTACAGCCCTGGAAAATTAGAATGAATTCCCTGCTGTGAGCACAGCGCAATGACTAGCAGAAATCTTCCCTCAGACACTAAGTTGGACCAAGAGCCACAGCTGACTGATGGCAAAAACAGCTCCGAGAAGATGGTTATGTACCCAGCCACCGAGAAACAAAACCTCGGGGGACAGCGAGCGGTGGTGGTGCCACAGCCCACAGCCTCACATGGCGAGCACCAGGGCCAGCAGGGCCAGCACGCGGTGTGCCCTGCCAAAAGTTAGGGGCATGGTGAAATGGCTGCAAAATACGTGAATAAATCTGGAGCCAGAGTTTTTAACCCAAGACCTCTGACTCATAATGCCTATTGGTTCCCTGTGTAATTTTTTTTATTTCTTAAAGTTACCATTTTATGTTGTACGCTGACTTCTGCTGTTCCTCGTCTTTTACAAGATGATGCTGATATGAACAAACCCTATCTTGACATGGAAGTTCGGCTGAAAATCAGCTCCCCCAGCCAACCTGCCCACGTCGGTACGGCTGGGACCCTGCTCCCAAGCACGCAAACACATTGCAGCTGCATGCCAACACCCTCCAGAATTGCTTAAAATTAAAGACTTGTGCCTAAAACTGTGTGCAAATCTGCGCACCCCTGAATAACGTCAGACATGTGCACGGCAGTCACATCGAAAGCAGAAAGTCTACTTGCAACATGAAATTAGGCTCAGTGGACTTGTTCAGGTTTCTTCCATGGGATTTATGATATTCGAGCTCAAAGCACAAAGTAGAATTTCCAAACCATTGAAACTAATATGAAGAAAAAAATTAAGAAGTTTGCCTAAAAAGCTTCTGAAATGGGACCGGAGAATTTTTCACATGGAAGAAATGTACAAAAGCTCTATGAACATGTTTTCTCTTTTCAAAAGCTGTTTTCTAAATGTCAGTTTTATCGCCTTTTTTTTAAACCATTTATGACCATATGTGTTTTTATGATATTCACAACATGCTTGTGCCACACAAGATGCAAATGTAATTTCCTGTTATAATGGCACAATATGCATAGCAACAAATGAGAAATGAGTGACACAAAATAATGAAAAGTGGCTCTGTGTGTGTGTGTGTGTGTGTGTGTGTGTGTGTGTGTGTGTGCAAGGAGGTTTTTTTTTACCCTAGGAGGGAATTACCCAGGGAGGTGACAGAGGGCTCCGGCACTGGGTGTCCTCGGGATGGGACCTACACGCCTCCACCTCTAACACATGGAACCTGCATCTCCCCCAGCACATCCCAACATGTTGGTCCATCACTAGCGATGTCGTTGCTTGCAGAGCAGTAATTTCAGGGCATTTGGGCCAGGGCCACCCTCAGCTAGGCAGGTTGTCCTCCTGCTGGCCTTGCAGCACCAGCCCCCAGGGCAAACCCCGTTCCTGGAAGTAGCAGCGTGTGGTGGCACGTCCCCTGCCTGCACCAAATGCAGAGTGAGCTCCTGTGGGACCCAAGGCAGGTGCTATGAGCAGCCCCATGGGGACCACGGCACCTTGCAGCCAACAGGCAGCATCGCCCTCAGCTCCTGGAGGTCCAGGGAACACCAACAGGGCATGAGACACCAGCATGGGGCAGTGCCTTTCTTACAGGGTTTGAAAGAGAAAGGGGAAAAAAAATGGAAAAAAAAATCATCAGGAAATGCTTGATTAAACGCAATTTGTGCGTGCTGTCCAAAACACCCAAACAACTGAAATGAAGAAGCAAATAAACAAGAAAAGGGAAAGAATTTCCTCGGAGGCAAACGAGGTGCGGGGGCTGCGGGGCCAGCTGGGTGCTGGGGTCCTGCCCGCAGGGGGTGGCCCCGAGTGCGGGGTGCAGACCACAGCCGCTGGCACTGAACCATGGAAAGGTGTGCTTGAACCAGCTGCAAGCTTCAAAAGCCTCAAGTGAAATATTTTATTGCCTATTTTCAGCAAGCTCCGAGAGCACGACACGCTGTGACTGAGGCTGGGCAGGAAAACGCTGACTGAAATTGTTTCTTATAGGAAAAAGCAGTTTGGATAAAACCAATTTTGTCAGGACATCACACTCGGCGAAAAGAAATTATAAAGAAAAGAAAGATTTCAGAACAAAAATATGTATTCAAAGTTTTGTTCTGCTATTTTAAACATTTCAATTTTTCTAATGCTTTTCTTCTGTGTTCCTGTTACCACAATGGTGTGACATACTAGCACTTAGTTTGTCAATGTAGAATACAGCATAGCACTTTTATTAATATTATTTTTGTTTGCATCCTGCTTATCAATCATCAAGGAAATTTGCAATTAGATATCGATAGAAACATTTTACCCTCCCAAGAAGAATGTACTTTGCATCACTCTAGAATGATTTGAAAGCCTCATTTATTGTTTTGTTTCCGAATCCACAGCCGATGACATGATCCTTTGGCTTGATGTGCTCCTCACAAAAGGCCAGTCCTTCCCAAACACTCGCTGTTGAATTTGCAGATTCAGGGACACGGAGGAACTGCCACAGGCACTGCAGACACACGGTCCTGCGACTGAGATCAGCGGTGCAGTATAAGCACTACATGTCTTATGCACACAGAAATTAAAACAACATCTGAGATGAAATCCCGAAAAACAGAGGAGAGCCCAAAAAATAAGAGTCAGTGGGGAAATCCCTTTTCCTGAGAAATTTTAAAAACATTTATACATTTTTTTTTCCAGCCTGGAGCAAGTGTCAGAACGTTATCATTCCTCACAGGGTGTAAATTAAGAGTTTCGGCCAGTTCTGGCTACGGCCTGCAGTGACACATACAGTCTGTTAAAAAGGGAAAAAAAAAGTTGTCGTACTTAAAATATTCATACCTCGGCTCGCAGACTGACATGTGTAGCAGTTAGGAGGAAAACATTCCTGAGGGCTTCAACTGCCTGATTTTAGCTTTTGTAGGAATTACTCATTGAATAATAAATTCCTATGAATTATTTAGAGATTTTTCGTGTAACACGCTGGAATACAATTCCCACCTTGATCCGCATTTTAAAGTACACAACTTTATTACAACTTCAGAAGGGCGATCTTGCACCTTGCTCGCCGCGTGGCAGCTTGGCGCATTATTCGCGATAGCCTCGGCGGAAGAGTGCTGACATATTTTTCTCACACGTCTCCGAGGTCACAGGTTTAAATCCCAGCGGAGACCAGGTGTAGGCTTCCTCCACCATCTGTGAATCCAAGATGAGATATTTCTGCTGCATTTGTAAAACGCACGGGAGGCGGCCGGGCGCCTTCCCCGCCGCGCATCCCCGACCTCCAGCCGCTGCTGCAGGCAGCGAGAGGGGGCACTCGGCACAGAGGGGTGCGGGGTGTGCCAGAAGCAAAATTGTGCTGCAAAAGGAGCTGACTGGATTACTCATGGGCGATGTGTGATTCGGATTGATCACCTTTTGCCCTTCATAAGTCGTAAATGTCTGCCACGCGACTGGGGTGTGCTGCTGGCAGCCCCTGGCCGGCCTGTGCCACTTGCTGTCTGTTTGTCCAGGCTGGGGCTGCCCCGCAGTCACCGGTCAGCCATGAGCTGGCACGGCCCAGCCATGAGAAGGTTTGGGGAGCCCATGAGGGACATCACAGCAGCGTTCACAAACACAGCCATGGCCACAAGGCCTTGCACCAGCCGGCTGCTGCAGTATGGGGACCGGGACTCTGCAAATGGCCGCCGCATCACCTGACAGCATGACTGGGTTCCATGTGTGGGTTCACGATTAAGAAAATGGGGTTGTCCTCATTGCCCACTTCATGTCTGTCCCAGCCTTGCCATCTTCTGACTGTGTCCCTCCACTGCCACCTCAAGCAGATGCCCACCTGCCTTGGCACGAGGGGACACGCAGCAGGGGCCTGGGGACAGCACCAGGCCTTTGGGTCAGGTCAGGCCACACCACAAACATCAGCCCCCGACAGAGGGGAAATGAACTGAATTTTAATCTTCACCAAATACTCTGGAAGTGCACCGAGGATGGAGTCAGAGCAGGGAGCCTCAGGAGGGCTGTGTGGGCATAGATCCCTGTGCGAGGCATCGGGGCTGGCCTGCCACATCCCATACGTGTTCATCAGCAACAACCCGGGGACGCTTCTTCCGAATGTGTGCAGTACCATGTTGTCCTAATTTAGGAGCTTTTGTGTCTCATCATAAAGAGCCCTAGAACAAGACGATTAGGGGAAAACTCTTTGAAAATCAGAGCCCGTGTTATTGCTTCTTGATGGACTAACAATTCAGATCTAATTGATCACAGCATTAATTATACATAATCTCTACGTACGAGGGCAGCCTTGTGGGATATTTCTAATCAAATTAAAACTAATTCAAAGCAATCTGACATTACAGAATGTTTTGTCTCTATTTTAGGACAGGGAGTCAGGGGATATGAAATGCATATTACATCTTGATCTGAGTGCATGCACTGTAAAAAGGCCTTTAATATAATCACTTCCACGCGGCGGTGATTATGAGTACAGTAGTCGTGCAGCTCGCAGAAATGATTTTAAAAATAAATAAAGTGGACTGGCAACATGAAAAAGCTGCTCTGCTGAGATGTCAGCGTGAGTAGGTGAGCTGGTGCCTGAAGGAAGAGCTATGAGGATGGGCGCTGCTCACCCTCCCAGGCCAGCACGTGCCCATGTGTGCTCGAGCACACCTCCAGTCAGCAGAACATTTGGGGAAAAATGTTCTGAACAGGGACAGACTGTTTAATCAAAGCCCTACTAACATATATACATTTGCGGATTAAAGGGCTTTTCATCATTTTTAACTGAAAGCACGGGTAGATATGTTTTGATTTCTTTTTATGAAAACACTCTGAGGAGTTCAGAGGATGTATTTAAGTTAAAAATAGTGTTTTTAATTGCAAGTCAAAAGGCAGTGTGCTTACCTCACAGCTTGAATGGAGCCCATCCAAAAACACACAGCAAGAAAAAAGGCGCGGGAGCAGATTCTCGTCTGGTGTAAATCAGCACAGCGTTGCTGGCTTGTCCCGCCGAGGGTCTGCTCTCACTTATCCGCTCCTCCCGGCTCCCCCACCCCTGCCACTGCCCCCGTCCCCATCCCAATCCCGTCCCCATCCCCATCCCATCCCATTCCTGTCCCCTTCCAGCAGCTCGGCGGTGCTGGCGGGGGTCAGAGCCCCGCAGCCGGTGCAGGTGGGGCGGCAGCGCTCGCCTTTGACCCGAAGCTGCTAAGATCCTCGGGCGGCTGGCGTTAGCGGCTTCCCGTGTGCTCAGAATCCAGCACAGGCTGGAAACTTCAATAAAAAGTGCTTTATTGATTCTAATTAAATCTTTTTTTTTTTTTTTTCTTTTTTTCTTTTTTGAAATGGATAGCAGACACCGATCCTAGTTAACTTTAATTTAGGACTGACATTTACATGCTGTCTAAGAAGTGGGAATTCAGAGTGGACAATTCATTTTAATTTTGGTGAAAAATATCATTTAAATGTCAGAAAACTGCATATTTAACATTTGCAGTAATTAAGTGACTTTAATTTAATAATAAATCTCTCTTGTCTCTATCTATTTACACTCACTCCTCTGTCCTGTCCTGGCACTTTCTGTAGTGATTGAACTACTACTAATTGCTTCTTTTCAAGTGTAAATATCTTTTAATACTTTCTTCTAGCCAGGTAGCACGATTACTATTTAGTTGATAATAACTTTTTGTAATGAAATCCTTGGTTCAGGGACTTCTTTCCTCCGACAAGCTCCTGCGTCTGTCCCGCAGCAGAAACAAGTCTAGACGACCCAGGCTGCATCTGGTCTGGGTGTAAATTCCTCCTAACCACCATCTGGAATGGTTTTCGTGTAAACACAAAGAAAACTCTACAGCCTCCCCCCCCCTCCACCCTTAGACATCCTCAGACCATTGCTAAAATTCACTTTTTCCATTTTTGCTCTTGGTAGCGCTGGGTTTTACAAGGCACGCAACGTCAATGCAGAGCCTCGATGTGAAATTTTCTGATCAAAGATGAGGATCCAAGGGCTCTCAGCATTCTGCACCGAGGCCTGGTAGTCGGTAACACTTCCCCTCTCCCTTCCCTTCCAGGTTTCTCCTCTAGTTTCTGTTCAAAGTTCGGGAGAGAAACACTTTTTTTCCATAAAAATTGCTCCTTTAGTGCAAACATCCCTTAGGGGCTTATTCTGCACGAGGAGCGAAACCTTTAAAATTTAATTTGGAAGAATAAACGTTCATGCTAAAATGTTCAAAAAGTCAGTCTTGCTATCTTCTGATGTGAAATTAGCTAATGTGTGTGAAAAAATTAAATATATTTCTGCATCGTGACGGGACTCCAAAGAGGAGTGAGCAATTCTGGGGAGAAACAGTGAAGGAAAGGGAAATTCTACAAACGATTCTCTTTTTGTCCCTGGCAGCTTTTGGTGTTACCTTGCAGTCCTGTGCCAACCCTGCCTATGGGATCAGCTATTTTGGGGGGTGAAAGCCCCTGCAAGCACTCGGGGCAGCCCACACGCCCTATAGCCACCCAAACCCTATGCGCTGCCCTTCGCCTGTCCTTACAAAATGCACCGGTAGCAAGCACCTGAGGTTGCTCTCTCCGCAGGATACCCTTCACCTCGGCTCGCTCTGCTCTCCTGCATCCATACATCTTGTGGGGCCGCGGTGTCCGGCCTCAAGCTGCCGCTGCGCCTCTTTGCTGACTGCTCAGGATTTTGCTCCATATGTTACGGCTAGAAGTGTACATGTGTCAAACCCCTTTTTGAGCAGAGTTAGCTTAATGATACCTATTATTTAGGAACTGTAAATCAGTTTAACATTCTAATTAAGCCGTTCAGTACCTTCAGACACACGGCGTACTGGAGTTCTCGGGACCATATGGATATGCAGGGGGCAGCGCGGCACGCAGGGATTCGGCCATATGAGTCCCGTTAATAAATAGGAGGTGCAGGAAAGCCTCCTCTTCTCCCCTGGTCTGACACCCTGCAGACCCACTAAATTCAGGCACCTGAACATGACAGCGTGTGATGTGATGTCCCACCACATCCACATGAGGGTGGCTCCCAGCAGATCTGACCCTGGGGAGTGGGATGGGGACACGGGGACATGGGGACATGGAGGGGCTGGGTTGTGCTCTCTGTGGGGCTGAGTCCCATCCGTGCCCCCTACACTCATGGCCACATGCACCACGAGCAGCAAAACCTTGCAGCATCCCACCGCCCACTCATGCACATGCCTCAGCCTGACAAGCTCACTGCAGAGACGCTGTTCTCATACATCATACAATTATTTATGAGTTAAAGATTAATCCTGATTAATATTGCAAAGACCAGAATCCAGCAGGAAGGTGCTTTGTAAGAGGAGGTGCCCAGTCACACACCTCCGAGGCTGGACTCATTCAAAGAAATCTTGTGCTCCACAACAGATGTTCCTAAATGTTTGGATTTATTTTTTATGAAGGTTTTACAAGAATCAATTCCAGTTTATAAGCCTTTTCTTTCTTTCTTTCTTTCTTTCTTTCTCTTCTTTTTTTTTTTTTTTTTTTTCTTTTCTTTTTTTGTCCTGAGGACAGAAGAAGATTTGGAGAGCACTTCCTTTCTCCTGTTCTGGTTGAAGTTTTACTTATGGCTTTATGAGAGCTGCAGCCTTACAGACAGAGCAGCTCTTGCATTTCACAAATCACTACCTCTTGTACCACGTTACATGTGAAATACTGGAGCTGCCAGGCTGCGGGATGATAGATTTACTGGGCACACGATGCAGAAAGAGAAATTAGCTCCACACGCGGCAGTAAACATTTTTTATTTTTTATTTTTAGGTGAAAAGGGGCCACTGCCAGCGCTGATCACCTGAGGCATGGGAGCAAGCTGAGCTCAGTTGGGGCCAGTCCCCGAGCCCCCATCCCCATGTACACACGTGCACCAAGGGTCAAAAAATAAATCCAGCCATTTCGGAGAAAGAGGCTATGGAAAAATGCATCCTTCCTATTTTAAAATACTCTGCCGGGCTTTTCTTTCAGAATAATGTTATATCAGACAGCTTGGGCCCACCTATAGCATCCTGTGCAGCATAAACACTCGCCTTTGTCTCTGTTGTACCAGCGTGTGTATATATTTATAGAGAGAGAAAGCAAATATCATTTACAAGCAAAGGTCTCAGACGAGATATTTGTTGAACAATCTTCCTGAGGTGACTAGAAATTGATTTTTCTAGTAATGTCAAAGTCTGTTGACAGAACGAGATAAAAGGAAAAAAATGTTTATTATGAAAACATTCCCAAAGTTAAACCCTTCCCCGAGCTGTCCCCACACACAGAGGATGCTCAGAGCTGGTGACAACCAGACAGACACCAGGGCACTGCCACTGCATGTGGCAACCCTTGGGGTAGCCAGCACTCAAAATCCCAATAATTTGTCCCAGATCCTTGAGCAGTGCCCAGGTTTCTGGTCAAACACCACAGCCCATCGCGTGCGCCTTTGCAGCCCCTGCACCACGGGATGGGGTCTTCTCCACCAGCGTTCAGCCCTTGATCAACTTCCCAGGCATTTTGTATTACACTTGATTTAGCTTTGCTAGACTAAGCACATTATTAATTGGTTCTCTTTTTATTTACAATACTATTGCTTGAAATATATACTACACTCGGTAATTGAATTTTTGGAATACAGTAATTAAAAAAGTCAAAAGAGCAATAAACAGAAGCGTTAGTAAATAATTGCATCTGAGAATGAGCATAAATCATCCAGATTAAATGATTTTATATCATATTTGAACTCTTTAATTTTAATTTATGGTTTCCAGACAATTTACAACCACTGCTGACTTTGTTTTCCTCTGTCTGCCTTGTAGCCTTAGCGCTGATAAAAAGGGTTTGAAGAATTCTTTGACTTTTTTAATGCCGTTTCCCCATGTTATTTTTTTTTTCATGCTCTCCAGGTGCGACCCATGGTCAGACACTGGGGTCAGAGGGAGAGGAATAAAGGGGGACCAGGGGTGGCCACTGGGCGAGGGCAGTTTGGAGATGGAGTGGGGCTGAGGCTGGGCAGGGGCAGCACCCACGGTCCCAGCGGCTGCCCCAGGCTGCTTGCAGAGCCCAGCATCCCTCCAGCAGGGAGGGGAAGGACTCATCCCAATGTGTTTTACACCAAGGATTTCCCAAAGGGCTGTCCCAAAGCAAATGGTGCCGCTTGTGGCACCATTGCAGCAGAGCAGGGTGGGTTTATGAGATATTTAATTGGTCATCTTCTCCTCGAAATCATACATTATAGGGCCTTGGTGGCCTTAATTTCACTGAAAATTCCTGCGAGTCAGACTAGCAGAAAAGAGCCGTTATTTAGCACGGTATTAGAAGGAAATTCATGGGCTGCTAAAGCCACCGCTGTTTGAAGTTTGTTTACTTTTTTTGCAGGGAGCTGAACTTTATTCATTGTCACTTTTGAAATGTGCCATCTTTCTGGATTACACTTGATAAGCACTTGCTGAGGATATAAGCTATCAGTTTGGTAGTTTTGATCTCCCAGAATTCAATTTTTTCTGGCTTAAGATCAAAAGATGACAAATATCTTGAAAGAAGACAGAAGCTTTATTGTTGCTATTTGAGGATATCAGCATGTCAAAAGTAGAGACGGGTTGTAAACTATCCTGTTATTTGGGACAAGTATTTCCAACCTACACATTAACTCGGGCTTGATAATTTTGCACATCTTTATTGGGAAGAAAAGATGCTCTGTCGTGCAGCCGATGGCGTCCACTCGCGGAAAGCTGACAGGCGGCGCGGTGACTCCTCTTGAGGCATTTGAAAATGTCACCGGGGAAGTGCTGCTGCCAGAGGCAGATTTTAACTGGCACCGGGAGGAATCGGCGTATCTCAAAGCATCTTTTGGGGAAAAAAAAAAAAAAGGAAAAGAGATAAATTAAAGAAAAGAAAGGAAGAAAAGATTTGTAATGCTGGCATCCAGAAAAACCTTCTACTGGGAAGGAAGGATTTGAATTATTCGAAAATGCTGAGTGAGGTGGGAAGTTATCCTGCTCAGGTCCCCCTTTTCCCCAGTGGGTTGCTGGGGATGGGTCAGCCAGGAACGAGCTCCTAGGGAAATAACAGGCCACAGGCAGCAAATTCACGGAAAAGATCATCCAAAACACGGGGCCAAGAAGGAGAGGAGAAGAGGGCATCACTTCCTCCCCGCAGAGCTGCCTCCTCGTGGCTGGGCACTGTGGGCAGGATCCACTGCAGTGCTGCGTCCCCCTGATAACAGCAGTGCCACCCGCGACAGCAGTGCTTCCAACCAGCGCAGCATTAATTGTTCTGTGGCGTTAATTATTAATTTTCTTCATAGCAACCCGGTGCCTGGGGAATCACCTGCTTTTCTGGCTGCCGTACAGCAGGAAACAAACTTGCCTCCAAGTGCTCACAGCCTCTTCCCACCCCTCTGCTCCTTCGCTGCAGGCAGCAGCGAAATAATTCTGCCCAGCACCATCCTGCCCAGCACCATCCTGCCCAGCACCATGCTGGGTACAGCTCGGCCTCCAGTCTCTGTCCCACAAAGGAACAGGGCAAGATAAAGCACCTAAACAACCGCTTTTCTCTAAGTGCCTGTGTGCATTGGAGACGCTACTTAACACATCGCTGGCTTCTAAAGAGCCCAGCCTCCGTCTGGATTTATTTGTATTTATTTGTATCTGGAGCTGCACAGAAGAAGGGAATAACTTGGTGCAGCAGCAGACTCACTTCTGGTGGGTAAAAGCAGAGGCAGGGAAGGATTTGTGACCTGTGCACCTCGGGCAGGGGCAGAGGCGCAGCGCTCCAGCAGCCCCCTCCAGGCAGCAGCGTTATCTGTGGGCACCTGCTCTTTGCAGGATTGGGTCTCTAAGCCCTCGCCAATATCCCTTGTGTCGGCTTTTTTATCTGTGGCCATCAGAAAGGTCTTTTGGATTCCTAAGCTTATGTCAAATTACTCTTTCATGACACATTCCATGGTTTCCGTAATATGCTTTAGCGCCCGGCGGAGCAGTGGCTATTTGCAGTGATTCTGCCTTTTGAGGCAAGGTTTGAATCACACCTAGGTATTTATAAAGAAAAAAAATGGGGTGGTACATCAGCAAAAAATGAGAAAGATGTGGACTAAGTATGTCTTTAGATCTGCTCTCACCAGAGAAGAGGCATTGTCATGTTGCTGTGCTGTTGGATGAAACGGCGATGCTAATTAAAGATGTATCAAATTACCAAAAGGTAATTCAATTTTTTAGCCCACAAGACAGTACAAAATACTTGCTGAAGTACCATATCAATCGGCATACATTATTTAGAAATGCCTTAGTAATGTAATTTGAATGCAAAAAGGCAACACTTTACTTAGTCTTCACAATATTTCTTGGCTTTAAAAAAAAAAGAAATCCCAAACCATAGAAATCATGTTCTAGAAAGATTAAAAAACACAACTTTTTCAATATGTATTCAACCTTTCCCATCCATACTCTAAGTCCTTATATACCAAGAAAAAAGAAAAAGGAAAAAAAAAATCAGGCATAAAATAGCCTAAGAATTTGAGCTGAGAAGAAGCTGAGGTGGGTTTCCTGGTTTTGGTTTGTTTCCATGCTTTCAATCCAGATAAATTACTTTCAAAGCCAAGCGATGAATATCAACCCAGTCCTGTGAAAGACAAAATGTGGACATTAGCTCTCCGTTTTCCTCATTAATTCTTATACTTTTGCAATTCTGATGGCTGCAAACCTTTAGCATCCCAACCTAGAAATAATTAAAACAGAGAGGGAGGATGAACTTGGAGGTGGAGATAAATTTCTCTCAGTAAATCACGCTGACAAAGAGGCGTGAGGCCAAATTCACCCCTGGACGAGCCCCACCGAACGCGGTGTGCTGCACCATGGGGGTATTTGGTTTCACAGCAGTGGATGGGGATTTCTCGTGTAGGCGATTTCCCAGGTGCCCTGCAGTGCTGGGACTTTTCCCCCTGTGAAAATGGTGCAACTGGGATCAGCAGGAGGGGCCATGGGGAGCTTGTCCAAGAGCTGAGGTGCCCCAGCTGTTTGCTGGGGGCTTGCAAACCCTCGCTGTGGCTGCCCCCACACATCAACTTGGGATGGGGTCTGTCTGGGTGTCTGTCCGTCTATCTGGCCGCCCGTGCAGGTGGAGAGGCTGTCAGGCTCCGGGCTGCGGAGATGCTGCCAGCGTTTACACAAAGGCGGCTTTTGTGCTGGATGTGTGCAACACAGGGCACTATGAAAAGCAAAAAATAAAAAGAAAATTGCGCCTATTGTTTTGCGTGCGATTAAAATTTCATCGTTAGGAGAATTTATTGGGGAAAGATGGTGTCGGGCTCCTGTAAAAGCTGGCAGTGCTACCAGAGAGCCGAGAGAGATGGGGCTGCAGCAGCCACTTCGAAGGCTGGGAAATGCGGGCTGTAGGAATGAGCAACATTTTGCTAGCCCTGCAATGCTGGGACTGCAGCCACGTGGATCCCAAGCCCTGCTTCGCCCTGCAGGGACTGCCTGGGGAAAGTCCCTGCACCTGGGGAGCAGGAGAAGGAGGAGGAGGAAGAGGAAGAGCTCCTGCTGCCACCTGCACTGTGGTGGGACAAAGCAGCTCCTCAACACAGCCAGCGTGGCCAGGGAGGCCTGCAGGGATGGAGAGGGGGAATTCCCCAGCATCCTCCTAGCCCACATCCTGAGCGTTTCGTCCTACCAAGCCGTCTGGTGCTGTGATTTCATGGCACAAGGTCATGGAAAGCCACACTGGCACTGAAGATGAGCTGGATGACCATGCCTGGGTTAACATGAGCATTTTCTCCACAGTGGAGCTCCACAATAGAGAGAGGTAAAGCACTAGTCCAGAACTAGGGTCTGAGGCCCATATTAAGACATTTTTAAAATGTAAGGAGGAAACAAAGGCTGGGACAGAATCCCCTCCCTGGAGGAGTGAGGAAGCATGTCCTCTTGCTGCAGCACAGCGTTTGTGTGTTTCTCTTCTATTTGTCTTCTGTTTCTATCTTCCTGTTACCAGCTTGGTCCCGTTCTCCATTTCTCTGTTATTATTTCAGGCAGGCAGGATTTATTGACTTCATGTGTCACCAAACCAAGGGCCACAAATAAAACAAAGCGGAGGCTGAGAGAAACGAACCCCCCTGGGTCGTGTGCTGCAGGCAGGTGAGGCTGGCAGCACCGAAACATGCGGCAGCATTTGGGGATCCTAAAGGTGGAGGCGGGGACGGATCGCAACCCTTCTCCCCTCCTGAATTTCCCACCTCCCGGAGCAGACTCTCCTGACAGCCCAGCGCGGGAAGCGCTCCCCCAGCCTCACGCTGCCTTAGGCTTCTCCCATTTTCCGGAGCCTCCGAGCTGTTGGAAGCGGCTGCAGGTGCGAGGCTGCCAGCTCCGGGTGCAGCCTGCGATCCTTCTGCGCGAGACCCATTGGGTTTAATGGCTCAGATGCAAGAACAAGCTGATGCACTCTGCTTTTGAGCTTGGCATTGTGATACGCCTGACAGTTACATATGAATATTAGCCATCTGCAGGATATGAAGACACAGCTATGGCTTCTCTCTTTCTCTAGCTCCTCTTTTTCCTCTTTTCTTCTTTTTTCTTTCTTTCTTTTTTTTTTTTTTTTTCTTTCTTTCCTTTTATTTATTTTTTGTTTCATTTTTGGCGGATCAAATAATTGCTGAACCGTGTTTACCAGCGGTCTCTTCGGTCTTTGATTTAGATGAACGTCTCTGAGCCCTGTTTGGAAAATTCTACTGAGAGTAAGACAATAACATTAAAAAAAAAAAAAAAAAAGAAAAAGAGGAAAAAGAGAAAACTGTGTAAAAGCTATGCTGAGAGAAATGTGCTGCAGATAACGGCCGTTCTGATATAAAGAGTTTATCTGAGCTTTTGGATTAGACAGTACTTGAATGGGAGCTTGGCTCTGGTGTTGAAACAAAGGTCATTTATCTGGACACTTGGGATGACTAAATAGATATGCCTAACTCGCCAGGCGTTAATCATGCGCTTTTTAGGTTACCACAATTAATTGTGTCTGTGTGGATGAAACTCCCCACACCTACAGCTGCCCGCAGCCCCCTCCCTGTGGCTGTCAGCTCTGCTGGGAAGGAGCCTGGTGGGGAGGACGGGCCGGCCCGGCACGCAGCCCCACAGCACTGCCAGGGGCAGAGGGCCCATGAGGGAGCAGTGCCTGGCCTGGGGCTGCCACCACCAAAAGATGGTCGGGGTCCAGCAGCTTGTAGGGCCCCGGCAGCCCCTCAGGCCCTGTCAGCCCCTCAGGCCCTGCCATGGTGGCCGGCAGCGGGAGCAGGCCCAAGGGAAGGCCGGAGCTGCTCCTCCAGCCCTGTGGCTGCGGCCGGCTTGCAGCGACTGCAGAGCAAGAGTGTAATTGAGTTCAAGAGCACAATTAAGGAATCGCTTACTTGGGCTTTGTGCGATTTTGCCACAAATCATTTTAGCATGATGGGATGTGGATGCTGTGCCTTGAAAACATATGCTGGGGCATACTGGCATGTGGAGAAATTTAATCCAGTGCATTGATGTGCATCTAAATATGGGAATAGAAAACATCTTGATTGCCCATAGAAGGAATAACCTTCTTCTGCTCAAAGGGAATGTTTCTCCCTGTAATTCCATTGCCTTTGTGAGGATATATAGAGAGGGAGGGAGGAAAATGGGTTGTTGGTTTATGTCCCTCCTTTCACAAATACACAAGGAATTTGGGGGAATTCTTGGGACTCTTGCAACACCCATGCTAAACCCACCTCACCCAATGAAGCACTTGGGGCAGCTTCTCAAGGAAGTAAAAGGCTTTGCCTAAATGAAACACAAGCAGAGCAGCCCCGGCAGCACACAAAAGGGCGAGTGCTGCCTGGCACCCCAGGCATTGCCACCGTCTTTGATCCCAGCTAACCTCACTGGGATTTTTATCCCATGTGCAACAGAGAGGGCTAATTAAACAAAAATAGCAGATCACATTGATGCAGCTCTTCTGGTGTGTGGCTGTGGCATTCATCGCTTCCCTTTTAGCTGTCTTACCACCGAGAACAGGCGGTCGGTGCTGCTGTGGGCCAGCCGACAGCTCCCGTCCGCGTTTCTGAGGTGCTTTTCTCCATCGTGGCTCTTCAGCTGCACTTCTGAAACTCATCATCACTCAGCTATAGCTCATACTGCCCACTGAGGTGAAAAACCCCATGCGGGCCCAAGTTACACACGCGGTGGGTACCCACAGTGTGTCATACAGCTGGGGTCAGCACACCACTGCACACTGCTGCGAGGGACATGCAGCTCCTGCTAAAGCAAAGGATAAACTCCAAGCCCCCGTGGCTCCCACCTGCACAGGGGAAAATGAGATGCCTGGGCCCTTGCAGAAAGTCACCTCTGCTCTCTTTCCTCAAAGAGATGTTTCTGCGGCAGCCCAGCTTACCCGGGTGGCCTGACCCTGGTGCGAGAAGCAGGGTGAGACCAGGTGGGAACAGGCAGGAGAGGCAGGAAGAACGCACAGACATGCAGGGGACTTTTTGTGAAAGATGATTCACGATGAAGAGCTGACTCACAGCGGAAACACACACTGCATGTACTGAGCTGAGCTTGCGGCACAAATAAGAGCCCTTACCGGAGCAGCACCACTGGGAACAGCCGCTCCTGTGCCAGCACTGCCTGTGGTGACCTGGCTGCTCCCAGGAGAGTTCACACTGCTGCAAGGGGATGGGGAGCCGATAGCCTGCTTCTACCAGGCTTAAAACTCTGGCCATGTGCTGGCTGGATGAGTTTTAAGCCAGAAAGCGGTCAGAAGAGTGGGTGCAAGGAAACACAAGGAGCAGCACCGCGGGAGCAGTGCCACTGGGGAGCAGGGCATGGGGCAGCGGGGACCCAGCCGCAGCAGGGGACAAGTGGCCGTGACAATGAACCACGCGTGCCCTGCTCTGGGCTGCGGGAGGGGGCTCCCCGCTAACTTTGCAACTTCGTGATTAACAAAGGTTGCGCTTAAGATTCCTGTGTCTACTGCTTAATAACACCCAAATTAGTCTCGATGGAATTAGCTGTAATTAAGGACATTGTGAAATATGGTGGGGGCAAACAGAATTACACTGTATTACTTTATTAATAATATTCTTTAACTACACTGTAAATTGCTATTAGGCCTGCATATTACTGCCTGGATATGGAAATAGTCTTTTGCTATGCTAATCTAACACAATTTTCTTTTAAATGTAAACAAATTATACTCTATTAATATGCTGTTCTACTTGCATAGTTAATTATTGTAACAGTAAGGAATAAAATTGTTCTGCTTTCTCTGTTTCTGATGGAAAAAGGGCTACATAAATAGTTTAATGGGGAACTAATTATGCAAAAAATTTAGATGCCTAAAATGTGTTTGTAATTGCATTAAAATGGTCTTCTGTTCAAATATTGGAAAGCCTGCTAATTGGAGGCTAGCTGGAAATTTAAATATTGTGAATCAATGATTTTAATACAGTACATGTTTGGTTGTGTTTCTGTTCATATTTGTCTTTGGAAATGAAGGGAACGTTCGGCGGTGTTTAACAAGAGGAGCTCTGGGTTTCATACCAACGAGGCTGGCGAGCGCAGGGCACGCAGGCTGAGCGCATCCCTCGTCCCAGCACGGGGCAGTGAGCACGGACGGCGATGGCACCCGGCTATCAGCACCCTGGGGCCACCGAAACATGAGGGGCTCCTCAGCCCCACCGCTCCCGGCAGCGCCCCAGGGCTCAGCGGCTGCTCCCGGGCGCAGCGATTGGAGTGGAAGCAGGGGAACAGCTTGTGGTACAAAGACAAGGGTGGATTTCCAAATGGCTAATCTCCAGCCACCCACACAAGTTTTGTCTCTCTTTAGCACCTTTCCCTGTTGCTAAGTCTCGCATCCAAAAAAACGAAGAGGAGACACTTCCAAATTATGCAGCAATATTGTGGCGAGCCGCCGAAAACAGGCGCCGAGGAGATCTCGAGGAGCGCGGCAAAATCGTCAGCAGCCCAGGCCTGTTGGGCCATCCTGGCCACCCCGGCGCTCCGTGGGCATGCCAGCGAATTTGGGGAACCTCTGCAAGCAGCAGGCCTGGCACGAGGCTCAGCAGGGACATGTGGTGGTGCCAAAATAGTGGTTATTTTCTGAGCTGTCAAAGCGAGAGGAAGCACAGCAGGGAATGGTGATGCCCCCCTGCCAGCCCTCGTCCTCCCAGCGGACAGGAGGTGCTGGTGTTTGTGCCGTGCAAGGTAAAGGCCGCAGGAACAAAAACCTGGCCACAGACGAGGCAAATTCCTCGCAGCTTCACCCAGCTTCCAGAGAGCTGGGCTGCGAAAGAGGCCACGGAAAGGCGATCGTATCCTCCATGTGCTAAGTCCTCCGTTTGCCTCTCGGGACCTGGTGCATTAAATAGAAAGACTTCACTTTGTTTGACGGCACTTGATGTGACTGCCCTGTGCTGTGCTATTTCTATGTTGAGATGGCAGGGGGAAGAAAAACCCTTAAAATACACCTGAGGTAGAGGACAGCCCTCGAAGTGCAAACACCTGACAAATTAGATCGGTCCATGAGCTATCACTTCCATTTTCATAGTAAATACCCTATCAAACAGAATTTCTTTAGCCTGCTTGTAAGAAGCTGAAGAAATCATTTGCTACGGGGAGGAAAAAAAAAAAAAAAAAAAAAAAGAATAAAAAAAGACATGTCATATCCCAGCTATCCTGCCAAAATCCCCAAACAGCTTCCTTGCTGTTTAAGAGAAGAGCGTTTTAAATATCTTTGCAGAGTCTTGTCTGTTTGTCTGACAGATGTCTGCAATGTACTGGGAACTGCATTCATGCTTAGAATGTAAATAAGATTATAGGTCTTTAAATATTCCCATTACAATGTATTTACCTAGATGCTGATGAAAATAAATAGGAAGCATTTCTGGTGTTTCTTTTTTTTTTTTCTTTTTTTCTTTTTTTCCCTGGCAGGTTTTTTCTCTGCATCCCACAAACAGGCTTAGCATTTTTTTTTTTGCCTTGTCAGTTAAATGCTCAGGTTTCCACTCGAATCTCGTGGCTGGCCCAAAGCACACATCTGTTAAACTAAAAGGCTACAAATACGAATTGCTCCTTTGGAAGCGCCACCGATAGCCTTTTCTCTTTGGGCCACGTAACAAAAGTCTGAACAATAGGGCGTATTCAGGGCCTGCTCTGCCCACCTGGGAGCTGGGGCATTCCCCGGGATAAAGGGGCAAGCTCCCAGCCTTACAGCACTGCTGCAGGTGGCATTTGGCTGCTCCGGAGCAGCTCAGCACCCACGGCCATACCCGAGGACATGGTACCTGGGTCTGTCCCCACCAGGGCCTGTCCCTCTGGGGCTGAAATCCAGAAATTAATTCAACAAAATCGGCATTCCTAAGGCAAAGCCTTACTTCAGAGCCCCGCAGCAGACACCACGGCCCTGCTGCTTCGCCCTGCTCCTGCCCCTGCCCCTGTGGGGGCTCCCACCAGGTCGAGTGGTTTCGCTAAATACCCGGGGCTTAGATCTTGGATGCCAAGAGCCAACCCGATGTTCTGGCTGAGTAATAAATCCCTTAAAAGCAGGGTTTGAATTTGTAATGGAAATGTTGACAGAGCCTCGACGAGAGCGGCGCGAGCGCCACAAAGTCAATCCTGTAATTGATCCTGACTTCTACACGGAGCCACATGTGCGGGGCTTTGTGCGCTGGGCAGCGGTTGTTAATATAGCTGCTTTCACCTGAAACAAATGAGGTCTAATTAGATTAATCTGTAAATCAGTGCTCACCAGTTGTATGATTAATGAGCGCTTTGCATTCCTCAAAGATCAGATGAATGGATTATTTGAAGGGATTTAATAGGAAATAATAGATTTTCTCATCTGTGACAGGGCGAGCGGGGAACCCGCGTCCTCCTCGCCAGCCTCCTGAAGGCAGGCAAGGAGAAGCGGAGACGCAGAAATTTGCGGCTCAATCTGTCCTTTCTGCCGACGAGCTGAACTTCTGATTGCGCGGGTGTCAGATGGACACTCTACAGCTGTTACGGAACCATGTGTCAACATTATTTACTAAACTAATGTGATGATAATTACGGCCCAAAGTATGGGGAGAAGCACGCGGGCAGGATGGACATACATACTTAATGATTTCATTCTCCTGCGCTCGGAGTCGGTGGGAGCCGAGCCTGTCGCTGGAGACATGTCGGAGCAGCAGCGCAAGCTGTCTGTGCAGGATCCAGCGCTGACTGTATGCGGCAGCATGCATTCAAAGTAAAAAATTAATTTACAAATGGTTTTCAGGGTTCCCACCAGATGGAAGAGCAATGAAGTCACGAGCGGTGCTTCGCCGCCGCTTAACCCTTGAGCGGACGGGCTGCCGGGGGAGCGGGGCCAGCCGTAAAAAAATAATCATCGGAGGCCCCATTCGGAGTTTATTTTTAAAATGGTCACTTTAAAACCGAAACACCTGTACTTTTACGGCTTGCTGAGATGGACTGCGACATCACATGCAGCAGGCAGATGTGTAACCGGAGCCCTCGGAGCTGGTTCGAATTATAAAAACATTGCTTGAAAAGAAAGGGAGGGGGCTTTGGGAATGCGTTTTTAAGAAAGGCTTTTATTTCCAGATCAAACCTGGATCATTAAAGAGTTTCTTCACATCACCTTTTGCTCCTGCTGAGCACCGCCTTGCTTTACAGTGTCATGGGGAGCTCTGCCAGATCCTTCCCAGGAGCTGGGGAAGGCAGAGGAGGGGATCGGGCCCCGCAGGTTCACGCGGCCATCGGTTCCTCGATGGCCACCAAACCTTCATTCCCCCCAACCCACCCCCTGGTCAGGCAGCGCCAGCGTGCAGGGCAAGGATCCCAAACCTCTCCTTATCTGAACAGGTGGAAAATGCACTTTTTTAAGAGCGTTTTGGGCAAAACCCCTGCTTCAGAAGGGAGCGCAGTGTGCACCCCCCAGGGACACAGCCCGTGCCCCTTGCGGCCACCAGGAGCTGTTCAGGGCGTGCTCAGCCTGGCTCGAGCCGCTCCCAGGCGCAGCTTTTCTGGGAAGCTGCTCCATCTCTCCATGAATTAAATTCTTCAGGCCGCCCAAGAGAGGTTGGGGGGGGTTTGCTGAGCTTGGACGGGCTCCCCGCGTTTGCGCAACGCTGTTATAAAACACGCTTTGTGGCCGAGGACGAGGCTCGCACGTCTCCCGCCAGCGAGCCTTCGCATCCCTCCCACTGCTTTTCCGCAGGGGGGATATGAAATCCGTGGATGAGCACCAACTTTTATCGGAGGAAGAGCGAGATATCCTTGGAGAGCTCGGCAGCCCTTCCTGCCAGCCCCAGCTCCGCCTTGGAGCCGCCGCGCTCTGCGCCCTCCGCCCAGCCCTGGGTGCACGAAGCCCCCTCCACACCGCTCGCCGTGGTGCTGCTGCCATAAGCTTTGGGTCTGGGGGTTCAGCTGGGTTTACACCAAAATCTGGAGCAGATTCTGCTGCAGACGTGGAGGCGGTGGGGGTGTGGAGGTCACAGGGGCCGCTTGTCCCCAGCCCTGGTCCCGGGGCTGCCGAGGGCGGGCGCTGTCGCTCTGAGGAGGTTTGGATTTTTCCTCCCCACAATTTGCCTAGCGATATTGCAAAGACCATAATAGGAAGAAGAATCTCTTTTTCATCCCAGCCCTTTCAGTACCTTTTGGGATTATCCCGTGGCTCTGCAAAGTGACCTGACCTCCAGTACATGGTGCCCTTTTTTTTTCTTCTTCCTTTTTCTTTTTCTTTTCCTTTTTTTTTTTTTTTTTAACTCCGAGCTCATTTGAAAATTCCAATTTCTATAATAATTTGATGCAGCTGCTAAGATGTTCTTTTTCTTTTGATCACTGTTATTAATGATGTGCTGTAACATATGCAACGCTAGCAATCCCAGCTACTATTTCTTACAAAGATCATTTTGTACTTCCCCCTCATTCTCCCCCCTCTTCCTCCCCCCCTTCTCTGATGAAGCTCATATGTTTTAGGAAGTTCATCTCAGAGTTATTAGTCTAAGAATTAGGAAATGTGTGGGCAGCTCCTCTGTGGTATAAAAGAAATTGGAAAAAGAAACCATTCCCCTCTATTCCCAAAAGAAGGATATTGGCTTTATTTTTGGTCCTGAGTTTGCTGCTAAATATTTCACGGTTCATTCCTAATGGCATCCTTTGTAACTTTTACTTGCTTCGGTGTTCTGATGAAGCCGAGCTTTCTACTTTGTTATTTATTTTTTTTTTAACTTATTTTAATTTCTTAAATGCTAACAAGCCAAATGGCCATCTCGGTGATGTCAATGCAAATGCCAGGGGACTCCACGGGAGCCTGGGGATTTGCCCTGGGCTGGCAACACCGCGAGGGAGCTCAGCAACTGGAAAGCAGGGCTAAATAAATAAATATACAGAGGGATTTAATCTGGATTCACAGATTGGACTTTCTCTTTTTTTTTTTTTTTTCTTTCCTTCTTTTTTTTTTTTTTTTTTTTTTTTTGAAATTTATCTTGTGTTGGTCCTAATCATTTAAACATAACGACATGAATGAGGAATTCCTCACAGCAGAGAGCCATGCCGGAGGTGCCCCCACCCCAGGAGATGGGAGGCGTGGGGCAGCCTGGGGCCGGATCGGGCGCTGCGCCCCTCTTTAGCTGCTCCCTCGGGGCTGATTGAGGTGCCCCGGGGGGATATGGGGCAGGAGGGGCAGTTCTGGCTGTCCCCCACCCCACATCCAGCAGTGTCAGCCCCCTTCTCACCCTGGGTTCCCACCCCTGTGCGGCAGCGCCAGGCACGGCGGGGACCCCGAGGGGAAACCCAGCTCTCGGTGGCCCCCTCGGTGGTGTCACACACCCAGAGCCCTGGAACAGCCTCGCAGGGAGGTTTTTTCTGCCAGCACGTGCATGCACAAGCACGCTCATGTATTTACATATATGCACACACACATGAACACATGCATGCACGTGCACGGATGATGTGTGCAACTGCGCCCATGCATGCACACGTGCAAAAATGCGCACACACGTGCACAAATGCACACAAATGCGCACAAATATACACAAATGCACACACATCTGTACAAATGCACACACCTGCACACACCTGCACACCCCCAGGGTCAAGCAGGAGCACAGCAGGGCCATGGGGCTATGGGGGTGCCAGGCGTGTGCCAGCCCAGCGCCCCGCTGCGCGCAGGGGGCCGGGGAGCTCCGTGGGGCTGCTGGCAGGAGCCGAGCAGCGGGGCTCAGAGCGGCGATGCCTGCACAAGGCAGCGCTTCAGGTTGATGAGGGCGCAGGGGGGGAAGGCAGGCTGCTGTGCCCTGAGCCGGCAGTGCGAAAGGAGTGCCCTGCTCTCAGGCTGTGCTGCTAAAATGGAGCGCCGCCGAACAAAGCGGCACGTTGGGGCGCCGAGCGCTGGCACCACTTGGCACAGCCAGGGCGCCCCCGGCCAGGAGAGCGGCTGGCCGGCTTGCCAAACCCCTCGCCGTCCTCCCCTTGGGCTCACCCTTGTGCAAACTCGATGATTTTTTTAGTCTGCCAGCCCCGGAACGAAGGGAAGAGGGAGACATGATTGAGGGTGCGCGTATTGACAGGCTCTGCTAAATGGCTCCTTATTCATGAGGCTGGCTGCGGAAGTTTTCGTGCCCTACATTTCTCCCCCCAAACTGGCACGAAGCAGCCACACAAAAAAATAATAATAAATAAATAAACGAGGCTGCGATTTCCCCCCCCTTCTCCTTGTCTTTCTTTCTTTTTTTTTTTCCTTTTTTCCTTTTTTTTTTTTTTTTTTTATTTTTTTTTTTTTTAATTGCCTCGCTGTACGGGCAAAACAGGTGCTGAAATGCGAAACCCTGCTGAGGGATTTCCTCTGCAGAACAGCTCGGTGCGAGCGCGGACCTCAAGTTAGCCGTGCTCCCGGCGCCGCGGCTGCATCTCCCCTGGAAAGGGGCTCCGTGCCGCTGACTGTCAACAAAGCAGCACACTGTCACTTTAAGAAAAAATAAACTAAAATATGAACTACCAAAAACCCTGCCATTTCCAGCCTGGGCTTGATTAATGATTTTTCTATCTAATAAAAGGTTCACAAACCATCTGTTTTTCTCCCTAATGCCTTGCCCAAAGGTTTTTCGTTCCTATTTCAGGCTTGGGGCCAACTGACATTCCCCTCTTTTTTTTTTTCCCAGCCTTGTAAACAAACCCTTCTCTCTTTTTAATCTTCCAGTGCTGTTTCCTACCCATCGTTATGCATATTCATTGCGAGTAAACATTTTTAGTGTCTACACTTAATCTCTTCCACTGGCAATTACTGTTCTATGCTGTTTTGTAATGCAGAAGGGCCAACGCTTTCCCTTCTAATAACAGCTGGGTCGCAGATGGGGCCTGCAGTCATTGTAGAAAATAAAAATTTACAAGATGCCAGTGGAATTTATTTCAGTTTTATGGAGTCACAGGAGGAACCTTTCTGTTATCCGCCTTCAGTGAAATCTGCAGGCACAAGGCAAGCTTTTGACATTTAATCAAAGGGGGGTTCAGGTAGGGTCTGGAACAACACGAGGAAGAAAGCAGGTGGATCGTATTAGGCAGTGCCATGGTTAATTTATTTAGAAGTGATTGGCTTAGATGTGTGCAGCCAATATTTGACATCGTGTATATATCTTGTTTAGCAGCCCGCTCCTCAGCCCTCACCGCCGCCGAGGCGCACAGCACCGGGCCAGGTGTGGGGCTGGGTGCGGTGCGGTGCGGGGAGGGAGCTGTGCTGTGTCTTGCTGTGCTGTTCTGTGCTGTATTGTGCCGTGCCATGCCGTGCCGTGCCGTGCCGTGCTGTGCCATGCTGTGCTGTGCCATGCTGTGCTGTGCCATGCCATGCTGTTCCGTGCCACGCCGTGCCGCACCGCACCGCTCCCAGCCCCGCTCCCAGCCCCACCGCCAGCCCCTGCTGCTGAGCGCAGGCACCAAGCTGCAGCCCAGCCAAGGACTTTTCACCAGAAATCCCCCCGTAATTGGGTGCTGCGAAAATCACTTTCCGCGGAAGGGTTTTGAAACGCCGTCTCTCTGTCCTAGCACAGGGCTCGCGCAGGATTAGTCTCCCGGTTCCGTGCCGGTAAGGCGTTCTGCCACGTTGAAGAGCTACATGCAAATATAGCGGTGAAAAATGAGCATCTTTGCATTTGCCAGGCCGTGCTCTGCTTTCAGCAGCAGCCCCGTAAAGCCGGGGGAAGCCGTGACTGCAGCGCATCCGCGGGGGCTTCCCTGTGCCGTGCCAGGGGATGTTTCGGGTGGCGGGGCTGGAGGCGCTGCCCAGGCCTGCCCAGCTGGGCACAAAGGCATTTTGGTGAGCACCACCGCACCCCAGCAGCAGAAACCATCTCAGCAAGAAATATTGGGCAGGCCAGGCCACGGTGCGGGTGCTGGCAGCGATGTCCTGGCCAGGCAGGTGGGCACAGCCTCGGCATGGCCATGGCACCGCGTGGGAATGGCACGGCACGGCACGGCGCGGGACACCTATGAAGATTTTTCCATTTTTGATTTTTTTATTTTTATTTTTTTTTGATGAGGAGGGGACAAGTAGGAAGCCTTGCATCCCTCTTTATTTTTTTTTCTTTTTTTTTTTTTTTCCCTCCCCCTCCGTTACCAGCATCCAGAACCAGAAACTTATCGACTCGCTCAAATTAATTAGATTTTCGGTCGTGTGTTTTTTATTATTCTTGCATTTTCTTCATTTATAAACCCGGGGTTTTCAAGGCTGATTTTCTCTCTACCAAGGGCAACAGATCTTCTCTGTTTCCTAAAGGTTCATAATTTTTCCTCTTACAGCATCTTGCTTCATGTGCAAGGAAAATACAACATTCGTGAGAAGAAAAATGGGAGAAAAACCTTCAGTTATTACAAAGAGTTTATTCTTGCTCAAAAAATATTTGTTAAATCTTAGATTTATAGGAAAAAAAAAGCCATTAAAATGTGTAGCTTAGTTAAAACTTTCGCACACCCCTTCCATTTTTTTAGAAAAAGATATTGCTATTTTTATATGCAAACGATGCTCAGAATATTGAATTTGGTACATTAAATACCAGAGATGAAGATCTTAGTGGCTTGTAATGAAGAGGATAAATTCTCATAACTAGATTTCCCTGCGTATCACCCCCAGTCCCCTTTTCCCAGCCCTTTTCCTCATTTACAAATTCAAAAGCTGCAAATAAGCCACTGTGAAGTTTGCTAATCTCGGGGAAATGCTGTTTCTACTGCAAATATTAGTGAAGATTACCAGGCCTAAGGCACGGAGACGCGGCGAGGACCTGGGGGGCGATGTGGTCTGCACGCCCCAGCAATGCCAAAGGGATCTGGCTCATCCCAACGGGAGCGGGGCCTCCCTGTGGGTACGGGGTGCCTGGGATCTGGGCACCTGGGATGGAAAAATAAAGACGGGGTGGATGTGAGCATCACTGCGAATGTTGTAGAGCTCACCCAGCATGGGAAAACTTAGCAGACAGAAGGGAAAGGGGAAGAAGTGTGGGTGCGAGGCGGGTCGGGGAGCTCTGTGCTGCTGGCACGAACATGGGTGCCCCAGCAGCGGGGTGGTTGGGGTGGTCTGGGCTCTGAGCACCCCAAAACCCAGCTCCCTGGGTGCCCCCTGCAGGAGTGCAGTCCCCCCCACCCCGAGCAGAAAGCCTTCGTTGTTTTCTTTTAATTGTGCCATGCAGAGAGAAAGCAAATAAAGACTAAACTCCAGGCAGTCTTGATACACAACCTAAAATTACTTTTGCTCTGTTACTGCAGAAACAGCCAGAAGAGGGACCACGGATTAATTAGCATCCTCCGAGCTGACATCACCCACGATGTTGCCGGGGCTGCTTATAAAGCCCAGCACTGGTCTGGGCGGTTCAGCTCTGCTCTTAGCCAAAAGGGCCATCACTCCTGACAAACAGAAAGCCGTGTTGGTGGCAGAGGGTGCCAGGCTTCGGGAAGGAGCTGAGGAAAATGGAGCGCTCCTGAGTGCCGTGCTCCTGGCAGCTGGAGCCCTACTGGCACCCTACTGGTGCCCTACTGGCACCCTACTGGCACCCTACGCGGTTTGTCACCCCCACTGGTGTCCGATGTCCTTCAGGGGATGGCTTTAACATCTTCCCTGTGTCCTACGCCAGCTCCCAGGCCCTGCGATTCCTCCTGTGGGTATTTTGGGTCTCTTCAGGCTCCTGCCTGCAGCCAGGGCGCTCCTTTTGCCCAGAGGAGCTGTGGGTGCCCTGTCCCTGGAGGTTGTTCAAGGAGGAGGCCTTGGGCAACCTGATCTACTGGGTGGCATCCCTGATCTGGAAATGGGTGGTCCTAAAGTCCCTTCCACCCCAAGCTCTTCTATGATTTATGCTCGGATAATTTAAGAAAATACCCAATGGGATAAATCCCCTGACTCTCTGCCAAATTAGGGCAATTTCTGGACACGCTCCTGTGGGATTTGCCACCCACCACCTCTCTGCGTGATGTCCAGAAGTGAATCAGCTCCTCTGGGTGTGCACAAGCCACCAGATGACCCTGCACAGCCACAGCACGTCCCTCTGATGGGCACCCAGTGCTGCATTTTCCTTTTGCTTCAGACCCTGCTTTGTGGAGGCTGCTTTCTGGCACCCTAGGGCCACGCCATACAGTCCTTCAGTGACACGCAGTTGGCTCCTCTTCCCCTCTCACTGCCTGCATCCCCCTGGCTCTTCACCAGCATGCTCCTTCCTTCCAGGTTTTAAGGCAAAACAGTCAAAAAAAAAGGCAGGAGGGAGGCTGGGTGAAAGGACCCACAAGCGGTGGGTCACAGCAGCAAGCTGCGTGGGATTTCTGGGGATGCTTCGCTGGTACTGAGGGGCCAGGGCTACGTGCCGAAGCAGAGACTGACAGGAGAGGAGACTTCCCATTTTTAGCAGGAGAAAATTCAGTGAATTGTTACTTGGGTACCAAAATAAATTAGTTTCCTGGGATCCGAGACTGCATCCTTCTGTTAACAATATTCTCAACCTACATCGCAACCTTTCTTGAAGCTACACTTTTCCTTCCAAAAGATACACTAGAATTCTCTCGAAGAAGCATGAAACATTAAATTATGTGGGAAGTGTTTCCCGGGCACACAACAAGGTACCAAAAAGAATAGAAATTCCCAGCATGGCAGGGCCACTCCTAGGGGCACGCTTAGATTAAGGCATTGTTCTGCACCGAAGGATCCTGCCCCGGATATAATGAACCAATTCACTAATTATGGTAAAAATAATAATAATAATAACAAAAGCATAGTAAACTACCTGTTCAAGATGAATTTCTTGCAGAAAAGCTATAGCTTCTCATCCACAACATGTGATTTGGAATATGGGGACGTTTCCTGGGCTTCATAAGGGGATAGGGAATAGGGAAGGGGATAGGATAGGGAAGAAGTCACTCCAAGAAGGATCCTTTCAGTTACTTCTGATGCTATTTTCTTCCAGACAGTGCTGTCATTGTACCCTGGGCTTTATCTGACATACGAGTGGGTGATTGCTAAGATAGATGCTGCTCCTACCCTGCCGAAACATGCATTTACAGGGAGCGCAGCCGTCTGCAACCAGGCTCCAAAAACAGCCAGACTGTCGTAAACTCCCTGGAAGAGCTACAGAAGCAGTTTGACAGGTGGATTAGCTCTCTCTTAGCTTTGGCTTTGTGCTCCCATCTCAGGCAATGGTGCAAATATAGTTTATGCCATAAAAGATAAGGGTCATATGCACACCGAGTGTCTGCATTACGGCTGGCACAGCATTTGCGGTTGTTTGTCATGGGCCGCCCGCCTGTTAAAAGTGACATTGAAAATATGAAAGGGGTAGCCCATAAAATCCGCAGCTAGTTCAGGCAGTTTGTCAAAGCTAGCAGCAACCGAGCAGCGACGAGGCAGCAGCTTCCAGAGCATCATCCGAAGCAGCTGGAGTTACTTATTGAGAAGAAATCACCTGATAGCAGGATGCACACCAACATTTCCTGAAAACACAATGGTAGGCATCAAATGCAAGCCCCAAATCTGTCACCCTTATTGCCACTATTTTCCATGCTAAGGACATTATCCCAATGACGTATAAATTAGAGAATCACAAGCCACAGGCTTCAGCTTTGGTCCAAACGCCAAGCATCACTACAGATCATTTTTAGAGGACTTATTTTTCCCATTTTATTGTGCTAGCATTTTTTTTTATATATATATTCTTCATCAAATGGTACTTATCAGTTTTTAAGATTTTGAGGCTGCCTTTATTTTTACACTCTTTTTTTTTTTTGTAGTAACCCTGCTACTCTGAATTTTCCTGTGAAGCGCCATGACCATTGACAGTGATAGAGAGTTAAGGGCTGCGCTGCCTAAAAGCAGGCTTGCAAAGCCTGCACTCACACACAACTGAAAAAATATGCAAGAAGCACCCAGAAAATGTCAAAAGTGCATGCAGAGAGCTAATAATGTGGGACTGATGATTATCCATAATTAAGGAACTGTCAGGGAGTTTACTGATCTATGAATTGCATCTTTTCTTTCAATAGCAAGGACTACAGAAACCGCAGTTTTTACCTTCTGTCTACCAGGAGAAAACTGTCTGAGATTAGTGAAGATGGGAATTATCACACCACGATTTTCCACAGCCCATGTCGGAGGAGACACCCACAGCAGTCGCTGTTGGAGAAGCCCCAGAAGAGGGTGCAGGGCCTGAGCTGGGCTTGAAAGCAGCTCTGTCTCCTCCAAAGGTCATCAGTTTAACCTCACCGGGGGTCCGTGGCACCACAGCAGATGCGGAGGGGGAGGCAAGTGAATGATTTTATGGCCGCAGGCAGGAATGTGGGCACAGCCCCTTCCAGGAGGATGTCGTGTAGGGATGAGCAAGGAAAATGTGCAGAGGGGTACTGACCAAAATGGTCTTGGGAAGTGCCATGGGTGAATTCAGAGCCAGGAGCAAATCCAGCGAGCGACACCCACATTTTGCAAAATTTCGCAGCCTGCCGAAGTGCACAACAGTAGATTTGGGAAAAAGAGAAGTCGGGGAAGCTGCAAAAAGCATTGGGAGAAACGTGATTGATTTAGTACTGATAACTGAGTGACGGGTATGTGCAATATCTCTTTGAAGGAGTTCCCCTGAAGAAAACATCTTTTAATTCCACAAATTTGTCATCTTCAATGTCAAACAACTTTGGCAGAAGAATTAGCTGTGAAATCCAGTCCGATACAGCCACAAGGCTCTACACAAGCTGGAGGTGAAAAGCATGAAAGGAATGTGACTCAGGGGTGCTCAGGGTCCTGCTCGGAGCTAAGGAATGGCCCAAAATGACTGAGATCTGAGGTGAGTTAATCAAGATATATGAGAAAAGAAGAGATGTAAGAATCCTGGATATTAGCAAATACCCTCCGCTGAGCAAGTCAGAAACGCAGAAAAGGGTGAGGAGAGATTTTTACGTGGATATCTCCAGATATAATAAAAGCTGCAGAAAAGGCAAGAGGTGGAGGTGAAGAACAAAGCCTAGCCTCAAGGGGCTGAAGTGCCCAGGGGAGCATGAGCTGGGGCAGACACTTGGAGCACTCAGCTTGGAAAACCACCAGGAGACGTTCATTCGGGAACAAGGATGTCTCTGCGCTCCTCGATGTGAGAGATGGCGTGAAAAGGTGGGTCAAATGGTACCAGGAGTTACACGGAGGATTGGTAGGAGAAGGAGTTTAGAGGCATGCAAGTTGAAAGCCTGCCAGGGACAGAAGAGGAGAAACAGAACATCTTGCTGGAGAGAGCAGTCAGTACTCATCCAACACAAAAGCCCAGAAATACATGATGTACCAGCAGGATGGATCCATCAGTCGTGTGTGCTACCAGCAAAGGAGAAGATATTAATGAAAGACAGGAAAAGGTACCCTTGGAAAAATACCCGAAATAATGGTCTGAAGAACATAAAATACTCGAAAATGGCCTGAAGAACATCTTTTAGATGAGGAAGGAGAAGGGTTTGCTGAGCGGATCAGCACCTTCTGCAAGAGTGACAGGCTTCAAATGGATGTGGCAGCGAAACAAATATTTGTGTGAGAGGAAGAGAGAGAATTCAGAGATGTCCACTAAGGGGCAAACAGCTTTTTCTTCTTGGTAGACTAACACACAGGACGTACTTGCCTTCAGATGCATTTGACAACTCTGCTATCACATGCAGTACAATGCATTTGTAGCCCACAGGAAAAGAAAGGTGAGCCTCAGACACAAAACTCACAAAACACACACGAGTTCTTGATGTTCTGTGCAGTGGAAACAGGAGCAGCTAGGTGTCTGGCCACCAAAACACAGTGTTACAAGCTATTACAGAGAATTCTGTACCTCCCAGGAAAAATCAGAGTTTTATTGACCTGTTTTGAACGCTCCGGAATATATCCATCATGTTGCTTTTGTGTTTGGGAAGGGGAGGCAAGAGAAGAGAATGTGATGCAGAACTTTATTAATAAGAGCAGTAATATCTGTAATTTCATGTGCACTGCACTGGGAAATTACTGCTTGCTCTCTAAAACATGTTCCTAATTTAAAAGAGGGAGAGAGAGACGAAAAAGAAGAAGAAAGTAGAAGAAGATTCAAGAGTGGGAAATCAGATAGAATCATGGAGTTTCCTCTAAATAAATATTAGAAATGTGCAAAGAACATTAGAAGATGATATAAATCTGTTGTACCTGTCCTGTACTAACAGATTTTTAGCAGTGAGTTTGGAAAAGCAAGCGAGCTTTGCTTTTGTTATTTTACTTCTAGAAGTAATGCTCTTAAACAAGGCGACTCTCTGCAAAAGGCACGCCTTTTTTCATTAAAAAAGTAGTGGATTTATGCCTAACTATAACGCCATTTTCTCCTTATGTGGTATGCTCATTCGGTATGGTCACTGGCCGTGTATTAACAGGCAGCACCACATCAGCTGAAATCGGCACAGTTTGTTTGCAGCCTTTCTTAAAACTAAAGCTCGCTTCTGCTGTTGGCTCTGACGGGCTTTCTGTGCTGCTCCCCATAAATCAGCAGCAAGGCTGCCACTGGCTTTGCTGGAGCACCTACAAGCCCGTAACGAAGCTCTGCATGAAATGGTTCTCATTCTCCTCATTTCAGTACAAATAGGAAGAGCAGTATTTGCATTTGGTTTGTGCAAAAAAGGCCTCTTTTTGTACAATCAGCTGGGCAACTTTGCATTTGGCACCATCCGAGCCCATAAATAACCATTTCACGACTCCAGAGCCGTAATACATGGTTTGGTGTATTCGATGCAGTAGTATAAAAGCAATATCAAAGCAATCTGCAGGACAAGCCAAATTTTAATCCACTCCTATTACTAATCTCTAATAACACTGCAGCAGTCCTTCAAACGAACTGTTCCTCTAGGACCAACAGCTACGAGGCTGTTGCCCTGGCCTGTGCACACACATGCAGGTTGTGCAGAACACCCCTGAATTTCGGCCTGAATTTCGGCACAGAGACTTACCCGAGCTGGTGCTGTCACTCAGGACGAAAGCAGGAGTCTCCCAGCTCTGTGTTGACTGCAGTAAGCTGCAGAAAGGAGCAGGCAAAGAACTAAATCTGGCTTTTGCAGCGTAGGTGCCTGCTATGCCACGATTCCATTAGCTATACCTACAAAAAAACCACACACACCACTAGGATCTCTTTAATATGTAAAAACTTAACTAGCACCACCTTCAATTTTTGCCACAATACCCTCAAAAGCGAATGGAACAATTTAATCTTTAAGTAAATACCTTCCATAAAATACCAACATACGGAATTCATCACAACCTTGGGCTGTGCTGTTAGTAAGGTGCTGCCCAGCTGCCATGAAGGCAGAGAACTTCACGTGCTGCTTCCTTATGCATGACAAATCTAAAAGTCAGCGGCTCTTATTTCAGGATGAGTGCCCAAGCTTGAGATGCAAAGCTTCTAAAGCTACTGCTTGAGAACAAAAACTCTTCAAAAGTGGTAGTATTTATGATTTTACAATGGTTACAAGTACTCCGGATCCTTTTCAATTACACATGAAGCACATGCACTCTCCCCAGTTGCTTTACAATGAAGGCCAGACATGAAGCCATGCTGTGCAGGGAATGAGGATGAGGATGTCCTCTCCAGATCCTTTCAGACTACTTTTTATTATTTGGCCGGGGCAGACACGAAGTTTGGCCAGGCAGACGCAAAGTTTGGCAAGGTAAGGGTCTGTGAAGGTCACTGCAGACCATCCTGGTAGCAGGCTGCACGCTGCCATGCGATCATTACGGAGTACACAACTTTTTCTTCCACCCATTCCGCTTTTGCATTCCCCCATCAAAAACCCATTTTCGAAAGAGCTGAAGAGAACGGTCAACACAGTAAAACAATTCATATGGTGAATGACAGGATTTTTCCCCCCATTTTGACACATTCAAATGTTTGTTATGCGTCGGCCTGCCCATTAAAAGCAGCCAGTGTCTCCTGACATCTGCACTATATGGCCAGCCTTATGCTATTACCCGTCCCCGCTACCGCAACCGCTGCTGCAATAGCCCTGCTCTCAGCCACGCAGTCATACACATCTCGACTTGTTTCCTGGCACAACCTGTACTTTTAAAAGTAGCAGCAGTTTCCCGAGCTGCACCGAAGCCTAAAAAGAGCTGGCACGGGGCGAAAAGGGGCCCCGGAGCCCCGCACACATGGCCCACCTTCTCACCCTTCCCTCGCTCTGCTGTGGGCCACGCAAGCTGCCTCGCTTTTGTCAATGCTTTCTTTAAATATTATTTTGTGCTTTTGGCACGGCGATGGAGCTGCAGTAACCAGCTGGCACTGCCTCTTCCCTTTGATTGCAGCATTGATTGTGCACCACATGCCCTTCGCCTCCTCCTCCTCCTCGGTTTGCTACATCACTGGAGCTGATTGCTGTGGCCACTCGGAGGGAAGGTTTGGCAGCTGCAAGACCCAGATGCCAATTTCTTTCGGCAGTGGCCTGTGGGTGTCAGCTTGTCTCCCTGTTTGGCATTTCCTCTGGCAACGAAACCTGCTCTGTGTCAGTGTGGAGTCTGCAGAATGGAAAAGTTATCACGGAAATACATCAGAGCGAGCCGCGGCGAGGCTGGGAGGAAAACTCGTTTGAAGTTGGGGTGTGAGACGGGAGATACAAACCCATCGTTAACTCGGGACTTGCCCCAAAAGCCTTTGCCACAGCCTTTGCACCATGAGTGCCTTCGCTGTGGTGGTCCCAGCACCAAACTGGGCCCCGAGCACGGCTGGTGGCCATGTGGCATGCACAGGGAAGGGGACTGGGAGCATCGAGCCTCAGGGCACTTGTGGAAAAGGCCCACGTCTTCTCATGTGCTGGCACTTCCACGAGTTCCCAGGCTTCCCCCCATCTCCTCCATCGTTCTCACTGAAACAACACCAAGTTTTCTGTTTGCTTTTAAAATATTATACATCAGTGGGGTTGTAACGGGGAAAAATGGCAACAGAGAGAGGTAAAGAACAAGGGAAATAGCCCCGCCACAGGAAAGGGATCGTTATCTACACAGACAGTACAGTTTTCCTTATTAAAAAGAAAAATGTACTTTAAAAAGGTTTTTCTTAGGAAAAGACATACTCGGAGCAATGTTTTAATCAGTGAAGCTTGCCTACCAAAATATAAATAAAGAATTGCATGACCGGTTTGGTATTTTTACAACAATTTTCCTCTATATATCCGAAATGTACTTCTTTTATGACAGATTTTTACATGTCACATTAATCTAAAATATCATTTACTAGGAAGTAAGAATTTTACTAAGAATACTAAGAATTTTATTTTGTACATAAATCTTTAAAAATGTCTAACACCCTACAAAACAATGAAAAAGATAAGTGAAACAAGCTCTAAACATGCTTTTCCTTTAAATAACATTTTAAAATAAATTTCACAGTTGGTTAAGGCCTAAGTAAGGGTCTTTGCCTTCCTGGAGCTGCTAGAACTGATTATCAGAGAAAGGAAGTCATAAATGGAAACCTGATTATTTTCACAATGAAACTGAGGGGTTTTGCTGCCAATCTCAGTTGGAAAAAAAAAAAAAAAAAGGAGGGGGGTGAGAGGGGACTTAGCAATTTGGTTGGAAAATTTGTGAATGATTGCTTGTGCCTTGTATATAGTTAAAATAATGGCCGGAACGCCATCTGCAGCAATTAGAAATCCTGCTTTTCTCCAGCCCAGCCTTAAGAATTGGTTTTATTTATTTATAGATACACAATTAATGCCACTTTTCCCCGCTTAACACCTCCATGGGTTCTCAGGCCACCTCCCTGCTGAAAGCACAGGACGGACCTGGGGCTCCCGGGATGCCCCTGCCCTTGTGGCATCGGTGGCTGCGGTGGCACCAGGAATGTCACTGCGGGGCTGGGAGCAGGGCTCGGGGCACTGCTCTGCTGTCCCCTGCTCGGGATGGTGGAGGGACAGAGAAAAGTGAAGCTGAAGCTGCTCGGCTCACCAAACGTGCCTGAGACTCTCGAGGGGGCGTGAGGCTGTCACAGTCCCCGAGTGCTTGAGAGAAATTTGACAACGGGAGATCCACATATGGTAGAAAAAACGTGGCTAAACACGGAACCTAGACGAATTTAATGTAGGAATAAGGCGTGTTTTAAACAGTGAAGCTACTTAGCTACTGGAACAACTTAGAGCTCATCACAGGAAATTGTAATATTACAATTGTGTGGGTTTTGTTTTTTTCTTTACCCGCAAAAAACCCTTTGTTTTTGGAAGCAAAGGCAAGAGCTGCTACCTCAGGTCAAATCAAATGACCACAACAGCTCCCTTGAAATGCTCACTTCTATACCAAGGGGTTGGATTCAAGCCATAAGAGGTAGAGAGGTAGGTGCCAGGTAGGTGCCGTTCTCTCCTTTTGTGCTCCAACCCAGCCGCTACAAGCACCTCCTGCAGCTGCATAAGCTGGGCAAATTTCTGTGCTGGAGTAAATCACCCCTTCAGAGACCACAGGGCTGTGTCATACCAGCATCACATCTTTTCTCTGTGACTGTAAAAAACCAACTCTCTAAATTGTATTTTTTTTGTCCTGTCTTTACCTCCTAGCGTTTAAAGGCGTGGGGACCACAGCTCCTAACTTCTTCCAGCTGAAAGGCCTCCCAGTAGTGCCACAGCTGCTCTTTTCGTGTTTCTAGCATAACCCTGGCCCAGGGAGCGCCTTCCTTTTCCGTACACAAGCACTGTTGAGCACAGCGGGACTGAAAAATTTAGGCACTCAAATAAATAAGTAATAATAATGCACCGCAGCACACCAGCAGAGGAGCATCAGCGAGCTCCTGTCATACTGGCACCGCAGCCCTGCCCGCGCTGAGGACAGCAGGGCATCAGGAGGCAGGAGAAGGAAGGACTCTGCCTGCATCCGAGGGAGGTTTGCATGCGAGAATCTCCCCTCAGAACCTGAGTGACATCCACTAATAGTACGGCTATGAAAAGATTTGTTGGTCCAGGTTTTATTTAGAGAGGCAGCACGAAGGATGCCACATGCAGGGGTGCAGGAAACAAGCCCAGGTCTGCTCTGCGTGCAGCAGGGAGCTGGATGCTGCCAACCCACCTCTTGACCCTGCTACTGGGATGTTCACGGTGGTCACAGCAGGGGGTTAACCCAGCAGTGGCTTGCTCAGACACAGGGGCAAGGAAGGAAACCAGAAACTCTGCTGCAAGCCAGCACTGGCCCTAAATAGCCACCGCACTGCGGTCACAGCCCAGCCACCCCGCTTTGCTAGCTCAGTGGGTTTGCTCAGGAGTGGATTAGTCCCAGGGAAGGAGTGGGGATCAGCAGGGTCAGGGGTTAAAATGACACCAGCTCCCCTGAGGAGTTAAATTTAGACAGGAAGACGAGCTTGGAGACTGCAAACTCGAAGGTGCCAAACTCGGAGAAGTGCAGCACGCTGGGGCCTGCTCCAGGAGATGGGTTAAAACCTTAAAACCGAGTTTTCAAAATCCTTTTATGTGCTCTTTCTGCTTTTTAGATTAAACGGCATGAAGTCTGGCTTGGGTCACTGTAATCCCCTGTTTCCTCATGGTCCCCGGGGAGACAGACTGCAGCTGCGGGCAGGCTGGGAGCGGGGCCGGGAGCTGCCGGTGTGGATATGGGGCTGAGCAGGACCGGGAGAAGCCGGTGAGGATGGATATGGGGCTGGACAGGGCAGCCCCCGGTGTCCCGGTGCAGGAGGAGCCCAGTGCCCAGCCCTCGGTGGGTCCCAGGGGCTGGGGAAGGCGTCAGCAGCACCTCCTGCCTTCCCGCACCTTCTGCCTCGCTCTCTTTGCGAGCACACAAACATGCACACGAGCCCATATTTAATGCTTTCAGATCTATGTATATACACACACATATGCTGTTATTTTTATAACATTTGATATAGATTGTTGCGAATAACAGCTCACAAGTGGCAATATTTTACCTATGGCTGAGTAATATAAACCGACGTTAAAACGCCGTTTTCCTCAGTAGGGTCCTGAAATAAAGGCATGGCTTTAAAACACAGTTTCTAACTTTAATTAACCTTGGGCTCCTCTAGGGAAGGACGGAACAGGGGGTCGGTGTGGCAGGGACCTCTGAGGGGGGAACTTTTCAGCTGGTTTGGAGCAGGCAGGAGAGGGATCTCGCCCCGTGCTCGTCCGGTCTCACCACGGCAGCCCCTGCTCCGGGAGGGCATTTCTTGGCCAACACGCCTGCATGGTGGGGGATTAGCAGAGGAAAACCCTGCCTGCCTGGGGAGCACACACAGCCATCACGTCGGCCTCCAAGAGAACTAGAGCAGGAATTAGCTCCGGCTGGGGCAGGGCTCCAAAAAAGGAGCATTTTGCGGGGTCACCGAATCATGATATCCCTGAGAATTAAAGCATCCGGCTGCGTCTCAGGCCTCGGTTCCCAGTGGTCACTTGGAAGTGAATCTCAGCGCCTCAATAGGCTTTTAGGAATTTCCAAGGATTAGGTTTAATCAGTGATCTGAGGTAATTTAATATATTTCCAGTGCTCTCTTCTTTAATACTTAATGACTGATGATTAGGTTTGTGTATCAGATCTGAAATCTGCAAGTTATGTGGCAATTAATGTTTGAAGTACACTGTAACTTCAAATATAATGATCATATTTGCAAAGTAATTACAGAATATATGTGCCTAATAAATAATAACACTTAGCACTTACGCAGCACTATTCACCTGAGGAGCTCTAAATGAAGAAATCCCCAAAATAATGGAAGCGTTTCAGATGCGAAGCAGGTTGTCAGCGGCAGCTCACGAGCAACGATGTGACAGTTTCTGAGCAGAGCACCGTGTGTTCACTGGTACTAGTAAAGCCCCACGAGCTGCCCATACCACAGGTGACCAAAAATTTTCCCCCAGTTTGGGTAGGGGACTGGGGATGTAACTGCTGGAGGAGTTTTTCAGTGCGAAGGCAGCGCAGGGAGCTGCTGCCTCTGCCCTGCGCCTTTTTGTCTGGGCTTGAATAAAGGTGCATGTGGCTTTGTTAGCAGTGAGTGCTTCAGAATATAAATATGTATGCACACAAACTTTAAAAAGCTCGGACCACTCAACTGAAGGACCACAGTGGGGCAGCCAGGCCCGGCACTGCCCCAGGGCCAGCAGGCGAGCACCCAGCTACCAGCATCCTCATCCTCATCCTCGTCCTCATCCCCTGCAGGGCCCTTGGTGCTCCCCTCCCTGCCCTCTCAGCAGCCGAGTGAGGCCCCCGGGGGTGATGTAACGTGGCGGGGTCCGGCCACGCTCGTTTCCATTACACCAACTTCCTCCCTGCTTAATTCCTGCTTGACCTTGAAGTTTAATTGCAGCCTAAAAAGAACGGTTACGTAACGGAGGCAGCAAACCTAAATAAAACAAAAACAGAAGGGCCATATGCCACATAGCCCAGAAAAATCTAGAATCAAATTACACTCTTTGAATTATTTACAATATTTCTTCGTGCCAAATCTAAGCAAATATTCCACTTGCTTCAACTGCACTGTAAGAGCTTTAACTGTTTACTGTAAACCCAAGCACACAATAGCTCTTTCATCAAGCATTTAACTGCACATTTCACGTTAATAAATATTACAAGGATGTTATGAATGCTTCCTTATTATAATAGGGGCTAGATGTAGTTTTCATGAGTCCTCTAGCTGCCGCACAGAAAATGAGTCTGAACAAGACATTTCCTCTCAGGCCATGTAGCCTGGTAGCATTTGAGCTACTGAGTGAGTATAGCGAAGCTAATATTATTGTTATTTTAATAGTGGTTTCCCACCACACATTGAAATAGAAAAAATGAACAAGGAAGCATTTCATAATCACGTAGTGTGCTTGTTCAGATTTTGTTGTTGTAATATGATTATAAAATACTATACGCTCCTATTCAGTCCCTCAGATTAAGCAATTGTCTGAACTGGCCTATTCTCATTTTCAGCAGGGAGCAAAACGTGGTTTGTGCAGTAGGTGAGCTTCCACCACCATGGGCCATCCCATTTTTAGACGTTTAAATTCAAGATTTTGATGACAGAACATGGATTTAGGAACCTCGTTTGGAAAATGGTGACCACTGGCTTAGTCCCCTTATCTGGAAAAGCAGGATAATAGTTGTTTGCCTGCGCTGTAGGAACCTCCTGAGGGCTGTTGACATTTGAATGGCACCGTGAAGAAGTAACAAAGTGATGTGATTAATCGCTGTGTAAGCTCCGTGCTTTACAGCGAGGTGAGATATCCCTGCCTGACAAGATGCGCTCTTGAAAGACAATGTAAAAATAAAGAATAAGGAAGGCTGGAAGAGTAGAAATGAAAAAGGAAAAAAGATCTAGCAGGCTCGAGCAGTGATTGCCAGCTCCATACTCTCACCCCATGCCACCACCTCTGCCTTCACCAGCCATGACTGGGGACGAGGAGGTGGCCCTCGGTGCAGCAGGGCACTGACCACCACTCCGGCTCTCTAACGATGTGAATCCCAAACTTTTCCCCTCTCTGCAGTTGGAAGTAGCCTGTTTTCTCCTCTACCTCCATCCTCCTGGTAGGTACGTATCCACTGCTCCCAAAATAAACTTAGCTTGGATCTAACTTGAGACAGGAATTGACAGCATGAATCATGCTGGTGCAAACGTCATCTCAGTAATTGGAACATGGATACATGCCTGTGGAAATTATAAAAGTAGCAAATAACTGTATTATAGAGCTAAGGAGAGGAAACCTGGCTCTGCCAAATCAAAGAAAGCTTTACTTGGCCTTCAGTAATGTCAAGAGCTAGTCTCATTGCCACTTATTACAGCTGACAGTGTATTCTGCTTACTTCACTCGTCTGCAGATGGGATTCATTGCACCCAACTTTAGTCATATAGGAGTTGGCATGCTGGTCGGAGCCACTCTTCTCTGCTCGCCTTGCTGTAAATGCAAGAGGTGAGTGCCTCAAGACGAGGTAGTTCATCACATCTATTTTTAAGAGCCAACTTAGGTCAGGACAAATCACCTCTCAAGAGTCCCGTGTCTCTCTTTATTGATTATAAAGGGACCCTGGATTTTCTTAGACTAAAACAACTAATTTTCACATAGCCAGTGACAGATGTGATAAATCTGGCCACATGGGATTGTACAAGGATTTTTGCTGTTACCCACAGTTCAGATATTTCCAAATCTCTGTCATCCTTGTCAAGTTGTGATCAATACTTCACATCAAGAAATATTATGGAACTGGTGATTTGTTCTTCTGAGTACATTATGAGAGATAGACCTCTGCCATAACGCTTTGGAGCACCTCACATAATATCCTCATAAATAGAAAATGAGTTGAATTATCCATACTGTATCCACATTTCTCTTCGCTATGACACGCCAAATTCATCTCCTCTCATGGATCACAATTCAGGTAAGTGCAAGCAAGCCAGGAAGATGTTTATTGCATTTTTAATGACTTAAAGATGTCTCGAGGTCCTTCTGGTTATTTGAGAGACAGCATTTCTCAACTGCTTTATTTTATTCATTACGCTAAGCTACTTCCTTCTGTGCTCCTTGAAGCACTCCAAAGAGTCTGAAGAAGTCAAACATGAGGTTCCCCCCAGACAACATGTCCTCATATATATTTTTACACTCTGAGGAAAACATCCAGCTCACAGAGCTGTGTTAAGAAGTAGAGTAACCTTAATTCAGATGCCTCGTTACTTGTGGGACACGGGTACCCCTTATTCTGTCTTTTCTGTCATCCAGTGGCTCTTCCTCAGCCTTTTTGACCAGCTCGACCCCTCACTGCTGCCATAAATAAGCTTTGGTCCAACTTCTGCAGCTTGGGTCTGTCTCATTGCCAGCTGGGGCTTCTCCGAAAGCACAGCCCAAAGAAGAAGTGTTTTAAAGACAGGTCTTGGTGAGAAGAAATTAGGGGGAAAGTTCTTTGTTACGTGGATGTGAAAACTAGCCTCTGGGAAATATCAGAAAAAGCAAGACAAAACGTCTCTTTCCCCACTCAGTGAGCAGAGCCCACGTCTGCATATAAAACACGTGAAAGAGAAAGCCACACGTGGAGCCTTTATTTGATGAAGACCCGTTTCCCTCAGGAATACAACCTCTCTGCACGCCCTTTGATACAAACAGAGATAAACCAGGAAGACACTTGACGGAGGAGCAGCTTGGGGCTTATGAAATCAGCCAAGCTGGTTACGATGAGCCAGATCCAGAACACAGAAGAAATTTGCTTAAGTGGATCATTACGAAGATGATACCTCTGCAGCCTTGGGAAAAATCCCAGGGAAGTGGGAACACCGCTAGCATGGACACCGTGTCACCTAGCTCAGGAACAGACATCTTCTCCTGACCAACCCCCTTTGTGCAGCCTGGGAGAGTGCCAAAACCAGCGATGGCTACCCAGGCAGGTTTAGCTCCAGCCTGCCACATCTGAAAGCAACGCTAGCTCTCCCCTTCCCCCTTCTCGAGTCTTTCACCTACTTGGACCTGTACCAGAAAGAGCCCGAACAAAAGTGAGAGACCCTGAAGCTCGAAGCCACTCTAAAGTTAGAAGCCGCACTAAGATTAGACAGCAAGAAGTGTGAGATAGCTGAAAGCCTGTGAATCATGCTAAGGATAGAAAGTCAGAAGTAGGAGGCAGCCAAACCCGATACTGAGAAATCAGAAGTTAAGCACTAAAGTTGGACGAGATTTATGGGTAGGGAACGCAGCCTCTTACTGCTCTGGAGGCAAGGTAGTGCCTAGCAGCCAAGGATGTTCTGACAAGCCACTCTGTTCAGATCTGATAGCCGGCTTCCCAAAATAGGGATTATATCACATCTTTTGATAGAACACGTTACGCACGTAAAGTACCAGAAGACCAGAAAATGTGCTTTTCATTCCCGTAGCTCCCAGGGAAAGTCCTGTCTCCCTTCCGTGCTCTAGACAGAGCCGGCAGCGCACCAGGTTACCGTGCATTCGGAGGTGCTCTGACTTCGTGCAGTGCTTCCACAGCCAGGACGTTTGCATTGCACGGATCTGCCCCTAGATTCTGGAAACATGATAAAGTAGTGAACTGGCAAAAAGGAAGGGCTGAGTGACAGGACTTCTATCGCTGCTGCCTCTTTCAAGGAGTGAGCACCATGAGCTGACCCTCTGAATTGGTTTAAAACGTGGCATTAGCCAGTTCAAGTCCTCCAGCCTTTTCCAAGGTTCATCTCCAGAGCATCTGAAGCACTGTTCTCCATGCCTTCGGAAAATTAATCCAAACATCTTACTAATCGTATTAAATACGAGCACGGTAGCACGGGAAATCACAGATCATCTGTGATGAAAAGCCCGGGGTCCACTGGGTCTCACTAAATCTGGGGGAGTTGTCACTCGCTCTATTGAAAGGTCTGCAATCGTTTAAAACTCACCACAAGTTTTAGCAACAGAAAGTGGGGGAGAATCAAGAGCTCAAAAATTGATTCCCATTTTTAAAAAGAAATAAAAAATAAAAATAAAAATAAAAATAAAAATAAAAATAAAAATAAAAATAAAAAATAAAGAAGTGGGAAGCAGAAGGGTTTTTTTTTGCTGTTTTTAATCCCCATTAAAAACCAAAGTCTGTCAGTTGGCAGCAGTCAAGTACAGCAGGCCAGAGATCACCTGGCAGAGCAGATTAGCAGGAGACAAAAGGTACATCGGAGCTGGGGTCGTAGGCAAACCGAGCAGCCTCCAGTTGTCACGGTAATTAGGACAGACCAGGGAGAACAAAGTTCTTTCCGATCAGAGGAGGCTCCGTGCCATGACTCTACTCGGGCTCTGCTTACTGGAGATCTTGAGCAGGAAAAGTATCTGAGCACACTGGCTACAAGTGAGGGATGCTGGCAAACCTCTGCTGGAGGCGCCGTCTCAGCAGAAATCTGCATTCATCACGAATGAAGGACCCTCCTGTTTAGGCCACACTTTTAAAAGTGAACAATGCAGCAGCTTTTCCGATCATGGTCAATTAAGTGTTGGCAAGATTAACTAACTTCATCCAAGCTGTGGATGGCCATGATCAGCAGCCGCTGAAAAGTAGCCAAGAAACATGTGGATTAGTGTTGTACGGGCTAGAAGAGGCAGTTTTAACCATTAAAGTGCATAAATGTAGAACTCGAGCAATCAGGATTAATTACAGAGACAAGCAGAGTGGATGTGAGGGTGGTGGTAGGAAAAGGGGAACGCTCTGCAGATCTTGAAAGGTGAAGGCCCTTCCTTGTGCACTGGTCTTTCCACAGCCCATAAGGCAGGTTTGCCTGTGAAAAGCTTTGCAAAGTGATGTAGAAAGTTCCAGTGTGCTGCCCCTCTTTTTGGGGGCTCCATTAGTTGTAAACCCACACAGAAATGTTGTTAATAAATCCAGAGCCAGTAAGAGAAATGTCGGTGAGGTCTGTCCTCGCTAGCTGAAATTTTAAAAAGATTTAACTTGTTTGCAGAGGCTCCAGACACACGGGTTAGGAAGCCTGCTCTGGCAGGTGAAAGAAAGTAAGGAAAGAAACAAAAAAACATGAACTCCATGTGAACAAATATGTTTAAGCCTTACAGCATTGTGTGAACTTTCACTCAAGTGAAATATAAGTCCTGAAAGATCTTTGTCTCCTGCAGCGACAAGGTGAGCAGGACTTGCTGCAAGGACCCCAGAGCTTTGACAGGCACATCACAGGCAAGGAGAACTTGGCAAAAGGTTTGTTAGCATAAAGTGGGAGTCCCATATTTCTCTCCTGGTCCCCAAAAAATAACTAAGACAGAAACGTAGCCAACCCCTGCTGTCTTTCTGAGGCGGAACATGTCACACGGTCTCTCAAACAGTAGTCTGGAAGTCAATCATCCCAACCCATTATCACTGCAAAGTGATTGCCATCACAGCTGGCTTCAATCAAAGCCACTAATGATCTTCTTGCATCAGCATCATTTATTGAGTGTGTGACATGAGACTGCCAAGTTGTGGAGTTTATAGCAGTGTAAGGTTCTATGTACGATGAATCTTTACCCAGAACTTGAGCATAGCCCCCCAGGCTTTCCAGCAGATGAACAATCCCAAAAGAGCTAAGCACCACGAGGTCAGTGGTGCAATGGGAGGAGCTTTTGGCAAATCTTCTCCTTATGTTGAGAAAGAAAATAACGTCAGGTAAAGGGCTCGTGAAGATCAGTACCTGAGCGGTGCTGCAGAGAACCCAAGGGAAGCAACTGGGTGTAAAAGTAAACGAGTGACCTCAGGCCAGGCTCTTTTTTTTTTTTTCTGAGTGCAACTTGAGGATGCAGGAGGTAGGATCCCAACCATAAAATTAGGTAACTGTCTAAACAGGCTGCCAGCTGGATCAGGGGATGAAGGGGCAGAATTGTGCTTTTCTCCCCAGATGCTCGTACAACAAACATAACCATGTTCTTCGGGTTTTGCAAATACATCATTTTAGTTAATTTCTGCTAGCTTTTGATAAGGGTGATGTTGGAATAACTAGGAAACACCGAAGCAGAGCAGTTCCTTAAACCAGAACACTGGCTCATTCCTCGAACAGCTCACACCCCAAATGGTGTTTGGGTGTTTTCCAGAATAACCAAATAGGATACCTCTGCTTAGCTGCTGAGCTCATTCATGAGTTAATGAGGCAGAAACTCTGTGGAAGGAGCACTTTCTGATGAAGAGCATTACCCTTGGCAAGCCTCAGTGCAGTGGAGAGCAATAGGCCCACCTTGGGGTAGGCATTACACCTGCCATCGTCTGCAACAAATGGCTGGGGCTACGCAGAGACCTCCAGCATGCAGCCTGGGCAAATCTGCCCCGCTCCAGTCATCGCAAGTGTGGTCTGCACGTGCAGATGCCCCAGTGAAGGGAGCTTCCTCCTCTTTGCCTCTGCCATTTCCCAACTTCTGCACCGAGGGGACAGTGTCCAAGGCAGGAGTTTTCATCGCCACCCATCTCAGAGCTCTGAGCAGCAAGCCTGTCTGAGGCAGAGCCCTTGGGGAAGAAAACCCTTTGTGTGCCACCTGGGGTACTTCTAGCGTGCGTTGTTTTAGCTAATTACGTTACTAATATATATATCTGTATGTGTATGTAGCTCTGGGAAAAGTGAGTTATCCAAAACCCTGCGTAGCCTGTCAGATTTAAAGCGCTGCTGCAAGGTACGGGAACAGGCAGGAGCAAAGGCGATCTTAAGAGCATGATTTAATTTTGGAAAGTCAAACCTCCAGTTGCACTCAGAGGCAACCTAAGTACCTTGGCTCTCGCAAAATCCCATGAATCAGATTTTGGTTTTGCAAAGCTGCACCTTAAAGCAGAAGTATTTTGAATATAAATTCCAAAGTTTGGAGTAGGATTAGATAAAATATTCTAATGTAAGCCCACGTCTAGTTAATGGATAGAGCTCTCCTCCAGTATTTATCTTTCTGCTGCTCTTTCTTTATCACTACTTGATCCCCGGCTAATCTCTACTTCATAACTGAATGTTTTCTGTGCATATCTTAATCAGCTCTGCCTTCCAGGTCAAAGATCAGGGCAGATATTTCAAAAGGGTATTTCAGACCATGAGCAGACACTCGATTGTTATGGTTGCAGTATAAATCATTTACGGAGAGGGAATCGTTCTGGCTAATTCTCAGAGATATGCAAATGATAACTTCTGCTTGCTGCCTGTTTACAATGCGGCAGCCATAAACGGAGATAAAACACGAAAAGTCCGGGTCCCACCGAGGGAGGGGAGGGCCGCCCTCAAATTGGGGAGGGTTTGAAAAAGAACAGCTACTTTGCAATAAATATCTGACCTTCTCGGGCAGGTTTTGAGCTTTCATTCTTTGCACAGCGGAACAAGATGCGGGAAGCACGCAGGAACAGCTGGATCCCAACCACCCCTGTTTCCAGAATATCTGCAGCGAGATGTGCGCGTGCTGCTGCTCAGGGGGCTGCTGGTGGCTTTTAAAGCACGGAGCACAGCAAGCTCTGTGGGAGGGCTCACGGGCTGTGAAAAGGGAATCTCTGCTGTTCCTGCAGGGGCGGTTAGCCGTGGTGCAGCTCGGCTCCCATTGAAGGCAATGGGAGTTTTACTTCAATGGAGCAGAGTTAGGTTAATGCTGAATGTTTTGGAAAACACCATTCCCACTTGCCAGCCTGAGTCCTCGGAGATCTTCCCATCATTAGTTTAATTCAACCATAAATGTTTGGAACAGCAGCCAAGGGATTAAAATGATCAACAAAGTCAATTGCTTTGTTTGTAAATGTTCTTTTGCTTAGTTTTCTGCAATGTAAAAGTTGTTCTATGAACCTTGTTTTGACTCATTTAAACCCCATTTAGTAATCCTGCAGGAAATACAGTATTTGTGATGTTAGTGTGATATCTTCTGCCTAGAATAACATCCCCTACCCTTCTGAACTTCAAGTAGCTTGTCCCAGATTGGGCTGGTAAGGGCATTTCTGTTTTGCGGACATGTGAAGTGCTCACATTTCAATCAGAATTTTAGGAAAAAAGTGCCAGAATATTGTTTTTTTTTTTTTTCCAGAGTTTTTGAAGATGAAGACATCGAAGCTTTTAGAAATGCCTGGCACCACATTTTCTGAAGGATACATTAGCCTGCTTTTGTATTTCAGAATTGACTTTGTCTAGAAGCCTCACATGTATTTTCATATGCTGAGCCTCACAGAGGAATAATGAGCAGGTGGAAATGCCAAAATTAACTGAAATGAAAAGCAACTAATTTTAACTGCTCTTCAGAAATCTGCAGCGATCTGCAGAGATCTGTCTGGGTGAGGTTACTCTTGGTTCAAGCTGCGTGGAGAGTGCCTTTTGGCCCTGCAGATTAGGAGATCAGCTCTGCCGTGAGGGAAACCTCTACCTCCTCATCCAGGGTGTAGCATTTATGAGATGCTGCCACCTCCCCATTCCTCATCACTGTCCTTCCTGTCCTCCAAAGTCCTGCTCACAGCACTGCACTGGGGTCTCCAGCAGCCCCACGGCCCTGGTTGTGCACAGCATCACTGGGCAGCGAGCTGTGGGGTGTGCAAGGGGCTGTTTTTCCCCTTCTTGTCCTTTCCGAAGGAGGGGTGAGCTGGAAGGCCTGCCCGTTGGCTTCACAGCAGTCTTGTGATGGATATCTGCCCTCTGAACCCTTGGGTGGTATCCCCCCTCCATCCCCTGGCCTCCATTCTGGAGAGGGATGTCAGAGCTCTCCTTCTTTAATTGCTGCCTTGCATCGTGATAATTAACTCGCAAATTTGGCTCTGCACTGGGCCAAAAAGAAAAAAAAAATAATAAAAAAGCTTTAAAATCAGAGGTCTGAGGACCTGCCTCTCCCATTTTGCCTTTCGCTTGATGTGCGCGCTTCCCAGCCATTTGATATTCCCCACTCTCTTTGTGATTGATAAATGTGCATTTGTGCACAGGTGATTTTTCCACCTCTCTAGTCACACCAGCTACTATACCTCCCATCGAGGTAATGGAAAGCATCCACTGCTTATCTCTGAGCAGCACATTAAACAAAGCAACATAATGAGCTGCATTTTGTTGAGGGCTCTCCAGGTCCCCCAAATCCTTCTCAAATGTTATTGTTTATAAAATGTTTGATAAAAAATAAATGATGCTTTCAATTTAAACAAAACCTCACACTGTTACCGGGTTTAATAACAGTTTTGACAGATGAGATTTTCATCATCTGTTTTTTCTTTGTAAAGGCTTCTTCAATAAACTAAAAATGCTTTAAACTAACAGATGTGACTATAAAGTAAGGCTGAGCGTGAGACATCAGGAGCTGAGGTTTGTCAAATGCCACAATATATAAATTAATTCCTAGTTTAAGCTTCCATTGAGCATCGGAACCCCTGTTTTCCCTGGTTACTGAATGGTTATTTGACCTTGTAAAGGTGTTACACACAGAGAAAACTGAGCCTGAGAAATCTATACTTGTATGATTAAAATTATATATAATGCAATGATTTATTAATGGCAAGTAAGTAGTTTGGAGCCAGAGCTATACACCTGATAATGGTCTGGTGTCCCCCAACGCTGGGCTTTTTTCCATTCCCTTGAATTCTCATCACTTTTGAAATCCAGATAGCCTGAATGCCAACGCAGGAGCTCTGAAAGCTGCTTTGAGGCAAGCATTTTAAAACCTGCAGCCTTAGTTCCTCCCTAGCATTCCTCCACCTTTTCTTTAGGGCTAATCCATTTAGCTTCTCTCATGTCACAAACGTGTCTAACAGCCACCCCAGAATCAATTTAGGATAATGTTGATCCTTGAATAACTGATAAGCTGTGTATATTTTATCTGCGAAAACTCCAGAAATTAGAATTTCCAATGATATTCTGTTTGCTGTAAACAACTTATATTTACTGATTTGGAGAGGAGTTTTGCTTTGTTTAATGGGCTTTAAGCCAGGCAATTTTAAAAGCTTGATTGCTTGTAAGCCCTAATACTGTTTGTTTTTAAATTTCTGATATTATTATTATTCTCATGCTTTGCATGCTTTTCACCGGTTCTGCTTCTCCGATGATTTGAGCATCTGCAGCATACCAGGGGCTTTGCACAGGAGAGGATGGCCGTGATGCTTTGCTCTTTTTCACTTCTGGTGGTGCCCCAGTCCCATGCAACCCACCCTGACCACAAGCTGTGAATAAAGAAGTCATTTCACAGGTCACTGGGCATCCCGACTCCCCAGGACATACCAACACTGCATACACCAAGATCATAGGATCACGTACATTGCTTGGATTTTCACCAAATATCTTCAGGTATAGCAGCTTCCAAATGTCACTGCATTGAGACAGAACATTTCTCTGGAAAATTAGGTCCCAAAGCAAATAAGGTGTGAAAGATTGCAAGCAACACCCTGAATTAGGCAGTACAGTCACTGGTATCTTCGCTGTGACAGCCTCCCCAGAGCGCAATGCCAATATGCTGGCAATTTACTCAAGTCTGCTTCAGCTCTGGAACTTCAGAGCACGAGATATTAATAGAAGAAATGAATAATATGCTCTAAATAAAAGTATGAAATGACCAGCAGCTCGGGAGATCTAAGCAAAGCCTTTGTACCTACCCTCGTGACAGACACACCAAGTTACTTTATTTTTCTTTTGTAATTCCTATTAATGAGTTAAGGCTATTAGGCTTCTTTATGTTCAGATAAACCACTTAAACAATTCGTCCATTGCTTCAGCAACATCTCCAGGTTTTACTGTAACACCGGCAATAATAAAGAATAAATAAGACATAATGGGGTCTTGCCTCATGACTATGATTCTTAGGTGCTGCAGCAACACAAAGGCATGCATAAATGAATTAATAATAACCACAGGGGTGGTGGTATGTAAATATAGTAGCTCAGGATAGGAAGAAAAGGGAGGATGAAACAAAAGTCATGGTGTCATAAAAATTCGAAAATAAATTTATTTGGGAGTATTGATTTGATAAGTGAAAACTTAAATAAGACTTGGGAAGAGAGATTCTCCAAAAGACGCAACTCCACTGAGATCCCTGCTGTCAGATGCAGACAAGGTGCAACAAGGACGAATTCTCCATCTGAGAAGTCTTGGATATTTATGTAGATTCTTGAAAAGGTACATTATACTTACTTTTATTTGATGTTTCATTACAGAGTCCCAGAGACTCCGCTGGCATAACTCCTCATTGTTACTGTTTTTATACCCCGATATCGCTCTATCTCAGATTCTCTTTTCAAACTCGGAATGCCGTTCATTAAATTCTTTCTTCTATGGAGCCATAAATGCAGTAATCTAGATCCTGATAAAGGCTTTAAAGCTATCCCATAGGATACTTGCGGTTGGAACTGATGGAACATTAGTGTCAAGGAAGCATATTATTTGAGTCTCAATATAATTAATAAACCCTTTCTCTCCCCCACAGGAATGTGCTAAATCTCCGAGTCTTGTTTGTGTTAGGCAAAAGATTTAGTTACCTCTAACAGAAAAGAGAAAGAAAGAAAAAAAAAAAAAAAGATGAAAAAGGCTTTAAATATTTAACAGTTTAAACCCTACTTAAATTGGAGATTTGAATAAAAAATCAGCCCAAGTATATTTGTATGAAACTGGTGAACAGAAGGAATATACATGCTCAGAGGAATAGATTTTATGCCAAACATCAATCAATCCCAGCTTCGAAGCCTATTTATAATACTGTGGGGGTTCTGGACGGTTGCACTTCACACTGTGAGGACCAATCCATGACATTATCTGTTGAACAATTGAAGTCTTTACAAATAATTAAAACTCTGTTTGAAAATGGAGATATTTTCCACAGCTTTTGTGTCCATGCACCGGATCATAGATATTTGAGTGTGTAAATAATGACTAGTTAATGTCGAGAGCCTGTAGCGTATTTGCCTTGCAATTCGGCTCTGTGCTGTGTCTTTCTGCCTATCGATGCCCCCATTGGCACAGGCACAGACTGATTTCCACCTTACACTTCCCTCTCCCCTTGCCTCCATCCCGGGTAACTGAGCGCCGTTCCAGACCCTGAAGCAAAAGGGAAAAAAAAAAGATTTTTGCCTGCCGTTGCAACCCCCTCCCAGACTCCTCTCTGTCTCCTTGAGGTAACGCAACATTTCCAAGCATTTCCATGTCCTCTGGGCCTGTCAGCAGTGCCAGGCCAGGCCCTGTTGCCTGCCCTACTTACACCTCCGAAAACTAGGGCTAGTGCTCCGCAGGCCCAAGTACCTCGCTGCCAGAGGTGCAGAACTCACCAGGCTATCTACAGCGAGGAAACGAGGTTGAGGATTGCACAGACCGAGTAACTCCTCCGTGGTGATTTCAGAATGATGCAGGAGTTAGTTGGTCGTCGTCTCATGGATGCGTCTCCCCACGGTGCTTCATGCCCTAAGGAACTGCCCCAGTTTGATGAATCTCATCAGGGATACCTGGTCCAGGTCCTGACGAAGGGAAACAATGGAGATGGGTTTTCTTTCCTAAGGAATTGTTGTCACAGAAATAGTCTTCAGTCCCACTCCCGTGGTGCCATGCTGCTCTGATGTGCCGTGCTGGTCCTTGTGGTGAGGGACCTGCCGATGGGACATGGAGTCACGGCTGAATAACAGTGCCACGGCTCTGCCCTTGCATTTAGAGACTACAGCTAAGTAGTGTGTGATAATAGGAACGTAATGCAGTGCAAGACCCATAGATCAAAGCAAATGGTGCCAAGGATCCAACATCTATACATTACATATGCATGTAGACATACATATATATCTATACTATCCCTATCCCTATGACCTCTAGCATAGAGCTAGGTGCCCAGCACCCCGCTTGCTGTGCGATGGCAAATGTGCGGGTGTTTGCTCACTGGCACAGCGTTCACAGCTTCTACGTATGGGGGAATCTCCAAACGGCCTCAAACAGAGGTGTGGGAGATGTGGGACCATGGGTGGAGCTCACACCAGCATGGTGCACCCCGGCATGCTCCAGAGCCAGGATTTGTATTTCTGCACGGAATTGGGTGTGGGTACTTTGGGTATGAAAAGCACGGAGCAGAGGACCTCCAGCTGTGCAGGCTGTGCTGAGACTGCTCAGCACGAAGAGCTCTCATTTCCCCAGACTCCTCAAGGATGTGCGTATTCCAAACATCAGGCTTATTCCCTAAAAATTAATGAAACCTTTCAGCGCTTGAGGTAAGTCAAGTGCTCATATACCTTTTCCTGGACCAGGGCCCGAGTAAACAATAAAAAGAAAAATAAACTACCTGTCAAATCGAACACGTGTGAATTTCTCGAGGCCACGTCCAGTATTAGGTTAATGGAACTCGCGTTTCAAAAGAAACCTTGTAGAACTTATTTAAATTTTAAAAATAGTTTAAATGATTTTAATATTTTTCTTGCTAGTATTTCATGCTTTATAAGCAGCGCCCATCCACAGTTAAAACATCCAGATGTTTTAACTAAAGTTAAACTATGAAACAGAACAAAAATAAAACCCATGGAATACTTGCCAGATAGCTCAACCACATCTGTTCAGAAAACCATAACACTAGTTCAAAATAATAACAGCAACTATCATTTTCGAGCATGCACAGGATTAAAATAAAAACAAACATGCTTTTGTGCGGAGGATGAAGAACTGGAAAGCTGAGGTTCTGCTCTGGGAATATGACTTGCTCCCCCTTTGAACTGGGACATACGTGCTCGAGCGAGGTCCGACGAGGGCCGAGGCCCTCCTCCGCGGCACGAAGGAGTGTTTTTCCTCTGCTGCCCACAGCACGGCTGCTGTACGCAGGAAAAAGGAGCTTTTTTAGGGGTTTGGTTCCTAAAAGAACAAAGTGAGGGGCTCGCCACCTCCCTGGGGCCTCGGCAGGAACAATAGCATCATTTAGGCTGCTGTCATGCCTTCAGCACCTGGACACAGCACCTCGGTGAGCGTTGTGCTGCTGCCAGCATGCACCATGAGGAACGTGGCTGAATGATGGATGCATCTCCCCAGACAGGGGTTTATCGCTCTGGCACCCCAAATGCGCCGGAGGGAGAAGCACAGGCAGTGCTGCCATGGGAGCTCTTGGTGGGGAGTACCAAGGGACCCCTCCCCATCGCATTATTTGGGCCCCGGGGGTGGGAAGGCCTTCCCCTGCTCCAGCTGCACCCCAGGAGCTCAGCACCGTGGGACGTGCCCGCTGCAGGACTCAGCCCTTCACCAACACGCTTGGATGGAGAGGTTGTGCCAAAACCTTGGCGCTTCGGCACATCTCCCCTGCCGAGATGCAGCTCTCCGGCTTTGTGCCACCCCATTAGACGGCACTTGCTAAACCCACCCTGGCTCTTCTCCTTGCGAATAGCCCCTCATTTCTCTCCCGGGGTTTGCAGGGAGCTGTGGCCGGGCTGCGGTGCCCGGCGGCACGGCGAGGCCACCGGCGGAGCGGGCTGCGTGCGGCAGAGCAGCAGGGGGAGCTCAGACATCCCATTTGGCTCTCTCAAAATGTCAGTCCTTGAGACCTTCTGAGCAATTAAACAAAATTTAGTGTGAATCAATCATACAGACATGAGGGTGTAAAATAATGAAGATAGATGTTGTTTAAACCCTTCGAAGAGTTCCTGCCTGCGCCAGATATCATCCTGAGCAGTATTAGATTATCCAAGTGACCTTAGAAGCGTTCAAGTGTCCACATCAGCACGTCGAGATAGGAGGAAGCGGGTGGCGATGTGCAGCTCCACCAGCTCATTTGCCTCCTGGTTTTGGTCCCTTCTTTTTCAAAGCACCTCCTTCCCCCAGCTCTGTGGGCACGATTTGGATACACATACAGGCTGAGCACCGCGGCGAGCGGTGCCCGCAGCTGGGCGGCAGCAACTGCTGGAGCGAGAGGAGCTCTCCTCCCCTGCGTTCCTTCTGTCCTGCTACAGGGAAATAAATCTTTTGCTTTGAGAGTGAAAATCCGCCTTAAAAACTTCCCAGATGTGGGACCAATATATTCAGTTTCACTCAAGGTTCCTGAATCCGAGGTCTGTGCCGGGCTGGCCGCTCGCTCCTGTTTCCTCATCTGTGCTTTACAGAGGAAGCAGGTGGGTTTAAAGCTCTCTAAAGACACCAAAGCAGTTCTTTACAAAGTGACTTGCAAAGCAAAAATGAAAAAAAAAAAAAAAGATTATTTTTTCCCAGGGATTTTTGAGCATATGAAGCACAAAAATAATCACATAAATGGCACAAAGGAAAAAAAAAAAAAAAAAAAAAAAGCATTAGTCTAAGTCAGCAATCCAAATGCAGCCTCCCTGCTGCTTCGCCTCCATGCCACCGTGACACAACACGTATGTCTGGATTGCAATGAGCTCTTCTGCTTAGTGCAGACCCCTGTTCTGGAGCAGCCCCCATCTCCCTGCCCCTGGCCACGCACGCACAGGCACGAAGTGCTCTGTGCATCCTCCAGACGCCTCTCCCAAGCAGGGAGGTTTCCATCCTTGTTTATAGCTCTTTCCTCCTTCTGCCATTTCTTAAATTAAATAAATAAATAATATGGTAAAAGCATTGTTTCTCCTGCAAAAATCCAGATCTGTATCTTCCACCCCTAGGAAAACATGTACAGCATCAAGAACCTGTGCTGGCATCTCCTTTCATCCTGACCTGTGCCAAATATGCAGGTGGCTTTGGAGCAGCCAGCGATGAGCACACGCAACCCCATCTTGAGTGGTTACCGCCCTTGGTCTAGACAGTTGTTTTTTTGCTCCAGAAATTCGTGATACTTTTCATTGAGAAATCTCTTCGAAAAAGAAATGCCTGGGGAGCAGCAGCCGGGGTGTGGTGAGGCCGGCAGGCTCGCAGCCGAGCGCAGGGCTTCCTTTTCCTTGTGCCTTCCCGTGGGGATCCTGCAGCCCCGCGTGCCCCAGAGCCTCACCGGGGTCTGTGCAGAGCCCCGGCCTCGGAGCTCACCCCCCTGCAGGGCCGCGGGCCTTCTCACCGAGCTGTGCTTGGCTTCAGGTGCACATTGCACATTGCACTGGGGAGTCGGTTGTTTTGTCTTGGGCTGAAACAAAAGTGGCATAAAGTCAGCTTCATTTCTGTGATTTCACTAATGCGGTGGGAAAAGAGGAAACTGGCTTCTTCCAAGGAAGAAATGCTGATGCTCTTTCATAATTTCTATAATGACATTTGATATTATGGTGATGAGTGCCTTAGAAATACATATGATAATCATTATAATCAAGCACATGTGTCTGGAGAGTGTAATAGGTACATTCGATAAATTGGAAAATAAACATGTGTTAAGGAACGACTTCTAATATTAATTTCCATTTTTAGAAAGCAAGGTCCCAGATCCAAACGGGGATTAAAGAGCCAAAACGGGACTTTAAATGGGACAGATGCCTAAATCCAGAATCATAATCCCCAGCCCTCCCACTCGGCCGCTGCTCACGGTGGAAGCAACTGCTCTCGCGTGGTGACTCAGTGTGGGAGCGTGCACGTGGCCCCGCCACCCAAATTCTCCAGCAGTGAGGTGTTCCCCACGCCTGCCTTCCTCGGCGGCTGGGTGCTGGTGGGGGCACCCTCGGGTGGGTGGGTGGATGTGTGGATGGATGGATGGATGGATGGATGGATGGATGGATGGATGGATGGATGGATGGAAGGAATACACCAGGACTGGCTGCTGCCTCTCGTGCCGTGGCTCCCCCATATTGCCGGGATGCCTGTGGGCAGAACCCGAGTTTATCTCTCCGTGCTGAAACACCGCTCTGCTCCTGCAATTAAACGCAAACATCCAAATGTGCCACTGCATCTCCAGTTTAGCAGTAAGTAATGGCAGGCCTCTTACAAGAGCCAGTAAATAACGATAAGTAACAGCCCCGACCCACCTCCACACCGCTGGAGCTTTGCAGCGATGTAATGCGGCGGCGCGCAGCAGAATTACTCCGGGACAAAAGTAGGGCAATGCTCTGCTGAATGAGGCACATCGCATTCTTTCTGAATGGAATAAAAACAAAATCTCACTTCATGGACTTCTCAGGCAAGTCCAACAGCTGTTGTAAATCAGAGTAACCCCACTGGCTTCAGTGGATCTACTGCAATTTATAGCAGCTGGGAATCTGGCCTCGCGTTCCCCAGATAGGTACTGGATTTTACCATTAGCAGTTTAATCCTGTAAGTAGGGATTTATTACAGAAAGGAAAACATGAATAACTGTGAACACAATGAGCAGTGCTATATTTTGAAAAGAGTCAAAGAATATTATTAGAAGGCGCATAATAACTCTTAAGAAACAAAATTAATATAACAAAGCCAGGCGCTGCAGTTATTTGGCCTCCTGAGCTGAGGAATTTAACTTTTCCAGAAAACCTTGGCCCTTGACTGAAGTGCTGGTAAGATGGAAGACACTGTCTCCATCCCACTACACAGCCTATTGATTTTATAAGTCATCAATGTATATTGTCTGTCTATACTATTAACAGGACAAGCAGGAGGTGCACATAGTCATTTGACTGCATAAGCCAGTTGTCCCATGCTGTGCCCTATGGGAAGCCACTGATTCTTACACTTGGAGCAGGGACAATGCAACTTAATCAGACTGACAGGAAACAGGCAGCAATTACAGTGTGCAGCTACATCTGCTGGGTTCCACTTCACTGAAGGAAGAGTTATCTCAATTTTAATGTACATCCCTTTTTCATGTTTCATTTAACCTCTGCTGTATTATTAAACACATCAAAATATAATGACAGTCGTTAAAAAAGAAAAAGAGAACATTTTGGAAATTTTGGACTCTCCCCCTTTATCTGTAATTTAACAGTACCGGTTTTACTCTCCTGTAACATTCTGCAGCAGTGGAAGTCTAATTTAATATATAGTCGTGTTTATTTTAAATAGCGAGCACAGACCCAATCCCTCTTCTCGCAAAGTCAATGGCAAAATAACTACTGATTCGCTGAGAGCAAGATGTGACCTGCTGATACCACGTCTTATTAATTTAGACAGCGGAGTGAAGCCTTCCCAATACTTTGCTCATTTTCACAAATTGTGTTGCTAACCTTGAAAGGTTCTTATTGTTAGTGTTTCACTGGCAAAGGAGCAATTTGGGATTCTTGAAAACGTCGGTGTGAAAACTGGGGTCAGGGGAGGGAAATCTGCCTATTGAAAACCAAGAGGAGCTGCCCCGCAGGCAGTGAGGGATGGAGCCTTGTCCATCCTGCCTCAAGCAGGCAGTCACAATGCCACATGCCTGGGGCCAGGACCAGGGATCCTGGAGATCCTGGAGAGCAGGGCGATGCTCTACCACTGAGCATCCCACCAGGAGTGTTTGTGAGATCAGGGACAGCTTCATGCTCACGTGGTCAATGGTCAGACACCTCCACCCATACGAAGAACAAGCCAGCATTGAGCTTCGTTTAGCAACAGATACAAATTGAGATGCAGGAATCCCTGGGCTGGAAATGGGACCAAAGGTTTAGTGTTTGAGGTCCATGTGAAATACCAAAACTCTAAGTTGCGGAGTCTGGTGCAGACAAAGATGGGTCTATCGCCAGCTGTAGAGCATTGTGCTAATGCTGCAGGGTGGTTTATTGAATATCTTTAATAAACTGCCTAAACGTGTTCAGGTATCCACTAAGAACATTCTTAACATTTACTTTTTTTATTGCCACTGAAAACAGGACTGAGGGCTTACCATACCCAACCTGCCTCAAACTTTCAGAAATATCTTTTCTGGTCAGATGTTTATTTCTTTATTTCTTCATTTTATTTTTACACAATATTTCCAGTACATATGAATTTCTTAATATTCATGTAAAACATATCTGCATGACATCTCCAGAGGTTTACAACCTGGTGCTGCTGTCAAGACTTGGTGCTCTTTCCTCTCCAGCTGATCACTGGCTACCTTTCAGTTTTATCTGGGACTTTTACAGTCAAAACCACCCCAGGTGCCCCCAGGGATTCAGCCGGGTCACGTTCAACCTGCCGAGTGCTCCAGCTGGGGACCAGCACGGGGCAGTGGCCAGGCCCGGCCGGGTGCTGAGGCCAGCAGCGGCCGCAGGGCACAGAGCTGCCATGGCCAACTCGGGCCATAGCCACATCTCTGCCTTGATCCTTCCTGTTTGCTCCCTTCTCCTCTGCTGGTGTTACCAGCCCACTACAGTTTACGGTTTCCTTCTGCTCCTGTGTTCACACTAAGGCTTGGTTTGGTCCCTCATTCGGCAGCCTACCAAGCATCACTGTCTTCTATCTGCCCCATCAGGCTGTAATTTGTAAAGCTAACCAAAGAGCGAGTCAGCACTATCTCTCGAGTTTCCAGTGTCATCTTTTATCAGTGTGTATCTTCCAGATCCAGCCAACGCTGCCTGTAATCACTCTTGAGCTTGTGAGAAGTCTTACTGAATCACTTTCCTGGGTCAGCAGGGCCATTTACACGCTTCCAGCCCGGCGGCGTGCACTGCTGCTTGCAGAAACAAAGCTGCCTGTGGCAAGCTCTCTAGAACCAAGGCTGAGTTTATTTGTGTAAAAAAAGTAAGAACAAACCAAATGAGTATGATGATACCATTGCACTAATTATTACTACTTGGTAATAATCCTAGAATTGGATGCAGAATAATCCCGTGGGAATATATTGCTATAATTTATTTATGTAATATTTCGTTCACTGAGGGAGGCATATGAGTTGTGCATCTTAAGTCAGATTCTCAATCAATTAAATCTAGACTGAATTCAGAAGAAATAAAGTGATTTACACCACTGAAGGATCTCTGTTCTGCAGAAGCTTCCAACAAGGCTTTCCACTGCAGAGACCACACAGTTCTCCGGGGTGACCGCATCGCACACAATGTCTGAATTGTTATGCAGGTAGTTCTGAGCAGCAACACCAGCTCATTTCGTACCGATGAGCTTTCTTGCCATAAAGGAGGGAAGCATTCTGACAGATATCAGTGTGAGAAGTCAGCGTGGTGAAGCTCTACCAAAAGCTGCAGCCAGGAGTGCAGTGGAGTAAATAACTCCATGGCTACAGCCCTCAGTAGTAGGGACGCGGCAGTGACAGAACACTTCAGGTTTCATTTCTGGGTGGCAGAAATGCTTCTAAACCATAAAATACATAGGTTCGAGATGTTTCATAATCACAGTGCTTCACAGCGATGCCTTCATAGCATCTGGGATACCTTTGGTATAATTCAGGTGCCTTGTAAATACCGGTCTCAAATTTTGACAAGCAATATGACTGTACAGATGCATAAGAGGCAAATTTGGGCACAGAAAACAATTAGAGCTCCAATATCAAGAAACTTTTACTTCATAGCAAGAGGGTTATTTCTCTGCCAGGGTGCCGTGGGGACCTGCTCCCATGACAACCCCAGAGGCTGGAACACCTTACCATGATGTCAAATTGCAGCCCCTCATCCTCTGAAAATAACTCTCAAGTACAGGCCAGGTGCATCCATGCTGCATGCCAGATGAAACATCTTAGCTGAAGCCAACCAGCACATCTGGAAAGGCCCTGCTGACTTCTGCACGAGGCACAGCCTTTTTGCACTGTGCAGCTTCCACGATGCTGAGTGCCCTCCTGTGCCACATCTAGAGAGATGCTGCTGGGTATTACAATAACCTGTTCTATAACCAGGTTAATCAGACAGCACGCCTACAACCTGGGGCAGTGCTCCCATAACATCTTCCATGCAACAGAGGCCACCCTACCCCAACTGTACCAAAGCACAGACTGTTTGACTGGCGCTAACGAAGAGCACCAGAAACCCACCAGCAGCAGAACCAACCCATAGGCCCAGAGAAGCTGCTAGAAAGCTGTCTGTGTCAAAAAGTTCAAATTAGTCCAGTAAGTGCAGGGCCACAGCCCTCTTCCCATCACACGGCTGAGGCAGACAGCTTACTCATGCCTCCGTAATGCTCAACAACTGCTCGCATAACCCACAGCCCACTTGTGTTACTGACATCTCCCTGCATGAAGAGCACTGGCCGTGCCCTGGGGGTTTTTGCACAGCTTAATTCAGGAAGATGCTGCCTGACCAACTCATCTGCTCAGGGAGAAGCTACTTTTAACAGGGCACTTTGAGAAAGGCCTAATACATGCTCAGAGCTAAGCAGGCATCAGGTCTGCAAGACCTTGTGCTGGAAAGTCTCTTCGTTTTGGAAAACCAGCACAGTGCTGTAATAGCAGGGCAACTTCCCTGAGAAGCTGTCACCCAGCTGGCCTGGAGCTTACATGATCCAGCAGCTGAATTCGCACTGCTTGGGCACCCTCGGGGTCAGGCAGTGTGGCCAACAGGCTGATTTGGTGCTAAGGATGTGACTGCAGGGCAGAACACAAACAAACAAACACCGTGGGTAATTTGCGCAGGGAATTACTGCAAAATAAGCACGTATTTACATGGTGTATCATGTTCTGAAATTGTGTTACCTGGCTGGGGCAAAGGCACAAGCATTTTAGAGTATGTTCAAGACCTCCTGGCTTTCCCAAGCTGTGCAGGGCACTGGTACTACCCCAGCCCTGCTGCAGTGCCGGCTCTCCTCCATTTACTGCTCCAGCTATCAGGCACCGCTTGCTGAAGGGCACGCAGAAAGCAGCTCAGCAGCAGGTGAAACGCTGCAGCTGCACTGATGTAAATGTTCTCCTTTGTGTAACCAAAACGTGCCAGGACCCATCGCCGAGGATGACAGGTTTTTTTTCTAGCTGGAAACCAGCTTTTCTAACCCTTTTTTTTTATGTGTGTGCTTCCAGTCTATTTACCCCAGCTACCTTGCACTGTCACACTTAGTGCAGGGCTTGGATGTGGCCATTTAAAGAAGGGAGGGATCACTTTTCTCAAAGGTTTTACCTTCAGTTTTGGAACAGGTTTGTTCCCCCCTGTTGGAAGCTGAGACTCCTGGCATGCATTGTGAGGCCCAGGTGAGAGGCACCCCACGCCTCCAGGTTTATTACAGCTCATTTAGAGATGATTGCAGCTCCCACCAGTCCTACCTGGGTTGCTAATAAAGTCTGACCATTAAAAATTGGATCCGTTCTACCACTTCAGACGAAGGGCATGGCATTTAAGAGGAAGAAATAATTATCCGTTCTGGTTTGCTCTCTGTGTAAGCACGGTGCCCAGTCTGTTGCCCGGTTCTCCTTCCCCGAGAGGCCCAGGACAGCCTCCACCATGCCACGATTGTCACCTGCTGGATGCCTACCCACAGTTCTTGCCTCCAGCCTCATTATGCACTTAATTAAGAATCACTGGTTTACATGTGCCAGTCTAAAACTGGCTTGTCTAACATAAATTGAAAGCGTTAAACCAAGATGATACTTTCAAGCTGTAACCTAAAGAAAATATATGAAAGCAAGTACTCCGCCTGGAAAACAATGAAGAAACCAACCGGAGGGGGTAATCAGCATTTGAGGAGTCTTTAATCTAACAAGGACATCTTAAGTGAAGTTGCCTGAAAAAAAAAAAAAGAGAAAAAAAAAAAAAAAAAGGTTATGTGCAATTGCCAAACACCTACCCATATTCAGAGGATTCCTCTGAAGCACCACATGTTAATTGGAAGGAAGTTGGAAAGCTTTCTATCAGGATCTGATAATAAGCTTCATTAATATGGGGTACAGTGGTGCATTGCATATTAATAAAAAGGCAGCCTCAGATAATTAAAGGGTGAGTTGGTTGAGAAGTAGATGTCTATATGATGTGGGAAAAAGGTCTAACCCAGCACTATCTGACATCCACACGCTTATCCAAATAAATATTTATATATACAGATAAGAGAACATGCACCAGTAAGAGAGGCAAGGTGGTACGGGTAGCTGAGGAAAGCGTGGCTCAGCCGGAGGTGGTAAACAGAAGCAAACACCCTGCAGAAATGGGGGTGAGGACTTCCATTTCCTGAAGACTTTGCGAGTGCAGGGCCTGAAGAGGTTGTCTGCTTGGGACAAATGACCCTAACATGTAAAAAATATTGCTGCTCAACTCTAAGAACACAACTAAAAGAATCGTTCTGTTGAGCAAGACCTTAGATTAGATATGAATTATTCTATTTTCATTTCATTTAGTTTGATTTTCTCTCTATTTCCTATTTTCTAAATTAAATAAACCTTGCTTGATTTAAGATAATTTTCCTTTACTGACTATTACTTAGGGATAAGCGTTGCAAAGCCGTTCCATGAGAGGAGGAAGACAAAACTGGAGGCTTAGAGGAACAGAAGTAAAGCAGATATCCAAGTGAGATATATGGCAAAGGGTGAGCTGTCTACACCTCAGCCCAAGAACTGCTGCAAATCCAGGGAGATTCTGGATAGAAAGGAAACAGGGGAAAGTCTTAAAGCAAAGGTGTTAGATAAAAAGAGACATGGTCTAAAAGAGACTATGTACAACCTGTATATATGTCTTGTTCAAATACATCATCTCTTTCTCCACATCTAACATCACTGCCACATTGTACCACTCCACATACATACCCACAACTCATATTACTGCCATCAATCAAATTAAATAATCATTTAGATAACAGAATTGTTTCATATTTCCATCTTTTTCTGGTTGCAACATCATCTGTGAATTAAAGTTTTATTAAAATGTACTGCTTTAAGAAATAAGCTGGCTTTGATCAATACCACACTCTTTTCCAGTGCTTCTAGAGACACTGCCGAGCTTCCTTTGCTTCTCCTATCCTTAAAATTTTCATAAGTTGAGCTACTCTTGTATTTACAGATAGTACAGCAAGAGGGACCCATAACTGGTAAATAGAGTTGGATGCTGTACCTTTTTTCTTGGGAGTTATGTGAAGAGATTATGGGCTTCAACAATTTAACTGCCTTGTTTTATTTCTGCTTTATATTGCAGTTGCATCTGGAAATCAGAAAATTCAGTTCTGAAAAGAAGAGAGGGAGAGAGAGGGGAACAGGGGAGAGGAGGAAAGCAAGAAAAAAAAAGAGAAATTGGAGCGGATTAGGCTGGAAATGTCCAGTCGCTCATTTGGCTTGATTCAGTGACAGTTTTTTCCCAAACTATTAATATCTACAAGCTGAATGGCATTTTTTCTCCTTTTTTTTTTTTTTTTGTTTGTTTGTTTAATTTTTCTGCTTCCAGAGAGACGGGCAGCAAAGCATCTCTCTAACACTGTACCCCCAACCCCATGAGCATCTTTACCAGATTAATGCCTCCAGTCTCGTAGCTCTTCAGCAGCCACTCATGTGTGCAAAGCAAATTGGTTTGGGTTTACCTAGAACATCACTGCCCACCCTGTAATTTGTAACTGCTGTTTGCAGTGACAGAACCTCTTAATCACGCGACAGGCCAGAAGCATGCCTTAAACTCGTGAAAAGCAGCAAACTTTTTAAGGACGAAACACCAGAAGCGGCTAACCACCACCTGGGCAATCAGACCCAAGACACGTTTTCCCAGGGGACCAGTATCCATCCCATGAACCATGCTGGTGGGGTGGACACCCAGAGGCTTCTGTCCCCCTGCTGCTCCCACCCCGTGGCCCCCCTGCACCCACCTGCACCCAGAGGTCCGGGTCCATGCTCGGTGCTGCTGCTGCGCCTGCCCGAGGACAGCCCCGATGTTCCCCCTGCACGGAGATTTTCCCTTTGCATCGGTTTGGATCCGAGAGCTGGCTTTGCATGGAGAGGTGCCTTCGCTCCCAGCTGTGCACAGCACGGTTCTGACACCGCTTGCACTCTCCAAACTCTTGCTTCACCGGAAACAGCAACTGAAGCAAACTACAGGGGAAAAAAAAAAAAAAAAAAGAAAAGAAAAAGAGACAAAAATGAGCAACAAATAGAAAGAAAAAAAAAAAAAAAAAAAAGAAGGAAATGCTGAAGCAATCACTCCTCTTTATACATTTGTTTTGCTGTTTGACACACGCAATAAATTGTCAGAGTTACCAAATAACCATTGAAGTTCAAATGATGTACACAAATCTATAATCTTGGTTAGCTGCTGGCTGGCATACTTCAGGAATGCCACTGTGTCCTCCAGTGTAATTCTGTATCAATGACTTTTCCAAATAAATCTCGTTGCTGGTTTATATTAATGAACTGTCACAGTTCCCATTGTTTTCCCATGGTCTTGCAGCTGCATTCTTTCACAGGTGCTTGGCAAATTAAAATGATGCTGGTTTGGGGTTTCAGCCTGATACAAAATCACTCCTTCAGCAGATTGTTAGGGAGTTATTCAAGCAAGAAACACATCTTTCCTTCAGACATTCTGCTTTTCTCCTTAGCCTTCCCTTCCTTCACTGACCCTTCACATTTCTGGTGCTTCCCAGTGATGAAATAAAAAGCAAGATTGCTTCTTGTTCCTACTTTGAACTCATCTGACAATAATAAGCTGGGAGAGAAAAGCATGGCTCGAGTCTGCTCGGCTGTCCTGCTGTAAATCAAAAGCCCTCCCAGTGCTGGACCCGGTGGTGGTGGGAAGTGCCATCACCCTGCTGCTTCGTGGAGCTGAGCTCACTCACCAACGGGCCTGGCACAGCTCGGACGGGTAGAGCTGGTGGGATAATTGGGCTGGAGAATTTGTTAATCCAAAAAATAAATAAATAAGCTGTGCTCTTACCCCTCAGGCAAGGCCAATCTCAAGGGCGTGTGGAAAGGGCCACAGAGGGTCCTGCAGAGCCCACTGGCCACCGGGCTCCGAGGACCTGGGGGCAATGTGTGCAGCAGCTGCGCTCCGCGATTCCCCACCAAACCCGAAGGCTCGCTGTTAAAGTCACGGGCGAGGATGAGCTATTAAATATTTGCCATGAGGTTCAACGGTTCTTGAAACAATCCAGTAGGGCATCGTTGCTTTTATTTAAAATCTTTCACTTGTGACTCGACGTTAACAATAACAATGAGAACATTTAATATGCAAGAGCGTATTCATTTACACTAGCCAGGCGCAGTTTTGCTTTGAGTTTCCTCCCTCTAGTGCTTTTTCTTTTTTTAACCTAATCCCCTATTTCTTTTCAACTTTTTAAGCTCTCTCTCGTTTTACAGACAACACAATCAATGTATCTGAAAAAGGCTCTAGAGTTCCTGCTGGGGAACAGGAGATTATTATATTTTAGGGATAACTTCATGCGTTTCCATTACTCCTTCTAAACCAATTTGAAGATATTTAATTATATTGAATGCATATTAAGCAGCAAAAGAAGGTTGTGCTGGAGATGAGACGCTGCAGCAGCTAAGTTCTGAGTTCTCTTTTCCCAGCTTTGCTGCCCGGACCTCGTGGCAGTGCCCTGACAGACCCCCCAGAGCTGTCACCCAGCAAGCTTCTTCCAGTTCCCCAGTCCCAGTGTGATTAATGGGGCAGGTTCCTAACAAAGATGACAACTTACAGTAAATTATATGGATTCATATGCTTTTGAACTCGTAATAGGTTTATGCTGCAGGCCCCGGTGTCCAACACAACACACTCTGTCTACAACATGTTTTGCCCCCAGACTCCAGCTCCTGGGTTGGGTCCCAAAAGACTGGGATGTGTGGGGAAACTGGCCAAGCCACGTTGTTCTGAATGGGATTGGGGGAGAAAAGTGAAGGTCATTTTATTTTTTAAGGAAGGACAGCTTACACCAAAAATAACCCCACATCTTGATCCCATTGGTTCTCATGCCAACCACAAGCTTTCAATGCAACTTCTTCTGTTTTTAGTCTTCCTCCCAAATTTACCAGTTCTGAGCATGAGAAAATTCAGCCCATTGTGTGATGCTCATTGTGTCAGTAAAAACAGCATATCACAATCCCATTTTTTGCAAAAATTGTGAGTAGGTTTCAACCATCAAAAAGAAGATTCTAGAAATGTAAGGTTCCAGAGTTCCTATGAGTAATATCACATTAGTTATCAATGTAGGACTCTTACCATGGATACACAAATCTGTCTAGTTTATTTTTAAAAAAGAATGGGAGAATCTTTGACAAAAATCCTAAAACTGCAATGTTTTTGCAATCAACATGATAAAGATTTCAAGTATTTGAGGATTAAAATTTAGCTTTTTATTGCATTGAAAACATTCTACAAAAGCCAAGCCCTGCTTCACTCTCTCTTTTGAGTCTTCTTCCGGCTAAACCTTGACTCATTAGAAAATCTGCCCAGTTAAAGATGGAAAAAAGCTTTGGAATTTGATCTCATTTTTACTAAAAATGTCCTCTTGCCTTTTAGGAACCACTGCTTAAAATAATATTTACTTTGGATTTAACCACTGCCCTACGATGCTATTTTAGCCCACAGAGGGCTTGCTACTGGTTCGTGCAGAAATGACAAGACATGGGGTGGTTCATCTCTTTCTCACCAGCTGCTAATTGCATTACAAGATGCAAACTTTAAGCGCATGGAAGTGTTATTTCCAGCCTCCGAGCTGAGAGGCAAGTCCAGAGAGGTGCTGTGCACCTGCAGCTCCAGCAGGATTTGCTCTCATCGGGTTATTCTCCCTCTCCTGGGTGCTTCCAGGCAGCCTCTTATCTTAGCAGTGGGGTATTTCGGTTCGAACCCAACACTCCCCGGTATTTCAGGGAAATAACTCCGTCCCCATGAGACAGGGAGGCTGTGCTGAAGCTTAGCTACTGCTCAAGACCGCAGCAGGCATTCGTGAGGTTTGACCCAGTCTGCTCAAGACAAGTGGGAGCCTAGACATTGTCCATCCTTTTTCCCCTCTCTGTAAGCCAGTGAGATCCCGTTGGTGCCTGAATTACAGAAGTGTTACCAAAGCACAGGAAACAACCCTTAGACTTATTCCAGATAAGCAAATTCAGCAAACACAGCACTAAGACACTTGGGCTTGATTTTGTGCCATTTGTCAGGAATATTTCTTCCTGATCTGCTGGCTTATCACTATATCGTGCTATCCCATCTTTTCCCTTTGCCACGGGGTGAGGCATTGTGTCTCCTTGGTGCTTTTTGCCGGGATGTCTTTGATGTATTTTATGGCTTCTCGTAGCCGGAGGAAGTTTCTCCTTGCACTTCCTCACATTGGACACTGGGTTGAAAGGCACGGCACAGGATTTGGTCACGAGTGAAGTGCAAAAAGTAAACAGATGTTAAAAAAAAAAAAAAAAAAAAAGGAAAAAATCACACTAAATTAGATCGTGGAATATCAGAATTGTTTCATTTCCCAGACACAGCTGGGAAGTTATTAGGAACATATAGAAATAAGGATTTGTATTTTCTTTTGCTAGCTTATTTTCAACCTGAGACAACTTGCTTGAGCTCATCTTAGCACCGTGGCACTACAAAGCCACCTCGCAGCCACTTTCACGTTCACCTGTCCTGAGGGTGTCAAACCCATCAAAGACTGTGAGGTGGAAATTTAAGATCCCCTCATGGCCAGTGGAGATACGTGGGTGCAAGGTGGCCAGACATAGGTGTCTGCAGTAGGGTGAGCAGACACGTACCTCCCATGTAAACATCCAAAGTGCAGACAGCCTAAATTTAGATATCTGAGTCAAGAGTAAATCTTCCCTGCAGCGATAAGAAGCACTTCATCGGGATCCAAGACCAACAGAGGTTTGATGCTAGAAAACTCATGCCGCTATGGGTTTTCTGCTCTTTGTATTACTGTTTCCTTTCCAAAATCATGAAGATGAAAGTTAAGCTGTTCCTAGGTCTGTGCAGTAATTGCACAGTGGAATATAAACCAGCTGCCCTTATAACTTGTGAATAAAAATAACAACAGAGCTGGGGAATTCAGATCTCACAGTTCAGCAGGAGCCTTCCCACTAATCCTGTTATGACTCCACTCTCTCAACAGAAATGTAACGCTTTATGAATCGACTTGCATAAAGATTGTATTCTTATTCATTGTTCCCCATCACTTGTTGAATGATACCAGCTAAATACGCCGCTTTTAAAATGCCATCTATAATTGGGCTGCTCTCCTTGAGCAGGGCACGTCTTCAGATAAGGCACGCCGTCGGTTTGCGTTGTTAGATGCGGCACCTCAGAAGTTCAGAAGTAGGTTGAAGAGTGGACAAAAAAAAATAATTTCTGCAAATATAAAGCAGAAGGTACTAGACTGACTGTTTCTTGGCAGAGGACACGCAGACTGACTGCCTGTGCCCACACAAGAGGCTGGAAACCAGTGACAGATCTGGCTTCGAATGAGAGCAATTCATGTTCTCAGTTGGTTAAAGGAGCTTACGTTTTCACTGCTTGGGGACCTCTAAATCAGTCCAGCGATCTGGACTGAGATTAGAGCAGGTTATTTTAGATAAAATAAACAATAATTTCTGGGGTGATATCGATCAAAAAGATTACTCCAGCTTCTTTGCCAGAAGCATAACAGAATTCTGAGATCAGCGGCGCTCCTCTCGACAGTTGCCATGCCCATTGCGTTAAGGGTTCGTGCGTCCATCATTCCCCTACTGCCCTGTCCCCTCTGCCAGAGGCAGCCTTCACTCCTCTCTATCTCCATCGATTACAGAAAACCTATAGGGAGAAACGGCTGCCATTCCCTTCTCAAATCTTTCAATGTTGGCACTATTAAAAATCCAGAAATCTCCATGGGAACACGACCTTATTTTGGATGTTGCATTCCCTTTCTTTACCAACGTCAATGGGAGTGACATAGCTACTAAATGTGGGCGCACCACATTTGGCCCCCAAATCCCAACCTCATACACCTGAAAAGCTCCTCACCCAAGTGCAGAATAATTCAGGGCCAGGCTCCTGGCAGAGCAAAGCCCCCACATACAAAGACCCACGGCTCACGAGATGAAACCAAGACCCTCAGCATGGATAGCCTGGGCTGTTGGGACACCAGACAAATGCAACCTGTTTTAATTAATAAGAATTTCAGTCAATATTCATCATCTGTGAACGTACACACAGGAAGAAGTCAGCAGAAGAAGACAATGTACCAGCCCTTCCTTTCCGTTGTTAATACTCTTGGAATTCAATAACAGTAAAAGAAACAATTACGCGGACAATTATTTCAGTGTTTCCTTTTAAAACAATATAAAAGGTACAAAATGAACATTTTTATATGAGATACTATATTTGCTCCGATGGTGTTCTGATGTTTTCAATTACTCTTGTTTCCAAGATTACTTTGCACAGATAAAATAGTCATCTTGGAACATTAAAAAACAAAAAGAAACAACAACAAAAAAAAAAAAAAAGGAAAAAAGAAAAAAAAATCACTCTCCATTTATGTAAATTTTATTCTTGACTTTTATAATAAAGGCCACATAGAGAAGTTAGTGCATTTGCAATATCATTCTATTCATGCCTTCATTTTTATTTTTTTTTGGCGTGATTGTTCAAAATTCCACTGAATAATTGAATGAATAGATGATAGCTCAGAAGAAATATATTCTTTTAAAGAAGACATTTAATTATTATGTTTTACATACTGTGGAACATTAAACTCACTTGGAAACAGCTTCAAAACAGTGGGTTATTATTTATTTATTCATTTATTTATTTATTTATTTTACAGTGGGGTTTGTTCAGGATTATTTGTTTTGGGTAAACGAGTGTTTTAAAAGTCCACAGGTGACTTAGGAGCCTAAATCCAGGAAAAAGGCAATGAAAGCAGAGCTGCTGAGATTCCTAAGTATCTTTGTACAAGGTATCATAAATAATTTTGAACAAGGAAAGATTGAGATGAAGACAAGTTTGTCTAGAATGTAAATAATTTGTCCATGAACTGGAGATGTCTTATGTGAAATGTCTTATGTGACAAGTGAATGTGCATATAAATGTCAGCCTTATGAACACCTGAATGTGTTTTTTAATGTCACGTATATTACACTTTTTATTATGCCTAACTTCATGTCCATGATTCAAAGGGGATCTAAGGAAAGGATTCTTTTGTGTGAAGCAAAACAAGGTACAGCAGGAGCAAAACGAAGGCATGCTAAGCAAATAGAAAATAAAATATTAATTGCAGGAAGAATTTGTGGCCCCAGCTAAAGCAGCAGCACGTATACTTCCAAGGTCTAAATCAGGGGTAAAGGGAGTACCACAGGTTTTGTGTTACCGAGTGCCACGGACAGGCGGAGGAACCCCCTGTGGAGGAGTATTTCCCATCCCTGCGCACACCGAAGATATTTGGGCTGAATGGAACTGAGCACAATTTGCCACAAAGTGCTAACCCTACTCACCTGAGCTTTCTTACCCTTTTTCTGTGGAATTAGGTCAACCAGTGCCGTTTTGGCTCTGAAGAAGCTGCTTTACGTTTGTTTTATCAACTCGCCGAGGCTGAGGCCCCACGTGGGTAAGCACTTTGCTGGTGCCAGATACAGCTGGGTTAGATTTGCGAGGTGCTTGGGAAGCAGAGAGCTGGTGCAAAACCAGAAATTATGCCTGGGACACCCCACCCTGGGCCACCAACCCGTCCCCCTGCCCACCGGGTGCTCACAGGGGCAAGCTTGCAGGAACCAAGGGGGATCAGGCAGCCAAACGCACGCCCAGCCTACCTCTTCACATCGCTGGCGCTACAATGGAGATTAACTGAAGTCAGTATGCTTTGGTTCATTCTTTCAGTAATTGTTAGGCTTTACCCAGCGATCTGGCACTCAGATTTGCTTGGAGTGTATTATCCGCTGCTCATACGGCTCCTGCTCGGCAATAGCGAGACTCAGAGCTCTGCTCGTGTCCTATCTCTTTTTTTCAGAAGAGCTACTTTTAAAACCTGGTGCAGACTGAATTTCTAATCCTTAAAACATTTGCAGAAATAGAGATTTCATCCCACACAATGGATTATCCAAAAGAGAAAGAAATATTGGCACAAATATCACTCTGGCTGGGGTTTATTCTACAGCAAAGCAAATAATCTGAAAGAGCAGAAGAAGCCTTGTGGCCTGACTCCCATGTGTAGGTAGCATTGATGAGTAACGTCAAATTTCAATCTGCAATGCTTAACTATAACTTCAGCTAGTCATCTCGTGCCTTAAATAGACCAGAAAGCTCTTCATTACAACAAAAAGATATGTCAGCCTTTGAAAGCCGAGTCTCCTTTCAGGAAACAAGTAAATTTTACAGCCTTGTGCTTCGCCGTGTTCTGACAAAATCTGACCATCTTCCTGCACATCTCTTGTGTGCTGGCGTTTCTGCTTTGAGAAGCACCCAGCCCAGCCAGGCTGAGGTTTTCCCGTGCAGTGTGTGTGTGGATGCTCAGGTTTTTCCGTGCCCGAGTTCACAGCCACGTGTGTGCTCGGGAACCTTCAAGATGTGGACATTTGGGAAAGTGCGATGGGCTGCCACCACCACGGGTGTGACAGAGCACAAACAGAGTCCTCAGAATCCGTATTCATGCCAAAACTTCTTCGGGCTCCATGGAAAAAGTCATCACCCCCTGGTCTGACTGCCCAAAGGATGGACAGACAAACAGACAAAATCCTTATGTCCTTATGTTCATTAAAGGAGCGCACGCCTGACCTCAGTCCTATAGCAGCGTTTGATATAGCTGCACCTTGGGGCACAAAGCACTCATCCCATTTCGAAACGAGCAGGAAATTTCCAGAGAAGCATGGGTAGAGAACAGTGTGTGGAGTTTAACTTCATGTGTTGATTGGTTAGGCAGCTTGAGAGAAAAAGGTGATGAGCATCTGCTGAGCAAAAGCAAAGAAAAAAAAAAAAAAAAAGAAAAAAAGAGGTGGTAAGCTTGCTAACCCCTATAGCATATGATACAGTCATATATTGTCAGTATGGAAATCTGTGGTTTATCGAAAAGTAGGTGTGCTCGGATGAGTAATATAAATTATGCCTAATTTTATAACGTCTATATAACATGGGGACAAAGTGGCATTACTTGTACCATTCATTGCCACACTTCAAGAAGAAGCTCAGACTGAAATTCTAAAGGTAAAGCTTAAGTTTTAAAATCAATTGCATTTTAGAAACAGAAAATGTGAAATTTAATTTTAAAGAATTAATTATTTAATTCTCAGCTGGCAACACCAGGACTAGAGGATGACAAGTGTAATGCAGATTTCAAAGGAAGATCTCCTACCTGAAGTATTGTGCTCTAAACTTTTTATTTAATCTTTGCAGGCAGCCTGGTCTTAGCCATCATCTCAGATTTTACCAGCGTGTTAAAAGTGAGGGGCAGATTTTCTGTGGCACCCAGATATAAAGTAAAACTTGGAAACTAACTGACATTTAAGGGGCAGATAACTTGATTTTCATGTGTTACAGCATTCAGTAGAAAGCTACTGTCTTATTACATTAGCAACATCATACTGTTATCAATTTTAAAGCACATGAAAAAAAAAATCCTTCTTTGGGAAATCACTAAATAGAGGACAGAATCTTCCTTTCTGTTACATCGGTTTTCATAGCTACTAATTAATGTGAGTTTTCAAAAGCTTCAAACAACAGCAAGTCTCTGAACTTGGAAAGGTAACGTAATGAAACGCCCATGAAATGTAATTGTGCATTTCACTTCATCTTGCAGAGAAAATCATCTAGAACGGTCTCGTTTTTTTTTCATGATGACTATACCTGTATAATACGTGCCACCACTGCACAGGAAGGACCCTTGGCCTGTGGTTCACATACCAAGAAACTCATTTTTCCCTCTCATAGTTCTCAGTGCCATGATTAGATTTGCATTTCTATAAAGTCTATCATTAACATTAAACTGAAATAGTTCTTTAAAGTCTTGTGATGATCCACCAAGCCTGCAGATACTTTACAACGGCCTCCTGTACGTAGACTGGAATACAGGGAAACTACCATGATTGAAAAATCATTGCCCTCTATTTCTGCATTAACATGTAGCAACCATTAGCTGTTCTAACTGGACAGTTAGATGATACATTGGACACAATATTGGATTTTTATTATTATTATTTTTGATTATCCAAAATATATAAACAGTCAAAACAGTTCCAGCTTTCTTTAGCAGCAAACGCAACTCTGTTCTGCTGTGGGAGTTGCAGGCAGTACTTGGTACAGGAGTAGCCAAAGAGCTATTTTTTTAAAACAACCAAGGCACTGAGATGCATTCTGCAAGCCAGGTTTTTTACACCGTAGCCCCTCAAAGTAAAGATTAAATGAAAGATGATGAAACATGCTGACACTAAATGGCCATAAACATTTTTCTTTATTTTTTTTTCCAGAAACATTTGCATGTGAGAGTGAATAGTTCAGGGAAGGGTTTGTGATGGGTGCAAGAAAGGGAGGTTTTCTACACTGATTCATATCTAGGGTAAGCTTTTATAGGACACTACCTGCTCTAGGCTGCCACAGCCAGGACGCAGTTACAGAGCAGTGCAGCAAGCTTCTTGCTACGCAGCCATCAAGGTGCCCAGCCAGTTGTCTCATTACCTACTGAAAACAGCTTGAACTTTCTCAAGGCTCAGGGGGTGCCTCCTTTAGTTCACAGCTGACGTTACCGCTACCAAATAGGCCATTCGGCAAAGAGAAAAAGAGGAATATTTTTTATCAGGAAAGGTTGCTGTAGTCCTGAAGTCGCAGGAAGGAAAGAGGGCACAGTTTCTGAGGCAGAGCCTAAAAATAGCAATTTAGGTTTTGACTCCAAAAGAGCACTAAATACATGTTTAATTTTAACCACATGTGTGTTCCCATCTTGATTCAACACAATGTTTTAGCATGAAGCACATGCTTAACTAGGATTTAAAAATACACCCAGGGAGCTAAGCACATACGTGTGTGTTTCAGACCACAGAGATAAAACTGCTCATGGCCCTACTTCCGAGCATATATTTAAGTGTCTTCTCGTCATTGTGCATCAGAAAATGGAGTGCTTTGTTACAGTCAAGGCTGCTCTACTGCCACGGAAAGCACCACAGTGGTCCAAAGACATCTGCTTAGAGTGCTTGTTTCATTGCAATCCTCTGAAGTAAAGCCTGGGGTGTGGAAAATAGAGGGAAGAAAGTAAGCATCTGTTTTCATACGGAATGTACTCCTGCAAGAAGATAGACTTTTTTTTTCCCCCCCTCCAATGTCAAATCCTGCAAAGAAGGCCTGTGAAAGAAAGAAACTCACTGCAAAGCCAGCTGTGAGAGCAAAGGGTTTAAGAGAGCGGAGGAGACGTTTCATTAGGAAAAGGGAATGGGGTGGGAGGCCCACCTAGGGCTTTCTTGCTGCGAAGACAGAAATCCCTGAGGATTTGGGGTGGCTTTTTGCAGTGATCTTGGACGTCGGGCGAAGTGGGAAATGGGAAACTCAGCAACACCGCACCGAGCCGCTGTTCTGTCAGAAGGGACGGTGCTGCTGGTGCCCGAGGAGGAGAGCCTCACCTCCGACAGTGACAATTGCGATTGATAGCGGAGGTTGTGGAGTGAGACTGCAGGGTGTATGCTCACCCCGCCGAGCGAGAACGCGATCCTCCTGCCTTGCACGTCCGTCCGCATGACACACCAGTGGGAGAGCGTCCAAGGCACTTATTAGCCCAAAGTGTGAATGTTGGCCAGATGGTTTCCTTGGATTCGGAATAGTCAAGAGGATCAGACCTGTGATTTATTGTAGGGCCGCTAAGATGTGCGGCTACGATGGGCCTTGCTGCTGTTGTGTGGTCAGCGATGGTGGCACGTTCATGCTGCTCTCGCTTTCCTGAATCCAGATGCTTTGGGTGAAATGGTGGGCTTACCAGAAGCCAAAACAGCAGTAGCCAAAGACAGCCGAACAGATTGTCTTGCAGCTCTTTGAACTGTCTCATTGGTCATTTGAATATCTACTGCCAACTTTGATACAGCATTTTCCTTTCTGTCATTAGCAAGAGCAGTCAGTTTAAATCAACAGGCCAGAAAATAGCCCGAAATGTATTTCCTGAACGCAGGGACACAAGCTCTTTGGACTCACTCCCCAAACGTTTTGGCACTGGTGGAAAGACTCCCTGGGGATTTAATTTTCTCTTTACATGAAGAAGTTTTTTCATTAACTGCACCAGAATGAAAAAAAAAAAAAAAAAACAGCTTTTGTAATATATAGCTGGTCTAGATAGGCATGTTCAATACTTAACTCTCTGATGGCTTGTTCATAAGTCTAAAAAAAACATTTATAAAGCAGACCAGCCTTTTATGCTCTCAGTTCACTTCACAGATTTAGTCCCCACTATGGGCTTTCCCTGTGCACGCTCTGAAATGCAGAATTAGCTAAAAAATTCAGACCAGCTCCCCAGTAGGAAACACAGTAACGTTCCCAGAGTTGCATGAAGCCCTCTGGTTTTCCATTAAGTACTGAGTTGTTTTATTGCCTTTGGTAATATTCAAATGCGATGTGAGAGATGCATATACGTTTACTCTTTCAATATATATATTTCCTCTTTCTGTGCTTATTTTATGATTGTTCAAACAATCATAAAATGGATTTAATCTATTAAAGAGTATCTCACATACCCCATCTGCAAGTTCAGCTGTGTTGCTAAATTCGACTGGGTTTGTACATCAGTATTTTATACAGATAAACAAATATAAATCCATAAATACATGTTTACACTTAGCCAGTGTCATTTTTCCTCTTCCTGGCTGGATGAACAAAGACCTACTTCCACCCTTAGTTTAATATGAAACCTGCTTCCCTCAAATTGTTGAAAATAGTTGGCCATGGATCGTTCACTTGGAAAGCAGACCTTATCCTAAATCTAGAAATAATAATATATATGCGTGTCCAGTTCAGAGTATTTAAATAAGCCCTGAAATTTTATTTTCAGTGTCTTTGTTAAGCACAAATACATGAATGCATGTTTTGTTGTTGTTGTTGTTGTTGTGTTTTGTTTTGTTTTAATTAGGTTATGTCTTAAGATGTTCCCAGAAAACTTAAAACAAAGGTTGAAATTTCTGTCATACGCTGTGTGGTTTAATAAAAGGGGCTTAATACTGAAATGAAATAAATCTAGCATTAGAAAAATAAGCAGAATCAAAATCCATTTAACTGAAACCTGAAGCTCTTTATTTTTAAATCATAATACACTCACAGTAGAAGCTTCACTAAACACTGTCCCTGTCAGAGATAGCCCTTTATTCTTTCTTCTCTATCGCTTGTCAAGTAGCTAATTCAAGTAGCTAATTGTGCAAATAACTAATCCAACCACCATGTATTCTGTCAATTATTCTCTTTTTCATTCCCTTTCTGTTGTTACTCCCATGTATTTTTACATCATCTTTTAAGTAGATTATAAGGACAAGCAACACACATCACCACACAAAACCCCAAACCAAGGATCTCTGATCATCCTCAATGCATCTGGGCTCAATAATAAAAATAATATTTAATAATAATAACAACGATATGCCATTTTCTTCCACCGATGTTGAGCCTTCAAATAACACTATGTTATTATATGTTAAATAATACCATTTTGGAGAATAAACTACTAAATCTCACAAGCTCTCTAAAAAGTCCCTGCACATGATGTACAAGCCAAGAAAATGCCATCTCTCTTGGCATTTTCTAAGCAAGCTTTATAAAATGTTGTGAACTTTCCCCTTGGCCTTAGATAGTTTAAAATAATTTGTCTTGTAAAAACGGTGAGGTTGGAAACTCTGTAAAAGAGGGTTATTAGACAGAAGACAATCCTCGTTGTCTTAGCCTGACTTCAGTTGGGCAAAACTGGAGAAGAAAACTCTTGCCAACCTACTCAAAACTACTTGGTGCTTTACTTCGTGTTGAAAAGAAAAGCTAAGCAGCTATTTTTATGATACTTGGCCTTGAGTGCAAACATATCACCTCCAATGAATTGGCCATCAGGTTTTTAATCACTTAGTCATACAGCAGCTGCACGCTTGTATTCTTTCATGAAGTGTGTCACGTTGAAAGAAGTTTCCTATTTTTGCAAGTGAAGAACAAGCATGTTTGATTTCAACAAAAACAAGTAACTACGTTATTCTTGTTCTATCAAATTCTAGGAAGAAAGAATATAGAGGGGAAAAAAAAAATCTTCAAGTGGCTACATTTTCTTTAGCATTCTTCCATTATTGATTCAGCAAAATTGTTCCTGCGTGAATTGTGACACTTGTCCTATCTCTCTGAAGACATTTGAGGCTGCAGCACATCACCACCAGCTCCTGTGGGCTTGGGGCTGCTGACGACCCGAGCCCAGGCTCCATATTCTAATCCCCTTCCTGTGTTTCTTTAGAATGCTTTTTCTCAATTTAAATCATGCAGAAGACAGTGACAGATAGCTCTTCTGCAGATAATGAGGAAAGTGGTAACTTTTTGAAGCATTGAAATAAATTCATGTTTCGTTTCCCATGACATTTGGGAAATGATTGTAGATGCTCCCATGTGACTATTGGCACAAGATGCTAAAACCTTCCATGGCACTCATTCCTGCCTTAGATGTCAAAAAGATTTAAGTTCTTAGTGCTTCTTAGAAAAAAAAAAAAAGTCCATGATGTCTAATTCATCAGGAAGCATTTCTTTGCTGTGTGGGTGATGGAGCCCTGGCACAGGCTGCCCAGAGGGACGGTGGAGTCTCCCTCCTTGGAGACCTCCAAAATCTGCCTGGATGAGGTCCTGGGCACCCTGCTCCACGTGGCTCTGCTTGGGCAGAGGGGTTTGGACCGATGGACCCAGAGGTTCCCTCCAGCCTCAACCAGTGCGTGACCCCGTGATGCTGTGAATCTGACATCTGCTAGGATTAAATAAAAGTCTTACAAATCATAAGTCTGTTTTCAAATGGCATCATTTATATGAAAAAAAAAATGTTTGAGACAATAGCGGTGACTTGTAGAAATTGCAAGCTTCATCCTACCTTTGCACAGATAAAAACAAATATTTAGCTCGGTGCCAAAAATACAGACAGAACTGCTAATGAGAATAAATTCATAGAAATTTAAATGATAGCATCTGAGATGGAAGCTGTACGCAAAAACTTTAATATGTGCTCAATCTGGGGATGATCTCCAGCCCAGAAGACTTAAGGAGCTGGCACACTAAATCATCAGTCTGTCAAACCAGGAGTGCAGACATATTATTGAAGCATAGCAAATGTGGACAACTTTTAAGAAAATGGAAGAAAAGCAAGCTTAGCAGCCACCAAGCTATCCGAGTTCAAGCTATACGGTGTTTAAGTTTCGAAGAAAACAACAATAAGCTCGTGGACATAAATGAGAGAAAGATTTATGAAAGACAGATCTTATTAGACAAATCTAATATTTGCTCTGATAGGAAACATTATGATTTAAGCAATCTAGACCTAATGCTATTGGACTGTGGAAGTATTTGATGTTGTAACACGGAAAAAGTAGTAGGTAGCTTTCCAAAACATGATAATTAACTCACAAAGAGAAGGCGGCGGTGGGTTTTCTGAATGTATTGATAGAATTTAACCCACAGTATTCATCACGGATTAGTGCTGAAAACGATCTTCCCGCTTATTTCAACAATGATCTCCGTAGCAAAGGGAGGAGTGGGCTAATGAAATGTTCCCGTGACAAATTAGAGGAGCTAATGGCAGTGACAGGTGCACCACACTGGAAGATCTGCTCGTTGAAGACCGAAGCAACGCAGAGGAGATTAGGTTCAATAATACCTAGTGAAAAATAGACTCGGAGAGTGATTCACCTCCTCGGACAGAGCCAGCCAGGAGACAGGTCTCTGGGCAAACGTAGTGTGGTCGGGGACCTGCCAGGAGTGATTCACCACAGATAGTGCTGAAAACTCTTCTAGAGCTGAGCATCTGTATCTGGCCTGCTAACATCAGGTGAGTCGTTCAGGTTGGTAACTGTTAAGAAAAAGGCTGAAAGGCATCGGAGAGAGATGATACAGGAGAATGATCTGGCCATACTGCTGAGTTCCAGGATAAATACCAGCTACCAGTGTGTTATAGCTGTAGGAAATCCAAGCGATCCTAGCTTGTGATCCAGGTTACTACTAGCATATGTAGGCAGCTATAAATTGCATTGTTCAAGACACGATATTGTCAACCTGTTCAGAAAAGATGAACTCAAAATGAAAAGAAAATGCAGAGAAGGGCTACTCAGAAGAGAATGGAAAATCTGTCATGTAGGGACTTACCATTTCTCCTGGCATGATGATGATTATTACCCATAAACAAACAAAAGAAGCAAACAAAAAAGAGGAAGCACTACTTAAGTTAAAGGATGATACTAATAACGAAAATATCGTCACGAGGAATTAAAAGACATTTTTATCAAACAAATTACTGGGTTTCTGAAGCAAAGGGAGCAATACAGTAAAATTCTATATTTGAAATAAAAATGTTGCATGAAGTTAAAACATTAGTTGCAACTTTGATATAAGAAAAACAAAGGCATTAAACATTTCACAAAATACATTCAGAGTTAAACTTTTCAGACATGCAATTTAGAAAAAGTTATTTTATCATGCTATATCACAGTTAAAATCTTCTTCTTTTACTTAGAAAACAACGTTTGTCACGTCTCATTCCAAACATCTCTCTTTATTTTATTATTTTTAATTGACCTAATTTGTGAAAAAAAGCCAAAAATCATATTATTATAAGTGGAATATTGCTGTGTAAGTAGAATTGCTGTACTTTAGTCATTAAAACTAGATGACAAGCAGTAGACAAAGAGTAACAGTATTTCTAGTTTTACTGGCTTGTCACTAAGTTAATTGGCCACAATATGCACCTCCAAATAGCATTTCCCCGTCTTTTCTTAAAATAAATAAATAAATAAATAAAAGATAACAATAATATAAAAGAAACAAAACCAACACTAGTATTTTTAAAATGTTTCCAGGGAAAAAAAAAATCATTTTTTCCAGATGCTGGTTCTTTAGGAAATATTAAAGATGCCCGCTGAAATCTTTATAAGAAATTGCTTTATTGCACATTTTGTATTCTTAGCCAACCTGTCATCACGACCTCTGCATTTCCATAACTACCTACATATGCCCATTTACTCGAGTGGAGTAAACTGACAGAACTAACTTCACTGCAGCATGGCTCAGGGAGAAATTTTCACATGCCAAACTTAAATGGTAAAAATATAACAGAAACAGGAAGCCTCTTTGCATGAAAAACTAATGATTTTTTTTTAAATTCTTTTGAATTAAAAATAATAATAATAACAATAATGTTTTGACCGGAATACTTTATTCAAAAATATATTTTTTTCTATGGTAATTTCAGGAGTGTAGACTTCCCTCGACTACAGAACATAGTGTACAGGTTTTTTGAGAACAAAACATCCCCAGCTACCGCTGCCAATTGGTACAGTGGGTGCTTGTAGCACGCAGCATTTCCAACCATCCATGGCTGCTCACACCCATGGAAACAACAACAAAATTAAGAAATCCATCAGCAGAAGGGTCTAATAAACTCCCCCAAACACCTGCAACTACAAGGGACGGCAGGCAAGAGGAATCCTCTGCCCCTGCTGAGCTCGGCTGAACACGGTGCTGGGCGAATACCTGAACCCAAAGATTTCCACGGTGAGAGCGAAGCATCCTGTGTACCTGCTGGCCTTCTTCCAAACCCACCCCCTTCTCCCTGATGGACTAATGTAATGCATACCCGCTAAAACGATGCAGGATGTCCTAAAATGATGACATTTCATTTTAATTGAAATCAAACACACGCTTCCTCCAGGGAATAAGAAAGTAAACCAAATTTTAATAGAAATTCACACAAGTACGGGAGAATATTTTTCTCCCTCCTATATTATCTTTCCATGGAAATCCAAGAACAAATATTTTTGAGGCAATAAATGAAACCTAGTCTCAGTTAAACTGTAGTGAAATTAGTGAAGTTATATTGCGTATTGATTTGGTGCCTGTGCTTCTGTGGAAATGCAACTGTAGTGGATATATGTTTACTAAAATATACTACTTATCATAAACTTCACAGGGCATCCCTACCAGATTTTGGCTCAAAAAATACAACTTTTCCTACTTATATGAATCTTAGCCTAATACCTCAGATAGCAGGAAACTGTTCTCTCAGAATTTCCCTCCATACTCTCAAACCATCAGTTCCAAAACTGGTTGTATTTGAGAACAGAAGAAGGGTGAAGGCACAAGTCTTGTGTCTGTGTTTCTGTGCAATGGGATGCCAATGTATAATTAACCAGGGACTGCAAAACATCACAACTCTGCCCTCAGAAAGGCCAGAGCTGATAAGGTGCTGGTATCACAGCAATTACAACCTCTGGATTTTCTGGGCTTCAAAGGAGTGCTACGAACACCACTGGCTGCTGGTAACAGCTGAACACGACGGCAACACAGATCCCAGTGGCCAAGGAATTTACAGTCCTACAAGCAAAGGAATAAGCAGCCTCTGAAACACCTTCCTAAACCAGACACTGTTAATACACACTGCCTGCTCCTGATGCTGGTTGCATCCAGAGATGATGCCCTCAACTACTCCTTGCCATCAAACGATGCTGCTCTGCAGAAAGAAAAAATCGTGAGCCAATCAAGAGCTCAACTACAACTTGTTGCATGTCAGTGGAAAACAGATTGCACTTCTTACAGCTGTAATTCTGACTCTACACTCAGAACTTCAGTTTGCAAAGTTAAATAAAACTTAGGTTGGTTTGCTTATATTTCCTCTTTGTACCTTCCTCTCAGGAAAGCACAAAATCCCATGATATTCCCATTGAAGAGCTGTGAAACCTTTAGCTTACAAGACATAAGGGAAGAACTTGACAAATGTTTTATTGCCATACTTTCAAACCTGATCTCTAATCACTATCCAAAATTCAAGTACACTTTTTTTTTTTTTTTTTTTAAGGAATAAATCCTGTATGAGCAGAGAGCAGAATATGTGGAAAGGTACCGAAGAAGACAAGTGGATCAGTTTGTATTGAAGAAACACGTTGATAAATACATGTGGAAAACTAATGCATTGCAATTGAAAATAAAGAGCAGAGTCATGATAAAGGAGAGACAAAGAAATGTCAATGGTAGAGGGCTGAAGTGTCACAAAACTTAAAATGAAACAGAGGTCCCAGGTGATGGCGGGGGGATGTCTTCGCTCTCCCAACAATGAAGTGGTTTTCTTACTGGCTCATGGGCTTTAAATCTGACATCCAGATAGGATTTTATTATTTTTTTTTAAATACCACTTTCATCCCATCAAAATCAACAGTAGATATGCAAAATGATTTAACCACGTATCTCATAGGACTTGGACACATCCCTCAGGATGTATCAAGAAGTCTCTCTGCTGACAACATATTCTCTGCATTTTTTGAAAGGGGAAACATTTGTGACAAGAGCACAGTGAGTAGGACCACTATGTGACACTTCAAACGCTCCTGAAGACATCAGAGAAAGCATTTTGATCTTTTAAGGCCAATTTTCTTCCTCCGGTTCACTTCCTCAGACTAAAGTTTGCAGCAAGGATTTTGAGGTTCTTGGGAAATTTCTTCGTTCTTTGCAGAAGTGAAAGTTTTCAGCCCTTCCTTAAACCTCCCATTCATTGTATTGAGAATTTTGCTACAGTGACTATGGGATTTAACCTCTAAAAATACTGACTGCTTACACAGTCTACTATGGATTCAAAGTTCCTTGGAAATATGAATTAACCCTCATATACTTGTGAAGTCAAAGAGACTCTTACATATTTCTATAATTGTAAAATAAACCACAAACCATAGAAAAAAAATAATAGCTATATAGTTAAGCCATAGAAATATTTACTGATGTTGCAAATACAAGTATCTCAACCTTATTCTGTCCCTCTTTTTTTTCTTTTTTTTCTTTTTTTTTTTTTCATTGTTTTCAGAGAATGATTCAAAGTATAGCAGAGAAACACAAAGAACTATAGTAGAGGTTGCATGGAAATGATGAGCATTTTCTGTGCTTCTTTTTTCCATTTTTTTAAGGGGGCAAAAAGTTGCTTCAAGAAGCATCCAATTTGGTGTAGTTTGGTGTTGAGAAGCTCCTACTTCGTGGGATGCTGACAGGCTCTGAGCAGTGGCTCTGAGGTCTTCTGAGCTTGGTCCCCTCTCCCCTCTGCTCCACCTCTTCGTTGTGGTCTCCAGGTTGAGGTTGTGCTCCCCAGCTCCGCAGGCTGCGTGGCTCTGGGTACTGAGAACATTCTCGTGTATTTAAGCAGCTCCAAGTGAAAGAAGAGAAATAACATTTTTTTACCAGTTTATAATTCACTCAACGTGAATCCTGACACATCTCAAACGTTGAGGGTGTTAGGTTTTCTCCCCCCTAAAAAAGGCCAGTAGTAACTTTTTCCCAGGCATGTGTTATGTAGCCTAAAAATACACGTCACTACCATCTCTATCTGCAGTAGAAACTTGCAAGGTTTTTCCTCAGAATGTTCCACAATACCTGGACTTTGTTCTGGTGAAAGGTCCCTAAATTTACTTCTGCTGGCTTGCTGACACTTCCATGAGCCTTCATCGTGGTCACACAGGAGCAGTGAGTTTGTATCAGAGCTGCTTTGCAGAGCACAGGATGGGCATCATGGCATGAGAGTATTTTGAAGAAACTCACCAGGTCTTACCTGCTTCTTTCTAACCTGGTGAAAACTACTGACTTGCTTTTTGATTCTGGGGGTTTAGCACTTAATATCAGAAGCACCACCATGAATAATGTGAAATGTATTTTATAGGGGAGTGTGGTCGGTAGTCCTCTGTCTATTTTCAGTCTTAAACAGTAGATAAGTGAAGGGTGGAGGGAATCAACTGCAAGGTCTTATCTCTGGGCAGAACACAGCTGTGTTCTAGATTCAGTGCCAAAAAAATACCCAGTTTTTGAAAACTACCTCTCCCTACACATTACTTGAAACATACCCAAGCAAAGGAAGGCCACACCCAGGGAAGGAGTCATTAGCAGTAGTGTGGTTTCAGCCTCGTTCCTCTAAAAATGACTCACCAGAATAAAAAAAAAGCTCAGAAAAGACCTCTGTCATAACTGTTGTCCTGGCTCCAAGGCGGCTCACGCAGAGCCATCACGCGAGGAAGTGGCCAAGCAGCAGGCTCGGGACCCTCCTGCCCTGAATCCCACTAGTGGCATCAGGCAGGAGAGCAACACTGCAACACCGCAGCAGCCGCCAGCTTCCTCAGCATAAATTGTTGAGGCAGGCATTAATTACCTCCTCGCTTGCCATTTTTTCCAGAGGGCCCCTGCTTGGTCCCGTGCACGGTGCTCGCCGAGCAAAGTGCTGTTCCGCCACTTTTTTTGTCGCCCTTGTTCATATGGATGGCACGGCACGCAGGCTGGGCACGCCACGGCTCCAGCATTTGCAATTTCCACTTGGGTTCTGCCATGGCACCAGTTGTTGTGGCAACACAACGCCTCATAACATTAATAGGTTTATTTTCAAAACACCCTGGTAAAATTTCCAAAGAGCGTGTCTGCAAACGCCGAGAGAAAATCTACCGAACATGTGCACACTCAACTTTTCGCAGGCTTATGATACGGCCAGATTTTGCTGGATTTTTATAGCAATGAAAAAGGGCACAATCATAGTCCCCAACTCGAACAAAACGCAGTCTAGTACTTTGCTGTTGTGCTATTAAAGTCTGCAGACAGGGTGAAAAAATTTCTTTGGAGACGTATAGTTAACAGACACATTCGGGAACCTAAAGATGTGAATTTTTGTCTAATGCTCTTACTTGTAACACCGCTTATCATGTTAACAGTGCAATTCAGCGAGCGTTGCATGGATCCAAATTGCTTCACATGTCTTCAGAGGTGGGAAAAGACCCAACTGCCAATAGCTCCTGCCGGTCCGCAACAACATCTGCACTTGTGAATTGTCGATACGAAATTCTGTGGCACGTTGAGAACTGAACATATGGGGACAGTATAAAATACAGTGGATTAAAATCTCAAAATAAATAATACTGGGGCCAGTATGGCAGTTGTGTTATTCTTTTGCCTATTTAATTTAAAAGCAAAAACCCAAAGCCTATTATTACGCGTAGCTTCTGCATTAATTTTCAGTCTGCCAACCCAGTGTACTCCAGAAAGACAGGGTCTTGCTACAGAAACTAGCTGCACTTGTGTTACTATGTGTGAAGTCGTACATGTCACCGTGAATTTACATTTTGTGTTCTATGAATATTTCACTGTTGTGAGGTGAATAATTATATTTACCTCTATTTTCCCCGAAAGTACAGCATTTTTATATTACTTTAATGCAACCAATGTTTCAGTTATTGCTAATATTAAAAATGGATTTAATTATGACTTGATTCATCCAGAACTAAAACATGGCTGATATCTGAACAGGCCAGGCACAAATCAGGTGCAATTTACATCCCTAATTATTATATTAACAATTTCTTGCTTCTGAAACACTGAAATGACATGCCCAGTATAATCATGATGAAGAGCAGCAGCAGGCCAGGAAATGCGGCAATCTTAAATAAGGTACACACTGCACTGAGATATGTAAGCACAGCAGACAGGAATTACACCAGTGAAGCATTCAGAAATTACAAAATGGGACCTGGACAGCCCTGCCTGCCATGCTGGCATGTAATCTGTGGGGTTTCCCTACTGCTCCGGGGGGAAATTGTCTCATGGGAGGGTTTATGAAACCTTATGAAAGGCCAGCATCACGGCAAGCAGTGATCAGCACCGAGGGGACCCTCAGTGTTAGCAGCACTCGTTGTCCTGCTCCTTCCTGGCTAGGGGAAACGAACCTTGTCCAGGTTGGCAGAACTGCTTTAAGTCTCTACTGGTGCTTCAGTTCATCAGTGGTATCTGGAGATCCCAGGTTAAATAATAAAACAAATGTGTCTCTCCTCTGTGGGCTCACACCATTTTTTCATCCGGTTTTCTGTGTATAGATTTACTTGGGGAAAAAAAAAAAGAAATCTGCATTTTAAACAATAAGCATTTTGGCACTGGGACTGTCTTTTCTTTGTACCATGTATACTGCTAGGGCTATTGTTGGTGCCACAGGAACAACTCACAGATAAAAGAGCTCTAATAATACAGGGAAATGACTGTGCTTTCAGCCCTACCAGGCTGCCAGGCCCTGTGACACCCACCTCTGGGATATGGGAAATGAGGACCCCCCCCGCCCTAACCTTCCCCCTCCTGCATCTGCGTCACCTCCAGGCAGAGCCGCTCCGTTCCTGCTCGTTTCCCCACCTTTCACCCCCTGAAACCCGCTCCAGTCCCCTTGCAGGGGCTGCCGGGTGCCAGATGCTCTGTTGGGCACAGCAGACGGGTGGGCACAAGCCCTCCATGCTCACGGGATTTTTTGGGTGCCCTCAGGCCTCCCTTGGTGCCGAACTTCATCTGGCAACCACAGCAGTGATGGTGATTTCAGCCCAAGGCAGGAGCACGGATGCAGTGCCCACCAGGTCCCCGCCAGCAGTTGTGTTCAGGGGCAGTCTCGGTGTGAGTCGCACTTAACGCAGTATTCCGGTCACTTAGGCAGTCGTTGAAGACAAATTGAAGCTGATATGCTAAAAGCACTAAGTCATAATGGCTGTGTACACTGCCCTTAAATGTTCCCATCAGTGCCCCGAGGCCAAAATCCTGACTGCCCACATTATCTCTGCCACGGACTTCTTTTCTTCTTTTGTCATCCCCTTGTGCCCCTGCTCCTGGATGTCTCACACCTGCAGAGCCCATCATGGCTCTGTGAATACCGTCCCATGCAGCGTCACCCACTTTACATATTCTGGCACCACACCACTGCCAGGCCCTACAAACAGGTTCCTCTTCCAAACATCGTGTCTGGGCCCAAAAACAGAGCCCTCGTGGCAGCAGGTGCCACCTCCTCCTGGGAGGAGGCCTGTGTCCCTCTTCCCTCCGGGCAGGACACACGACAGCTTTGTGAAGCTGCTCTGTAACCGGCTCTCGGTAGCCCACAGCACCAGCAATGTCATGGCAACATGTGCTCGAGCAGTACAGAGAAGGGCATCCTTGACCTGTATGCAGCGTGTGATGGAGTTGTTGGAGGCACTGAACGTGAAGCTCTGCTCAGCACCCCCTAGGAACAGAAGGGAAGGCATTGGAGGCGTTATGTGGGACTTCAGCTTGACTTCCATGGGGCCAACCGCTCAGCTGGAAGCACGAGGAGCAGGTGAGTGCTCTCTGAAGCATTACATCCCATACGAAATGGGGCTGTGGCGGCCTGGGGGCTCTGGAGAGTCTATTAGAGCAGGGTATGGGCTGCTCTGACTGGAGAACAGCTGCGAGGGGGCACACCCCGTGCCTGGGCATGGTCTCCTCACATCCAGGCTGAGCCCAGGGAGCACCTCCAGGCTGTCAGGGGCATCCCCAGCCCCATGAGGCCATTTGAGCACCCCAGTTCCTCACTTGCTTCAAGGCCAGGCCGAACACAGTTTGACATTGCACTGGGAAAGCCCCTGCGCTGACACCCTGCTTGTGGGGCATGGCTGAGGGCAACCAGTGGTAAGTGGTGAAGTTTTTGTCGTTGTCAGTGACCGGGTATTTTTGCACCATATGTCTGCACCCACCGCCCTCAGGATAGGCCCTTATCTGCCACGTGCTTTTTGCTCTTCCCTCGCCTGTTCGCTGTGGGGTGCCGGTGACCACGTCTGTGTGTAGGAACAACCCCTGAGCGTGCTGGGGTGTCTGCATGGCAGACACTTTGGGGGGAAACTACAGACCCATGAAAACAATGCCCAGGAGCTCAGGGCATGCAGTGGGGTGCACCAGACAGGCCTGGTCACACCGCAATGCCAGAGCTGTCCCGGGAGGAGGAGGACATCACCCCTAAAGGCATGGGCACCGTTTGCATCGGGGTACGTGGTTAGTGCAGGCCTGGGAGGATGACAGGTCTGTGGTGACACTGAGTTGTTTCTCATTATGGTGGTGATGGGCAGCAGTCTGGTATGTATCATGTATGTTTCACCTCCTGGGACCAGGCCAGCTTCCCCAGCCCCATACCCTGCCTTTTAAAAGGTTTGGATGGTGCCATCCTTTCTCTTCCACCGCTGCTGGCGGGTTCAGCCTTCCATCCACAGACCCAGCAGAGCAACGCGGGTACAGGGAGGACTCTGCTCATCACTGAGGGTCTTTCAGTCACCCCTGCAGCCTCTCACTCATCACTGAGGGTCTCTCAGTCACCCCAGTGAGCAGGGGTCCACAGACCCCAGAAGAGCACCCCACTTCTCATTACGACCTCCTTATGACCAAGGCCATCTCCGTCCTCCTGTCCACCCGTTCCCCTGCACTCCCACCCTAGAACCCACTGGGCGCACCATGCGCTCACAACAAAACCCCACAACCCCCCGTTTGGGTCCCCGACCCCCGCCACCCCAGAGCCGCTCGCATGGGCTGCGTGGGGCTGCGTGGGGTTGCGTGAGAGCGGCGTGAGAGCGGCGTGGGGCTGCGTGGGGCTGCGGGGCCCCTCCATCTTGTGCGCGGCACCCCGCGCCTGCCCGCTCGCCTCGCCTCCCTCCCTTCCTTCCCTCGTCATTGTCTGCGAGCGGCGGCGCGGCGCTTATAAGGCGCGGGGCATTGCCCGGATGTGAGCGGCTCGCGATGGGGCTCCCAGGGAAACATGCCATTAGCCGCGGCTCCACGGGGGAGGCCGTGCTGGGGCTGGTGGTGGTGGTGCTGAGGAGGAGAGCGCTGTAAACTTGGAACAACAACAACTTGGGGGAACCGGCTGCTCCGCTCCCGTGTGTGCGTGTGTGTGTGGTGGTTCTTTTATTTTTTATTTTTTTATTATTATTATTTTTTTTTTTAAAGGAAGGACGGAAGGGGGGAAAGTCCCAGAGCCGCCACGGTGCGAGCAGTTTGTCAGTCACCATGTGTCTGTAAAAACAATAGGGGCAAAAGTTGCTGGACTTTTTTTTAATTTTTTTTTTTTTGCTTTTTTTTTTAAATTTTTTTGAAATTTTGTATTTTTTTTTTTTTTTTCCGGCCGGCTGGTGTTTCGGCTGGCCGGGTGGGGGAGCGTTTGGCGGTCGGTAACCCAAAAACCCAACAAAGCCAGGTGTAGGGTGCCTGTAAAGCTGTGGAGTACCCGGAGCAGCACTGACCCCCCCAGTACTTCTTCGTGGTTTCGGAGGGTCACACACGTGTGAGATAATAAAGCACTTTGGCAGAAGATTTCCTCTTTTTTTTTTTTTTTAATTTTTAATTTTTTTACAACATTTTTCCTTTTTTATTTTTTCCTCCCTTGGAATATTGTGAACATATTTGTGGCCATTTAAGGTAAAGTTACAATTTGCTGTTAGAGTAACTCGTGTCGTTTTTTTTTTTTTTTTTTTTTCTCCTTTTTTTTTTTTTTTTTTTTTTTAATATCTCTATAAATTGTCGATCCCGCCGTGTTCTTGTACAAAGAGCTGCAAACTTCTTCCATGGGGTGGAAGTGCAAAGGGAGCGAGCGGACACCGCGTGTGTGGACGTGTAACCGTGTGGCTAAACCGCTGTGCTCTGGCCACGGCGTGCTTCCCTGTGCGAGATGTACACCGAGGTGCAAACGCTGAGCTCCACGGCTCGCTGCTTGCTCTTTCCTACTGGAAAAAAAAGAAAAAAAAAAGAAAAAAAAATATATATATGTAATGAAGTCGGACTCGTTTCGGTGGAGTACGGCCGGGCCTGCGCTAGCGAGATGCAAAATAAAAAAGTGCTGCAAAGGAGGGGAGGGGAGGGGGGGGCTGGCAGCGTCCCCAGAAACTTGAGCGTAAAGCGAAGGCGACGGTGGGGTTTTGCAAAAGTTTTGCAGCGATGCTCCCCGTAAATCGAGGCGAGGGCGCTTGGGCAGTTCAGTAGCTGGAGGCAGCGGAGGGGGGGCACAAACAAACCCAAACAAAGCGGGAGAGCGAGATCTGTGTGTGCGTGTATAGAGATATATGTATATAAAAGAAACCGGACTGGATAATACGAGGGGAAAAATATTGTTCCTCTTGGCAAAGTCCCCGCATCACGTGTACGTGCAGCCTCGTATAAACTTGCTTTGCCATGTGGATGTGTGCGAGCTCGGGGAAATTTAAAGTCTAATCCGTGCAAAAGTGCGGCGCGGGCGGCAGTCGGCGGCTCGCCGGGATCTGCAGCTCCATGATCTGCGGGTATGGAGGCGGCGCTCGGCTCCGGGGCCTTTTGGGGCCGTTCGGGGCCGATTGGGGCCGTTTGGGGCCGCTCGGGGCCGTTCCCAGCCGGGCGCGGGGGGCGCGGGGCCGGGCGCGGGGCTCGGAGGGGCCGCGGGGCGGGAGGCGGCCGCTGCGCCGGGCTCCGCGCCCCTTCCCTTCCCTTCCCTTCTTTTCCCTTCCTTCCCTGCCTCCCTTCCCTCCTTCCCTGCCTCCTCTCCCTTCCCTCCCTTCCCTTCCCTTCCTGCCTCGCCTGCCCTCCCCGCTCGTCCCTTCCCTTCCCTTTTCCCTCCGCCGCCTTCCCCTCCCCCCCGGCCGCTCGGAGGGAACTGATGACTTCGCCCAGGCCCGAGCCGCCGCTCCTCGGTCGTTGTTATTAACCACCCGTCTCGGCACTAATTAGAAATTGGGGCTAATTGGCAAGGGCTCTCCGCTCGCCGCTTCCCTCCCGGCCCCGCCACCCCCGCCCCGCGTCCCTCCAGCACCGGCGCCTCCGTAGCCTGCGACTCCGCATCTATTTGTTTTTTTTTTTTTTTTTTTTCTTCTTAATTATTATCATTTTTTTTTTCTTCTCGCTGTTTTTTTTTAATTATTTATTTTTTATTATTTTTTTTCCTTTCCGTTCCTCGCCTCCCAACGCCCCGCTTGGCGTGGAAGAAGGAGAAGGGGAAAAAGTTGGGAGCGGATGGCTGTAGTTTGCTTCTCTGGGATCCTCATTCATTCCTCGCCGAACCTCCTGTTGCATAAATGATGCTCCGGGAGCGAGCCTTTCGCTTTTTTTGCCTCCTCCGCCTTTGGGTTTAGAGTGGATGTTACCGGCTTTCCATCGCCTCTTTGGAAATACAAGATCGCCTTTTTTTTTTTCTTGTTGTTGTTGTTGTTTTTGCTGCCCCTCCATCTTTTTTTTTTTTTTTTTTTTTTTTAATTTCCCTCCCTTCTTCTCAACCCCCCCCCCCCCCCCCGACCCTTCACCCCCCTCCCCCGACCAAACCCGATTGTGTTTCCTGCAAGGCTCGGGACTGGGTTTCTGATTGCGGTTATTTCCATGTTTCTAGGTTTGTGTGATTTTGCTAAAATGCATCACCAACAGCGAATGGCTGCCTTAGGGACGGACAAAGAACTGAGTGATTTACTGGATTTCAGTGCGGTAAGAAACAACGGTGGAAATTAACAACAGCTGTAAAAAAAAAAAAAAAAAATCTTCTAGCTGATCTGTTAAACTGGAAAAAAAAAAAAAAAAAAAGCAAAAACCAAACCCAACTGCGATCTGAGTCCATTGGGTAATTTTTAATCAGCAGCTAGAACCGTGCTAAATATATTTTTTTTTGCTTAAAAACGCAAAAAAAAAAAAGAAAACCAAAAATTAGCCTTTTTTTTTTTTTTTTTTCTTATTTCTTATTGTGTGTGATGGGAGATGCAGTCGTGTGCACGGCTTATTTTGTAATGTCTTGGATGCCTAAAATGAGATATATATATATATATATATAATTTTTTTTGGCCGAAAGAGACGCCCCTAAAAGCGACCGTTTCTCATCAGCAGCCGGTGCCACCGCCGAGCGCTCTCGCCGTGCTTCGCGTTGGACGGCGTGCTTGGCACATGAGCTGCTCCGTGCCTCATGAGTGCCTGCCATTCTCCTGGCCCGTTCTTCCCTTGTTGCGAGTTTTTTTTTTGGCCCGCGGAAAAGTGCAAAGAAATCCATGAGCGGCTCAGTTGAAAGTTTGCCCCCCCAAACCTGCCCTGCCTGTAGCTGCCCCCGAGCCCCCCGGAGCCCCCAGCTTGGCTCTCCCCGGGCCCCGTGCACTTGTCTGGCTCCTGGAGGCTCGGCTCCCCTCCCCCTGGCCCCTTCCTTCCTCTCCCCTTCCCCTCCCTTCCCCCCGATATGTCAGGAGTAGCTCTCTCCATTTATTTATTTATTTGAGGGGGGAACCGGCTTGCTGGGAGATGCGTGTGTGCCTCGAAATGAACCCCCCGCAAAACTCCGCAGCACCCTGCTAAATGAGGCTGCTCCAGGCTGCTGCTGCTGCTGCTGCTGCTGCTGCTGCTCCAGCCTTTGCTTGGGAGGAATGGCTTTGGGAAGTTTGGCCAGGAAACGTAGCCTGAGGCAGCTTCGCAGCCCCCTCTTTGCTTGTTGCACTTTTTCCATTTGTTCCTTGGCTTTTTGCAGGCTCTGACTCAGGGAAGGTGCGTATTATCCACTAGACACGTCGAAGAAGAGAGAAACCAATTAGGGTCGAAATAAATGCTAGCGAGAGAGAGGGTGAGAGAGAGAGGGAGAGAGGGGGAGAGGGAGAGAGGCTCGCCTCAAACTGCTCTCGTGGTAGAGACGAAATGAGAATTTAGGGCAGGTGGCACTTTGCATTATTATTATTTGGGTGCACAGATGACAGGCAAACCCTAAAGCGGGCTGGACATGGACGTTGCTACCTTTATGGCCAAGGTTTCGACCAACAAACTTTTTTTTTTTTTTTTTTTTTTTTTTCTTTTTTTTTTTTCCGCCTTTGTCGACGAGCGAGCAGGAGAGGGGAGCGAGCCCCGCTCCGGGGCTGCGGCCAGCCCCGCGGGGGCACGGGGGGCTCCCAAATGCTCGGGGAGCAGAGCTTATCCGGGGAGCTAATGAGCCCGAGCGAAACGTGCTGCTGGTGGTGGTGAGGGGCCGGGGGGGGGCTGCAAGAAATACCGAGTTGGCTCTCGGGGCTGTGGGGGACGATGCCTCGCATCAGGCAAACTGCGAGCAGAGTTCGCAGCGAGCGCGGAAGGAACTTTTTGGCGAGCGGTGGACCAGGAGTCGCTTCTTCTCCACTAGTAATGTCTCTTTGTTTTTCTTGTCGTTTTTTTCTGTAGATGTTTTCACCTCCTGTGAGCAGTGGCAAAAATGGACCAACTTCCTTGGCAAGTGGACATTTTACTGGCTCAAGTATGTAACGTTTTTGTTCAGTGCGGAGTTGAAATGCTCTTAGATATTTATCCATAGGCATTACCTTTGTTGTGGTCGTGTTAATCTCTTCTGGGGAGCAGATTCATTCAGATTTGAGCGGAATTATTCCTAAGTGCTGGCTATTGTTATTATTGCTGTTATTATTGTTGTTATTGCTATTTCCACAAGGCTGGGATGTTTTCACAATATTTCCTTGCATTTATGATTTTTTTTTTATTTTATAAGAACTTTCCCTCTGTGTAATTCTTCAAGGTGGGCTAGTTTAAATATTTTTCCTTTTTTATTTTATTTTATTTTTTAATTTAGCACTGGAGATTTTGATTTACAATTTCGGACGCTGTCTTTTCCCTGTGAGAACCGATGATCGCAACACCTCGAGTGAGAATTAATTTTGCGAATAAGAATGAAGGCTGCCTAAATTAAATAAATAAACGAGCGAGTATCCGAGTGTAAACACCAAGCCCTTCCAGGAAAAGCACTCTTTGGTGTCAGAGATCGGAGCTCGCTGACCAAATATTTTTCCTTGAATTAAAATCTCCAGGCTGGTTTCTGGTCCTGACCGAAAGCAAGGCAAATATTCCAAATATTTGACTGCTTTTGAAGAGTCCCTGAAATTTCCCGGGCGGATTTGTTTGTTTGTGTGTGCGTGCGTGTTTGTTTATTTGGCTGCAGTGGGACTGCATGGGCAACTTCTGCATTCCATAAAAGCAGGAGTCCTGTTTGATGACAAAAAGCAACACCCGAGCTCTTTGCGGTACAACATATGTGTGCAATAATTGTCTGGCAACTGACGTTTTATATAGAGGCTTTTATATGCCTGACAAATTAGGAGTAAAACTAGCGAGGATACTGACGCGTTTTGGAAATTGCCTTGCTCTTCTCTGAAGTTTGTTTAAGAGGGTTCCCTGCTTTGGGGATGCGGGCTTTTGGACAGGACACAAATCCTGTTGCAGTGTTTTAAAAGCCCAGGCAATTCCACATACCAGCACACCGTACGTAGTATTGTTAGACTCAGGGAACTGTTCTAAATCAGATGGGAAATTTGGACAAGTCTTCACTGCAAACTGCCAGTGGATATCTAGATACAAACACGTCACTGCGTATAGTTTCGTGCCTGGTATTTGCAGTTTGTGCTCAATTAAAGGAACCTCTTCTGTGCACTCAGTATAGGCATTTTTATTAAAGGCACCGCTATATTAATTAACTTAGAGAAAGACTTCCAAATCTGAAGGCAGCCTGTAACAGACAGTTTTAGGACACTGTATCAAGTGCCACCTGCAATTATTAGGCACTCGTTTTAGGCATTTTGTTCTGTCCAGACTCGCGAAATAACGTGCTTTATTTTCATCAGTTTGGTTATATTCTAAATATAGTGACTTGGAGAATTTCATTGTCAGGTTCGAATAACTTTCCAAATGTGCTTTGCCTCGTGTCTTGCAAGCTGAAGATGTGAATCCCATTTTGTGTCCTTTTCTGAATTGTATAATTTAGGTATGCGGTTTAGGCAAATTTATAATGCTCGCTATATTTGTTTTCGCTGGAGACAAGTGAAAAGTATTTGTGCCAGGCAAATCAATTTGCCATGCTTCTATCCCAGGCAATGCAGCAACCAACACTTGGTCTAACAGCAATTAACTAGATAGCTGTATTTAATCAATGCATCGCAGACCTCACCTATGAAGTCATTTTGCTCCGAAATAGCAAAGCCAAGCCAGGCAGTGGGTGAAATGGAGGGGCTGTGGTTGGTTTTTTTATCGTCTCTGAAGCCGAGAGCATTCAAGTAACTTTGACACATCGTTTTAGACGTCCTGAGGATTTAATGAGCTGGGGTCAGCCGGTGATAGGGAGATGGGGAGCATCCTAAATACCACCTGAAGGCTCCCACCGGGTGACAACTTGTGCGTGCTCAAACACACCGGTGGCTTTGCTCCGCTGCTTGGTGTTGGGGGTGGATTTTTGTGGCGAGTGGTCAGTGCTTCCCAAAAAGTTGTCAAAAGCCACGGACTGGTGAATCGCCCTGACCTGATCCTCGCAGAGAGGGTGGGTGCGTGGCCTGGAGGCAGAGGGGCGTGGGGGAGAAGTGGGGCCGCTGCTGCTGGCCAGCTGCGGGCGGTGGTCTCGCTTCCTAGAGATCTTGGCTGTGTGTTCCTCTAACGAGCCTGGGCTCGAGAAATTCGGGGTTTATATGACACTGCCCAGACAGCTGCTTCAAGAGATGCTCCATGCAGCTATCTGGAAGGTTTAAAGGTACCTTCGTTGCTGATATATGGGTGGAGGTGATTATCCTAGCTGGTAACCTGGAATTTTAGCAATCAGCATGCAGCACGTTCATCCTCCTGGACAGATGCCCTTCTCAAGTTTGAGCTCGCCATCCCTTAGTGGTCTTTTCAAAATCCTATTTGCTGTGACAGGGAAGCACAGCTGTCATTCCTCTGCATTCACCTGAAACTTCACTTAAAAAAAACAACAAAACAAGTCCCCAACAAAAAGTGATCCCAAGCAGTGAAGTGAAACTAACTGGACTTTACGAAGTGTGGTAATATTTCATGCTTAAAGTCATCCTAATGGCTTTTTACTCATCTAATATATGATGCTCCATTGTGATTTGTAACGTGTGAATGAAAATAAAGTAAAGCCACATTTCCTTTTAATCTTTAATTTCACAAACATGGCTCCTTACCACGTTAAGAAATGGTGAGGGCTGCAAGGGAGAAAGGAATGTAACCTGAGCCACAGCCGTGACATTCCCATGGAGCATTTTTCACATGAAAGGCTTTTGTCAACCCAGTAAAGGACCAGGAGTTTTTGTTTGATGTTTGCAGGTGTTCAGCAGAGAGCACTAAAACAATTCAGCCATGCTGGCTTAGAGACTCTGACCTTAACGGGGGGAATTGGTGAGGACTGAAATTATTTTTAAGAAAACTCCCCTGGAGTTACCTCAAATTTCTGCTGGATTTGCGGAGTGATTTAATACCTGTGACTTAAATCGAACAATGCACGTCCATTAGAATGAGGGTTTTTTTGTTTTGTTTTGTTGGGGCCGTTAGGACAGTTGCCAAAATCAAATGAATTTTCCCGGATGTTCAAAAATTTTCCGAATAGTTCGGCTTCCGCACCAAGAGCGTTTGTCCTAATCCAAGTGTGAGCCAGTGGAAAACGAGGCGCGATTGCTGAATCAGATGCTCGCTGGTGCTGGGTTTGAGGATGGGTTTCGAAGCAGCTTTGCAGCACTTTGTGATGCTGAAGGATTCGCCAGGTCTGTCACATCGGCCACGCTCAGGTTCCTGAACCGTTCAGCAAACCCCCCAGCTTCCTGATCAGGCTCGATTTCTGCATCTTCTATTTTAAGTATCTGATTTTACCTAATTTTTTCGGGCATCTGTGCGAGGTTGCCCACTAAGGATGTGCCTGTGTGTGGGTGGGGGTAGCCCAAATTCCTCTCGTTGGCCTTTCTGACTGCCCCAGCAAATCTCTGCTAGCACAGGCACGGCTGAATCGAGCCAAGTCAGGTTTTAAAGAAAAACTTGCTTTTAATTTTGCCGTTGGTTTGATTAAGGCTGCGCTAGAATAACGGTGATCACAAATTAATACATCTTAAACGAGGGAATTGCAAATTCAGCTCGGTTTTGAAGTCCTTATTTACTTTCCACGTGCCTGTGAGCAAATTTTAACAAAATAGAGGTTATTTAGGTCCAGTTCAGTGTTCAGAGCGTGGCCTTTTGGGAAAGGTGCATCATTTTGCTGTTGATCAAAGATAAAAAAAAATGAAGTGAAATATGGAGATCTGTGAAACATCTCCATTACCTGGAGGCGTTTGAACAGCCCCTCGGACTGGGCACCCCTCGGCACATACGCAGGGGTCCCACGGGCGTCCATAGGCACAGGAATTTTTAGCCTGTGGATCAGCCCCGTGGGTTTTAGTACAGAAGGACAAGAGGTGTGGGTGCGTGGCTCTGGTATTGGGGCGGGTGCCGGGCTCGCCGTGGCAGAGCCCCGCAGCTCCCGGCCGCGCTTTGCCTTCTGGAAACGGCGCCAGGGCTTCGCGAGGGAGCCGCACAAAGGCGACCAAGCGCTGCCATCTTCCTCAGCCCTCCCGTTTCGTAATTATGATTAAGGGGAAGAAGAATGCTCGTTACCTCCCGCCCTCCCAGCTCTGTTTCCTCGCCAGGAGCCGATCCTGCTCTTCTCCTCGCGGCGCCTGGGGCAGGACGGGACCCAAAGGCTGGGTTAGAAAGGAGAGGGGATCCTCCTGCCCAGGGTGGTGAGTCGAGGGCATCCCGCCGAGGCCAGCCAGCAGCATCACCCCAGCTAAAGTCAGCCGCCCCCGTGCTAAATCTGGAGGCGAGGCTCCTCTCTTGGCGATTAAACACCGACCAAATAATTCCCCCCGATTTCTGATCCTGGGGAAAGCAGCCCCGGTTGGTGGCAGAGGGTCTGAATGAATCGGCTCCAAAAGGGGATGGCACAGGAGAGAATTGTATCCCAGGCAGTGCAGTGGTGCCCCTTGGATACTGTTGCTTCTTTAGAAACACTTTTTCTGCTAATCACTGGATGTCTACCTTGTCAAGGCTCCTGCCTGCATTTAATAATTCAGAAACACACACATTAGCTGTCTGGGAGGCTGAAACGCTCGGGGGCCAGATTCAGCCAAATGTCACTTGGAGGAGACGTTTGTGCCTGCCGCAGCCAAATTTAGCAGCGGCAGCGCTGCTGTTTGAGATGATTCAGTGGATCCAAGTTCCCTGTGAACGAGGGCTCTGATAAACGGGTGAGCTCGGGGCTGGCTGGGAGGTAGGTAGGTGGAGGAAGCTTGTGTAACGCGCTCGGGAAGGGATGCAGAGAAAGGAGGCATTTGGGAACAGGAGCCACAGTTTGGCTTCTTCCCGTTCGGGTTTGCGCTCTCCCCGCTCCCAAATTCAGATCGATCCGTGTCGGGCAGCTTCTAGTGACTGAAATCCCACAAAACACTAAATATAAGCATAAATAATGGCCAGCCTGTGCACCTCCTGCATACCAGCTCCCACAGATTGTAACCTTTCACCACTTACACTTATTTTTTGGCTACTGCAGCAATACTTTGTGATTAAAAAAAAAAATATGAATTTTCCCCCATGATTCTACAAATTACCGAATTTAGGATCACTTCGATATTTAACTTACCTACTAGGTATAAAAAAATAAAAGCTTTTAAGCACGCACGCTTTGAGATCCGAGGAGCGGAGCAGAGCGAACGAACTGCCTGGCGTTTTTCTACAAGATCAGCAAATATCTTCACCCTGCTATTGTAATGAGGAGATCACTTAAATAACAGATGAACAACTAAGTCACATAAACATATATAATAGAACTATGTAATGAAAGTTTATGCCGTTAATTGCTTGAATCTCTCTTAAATGCACAGAATCATGGAGCACTAAAAGCTGTCATATAAACAGTTTTGTTTTGAGTTTAAAATTATTCCTTTTTTTTTTTTTTTTCCCCCTTCTTTCATCTGCTATGATAAACAAAGTCGTTTTGTAAGCTTTACAGATCAAACATTTACTCCTAATGGTAAACTACATTTTGGATCTGGCAGTTTGTGTCTGAGGAAGGCCCAGAGAAGAGGAGAGCCCCGGTGGCCCCAGGCTTGTGGTTTCCAGTGTTTGATAGCACGATGCTGTTCGGATCGGTTCCCATAAGCCGAGATAGCGGATCTGTGATTGTTTAGCTGGGAGCAGGGGATGTGTTTGCAGTGGTTTAAAGGTCTTGTACCCAAATTCTCCCGGATAAACCATAACCAGGGAGGTGGACGCAGTCGGAGCGCAACTAAAAAGGGCCAGAAATCACATTTCGAGAGGTGGGAATTATTTTTGATGCTGTGAATCCCAGGCAGCCTTTTGTTCTGAAACCCAGAAAGCGCTGCCAGGTGCCTGCACCTCCTGGGGCTCCTTGTGGCTGCCGGGGGGAGGCATCACCCCAGGGCATCACCCCAGGGCATCACCCCAGGGCATCACCCCGGGATGTCCCTGTCCAGGGCCCCGCGTCGCGTCCTGGAGGCGCCTGCCGAGGGGTCTCTGCTCCCTTCTGCATCCACTGTGGGACCCAGCCCAGCCCTGAAACCTCCACTTGTGCTGCTCAAGGGTCCCCAAACCTTCAGCTTTGGGGTTTGTGCCTGGCTCCTATAAGGCTGGCCAGCAGAGCTGTTCCCTTCCACCTGCTGCTGGTGGTGGGAGCTTTCCCCCAACGAGCGCGCTCGTGGGGAATTTTTCCAAACATTCCCAAAGACGTTCCCTAATCTCTTTTCTTGAGAAAGCTTGTTGTATTTACCCTTCGTGCCAAGGTAAACGGCGGTGCCGTCGCTGTGCATATCAGCCAGGCAGGTGGATTTAAACCGGGGTTATCTCAGGGTCTTAGGGCGGTGAGGATTTCCCGCAGAGGTGCAGCGGGCCCATTGCTGGCGCCGAGCTCTCGGGACGGTGGCCGGTTAACGATGTCTTTCGAGGCTGCTGCTGGTGGTGCTGACAGTCTGGAGCTGCGACCCATTGTTGTCTGGCTGGGCATTGATCTATTTTGGAAACAACGCTTCCCCGGCGCTGCTGTGGTTGTGGAGCACCCTCGTGGAGTTTGGCTAATCCCCCGAGGGTTGGGTTGTTGGGTGGAGTGATTTGCTTCTCACCTGGGGAAAAGGCTGCCGGGGTTGGGGTAGTGAATCCGGCTGCCTTCAGCCTCGCTCCTCACCCGCAGCTGGGTCCTGGGCATCGTTTTCTTATTTTGGGGCTGTGTTTGTAGCATTGTCAGCGTGCCGATGGTGCTGCGGGCACCCTCAGTGGTTGCCCGTGCCTGCAGCAAGGCACCAAAGGCGTTGGGGGTTCCCGAAAAATTAACTTCCAATGGTAAAGCACAAAAAACCCCCTATTGCGTACCGCATCCATCGTGAAGTGATGGGTGTGTTCACCGGGGTAGTTTTAGGGGTCTGAAAATTGAGGAAAAATAAAATGAAATAATTGAATTGATTCATAGGCATGTGTGTAACCCCTGACAAAATAGGGATGGGGTTCTTTTGGCTGTGTGGTGCCTAAAATTCAGACTCCCTCCTGAATGAACCCCGGGGCTGGTTCTCCTGACCAAAAGGCTGCCTTGTTCCCAAAGGTTTGGGGTTGTCGGGTTAAGGCGGCACGGGGCACTTTTCCTCCTGACCGTACATTTAAATCCGATCGACCCGTTTGATAAATAACCGGTACAAAGGTTTTGTTGTATTAAAAACAGCTAAGTACGACTCCTGATCGAATATCAGGGCTGTAATTGAATCTCGGGGGTTCTGGTGCTGTTCATAAAGCATCGGGGTTGTTTTGTGCTTCGTGACGTCAGCCAAAAGCTTGATTGAATTATGTCCTCGCATTGTGGGAGCACCTGCCAGTGCCACTAGAGCGAGGGGTCCGTCAGCATTTCCATTACAAACCTCGCCGATAAGTCGGTGACTCGGCTGCAAGTGATGCAGGGAGAGGGGCCACGGTCGTAGGAACCTGTCCCGAATTATTTCGGGCTCCTTGTAGGTCTGCGGCCTCGATCGTGGCGGCTCCGCGTGGTGGTTGAGCCCGAAAGGCGCAGGAAATGTTGGGCGCCCTGCTGCTCGAGGGGCAAGAAATGCTCCTCAGCCCTAAGTGACTGTGGGCCATTAGGCCTCGGATCTGGTTTAATGCTGTGAATATTTTGAAAGAAGGGCAGGGATGAGGCGGCTGGCTCCGTGAGGAACAGCCCCAAATGCTGTTGCGTGGCTCCACCTGGTTTTTCAGATTTTTTTATTTTATTCTTCAGACCCGGGGTAGTTTTTCAGCACTATCCCAGCGCTTGTGGCAGAGATCGGAAGGAGAAATGGAAGCAAGGGTTTGGAAAATTGCTTTTTTTTTTCCTGAGCTTTTCCACGTAAATGAATTCCGTGCTGGGGGATTTCGGATCTGCCTCTTGCTCGGGTGGCAGGGATGCAGATTTTCTGGCCAGACCTCACGAGCTGATCTTCCCCGGCGCGTTGCCAGCAGTTGGGTTGGGTTTGCCCTCACCTCGTGCTGCCGGGGACCGCTCGTCCTCGCTGTGCTCATCTGGCCTCTCCTCAGCCAGCTTTCTTTACCAGCATTTTGCCCGATGACACAATCCTCTGGGGAGAATCGTGCGTTAGGTCCTGATGAGAAACTCGATAACGCATTATTCTGCGGGCGCGGAGCTGTGAGCAAAAGCCTTGCTTAACTTTTGTTTTCTGGGCCTAATCGCTTTGTTGATTTTATGCTCTTCGGAAAGATTTACTTACTTAGGAAATACTGTGTCCTGCTGTATAAACAGGGGAAAATTCACGTTCCTAAAATTAGATATTTTGTAAACATCAGAAATTAGAGCATTTAATTTAGGAACCAGCTTATTAACTAATGGACATTGTCTTTCTCCCTCGCCTAATTTTCTCATTTATATTCCTTTTTTTTTTTTTTTTTTTTTTTTTTCCTCTTTCATCTCTGTCTTTTTTTCAAACCGAAGCAGCTAATTGGCACTAGTGGCAGCGCGGCGGCGAGAGTGCTTCAGGTTCATGCTCGTGTCAAGATGTGATTAAGCGGTTTGGTCAGTGTGAAATGCTGATGCTTCTTCGCATCTCCCTGCCTGTGGCTGAAGTACACAAGCTGCTGAAAGCGCCTTGATGCCCCATTAGGAAGTTAAGGTGGCAGAATTACCCGTTACCTGCCCGCTGGTCAGTGGGTGCCCTCTTCCCATGGGACTGCTGGTTCCCTAAATCCTTACCAGCAACATTATTGGCAGGAAAATAGCGTTTATTTAGTTATTTTTCAAACCACAAACCTCATTTAATTGAAGCACGAGAACGCTGTCACGTTGAAAATGAAATTGTTAGGAGCCACGTGTTACTTTGGGTAGTCTCTGCTGAGAATTCAGCTGAGTTTGGGCTGCTTCAGCATCACGGTCGCTTCTTGCCTTCCTGTGCATCCCTGCTTGGCCAGATGTGGCATTTAATTTCACCATTTCTTCCCCTTTACTTGTTTATAATCTTTCCTTGGACTTGTGAACGTGAGCTCTGTAGGAAAGGAGCACTGCAGCCATTAAACCTTCATTCTTTGAGCTCTGTAGGGCAGGATTTAGGCTTTTTGCAGCTCAAATCCCATAGAGAGAGCTCTGCCATTGCATTGAGTGTGGGATGGGGCAGCAGGGGAACACTCTGCCAACAGTGAGGGTTCTCCTAAGTCCAGAAAAAAAGCCACCACTGGCCCACATCGCAGGCTGGGTCTGTCTGATACAGCCACATGAACCTTGGTTCCCAAATCCTCCCCTTTTATTCCAATATTGCCCTGCTTAGGTTCCAGGAGAGGTGATTTGTTTCAAATTTGGAAGTGGAGACAGGGATGGAGGAAAGAACTGAGAAGACCATAACCCAAAACTTCAGCAGAAAAGAGGCAAGGTGATTATTTCTGTGCTTCTACCTTCTGCTGCCCAAGTGTTTTATGTGGCCATCACACCCAAGAGCGTCCTAGCACAAAGAGGAGATATTTGTTACGCCAAAAATGAGATCTTTTAAACTTCTGGAGACTGCTATCTCTTTTTCAACATATTCCCAGCTGTACAAAATCATCCGCCTCAGTGCCACTGGGCGAACTGGGGATGCGTTTGAAAGCAGGGCAGTGTCTAATGCCGTGCCTAATGGAGAATTGTTATTTTCTTAATCCAAAAGAGAAAGAGCTTAAATAGAAAGTGCGGGATTATAAAAGAAGCAGCTTTATTCTCTTTAATATAAACTTGTTTCCTCCCGCTCAGCTGAGTCCTGTCCCCACGGCTGGATCATCGAGGCTATCAGTGGAGGGGGCCAGGCCTCTGTGAAGGGATCAGAAGGCTTTTCCCTTTTTCAGGTAGTGCTTTCAGATGGGTTTTGCAAGGCACTCACCTCCTCGTGCCGACTGTAGACAGAGCTCGGTGACCACACGCCTGCTTTTTAGATGGTTGGAATTAAATGAGATTAATCCAGTCTTAAAGGTGCCCTGGGTCTACTTGAACCCTTATTTTTTGTCCTTTTGTCCTTATTTTTTGTAGAACACAAAACCCTTCGTTCTCGTGTCTGAAGAACCAAGAGCCCACATCCCATGAGCTCGAAAACCGTTCTCTCGCTGCGGCGCTCGGTGTTATTATTTCTGTATTTATTATATTTATTAAAGACTGCCACTGTGCTTGGCGTGGTGCGTTTCGGAGGGTTAATTGCTTCCAGTTGCAGAGTTAATTGATTTCAGTGGGCTCCCAAGGAGGAGACGTGAGATGGAAATCCTTCCGAGGGCGACGCTTCCCGGGAGGAGGAGAGCCCTCCTCTCCCCTTCGCCTTAGGTGCGCTCGGCTTTGTACCTCAGGAGGGGAACAGATCCCCGTGTTGCCATTTCAGCTCATTTTGAGCAGCCTGTCCTCCAAAATGCCTCCTTCCGAGTGGCAGGGTGTCTGTGCAGTCCTGAATGCGCATCGCCATTATTAGCAGCTTTTGATTTTCGTCCAACTCGGTGACTAATAGCAACAGATTCCAAATAGTTATTCTGAGCCTCTCGATTCCGTCCAAATTTTGCCTTAAAATGGGTTTGCTTACATACAAGAGCTATTTTGCTCTCCTGCATTCATTGTAGCCGCTTCAAATGATTTTCGAGTTGAAAAGGGGTTTGATCTTTTTCTAATTTAATCAGAGTTTCCCGCGAGGACTTCAAGGAAGAACATCTCATTTGCCCATCGGTGGAACGGGAAAAGTTCCTTGCAGAGGATCATCACAAATTCTGGCCGCTTGCTGCCTAGTGCTGGATTTATGAACCCCGCCGAAACAGTTTTTCTGGTGGATATTCACACTTCTTGTGTCTGGCTCACTCAGAAATACTGCAAATATCGCACTTCTCTTTCTCATTAAAGGCAGCTAATTAATAAATATGAGGAAAGTTAAACAACGGATGGGAAAACGTTGTCTGGGCATTGCAACTTGGTGACCTTGACTTTTCTTTGGAGCAATAAAAACTAATAGATAACATGCAGAAGGAAGTGGTGGTGGATTTATATAATCTGTCAGATCCACAACTGGAATAAATCAGCGTAACTCTGCAAACACCCACGGAGCCGTGCCATTTTACCCTATCTGAAGATCTAGCGTTCTGCTGGGAAACTAATAGGATAAGTCTAAAATATCTTTATTTTAGTTTGGGCAGCGGGGAGACTCGTTGCTTTCTGGGAGGAAGACGTGCGCCAGCTCTTTAGGTACTTGTGAAGATGCCGCCTCGTCCCCTTCCTTTTCATCTTTCATTGTAAAATTAAAGTACACATTTCCTGGTTGCTTATTTGGTTGAAGCCTCCTTCAAGTGCACATTCAATAATTTGTCTTATTCATCTCCTCATCATGCTCATGGTTATGTTACATTCACCTCCAGTAAGGGTGCAGTGAGAGAGGAAGAATGAATATGGATGAATCAATGAATACAAGTGCTGTAAGTGATTTTTAGAGCTGCTCGTATTCACTTTGACAGTCTCAGATGGAAGACTGTCAAGATCAGGCCTATGTTTTGAATCGTCAAGTGCACTTTATGTGCTTCTCCCCCTGAGCTGGAAGCCGGGCTTTTGGATAGCGAAAGCAATGGGAATTTTCCTGCTGACTTCCCTGTGCAAAGGATTGGGCTCTTTGTCTGCCCGGCTTCTGCAGCTTTACACATTTCATTGCCCTACATACTCATGCTAATGAAGGAGATAGGTACAGGAATGGAAAGGCATGATATGAATAGGTGGGCTTGGGAGAGGAGGCTCCCAGTCATTTATTTAGTCTTTGGGGCTTGCCCGGAAGAATTATTTTCTCATATGCTCCGCTTTAGATTTTGCTGGAAGAAGACGTTTGCCAGGATTGGGACGGCCAAGTGAAAAGTTGTTCCCTTTCAGCGTTTTAAAGCGATTCGAAAACGTTTTTTCCCCACCAGCTCCGCGTTAATTTGTAAGGAAAACTTCGCTTCAAAAGATTCACCGCCGTCCGCATAACTAGTGTGTGCTTTGTATTTCCTTGTCCTACTGTTTGGGTTATAAACATATTTAAAAAAAAATATATTCACATACACAACATTATCATGATTCGGCTTAAGCATCTGTGGTTATAAGTGCACTTCATTTCACCTAATTAAGTTATTTAGTCATTTACACATTAGCAATGTACTACATATTCCACTTTTACAGGAACTTATTTTAATTATACCCACAGTTCTGTTCTGCTCCATTATAGCCATAGATCAAGCTGAATAATAACCATTCTAAAAGCCATATGCTAAAAGAGATTATAGGTCATTAAGGCCAAATTAAGGTAACATTTCTGATGGTCACAAACAGAAGTCTAACCAACAATTATCTTCTTTCAGGTCTGTAGATACAGCCCTCTCTGAGCTTTTAAGATGACAACCAAAGGACAATCTCTGATTCCTAATTGTTGGCATTGGTTTCAGAGGTTGTAATTTCTGAAATTAATAAGGTTTGCTAAGGCATAACAATGTTTGTTTGTTTTTCCTCTCTCCGATTCTGGTATTTGCCAGAGGGCCCCGATGCAAACTTGATCTCCCCACCGCTCGGCTCCTGCTCCGCGCAGCATCCACGCGCTCGGCTCCTTCCCGTGGCCGCGCCGATCGCCAAAGCTCATTTTCACTGGTGTTGGGTTCTACAGCTCTGGGCTTAACTGTCTTCTGCTGAATAGAGTTGAATCTAATTGTCTCAAGATTAATTTTGGCTCGGAGCTTGCACCTAAGAAGCTTACCAGTAATTCCCTTTTGACTGAGCCTCGGTGGTATTTTCCCCTGGAAAGAGCTGAGCCACAGACGAGCTTCCCGCAGGGAGGGACCTGGTGTCGTGCCTGTGTGCTGCCCTGCAAAGAAACATCCTCCGCCAGTCCCCAGCATTCGGAGTTAACTTCAGGTGTCATCACTTGCTGTCCAAATGCAGTCACACCCACACCAAATAGTAACAAAGCCCCTTTGTCTATAGACAGCAGATGTGTTGCAAGCAGAATTACCTACCCACCGACGGGAATGCAGGTTCCTGTCCACCCAGAAGGATGCAGAAAAGCCCTGAGGAGGTGGTTCAGGTGGGACAGCACTCCTTAAAGGTCAGAGATGACCAGCCAGTAGGGTGAGGAGGGCCCTGTGAAAGCTCGTGAGGGATTTCAGGCAGGAATATCGCAGCCACCCCTGCTGCTTTGGGGTCTGGGAGGCTGTGTGCAGGGATAGAGACCCCTCTGGAGCGCTGCAGGTTGGCCTGCCTGGCTTGTAAAAGAACACATTTATTTTTTTATGAGAAATGCAGATTTCTAGCCAGAAGGCTTACAGACAACACTTTTCAGCAAAATAAACTGGAAACCATTCCTGTCCACATGTTATTGCCTTTCTGCTCTTGGGGGTATCTCAGCAAACTATTGACAATACCCTTACTGGAGTGAAACAACTATTTTAAATATATCTATGTATAAGCAAAAAGAGTTGTTGGTCATATCTAAAATGGTGCTCGGTCCAAACCAAGCTCCCATAAGCAGGCTGGAAAGGAATCACACTCCTCTTCTGTCCAGCGCCATGCTGGCGTGTCCCATAATGGTTGGCCCACCCTTATTTATGTTGGAGTGCGCTGTGAGATGTTGTTGCATAGGATCCACAAACAGCTGGGGTTCCTGTTGTGTCTCACAAGTAAGAGCAGAAAGAAATCCCCTCTCTTATCTCAGGGATTTGCTCCAAACAGGTAATCCCGCATTCCTGACCAGTTTCTCTCCCTCGATAGCTGGCTGGCCACTCACAGTTCATCATTCCCATGGCTGTGTCTTCGCTTGCCAGCCATTGGAGTTCCTAATATTGTATTGCAAAGGGCTTCTAGATGTGGGGACGTGTATCAGTAGTGTCTGAGAAGGGAATCGGGGCTGGAAGGGAGGCTTCGGGTGCATAGGGCCAGGTGCCGGGTATTGGTTAGGTTGTCACTCTGAAAATCCTCGGGGTTTCTGACCCAAACATTGCCTTGGAATAGCGTTCCAGCATCTCAGACCTGATGGCCAGAAGTCTTACTGGGATGTTTTGACAAAAATTAAACACGGCCAGTGTGTGTTTGCTGGATCCTGTTCCAGCACTCGGACAGCATGTTTCCCGTCTCCATCCCACCCCAATACAAGGCACATCTCTATAGGAACGTGCCTTTTTTGATGGGAAGCCCCAACCAGGAGGCATCTTTGCCTCCCAGATGCAGGCAGGCACTTGTCCTGGCTGCCTTTGCCCTGTTCCCATCCCGGGAGGGAGCAGAGCAAGGCCACGATGCGAGGTGCCAAATCCCCCCGTGCCGGTGGGCACCATCCAAACCATCGCCGCAGCTGAGTGCCCTGGGGGGAATTCAGCCCCCCCTGGGCGTGGAGGCACCCCAGGTGTCGGTGGGCTGCTTAATTGCAGTGATTAAAGCATGGACAGCTGGAGGAGGCCAGGTTTGCGTGGTGGAGATGGCTGCTGGAGCGTGTGGGGGCTCTGTGCTGGGGAGGTTGCTGCCTTCCTGAAGGTAAGAAGGGGCGAGCAGGAGGTTTCCAGTGATGTATTCTGGAAACAACAGCATGGAGACTGGGGTACCATGCCCTTTGTGCTCTTATTCTGTGGGATTGAGGGTTTTGCACAGGTTTTTTTTGTTAGGAACTCTTCCTTTGCGATTTCTTACTTGACTATTTCTGCCTTCCTTTAGATTAGAGAGGTGAGGTGGGGTGCTTTTGTGGCAACTCATAGCATGCAAATCTATCTGTACATCCATGTAGCTGGTTTATGCTGCTTGTTTTCAAAATCTTGTTACTAAAATGAAGCAATTGTTACTGAAATAATACTAAACTTGCTTCCCCAACCTATGGGTTTTGGTGTTTTAAGAGAACTTTATTCAGAGGAGATTAAAACCATTTTCATTATTAAGGCTAAAATGGTTAAATCCTGTCTCCTGGCTGGAGATAAGATAATGACCCAAAATACAGCCCCTGTGGACTTGACAGTGTGGGATTCCTCTGCTTCTGTGGTGAGAGGCCCCTGGTGCCCCTCTTGTCCCCGTGCCTCACCTGTGCTGCTGCCCTCCTCTAGGGTGAGGCAGGTCCTTGCACTGTGTCACTCGCCATGGGGGTTGTAGAGGCTCAAGAGATAAGGAAATCTGCCTGGGTATCAGTGATGAGATGCTTAACTTAAGCGTGTGGGTTTTTTTCCTCCCAATAACTCTTAAGCCTTTCTGTGCCCTCCTAGTTCAGCCAACTAGCACACTCCTTTTGCTTGCACTGATGCTGTTGGGGCTTCTGCCCACCGTGGGTACCGAGATGAGCGTTGTTTGTGCGTCTGAAGTTCTGTAAATGATAGCAGGAGCAGCTCTTCTGCTGTTAAACCTTTGTTCAGGGCTCTAAATATAACATGCATGGGACTTTTCTTAAACTATGGTCCCAATCCTAAAGCATCCTACTCGAGGCAGCATCCCGCTGGCTTTGCTAGAAGAAGGATCGTGCCCATTGGCGATGTAGCGTTGAGCTGGGCTCTGCTTGTACACAATGGCTCGAGCTGGGTGTAGCTTGCCTGAAGTCAGTGGATTTGTGCCAGACTCCTGCTCGTGCAACTAAAAAAACTTTTTTTTGTCACAGAAGCCGATAAGTAGTACCATGGAATCAGAAGTGCGCACAATGTGCAAAGTCAAACTCTATTTAAAGCGCCTGATTCGCAGAGGAACACCTCTAACCTTTCAATATGTGAATAAGATGTCAACCTAGTTCTGTAGCTCCACCAGGTTTTGACATGGGAATGCATTTGCCGTCGCTTAGAGGCTTGCATTGGTGAAGTGCAATGATTTGCCCGTGTTTATTTAAATAGTGCAAACTTTGAATGTTATCACCTTTTTATTTAAGAGAAGAGAGGATGAAGATGACATCACGGGAGCATCATGCGCTTCTAAATGGGACTGTCTATGCTTGGATTTGAAAGCCTTCCCTGCTCCTCCTCCTCTCCTTTTTGAAACTGAATTGCAATATCCATGGAATTCAGATTTTTTTTCCCTTAAACTGAAATTTCTGTCTACAAAAACAGTTGTAGCTTTCCTTTCTGTGTACTCAGTGGGTGATTGGGGTTTCTCATTTTGTTATCCGTGAGTTGGAAGTAGATGGCTTTCCTTGCTAAAACCCAGCCACTGGTTGAGCGAGGGGAAATAAAGGTGTGGAGTACTGGCTCGAAATCTGCCCTTTTGAATAATGAAGGGTATTTTTGGTCCCTGGAACCGGCGGAGGGATTGGTATTGAGAAGTGTACATTTTAATTTGAAATTTCAGGAAGACTCCATGGCAACTGTGATATGAAAGGAGCAGGGTCTTTCATGAATCCTTTGGTCTTTTAGGTAATCAGGCTTTGTTTACTGGCTTATTTGGTTTTTCGGGGAAAATAGCCCGCTGGACTGCCAACTCCTGTGCAGTGGTCTTTCTTCAATGCCTAAATTATTTTTGAAATACAAATTTTGTGCTGAGGCAGCCTCGGAAATCCATAAACCCCGTTGCGCTCTTGTATGGAAAATATGGACTGGGATGGTTTCGCGAGCCAGAGATTAAAATGAAGGAATTAAACCGAAATCTTAACAGAGCAGTAATTGTGAAAGTGGTAAGAATGTGGGCAACTATAAATATAGTTTGTGTAGGGGACCAAAAATAACCGTGGAGTGATATGAAAGCAATGTTAACAGTGATATCAGATAAATCTAGTATTTATTCAAGATTTTACTCCTTGCTTCATTCATCGCAGCGTATCATTAATGTTTATTTGGGGTATGAATGCAAGGGACAACTTGACCAGTGTGCTTGTCACAGAAGTTGATATCTGAAGAGAAATATCACTGATGGAAAACCAGAAAGACTAAATAGATATACTTGGTCTCACAGGCAGTCCATTAATTTGCTCAAATTAAATATTATCTTTAAATATTGAAAGGTTAAATGTACACTGATAATGGATTTAGACAGCCATTAAGTCATAATTGCTCTCTAATGTAGTTAGCAAAAGACATTATTTGATATAACTTATTGAAAAGGGACTAAAAGCACTGGGATTTTTTTTTTTTTTTCCTCTTTGGCTTGCCCTTTCTCATATAAAAGTCCGAGATTAAATTCCATTTTCATTTAACGCTGTGGGCCCTACCGGGGTGCGGGTTGGGTGCTGAGCCCCCCGATGAGGCTTTGGGGGACGTGGGGCTGCTCCTGACCCTTTTGGGGTGCTCCAGGGCCCTCGGGGGCTCCTCCTGGGGCTGCCCCCTTGGCTGTGAGATGCGAGGCATTGAACACAGCCTGGCCTACAGGTGTGTTATGGTCAGCACGATTTTATTTGGGTTGCGATGTAAATATTAGGAAAGCTTCAAAATATTTCTCTGCAAATGTACGTTTGCGTCGCTTCCTGGCCGGGTTTCCCGACTGTTTTGGGGCCGTGGGTGCTCCTTGGCATGGTCATCCTTCAACTGAAGGTCCTGTGGGGGCTCAGCCATCATCAGGTGCAGCTCCTTGCTTGCTCCGAAACCCTCTGGGGGTGTTTTGGAGGTGACTGCCCTCAGCTGGAGGATATCTGGAGAGGAAGGATGCTCAGAAGAAAGCTGGGAGCCTCCACGGTGGCTCTGGGTTGAGGTCTGGCCATGTCTCGGAGATCTTGCAGGGCTTTCTGTAATGTCAGGAAGAAAAAGATAAATATCAGTCTTTTCTTGGGCAGCGTCTTGGGTTTAAAGCCTGGAAGGGGCTTAATCGTAAGTGGCTGTTATCCTGCTGCAAATGGGATGTTTTTCTTCTCTGGCGATATTTAATGAGATGGTATCAAGGAGAAAACTTAAAAACGAAGGAAAATGCTGCTGTCATCTACTACAGAGGTAAAAAAGCAGAAGTAAAAAAGTCTCTAGAACTCTGTACTGTTGGATTTTTTTTGCCTTTTTTTTTTTGTAGTCCATGTAAGGCTGATAATGAATCAGGATGTTTGTCAGTTTTTCTGAATCTTGGGAGGTTTTAAAAAAAAAAAAAATTGCTGCAGAATGATTCACAGTGAGAAACTTTGGGAGGTCTGAATTAACTGCAAATAACAAGAAGGTCTGGAAATGAAGTTTTTACTTCTTAAAAATGCCCCCGAATTTTGTGGGGTTGTGATGAGGACCTGACCCTTCCTCCCTTGGCTAGTGGCAGCAGTAAGTAGCCAGTGACTCCGTGAATGGGGAGCGCATTTTTCCTGGGTTAGGGGATGCCTATAAATAATAAGCAACGTAATTGAGTCGTCGGGCTTTGGCTCTGCGAGCGAAATCGTGGATTTGAACCACCGCAAAGTGCCCTGATTAGATACCTCCGGGTATCTCCTGCGCTCTGGCACGTGCGAGGAAATAGCTCCCATTTCTCACCAGTGAAATGAGTCAATAAACCCCCGTCCTAACGAAGCAGACACTTCCTTTAAAACTCATCACAAGCTTCTTAATTCCTGGTGTTTTATTCTTTTGCTAGTTTAATTTGGGGTCGGCTTTTAAAATGGGCGAAGCTTTTAGGGCTGTTGGTGCTGAGTCCACACCGTCTAGGGGTCCCCGTTGCTCTCTCTGGGTATATTTTGGTAGTTGGGCTCAAAATGAAGTTTTCTGCTTGTTTCAAGAGCTACGTGCAGGCTGTGTGCTCGCTGTGCACCCACTTCCCAAAACCCAGCTTGGTGCATGCAGCATCGCTCCTAGACCAGCGGTCTGTGGCCTCGTGAGCATCCCCTGTGACAGGTTCCTGCTCCTTTATCCCTCGTAGCTATTAAACAACATCCAAGCTCCTTTTCAGAACAGGTAATTTCTGTCCAAGCAAAAACCAAGAAAAAAAAAATTAACTACTTTTTCCTTTTGGTCAGCCTGCCCCTTTTCCTGACATGCTGCTTTTTTACTAATTTGTGTCATCTTTCTTACATTTTCTTCCAAGCGTTTGGAGAAAAATGTGGAAACCAGGAAGCAATAATATCACTGGCTTTCTGCCTTTGTCCAAGAAAAGTCTTGCTACATTTTGTAATTGTTTGCTTCCCTCCGTCCCCGTTTTAGGCAGAATTTCCCGGGAATCGATGTTGGATTTTTCTGAGTAGGTTGAGAAAAATTCTGGGAAAGTCACTGCTTTGACTAAGGGGAATTATTGCTTAAAATTCGAAAGTAAAAAAGGTTTTAATGAGTTAGATGCAAGTAAAATTTGGATTTGATGTATTTGGAAAAAAAAACCCTCGCACTGGGGTGGTCTGGTCCTGACCTGCAACCTCGTGGTGACGGAGCGAGCCCCGAACAAAGAGAAGGAACCTTCCCCAGGAGCTTAAAACCGGAGTGTAAACCCGGGGAGAACAGATGGATGGACAGATTGGGGAGCAGGAGAGAACAAAGAGACGGCATTGTTCGGTGGAAATAGCTGCGGTGGGCTCGTCCCCGCAGCACGGGGCTGGGGGATAATTGGGGCTGATCCCGTGGGGACTGGGACACCATGGGGTGCAGGGAGGGTGGCCAAGGGGGTTTGTGGCTGGATGTGGGGTCAGAGCAGAGGAGGAGGGGAGATGGGTGGTGAGGGTAAAAAAGGTGTCGGGTTTGGGGAAGAGCTGTCCTTGGGACAGGGAGAGGGGGAAGAGCAGTGAGGACAGGTCAGTCGGCCACTCTGGGGCTGAAGGTGATGGAAATGTGCGTGGATGAGAGGCAGAAGTGTCCCCTCTGAAGGTGTCTGGCTGGTTTGGAGGTGGAGGAAGGATGGGTGGCACCGTGGTTCAGGTGGGTAAGGGCTTGGGAAGTTGATGAAGATGAAATAATTATTTCTGGTGCCCAGGAGTGATTGGGGATTGCCCACCAAGTGCCTGGTTATTGCGCTGCCAAATGGAGCCAGCAGGTAATGGCCTGGTTCCGTGGGTTGGCAAGTGGAGGAAGAAAAAGACGCCACCTCCTGAATCCCCAAAAGAGTAGAAATGCAGGGGAGAGCAGAAGTAAAATGAGAAATGGAGAAAAAAGCCAGCTGAGGAGTTGTAGAGGCATGGCACAGAGATAAAGAGGTGGAAAAAAAAAAGTGTTGATGATATATTATTCAAATTAAAGAGTAGGGAGGGATAAAAGGTAGGGCTTGGGAAGGGCAAAAGGGGATGGGAATAATTCAGCATCCTTTTCTGGGCAGGGAAGGGCAGGTGTCCCCAGAGGCAGCTTGGAGAGGGGAGGAAGAGGGCATGGGTAGGATGTGAGCCCCTGGGACCTTCCTATATCTGCGTCGAGCCCCCTTTCCCTGGATAACGGTGCTGCTGGGATGAGACCTTCCCCAGAGACACAGGAGGGGTGGGCAGAGCAGTGCCGCCAGGTTTTTTCGTTGTTTTTTTTAGCGTGCTGTCTTCCAGGTAGCGAAACGTGCCAGTCGCTGCCTCCTTCCTCGGATAGGAAGCCGCTGCTGCGGAGCGATGGGAGGGCTCTGAACAAGAGAGGAGCCTCTCCATCTGGTACCCTCCTCGCGTTTTATGTGTAAAAATGGGAGAAGGATACCCGGGCTGGGTTCGGCGGTGCCCTGCTCATCGTCACCGGCCTCCAACAAGCGGAGCTGGTGGCCACCAAGTTCGCCGCTCCACTCGAGGTGCGCTGTGATTGCTCCTCTCCCCGCCGGGTGTCACTCAGCCGGGATTTAAATACCTAATGGCTCTCATCAAACAACATTTAAACTTTCTATGAAATCCCGCAAATGTTCCGTTAGATCACATTCGGAGGAACAATGGGTGAAATGAGCTTGAATGGGAGGGCTGTGTTGCAGGCTCGGGGGTTCTGCAGCTGCTGGTGATGACAGTGGAGCACTTCAATTGAGCTGCAGCCTGGCATTCAGCAGCTCCCTGCCCATTAAACGACGTAGAAAAACAGCCTCAATGGGCCGGCACATTTCCTTTGCCACACTTATTTTCATCTTAGTCACCGGAGTGTTTCTGTAGAAAATAATTTATTTACCGGGAAGCTAACAAGGAACGGTTTTTGGGGGGCGCTGGGAGCACCAGATGTGGTGCTGGGCTCGTGGCACGACCCAACTGGAATCGGACAAGGAGCTCTTTATGCATTGAGAGGGACCTCACGCCGCGGGAGCAGACCTGGCCTCGGGGGGGAGCGGGGCGGCCCCGAAGTGGGGATTTATTGGTGTTTGTTTATGCGGATGGTGCCCTGTTTGTGGTAGGAATTTCACGGGGACATGTTGGGTCGCCCAAGGATATTGCGATGCGGCGTGGACAGATGTCACGTCGAGGGAAGACATCAAGCCGTGGGGGTTGGAGAGCGGCGATGTGATAACGCAGGGGGAGCTGGGGAAGCGTGGCTGGGAAAAAATAGGTTTATTATTAAGAGTGCTATTAGGGGGAAGCTGAGTTTTGAATATAGCTGAAATCCCGCTGTGAGGTGTGTTTTAGTCGATAGCAGTCGCATCCGTGGCCATAGGTAATCGCGCTTCCCCCATCCCCATCGCAGTTCAGCTTCCTTCCAGAGAGGAATTCACACACTCACCGAAACCACTGTCATTAAGCAGGAGAAAATAAAGGAAAAGGATCAAGGGCAGCACCGTGCCTTATCCCCAAAAATACTCAAACGGCAACAGCCCCGGCGAGCAAATGCCCTCCTACTCCTTGTGTGCCCCGCTGCTCTGCCCAGCCCTGCGCTGCTGAATCACCGGCAAAATCCCTGAAACTGGACTTGTGCTGTTGGGTCTGGGGTTGGTGGGATCCAGAGGAGGCTGGGGTGATGGAGAAGGTTGCCCAAACCTCTCGCTCCACGATGCAGAAAGCAGAAGGGTTTTGATCTTTGATTTCATACGGCTTATGAAATGTTCAGCCACGTTTCCTCAAATCGGTGACTTCACATAATATGGATGGGAAAAAATCCACCTCCTCAGCGTCCTGGAGGGCTCCTACAGTGATAGTGCAGCTCGAGACACCTTTATCTTACTGCAAGGAACCCAATGGAAACGTAATTCAATGCAAGTCCGTAAAAGTTTGAACATCCAAAGTTAAATATGAAAGCTGCTGGTGGCTTGGCTGCTCTTAAAAAGTATTCAGTGGGGTCTTTGGGAAGTTGATAGGGTTCTTGTCCACCTTCTTGGGCAAACACCGGGATGATATTTTGTGCTCCTAGGGCAATGGGTCCTCTAGAAGCCCGGCCGAGGGCTGCCCCCGCTCGCCTTCCCTTTGTCTTCGTTCCCTCCCCACTTCTCATTGATGATTGATGGAGATGCTCACTGGGAGTTGCTTCTTGACATCCTTAAAAAAAACAAACCACCAAACATTTCGTGCTTTTGTTGTTTTTTTTTTATGATAGCGTTCTGTCTATTTTTGAAAGTAAGGCTGCTCATGTTAAAAAAAAAAAAAAATAAAAAATGGTGCTGGAGTGAATTGTAAAGGCAGGATTATTAAATCCCTGCAAATTGCTAATTTATTAGTTTTCTCACCTAATTTTGATTTCTGGTGCGTGATTATAGTGACACCCATCTTCAAAAACAAGTGAATTGCTGAGAAACTATTTGCATATTGCTGAAATTTTTTTGAGACTTGATATTCAACATTTGCCAAAAAAAAGAAAAATCCATCCCTCTGGTTCTCTGCTTTCATTTGAAAACTACAGGGCTAAAAAGATTGAGATTTCATTTTCATTGCTGCCTTGGACAAGGAAAAAATGGCCTTATCTTATGAGTAGTAAGGTTTATTATGGGGTTTGGCTGTTAGGTTTGCTGCCATGGGGAACGTTTTTGGGTTCCTGGTGCTGTATGTTGCCCGTTGAAAGCTCTAGCACCTTCATACATGGAAAGATTTAACTAAAAATGAACCAGCACAAACGTATATTAAAAAGAGGAGTGAGAACGGGATCGTGGCATGTTAAGTTCTAGGAAAATCGGTGGGGTTGGTTCGGTTTCCTTTGGGTGAACGAGGATCTCCAACGAGGGTCTCCATCCCCTTGGAGAGGGAAGGTGCTGACGCATCCCACTTCTGCGGGGCTTTGTGCTGAGGCTTTGACCAGCACCACCAAAAAAAAAAATGTGTGCGCGTGGTGGGAGATTCATCACCAGGCCCCAGAAATGATGGGAAGCATCGCGGCATGGCTGGGCGCACCTGAGTCTGGCGCGGCTCCAGGCTTCGACAGATGTGGAAAAGGGCCCAGATTAGCAACACGCCTTCCTTTTTTTTGTGGGAACGCCCACCTAGGAGCACCTCGCTCTTTGTGTGCGGGAGATAATTGAATCAGCGCGTTCATTCAGGGCTGCCTCCATCCCCCTGGAGTTGTGGGGAAGCTCTCGTTCCCCGTAACAGCGCGGGATCGGGCTCCGACAGCCGGATTTGTAGGGTCTTTGGGTGCCTGGGCTGGCAGACAGGTACCTAATAGGATTTTAAGAAGCACAGAGACATCTAGCCAGCGCCGAGAGTCAGGTATCCAGGCACTTGTAAAAATCCTGCTAAGCACCTCTCTGCACCTTTAAATGCCCTTCAGCTGTCTTGCTCTGAAAGCCAAATCCGGGGAAAAAACAAATGAAATCAGTGGCAAAACTGACCTTAGTGTGCAAGCAATAAAGCAGCTGAGCATAGGGGAAAACCGCGAGCCCTTGGATTTTTATTCATATATGAAACGAGCCTGAGACTTGTTAATTTTGCTTAAGTGCCATGGCAACATACATATCTGTTTTGCAGCTTATGAAGTGTATTTTTGGAACTACTGACTCACACGCTTGCATATTTCTGCTGCACCAGGCCAACGTGGTTCCTTTTGCTTTCATGGGGCGCTCAGCTCGAGATCAGCCTCGCTGCTGCCCCGTGCCCTGGGTGACCGGGGCTGGCAGCGAAGAGCATCTAAATTAACAAAATATTAATTCAATTTGGACACAAATCACCAGGTTTCCAGGCCCTCTGCCATAGACGGGGTGGCTCGTGGTGTTGGTGTGCCAGCGAGGTGACCCCAAACAGCCCACCGGGGCTGGTGCCTTTCGTCCTGCTCCCACCACAAATGTTCAGGAGAAGTTTCTGCCCTCAAATACTTGCCCGCGAGGTTTTATTGTGTGCTCTGTGTTTCTTCCTGATGCCCTGTGCTGCCATCCTGCTGGAGAACTTCTCTGGCTGCCCTGAATCGGAGGCTATAGGGCTGCCCTTGTCCATAAAACTGAGTTCCTTCAATTTTGGGTTGGCCCTTGCCGGGCTATAACAGTGCCTGCTTACCTCCCAGGCTTTTACAATTAGCATGGAAGCGCTTTGCAGTGTAGTATGCAAATTATTGTCTGTTATTTCCCCTCTAAGCAGTAAATCCACGCGTGCGCTGTCATCTGGAGAGCATCAGAACCCATTACTTAATATATCCACCTAGCAATTTTGATTAGTTTATTGTACTGCTTTAATAATAATAATAATAATAATAAAGTAGCAGTAGGAAAAAAAGTGTATTTAAAATGGGAGTTTTCTGTGCTGGTTTTGGAGGCCCTAAAAGCAAAGCCCAGGGGATGAGTGCAGTGGGGTGATGGGGATCTGTCCTAGGGGGCTAAAAATAGGGGTTATCCTAGGCAAATTTTGGCAAGTTATAGCCTGAGGAAAGCTTGTTTGTTACAGGGAAGAGGAGTGGGGTGCTGTCAAGGAGTTTAAGGACTTAGATCTTGTTGGAGCTTGGCTGTCCTGGCGAATAAATGGACTGGGTGACCCCAGCAGGGCTTCTTAGGGCTCTGGCTTTAATTGCGTTTGTCACTGGGCTGCGTCTCGAGGTAAAGGATCGGTTTTGTAGCAAAAGGCTCTGGGTTGTGCTATCGGGACCAGGTGGCGGCGGTTTTACAGCATGCTTTTCCCCTTGCAATTTTCACCATTGAAACTTGTAGAATGTCTTTAACTGATAATTTAACTCCCTACCTACTAATTGGACCTAGGCGTAACTTTGGAGCTTTATCTCTTTCCTATTCCTCGTTTTATTTCTGTTTCAATTAGCGAGTGTGCCTTTAGCGAGAGACTAAGATTGTTTTTCTATCTGTTACAAGATTTGCCTGCGAGAGAAATACATTTTATTGCCTGTCTTCTCAAATGCTCAGGCAGCATCCTCCCCGTTACCATCAGCGAGGAGACCCACGAGCTCGTTTGCTTTAGGTTTGACCCCGTGACACTCCTGTTTTAACCCCAAATCGCTTCAATCTCCATCTTGGGTCAAATTTTAGAATTGAGAAGAGTGGGCATGGGAGCTGGAGGAAACATTTTGGCCACAAACTGCTGGGGTCAGTGCCCTGTTTCCAGTGGGGGCACCCGTTTTGAGATTAAATAGGGGAAATGGGAGCGACTGAGGAATCTGGAAGTGATCCCGATCCAAACTGCAGGATGATGACACTGTGCATTTTGGCACGTGGGTTATTAAGCTGGATCCACAACTGTTCCATCCTTGAGGGGGTGGTTTGCACTGAAGTTGCTTTGTTTCAATGATTATTTTTGGTTATTTCAATCCCAGAAGTTTGGGAGCTGCTGGCAGACCCCTCTGGGGCTCAGCTGCGTTTGAGGCAATACAAAACGGGTAGCGAAAACTTGAGGCTTGACCAAATATTTAAAATTCTTCTAAACAGCAAATCTCCCTCTGCTGACTTTGGCACGAGACCGAATGCGATGGAGAAAATAAAAAACCCACTGGGTAGTGGTGTGTGGAGGTCCCAGGCAGGGACACCGGCTTGTCACCCATGCGGAGCTGGCGGTTGGACGCGTCTTGGAGACAGCCAACGTGTCCTCACAGCTCCTCACAGCTGCTGGGCTGCTAGAAAATGTAAATTCCCGTTGCCACGGTTAATCAGTTAGTACTCGATGTTTGTTTAACGCCCTTGTTGACCACTCGCTCAACTGATTTGAAAAGGCTTCGAAGAAATTGTCTCGTTTCTCTTGGTTATTAACGAGCAAAATAAAAACATCAGAAGTCCGAAACTTTGAAGCCTTCTGTTTTGGAGCTCATGGAATAACTCAGTGGATGTAGGCTGTCGGTCTCTCCAGGTATTACAAAAAGCAGAAGCTGTGCAATTTGGAGCCCTGCGTTGACCTGTGGTCTGTGTGGGGATGCTCCTGGTGGTTGGTGTTGGGTTTCTGCTCGTCTTCTCCAAGACGAGCATCTCAGGTGAAAACATGCCTAAAAAGTACCCAACTTCAAACATGTCATGCTTTGTCCTGGTGTACCTCACTTTCCTAATTATTTTAATTCCTTTCAATAATTAATCTGTTCTAAGATGGCTTCCAAATTAAGTCTCTGCCCTCATTCCAACCTCTTTGGTGGTTGCGCTGGGTCTACAGGAGGTCGGATGTGCCTGGGTTCGCACCCTCACCGCTGTCATCTGTGGCTCCTCATGGATCCTCACTCTTCCCTCAACAGTTGCATGTTGGGGATGAATTACTAATTTAATCCCTTGAAAACTCCATCTTTTTGTTCGTTTCTTCATAATTTATCACGGCTCATTCAATTTTAAATAGCTTCTTCAACCTCCGTGGTGGTGGTTGTCTGTTGCGCAAAGAGCAGTCCGAGCCTCCCTTCGCCTCAGGTTCAGTGCCCACGGGTTAAATAATCAGCTTCCTGCGAGGAACTTCCTAATCTGCTAATTTCTCTTGATTTTCTTCTCTCGCGTTCTCCACCCTCCTCTTCCTGGCCTCGTGATCCCCGTTTATCACCGCATAATGTTATTTCCCTCCAGCCCAGGCGAACGCATCTTCCTGCCCTCCTGCAGCTCCGTGCCGTGCCTATCACCGTCCATGACCCCCTTCAAAATTTGGGGGTCTGCTGGGGGTCTCTTTGCGCCTCTCTGCTCCCCAGCAGACCCCCTTTTATTGGGGAAACTGAGTGCTTCTCCAGTCAAGGTTGTCTGTAGCTCATTTATAGCCATCGGTTCTGCTCGATCCCTCCCTTCCCTGGCAGCCGGGCATCTCCCCTCTCCTGCCGGGGGCTTTTGAAGAAGAGGGAACTTGTCCCGTTTGCCCTGAGGATGCATAAAGGAGCCCGAGATGCTGCAGCTCCTTGCCTGAAATTCTCCTGTAGCCGATGTTTTTCACAAGCTGGCGGCAGAATCTTCTGGTGGCATTTTTTTCCCCCGTGTTTTGCTCCGAGCACGCCTCTGCGCTTCCTGCTTTGGTCGGGACCAGAAGTGGAAGTGCTGAAATGCCACCAGGCAGGCTGCTCGCGGGAGGTTTTCCACTCGTTTCCCAGACCCGAGCAGTCTCAATAAACATCTGAAATTGTGGCATGCCGATTTGACCTGAAACTTGTGGCTCTGAGGTGCTTAACGATGCTCTTTTTTTGCTGGCCGGCCCTTGGTCCTCCTCGAAAGCACACATTTGGCAATCCCTTGCATGGTTTCACAGGCAGAAGAAACCTTTTGCACTGCTTACCAGATAATGCTGTTCATCTGCTGCTCTCCCTCTACATTTTGTCCCCTAAGACCTCGAGATCACCTTTTGGCCACTGTAGAGGTCTCGTTCCCAAGGGCTTTTCCTCGGAGCTTGGCCCCTGCAAAGCTCAAACAGGCGATGCTCCCCTCCAGGTGGAGGGGTTTGGGAGGGAGGGAGCTAAATCCTGTGTCTGAACCACAGGCATCAGCTCTCTTCCATTTATACCGTGGATTATTTTTATTGGAAATAGCAATCCTTTAGGTATCGCTTGCATTTCAACAATTATGGCACTAATTCGGGTAGGTAATCTTTGTATTTGCACTGCACAAAAAAAGGGTGAATGAAACTTTCATTATTTATTCAGGCGTGATTTTTTGAATTGTGGTTTCCAGCAGGTTTTGCTTTTGGATGGAATTTAGGTTTCAATTATAACAGGCAAAATCCAGCAGTTTAAATCAGTGTTTAGGAACTTGATGACTAAGCTTGTGAAATAGTTCCACGTTGAAATGAGCAGAGGCACTAAAAATACAAACTATTAGCGATTTGTATTAGCCGGTGTATTGAACTGATTGTTTTTTGGTGCAGGCATCCTTCAGCGTGTTCGAACTATAGCAGATCTCATGCTTTGGGGTTTTATTTCCATTGATAGCTTATCCTTTACTGCAGTCTCTCATCCATTTTCCAGCCCTAGCCTTGGACAGCTGAGCGATGGAGCTGTGCTGGTAGGACAAATGGGAACGAAGGAAATGTTCCCCGTGCGTTAGGGGAAGAGGCTGGTGATGTCAGGATCAGTGCTGCTTTTCCCCATGCCACAGTGCCAGGGATTGGGCTCGTTATTTCCACTAGTGGTTTATATTTTGAAATACGAGCACCAAATTTGCAATGCCCGAATATTAACTTTTCATTCCTGTTGTTTAATTCCTGCGGATTTAGATTTTAAAAGAAGCCGAAGTTTTAAACGTGCTTTGAGTTCTCTTGTAAATATTTCGTTCAACGTGTTTGCAGTTTGATTTCTGACTGATAAAAGTAATTGTTTCCCCTCCCCTTGTGTTAGTTTTCCCCTGGAGTCCCTGGGTTGCAGTCTTGTAGCCCAGCCAAGGAAGCTGGGGGGAGGCAGTGGCAGTGAGAACTCCTTTAAGACACTAAATATTGAAAGAAAAGTAAAATAAATAAACAAAAAAACAGCACCGAAGAGACTAAAACCTCCCCCCCAGCTGACTGTAAACAAAATGACTACCAAAAAACCCTCACACCCCAGCCTAATCTGTATCTTTTGTCTGACATCTTTAAAATTCAGTCTGATTTTTTTTTTTTAATTTGCATTTATTAGGTCAATAATTAATAAATGCAAATATGAGTATTTGGTCAATACCTAATAAATGCAAATACCAGCGCCGTAGTAATAAGCACAGGTTTTGTTCTCCCTATTCTTCCTTGCTTGTTTTTTTCTGCCAGGTATTCCCCCTTTGCTGAAAATGCATCTGTGTCAAGACATTTTTGCCAGCTCTCATTATTAGTTTCCTATAAAATTATAGCTGACAAAGGTCAGGGAAAAATAAATGGGAATCTCTCAGATGTGTTCGTATATTTGGGGTTATTTTCCTGTATTTATTTTCACTTCTTCCCTGGCAATCCCTGCTTTGACAGGGCAGACGTAGGAGAGAGCAACTCTTTCGGCATACGGCAGGGATGCTGCAGCTCCTTCTGGCAGGGGCCGCAGGAAGGCTGCTGCTCGCCTTCCTCGGCATCTCGGGGTGCTGACAACAGCACTTGCTGGTCGTAAAAGTAGCCCATCGCCAACCCGATTTTCTTTTGGGATCCCAAAGTTCTTGTAGTTCATACGGCAATTTATTCAGCCCAACCACTGCAGGTCCCTTCTAGAGTGTGGCCACACGGTGCTGAGCCACATCCTTCACCTTGTGCCCTCAGCAGGGTTCATTCTCAATGGAAATGCTCCAGCACAAGGTCAGAGTCCATGCAGCAAGGCTGCTTTCCACTAGACAAGTGAGGCCAACCTATTTTTTATTCATTTTTTCAATGGAGAGCAAGTTTTATATGGAGTGCTTTGAGGGGTGGGCTAGGCGCAGGGCTAGTGGGCACCAGCCTTGATTTTTGGCGTGCTGAATCTAACACATTATTCATTTTTTTTTTGGATCTGAGTATAATTTTCCCATCCCTTTGAAGTCCAGAGGGAGTGGCGGGATCAGGGGGTGAAAATAAAGAGGGTGGAGTGAAAGGGGCTGCTCGATGGAGGCGCTGGGTGCAGAACAACTTGGGGCCCCCCTTGGTTCTTTCCCCTTATCCTCCCTGTCCCCAGCATGCTGGGAAGGGACCACGATAGAAAGATTGCTAGAAATGAAAAGCACTTGTGTTTATTCTCTCTAAAACGCATTTCAAGCATCAAAACCTGTGCTCAGTGTAAATTCTAAATGAGAGAGAACGGAACGTATTAGGACCGAGGAGATTATTAAAGGCTTGATTTAACTAGTCATGTTGCAGCCCATAAACCATATCTAAATCTCCGGAGCGAGCTTAAAAGATGACATTGAGGTCAATCTTTATAATACCTGGATTTAAGGAAATTGAAAACAAATTTGTGTGCGGAGGAGTTGAGCAGAAACCTCCGGTTCCTTCGGCGGGGCCAGCTCCTCTCCCCGGCCCCGCTCGGCACCGAGCGCTCGAGCCAAGGGCTGATGCTGACATAAGCAGCAGCGGTGACTCATTAATGCAGCTTTGGGTGGTTGGGCAAGCAAAGAGGGGGAAAAAAAAAAAGTGTCCTAATCCTCTTACGTGCAGGAGAGGTGCTTCTGGGTGCCGCTGCTTGAAGCGTGTCCTCTGCAGCCCGCTCCGTCCAGCGCCACCCGCTCCGAGCATCCTCATCGGGGCACTGCCTGGCAGCTCCCAGCCCCGTGTCCGGCCACCATCAGCATCACCTGAGGTCCTGCAGGGGATCCCCAGTGGGGTTTGGGGCTGAGGGCTAACGTTAAATGCTTCCCTGGGTGCCTGCGCTGCGCCCTAACCAGGGTTTGTGCCTCGGGAGCTGCGGGACCTTACAGCCGTCTCTGGGATTTTTAACCATTTTCCTTTACGGGGCGGCAGAGGGGGGAAGGACAAAATTAGAAGTGTGTTTTCACTCATTTTACTGCGTATTCTGGCTCTGCCTGAGCAGGGAGGTGGGACCAGACGCCCCTTCCCACCCCAAGCGGTCCGTGGCTCTTGCTTAAAGCCATTTCTCCTCCTGTAATCCTTTCCCGTGCTCAAGCACCAGCCCGGCGCATGACATCACCTCGCTTCCCAGGAAAGTACTCTGATGTAGTTCCTGTAATTCAAGCAGTAATTGGGTTAATTTGGAATTAAAAGAGTTATTTCAAATGAGTTTAGTGCAGGATCAGAGGCCGGCTGGGAAGAGTTTTTCCTTTATAGCCGAGGTAGGCTCGCTAATTACCTGACGGTAAGGAGGGATGGGGAACGGCACGGAGGACAGGAGGACCTGCATTTGTCCTCCCTTCAGCTTGCACTGATGCCCACGGGGTTTTTTCTCTGCACAGTTTTATGTCAATCCCTGAATCACAAGCCCTGCAGTGGTCAGATGTTGTCTCTGCCCATCCCGCAAGCACAGTAGTGGTTCACATTGTTTTTAATGTGACCAAAACAACATGTTTTCCCCTTGACTTGTTCCCAAGAGCGGCCAGAAGTATTTTGTTGTTCCTCCCAGCCACAACAGGGGCAGGAGGCTGGAGTCTTTCAGGAATTGCTGCTCCTCGGCAAGCGAACATGCAAAGTAACCATTGCTGTTTGTGTGTATCTGGGAAATGCCATAATTTTTTTCCCAATTAATATATTTATGCAAGTCCCTAAGTGTCCATTAGATCTTTTATGTTTTTATTCAATGAATTTCCAATGCTGGTGTTCAGTGATAACCATGGAGCTACCAGTCCTGTTACAAACCCCATGCTCTTAAAGGCAAGCGAACAACAAATTAAGGTCACCGTGTAATAAATGGAGATGCTTTGGGGCAAGCAGAGATGTTCCCCTCCCAGTCAGCCCCTTCCAAGGGTCTGCAAGCAGCTCCTGCAGCCCTGACCCTAGGTTTTTTGGGTCCATGCTGCCCCTGCTCCTGTAGGGTGCTGCGTCAGCCCCATTCAGCTATGGGATCTGGAGGGGACCTGAAGCTTTGCAAATTGATTTAAAACCCGTTATAAGTATGCGACATCCATCACCTCTACTGGTCTATGCAACGTCTGTAAACTGAGCTGGCAAGGGATATTATCAAATATTGGGGTTAACAGTCAAAAGAAGCAAATTTTATCGTGGATCTCACAAAGGGCTGTGAGGACAGGACGGGCGAAGTCCGGTGTTGAGCCGTGGTACTGAAAACTGGGGGAGGAATGATTAGGGAGTGGTGTGTGATTGCTTCATTTAAAATAGTGAAAATAATGCTTTGTACTGCCCCCAAGCCACCCAGGGGTGCAGGATGTGGAGTGTAACTGAACAAGAGCCTCAGATATGTGTCTATTTAGGAATGGTCCTAATATTTTATAGGTTATTTCCAAATAACCTACAAAATTGGGAGGTGGAGGTGTTCCTACAGCCGTGCCTGTGTCAGAAGCGGGTCATGAGGTCAGAAAGGGGGCTGTACTTTTTACCCACACCTACAAATTCCCTTTGAACACCAAAACCCCGATACCTGCGTAAACCTCCTCCTCGGACCCTAAACTCAAGCAGGCTTTAATGACGGCGAAATAAAATCACCCGAAATCCCCCGGGCAAACAGCACACGCAACTCTTCCAAGTGCCGAAGTGTTAGCTGCAAGGCACGGGTGGGGAGAGAAGACTTCCTACTGAATCCTAGAAAGAAAGTTGAGACACACGTTAGCGGCGAGGCAATTCCAAAAGGTGAGAGGAGAGACAGTGATTATGGGGCTTTCTGACGGGAAGTCATCGAGCATTTCCTGCGAGAGGTGGAAGAGGAGCGCGCTCGCGCTCTGCTCAGCGATTTGGGAGCACTTAGATATTTATAGGAAAATTCCGAGGGGTTGCGTGTGTTTTCCATTATACAGATTTCCTATAAAAAATAAATGTTGCCCCAGCCGGCTGATGGCTGTGTTTGCTGCTCGCTGCTGCAGAACTTGCTTATTTTAGCTCACACCGGGGCTGGTTTTTTTTTTTTTTTTTTTTTTTTTTTTTTTTTTTACTGAATCATTAATTCGCTTTGCAAGTTGGCAAATTTTTATCATCCGAAATCGGAAAGTTCTATCGTGCTGTAAAATTGATAGGGCTTTGAAAAAGAAACGCCAGCGAGCCCTGTAAATGACGGTAAAAGCTAAACGGAGCACCTGCTTCTCCCTTTACCTGTGGAGCCCTTACCATTTCCACTTCTTTTCTTGTTATTCAGTAGAAAATCCCATGCCTTGTAAGGGTAACTTGGACACGAATTGGCTCTGTGGGTGACCTGAGTGTCCTGGAGTGCTGAGGATGCCCTTGTCCCGTGGTGCAGCATCTCTCCCTTCTGCTGCTGGCCTTTCCACTTTGAATTTGTTCATCCCAAAATCATGAATAACCACACGGGAGGAGGAAGGGGAGGGGGATGTACACAGAAATACACATATAAACTTGTAGAACTTCGCACCCCAGCCTCTGGGATTTTAAATAGCCCACTATGTCCTGGCACGTACATCTATTTGCTGCGTGGTTCCAGGCAAGTTATTTAGCGTAAAGGTGCTGGCACCCATGTGGATGCCTAATTCCCTGGGTGAACACTGAGATACGTGGTTTTCAGAGAGATGTGGCTTCAAGAACATGAGCCTGCGTGCCCCTCTTGGTTTTAATCCCTGTATAAACCAAGTCAGAGCCACTTTCCCAAAGAGAGGAGAAGGAAAATATTTCCTATTGTTCGATATGGGGTGAGGAGGTCACAGTTCCCCTAAATCAGGAGGGGAAATCTGATCCTATCGATTTCATTTGTCCCGTAAACAAATCTTCCCCCTCGCATCCCAATCCTTCTAGCTCTGCCTCAGTGTTTTAACAATTAATCCAAGCCACATCAGCTCTCGTTAGTGCTGCTCCCTACACAATGGCTTTTGTTTGGCTCCCAGTTGCGCTGTGTGTGCGCTTCCTCCTCCCGAAGCTGGAAAAGCCAGCGCTGCTTCTGGGGACCCAGAGCTGACTTCCCAGCCCCGAGGAACTCCTCTGGCAGCGTTTATCCTGAGGATCTGAAGGTTTCTGGTTCAGAAATGGAGTTGGGTTTGCTGTGTGGCTGCCTAGGAGGTACAAGCGGTCGATATTCTTCCTTTGGAGCTGGTTCCCTGGGAGCTGTGCGTGCTCTCCGTGGTGAAATTCAAAATCCCCCATTATTGAGCTCAAGAAGAACTGGAAATCCTCAGAGCTGGTCGGCTCGAGCGAGTTTCATGGCTCTGTCCCTGGATTATTCCCTTAACCAACACGTTGTGTGCACAAAGGCCCGTACATCGCCGCTATTTTGTTCCGAGGTTGATCAGCGCGGGCATCAACAGGATATTATTAGTCCCCCCGAACTGACGACAGTTTGACAGCCTGATGCGTAGAGGAAGGAAGTTTACAAACATCTCGGAGAGAGCCATGGTGAGCAGCCGAAGGAAATGAGGCATGTCCTGCTGTTATTGTGCTTATAGCGCTGGGATCCCCGAGGGACGGCGCAGGCCCATCTTGAGCCCTCAGTCTGGCAAAGCAGGAGTTGACTCATATTTTATTTCTGTTGGTTTTGTGACTAGTCTGTTATTGTTCCAATTGTGATGTTGCTTGTAAACAAACTGCTGCTATAATTTTATTTACAGCTATTGGAGGCTGGCTTGGGCACATAGAGAAAACAGGCATCTGAGGCTTGTGGTTGTTTTTCTGCGTGTTTTTAATGTTGCTATACATCAGCTCTGCAGTCTCCCAGATGAAAAAATGTGAATTCTACATCCAATTTGCCCAAAATAGGAAGCTCGGTGTGAAACATGGTGTCCTGAGAGCTGTTTGTCTCCCAGGTGGGCATGCCACCCCTTCCTCCTGGGGACAGCCCGGTGCCACCTTCTGCCACCAAGCGCAATGCTAAGGGGGTCGGGGAGTCCCCAGGCTGTGTAGACGGCTGCTAAGATCTTGTCAAACCCAACTCCTGGCCCCAAATTGCTTGGTCTTGGAACAGCAAGTCAACTATTGCCCCTTCCAGCAGTTTTTCTTCAATATTTTTTTTTATTTCAGTAGCTAAAGTGAATCAAGACTTAAGCAGTCATTCACAGGAGGGAAGTGAACTAGGCTTCTAAAACTTATATGCTAAATAAAAGACTTCATGCTGGCACGTTGATGAGTATCTCTAGCTCTTCCTAAAGCCAGTAGATTATCGCTTGTGTTATGATGAACAGTTAAAACACCCCAACCCCCCCCACCCAAACAAGGTTAGCGCGTATCCTATCTTCACGGTTATAGCACGGTTTTATTACTGAAGGTAAGACAGATAACTGGGCATTACTCCAAATTCCTGGCAGTTCTCCCTTTCCGAGGCACTAATATTGGGATTAGCGTGTTGTTTTAAAGCCGTTACCTTTCTTCACCTTCATAATTGCTTGTTCTTAGGGGAGAAGACTGCAGACTCGGTGCTCGTAAAGCAGCCTTGTTATGCAATGCGTGCACTTAGGTTTTATCACCTGGATTTACCGGAGCCTTTCTCTGGGTGCATCTTCATATACTTTGATATACATCTGCGTGTTCTTCGATTCAGGGTATATCTGGTGTGCAAGTAGCGAGGAAAAACTAGAACTCGAGGCTTTGATCTTCAGAAAGCTGCTATGACATCTTATGGGAAACTTATTTGCCTGGGTTTGGCATCAGGGTGGCGTGTCCTGTGCTGGAAGCTGTAGATATGTATGAAAGGGAGGAGACTTGATGCTGCTTAGTGCTGGTTTCTGCATAGAGAAGCAATTGAAGATCCAATTCCTTTGGATGCTCCTGGCCTTCCCGGAGTGAAAAGTGTCACAGCTCTACGTGGAGAACTGAGCTAGGGAGCAAGCACCATCCACATCGATTCACTGCCCCACTGCTCCTGGGAAAGAAAGCCAGCTCTGCCTAGCGATCCCACTCCCGTCTGGCTTAAAACAGAAGAAAAGAGCGGAAAAAAGTGGCCTCGGACTGGGAAATAGGTAGGCAGCGAGGCAGCAGCAACCTTGGCTCGCCGCAGCCAGGAGAGCCTGAAACAGGCTGACAAAGAGACAGCAGGAGAGAGCATTTACTGCTAACAATTGACTGGATCCCGTGCCCTTGGGGAAGTTTTTGTTCTGTTCTTGGTAGGGGAAATAGCTTGGATGAAAGATATGAGGATATGAAATAAGTTTAACAGCGGGAAGTTGTGTAAACATGATTAATTCCATTAATGGAAACTTTCAAATTGAAGGTTGTCAGTCCTTGTGTATATACCTCTTGTTTTCTTACCCCGTGTCACGCAGAGCATCGAAACGCTCTTCTACAGGAAAGTATTAAAAAATTAAGAGAAGAATACGCTTGGTTAGCTGCCTGGAAAGAGTAAGAAAAGTCTGCTGCCTTGCCCGAGCTTCTAGCAGCTTTGGAAGGCTTCATGTCGTATTTTCCTGCGCTGCTTTATAACAGGGTTAGTTTGCTGAGCGTGTTTGGGGACGAGGCACGCAGAAGAACACAACCAGCTTCTCAGCGGCTGCTGGTCAGAAGCTGCCTTGAAACCAAGAAAACCTCCAAATTCAGAAGCTGGTAGCATCGCTCAGCAGGAGGACAGCTTGGGCTTTCGAGATGGAGATGGTGTTGGGAGAAACAGCCAGTGTCACTGTCCCGTAGTCTGAATTCAGAGGTGATGAGGTCTGCAGACACCGCCAGGCTACCACGGGAGAAGCACCACCACCAAATGCCTTGGCTCTCCCCAAAAATCAAGGCAGCGCTGAGATTTATTTCAAAGGAGAAGCGTACAAGGTGCTGTACTCTGCTTTGGAGGAGGTAATGAACCTGCGCTCATTTTCCTGATTAATTACTCAAGGAAAGACTAAGCGTACACGTGTGTGTGTGTATATATACACATGTATGTGCACGTGTGAATTCATGGACAGTCCTGCTTTTGCTCCACGAAGCCTCCCCCCATCCTGCACGGTTGAAATAAGATGCAGCTGACGACATTCTCTTTGCCTTTTTATGATATGGGGATGCGGTGGTATCAAAGCAGGCAGGATGAAAGCACAAAAGCTTCCTGTTTCCAGCTGTTTTCCTCAGCAAAGACTCTTTTTTCCAAAGATGATGCTTCCTTTTAAGGGGTTTTTAATCTGCAAACTGTTTCCTCAGTTTATTTCACTACAGTAAAATGTGTTCCCTTTAGGTCATATCTGTCTCTTAAAAACCAACCTGCCCTTTTCAGTAGTTTTATTTGCTACTCAAAAGAACAAACATGACTTTATAAAAAAACCTTTAATGAAGTACAAAGACCAATAAACCTTTTGCCACTAGAGCTGAAAATTTATAGTGATTTTTTTTTTTTTTAAAGAGAGACCTTGAATAACTTAAATGGGGGAAAATATACCGACTACATAACACTTTAGGGTTTTAAGCAGTATTTAATACTGCATTTGTACCTGTTTAGCATACAAAAAAAATAGGTTTAGATTTATGTCAAATATATAAAAAAAAAAAAAAAAAAAAAAAAAAAACTTGGACACAACTTTAAATAATGGAAGAAATGGTGATTTGGATTTAAAAAAAAAAAAAAAAAACCTTCCAGCTGCTTCCATTACGTTAGTCTCTTTTCATTAAACTGATCTTTGTTTACTTTCCTCTAAAGTAAACATGTATAATTAAAATATATTGTGCCTCTCTCTGCGGCTCTGGTTCTGAATGTGGGCTTGTCGCAGTTGGAAATACCCGAAAGTGCTGCCAACAAGTCGCTGGGAGAGGGGCCCTGAATTTTAAGGTAAAAACGTCAAAAGGGGGAACCAGGGGTGGCTTTGGGCTCTTGGCCAAGCTGTTCCTGCCCAAGCTGTCCTCCCCGGTGCTTGGGCAGCTGCTGGTGGAAACCCTTTGGTGGGTTCCCACCCGTTCCCTTCCCAGGTGGATGGGGAGCAAGCAGAGGAACCCCGAAGTGAGCTCTGGATGCTGCCACCAGAGGAGGGTGGCAGGTCCCGAGATGGCATCGAGGTCCCGAAACGGCAACGAAACCGAAAGCATAAGGCAGAGAAGCACCTCGGCTGGGTTGTGCTGCAAAGCTTTCTCTAACATATGTTTTGAATGGCGATGGTGTCCCAAATGCCAAGACGTGTTGAAGGATAGCTGGTTGTTTTTGGATGATTGTCCTATATTTACTGCTTACAAGTTTCATTGTTGTTGAAAGTCTGCTGTGGTCTGTAAATATGTTCTGGAGCTGTATAAAAATATCACAATTAACATATTCAGAAGGACAACAATTGTCATGGTTGAATGACTTAGAAAGTAGCACAGGCTGTAAACAGGATGTGCTGAAATGAACTAGCACTCCCTTCCCTTGCAATGGTCTCTTCAACAAACGTCTGCTTGGTATCAGCACTTCTGAAAATAAGCTTTGGATCCTCTAAAGGACATAATGCTCTGGTTTCAAAACCAGCTCCTCTAAGACGAGAAGCGTAGCTGGCATCGCTACCCTTGGAGGTAGCCAGGTTTGGTTGGGAAGTGATGGCTGGGTTCGTGTTCTCTAGCCTAGCAAAGTGCTGTGAAGGGAGAGGGGGAGGACAGATGAAAGTTCTCCCCTCAATTCTGCTGGAAAAACCCTTCTAGAAAAAAACCCTTCTAGAAAAACCCTTCTGTTGGCAAATTCAGAAGTTAAGAGCAAGGCAGGATGTCCTGGGAAGGACTTTCATCCAGACATGGTGGGTGTAAAACTTCCCTTCCTTGAGCTTGTGGTTGTTTTTCCACTCTGTAACCTTAAGGAACGTAACAGCAAGAAGTATTTTATCGGAGTGGTGTAGTGTGCTCCACCAAGACCTTGAATAAATTGCCTCACTCCATGGAGGACACGTTGAACAGCTTCCCATCTCTGCAGGTTTAAGTGCTGTACCTTCATTTCAAAGGCTACCATAGCTCTTGAAGGTCCATTTCTTTCTTAACAGTGGAAAAAGTAATGGAAGAGGAGAGAATTAGCTAAAAACAGCTTTTAGGAAGCTATGGACTCTTTCACAGGTTGAGTTCTCAGCAGCGTTCTCCAAAGTCCCTGTAACTTAAACAGGAGACTTGAATGACGAGCTAAGGACAGGATTTCCAGCAACGTGTTGGAACTTCTCCTCTTGGCATCGTTCCCTGCTGGAGCTGCTGCTTTCCATAATGTTGGGAGGAGTAATTTCATCTTGGGTTTGGGTAGACATCTGGGCCTCGAGTCCAGCAAGGAGGACCAGCTGCTGAAACGGTTTCCATCCTTTCCTTACAGGTGGCTTTTGTGTTTGTTTTTTTTTTTTTTTTCTGAGTTGCCTTGCAAAGGTATTGGGGCCTTTTTGGGAACAGCGTGAAACTCGAAGCCCCGTAAGTTTCTTCCGAGCATATGGCCAGGCTGAAAAATAGCAGATGCTGCCTGAGCAAAGGGCAGCGCCTCAGAAGGTGGGAGATGAAGGAGGCTTCAAGAGCCCCTCTCTCAGTGATCTCTCAGTTCAAAATCAAACGCTGCCATTATGTAAGTTATCCCTGGCACAAGCTTCAAGGCTTGCAGCCATGCCTCAGCTGTTCCTGGAGGAGTGGAAACTTTCCAAAAGCGCAAAACAATTTCTCAAACTTGAGTTTTGTCAAATGCAGTTGACTCAAGAGTCCAGCGAAAAGACCTTGCTAACAGTCTAAATGTTGGATCCCAGAAGCTATATAGGAGAGATGGTGAAGACAGAGGAATTGGAGCAGATTTATTTGGGGTATTCCTTATTATCCTGTAAAAGGACAAAGCCTGGAGAGTTCCTGGAATGATCTGGTTTGGAGAAAGGAAGCATCGTTGCTAATTCTTTATATACTAGGGAATAACGTGTGCTGGAGCTGGCCATGCTCCTCAGGGTCTGTATTTGAAAGCAACCCACGTATTGGGGCAGGTGGCTGAAATCCGTGTCCACGTGCAAGATTGCTCCTGAGCGGGCAAGGCAGCGGTACCTGTGACCTCCTGCGGCTGTTCAGCGAGGATTGTCATCCCTGTATTGTCGTCAGCAAGCCTAACGAGTGGGTAGTGCTCTGTGTATTCTGCAGTGATGAATTAATTTGGTGTTCATTGTGGTAGCGCTGATCATAATGAATTAATTTGGCATTCATGCGGATGTCATGCTTTTTTTTTTTTTTTTTTTTTTTAAAGCTTTTCTATTACAATGCAGAATTAGTAGACACTTAAAGCATTACGCATCCGATTCAGTTGTCATCATAACCTGTTTATACTGTTCCCTTGTCTGGATGTTGCAAGTGCAATGTGTTCGTTTTCTGGAGAAAGACTTGCTGGGTGGCAGCGGGGAAGGCTTGGATAGTGGTGATGTGGCAGCAGCGAGGCATTCAGGAGTCGTTTTGCTCTCTTGCCCTCCCGTTTTGGAGTACCTGAGCAAACCACAGGGGTGTAGGAAACACGTGGCTGGTCCTGGACAGCTTGGGGTGAGAAAAGGGAGCTTAATTCTGCTACGTAGGCCCCAAATCAAAATGCATCACCGCTAATTAGTGGCGACATTGAAGAAAAATAGACTTCCTTTTGTAAATATTGAATGGTGAAAATCGCATGAAGCGTTTTGCTCCTTTCTTTGTGTTTTATTCCCCAAATGTGTCCGGTTAAGATAAATAACGTGGGTGTATGTCTCTCTTTTTGAGAGTTGGACTGCACATGCTTTTTCTTTTCCATTACAAAGTGGTTTGGGTGAACTGGGAGGCTGCTGGTGAGCTGAAACTGTTGGAGTTGGTTTCAAACTGATTTGACATGTCCTCCTCCTGCAGGAAATGTGTTTAAAGTATGAATTACTCCCTTGATGCGAGCCAAAAGCCTTTGACCAGATGCATATTTTATTAGTGGATACTCTCGTATTTAGTTCTGCATATAACGTACATTAAAACTTAAGACAAAAGATGGAAATCTCACTAGAGACCCCGTGAGGAGGTGCCTTACACACGTGGTACCATTACCTGGGATTTCTTGTTCATGAAGTGAGGAGTTGTGAGTGATCTGGGCCTGAAAAGGTACAAGCAGTGGGAAGAGAACCAGAGTTGCAGTCAGCAGAGCATTGCGAGCCTCCTGTGTCGTGGTGGCAACTTGACATTGCACCACGAGATTGGGCCAGAGGAAAAATGATGCAATTATCCCAGCATTTCTTTTCTGCCCTGAATCAAGGGGAAACTTCTAACTCTTGTTTGCAGTTGAAAGAAAAAAAAAAAAGAAAAACACACCAAAAACCAACCAACCAACAAACAAAAAACAAACAAAAGCCATGAGCTGAGGTTAAGACACCATGAAAACTAAAAACAGAAATCAAAGAAAGGAAGCTTTCTTTGAACATTGCGGAGTTGCAAAATTGCAGGCTCAGTCTGAGGCCTTCCTTGGGACCAAGGAGTCTCCCTCCTGACCTTTCTCTCCTTGCAAATTGAAGTCTGCGAGCGTGGAAAGAAAAAATTTGCATCTGCCAGCAGTTTGCTCAGGTCCGTAGCCAGAGCCCCTCCTTGGCCACCAAATCGATCCCATTCCGATTTCCAACTTTGATGGCAAATGCATTTTAAGAAGCTTTGTGGGAGGTGGTGGCTGTTGGAAGCCCAGACCTGCACCAGCACCACTTGTGCACGAGTTTTGGTGGTTTCCATCCCCAGCCCGTTCCCAGTTGAACCAGCGGTCTGTCCTTCTGCCAGAGGCTGCTCGAAAGAGAGAGGATTAAAGTCAGGTGAAGTCACAGCATGGCCTTGAAACCGTAATAAACTCCCTTGCCTGGAAAATCCTTTCTCACTACAGCATGATGGATCAGTTAAAATGTCTGTAGCATTGATTTCTGGTGGATTTCTCCCTTGTCAGTTCATATTCGGTGCCCAGAAACACACGGCTCGTCCTGCGATAGCGAGGGGTCCGGTAAATAGCAAGTGTTGGCTACAGGCTGTCGTAATGCACTTTAAATGCAAATACATCCAGGGCAGTTTTAATGGCATTTTCATATAGATGAAGTCATTCTAAAGTACACTTAAAATTAAAGCGCTGTTCTCCAAAGACTACAAGTGTGGCAGAAAATGTCCTGTCGTTTCGTTGGAGATTTTTCTTCTGTCTCGATCTGATTTGCCTTTCATCAGCTTTGTATGGTTTGCAATCAGGACGGGATCATTTCTTTTGTCGTCCATCTAATTTGTGACTTTTGCAACAGCCAGTTGGACGATCTGGACTGGTGGAGGTTGTTTTTTGGTTGTTTTTCCCTCTTTTTAGAAAAAAACCTTCGCCTTTTCCAGTTACACATTCCTCACTAATCTTTCTGTTTCCAAGAAACATAAATATTGGGAATTAACCAGTCATGTACTGGCCAGAGAGGTACAGAACCCAGCTGCTGGTGTGCTCTGCAACAAAATCTGGTTTCGATAACGGCATCGCAGCGGAGTGTATACAGAAATGGCCCCAGCAGATGCGCCCGCGATCCCGAGCCATCCGCTCAACGCAAACTAGCGATCCCTGAATTTATTCCCCACCCAAAACAGAAAGAAGTTTGCATGTTTTTAGTTTTTTTTTTTCCTGTGTAATGACCCAAGCCAGCCTTCATCCCTTGTGTCATGGGCAGGGGTCCTGCTGGAGATGCAGTGATCCCCAAAGCGGTGGTGAGGAGCTGGAAGCCCCCAGCGCAGAGGGGTGAGGAGCCGACCCCTTCCCCGTGCTGCTGCGAGCTCGCTTCTGCCTCCAGACCTCGCAGAAAAGAGGCCTTAAGCCCTCTGGATTGCCTCCACTAATTATGGCTTTCATTTATTTGTTTTTGCACCCTCAAAGTCACCAGTCAACTTTAACAGTTAGGGACGGTTTGGGTCAAAGTGAAACTGCACGAGTGATAACAAATATTTGCATCTTTTATTAATAGGTAGGAAAAGTCCCTAGATGTACCTTGCACCTACATGCCTTTACCATAAACCTTCCTGCACGGTCTGCTTGTGGAATTGGGTCTCAGGGTGAGCTGGAGATCTGTGCCAGACCCCATCCAGCCCTATTTAGATGCCAGGACCCTGGTTTTTTTACAGAAGTTCTTGGATTAAGCTGAGGGTGCCCCCGGAGCCCTTCCCCAGGAGGGTGTGATGTATGGTAGCGGCACTGCCCATGCTTAACGAGGTTCCCAACACAGTGGAACCGATCAGTGAATTATTAGATGCTGTTCCTTACAATTATTCAGCTTATTTTCCCAATTTGGGAGAGGGGTGCTCCTTGTGAATCCAACTCTTCGTGTATTTTTGTTAATTAGGAGCTAAATTAAATCCAATGTTTGGAGCTGTCACTACTCGAGTGTCCTCCGTGCCTGTCTTTGCTCTATCAAGAGGCTTTGGGGTCCTTCTGTGGGTAATAAATCCTAAAGGTGTAAACCTCAGGAATTGTCTAGTTTTCATGACTAAAGCACAAATTTACCTAATGTTTCATGGCACAGTAAAATGTGTATCATGGTATTACTGCTCTGCTGGAAAAACTTTGGATACGGAGTGCCAGCTTCTTCATATAACAACTCGGAGTGTTACTGTGCAAGCGTGCATCACTTCTTAGAAATGTCATCTGCGTATCAGGCTAATGACACTCCTTGAAGCTTGGGTTCTTGAAAGAGCTCATCTTACATGGCTAAACATGAAATCATTCATTTGGCTTGGGCAGCGAAGCCGCGTTTCTGTGATTCTTCTCTTCCACAAGCCCATGTGCTTTGTTTATAGCATGTTAGCACACGGCTGTCTCACAGAACGTCAGGATGTTGGAGCTGCATGCGGATTTTCCATGGAAAGCCCATGCTTCCATAGGCTGCACGAATGCACAAAACAAAAACGTCGATTTAAACTCAACGCAGAGCTCCCAGAATCATCTAGGTTGGAAGAGCCCTCCAAGATCACCGAGTCCAACCTCTGAGCGAACGCTAACCAGTCCTCCACTAAGCCATAATCAGGATTTTAATCAAATGTCTGCCACCACCTCTTGGCTTCGACTGCTAGTTTGGAAGTCAAATGCCCCGTTGCTTCATACCGAGACCTTCATAATCTGGGAACACAAGGAGAGTGGAAGTAATCTGCCCCTAAATATTTCTAGGATGCAGTGTAGAATGCATGTATGGGGTTCAGGTAAAATTAAGTACTTTAGTATAGATTATATATAAACATACAAATTAAACACTGTTTTATGAACTCTATAACTGAAAGAGTCCTAAGAAATGGATGCTTTCCTACTAATGTGTCCTCTCGGGTTAAAATCAATCAAACATTTTGCTTCGGACCCTGTGTCCAGCACAGCACTCTCAACCCTAAATGGATCCAAAACCAGGACAACATCAAACCTAGAGTATCCTGATGAGCTGCAAAGGGCGTTACAACACTTGGCACGTCAGTACCTTAAACTTTATTGTACTGTCTGCTTACAGTTTCATCAGATCTGATAGGAGCTGATTAAATGCCGGAGTTATGCAAATGGCATGGATACGTGAAAGTCGGCTGTCCTTACAGGCAGAAAGGCTGTCGTATGTGTGTTAGAAAATAGCTTATGTAACTGTGGAAAACACAATGTGAGGTTTTATGACCTCATCCGAAGGCGGGATAATGCAGTCCTTTGTGATGAATATTAAGATGGAGAACAGTTTAGGTTGTTTACCCTGTTGATGTTTTATAGCAAGTGCTGTCAAGTGGTGCCTCAGACTGTCCGCGGGTATTTGTATAGACTGTGAAAATCCGGGCGTAAAGTAAAATGACCATCTGATTCGAATGAATTTTCCAATTATTTGTGGCTTTAACAGAAGCTATTGAAGTGTATTGTATATATTTGGCAGCTGGTCCTATTTCCTTGGAAGAAAACAAAACAAAACAAAAAAAACCTAAAGCTTTATATCTAATCCCTTGAGCAAACCAATAGTAAATTGTTTATCAAATAAGTCGTAGAGTTTTTCCCATTTTGAGCCTGTGCTTTCTTTACGTTGCTCTCACGGAAAGGCTAATCGTATGCAACTTGATGCTGGAGGTGCACGGCGTCGCTGTTTGTGCTCTCCTCTTCCCTCACCGAGCTGTTGCCTGAGCTTTGTGCAACTTCCCCCATCCTGTGCCGCAGTCTGTCAACATCCTCTGCTGCTTCCCGTGTCGGAGTGAAGTTTTCTTCCCCGGCTTCCAGGGCCCTGCAGTCTGTGCTTTTGTTCGTGCCTCCATCTCCTGACTCCTTTCTCTCGCTGAAGTCTGTCCTTGACTTCTCCAGTCACCTTCCAGATTCATGCAGCCCTTCTTCCAGATCCCCCCCCCGTCTATTTATCTATCACATCCTGATGATATTTAGCTCAGAATCTTCAAAAAGCCTTGCATCAATGGATCTGCATTTTCAACTTGCCAGTCCTTTAGCATACGAAATGTCCAGGTGACCAACTTTTATTCTTCCCTTCATCTGCTGGCCTTTAATCCTCCTTCTGTACTTTGTCATTTTCCGCTCGGCTCATTTGTTATTGAGTTCTTCAGCCATAATGCTCCGAGGAGAAAAAAAAAAAAAAAAAAAGCAAAAAACAGTCTTTTGGAAAATCAAACGCTTAGCAGAAAAGGTCTCAATCCACAGGATGGGTTTGTTTAACTTAATTTGTATTAGCAGTATCTGACACGCTGTTTGTAAGGTGCTTCAGAGCACAAAGGGGTAATAGCGATCCCGAGGTATCTGTTTATCATACTTGTCTGCGGATGGTAATCATAATTAGAGTCTCGGATTTTTCCCACCCTTCTCATTTTTGACACAACTGTAATTCATACAATGGGAAATGCTAATCAAACATTACTGTGGTGCGTACACAAATCTCTCTTGTGTAGAGATCGCGGTCCTCTTCCTTCTAGTTTGAAGGTATTTTGACTGCTAAATCCCTTATAAAATTACTTTGGGTTAATACGCTATTTTTTTCCTTGAAGATAAAAGTGGAATTTTAAGATATTTGTCTCTTCCTTCACTGTTCTGTGTATTTTAGCTCATGTTAGCAAATCAACCCAGTTGGCAGGCTCTTTAGGGGAAATAGTCGGGGTTAGCATATAAAAGGGTTTTCTGATACAGGTCAAGTTATACTGGCTGGCTTCAGAAGTGAAGTGTGTATTTTGCAAATAGACCACTTGCCATACACACTCAACGTACGGGCATAATTATTACTTTATGTATATATTTTTTTAGCAAATAAACTGTATCTTTGGTTGTCTATGGTAAAATTATAATGATGAAAAAGGTGGTGGTTTTGTTTGTAGTCCATCCCCTTCCTGTTTGTCCTTTATCCAAACTCCTTTCCTCAAGGATGTTAGCGCTGAAGCCCTCAGAGATCAGCTCATACCACTCACCCAAACTGCTTTTATCATTCTTCTGTTCTGTCACTCCAAAACCAGCACCACAAAAGCCCGTCTAGGGAGGGATTTTCATATTTTCGAATGTACTTTCCCCAGTAAACATGGGCTACCTACTCCTGAACTGTCACTCCTGCTCCTCTTAGCTGCCTTGGGTACCTTTTTTGTGTGTTTTTGTGCCATTTTTTGTAGCATCTTCACTGCCAGACTTTCCATTGCAATCCTTCTGGTGTCATCTTTGCCCTCTGTCTTTTGGGGAGGTCAGAGCATATAACATGTTACTCTGATTTTATGATGCTACAAATGAAACAACGGTCTGAGCCAGCAACCCTCGACCCAAGCACGGCGTCCGGGAAGACGCCCACTCCTCACATGCAGGACGAGCACTGCTTTTTTAACACCCTTTTCCTTGGCACCTTCCCCCAGCGCAAACACATTACGCCATTTTAAGGGAGGTTAAGCAAATGTATTAATTCTGAGTACAGTATGTTGCCTTTTGGCTTTGGGAAATCATATTAAGTAATTTGCTTTCACCAACACCTTCTTGGGAGACTTCCCTCTTGCTCTAGTCGTCCATAACTGATCCCATTTGCTGCATAGGTAAATTCAAGAGCACGGCACTTAGCATCTGTGAAACGCGTGCTCTAGTTGGTCACAAAGGATAAAATGTCATTTCAAGCATTTTTGTGCTCTTGAGTGTTAAAATATTTTCCAAATTTGTTACAGGATTTTTGGATTTCTAACACAGTTCTATTTCTGAGCTACTAACACAAGTAACTATATCAATATTATTTTGCACTTGCACGAAATTATCGGTCTTCAGGAATTATCTTTGGCTTGCTCTGTCGTTTATTCAGCCCCTTTCAAAGAATACATGGCCCTAGCACTAAGTTAAAGAAAAGTTAAAGAAACAATTCTGTATTTCTTGCTCTGAAACTGATGGGTAAAGGCCAGATTTTTCACGGGCATGCTTCTGGGTACAGGCTGCTCATGCAGCTACTGTATTACCACGTTCTCTAAAAGTCATGATTTCGATTGTGCTGCTTCTCTGGATATTGCTGTTTAAACATGCAATATTATTTATTCTGGATTCGGCGAACAAAAATACGAAAGATGAAATTTCAGACTTAACTGAAATCAAATACAAATCAAATGGAACTCCCACAGAAGCCAAAATTCACCCGGGTCCTTTCAAAGCAAGGAGGTTCAGCCAATGAAAACAAACTGAATTTGCCCTTTCGGCTCTCTTTATTTGAGCATTTCTTAAAAAAAAAAAAAATAAATGTATGTAATGGGTGCCTCTCTATTTACTTGCATGAGCATAGTAATCAGGTTACTTAATTTGTGGGCAGAAGTAGGGATGACAGCATGAGAAGGGTGGGAAGAGGTGATCTTAGATGATCTTTAAGGTCCCTTCCTACCCAAGCCATTCTGATATCAGTGTTGCCATTTACTGGGGTAGAGTGTGAGAATATCATTTTCTAGCTTGTGATTTTAGGATTTCATGTACGTGCTCGAAATCGTTATTGGAAGTGGTGGGAGGCTCAAATGAAATTATTTTCCAGAGTCATCTAATTTATTGTCCTGCGTTATTGCTATAGTGTTGGATGATTTCCCAAGTATGTTGGCTTATACCTGCAAAGAGGAGGGTTTTTTGAGAGTAGGGTGGATTTCCAGAAAAATATATGCATATATTAATTTCTAAGCCTAACGCCTCCCTTTAGGAAGCCCTTAAGGGAATGAAATGTTTACCAAAAAAAAATTTGAAGGAACTGGGTGTTACAGCCAAGGTCTAGAAGCCTTGCTTCGTGCTTCAGGATCATCGAGAGAGGTGTCAGGGCTTGAATCCAGCCAGCCTCAGCCTCTCTTTTAGGATCCGCAGGATTTGCTTTCCCAGGTTGTGAGGATTTGCTTTTGGTAACGTCGCGTTGCCTCGTGCTTCTGATTAAGTGAGGTTAATTTACACGAGCCAGATTCTGGAGAAAATTACATATGTGTCCAAGTTCGTGCACTGTGGGATAAACCCAAGCGCTGAGAAGAAGTCACTGGAGATTTCTGCGTTGACTTTGGTGGCATTAGGGCTTCGGTGTCCTAATTACCTAAGTGGCAGTCCTCACGGGGTACTTAATAAATTCCCAGCGTTAGGTTTAGGGGACTGCAAAAAGATTTGTAAGATCTGCCGTGCTAAATTATTAGCAATCCAGGCTAGATTAACTAGGTAGCAATTACTGGGGCTTTTTCTTCTCGTCGGAGGGAGAAGTGCTGTTGGTTTGAGCTCCGTTTAGAGGGGGACAGAAGTTAGCTGGGTTGGCCTGTCGATAGCTCGCTGGATCATGCTGAAAGAATATTTTTAACTGAGATAGAGAGGCAAGGTGCAGATGTCCATCTATTTATCGAGCACTCCTGTGTTTTACCCCACTGTATAACCCCTTTGTGGCCACAGGCAGAAGGAAGGGCTGAGAGCTCTGGGTGTATCACACAGGTAAATGGGAATTCCACTTGAAAATGCAGGAAAAAGAATATTTCTTGGCAAATCTACAAACACAGTAAAATTATTATTTTTTTTTTCTATTTCTAACACTAGTTTTCATCCTAGTAAGCTCCTGATTTCCCAGCTAAAGAGCTAGTGTTCTTTAAAAAAAAAAAATAAAAAATCTTAATACATCTTATTCTTCAGCTCCGGCTTAGGTTTTTATAGGGCTCCATGATGTGTTTGAGACCAAGTTCCTTCTTTTTTGACTGTAGCCGAGATAAAGAATTAGTAGTTTAAAACAATAACTACATGTTCCACTGTGATCAAGGAATTAGATAATCTGGCATGTTTGCTTAAGGGGTCTGTATCTTGGGGCTTTTATAGGGCAGTATTAAAGCCCTGAGCCTTCTTATTATGCCAATACCCAGAAGATTGCTTTAATGAGAAGTAAAGGGCCTTTTTCCAATTACAAGGGAATAACTGTATTAAGTTCCTGTGTTATGTCAACCTGCTTTGATTTGATTACTGCGAAAGAAATGGATTTATCTGTCAGTGTTACTTAATTAAGCCTTCTCATTGATGTTTTGCAGAGTAATATAGTGTAGTTTGCACATTTAAGTCTAAATACAAAGAAAATTGGTCGAAAGCTAAGACACGACCCCTGAAGATAAGGCCCAAGAGCCATTGCTTGTCATTTTCTGATCAGAGTCCAGAACTTTTAACTTCGGTGGGCGAACTTGAGCTTTGTATGGACTCAAATTAAAGCAAGACAAATTATAAAGAGCAACCCAGCCCTGAGGTATGTGTTCTTCCTGGGTCATTTTAAGGATCTGATGGTGCCCTCTGGCCATTGGCACCTTGGCTCAAGGGAGGAATTGGGGATAACACAGCAAAGGGTGCCAGAAAGGAGAAGTGGGCAGGGTTCACCTCTTCCCCAAAACCATCTGCTTGACTGTAAGCCCATAAGTAACCTTTCCCTTCTTGGGAAGGGTGCCTGGGGCTGCGTGTGATCCCCCTCTTGCCTGTTCTTAGGGCCACTCGGTGCAAAAAGATCCCAAAACGCAGTTCTCAGGTGTTTGCTTAGGTGACTCATTGCAGTGCCCCAAGACCACGGCATCTGTATTCTTAAAATATAAATAAAAAGTACAGTATGGCAGCCCAAAAAGCCTGCTAAAGCACTCAGATCTTGCTCCTAGCCCTGACCATAAACCAGTGTAAGGGGCCTTGGCGGCTCGGCACTGCTCCTGGCACGCGTGTTGGGGTACACGAAGAGGTGTAGGAAATATTGAGGGATGTGCACGATGTCAGCATCTCTGCGTGTGCGTCTCTCTTGCTAATTTTTCTAATGGATTTAATATGGATTTTGGAAGCTGTGCTCCAGGGTGGTGCGATGCCCATCAAAGTCAATGGGATAATATCCATTGATTTTTAACAGGCGATGGATCAGGGCTCTACAGAGTTAATTGCCTGTTACATAACACAAATGATTTTTAAAAATATGCCTAATTAACCTAATAGAATGGTTGATCTGATCTGTCAGGTAAATGATACACATTTTCTTTCTTTTTCTGGAGCTTAATTAAATATTTACCTAAGAGTGTCTTGTGCTATTAACACGTTCATCTGTTATTGAGATAATAGGAATTGTAATTGAGGGAAAGTATTAAACTATACACTTTTTTTTTTTTTTTTTTTTAATGTTGGAAACCAACCAGATTTGGTCACAGCACCTGTATTTCGAAGTGCTAATGACCATAGCTGTGTCTCAGGCGACTCAGGTTCCCGCTACTCCTCCAGGAGTGGCTGAAGCAATACCAGGTGGGGAGGTAGCTCTTGTGTTTGTAGTCTTAGGGAGCACTCAGAGTTTCTCCAACCAGCAAAAAAAAAAAAAACCAAACGCATCTTTTTCCAATTAGATTAAAGCTACTGTTTGTGCGTGGCAAAAGGCAAGCAAGGTTGTTATTTCATTAGGGCGCTGGTGGGCACACGGGAGTAAGTTAGAAAATAGCACTGAAACGTGCAATAACGCTATAGATCGACGCCAGGCACATTCCTTGATATTTAGCACACAGTATGTAAAAAAACAAAGCAATATGGTCCATCAAGGTACTCAAGGATGTGTTTGTGTTGAGTGTGAGTGATCTCAGCTGAATTCACACCGGTGTGAACTGGGGTTTTGGTGGAATTACTCGCAGGCTTCCCTGAAACGTGTGCTGAGGTTGCTGGTGTACGTCTACCCATCCAATTTTTAGGCCAGAGGAAAGTCTCTTGAGGCTCCAAACTTGCTTTGGTAGAGGTTTTGTGATGGCTGTGGTTGTGTAAGTGTACATCTCCTGGGCAGAGGGTGCCAGGCCTGCAGGAGGTGGATGTCAGTGACTTCTCCTGGGCCACGGGGCGACCTCCAGCCTTGAGGTGCGCGGCCTTGTGTTGGGCACCCATGGGACACGGCCTCAGCAGCTGGGGTGTGTAGTGAAAAAGGTCCTATGTCTTTTTTTCATTGTTCCCACAAATGTGGAGCCTTGAAGCATCACAAGGAAGGTTTAATACTAGTAAATTGGTTTCATTGACAGTATCTCATTTTTTACTGGGAAAAACCCGGGGAAAGTGGAGTGGAAATACCACCATCAGAAGAAATACTGGGGATTATGAAATGTGGAGAGCACCTTATGCAAAATGTTTGATGTGATTTTTGTCAGACTGTCTGAAACGCTGTGTGTCTCCTAACGATTGCAATGAATTTTGTATTAAACAGGGAAGGCAAAACCAGAGCTACCTGCTATGTGCTGAGCTTTAGGAATGTGCTTTTCTGTGCCAAAACGTTTTTCTAAAATGGTAGCCTCGCCAGGGTGGTGAGAGTTAACACCCTAAATACGTCTTTACTTGAACTTCCCAGTTGCTCTGTTTTCTCAGATTTTGTTTTTTACTGTTTGACCATACCTGGTTTTGTGCTGGAGGCTCTGGCAGGACTCGAAGTGGTCGAGTGCAGCCGCTCCTCAGCGGCGAGGAGCGCTGAGCCACTGGAGTAATTTTATGCTCAAACCTCAGGTTCCTGAGGGTCCGGTTCATTTCTGCTGTGAATTTAAATGAGTTAATTTAAGCAGTGGGTCAGAAGCCACTACCATCGTAGTAGCCCTGTGCCTGATTCTTAATTAAAGGCAACAGGAGATTAATTTGAAACATTAATTTAAAAGTGCCTATACAAAAGGAAAGAATTATTGCAATAAAGCCTAAAGAACTTTTTTGTCCCTAGATGTAGAAGACAGAACTAGCTCAGGGTCCTGGGGGAATACAGGACATCCTAGTCCATCCAGGGTAAGTATATCTAATCTTTTTCCCCAAACCAGACATCCTGCATATGTAAATTTGCAATCTTAAATACGAGTTTTACACCTGATTGTGCAGAGAAATGGGCATGCAAAGTTGGCAGCGGTCTTGTGTTCCCTTTAAAATTGCCTTTTTTTTTTTTTTTTTAAAAAAAAAAAAGCATTCAAACCTGATCCTGTGATTGAATTTGGCACCTGCTCCACTGCTGCTAACAGGTAGTGAGAAGATTAATTAATCATTTTGCCTGGTGTGGTAGCAGCCACCTGGCCGTGGAGCAGCGAATGCTGGTGTTGAACATTTTTGTAGTGAGGTGTTTTTTTTGGGGTGGCTGGTGCTGATGCCCCCAAAGAGGGCCGAGGCAGCGCAGCTTCTCGAGGAGATGGGGAAGGGACCCCGAGGGCAGGCTGGTGTTCACAGCACCAGCTCCCAGACCCTTTTAGAGACCCTTTAGCCGTGCAGACCCTTCAGCCATCTCGGGCTGCAGCGGGGCCAAGCGCTGCTCCGTGCAGAGCCCCCCTGCATGCCCGGTGCTCCAGCGTCACGATCGTTATTTCTGTTTACATCCTGCAAAGGCATGAAGTACTCTTAGGCTGGGCAAAAAGTGGCTGAGCTCTCACTCTACGCCCTTATTCAGCCAGTTTGTTTAAATTGCTTTTTAATTGTTTTCTAATTAACGTGAAGGAGCCAGGCTGGTGAGCAGCGCAGGCTGCTGCTTGGTGCCCCCGAGTGCTTTTGCTGCTCGTCCTTGGGCCCGTCTTTCCCCTCGGGGTGGGTTTTTGGTAGGTGCCCACATTCAGAGGGGGTCTCCAGGTGCTGCCCGGCAGGGACCCTGGCCCTGCCACCGAGGGCTGGAAGCCCGACACCTTTTCTTCCCTCCCGCTTAGCATCCATTACGTCATTACCGCTCGCGTCTGTCACTTTTATTTTTATCCCCTTTTTTTTCGCTTGACACTTGTATTGCTTCCCGGGGAAAAATGTTTTGAAAAGTAAATTCTAAATTTGCACACACAATTATTTATGCATGCAAAAACTTGAATGTGAGCGCACAATTAAGTTTTGCGATAGAAAGAAAAGAGCACGAGCCTGGGGAGAATTCTGGACTTTCAATCAAGGCTGTGCATTAACTTGCAGAGTTACACCCCAAACAGCCTGACCTCTCTCTGTTTCCCTTTTTGTGAAGTGATGCTGGTGTTTCCACGCTGGGAGAATGAGTTTCTTGTGCGCTCTTCCGAAGCAAAGAAACAAAACATTACACAACTCCCTGCGCGGCCAATATTTGCAGTTAATTTTAAGATTTGGCTAATCTGCTGACTGAGAGGGGAAGGTTACTCTCAGGCTGTTTTTGAAAGTTAGGGCCTGATCCTGCCAAGGTTTGATAAATTCATTCCTCTGTGGGTACTGTGATGCTGCTGATCACCCCAAAAATACTCGCAGGCCAGCACAGGAGGGGCAGCAGGCACTCACAGGTCACTTAGAGAAATGTGTGCACAAGCACTAGCACCACGGAGGGTTATTTTTCAGTATAAAGTTATCCTCCACACCCACTCTGTAACAGTCTTGGAAATTCGTTTTATAGGCACTTGCACGCATATAGCAGCGAAGTGATTCAGAGAGCAAACTTCTACGTAGAAATAAATTTTAAAAGCAAAACATTAAAAGAAATACTTCTTCCTTTTTTTTTTTTATGTTATGGGTAAGAAGATTTTCATGCTAAGAGGGCCTTTTGCTGCATTACACAGCAGAAAGCTCCAGGAACCTCATCTCAGTTGCCCATTCAGGATTACCCACAGAGCAAACCAAAGTCAATTGCTAACAAAATAAAAATTTGAAACAGCTTTAAAAACGCTCTGGAACGCATCACTTCCAGCGGAATCAATAGAGGAAAACAATAAAAGGACTAATATTTCTTATAGATGACTTAAGACTTAGAAGGGGAATATGGGCCTGTAGGTTTTGAAAAATGCTGTAAAAATGTGTAAAATTGTTTTTCCCCACTTTGTTAACAGAACTATGGAGATGGGACTCACTACGATCATATGGCGAGCAGAGACCTCGGGTCACACGACAATCTCTCTCCTCCTTTTGTCAATTCCAGAATACAAAGTAAGAAACGATTTCCTAACTTAACTGTGGTTTTGGAAGTGGAATTAATGAACGAGAAATAAAATTCTGAGGGTATAAAATCCTTATCCTCATTCTTGGGGCAATTGCACTCGGTATAAGGGTGGGAACATGCTTTTTTTTTAAAGCTTCCATATGATTACAAAACGTACATGAGTTGCATTTACTGAACAGGCTGTTTTCCTCTCGTAAGGGGGGGGTATGACTTCTGATGTGATAACTATTTGCTGAAGGAGGTAAATCTATGCGTCCTAAGGCACAGCTTTTCCTTTCTAAAATGTGACCGGTTGGCAGAGAAAATAAGGATGTGCCCTGAGCAGGACTTGAAGAGTAGGAAAGGCTTTCTGAAAGCATTAGAAGTCTATGTTCACAGAAGGGAAGAGACAGATAGCTGCTGAGGGACACCGAAACCCTTGTTTGTTTTGGAGCGTGGTGGGTCGCTGCCTGCTGGGACCTGTGAGCTGCAGGCTCCCGGGTTGCAGATGAAGGTGGCTGCAGCATGTTCGGCTCACAGCAGCGAGATCTGCCCGAGGCGTTTGGCAGGGACCCTCCTTCTGCCCCACGCCCCATGATAGGAAGTTTTGACACCCCTGAATAACCATTTAGCTTTAGCAGCAAGCACCGCAGCAGTATGAAGCGAGGCTGTAATTATTTGTCAGTGAATGATAGCTACTTTCTTTAATTACGGTTGATAAATGAGTTTGGTTAAAGTAAATATATGATGTAAAAATATTAGTAATGTTTGCGCTTGGCCAAGATCACACCCTTCTTCTGCAGTTGTCAATGAACTAACCAAATGCTTTGCTTTAAAGGGTTGAATGCAAGCCAAAAAAAACATGGAGCTGTAACTGTGATATATCATTCTTCAGCTCTAATATATGTCCCTAAAATATGCCTTGTCTTTTAATATTGGGAAATATTTGTGAGTTGTTTAACATATGGGACAATGTTGGAGCTTGTAGTCATTTGTATGTATTCACGTACAAAACATGGTTACAACAGTTTTAAAGGGTCTAATATAAGCCAAAAAAAGCATGGAAATTTCAACACTCCCTTCTTAACTCACGCCATGGGGCTTAGGTAGTGCACAGAGACACTTCACAAATAGCCACACACTTCTGTGAAACCCACTGGGCTGTGGGATGCTTTCAAGTTTAACCTTTAATTTGAATCTGAAGAACTTAAAAGTGTCTCTTGCTTCTGCCTGCCCTTAGGTTACAGAAAAATCTCATTCCTGTCTGATTGTTTTTGCCAATCTTACTGAAAATACTGGTTTCGCTTGGTTTAAGACGTTTGTTTTCTAGAAGCGTGTTCAGAGGCACACAGTGAATTAAGCCATGTAGGACTCTTAGAAATTTTGGATCCCCCATTTCGGTGTTGTTCAAGTCCCAGTTGTCCCCAGCGGAGAGGTTTGCACAACCACTGCTAGCCCAGCTGTGGGCTCTGTGCTCCAGATGTCTTCTCCTGCCCTTGGTAGGGGCTAGGAGCATGGCAGTGTCCTACAATTTCGTGTTCCTGAAGCACCCTGAAACTTTTGTCTGCTTATACAACTTGAAATTTTCAAGTTGTTATATGTGCAAGCCTGTGTTATTGTGTGTGTGTGTGCTGCTGGGGCCATCAGCTGCCTCCTGCAGCCGAGTTCAACATAATTGTCTGGTAATTGGGGTGGACTCTTCTTAATCCATTTTGTCAGGCAGCAGAGGTGGCAGGGCCCATGCCCTTTTGTGCCGTGGTGTCGGTGTGTTTCTCGATGTGGGGCATTTATCTGGAGGAGGTGGGGATGATGTGATGTGGACATTTCCCTCCAGTGGAAATTCTGCTGGGCATCCTTGGCCAGGATCTTCATTTTGTGTGGTGTGGGACTGGAGATGGGGCTGTGAGTACCTCTGCTGGGCTGGGTGACACTTGTAAATCCATGCTGATCACCTGAATCTGTGATTTGGGGAGTATTATAAATATTGCTGTGATGAATAATGCATGTTGCTGTTTAACAGAGGTGTCCTGACCCCAGGACTTTGAACCCTCTGAAGGAGAGGTCCCCGTAACTGCTGGTATAGCATGACTTGCACCTCCACAAGCAGGCAGTAACTTTCTTTTCATGCTGTTATTTCTCTTGGCAACTGATAGAGCCTGATTATCATCCATTTTGAACCAGTTTCGTACTGGTGCATGCTCCTGACTCGAACGAAGCTGCTCCTAACATGAGGGGTGTGGCAGCAGCAAGGCCTTCGTGTCACCTCTGGTTTTATTGCTCTTAAATAGCATAATTGGTACATTGATTAAATGTCTTGTCTTTACGAGTAAGAAATTATTAGTAATGCTTAAATCAGAAACAGGCTAGATAGCTATATGGTTAATATGTTTCACAGAAAAGAACCACAAATGGCAGTTCGATCTCATGTGCTGCTGCTTCTGCTCTCGTGCCGGTTTTAGAGCAGCTCGTTGCTGTTAACACCGACATCCCCTGAATCTTTGCAGCTTTTCATTTGCTGACCCCCTGCTTGTGTCCCAGACAGTGGTCTGGATGGGTCTGGTGCTGTCTTTATGGATGGAAAAGACCCCAGAAGTCCCAGGTGGGAATGGGACGGGGCTGCAGGCGGCCAGGCCCTGCTTTCCCTCAGAGCTGGGCCAGATGAGCGCCTCCCTGTCACACTCACCGTGCTGGGGTGTTCATTCTTTAAAATCTGTGAACCACAAACCTCTGCAGGGAGAGGGTGTGCTTAAATGAGGGCTTACGTTGTATTTTATTCTCCAGATGCTTATTTTTAACACACATTTTGCTGTGGCTGGCATCTAGCAGGCAGCCTGTGCCTCAGGCTTCAGGGCCGGCTGCGTGGTGAGGAGCAGGTGAAGCTGCAGAGCTCCTTGCGTTGCTCACCGTTTCTCAAATCCTTCCTTAAACTACTGCCTGTGTGTTTTCAAACACAGCTTCTCCTGTGCATTTCTGAAGTCCAGGTACTCTACTGGGTATTTTGGTTTTGTTGTAAGAGTAACCAAAGAGTACTCGCTTGGCCCAGAAATGAAACATGCGCGGGCTGATAGCTGCAGCGGGCATGGCGTTGGTTCTTGTTGCCTCTCCATTTCCACCTGTGTCCTTGGTGAGCACTTTCTCTCTTGCTACTTTGGATATTTTGCTAGTACATTGTATCAGTATCGTTTACCAATGTACAGTAACTTGTTTCTAACCCCATTGTAGCTTAAAGTAGCATTTCACTGCAAGGATTACGCTGAGGTTTTGGGTGCTGTCAAAGAAAGCTGCTGGCTTGCGTGGTGACCTTCGAGTCTCATCTGGGCTGGTGGTTGATATTTTGATTTGGTTACTGTGGTCGTACTGTGACAGCTGCTGGGTTGTTGTAATTCAGTTCCTCTCCTTGGTTTGCCTACCAGGAGTATTTAGGTTTGTGCCACTCGGAGCTGCCGCAGCCCGGTGTGCTGGGACATGCTGTGGGTGCTCTCAGCTGTGGTGACAGAGGGCATGGGGAACACTCCACGAGAAAATTGTCCCTGACTTGATTAAGTGTTAGGTATAGTACTTCTGAAAAGAGATAATGGAAATAGAAAATATGGAAGTAATAGACATGAAAATAGAAAAGAGCAAAAATATTTTATTTGGCGGCATGGACGGTTTGTGTGCTTCTCCCCTCCACCTGTAATATTTCTAGTGTTCAAAGTAGTGACTTTGATACCTTATTGAAAAAGGTCCCACCCCACTCACTGCCTGCAGTGCTAGAAGGTGGATATTTTACTTCTGATACTGTTGTGAGACTCTGAAGGGGCATAAGCTCACTGAATGTACCTCTCAATTTTTATAGGAGTCGGTCAGTGGTCTGGTATGTGAAGACAAATCTCTATTGCTAAATGCAAAATAAAGAATTTCAACTTTTTTCCCTCCTAATCGTCTACTTCGAATTGATCCTGCGCGGTGTGGGGTTGTGCTGTTACACAATCGCTTGCTTGCCATGCTTTTTGGAGGGCTGGCACTTGGATTTTCCAGAGGCGGTTGTATCACAAAACAAATATTTTCACCTATGGATTCTTCCCTCCTTTTAAAAAACCTCCCAGTCGGATTTTTTTCCTCTCTGCATTGTTATTTCTGAGAAGGTGGTGTTTTCTCGCGGTTAAGTGACCGAGCCCTGACCATGCCAGGAGGTGCAGCTGGGCTGCTTGGTGCTGGGAGTGGTGCTTGCTCCCAGCTGGTGTTCCCAGCAGCTTGGCTCCGCTGCCCGGCTGCTGCTTAGCGAGTTGCCGAATGTCTTTGTACTCGAAGGAGCCTTCCTATTTATCTGTCTGAAGAATGCGCAGTGTATATTTTGCAGGGATATTGTGCGATTTGATAAATTACTGTCTGGAAAACATCCTGAGTTCATTGGATACTCTGTGTATATGCCAAATTTTAATATTATTTTTAATGCTATGATAGCACTTGTCTCCATATGAATATTGCTGTGGTATTTGCTTTTAATCCGGACAGCTTTGATTCTGTTACTGTTATTATAAGTAGAACTGGAATTTTTGCAGATTAGTTAAGTTTACCCAACACAGCATTATAAGGCCTTGCTTTCAATTGCTAAACTATAAACATTTGGGATGAAATTTTCCATGCTGTGTATCTGACTCAGCCTGATTATTATTTTTTTAACCTTCTGCAGAAATGATTTCAACATTTCCTAAAATGAGATTACATTTCATCCTGGCAGATTTTTGATTTTCTCAGTTAGCGCCTGGCATGTCATGAACATTAATTCTTTTTCACACCGCCTCTGTTATGTCAGGTGGCTTTGGGTCCCCCCTTTGCAGCTGGAGAACTTAAGGTACGTGAAGAACCACGAGGGAAACGTCAAAAACTGTCTAGTAATAATTCAGAAATGCAGAAGGTTTTGATTCTCGTGGTTGTGCTGCTTCTTTCTGGTCATCCATATTATGAGAACACACATTCAACAGCCACTTATTTACCATAGTGTTGTCTGATTTTTTTTTCTTATTATATTTTTTTGTATTGCTATTGCTTTTTTTTTTTTGGTATTGTATTATTGCTTTTTCAATGCAGTGTAATTTCTTAGTATTACAAAGAGGGTCTTTATTAAAGGCATCAGACAACTTACAGTGGATAGAAATTAATACATACGACTATGATAATTGCAAAAAATAAATTCCATGTGACAGACAGACAGAACCACATGACATTGCTTTTTGGATAGCAGTCAAAGGTGGATTTTCAGGACTCACAAGCAGCATCTCGTCCAGAAATATCTGTCACTCTCTGGCTAGTTTTACCATCAAGTAAGATGTTTTTCAACAACAGAAAAACTGAATCTAGCAGCTTGAAAGGCCTTCAGAAACCAAAGAACTGGAAATCCCGGGCTCCAGTTTTCACGTAAAATATTGTGTTTTGGTGCAGCTGGCGCAACACCACACCGGCAGCTTTAGGAGGAATCGCACAAGGGGTGAGGAAGGGGCTTCCCCTTCTGTGTGGGAGCTGTGGGGAGTGGTGTGAGCCCACGCGTGCCCAGCTGGGTGCACTGGAGCCTAACCCCAATAACCCCAATCTGCTGCGGAGGGCATAGGCTTAAGTGTGATGAGTGTCAAATCCCCCAAGGAAGCTGAGGCGTGATGTGGCTGGGCTGCAAGGAGACCTTTGACGTGGTCCGGTGTTTGAGGATGGAAAACATGCCGGGAATGCCAGCAGCTCTGCTATATTTATCCATAGCAGCTATGACCTGGAGAAGACCGGTCCCACCACCTAGGACTGCGGTGTCCTTGCTTGTGCTCGCAAGAGAGGTGGGAAAAGGTCTGAAACCCTGGCTTCAGCTGCCAGCTTTGAGCTATTGGGCTGATCTGTCACGTGCTTCATAATCTGCCTCTGGCATCTCATTTTTTGGGCAGTTTTATTTACCTCTAGACTCACTTAACTCTCCTTCCACCCACCTTGTTGAATGTCACATGGATATACGTGCTCACCAACATCACTTCTGCTCCTTGGGAGTGCAGGAGGCCATCCAGCCGAGGCAACTGGAAGGTCTGAGATAGCTTTCAAATAGCACCCAAATTCAAAAAGAGCCGTGTTGAATTTTTTTTTTGGCCAAATCTAGAGTTGCTTCACCAATCAATGTTTCTTAACATCTCCAAAATTCAGAAACAAAACTGATCTGAGAAATAACTGCACCCCCTTGAGTGTTTTTCAAGTGGGGCACTCTAAATGCATCTCTGAGGACCAAAAGTCCGAGTTTTAGCTATGCGGGCTGTCAAGGCTGAGACCTGAGGAGCTTGGATGCAGCATTTGGGCTTTGGAAGGTAACCACAATGGAAATCACACCATTTTCTGTCCACGGGGGCCTTGAAAGAGGCCTTAAAAATGCTTTGTGGAAGGCAGGGGCTCACATGCCTCTTGTCATGCATTATACCTGCTGCTCCTGCCATGTTTCAGTTATATACAAGCAAAATTATCAGTAAAGATCTGTGCTGAAAAGCATTTTGTAGATGAAGATGGAAATACGTCGTGGTTCCTAAGCACGAGGTAATGCATTTTGCAGCGTGCCGCTTTGCAGGGCTCTCAGCTCCAAGCCTCTCGTACAGTCCCAAAGAAAAAGAAATTGCAAGGACATCTCCATTTATTTGGGGCGCGAGCAGCAGATGTATAAATAGAAACCGTAGACTGTGGCAATTAATGTCTGCATACTGAGCGAAGAATTGAAATATTATTTTGTCCTACATAGTTTCAGCGCAGTTTACATTCCGTTGCGTTTTGTTCTTAAACAAGCCCGAGCCTTTTTAATAAGTTATTTGGGGCGACGGTTGTGTTCTGCGTAGCGTGGCACGGGCTAAAGCTGTGTGAAAACGGGGTGTTGAGCTGCAAACGTGCTTGATCGGGCTTTGGGGTGCGAATTGCAACGGGTTGAAGTTGGCAAAATGCTGGCTGAAGTTATTAAATAGAGAGGGGAGTCCCCGTGCTGGCAGCCCAGCCCTGTCTCGGGAACGGAACTGGATTTGAAGGGAACATCTGTAATGCCCCTGAAATGGTTAATGAGCTTCTGCCCTTTTTATAGATGAACTTAGTTTGGCTTTCAAATCAGCATTTGCTGCTCTTCTCCAGCTGAGCTGATATTCGTGGCAGAGGGAATTTGAGCTCACACCTGTTTGAGCATTACAAGAAACCTAAGAGTGACTTCCTTCAAATATTCACGGAGAGGACAAAATGCAATTTCTAGGAAGTTTTTCAGCACCAGGAAAAACATCGATAGGCACATTTAAAGGAGGGGAGGGATCAGCAACAACAACAAGCTGGCGTTGGTTTGTGAATTACTTAAAATCTTGATATTTTCCAGGGCTGGTGGTAGTCACGTAATCGGGGAGCACACACTTAAAGGTAGAGGCGTGCTTCTGGAGGACGCGGCCGGCCTGGACGTGGAAGAGATTTGCATTACAGCTGGAAAGCATACATGTGGGAAAATCTGTGAAACAAAACAAATTTGTTGAATTACTGGGTCATTTACATAGCTGCTCCAGTCATGGTCCGTTAAACAGGCAAAAACAATGGTTTTGTTCTGCTCTCTAGTTAAGGCACAGAATGTGTAAAACAATGCGGAGTTAGCGGGATAATTAATGATGATTCGGGGCCTTGCTCTTACCTTAGGCCCGAGCTTCGCAGCGTACAGAGACGTTGAATCGAGTAAGGCGTTAGCTAAATAGGGTCGACTTCCTTTGTTTAGGGCCTGGCGCGTTCTCCTCCAAAAAAACAGAGAAAGCTGCAACTGCCTGGGCTAAGCGCCGTATTTCTGGAGCAGATTTCTTCCGAGCTTTTTGTCTGTAACCTAGGGCACGTCCGGGAGTGAAACGTATCCCGTTGGCTTCTGCAGGAGGACGGGATTGTCTCGTGACAAAGTCGTTTTTACTTTCCCGGTTGCATTTTTAATCCTCTCTCCCAGCTCCTGCTGCCAGTTGGTGTGCTGGTGTCTCTATTCCCGTCCCCGCTCTCCGGCACTGCTCTGGGTTTTGCACGTTTGGTCAGATGCACAGAATATAGAAAATCAAATATAAAAGAGCTCGGATGAAAATGATAAAAAGGGTATGACAGGAGGGTACAGTAATCCTCCGCCGCATCATGCCAATAGATACATCTTGCCATATGGTCGGAATTAAGGACAGCACCAGTTCTCACACTACACGAGGCTGCTGGTATACTAGGTCCGTGCTTTGATCCTTGTACCATGTGAAATAAAAAGATATGGAGCATGCATTTAACAGGAACCATCAGTACTTTAATTAGATTATATTTCTTTTTAACTAAAATCAGAGTCCTCCAAGCCGTTGCGTTACTTTGCAGACTTTTACTATGTGATTGTGGTCTGAAGCACATTCGATAGATCTAAAAAGAGTGCAGAAGGGAAAGCGATAAAGGAGGGTATTCTGGGGAGCAAACATGCTGACTGGGTGTGCTGAAGCAGAAATCAGGCTAACTATCAAACACTGCAAGTGATATTGTTTGGAAAAAGCAGTTTTGATTCCTGGATGAGGAAGCTGTGTGGTTAGATCAGCAAGAATTTAGTTACAAGCATTTTTAAACTGTTGTTTAAATAAATTTTAATTACGGTGTTTAGTTCAAGCATTCATATCTTTCCTACTCTCTCTATTTTCATGTGTGTTATATCCCTGGAATTGAAAATGCCAGCTTCTGCTTCTCACAGACAGCAACTTCTGTTTCCCCAAGTACTTCCAGGACAATATTTTTCCTTCCCTAAATGTTCCCATTCCCATAAATCTCCTAGGGAATTATTCCAAGGCCGGTTTAGACCTGGATTTGCAAGTGGCTGAGATTACAAATCCCCCACGGCACGGGAAGAGGCACCTGAAAGATAACAAAATCTGACGAGATAAGAGCTTATTTTAGGAACTACTACGTGAAGGAGTTTGCAAGTGTCCATAAAATTTGGCCCAGTGGCAGTGCTCTACGTAATCAGTCTCCATTTCAAGAAGCAAAGACGATGCCATGTAAATACACACCATCAGTGTAAGGTGGGAAACATCAAGTGCTGCTCAGAGAATGCATGGAATGAGGTGAAGTGTTAAAAAATAATAACACGAAAGCAAAGATAAAGAAGGGAGAGACTGGAGGTGAGGTGAGGATAAATAATCACGAAAGATTATTGCAATGCATAAGGAAGAAGAGGTCAGTAAAGTAGATTTTAGGACCTCTTAGAGATGGAAAGGGTAATTTATTGACAGATGATGTAGACACTGCTGAAAAATAAATGGATTTCTCGCCTCAGTGTTCACAAAAGAGGATGGGGAACAGATGCCAGAATCAGATATAAATTTCCCAGGAGAGAGTCAAGAAATATTGAAGGAAATAGGGATTATTCCAGAATGGGTGATCACACGGTGGGTGAGAACATCAGTAGATGGATTAAACCCTGTAGAGGAGCCATCACTGAATGCTTAAATAAGAAAAGAGAAAGGGGTATTTAATGCTGTGGGGTGGGGGGAAGGAGGGATGAGCAAACCCAACAAACCCTCTCTTCTGTTCCTTGGTGTCCTCAGCTGTCCCCAGTGGTGACCATCGAGGAGCTCTAGTTCTCTGTAGTGGCATGTTGATAAAGTCCTTAAAGGACAAAAAAAAATAAGTTTTGTGCTTGACTGCTTCAGTCATTTTAAAGTAGTTTTAAATACTTGGAATATTTTTTTTGGAACGAAGAGTCTGATCTCCACAAAATGTGCCGTCCTGGATGGAAAGGGCAACCATGAACTTGTGGCCACCTGGAAGGAACGGCTCAGATGGGTGAGAAGCCACACTCGTGGTCTTCTTCAGCGCGGATGTTAGGAGAACAGCAATTAAAACGGACGGATCTGTGGATGGAGGGGAGAAAAACGAGGCAGGCTGAAACTGAACTTAGGTTGTCCATCTGGCAGAGGAGATCCTCACCATTTGGATACCAAGCTGATTCAGCAAAACCCTTCTTTTAAAAACCTCGCAGTGCTTTAGAAACAGAATCCAGATCAAACAAGATTTCCCCCCGAGCAGAAGTTGCCCTCTGGTCCTTTGGAAAGCTTTTGCAGAAGCCCAAACCCTTTCTTCTGTCCCCCGAGTGGAGGCTCACCCTCTTCCCGAAGGCAGCTGCTGGCGGATTTCCTCTGCTGCTTTCTCATCCCTGCAGCTGCAGGGCAAACGTTGCAGCCGAGATCCCCTTCTGCCTTCATCTCAGCTTCCCCCCTCGACAGATTTGCTTTGTTTTTGTTGGGGGACACCTCCTACCTCCACCCAACCTCTTCGGTGGCGTTGGAGATGATGGTGAGCGGGGGGAATCTTTGAATGGAGACAAATCATCTCGTAAGCCCTGCTTTGTGGACGGAAAACCCTCAACTGCTTCCAGAGCCTCTTGCCTGTAGCCATCCACCCATCTGCATTTTAATTCCTCTGACTCCGTGTCACCCTCCTGGCCGTGACCAACTAGCGTCCCTACTCCTCAGTGTCCTAAATCTTTCGTAGAGACACCTTGACCCTCTCTGGTAAACACAAAATTCAGCTTTCCACGCCCCTAACCAAAATTTTCCGTATTTTTCCAAAATTTTGCAGCACTCCTGCCATCGTTAAGTCCATTTTGTGCCTTTTTGGTGCTGCTGGATTCACGGCGCTGCCATTTTAGCCTTTGCATCTTTGAGCTTCTCTCCTCCTGTAGTTGGAAGAATTACCAGAAAGTCCCTATTGAAACGTTTCTGCTTTTCTGGGGAATAAAAGCCTTTTATCTCCCCCAGAACCCTTGGTTTACACTCAGAATATTCTTATTTTGGGTCAGAATGTGCTTGGAGTGGGGGTGACCCAGCTGAGCCTTGCTCCTTGAAACGGCCCGTCCCTTGCAGCGTGTTTTGGTCGCCTGGACTTCACCTCTCGGAAGGGCAGAGCCGTTCTTTGTCTAACTTTGATATTTTTTTCACCACGCGAAATGGTTTTGATCACGTCCTCCGGAGCTGTCATCGCAGCCCGGCCGGTTGCGATCCCCGTGCCTGCTCATGTGGCGCACACCTGTAACATGTTGGGAATGGAGCGGGCTTTGAAGCTCGACTCGTTCCCTCATCAGAGCCCGCATATTTCTTCCATCGTGTAATGAGATTTGCTGATGATACAAAACGGGAGGGGAGCGGGCTGCACTTAAAAGAGAGGCAATATAAAATCCAGCTTTGGCCGTGCTCCTGCGCTCGGACGAGCCCTGCCCCGGCGCGGAGCCTTCGCGCACGGCTCTGTAAAGCAATAAAACCCCCCCTCTCCTGTTTCTCCTGCTGCAGTTTGGTTTTAATGCTTTAAAACACGGAGTAAAATAATTACTGAAACGCCGAGGGAGAGCAGAAGGATGAGGGGAGGGAGGAAAAGATGGGGAAGGGGAAGGGTGACGTGAACCTGCTTTTTCTCTGATCCTTTAGAGGAGAAGCAACGCCAACAGCAAAGCGAAAGGGAAACCAGGCTCAGCTCTCAGGGCTGTCGCAGGGACTGGTTCTTGAAATATTTTGCTGCAGGTAGGAGCAGGCTCCGGTCCCCGTGTCCTGTTCAAACTGGAAGGGACCTCAAGGTGAGGCGGCTCCGTGGTGCGTGTAGGCTCGTGGTGCTGGGTAATGGACAGTCAGACCCCAGGACTGATGGCAAACAGTCCATCAAAACCTTCACCCGCGTACAAAACAGGATTTTTTTCTTTCCTTTTTTCTTTTTTTTTGAGCTAATAGGCTCAAAAAAATAGGCTCGTGAGCGAAGGTTGAATAAAAGTCAGAGGAAACTATGTTGGCACTTCATAAGGGACGAGCGAGGCCACATCCGTAATCCTGCGCACGGTTCTTGTCACCTTATTATTAGAGCTGTGTAAATCTGGCAAGGATTTGTATTTGCCAAATATACCTCTGGCCTAGATTTGGGCTTATATTGGGAATTCAGGCCAGTTTTAACGCCTGTGCAGTTCGTAATTTTTGCCAGTTTTAAGCAAAATAACAGGAAAGAGGATAATGAAGGACAGAGGAGTCAGGAAAGCAGAAAACTACGAAAGGCAGGAACTGGAAAAAGAGGAGAGGGACAAAGGAATATGGAGCCCGTTCCTTCACTTCCAGCTTCATTACACCCCTGCCTTAACAGAGCTTTTCTCTTCCCTTTCGTGCTTCAGCGTTGCTCTCTTTGAATTCAGAAGAATTAAGTAAAGCTGGGGTTAGGGTTTAGGATCTGCCTTCCCCGAGGGCAGTGAATTGGATCCGAGTGGGCCAAGCAGATCCCAGAGCAGCCAAACATCCTCTGCGCTCGGGGCACTCGAGATTTGCCACCTTCTCCCTTTGGCACCTTTCTCCTGGGGAGACCGACGAGGGGATGGGGAAGAGAACGGGAGTGTGAGAAGCTGCCCCTTCCTCAAGGTCACCCAGGAGATCAGAGGGAAAACTGGAACAAAACCCAGCAGCAATCAGAGCAAGAAGCGCTGGTTCTGCTTGTGGAAGTCCTCGGCGCACGTCCGTGACCATATTGTGCTGGGAGGCCACCAAAATCTTCGCTTTTAAGCCCAAGATGCCTCTGCTGCTCCTCCTCTCGATGAATCGGCGCTGAAGTCGGCCGCGCAGGTTTGTAAGGATGAAAACGCAGCAGGTATGCAGAAGGTACCCGTGGGGTGAGATAAAAGGAACGCTGAGAATTCCCCCATTTAACGAGGTGAAGGGGCTGCCCTTGCTGCTGTGGGGCTTTGGCAGGAACTGCATGCAGAAGTTCTTAACCAGAGAAAATAACACAGGGACGTGAAAATGGCCAGCCCTAGACCCAGATCTGAGATAAAACGGGGGTGTTTTGGTGTTTGCGGGTTGCTCAGAATTTCCTCTCTTTGCGCACTTTTGGCTCCCCGCGTTCTCCGTGCCGGCGCTGCGGACAGCATCGCAGAGGGCTGCCGTGCTTTTCTTTCAAAACATCCCTTTTTGGATCCGTTTTGTGTGCTGTTGTGACTGCGCGCTTCTCCCTTCGGAGGCACGTGGGAAGCCGCTATGTTTTCATCCCTTTTTGACAACATCCAAACTCGCAAGACTCCCGTGCCCTCCCTCACCGCCTCTCGTTGTAGCAGTGCTAAAATCTTTGCTTCTCCACTGCCCCAGCCTCCTGCCAGCCCGCGGCGTGCAACCTCGGCTGCTCCTCTCAGCAGCTCTGGCACGAGGCTGGTGGGGAGCAGAAACCCGGAGGAGCCACGCCGCAGCGCACGGCGATCATTATTCCCCAGGTTTTCGGGTTTACCTGTTGTGCTCGGCGCAACAAAAGGAACGAAATCTCCGTAATTATCCGGGAAGGGGGAGGAGGTGGCGTTTTAGCCCCTTTGATCTCCAGCCGCAATAAGCTCGGCGTTTGGAAATTCGATTTGAAAGATTCCGCCGCGCGCATCTGCTTTGCGCGCCGCGATTTCTTTTGAGCCAGAAAAGAGAAATTTATTAATGCAAATGTACAGGTTCTGTTTGTTGGGAGGGGAAGAAGCCCGTTCAAAACACGAGTTGAGTCTCTTTCTTTCTAGCACTAGAAAATCTTAATGGGTACAACGGGGTGTTAGTGTTCTGGAGTTGATACCAAAGTTTTGGGGGAGCAAGCGGACAGCAGAAAATGGCAGGACACTTCTGGGAGATAAAATACATGAGCAGTTGCAAGGTGTTAAGGACAAGAATTGGGGCAAAATTGAAGAGAAAATTGAAGAGAAAGGAATTGGGGAGCGGGGCTTGCGCTCAGTTGCTCTGCGGATGCCCAACGCGCCGGAAAATGAGTCGCGCCTTGCCAATTGAACGGGATCCAAAATTCAAGGTAGATACTTTTCAAAACATTACTTCAGAGATGCGACTTGTGCTTCTCGAAGCTCTGCACACAAACCCAGGGAAGACGGGTTGGACAGCGAAGCGGGTAGGAGATATACCTTGGCTCTAGTAGATGTTCCATCAGAATTTCCCCTCTGCGCCTTTTTTTTTCCTCCTCCCTGTCAAAACCTGCCAAACGGGAGCTTGGTCAGCCTGCAAGAATGCCGTATAAATGAGAACGTATATCCTGAAGCATATGTAAAGAAACCCTGAGCAGTCTGGGTGACAGCAGAGAGCTAAAATAAACCCGAAAGGTTCCGTTTGTTTGTTTTGAAATTAGCCCCTTTTTGTGCTTTGCGACTGGAGCGTATTGTCAGGATTTCAATGCCATTCATTCGGCGTTTCCCTGGCCAAGACCTTGCGTCAGGTGAGCCTCTCTGGACCAAAAGCATCCCTCAGATCTGTGCAGCCAGACAGGACGACTGCCTTGCGCTTGCTTTCAAGAACTCGGGGTCCACTCGATGCCATGGGAAGTGGAGACGTGGGCAAGTACCCATGGCGTTGGCTGGCACAAGGCTTTTGAGGCTTCTTTTGTTATTATTTCATTTTTCCCCATGTTTAGGAATAGGATTCACCCCATTAAGTTTATCAACACATCTTTCCTTCCCTCTCTGGTATCCCGTACGACTTGGCCATGGCTGGCTGGGGTTCCTGTTGCTCTTCTTGGGTTTCGTTGGTAGATGGGAAGCAATTTCTGCTGGCACGAGCAGAGGTGGCGTTGCTGCGCGATGGCAGACGGTGCTGGAGCTCAGCTTCCTAGCGGGGGCGATCCCTTGAATTCCTTCTCTTCCCCTCCAGTTGGAAGAGTTGGTGAGCGCTGCTCCCCGGGTGGGTAGGTGGAAGCTCCCCTTTTGTTGCAGTGCCGCCCTGGGCATTTTGGGACCACGGCACGGGGACCCGGGCACCCCTTGGTGTCCGTGCGCTCCTCCGGGCATCTCCGGAGCCCTCCAGGAGCATCGCGGCTCCTGCTCCCCTCCTTTCCCCTCGGCGCCCTCGCCCCCGGCCCCGCGTCGCCCCCTCCCCGCGCGGCGGCGCCGAGACAGGGCGATTATGAAGACGTCAGTCGGAGCGGAGGCAGGCGAGAGGGGAGCCGCGCTCCAGATGAGGTCCTGGGGGAGCCGAGGAGGGTCATTCATGTACGACCATGTGTATGTGTCTGACAGACTGTGAAATGGTGCGTTGTTGCGCGGCTGCGCTGCACCTGGGCCCTTCATCTGTGATTGATTGGTTTGGTCATGTGTAATGGTCCCATCTGCTCCGTGTTGTTTTTCTTTTTTTACTTATAAACACCGTTCCCAGCGGCTGGGAGAGGATGAGCTATGTTTTGTCATCTTCACTTACACTTTAGCTCAAAAAAAGTGGTCAAGGAGGTAAGCTCGAAAGTCTGTCCAGGCAGCACGGAGCGGGAATACTATTTTTTTTTTCCTTTTCTTTTCTTTTCTTTTTTTTTTGGCCTTTTTTTTTTTTCCCCTCCCGCGTGGAATTGAATCCCGACTGATATTTGACTCGTTCGTGAACCAGGAGAGACCCCAAACCGGCGAGCGAAGCGATTTGCACAAATCTGCCGATAGCGACTCTTACTGCAGCGAGGAGTTTTTTTGTAACCGAGCCAATACTTAATTAAAACCGCTGACATCATGGTGTTATAATTAAGCGTGGCATTAATTAAGCTGGAATAACGATTTTTTTTTATTAAGAGCCGCTCCAATTGTATAAGCGCGCGATCGGCAAAAAAACAAAATAATTTTTTATTAAAGGAGGAGAAATCCGGCCCCGCGCTCCGGCGCGCTCACGGCACGGCGCCGCCACAAGTCTCGTCCCCAGCACCAACTTTGGGGGGCTGCAGCGCGAGAGAGGGGAGCAGGAGAGGTTGGGAGTGAAATTTGGTTGTTTTTCTTTTTTTTCTTCTTTATTTTCCTTTTTTTTTTTTTTTTTTTTTTTTGCCCAAAAATGCTGATCGGCTCCTGGCATTCTGATGGCTAATTATGCATCGGAGAGCTTCGACAGCTGCATTCATCATCATAAAATGTAATAATTAATGACATTCCAACAAAGAAAAATATGCAAATGAGAACTCATTAGCATTTTCATATTCAGCTTTGATAATGCTTTTGCTGACAAGGTTGTAATTAATGAAAATTCATGTCGCAGTCAGGAGATTGGATCGGTTTCATTCCGCTCACAATTCCCAAATGCTTGCATTATGGAAAATCGGCGGCTCTGCCAACTTTTCAGGGAAGAAAAAAACACACACACACACACTAAAAGCACCAGATGCAAATTAATGGTAGGGAGCCTTTAACTCTTTAAAGTCTTCTCCCCCGAGCCCCCCTCCCTCCCCGAAAAACGTGAAAGCAAACCAGCAGCCCCCGTGCAGGAATAGTTGGATGCGCAAGTTTCGGGGTCTTTTGGAAGTAACTCCGGCTTTCTGCCCAGAATACAAAAATTCCTGTTAAACTTTTTTTTTTTTTTCTCTCTGTTTTTCCTTGTTCTTATACCTGCGTGGTAATAAACTCCGAGAAAACGAGGCTTCTCGAAAGGTCTGCTCTCCCCTGCCCTTCTCTAATTAACTCCACAGTTGTTTCTCCACCCGAGGCTTCCCAGATCCGTGGCATCAGCTGGATGCCGTGGCGATGGGCGCAGGATACGGCCCCGCTATTTCCTGCTCCTCAGAAGCCAGCATTCGCCCGGGTGTGTATAAATCCCTGCGAGGCCTCGCAGAAATGCTCTGCTCCCTTTTTCCTCTCTGCTTTTATTTTGGTTTTGCCATGCGGCCGCCCTCGGGTCGGGGAGCGCTGGTCGCGCCGAGCCCAGCTCCGGGGCTGGCAGCAGCCGGGATCTCGCTGGGCCATCACGGCCACACCAAGAGCCGGTCACACCTCGCCGTGCCACATGGGAAGCTCCGGTTTTGACAGCAAAATGACGGAGGAAGGGATGCGAAACACAGCCAGGGCCCGGTGGTGGGAAGGCAGCGACGCTCGACGCGCAGCGGCAGGGAACCGAAGCGTTACTTCGAGGGCTTGGGGCAGCAAAAGGCAAACTTGGGGCCCTTTGGGCACCCAGCCACCACCCGTGTGTGCTCCCAGCCTGCAGGTTTCTCACCGAAATGCCACTGTCCCTTTTGGTGCTGTGGTTGTGCTCTGTCCCCACGGCACCGCCGGGCGCCACGTGCCCGGTGCCGGCGTCTTCGCAGCCGTGGGATTTTCGCGGAGTGCCTTAATTTGTACTTCCCTATAGCATCGCACGGATTTTTTTTTTTTTTGGCAGAACTATTTCTTTAAAATGCAGCAGGCTTTACTTTTCCCTCTACTTTCCCTTTGTGCGGGCAGACTGCCCAAGCAGATGGTGTAATGTCACCTGTAAGCAAGCTGAATAGATAGGTTCATTCTTAGGTTTTCGAGAGCTTTTATTTCCTTTCTATACGGTACGACCATCGCTGGGAGCCTGCTCAAGATGGTGTTTCTTTTTTGTTTCCTTTTAAAGAGCTTCCTGCTGCCATCGGGCCTTTTTCTTCTCCCCCCAAAGTCTCCGGTTTTGGGCTCAGTTAAAAATCTGTGACTTGAGAAACTTTCCCGGGATTGTTGTAAGAACATCACAGGAAACCCTCGCCCATTTTTCAAAAAGCGTAAACGAGGAAGGATAGAATAAGTCAAAAACGCATTGAATTGTTCAGACGCACGCTGTTTTAATTTTGTAAATTCAATATTTGCTTTAAAAAAAAACAACAATTAACTACTTTTAAAAAGAACATCTTTTAATTGCTACCCATTTTTGTAAGCCCGGCTCTGCTGGCCCTCAGTCCCGCTCCTCAGTGGGACCCCCGTTAATACAGGTCTTAGTGATCCGAACCGGGGCTACTCTAGATAAGCCTCAAATTAGTTAATTTTGTACTAATAAGGAATTAGGGATTGTTTTAGTGAAGGTCCTGCTTGTATTATCATGCAAAAACTCCCCTCGACTTCAGCGGGGCCGCTGGCAGGAGTAGGGCGAGGAGATGGGTTTGCATTTAGAAAGCTGCAGAGAAACTCTGGGCATATTATCGGGCTTCAATACATTTCTACCACGCAAGCTCCTTAAAAAAACAATCGTTGGGGTTTTTATAAGGCCGTATTTGCAGGTTTATCCGTGGGGAGGAGCTGAATAAAAGATTGCTTTTTAAAATTGATGGTGAATGGGAAGCCACGGGATCTTGAACGGACTGAGAGAGGTGGTTTTGTTCTTGGAAGGAAGGGAGAGAAGCTTTTACATGTAAGCTTGCTCTATCTTTTATTTGTGTTTATTTGATGGTCTAAAATCCCGGGGTACTTGGGGGGAACTGCTCGGAGTTGCTGCTGATGGCAGCGTGCACCGGGTGACCTCTGGGAAGCCGGAGAGCTATAGTTGGCATTTTTTTTAGAAAAAAAAAATAAATCAGGCCCAGTTTAGCATCGTCTTTATTTTTATAGAAATTTCATAATTAACCTGGATGTTTTATGCTTCTAATTGATGCCAAGTTACTGGTTAGTCCACCAAAACCCTCCTGAGAAAATTTTTGGGAAGAATCCGTCTTCAGTACGATTCAGGAAGGCAAAAACTCGCAATTCCTCGTTGCTCCCAGTAGGAGCTGGGAGAACTCAACGTTTCTGGAAACCGAAGCGTTTTGGTAATAAATACGTATATTGGGGTGCAATTAATAAGTTGCTATTTCTCAGGAGGAAAAAAATAGAAAAAATTGCTCTTGGCTGGAGCGAACGGGTTCTCAGGGCTCTAGTGCCCATTGAGATCAACTGGGAACTTTTGTGCGAGTTTCCAGCCACAGGATCGTTCCACCTCCCCTGTACGGTCCCAAGGAAATGTCTTTAGTGCAGGTGAAGCACACAAAAAATAGGCTCGTATTCCTATAAGGCAGCCCCCGGTGTTTCGATGGCGGTGAGCAGCCCGAGGAGCAGGCTGTGAGCGTGCGGCTGGGTGCTGAGATGCTCGGGGCTGAGCTGCTCGATGGCAGAGTGTAGGGCTTTAGCTTCCCTGCTATCCCGAGCCTTTCCCGGTATCCCAAACCTGCAAAACGTGGACTCGGCTCCCTGCGAGGTGGCTGCGGTAAGAGGTTGGTCCCGTTGGAGGTGGGACACGGAGCCATCCCAACACCGGCACCATCAGCAGGAGCCCGCGAGCGTTTTGGCCTTGGTATCATCTCTCTGCTGGGTATCTTCTCTATTCTTGCCTCGTGACACTCGTGTGGGAATTCCCTTGTGGGGAATTTGGGGCATTAACAGCACGCTAGGCTCGTAGTTGAACTTATTCACAGATGCGTCAAGTTTTGTAGCAGATAGACTTAACTTCTTGATAAGGAAATAATGAATAGTTCCAGTATTTATTTTAAACTTTGCGTTCCCTTCTTTCAAACGTTTCATTCTTCTCTTTACCCTTCCCAGAGTTCATGATGAAGGGAAAGTAAATGCTTTGCTGAAGTTTTTATTCCATTTCATGAATGGCTTAGGAAACAGCCTGCTTGAAAACGTATTGGAAATAAATTTAGGGATAATAAATCCAGGCCAAAATTTCAGGGTTGTTAATGAAAAGTAGGAGTGGAGCACTGGCGATTGTATTTAAAATCTCTTTGGATCAGGTGTTGCTTTTACCATGTGAGGATTTAATTAGTAATAATAATGTTGCTCTGGGTTTAACGGTAGAATCTGGAAAACTCAGGTATCTGCCTCGTTTGCTGGTGAATTTAGCCATATTTCTCTTTCTGCCTACCTTTGATTCATTTATGCGTGTACCTCTATTGCTGCTGATAGCCGGAGAGAATTCAAGATGGAAGGGCCCTTCCAACCCAACCCATTTGGGGATCCTCTGATATTACGGGTTGTACCATCATGGAGCGTTGAGTTTGTTCGTATATAGGTGAGCAGCCCGTAAAAAATATGGAAATTGATTTCAAATTGATGGAAAGCATCAATTTGAAACCTTCGGCCTCTCGATGGTGGGAGTCTCATGGTTCGCTAGTACCAGGAGCGTGGTCAAGGCTTGTTCTCTACGTGAAATAAATAGTCCCAATAAATAGTTCAGAAACCCACATACGCCAGCCCCTGGGAGCACGACAGCCCCCGCGATCCCTCCCTGTCGCCTCTGACAGTAACCTTAAATCGTAAAAACACATTCTGAACGATGTGTGACTTTTTGAGAAGTTGATGTCCTTTTAATATGCAGGATCTTCCGAGGGAGAGGGGGGGCAAAAAAAGTCCCCTTTTTGAAAATGAAAGCACGTGCCGCAAAAGCATGCATTTATAATCAGAGGGGGCTTTGTTTCAGCGCCTGCAGTACGAAATGCTAAATCAATAATAAATTTGAGATCAGCAGGAAGAACTACAGCACCAGAGCCGTGGAGCTGCCTCTCTTTCAGCAGTGGTTTTGGTAATGGTCTTTGTTCTGCCGGCACGCCAGGGCTCCCATCTTCCCTTCACGTCGTGTTTCTGGCCAGGGCAGTCCCGAGCTATCGAGTTCAAAATGGTCACTGCTTGATCTATGAAAAAAAGGCTGTAAACATTTTGGGAATCTTTACATTTTTTCTGCTTAAATATTTGTTCCCGGTAGCAAGAACAATAGCATTTTCCCAAAAGCACAGAGTTACCAAAGACATTTAAAGTAATCTAAAAATATTTTTGCGTAAGGAATATAAAATGCTAATATATTTTGAAGGATTACGTTCTTCTTCCCACTGAAACTGGTGCTTTGCAAGTTCATTAGTGACTGCTTCAGTTAAGTGACCACCAGAATTCCCGTTAAGGACTGTTTTAGTCTCAGCTTCTTGAAATCTGAAAACAGGAACGCAGTTGAGCTTAAATTCAGAAAATAAGTACGTGTGAATAGCTCTGTATTTGATCTTCAGAGATGATCCTATCGCCGTTTAGCTACCAAGAACGTTGGGTTCCTACAGAGATGCTCCCAATGGGAGCTTCCGAGTCCCATCAATAACCCGTTGGCCTTGCACATCTGAAACTTTATGCTGTGTTGGGTGTTTGGGAAGTGTGTGCTGGTCCCAGCACTGGGCAGGACGGGCCCTTACTGGTAGCAAAGCTGGCTCAGCATTTATAAGGTCAAAATTAAAAAAAAAAAAAAAAAAAAGGATTCCAAAAATAAATGCTTAAAATTAGGTTCCCAATTCCAAGACCGTGGTCTGTTTTGGTTTTTCATGCACCAGCAGCTTCCACTACCACCAGTGACACTGGCTGGGATTTACAATACCCCTGGCTACGAGGCTTTAGTTCAATGCCTAAATAAGGACGTAGCTCTAGGTCACCTCCTTTATTTTTGCACCGTGACCCCAGGGCATTGCCCAAAAATGGTTGCGCAGTTATTTCTGCATATTTTATTTCTGAACCGTAGCAGACCTGCGTGATATTGGAACAGGATTATGACAAGTTCATAGAAGTTTTGCTGTCATCTTGTGCAGAAGAGATTCTTTGCAAGGACTTTGCAAAGTTTTTGGGAGGACTTTGCATTGCTTTTCTTCTAAGCGGTCCCTTTGTTATTTATGGCAGTGAAGACCCATAAGTGTGGCAAGGCAAATATTCCCAGTTCATGGGAACGCACGGCTCCCAGTCCACTGGTGTGTAGGTTTGGTACATCTGCTCCTTCCAAAGAGCTCGGGAATTTGTCTCCTCCAACGAGGGTAATTATGGGCGGTGAGTGTCTTGTGCCACATCATGGTTTGATCCTTGAACATGGTTTCATAATCAAAATGGGATAAAAAAGGGCCGTGGCAGCTGTGGGCTTGTACCTGGTAATCACTCCAAAGTGGATCTGGCTACTGGTGTTCATGGAGCAAGCATGGCCGTGATGTTGGGTTGTGCCCAACACTTGTAGGACGTGTAGGGTTCTACCATTCTGCCCCGTAGATCGTAAAGTCATGGACCTCGAAGATGGAAACGATCTTTTAGGTCATCGGTGCTGTTATCCTGCCTATGTAGGAATTCTCCTGACAAATAAGGGCCAATCTGGTGAGGAACACGGAAATGTGGTGGTTTGCGGTAGGATGACTGCTGTCTGCTCACGCCCACCCTCAGGTGTCTGAGTTGTTCTGTGGAGTGACGTTTCCATCGAGAACCCATCGCCAAGGCTTTGGAGGCATGGGTTTTCATCTTTTTGTCTTATTTAATTTTTCTTGGGTCTTCAACGAGCTACTAATAACATTTACGCTGGTTAATAATAGAAATGTCCTGCACTTAGCAAATGTACCAAGAATAAAAACCGGCTTACTCAGGAGTTATTTAAAATAACGAAGACCATAAGATTTCAGAGGAAATAATTTTGGTGAACCACCTGTTCGCGTACAGCTATTTTGGTGGACAAGGTAGAGGCTCTGGAAGGGCTCTACGAAAATTGAAAGGCTACGATATCTGAAATTTAATAAAAAATAAAGTAAATCAAAGTAAAGTCTATAGTCAAACTCCTTAATTGTGATGCATTTGCTGAGTTTCCCTCTTCCATCGTCGGCCCTGCTCTGATGCCATATGGTCTACCATGGAACATTTAACTTGTCAGATATAATGGATTGTCCTGGAAGCAGATTTTTGCTTTGAGCGTTCGGCTCCTTTCTTGCATTTCACTCTCAGCTCCAGGCTGCAGGATGAAGGATTGTGGTGGAAATGCAAAGAAGAGACACACAGTTGATTCCCCTTAAGAGAGTGACCTATATGCCACAAAATTTTACCCACGTAAAGAGGCATTATCCCTGTCACTGACCCTAGCAGGCTGCATGTCAGAACCATTTAAATTTGTCTGGACTTAACAGATTGTGCAAATGTTTCAGAATCGAGTGCTTAGGAATAATAAAGGCTTGTCATTTCAACTTAGGCAGCGGCGGCGCAGCTCGCGATGGCCAAGGGATGAGTATTATTTATTGTGACCTACATGTAACCTAAGCCGCCTGCCTTGTAGACCTTGTAAATTAAGTTCATCTCCCAAGGCTACCGAAACTTAAAAAAAAAATATATTGTCCGATAAGGAACCCGAAGAGCCATCACTCTCTGGGCTGTAAAGCAGAGGTTAAGGTTGGAAACGATCGTTTCTGCGGCTGGCCCAGTAGCAGTTAATTACCCAAATGTGGTCCTGCAGCAGAAAAAGGACATTCTTCCCCTTGGACCCACCTGGACACGGGGTTTAGCCACCCCCGGGACAAGGGACCGGGTTCAGCAGCCGTGCATGCAGTGCTTCCACGGGAGGAATCCGGAGCAGGAGCAGACACTACAAAGTTCTCTATAATGCAAACTTAACCAAGCGGTTTCTGAAACAAGCATGACAAATGACAAATTTTGGATATATTTTTTTTGAATAATTTACTTGAATTCAGTGGAATAAATCACATTGAAACTGTAGGTAACATCGCTGTCCGATTCTGTGGAGTAATTAAAGAGTTTAGGATAAAAATCTAACCTAAGATGCTCAATTTTACTTAGTGCAGCCAGTGTTTCACCTATAGAAAACAAAATATTAGTAAATCTGAATTTTGCTGTTCAGTATAGCACTCCTTTCACTTGAGACATCTGTATTGAGGAACAATTTTTTTTTCACATTAATGTTATTGTTTTCGCCTCTAGGAGTGGAAATTTTGAAGCTAAATCATCACCCAGGAGTGGGGGGAAATCCCTCTCTCAAGGGATTTTTTTTCAGCATAGGAATCACCCTTTCTGGATTAGTTTGCATGAGACAGCTTTATCATTTTAGCTCTGGCTCTGCCGGAGAGTATTTGTACTGCTGCTATGAGTTTGCCTGTATTCTCAGCCCCAAATTTTCCCTGAAACGATGAGGAAACGTTAGGTCTCAAGTGTAACAATCTTATTAGGGTATGCATGCCCTCTGCTGGATATTACCGACTGGAGACTGGTGGGTATTTCATGTGCTGCAATATATTTACCACATTCATTCCCATTCATTCCGTACACATATATCCCACGTAGTGTTTTGCCATAGACTAAGCAGCTCGTAGTTTGTTTCCCCTGCATACCCAGCCCGAATTACCCCATCCAAATTGGTTTTAAGCCACCAAAATCCTAGAAAAAAATAAATGCTGTTTTTTTTTTTTTTTTCCTTAAATTTCCTGCGCCGAACAATATTACAAATAAATAACAGCTCAGTGGGGATGTGTGACTGAGTATTTAATAGTCTAGTGTGCAATCACAGGCTTGGGTACTGCTGCCCATAGTTGCGGAGAGCTTGGGAAAATGGGGGAGAAAAGGGAGATAACTGGTTCTGAGACATCTACGTTAGCAAGTCGCCGTTCATCTTGGTGATCGGACCTTTGAAATGGGCCAGGACCTGCTCGTGGTTGTCACTTGTGCCCTCCTCTGGGGCTCGCAGAGGATGCTGCGGGGCCGAGTCCCCGGCACGGGGAGGGCCGCGGCCGCCTGACGGGCAGAGTCTTTGTTAATCGTGGTGGGGAGGTGCAGGTTTGACCCCCAGCCTGGAAGATAAGGCTTTTGATCTCTTTATCCTTGCTCTTGTCCAACATGGTTTGTTTTAGTAGCCTTTTAATAAACGCTACTAGATAGGGGGTGGTTTACAGAGGGAAGATTTAGAGCCCAGACTTGGCTGTGGGAAGGTTTATTGTCCTCTTTCAATTCTGTGTCTTTCATGGCCTCAGATCCTTATCTAACTTGTTTTAAAGTGATTCTGGTTTCATGCTTGAGTGAAAACCCAGGTTTCCAGATACCCGATAAGGATCTCCTGAACCGGTCCCTGAACAAATGATGAGGGATCGCCCCGCGGTATATTTCAATTTGAAATAGCTCTGGGAGGCTCACTTAGGATAAAACAATATCCAGCGCTTTCCATTCAATTCTTAGATATTGCTTTCAGGTCTGGAGCCTTATTGCAACGTGGTTTTTTTTGTCTCACATCTTTATGAAAATGCTGCCCCTCTTTATTACTCTGCTTCTTCAGTGCTGTATAATGCTTTGGGGTTTTTTGGGTCTGTAATGCCCCTGCCCATCTTGTGACTGTTGCATGCTCCGAGAATGAGAAGGGTAAATCACGGTGAGTAGGTTTTCTTAGAGTTTTTGTTTCTCTACAAAATCAATTTGCCCATTCTTTCCAGAATGATACAGGTGTTCAGGCTTAGATGATCATAATCATTTCCTCTAAGCTTAAATTCCGTGCACATATGAAAAGGAAGGGAGGCTGAGGGGTGTTTACGAAGTCAGATGCATCTTCACGATGCGAAATGAAGGATCCCTTCCCATGGATGTCCCTCTGCTGCACGGCTTTTGGGTTTGGTGCCCAGTCCTTCACTGCGAACTGTGACGATTAGGATGAGACCAGTCTTTGTGGGACCCAAATAGTGGCCACGATGGGGAGGACTCTCTAAGGTTTCCTTCACTCGTTAAACATTTCTTCAAACAACATTGAAATAAACATTGTTTTGTTAAAATACCGACTTTAAATATGAACATTTATTATTCTGGTCTCAATCAGTGCGTGCACTTGCGGTGAAAGACGGCGACATTCCTTGCCCACGGTGCCATATCCATCAGTTGCCCAATTGCACCGATGGCTCTGACTTGGCAATACCTTCGTGCCCTCTCCTTAATTTCAAGGTGCTGAAAACCTGTTGCAGAGCGTGTGATGTGCTTGGATTGCCGGGTTAGATGCCAGTCGGTCCCTGTAATGCAGCCGTGTCGTGAAGGCAAATCGGCACCCGCATCAAGCGTTCCTCTTGGAGGACAGCGCGATAATCTTTGCATTGATTTTGGTGGCTCTAGACAAGGACTAAGGGACTATTTTACGTATATCTGGCTGAATGTGATCTTCAATATTCTGCCTTCACATTCTTATCATTTCAAATGTAGTTTTGCCGCAGCTATTTTGTTTTAAAAGCACGCAAACAGCGACATCGCGTACTGCCCGGTAATAGATGCTATTATTTGGGAGCTTACAGAAATAGACGGAGCAATTTGCCTCAGTCTTTTGATTGGGGGCCAACATCTCATGAACCAAGATCAGCGACAAAAAAAAATAAAATAAAATTGCTCTCCTGACTGAATGTGCAGAGAGGGGAGCGTGGCGGGGTCGGGGCTGCCCCGTCCTGGGGCGCAGAGCTCGCGGGGAGCGCGGCGACGTGCGCGGGGCCGTGATGCCAAGCCTGAGTGCTTCATTCAAGCCAGCCATGATCGCTGTGAATATAATAAGCGATATGTCCGGGCACACGTAGAGGAAGGAGTTTGGCCCTAGGGGTGTTTGGGAATTAACCCTGCCCATTTAAGCAGGAGCACTAGGGCAGCGGGGGCAGTGGGAGATGAAGCACCACTTCTGCCCGGGCTCCCCTTCCGTTCATTCGCTTGTTCAAATCAGATCCGTAGCGTTATTTTAGTACAGGTCTTAGGATTTAATTTCCTTTGCGTTTTGATGGTATTGTTTAAAAAAAGAGAAAGAAATCTCCTTTTGTAACAGCACTTGCTCTGGCATCGTAACGTCTCTTTAAAAACCATTACTGTTTACTGCACATCCGTGTAAGTGGAAAAATCCTCTTTCATGTCAAGCAGATCTCTTTCTCCTGGCATTGTGCTACGTTTTGGGGTGTGATGCCATTACAATTATTGGGATTAATACCTTCCCTTAGCTTTGTCTCTAATTTATGGAGCTTCCCCGGATGAGTTGCTGTGGCATTTGGGCTATATCGCGCCCGGTCTTGCCCAAACTTTGTTTAAAATCTATTAGATTCCTTTCTTATTGTCTGTACTTCACATGGAGCACAAAGCAGAAATAGCTCATTAACATGATACTTCCATTACCATCGGGTGAGATGCTTTGTGATGTAAAATACGCTGTTCAGAACCTCGCTGAAATAAATAGGATATTTTGACTGTATATCCCATACCAGGAAGCGCATTACTGTTGGAGAAATATGTGTACATAACCTAGGTCAAGCCCGAGTTACTAACTGAGCCGAGCTAAGTAACTCTCTGCTGTGTAAATGTTGGCAGAGGAGAGATTGCGCCCGTACCCCCAGCTCCAGCACTTACTGCTCAGCCCCGCTTGCCCAAAACCGAGTCCAAAAAAAACCCTCATTTAATACTAAAAGCATTCTTTATTATTTAATTTACGTATCTTTTTTTTTTTTTTCTTTTCTTTTAAAGAACAGAGTACACAGAAGTTCTGGAAAAAAAAATATAATAAAGAAATTACCTGCTGGCTCCTCAAAAGATAACGTGGGAGGGATAGGGTTTTTTTTTTGTCAAGGTCAAAAGATTGCAAAGCCCAGGAGAATATTCCTGGAGGGCACAGGGTGCGTGTATTTATTTCCCTGAGAGGGAGCTGCTCGTAGGTGTGTGTGGGTATATAATGTAGAATAGAGCTCATAAAGAGTTTTTTTTTTCTTTTTTCTTTTTTCTTTTTTTTAAAAAAAAATTATTATTATTTTATTTTTTTTTTTACTAGGATAATTTGTAATGCAGTAGAAATTTTAACTTGGTTTCTATACGCTTCGTTTTTTCTGGATTTCAAATCTCGGAGGCAAAAATTAAAAAGAAAAAGAAAAAAAAAAAAAGCCAAGAGTCCTGCTAATCTGGCTCTCAGAGACAAAAGCTGCTGTGCAGAGCCAGTCCCTGTGGCAAACGCAGAGAGCAGAGGTGGTCTTCGTGCACACGCGTGGGCACGGAGAGGAGTCCTGCCCTCCTCTCCGCAGAGCTCGAGCCCTTCCAGCCTTGAGCAACCAACTTTGAACAAGCATAGGAGAGAGCTGGAGATCGAGGCTGAAGTCAACTGATCCCCGATCGTCATAATAATGCAATTAAGCCCTGCTCCGGCCAATTCGGAGCCATTCAAATTTCAATCTTTAATGCTTTTTTATTTTTTTTTTTCCAGACAGGTTTTCATTCTTCAATCTAACCAAGAACCAAAGCCCAAATGTAGGGCATCGGGAACCTGAATTAGAATATTCTGGTTGAACTCATCTCTAAAAAAAAAGATGTCAAAGACGGAATCAATGTAAACATTGAATTCAAGTCGTTTATAGAAATAGCTTCACTTCCTTTTTCTCTGCAGATGGAAAGAGTTGCCTCATGCCTCTCATTCTGCCTACCCAAAAAAAGACAAGGTGCCCTATCTCCCAGGGCAGGGGAATCGGATGACTGGCATTTGTGCTTGGGAAGTTGCTTGAATTTTCTACTTAATTCGATTAATTTTTCAAAGCGCACCATGGAAAGGCGAGTGGCTTCTTTATCGATTGATTGGCAATCCTGGGCTGCTTTTATTTTATTTTATTTTTATTTTTTTTATTTTTCGCAGTTAAAAATGCGAGCGGAATATTTCGGAGGCGGTGGGTTCAGCTGAGTGAGGATAAGCAGGGCTCGTTTCTTGAAGGATTGAGGGAGCACGGCCGTGAGACTCGGTGTGTTTGTCAGGAACCAGGAGCTGCATGGAGTTCTTTGTCTCTCCCGTGATTGGCATGCACGGTGGCAATTAATTCAATAGATAGATTTTATAGAGATACATTTACACCCCCGAAGTTGCTACCTCGGATGGCAACCAAAATGCCTTTTCGGCATCACCTAAAGGATAAGCGTGCACTTGGAAGTGATTAACCACCCTTTGTAGGTCAACTTCTCCCATGAAGCTCCCGATTCAATTGTCAGACCAGAAAGCCACGGAAGGCTACGGGGTTTGTCGCACGCGTGGAGTGCTGCTAACAAACGGCACGTTTCAGCATTTGGTCCTCTAGGTAGAAAAAAATTCATCAGACGTCTGCCTGGATTCGTTATTCGTCTGTATTTCAAGCTCCTTTTTTTTTTTTTTCTTTCTTTCTTTCTTTCTTTCTTTTTTTTTTTCCTTCCCCCTTCTCCTTTCCTGGCTCACGACAAAATATGACGGAGGGGTACTTTTCGGTTTTAAAATATGGACAGCGGTACTCCATGCAGTAAAAGACTCGAACGATTAATGCTACCCTTATGCCTCTTTTGAGTAGTTTTAGCCATGGGGCTTGGCACTGCCACCATTGTCTTTGTGCCAAAAAATATCCGCAGCGGCTGCCGCATTCTAGTACTAGAGGGGTTGTCTCGAAAATTCCGCAGTGAATGCGTCGGGTGTCTACATCGCCGTAGACGCTCTCTCTTTTTTAAAACATTAAAAAAAAAAAAAAAAGGAAAGGAAAGGGAAGGGAAGGGGGAGAGGGAATCTTTTAGCTCTCGGGAAAGGCGCAGCGCAGGCTGCGGTGCTCGAGCGCCTGAAAACGATGCATAATGTACAGGAAAGGGAGAAATTCAGGAGACGCTTTTGTATCTGCAGAGCACAAATAGTTGCTTAAAGAGCCTCCTCTCGCATATTATCAGCGCTCCCGCAAATTTTATTATCTGAAACAAATGTGCCAGTGAATTTGAAGCAGAAAATCAACATCAAGACTGTAGCTAATTTGAAATGGACAGTTTATACAAAAGATATTCCTCCCCCCCCACCCCCCCACCCTTCCCGAAATGAAGTGTCGGTACGAAAAGTATGATAATTTCATAATTACAGTGAAAATCCGTGTGTGTGTGTGTGTGTGTGGCTCTTTGGAACGGTTTTCTTGACTTTTTCGTGAATTTGGGGTTATTTATTCTTAATAGAGCAGGCAGATCCCCGGCTGCACGCGGGAACAACACCACCAAGGAAAGGCAATAAAGTTAAAGGCTTACACCCGCCGGATGAAATCGTGCTCGCCCGTGATCTCCAAAGCTATCTGCTTGGTGGTAAAAGTGGATGCTAGAGATGAAATCTTTACAAGGAGCATAATCCTAAAAAAAAAAAAAAAAAAAAAGAAAAAAAAAAAAAGTCAATCTCCTGCTGGCTGCTGTGCCGCTTTGGTACCTCACAGACTTCGACAGAGTCCTGGACGAGTGCCCATTGATGTCATGGAAACACTCAAATTACTGAGAATGATTCATGTCTATGCTGTTCTCTTATCCTCCCCCACACAAATAGAAGTAGATTTTAACCCTGACAACTTGTAATTTGCAGCGGGTTTATTTTTGTATCGGGATAAATATTTTTTAACAACTGAAATTAAGCCCAGGCTTGCCTGTGGCTGATCCGATAGGGAACGGGGGCTGCCGGCAGCCGGGCAGCGGCGCGAGGAGCGCGAGGAGCCCCCGGCGGGGCCGCGTGCGCCCCTGCCCCTCGCCTCGTGGGGCTGCCGCTTCGCCCCCTGCCCTCTCGTTGTGCCAGCAGGCCCCGGCATCGGGCTCCCGATCCCAATTTCGTTGCCGTTTCCAGCTTGAATGATCTCTGCGGAGTGCTCGGAAGCCGAGGGGGTGATCCGGCATCCCCCCGCGGCCAGATCCCGGCGCTGTCAGAAGTTAGCGCGGGCGCAAAACGGCCCCCGAACCTCAAATAAAGCACAGGGGTCCCCCCCGTGTTTAAGCACAGGGTTTAGGTGGCGAGCAACAAAAGCAGGAACAAAAAGAGGGGCGGCCAAGCAACAAAAGGAAGCTCCGGGCTCGGATTATTATAGGGGAACGGTAGGGGTTTGTTCCCAGCCTCTGTGCCAGCCTCGCGGCCGGCCCCAGCCTGGTGTGGCTAGCGAGGAGGTGTGCTCGGCCACCTAGGTGTGCTGGGTGATTTGGGATCTGAGGTGAGCTCTCCCGTCCTTTGTCTGTCAGTCTGCCTCCCCGTGGGCTCTACGGGAAATGGGGACGGCGTTGGGAAGTCCCAGCAGCGGCGCTGCCAGCCCTGGGCACGCGTGTGCCGCTAGCCCCGCGTCCCCATGCCCCTGGAATTGCTTCTGGGACCATCCGAGGCTTCCTGGAGATGTCCAGCGGGTGGCACGATGCTGTCGGGGCCGTGTCTTGGGGTGTGGGTTCATTAGGGCACGGGGTGGCACTGGGGTCGGAGGGAGCATCCCGTCCTGGGGCACTCCTGGTGCTCCAGCCGACGGGACCAACTTGGATGTCAGGAGTGAATTTTTTTGCTGCCTTCTCGGGTGTTGTGTGAGATGATGCCTCCCCCCGCCGGGATTATCCTCACCATAAGGGTGGTCTTTTAGTGTCAATATGTTTTGTATCAGCCCTCTTGACTGCTCTTTGTCTCACTAGCACGTGGTGTAGCGCTACTCAGCCGTGACTTAATGCTCTGCAGAAACCACCTCTTCCCTCCTCGGCTTTGCTCAAGCCTGGCCGTTCCCACCTGAAAGACCCTTGATTTTCCTTTGCAAACACGCCGTAACCCTACCGCTGCTGCACGCCAGGCCGGCAGGGAGGCATTTTAAAGCCTTCCTGGGGGGGAAAAATAAAAAAAGGAGAGAGTGGGAAGGGCGACTCGGGGCTGGCAGAGCGTCTCGGCAGCCGCTGGGCCCCCGTTCAAGTCCCCGCGCCGCTGGGGCGGCCGCAACTTGGGCAGGGGATGGCAAATTTCCAGCCCGGTGTCCGGCTGCCAGGTGCTGGGAAGGAATTTCCCCGTCCCAGAGATTGATGGAGGGGCTGTGCGGGTGCCCCCCGGGGAGAAAAGGGGCAGCACTCGGCATGGGGCTGAGCGGGGGCTCTCCGCATCCCGGTTTCTGGAGGTGCGTGGAGCGGTGCCGCGGGGGTTAGGAAGTTTCTTGCACGTTGCCATCCTCAGCTGGAGAAAACCTGAATCCCTTTCTGCTGCCTGCGTGCATTACGCAGCCAGCAGGGCCTATTTTACATAAGTAAACAGCACTGGGAAACGTGGGGAGCGTGGTGGAAAACACTCAGAGCCGCCGAGGCTGGCTGTTTGGATCCGTTACACACCTATTTGTCTTCTCTTTTATTAACAGGTAAAACAGAAAGGGGCTCGTACTCGTCGTATGGAAGAGACTCGAATTTACAGGGTTGCCACCAGGTAAGTGGAAGGCTGCTGAGCAGCGAGGTTGCGATAAATGCTCCGCGAAACGAGGCTCGTGGCTGCAAGTTGGGCATCCCGGAGACGGGCACGGCGAGGGCTGCGAGCGCGGGCTCTGTCTGCCTCCTTTAAAGCTCCTGCCCGAGCCGTGCTGGCCAGGATACGGTTCCTGGAGGCTGACCTAACACTGGCCTGGTCCACGCTGCTGCAAACTATTGATTCTTGTCCCCCCCCCTGTAACAATGCTGCAGTGTTTTTGGCGCGGCGGCTCCTTCCCAGCAGTGCAACTCCAGGAAAGGCACCGCAGAGCTGGTGGCGGCCCCCAGCTTTGGATGGCTACCGCAATAAATTATAGTTTTCCTCGAATCTGTATGATGTTGTGTGAAAACAAGGTTGTATTGAGGGATAAAAATGTCTGTGAAAATATGATTTGTTGTCCCTTTTTGTTTCGGAATTGTTTTTGGCTGGAAGTCAAGGCCAGCAGGCTAACAGCAAAGCCGTCTCAAGGGAAGCATGCGTGAGCTAGAAAAATAAGAGTAGTTTAATTAAATAATAAAATGCCAATGTAATACAAAGGTATAGCATGTGTGTGTGTGCCTCTGTGCACTTTGCATTTGCATACTTTTAAGTCTCCAGAGAAAGTCTGAGTCTAAAAATACTATCAATAGCCTCAAGTCTGTGCTTTGTTTCGAGACAATTGATTTTTTTAAAAGACACTTTCTTTTTAATTTCGGTAGCAATATTAATCATGTGTTTAAATTCATTTTGCTCACGAAGAGTGCCAGGCTTCCTTTTTTTTTTTTTTTTTTTTTTTCTGAGCGCGGCAGCTTCTGACTTTTGGGAAAGTATTGAAAGAGTTTAATGGCCTCCTTAATATTCAGAGCTTTCCGCTGTTCAAATATGCCAGGAGAGAAAAAAAAAGTAGGAATATGGGGATGCAGTTGGTTTTTGTGTTTTGAAAACAAGGCTAGGAGCTGGCAGGACGTGCTGCTGCCCCCAGCGCTCGCGTGGCACCCGGGGTCTGTCCACACATGACTTTCAGATTTCACCTCAAAATGCACCTTTTCTTCGCCGTCTCTCGGTTTTCTTTCAACCTTCCTGTATTGGAAAGGGCTTGTAATACCCCAAATAAGTCAGAAATGAGTTCAGGATGCCTTGTAGAGGCGTTCGAACCGAAACCTCGCCGATTCCAGTAAGCAAATTGCCTCATGGTGTCCACAGAGTGCTCTGCGGTCCTGTAGGGTCAGCTGATGGAGAAAACTTACTGCCCCGCCTACCCTCTCTCCTTTTTTTGGGGGTTTCACTCGTGAAAAATTGAAGAATATTAGGTAAATATTGCAAAAGTAACACGAATAACAGAATTTCCAACCCGGGGAATTTTCTTTCTGCCCATGCATCCGCTTTGCTGAAGTGTAACGGAGAAGGGGATGAAGCAGATGACCAATGGCCAGCCGTGAAGGAGAGGAGCTATTTCTAAAAATAAGAACCTCTTGAATTCCTGAAAGGTACAGAAGGAATAATGCTGAATGCCAAGGCTGGACCATCTGTTGTCTGTTCTCCAGGCTGCAGAACTATCAGGATCCACCAAATTATTAACAAGCCTGAACCTTCAGGCTGGGAAGAAAATTTCAAAACCGCAAAGTCTACTGCGAGATTTCCGGGACGTGCTTTCGTGTGTGCTGAGAAAGATGAGCTAACCTAGACAGGAGATGCTGAGGAAGAGGATATTTGGTCAATTCCGAAGAAAATATCAATGGTGATGACACAGAAAATTAAGAATACCCTGAAACCTGGAGTTTTCAGAGGGCCCTGTGCAGCGGGAGGAGTCGCGTGCGCTCCCTTTTCCGAGACCCAGGAGGAGCGTGCAGATTTTGTTGATTTCTGAAAGGTAAATTGCTACCTCCAGATGTGATGCATTGCTCTCTGTAGATGAGTTCCTGGAACAATTAAGGAAAACTAAATACCTAACGATATTGAACTTGCTACCTATTAATCTTCTGGTACGAAAAAAACCACCAACCCCTCTTGGTGCAGACGGCAGCGGTGAGCTGAGGTTTCCTCCCCGTGCTCCTCTCACACCAAGGAGAAGAGGTCGGGCACGCGGCGAGCCATTTACTCCAGGCTGGGTTTTATTCCCGAGCCCAGGGCCCAATTCTGCTCTCACGGAAAACTGTAGTAAATACAACACTGATTACAGTGGGAATGGAGGCAAGCTCATCTTGGGAACCATTTAATTCCATTAGAGAGAAGGCAGCGAAGAAACATGTACCCAAGTTGTTGTCAAGGCACTTTTGAAATACTGGCTTCATTCGAGTTAATGACAAAAACCTCATTTCGTTCAGTCAAGTCAGGATTTTGTGTGTTGTCTTAATTCTGCGCTACTCACCATCTCCCCACAGATCCATTTTTTTTCCTTATTGGGCTGGTGTGGGGGGCATTAGCAAGGCAGTGGCATTTAACAACGCGCTCCTGTTTTATCCATCTAACTTTATCCTGGTTCCGCGCTTCGGCTTCCCAAATGATAGATAAAAACGTTACTTAAATAGCACGATTTAAAGATAAAAGAGCGTTTGTGAAACGTTGATTTATCTTTCTGCCAGAGGGTCTGGATATCCAGAATATCATTGCTAGACTATCGGTAGCGTGTGCTGCTTAGTGTAGCGAGGATCCACTCATCGGTTAATAAATAGGCGATGGGGCCGACTTTGAATAATCCAGGGCCACCGTGCTTTGCTGGGCAATGGTTAATTCCCAAAAGCGCTGAATAAAGAGACCTGTAAAGTGAGCTCGGTGGCCAGAAAGCATCCACCGTAGATTTCCAAGGCAACGCATGAGATTGTCTGGGGGAATAAATTAAGAGTTCCTGGCCGATTTGGATTACGCCTTTTTGGCAAGTGCCGAGTGAAGGACGTTTGGCATGAGGTGCTTTAACTTCAAGCAGAACCCCCAAGTCCTGGGATGACTTGTTTTTACTATTAGGAAAGTGAGCCTCGGTGTTGCTTTTGGCTGTGCTGGTTTACTCGGTGTTGCAGAAATACTCCGAGGCTGGCTGGAGCCATCCCATCTCCAAAGCTGGGTCAGGAACGAAGCGTTAAGGTAAAGCGAGTCGAGTTACACAAGCTCTGCCAGTTTTTGCTCTTTTTTTTTTGGGTTTGTTTTCAAATACCTGCTCCCAAAACGTAATAAATCCCGAATGAGATCATATCTGCTGGACTTCAGCTTGACTCAAGGCACGGTGCTACAGGGAAAGGCTGCCAAAGGGAAGGCCACAGGCTCCCTCCTGACCTCCTTGCTGTGTGCCCGGGCTCCTCTCTCCTCTCCATCCTTCCTTCCCTTGCTCCCCCATCTCTCTGGAGCATGGTGGCAGGGAAAAAAGGGTCACACATCATGGGCGAGGGGGATCCCAGCGCGTCCAAACTCCACGGGACTTGGCGAGCCTGAGAGGAGTCCCTGGCACAAGCCTTGGGTTTTAATTTTTGAGCGCTCGAGGCTCGCTGAGCAGAGCAGGGGGTGTTTATAACACACCTTAGACAGGGATTTTGTACGGGGGCAATGGAAATATTGCTGGAAAACTCGAAAATGAGCATAATGGGGATGAAAGACCGAGGCAGCTTCTGTGGCAAGTGCGTGTGGATTAATTCAGCCCAGCTGCCCGTGCCTGTGTGCCCACGAAGTGTGTAAATCCTTGCATAATGGCGTTCTCGTGCTGAGGAGGGAATGGCCAGAAATAGCGATTGCCCATTTTCTTTTTTTTTTTCTTCCCCAAGTCCTGGGACTTCCTTTTTCTGCTGCGAATTATTGAATTGTTGCAACATCTCTAATTATGTGAAGAGGAGTCCAAGCAAAGAGAGAAAGGGAGGGGGGGAAAAAAAAAAAAGAAAAAAAAGAAAAAGCAAGGGGGGGATTATCTTTTTATCTGCCATGTACTTTTAAAAGGCCCTTCTTCAGTGCTTCATTCAGCACGAGATTGAGCCTAATGCATATTCTGAAATCAGGCTTCCGACTGAAGCCACTGCAGAACAACTGCTGGAAAAATCACCCTGGTAGCACATTCTTCACTATCTTGCAGAGCGCTTTGGGGTTTTGTTTTTGGGGTTTTGCTTTCCTTTTTTTTTTTTTTTTTTTTACTTTTTTTTTTTTTTTTATGGCCTGACCACATTTTCCTAGTAAACAGTAAAAAAAAAAAAGGCAGCTCTCTGGCTGCAGCCAGGGAAGGTGTGAGCAGGGGTTGTGTGCGTGTCAGCGCACAGCGCCGCTGCGCTCGGAGCTGCTTCTCATTTGTACTTTGTTCAGGACCGGCAGGGCAAAGAATCTCTGCGGTTTTATTGGGATTGTATACAATAAGTTATTAAATTTCATCTCTGTAATACACCTGCAGTAAAATAACAAAACATTACTGCACTTAAGGAACATGTGTGTGTGTTGCAATGTTCCACCCCTCCCTTCCCAACAGCTGCTTACGGATTTCAAGATCCATTGTATGTATTCCCTAGAGCCCACCTCTAATAATCGAGACACATCTGCCATTGCAGTGTTATAGGCATATGTAGTTTTATTGAAAACTATACCTGTATAAAAAAAAAAATAAATAACTCCTACCGCAATTAAATTGGCAAGCTACCTTTTCTGCAGATCATATTGCAGACCTCTGGAGACGCAGCGAGTTCATTTGATTCTTCTGTTACAAATCACTTAGTAGTTTTTTGCTTAGTCAAATAACGAGATTTCCTCGCGGTTTGATGGCGAGATTCCTCTGCCTATAACAATTCCTCCATCCCTAGAAAAACACACACAAAAGCTATCCTAAGATGATAAAAGATACCTAATGTACCAAGGAATGCGGGTCCTACAAAGTCTATTGCTAATCCGTTTTTGTGATGAGATGTGAAGCGCCAGTACCCTTAATAAACCCGACGGTGCTTTGTTTATTTGCTGTTAAATATTTGGAGTCTCTGACCTCTTGGCTGGGCAAAATGTGCTTACCAGCCACAGCTGCGTAGGGATGCGATAAATAAAAATTAAAAAAAAAAATAAAATTATGCTCTACTGTAAGCACAGCCTTTGATACTTTGATACCAGCTAACATCCTGGCTACCGTGAGGTCTGTGATCAGTGGGGCTGGGAAGCAGCGCTTCTCCTGCTAACTTCTGTGGTGATTTATAGCTGGAGAAGGTTCACCTCTTGTCATCGTTTGTGCTCCAGCATCTTGCTGTGGGAGGTGGAATCATTGCTTCTGCTCCAGAAATTAGTTCTAGCGCCCATAAACTATCCTCCTGTGATCGTGGGCACGTTGTGGACTAATGTTTTGGATGTTACAGCACTAAAATAATGACATAAGAGATAAAATTTCCATGTTAATCAAATGTATTAAAGGAACAGACTTAAGTTCAGATGTCTGAATGGCTCATTTAGCAGAATTTCTCATGCATCCAGAAAGACACGGTTTCATTGTCCATATCATAATTGAAGAAATGCTAAAACCCAACACTGCAATTTAGTGGTAAAAGGAAGTGCTTTTCTCTTAGCCCTTTGGATCAAATGTTAAGCTGAGGGCTATTTTGTTGGAAGTGAGCATTCCAAGGGCACCTTTCTGGAGCTTATAACCTGGCAACAGAATAGCACTGCTATTTGTAATGTGCAATAATAGGTTTATGTTGTGGTTGAGTGCTAATAGGAGCTGGGTTTGCCTTTGCAGTCACTGCACTCTGACTTTCCGTGCTATCGTCAAGGCGATAAAAAGGGGAGTGATGCTCGCCCGCGGTGGTACCACAGCGAGCTGTGACCCCGCCACGCTGCACGGTGCTGGTTCAGGTCTGGTCAGGGCTTGATGGAGGACCTCCAGCAAAAAGGTGGCCTGCTTTGACCAATTCTGGCAATTTGCAGGGCTCAGAGTTGAGTGGTGAGTGCCCTGGCGTGTCCAAGGGTGACAGCCGAGGGTGGTGGCCTTGGCATATAAGGTATGGCTTGGCGACTTTTGCTGATCTAAATGCATAGAACCTAAAAACCACCCCCACCAACAAAAAATCCAACCCATCCATGCCCAGGTGGGTCTCGACTATCACCCCCCATCCCAGTAAAAACCCGTTTGCTGGTGTTTACGTGGAATTTCCCCTCTTTCCAGTTGTGCCCTTTGGGTTACTGGCCTGCGGGGCGTTAAACTCCAGCTCTACCTGGCCATTTTCAGGAAGCACGGCGAGACAAGGAGCTCGTGTGTGCATGCACACAAACAGCACGCGTGGCCAGGCTCTTGGCAGCTCCCCGTGCAATAGAGGCGATTTTAAAATTTCTTTTCTTGGGGTCTGTAACGCTGAGGAAAGTGTCGACCTCTTGTCGTTGCCACAAGCCCACGTGGCCGTTTCTGTAGCATTCTCTGCGCGCTGTCGCATTGCTCATTTCCAACAGACCATTGCCAATAGCCTTTTTACTGCCCAGAAGTTACTCCGCGCTTCCACCACCCCCTTCTGACATGTGGTTACCTGCTGCTTTGCAGGGGAATGAATAGCATCTTTAATCACACTTAATTACCATGCGGCTGCAGACAGGAACTTCACATACAGAACAGCTCAAGATGGAGAAACGAGATCTTTCACAGGCACGGATAGACGCAGAAGGCTGATTATTAAAATAAACACTGTTTTCAAAATGTATGCTACACAAATTTTGGTCGGGATCTGTACTTTCTAAGAGAGCTATTAATTCACATTTATAAGGAATAAAATTCGTCTCGTTTTGCAAACTTCTTTGCAGCGTTTCTTGTTGCAATTCAGACAATCTGCAAGTTGTCCAGATCTCCCCGAGTTTCGAAACCTAGTGCATCTCTTTTGCTTACGCTTTGCATGGGCTGATATTTATATTTTAAGTCATTCAAATTAGTCAGTAAACAGTCCGGTACGTGTAAACACCGAAAAATCGGTGTTTTAACAAACCAATGCCATAAATTCAGACAGCAGACATTTCTTGCTGCATTGGCTCTAGAATTTTTTTCACCTGTTTCACTGCATACTCCTCGGGAAGGTCCAGATAAACACAAGCCCATGATCTGTATATTTTTAAGAGCTTTCCAGTAAACTCTCACCACCTGATTTTCACAGAAAGCTCTTTAACTTCCTCCTCGGTAATAACTGGAGGAAAAAAAAAAAAAAAAGAAATATGTTCACATCCCCCTTGAAAGACCATGTTTCAGCACTGCAGTTGCCCCTTGGTGTCTGGTGCCAGCCTTCACCAGCAGTGACCTTAGAGGTGGTTTTCCTACAGGAGATGATGCTCTGGCCGGGCTTCTTTTGTTGTGTGATTTATTCCTTTGCTTCTTGGCTTAAAAAATAGGAGCAATTTCTTCTGACAAGTAGAGATTTCAGGGAATGGATGAGGATATGAATCCTAGCAGCTATTTATGTATGGAATAATTAAAAACAATGACTAAGTTGTGCTCTCATCCTGCCTAAAAAAAGAAAACCCGCTGATACCTCAGACACACAAGCACCATCAAACGGCTTTGGAGTTGTCATGGAGCGTTCCTCACTTCTTTAGGAAATTCTTTGTCTTCTCACATCTGAAGGTGCTTCTCTAGCTTGTTTTAATTTAGTATTAAAGTAATTCTCAGAAAGAGAAAGAACTGAATGACAAACTGCCCGGGGCAACACAGCGTGGGACATTCCAGGTAAATGGGATTTGGGCTCCGTGTCCCACCTGTGTTGCCTATGACCCTTGGGAGCCCCCCAATTACCTAAAGGCCTTTCCTGGGCCTTACGGGGCCATTCAGAGATGCGAGGCAGAGGGGTGGTCAGAGCCCGCGAGCAATTCCCGGTATTGGGTTCACTGAATCACCCCCCGGGAGCAGAAACCCCTATTTCAGCGCAGCCGTGCCCGACTTAGGCCATCTGTAGGCTGGGGGCCATCGACCAACGACTTAGCAAGGCCTTGTGGTGTGTCTTTCTCGCTTCCCCTTTCCTGTTTTGCTTGATTTTCGTTGTTCCCCTTTCACAGCCTTTTTTTTTTTATTATTTTTTCCCCTGTAACTGTCTTGTGTTTTGCTGCAGTCTGTGGCTGGTGTGAGCACAGAGAGAGGAGGAGGAGGCTTTGTGTGAGGGGCTGGACATGCTCCTCACAGGTGGAGGAGTGGGTCTTGAGCCCCGTCACACCTCTAAAATGGACATTGTTTGATAGATTACACAAACGATCAAACTTTTTGTGTGAGGGAGTGGGATTTTTTTCTCGCTTTCTCAATCCTGTCGGACATTGGTGCCTGCAGGTCAGCAGGACAGTGCGTGTGGGCTCTGGGACAGCCCGCCAAAAACTTGGCATTTTTGTAAAGTTCAGTTTTTGGCTCTTGAAAGTATCAGTAAGAGGTGGTTGAAGGTATCAGTAGGAGGTGGTTAGTACCAGCCACGTGCTGGTGTTTGTGGAGGATCAGCCGAGCTCAGAGGAGAGCCATGGGCCCGCGCCTGCCCACCCACCAACGTGCCCACTGCTGACCAGGCCACACTCCTTGCAGGTAAACTTAAAATACCTCCCTTGGCCTCTCCTCCAGTCAAACAGTGCAAAACTCTGCTATTTCCACACTTGCCAGCTCTACAGGCCGGATATTTTCCAAATTCTTCTTATTTCAGACCTGTTATTGTTAGGCTGGACGCGTGGCCGCATGGGCTTCCCTCATACCGCCCTCCTGCTCTCTCATGTCCTCGGTCTTATTTACCTCAGGAGCAGCATTTTTAAAGTAGATTTCCCCCCCCTCTGGCTTTGAAAAGTGCCAAACACATTGTTGGTGCTTAACAAATAATAAATAATAATACCCCAGAAGCCAGGTATGTCTTTATGCCTTCGCAGCAGATGAGGTGCATGTCTGCCAGGCATTCAAGTCTTGCTGCAGTATGTTTAGCAACAATGGAGAAGTTAATATTTTTATTTTGTTTTGAAGTTAATGACAGAATATAGCCATCTGTCTGCATGTTTATAGGTCTTTCCATTTTATTTTTTAACTGTTTTCCTTCTTTGAAAATGGATCCTGCTTGACTGTCAGGAGATTATTATTTTTTTTTAAGAGTAAAGATATAAGCTATACGAGAGGTAGAATTATGGATATTTCCTTGCCTTTCAAAAGTATCTGGGGAAAATGCATATAAAGTCAAATAAAAACCAACGGAATCACTGAAAATATAACTCACTTGGGTATTCCTCTGTTGGTTTTTTACATCCCACTGTAATATACAGGATTACCTTTACAACATAGACAGTGGATAACAAGGTACTGTGACAAATACAGTTTTTAGACAGAGATTTTTTATTCTTTAATGCAATGTGAAAAAAAAAAAAAAAAAGCCAATTAACTGCCCAACACATTATAGTCATCTACAGAGAAAATCAGCCAGAAAATCCCCCTTGCTTTATGGCCTTAGATGAGGCTATCTTGCATCGTCACGGAGAGTCACCTGCATCTTGTCCCATGTCTTGTTGGGAGCAGAGCTCCTCTGCCTTTACCTAGTGCCCTTCCAGTCCCTGTTGTCCCAAACACTACCCAGTAGTCATGTCTTGGTTCATTGCTCCCCTTTTTGGAAGGCTTTGGTGTTGAACAGTGAGAATTTTCCATGAGTCCTTACTATTTTCTTTAAGATATATATTTCCTCTTAATCATTTTTTCAAGTTTTATTCTGTGATGACCAATCTTTGGCAGGCTTTATAAAATGACTCATTTGTAGCCCAGCTTTGGAAGACTTGTGAGAAAGGACGCTTTCAATTCGTGCTCTTCCAACAGCACCAGGGGAGTGTCCTTCATCTATGGTGCGACCACGGCGCAACATGCATGGAAATTTCTACTGCTCGTGCGATTTATGGGCACATCCTGATATCATACGATAGACTTCATGTGGTCATACGCACGTGGAACAGCACAGACAATTTCAGGATTGCAAGTGTACAAAAGGAAATCGCCGTTGATGCATGTTTTGAAGTAGCCCAGCGAGGACAAGCGAGGCTTCTTCCTCGCATATTCTTGCCACTGGGTAGGGCAGCAACGATGCTGTGCCAGTGTCCTTTAGTTTTCCAGTTTCTAGAATCTCATTCTGAAGCTGGTGGGATTCACAACGTTTGTCGTGTAACTTCTGCTGGCTCTTTGCTTTCTTTTCTGCTGCCTTCCTTTATCGGTTGCGTGCTGCAAGGCACGTCGTGCATCTCCACGGGGCGCTAGGTGCAGGCGAGAAGAAAGCAGTGTCTGTGAAACGTTGCTCTCTCCGCAGTGCTTCTGTTTGGCCTGGTGTTTCCTTTCTGCCAAGGAGCTTAGCTTAGCGGCTTTGGTTTATTTGTAAACGATGTCTTGCAGATAAACCGAGTCCACATTTTGTGACGTTTGTCCCTAATGGCAGCCGGGAGGGATGCTGCCAGCCCTGCTCCACGCCAGCTCTTTTCTGCATCTTTTTGGCTAGGAAAGCCTTACTAAACCTTGTATTGATGGTGGGAGTCAGACTTTGTAAAGAAATAAGAGAAAACCCAGGTGGGGACGTGTCCACAGGCAGTCCTTTGCTGACTATGGGCATCGATACCGGCCTGTGCAGGCATTTGCTTTGAGTGGATGGCTCGTGCTGGCTTCCCCAAAAGCAGCAGTATTGCAGAGCAGGAGCAAAGCCTCTCTCTGCAGCGTAGGCAACCAAAATGCTGCCTCCACAACACAGAAGATCCTCAGCACCTCTTCCACGCAGAAAGGAGGGAGGAAATGCAGCCGTGTGATAGCAAGCAGGACACGGAGCAGGTCTGCTCTCCCCTAGCTGCCCCAGATGCCCCCTTGGAGGCACCTAAGTAGGCAAAACTGCATTTTCACTTGAAAGTGCATTTTCTGAGCTAGCTGCAGGGCAGCATGGAGAGCTGGCCGGGTGGCACGCTCTGCTCTGACTCACCCAAACGCCAGCTTGCTATCCTTTCACCTGTGTCAGCACAAAAAGGTGCTTTTTCTTCCTGCCCGTTCCTCAGAGCAGCTGAATTTGCCAATTTTGTTGTTGTCGCAGGGCAATTCTAATTTATTTATATTTTTTTGGTCCTGTCTTCAGCACAAGGTGACCTGAGCTTTGCAGACTGTACTTGAAGTGAAGAAGCCTTCACGTTTTGTTCAGCCACAGTTATACATCATGTGCGGGGGGATCAGTTTCCATCGGGCAGCAAATGTCTTAGCTACGTGAAAAAAGACCCTGAGGAGCAGAGGGAAATTTGAAAGCAAGGAAAAAGGAAAGTTCCTGTAGTTTAAGCTCCACATTCGTGCCGTTGGTTGGCTTTATGTGTGTTCGCATGGATATAGAAAAACAAAAAAGTGATGTTACAGCACCGAGAGGTGGCTGGGGGGACCCGGCCACCCCTGCCCTCCCCGCGGCGTGCATGGGCTGACGGCGAAGCCACGAATGTGATTTATTTCCAGCTTGTCATGTACCGTTGGGTCCCAAGCCCACTTCTTCCCCCCAGCTTCCTTTCCAACGTGTGCTTGAGGTTTCACTTCCCTGCGCCTCACCCCAAGCAAACTCAGGCTTCTTGATGTGAACGTGGGGATGGAAACATCCTTCCCAAGCCCCTGCGAGTCCCAAGCCCTGTGTCTGACATGCAGGATCGTTTGAGGAGCTTTAAATAAAAGCTTTTAGTCTGCGGACAGCTTTTTCTTTTTTCCTACAAAACCTTGCTTCTGCCCTAAAAAAAAAGGGGGAGGGCGTTGTTTATCTTTCAGGCTGATGAATAGTAATAAGTCTGAAAATAAAAAACAAAACCACGCACTCACACACACATCCTCCGAGGCGCTTGAAGTATTTAGCATGGGTTTTGTTATTTTTTTTTTTTGGACAGGAAGTTTCTTCGGTCTCTTAGATGTCTGTACGGCAACTTTTCTTTGGTTAAAAATATTACTAGCATAATTTCAGCAAAAGGCCGTTTCCCAGGCATTTGAACTTCTGTAAGCCTTTTTCTCTGTGTTCTCCCATTCAAAGGGAAAACAATAATTATATCATTAAAAATGGGAATTCAGCCACCAGACACCTTTTCAAGACTGAGGCGTGTCAGGGTATTTTACCCTGCCTGAGACAACCTGAGCCAGGATTTTTGTTGTAAGCCGTTTGTAGTCGAACGCTTACACGGGGAAGAGTGATGATAATTGACTTGTTAGGTTAACGGGGCTTTTTTTAGGGTTTCTCATAAGTTGCCAGCGAGAGCCATTTTGAAGCGAGCAGCAGTAGGACACCCTCACTGAATCCTGTTGAAGTGCTTACTTGAACTGAAAAAAAGCAGAGCCCGGCGAAGGAATTCCTGCCAGCGAGCCTTCGGGATTTTTTCTCAGGGAAAAACCGGTGTAAAAATGTCCTTCTCCTCACAGCGTTGGCTTCTGCGTGTCATTAATCCTCCCTGTCTCCTATCCGTCTCTGGGAGATCTCTGGAGATCCACTCTGGATTTCCGCGGTGTTTGGTGGCAGATTGTTCTGCGCTGGATCTTCTCGGGCACGGGCGCTTGTGCAGGGCCCCGTTCTTCATGCTCTCAGCCACATCCAGCTCCTTTCGGGCACGCTGCTGTTTCCAGAAGCATTTCCCTGCTCGGGGAGCACATCTGCAGGTGAGGACGTGGGCTTCGGTCCCGTGTGGCACGGGGACAACCTTGGCACCTCGGCCACCTGCAGCACCGGGGAGTCACCAACTGCATCATCCCGTCCCCTCTGGGCACAGCCAGCAGCACGAGGACTCTCCAACCACGAACCACTGCCCATGGACTTGGACCAAAGTCTCCACTTGCCTCTTTCATCCCGTTTTCCCCTGCCACCCTCACGCGCTGGGCGCTTTTGGGATCATCCCCAGAGGTGGCACGGGGCAGCCCCTTAAACGTGGCTGTTGTAAGGCTGGTTTTGGGAACCCGCTGGCATCGCCGTTTGGGCTGTGGCAAAGGAGCTATCTCCAACTCCAAGCACTTCCAGCAGAAGCTGCACAGCAAAAAAAATAAAATAAAATCACAAACAGAGCAAAGGCTGCATTTAAAAAACTCCTTAGTTAGGAGGAAGTCCCTTCTTCCCTTGATTTTTTTTGTGCCTCGCACTTGTTCAGCTGAATCGCTTTTTATCCACGTTTCCCCGACCGCTAGGAAACGAAATATTTTCATTCTCCTGAAGCTTTAGAAAAAACCCTGAGAACTGTGCCGTTGATGGCGAAATCATTCACTGCAAATGCGAAAGCCGGGATCGTTAATGCAGACGAGTAGCTAACCTTTCGTGGTAATCAAGCGGCGGTGTAATCATCTGAGTCATCGTGCATAATGGTGAATAAAGGCAGGGGAAGAAGCAAACATACGAGAGTAAATGTGGGGAAAACGAGCTCAAAAGTTACAAATTTTTTTTTTTTTTTCTCCTGCTCACCTGGAAGAGATGAGGAAAAGGAGCGGAGAAGAAATTGGAAATATGCTGCTGGAACCACCGAACAAACTTGAGAAGTTCCTTCTGTTGTGCTGCTATTAAAAAAAAAAAAAAAAATTGGGAAAAATTTCTCCAGAAAGCTTTAAGCCTAAAGAGCGATTTTAAATTATGCAGATGAAGAGAAAGTGAAAAAAATAAAATAATAATAATAATAAAAAAAAAAAAAGTAGAGAACTGCTCCTGATGACATTAATGCACGAGGGCTGGTTGAACATGAAAAATGAGTTGATGATACCTGCAAGCGTTTTTCTCGAGGCAAAGGTCAGAGTCGAAAGCAAAGTGCTGAGCACCGCGCGCAGCCGTCTGAAGGTGCTGCCCTGGAAGGCAGAAGGAACGAGCCAAAAAGGTTATTTGCCATCAAGATGGAGCAAAGAAAAGAACCAGAGGAAAATCTCTCCTGCTCCGTGCTCGTGAGCCTTCCCCAAAAACCAGAACTCGGTGAGAAACGAAATCTCGCTGCGAGAAGCTCCTTTGTTCCCTCCAAGCCCAAATTTTTCTGTAAATACTTTGAAGAATTACGCTTGGTTGAGCAAAAAGGAAAACAGTACCTGAGCTCGAAAACATCCTCGGTGGAACCCGAGGAAATTGTTGCTCTGTGTTTGCCATCAATGCTTTGCAATTTACACTTGGCATTAGAGAGGACTACTGGACATAAACGACACACAGAAGATTTTTCAGAGAGCTGCCAAATTTCCAAAAGCCAAAGAAAGGAGTATTTGTAGGAATTGGACAGATTACGAACAGATGCCCTGATAGTCACATGATAAGTGGAAATTTAGTTTCCTAATTTGATTAAAAGCAGAGGATTGAAATCACAGAAGGAAGTAACCAAGGAATGATTCAGATGTCTATGCGGCATGACTTAGTTAACTTGACTTAAGTGAAAATTCATAAAGCGAGGGGAGGGCATGGAGAAGGAGCCGCGACCTGGCTGAGGAGATGCACTGCGGCATCCTGCGAGCTTGCGAGAGGAAGAAGCAAACAGAGCGGTTGCAGTTCAAAATCGGGCGTGTTGAAAAAAAAAAAAAAGAAGAAAAAAAACAGACCTCCCGTTCCTCTGTTTCGGCATGAATTAATGTGATTTCATCAAATTTAGGTTGCTTGGGGTGCACTGGGTGTGGAGAAGGCCAAGCGAGGTGGTGGAGGCGCGGGTAGCCGGCGGGGGAATGGCCTGGGCCACGCTCCCTTGGGCTGGTGTTTGGTGGGAGCACCCCAAATTGTGCCGTGGGGCTCCAGCACTGAGGGTGACTGCATCCATCTCGGCTTGAGCTCTTTTTTTTCTGGAGGAAAATGTGATTTGATCGCAGAACGGGGAAAGCAAAAAGGTTTTGGTCTTCAAGGGTGCACGGCCTTGTGATGCGAGGGCTGCTGGAACAGCAGGAAAGTGGCCGGGCTCTTCTTCTTGGCCAAAGTGCCCGAATTCTTCCCGTCCATGGGAAGTTTATTGCAAAAGGAGCTTGCTTTTCCATCCATGCGTTTTCCCGTGCGGAGCGGGGACCATCTGTCCCGCGGCCCCCATCCCTCCGCCGGGCTGGGGAGCGGCGAGCGGGGCTGCAGCTGTGTGCGGGGACGCTCGGCCCCGAGCGCCGCGCACAATCGCTTGGCAGCCGTTCAGAAAAGGAGCTTAATCTCTCCTCCTCTAAGCCCGTTTTTCTCTTCCCTGCGACGTCCCCGCGATGGCGCGTTTGATACCGGATCAAGATGCGGCAACAAAAATAAAATACAAAAATCTATCCAGGTTGTCAGCAAAAAAAAATAATAATAAAAAAGGCCCTTTCTGAAATATTTTTTTCCTGCTCAGTTTTATCATTTTATCAGAGGATTTTGGATTACGGGCTTCGAGGATCTTTACCTTTAATCTGAACTGATGTGCTGTTAGCGAGCGGCAGCGCTCTGCCGTACCCTACCCTCACCTGCTTCTACAGTAAAGGGGATAGAAAACAATTTTTAGAAATCTGTTTCCTACCCACACGGGTCTGAAGCAGGAATTGAAGCGAAACGCTTCTTGGCATCCGGGTGATTTTGGTTGGAGGAGCAAAACTCCAGGTTGGTAATGGAGCAACGTTTGTGTTTCTCCAGGAGGGGTAATATCGCATCCATATGGATCTTCCTTTGCCGGAGCAGGCGCGCATTTCCTCCCCATCCAGCTTTCAGTCTTTGTCTAGTTATTCAAATCTGGGAGGCAGGACTCACTGGTTAGTGACTTATTTTACAGATTACCAGAAAGAAGACAGGATTGCGTGGAGCAAAAGGCAAAAACATGGCAACTGATGAAAAACACAGCCGCGTGCCTCCGCGCCATCTTGCTCTGTTGCGTTTCTTTTCTTCTGGGGTTGGGTTTTGCTTCAACCTACCATCCGACTGGCAAATCCCGCGCGTTATTCGCTTTGTTTATGAGAAAACAAACAGGCTGCCAAGTGTACAGGTCCGCGAGCATCCGCCGGCAGGGTTTGTAGAGCTCGAGGGTTCGGAGTGTGTGGTGGCTCGCCGGTTGCACCCAAAGACGCGCCGCTACGTCGAGCACATCCACGTGGCGAGCCCCTCTGTAAAAAGTCTGCTAGGAAGCTTGACCGACGTAACATTTTGGGGTTAAGCTCATCTTTTCTTAGTGGTAAATACCAACTTTGATGCCCAATAATTCACGCCGCGCCTGAGACCCAATTGGGAGCAAACGCAAGCTCCAAAAGCTGGGTGATCTATGGCCCCGTGGCTTGCAAACGTTTCATCTTTCTCTTTGTTGCAGGCCATTAGCAGTGTGACACGGAGGCTGAGCAGTAATAAATGCCCATTGTTCCTTCTAGGAGCATCTCGGAATAAGTACAGATACGTTTTTTAGCCGACTTTTCCTCCCTGGAGCGCTCGCAAGGTCCCCTTAAGCGCACAACCCCACCTCTTTTTGTAGCCTGTGCCAGACAAAGGAGGGCGCTTGGGTGGTTGGGGCAATTTGGGGGTTCGGGCTCTTTTTGGGACCGAATGAAGAAATCAGCACACGACACTCAGGATGGAAAATTTGGGAGATATGTTTGAGAAAACCCAGTCTTTGTGGCAGCAAGAGCTTCTTGTAGCCGAGCTCCTGTGCTGAAATCACTGGGAGGTGGACACGTAGCGTGAGCCGGGAGCGGGCTCCGCACGGGCGCTTGCGTGCGCCCAGCCCGGCCGTGGGGAGCCCCGCGGGCACCCCGGTGGGTGCCAGCTCCAGCCGCAGGTCCTTGAGCCCATCCAGGGCATCCATCGCCCGCATTTCAGCACCTACCTGCTAGGTCAAGAGGAAGGAATAGTCATTGTGAAGTGCAACTAGTGGCAACGAGAAGCATTCGATCACGGAGCAAACAAAAGGCGGGCAGCCCGTCGGACCGGGGCATCTGTTTACTCCTCATCTAATAACGCAAATTTGGGATCTTTTATTTTTTGTTTGTTTGTTTGTTTGTTTTTCCCCGTAGAAACCTCTGCATCTTTTTTTCTAGAGAGAAATGTTTGGATGAAAAAACAAAAACAACATAGGGTATGTGTGTGTTTTCTGCTCCTGAAGTGAATCTTGTTTAAGCTCCAATAGTTTGCAAACGCTGTCTTAGAGACTTTTTTTTTTTTTTTTTTTTTTTAAATCAAATTAAATCTAGTAGGCTGGGTATAGGAATTTATACAGCTGATGGCTGTAAGTCTTTCAGACTCCCCGACATATGGATAAACCATGCACAGATTTAGCAGGTCTGTCTTTATGTTAAAACGTATACGTGATAAAAATATATGACTGCGTCGGATTTTTGTGGTTAGCACTGTTTCATTCTGAAATGCTCCGAGACATTCAATAAAATCCCGTGTATTTGCAGAGGATATTCACAATGAATTGATAACCTTTTTTTTTTTAATTTATATATTTTTTTTTTTTCCCCAAAGAGTTTTTGCATATATTTCTTTGCCATTATGCAATAGGCTCGCAACCATTTTTGTGCCGGTGCAGGTGCTGTTTATTCCGAGGAGTGTAGGCATTGCAGGTGTATATTAGGCACGAGCTGAGCGTCAAGATATTAGCCCAAAGTACGCTTCTCCCTGGCGTGCCTGCATTTTTTTGAGGTCTTTGAGGGGTCTGCGAAGCCAAAGGCTGGACTGCACGCCAAGAAGGGGGTCGGGGCCGCGTCCGTCGGGCGTCGCTTGCCCATACGTCGGCGGCGATTTTCCTGTAGCTGCTCCAGAAAAAAAAAAAAAAGAAAAAAAGAAAAAAAAGAAAAAAAAAAAAGAGTAATATAGTTTTCGTGCAGCAAAAGTTCTCTCCGAATGTTTTTAGACGTGTAGGAAAGGCAGAAGGATGTTTTAATTTCTGATTTTCCAGCTCATGGCTCATATTTGACCAACTGCTTTCAGCAGAAGACATGCCACTTTGTTGAGCTATTTAGGAATCAAAAAGACTGTCTTAATTTAAAACAAGGAGCCTTTGTTTTAGTTGGTGACTGCCTTGTGAAATTTTTCAGTTCTCAGCGGGTTAACCAGGGAACAGGGGCAGAGTCATAATTGGCCTATTTAGAGTATTTTGCATGTGAATAGTGTGTTAGTGAAGCATTACTAAGTCTGTTGTGAGTGACATGGTGATTAGAATTTAGATTAGGGAAAACACATTCTGTACTTTATCAAGTACAGTAATTAGTTCAGTCAGTAAAAGTTGATTACAAGTAACGATAAAGTTAGATTTTTGGTGCTTAATTTTAAAATTTCTTTATTAAATGGTAAATTTGTTCTTAATATAAATGGTGGGATCTACACCTGTTTTATTGCGTATCAGAATAATTAAAAGAACAATGTGCTCAATGCAGAGTATAATCAGGGGATTTATATATTATGGGTAAGTTTCCGTGTAGTTTATAGCAAATAGAACATTACTCAGGAAATTGTTCTTCTGCCGGAGCCTCTTGGAGATGTGTAATTTCTCTGGCGGCGGCGGTCAGATAACGTTTGCCGCTCTCGCAGGGCAGCCGGGCTCCGTTCGTAGCCGGGGAAATGCCGTGCGTGCCGGGATGCTTCTCGTTAGTTAATGGGAGAGGCAGAAAATGGATCTAGTGAAAGTCCGCTGCTGCTGCTGCTACTGCGGCTGCCGTACAATAGCCTTAATTGTTTGGGATTTTCGGAGGTGCTTTTTGGTGGTTTGTTGTGGTTTTTTTTTGTTTTTTTTTTTTTTTTTTTTTTCATGGCATCGCAAAAAAATCTTATTAGCGCACCGCTCCCGCTTGATGCACAGCCTGCCGTGTAGGTTTTCGTCTTGCACACCGCGATCCGTTTAGGAGTTTCGCCTTCCGTGGGGACAATGAGGCTGCTTCATGCGCTCCGAACCAACCGCACTGTCAACAGCAGGATTTTTTTTTTTTTTTTTCCCCCTTCCCTTCAGTTTTATGATGGCTAAATCCGCGCGCCTCACTGTCTCGCGTGCAGCCAGGAGACTAAATGGCTCCCAAACACGTCGCTGCACCGAGCTCCCAAAGTTTTTCAAACACTGATTGCGCTCGACTAAGTCGGCACTAAGTCTCCTTTAAACGTAAAGAATCGGATCTGAAATTCATTCCTTTGCGCTTTTCCGGGGGGAAAGGAAAGATGCGAAGCTGGAAATTTTTGCGCTGTCGCCTTTAAAATGTTGGCAGGTCCTGCTTTCAGGGTTCCGGGTGCTTGGGAAGGCTGCTTTGCTATGTTATTTTTAGGGGTGAGAAACAGCTAATGATGGGGGGAAGGCAGCTTGCACATGCACGCGCGCACACGTGTGTGTTTTTTCGTCTTTTAGCAAAGTCTCCTGGGAGGGGAGATGGACATCGGCAACCCCGGGGCGCTCTCCCCCAGCAAGCCGGGCTCCCAGTACTACCAGTACTCCAGCAATAACCCCCGCCGGAGGCCTCTGCACAGCACCTCCATGGGTGAGTGACTTCGTGCTCGGCGCTTTTTGCCCCGTTTCCACGCACCGGGAGCGCTTCGGGCCCCGCGCGAGGGCGCGGGGAGGTGAGCGCAGCGCAGCCGCCGCCGCTCCTCTTTGTGGGGCACGCGAGGAGCCTTCGAAAGTCGCTTGCTCAAAGCAGACCCGCGCCGGGCGAAAACAAAGGCCCCGGGGCTGGAGGTGGAAATATGAGGGGTAGGCAGGAGGCTGGCACCCCTCCGCCGTGCCCACGCTGCTGGGAGTGGGGAGGGAGCGGCGGGCAGGGTGATTAGCCGGCTCGCTCGTTAGAAAACCTCGCTGGCAAAATTAAAAAAGAAAAAAAGAAAGAAAAAAAAAAAAAAAGCCCATCTTGACGAAGACACCGTTTTATCTTTTTTATTTTTTATTTTTTTGCAGAAGTACAAACAAAGAAAGTTCGGAAAGTTCCTCCAGGTTTGCCGTCCTCAGTAAGTACCGCGCGCGCCCGCCCGCCCGCCGCGCCGTCGCTTTGCTGGGGGGAAGGCAGGCACGGGCACTCGTAGCGCGTGGCACAGGTTGTGGGCAAGGTGAGGAGAGGCGCGGAGCCTCGTTGTATGGCCTCGTCCGGCCTCAGTGACACGTCGGGGACGAGCGTGCGTGGGTCACGTTGGACTTTGAGAGGCAGAAGCGCCGAGCCGCCACGCGCCTGGTGGGCCGGGCGCGAGCTTCACGTGCCGGCCGGCGGCGCTGTCGCTGCGAGGCTGATTTATGGGTTCGTGGAGCGAGGTGCACGGGGAGGGTCCCCGCGAGCTGGCCCTGCTCTCAGCCCACCCCGAGGTTTCCCTCCCGCGCCAGGGCAGCGGGCGGCCATACCTGCAGCGGGCGCTGCTGGGCTGGCACCAGGTGGCCGCCAGCGGGAGCCAGCTGCTGCCGGGGCGCTGGGGGATGCTCAGGGCATAATGAGAGAGCTGCTAATTACCCAGGGCTTGCCCAGGTATCTGCAAGCATCTCGCTGCTACCTCTTTGTGAGGAGGACCGTGGACGCCGTCCATATAAACTGCGCTGATTTCGCAGCGTTTGTCTCGAAACCCTGGCGCCGCGCGGCCGGGACCGGGTGTTTCTGTGTGGCTGGGTGAAGCCCTTTGTCTCCCGACCCCCACAACTCTCCGACCACTTTGCAGTTTTCCGTGGCGGTGTAAAACCTTTGTGGTTTGTTTGTTTGTTTGCTGAAAAAGCCGTACTACAGTCAACCGCATCTTTTGAGAGCGTTTACTTTAAAAACCATTAATACATAAAAAATAGTGGTTTTAAAAGAAACGATAGGACATTGCAGTAAATGAAACATCAAGTAGTGCTTTGAATTTCATTCTAGTTACCATTACGTTTCATTCTAGTATTTTTAGTCTATTTTTCTTCTCCCCCATGGCTTTAAAAATGCATAATGCGTATTTTCCTATCAGTATCTGCAAACAGAGAAGAAAGCACTAATGAGGGGAGAGCGTCCTTTTCATACTTGATAACTGTGGTTGCTTTATCTGTAAATCTGGTTATTAGGAGGAGCCGAGTGGCAATCAATCCTGCAGCATATATAACAAATTGACATATTAATCTCAGATGGGTTTTCTGTTTTTGCCGTAAATCCAACTAAATTTGCAGTTTGCAAACCAGCCTACTTTGAAAGCCTCAGTTAGTGCAGTGAATGGGCTAAGCAGTAGTTTCAGGACCGGTCACTTTATAAATAGAAAAAAAAAAAATTGCAATTTAAAAGAGAAAAACACATAGGAAGATCCTAATTTAATTGCAATTTAATAATTGATCATTGTAAGCTTTATCGTAGGGAACAATACAAGCGTAAATCTATTTATAGTTGCTGAAATAGGGAAATTCTCGAACGAAAGGTTCCAGCGAAGTCATGATACTAGCTTGTTTTAATTCAAACCAAGTTCCCACGTGCGTATTTTAAACCTCTTTCCCGGTGTGTTTTTTGGGTTGGGTTTTTATTGGAGCCCTTTACAGCAACAGCTCATATCCCCCCCCCCCCCCACCTCCCCGAAGGCTTTTACGGGCACCGTTACGCCTGAAGTCAGGGGTGGATTTCATTGAGACGAAACTTTAGCTCTCCCCGCTTGCCCTGCCAGCCTCACATGCTCTGGCCCTCGCGGCTCTCCCCGGCTCGAGGCCAGCCCGTGGCGCTGAGGATCCGAGCCCCGGCGGTGCAGGGGAGCTTTGTGAGCACTTAAAGATGCAGTGCCCTGGCTTGCTTTGTGCTCGCGCCCTCACCGCCTGCCAGACCGCTGCTTTTTCCTTCAGGCATCCTCAGGGACAAACACCCACATTTATTTTATGCTGTACAATATTTCTCAGCAGCGAGGTGACCATCTCAGGACGTTTACCTGAATATTTTTGCATCCATGTTATAAAAGATACACTCTGTAGGACAGTACCCGCTGTCTGCTCTTGTTTTGAGCAAGAGAGATGACGCTGATGTTGGAAACGTCAGCATTCGGGGATGTAAAACCACCACAAAAGTTTTTTTTTTATGGATTGCTTCTTGCTTCCAAAGAATGAGACGCGATTTGTGTTTGTCACAGATTAGTCTCAAACGCGCGCTTCCTTTAATTTTGCCTGAATGCTGCTGTTGTGCAGAACGGAACCGCTTCCACAGCTCGGTACTCCTTAACTATTTTAACAGTATTGCTATTTTTCAGTCAATTATCCCCAAGTCGAATACACGCTAAAAACCTGAAGTGCTTTTAAGGAGATGCACAATTTATGAGAAAATAAAACGCAGGAAGGTACGCCCCGATATTTTAATCGCCCATAGCTGTGCCTTCTAAGAATAAGGAAATGAATCTACAACGAGTCCAATAATGTGAATACGAGAATGGTTTGGCTCTGAACGAAATACAGCTTTGCCTGCGTGACCATACAGATACGTGTTTGAGTCTGGTTGTCTCTGGTATATCATGGATCATCCGTTTCCCCTGAAACACCGCACACCCAGGTGTCCCCACCAGCAGGAGCATCCAATAAAAGGTCAGGTTCATTCTGCCGATAGCTCGTGGCACGCCGAACAGCCAGGATTTATGATGCTGGATAAAGTATAGGCATTTATAAATTGCCTAACTGGCTGATAATACACTTAGTTGATAGGGTGGAAATATTGCCGTATTTCTCTTAAAATATGTATATTAACTTGTGCTCGGTGTGATTTATGCGGTGGATATGGAGATTAATGCAGCAGCGTTGGAGAGAGCAGTTATTGTTGATTAATTCATAAGTAGTCTTATAAAAATTTCAATGATAAATGGTAATAAATACGTGGTATCAGCTCCCCTTTATGATAAGAAATGGCTATGAGTTTTGCAAACAAAGTAAATTAAACTAGGGAGCTAATCAGCATGTAGAAACTACCGAGGGGCGGGTGTCACGAAGCCGATGCCGTCGGCCACGTGGGGTGGGTGCAGGTGGTTGTCCCCGCGCCGCCCCTTCCATTTCCCCAAATCAGGACCCAAAAAGGGTGGCGAGCTTGGGGTATTTGGGGCTGAGCCCCCTGAAGGTGAGACACTGACTTGACAGAGCAACCTCAGCAGCTACTTCACGAAGAGCTGTGCAGCCATTTGGTAAAATGCTCTGTGCAAGCAGCAGCTGCTGCCATCGCCGTTGTGCAATCAGACATCTCTTCTCTACGATTTTCTTCTCCCCTTAAACTTCATTCAAAGGTTTTGCTGCTGTTTTAACCATTAACCTGACACCTTCACCCGCTTTGGCTGCCCCTGCACCTCTCACAGGCATCCCGGCTGCAGGAGGCAGGTCGCAGGCTGGAGAGCTCCGACGGAGATAACTCATAGATAAAGATAACGCCAAAATTCAGCCTTCACGGGGAGCTTCTGGTGCTGGGATGGCAGTCAGCTGCGGGCACGGTGTGAGAGCTTGGTGGCTTTGCTTGGAGCTGGAGCATCGAATCGCAGGCAGGATGGCTGTGGGGTGGCGCGTGGCTGCCTTCTGCCGCACAATGGGGCCGCGGGGCTGGAGCAGCTCTGACAGAGCCCTCGAGCCCTGCAGGGGGCAGGCAGGCTGGCAGTGAAGCTTTCTGCAGCCTGAGGTGCTCTGCTTTGGGCCAGGCTTCCCAGGGGTTAAAGCTTGTTGTTTCCTCCATCGCCAGCCTTATTTCCTTTGGCCCAGTTGTCCTCTGGCAAGGAGTGCAGTCAGACACAGTCCTTATACTTCCTATTTCCCTTCTCCTTGGACACTCTTTTCCCTTACAAGCACACCGGGGGCTCTGTTCGATCCTTACAGCAGGCCTGGGAGCTGTAGCCCGAAGTGAAACCCCTGGAGCAAAATGCAAAGGGTTCAAAAAGGAAAGGGCAGGGAGTTATGGCTGAGCTGGGCTGGCATCCTCATGATGGGGGTAGCCTTGTGGTGCGGACACTACAGCCAGAATAAAGGCTGGGAGAAGGTGAATGTCATCCCAGTTGTGTTAAAGGAGAAAAGAGGAACCAGAAACCTGCTTTTGTTGAAGAACCAGCAGGTAAAATCTCCCCAGCCTCACTTGTGGTGGCAGCAGCCTCCCTCTTCCATCTTAACTCGAGGTGTCCTCCTGGGCAGGAGCCATCTCGTTGCACTTGCTGGGGTGTGTTTAGGACCGTATGGGCTTTGACCTTGCTGCCCAGACAGATAAGGAAGTGTATGACTCAGTCGTACGTCCTAAGGAAACACCTGCTTTGTTCCAAAAAGCAAGGAAAGAGAAACACTACGGGGATGCCACCTGGAGCTCTTCCACGGCTTTCTTCTGGGAGCCTTGGAGTAGCTGGGAGGTGAGGAAGCACCCTTTGTGCTGTTTGTGCAGGCTTTTCGCAGACTTCCTACCTCGAGCAAATAAAACACAACCTTAGGAATTTCCCTTCGACTTGATGGGGACTTGTCCAAAACAACCACGGTGTCCCCGACTGTCCCTGTGCCTCCGGCCGCCACCTGCAGTACCAGGAGATGGGCCAGCACCTCTGGGGCCCTGCCTCGGCCCCAGGTGCCTCAGAGCTTGCCAGGAGGACACCTCAAGGTCTTCCAGCTGCAGCCAGGCCTCCTGGGATGGAGCTGACCTTCCTGAAGTAGAAATCTGTGGAGATTTGGGGTCCTACAGGGAGCAGGCTGACAGCTCGGGGAGAGGGGCCTGAGGAGGTAACAGGAGCCGAGAGGGGCAAGAGGCGGCCTGAGGAGGTAACAGGAGCCAAACCGGGCACTTTTGTGGAAATATTTATGTGTAATTCAGCCACAAACCCAGAAAATTACTCAAATTACTCTCGAGCAGTCAGGGGATGGGTTAAAAGAGCTCCTCTCGCAAATCGCACCTGAAAGTGCTCGCTGACCCCACAGGACTGCGGCGACATCTTGCAGGCCGAACGCTGTGGTGGTGTTTTCAAATGGATGAAAACGCAGTGAAATGCAGATTAAAAATGCTTAGTTTTTGGTTTCGGGTAAATCGGACAGGATATCTTAAACATGAGAAAGGATCCGGGGAGAATGGTGTGATTGGGGTATTTTTCTGAGGCCTCGGCATTGCGGTATATTTAAAGGCAAAACTTTTAGTGCAGACTTCACACACTTAACTATCCTGGACTCAAAAAAAATATATATGTAAAAAAAATAAAAAATCCCATGCTGAATAGCTGTGGCCAGCTGGTGACAGAGGTGTGGGATTAGTGGGGTTTTGGGTTTAGCTTGAGCATAGACTCCCTCTTCAGAGTACTGGAGGTAGTGCAGGAGGCGATTTTCCCTCATGGACATCACGCTTTGGCCAACGCATCCAGGTGATCTCCGTGTGCCTCCAGAAAGGGCAAAACAGAGCAGAGAGCACTGTTTTTATGGCAGCTCTTGGCAAATCGCTGCTCCTGTGGAGCACCATTTATCCCTCGCAGTGCCTGCAGCGGGGTTTGTAGGGTCGCCTGAGCGGGGTCCACCGGTGGGACACTGGGCTCCGTGCTGGGGAGGAAACCCACCGCGTGTGCTGGAGCCTAACACCTTTCTCCCCCCCTCTGAACCACACACACATTTTTAATTCACAATTAAAATTGCCCAGACTTCTATTTTCCTCCTTTATACATCCATGTAATTTATATTTCTTTCCTTTTTTTTTTTCATTTGGAAATTAAGGCGAGTTTCACAAGTGCAAAACTCAGCGCTTATTTTTTTTTTTCCTGTTTGAATTCAAGGCTAATTGTTGGCAAAAGGCATTCAGAGATAAAAAATAAAAACTAAAATCGCTCGCTGCAGCGATTTGATTTTGTAGCTTTTCTTTAAATATTATCTCTAGCTGGTGTTCATTACAAGCACTGCAGTGGCTTCAGATCTCTGATTAGCACAGTCCAGCATCGAAGCAAAAAACATTTCAACCCTATCTTGTATCAAGCCTTTCCAAATCGGTTTTAGGGAAGGGCGGCTTCCTGGGCTTGGGGGGGTTATTTATTTGATCTGCTTTAAGTTTTTCTTCCATTTTAGAAGTGATTGGCTCGGGGTGATGCGGCGTGCGGAGGGGAGAGCACAGCGGTGCCGGAGTTATCTCGGGAAGTTGGAGATAATCTGCCAGGATTGAGACGTTTGCACTTTGACTCGCAGGCATTCGTTAACCTAGTCTGTGTATTTTATCAAAGGAACATTTATTTTTTTGCTCCGGAGTAATTTCTTTGCCTTTACGCCGAAGCGGTAAACGTGCAAAAAAAAATAAAAAAAAATCAGCATAAGCGAAAACAGAAAAAAAAAAAAAATGGCATGGAGAGCTCCAATAACTATTAACGTTGTTAAATGCATAGCAAAGCTCCCCTGACAGTTTCTTGGCACAAAACCTAGGCGGCCTACAATGGCTGGTTGTTTTTTTATTGTTATTTTATTTTGAATGGCCTTCAGCGCGTTTCGACAGGCCAAACACGCGCTCGATGTCGGCACCCGAGCCGAGGGGACACGGCCGAGGGGACGCCGGGGCGCGGGGCCGTGCCCGCCGCTGCCTTTGGCTTTCTCACCCTCGGGCCTCCAGCAGGAGCAGGACGGGTGTCACAGCAGCCAGACAAAACTGGCAGTGCCCCAAAACGGGCTTTTTTTGAGATCCCTGAGCCCACCCAAACACGGATGGGACACAGATAGGACACAGATGGGACATGGACAGGACACAGGACCCAGACACCTCATGCTGGGCGCATGGTGGGATGTATCTCAGAGGCAGCATCCATGCAAGGCCATCCTCCCCGTGCTGTAAATAGTCAAAGGTACCTGTTTTTGCATTTTTTTCGGGCAAATCCAGGCGACTTGCACATTTCAGGTGCCCGCAAAGGCCCCTGAGGTGCGTGGTGCTCACGCATCGAAGCAGCTGAGCGGCGCCCATCAGCTCCGCAGCGAGCAGGCCGTCAGTAAAGTTGCAATTTTCGGCAGGATTTGCCTATTACCCACGATTTCAGCCTGTTTCCAGACCAGAGCACCTTCTCCCTGCCAAAGGCCAGGCCGCAAAGCGACGAGGAGAAGCCCAAGGGCTTTGGTGGGAGGCCAGGCACCCCGCCACCGCTCCCCGGCCGCCGCCACCGCGCTCCTGCCCCGGCCCCGGCCCGCGCCGTTGCCACCTGGTGGAGCGCAGAGGGTGCGGGTTCGCAGCTCGCTCCCATCTCACTCGGGCTCTTTTATTGCAACCACACTTTGGCACCCGTGCGCCGGAGTCCTTAACCAAAAGGATCCTCTCGTTTGCTCTGCAACACCTCATTTCTCCGCTCACAGTTCATTTATGATTCTGATGAGAGTGTTTTTTCAGGAAACACACATTTCACTTTTTGACCTAGGAGCATCTGTTAGAATTTTTTTTAATACTACTTTGGCATTCTGGAAGTGTTAATGTCTTTCATATCTGTTTAATGCTATTTAGGGATATTTATGATCACCTCTTGGTTACTTGGGGTAAAGTGTGTTGCAATTTTTTTCAAACAGACAGGAAAGCATTCATATGAGGAAACAGATTGCTTTAAACATGTGCTTCCTGTGACAGTAAAAAGAACAAATTAGATTTAACACTGTGTAATGAATGCATAAATGTGTACGTTTAAGCTTTTAAAAGCCTTACATTCGGTTCTGGCCTAAACAAAAATCGGGAGGCACCTAGCGAGGAGCGACGCAGTCGATTTAACCACGTGCAGCCGAGTCTGGTTGCATTTTCCGAGCGTTTTTGCTGCAGTTTCCCCTTCCAGCCTCGTGGTTTTCCCCTGAAATTGGGCAGGGTGGTCTCTGGCACCGCTGAAGCCTTTCGGTAGGGAGGGAGAGCTCACGGGGCCGGGGCAGGAGGCAGGGGGGTTCAGCGGCCGGGCAGGAGCCCCTCCGGGCACTGCCGACCTCTGGCTTTCGAGCAGGGCTAACAGAAGCCACAGGGCGAGTGCAGTGGCCCACGAGGGCTCCTGGAAGCACTTAGGGGCCATCCTGTGTGTGTGACCCTCACCTCTTGTCGTCTCGGAGCCGTTAGGGTTCCGATAATGCCCCTAACCGAGGGTTTTCCAACCCCTGGCTGTCGCAGGGCTCTTGTAGGAGCTCTTTGAAACGCCTGCGTCTTGGTTGCCTCCCTGTTTTGCTTTGAAGATGCATCTGGAAAAGAATTAAAGGCGCTTTCTGCCCGCCTTCACCCAATTAGTTCCCTCGCGCCCTTTATCTGCCGCCTTCCCAGAGCGTTTCTGAGACAGAAAACCTACCCAAGGTGAACAAGGAGCGGGGGCTTTTGTGTCAGAGGCACGGGGTGCAGGTGCCGTGGTCCCAGCCCAAATCCCAGTGGATTTGTAGCCAGCACCCAGCCGTCCACCGGCCGAGCAAAACGCCAGGACGATGCCCAGCTCGTGCCGAGCCTGAATTTTTATTTATTTCATTATTTTATTTTATTTTATTTTTTTTTTTTTTGCAGGCTGTGGGAGTTGGGTCTGGAACACAGTTTGTTTGATAATTAGTGCACATCTCCGCAGACTTGCCGAGGTTCCTGGGTAACCTTTGTGCCACCACGTTCGAGCACCAAATTAACACACCTTTTATCTTCCCCCGCTATTTTAAGTAAATATTTTTGAACCGTCTCCGTGCAACAGGTTTCCAAAGATTTAAAGTATGCCGCAGGTTTCCAAAAAACTTCATTTTTTCTTATATTTTAAATGTTCTGTTTGTGCAAAATTTTGAGAATCACCATAAGGGCTTCTTTGCATTTTTAATTTAGTAACTAACATATGAATAAATTTGCATATTAATTAGTTGCAGATTAAATCATGCATACATAATTGCCTCCTTACTGTGTTTAATGTTTGTCAAAATCTCCAGCCTGGTTTGATGGATGTCGTATGAAAGATTACAATTTGATGTACCCTTGGAAGTATTTACACCAATAACGCAGGATTCTTAATAGCAGAATTCACGAGTTATATCCAGTTCCTAATAAACATGGGAGCTAGGTGCCTGTCCCTTTTGCCTAGATTTTTTTTTTTTTTTTTTCCTTGCACCAAGTCATTTACTATTCATAATCATTAATGCATCTCCTAATTATACAGCATATGTCTGTTAACCCCTTCGGTGCCGATCTGGGGGGGCTGCGGCGCCTGAATTCCTCGCCCAACCCGTGTCACTGGAGAGGCTGCTCCCGCATCGCTTCGCCCCCAGCGGCAGCCAGCACCTCGGCTTTTCCTGGCGGGTGATCTTTGGAGGAAGGAGTTGGAAACGCCAGGTGCCTTTTGCGGTTTGTAAATCGGGCTGGAGGAAAAGAGCGGCGCTCGATTCGTGGCTGAAGGCTCCTCTGCTGGGGCTACTGCAGTAAAGCAGCAAGGGCGTTCCAAGAGCACAAATCATGCCTAGCGCAGCGGTCCCAAAAGCACCGTGAAGCCCTGCCTGAAATCCCGCAGGGAAGAGCCCTGCTGGTGGCTGCACCCCTCCTGCTCGGGGACAGCTTCGCCCCCACCAGGTCCGTGCCACCCATCTCCGGGGCGCAGAGGGGTTGTGCGGGGGCTTTCAGTTCAACCAGGCTTTTAAAAGACCAGGGCATGGTTGCCGACCTCCAGATTCCTGTTAAAAATCTTCCCCCGGCTCCCTGGCACGCCAAATTCAGCAGGCATTTGTAAACATGATGGGTTTGTGTTTGCTTCTCTTTTTATTTTATTTTTTTCCTGAGCTTGTACCTCTGCTCGCATCGCACCTTCAGGTTTTGCCCACAGCAGCTACCAGGGCCTGAAACTAAAATTTTTAACCGAGTCCAAATTTTTACCTAATTACAGCATTTTTGGAATGAGGCTTTAGGGGAGAAAACACAAAAAAAGAAGCAACCCAAGCCCAGGAAACAGTGCAGGGCCCCTGATAAGATCCCAAGAGCTGGCTACGCAGGATTTATCAGCCAGCAATTAGATTTTCTTCTTCATTTGGCTACGCCTTACCCACTTCTCAAGCAGCAGCAGTTTCCGAGGCCCTCCAAATAACCATATTTTGTTAGAGAAGCTGGCACCAGCATGTGTTAGGCATTTAAGTGTGAATTTGAGCAGTCGATGGGAATATGGCACAGTGTTAGGAAACAGAACCGCCGAAGTTGGATCTTGCTCCCCAGGCTCCTTGCTGCAGGGTTTGCTGGCGATTCCCTTCACCTCTCCGGCCTCAGCTCCCTTCTTTTTGGCCGTCTTTGTTTCCCCGGGCTGTAACCCCTTCGGGCCAGGCTCTGGCTCTGTGGCAGAGGCTCCTCGGGAGGGCTGTGGGGTGAGGATGCATCTTCTAGCACGGCAGCTGGATCCTTACCACCGAAAGCACGCTTTCGAGTATGAATTAGGATTGCTGGAAAGCAAAGTTCACAGGGAAAGCGCGTGGCATCGCAGCGAGGGATTTCCTCTGTAACATGCCTGCAGTTGGCTCGCTGCGCGTTTTAAGGGCGTGCATTTTGGGTGTAAATAACCAAATCTGCACATTGGGTGTAAAATACCCGACAGAACCTCTGCGCGACCCCGCGTGCTCGCAAAATCCTGCGCTTTGGTTCACAAGACCCAGCGTCGTGGCATCTTTAACCCAACCGGTCAGTTTGCAAGATGTATTTTAGCACGTTATTCGCAGTGAAAAGCCCGGTGAAACCAAAGGCACAAACACCCAAAGGATCTCGAAGGATTTTATAGGGTAAAAATAAAACGCAGAGTGCCCAAAGACCTCGCGGACTTCTCCTCTCATCACAGAAGAACACAATCTGCGTAAGACTTACCCCTAATTATTCTCCCGCACTGTGCAATTTGGGAAGAAACCACAAAAACATGTTCAAAACCCAGTAAGGGACAAATCTACAAAAAGAAATAATGTGAGGTTGGGCCAAGCTTGGCAAACTGAGCTCGGTGCTGAGCGGGTGCGGCGTGCGCTGCGGTCTCAGGACCGCACACACCTTACACCAAACGCCCTGTGCCATTTCAGGAGCTGCTTCGTTAGCATGTCCTCATTTAGTGAACTGTCCAAACCTTCACTCCCCAGCCCCATTACGGCCTTTGGGTCGTGGAAAACCCAAGAGCACGGCTCTGTGCTCGCGGTGGACGAGGAAGGTGAGGTCCCTGCACCTGCTGCCCGGGCGCCTCATCCTAACGTCACTGTCACATCTCATCCAGCTGTGCTATCCGAAGGGTTAACAGCCAGTCGGAAAGCCGAATTCTTCATGTTTAATGGGAAAATTGACGCTCAATGTTGCACAGAACATCTTTTGTTTGAAGATCTCCAAGAAAAGATGGATACCCGGCAGTTTCCCTCCTCCGGGCTATGTTCCTGGAAAAAAAAAAAAAAAAAAAGAGAGAGACACAAAACGATTTTATGCAAAGAGAGAAGAAAAAAGACCGTGAGAAACAAAAATGCTAGCGTTGGTTACAGCCCGGTCCAGCTGGTGCTGAGACCTGGGGTGGGTTCGGTGCCGGTGCTCGGATTCTGTACTGCTCGGGTCGTGTGAGCACCAGCACGGCAGAAACCAGCCACAGCGGTCCGAGATACAGAGGGAACTGTGCTAGGTGTGTGCTTTTGGGAATCCTGAGCCCTGGTCCTCCTTGTGGCACCAGGAAACTCTCTGGCTGGTGGGTGGAATCATTGAGGAACACTTTGGGGTCCTCAAATACCCATTATTCTGGTTTCTTTCCTTAAATACCCATTATTCTGGATCCTTTCCTTAAATGCCCGTTATTCTGGATTCTTTCCTTAAATACCCATTATTCTGGATCCTTTCCTTCTTTCTTTGAGCCTTAACAAAAGCCTTGCACTTGGTCCCCCTTTCCTTCTTCTGAGCAACCTCGCGGTGTCATGAGCTCCACTTTGGCCAGATCCAGACCCAAAGCCGGAGCTCTCACCGTGCCCTTTGCACCTCGCCGGCTCTTTTCCCAGAACAGGGTTCATCCTATTTCTTTGAGGTCCTTCCATCCTATTTCTTTGAGGTCTTCGGGACCAGCCACTTCCATCTCTGCGTGCGATGCCCCCGCTGGCAGCCCGCAGCAAAACCAAACCGCTTTGCTCAGCGGCGTGGGTGACGTGCATGGGTGGGCAAAGGAAGAGTTACTCATTTCTTTCCTTTATTTCTTTATTTCCAAACAATGTACAGGCACAAATTCACCCCAAACACCTCCTACGGGCTCCTCACCCTCACCACTGGGTTCTGTGGGGACGTGGTGACGAGGTGCCACCATGCAAGCGCTCGTCCTCCTCCGAGGTGACAAGTGTCTAGGACCGGCGCGGCCCTAGGGATTGCCACCCCTGGCCCCTCCGAGCTTCCCTTCCCCATCTATACAAAGGGAAATAGTGACAGAATAATATTTAACTGCTAGATGGAGGGGCTGCGAGGCCTAGCTATGTAACAGCTGAAAAGCCTTCCATATGGCAATGTGCAATAAATGAGAAGCAGCGTTTCTCTCCCTCCGCAGATTCTTGTGGCAGAGTGGGAAAGAATACGACTTTGCAGGATCCCACATCTATGTTCGGTCCTGCAGAGCATTTAGCAGAGAGCAGGCTAGTGAGAAACGCTTTTGAATGCTTTGATCCGCTCTGTTCGCGTTTTACCATGTAGACACACTGCTGCATGTGACTTTTTAAAAAAAAAAAAGACCGAGTTTGGGTCCGTAAAAATTAGCCATGTGGCCATTTGCATGGTGCCCACAAGTTTGGTTTTTTCTTTCACTTTTTTTCTTCTTTTTTCTCTTTTTTTTTTCTTTTACTAGAGAATTGCCATCCCATTTACATCAACTCCATGGGGGCAGCACCAGGCACAGAGCCCCGCTGCCCATCCCATGGGAGGTGATTTGGGGAAGGGACTTTGGCATCTCCAGGCCTAGGCATGGCTCCGCAGCACTTTGTAGCCAGGGAACTTTCTGGAAATGCTCTCGGTTGTATTTAGTACTAACAGCTCTGAGTGTAGAGACACTGTACTCTTGTATTGTTTTAAAAAGGAGTTGTGGAACATCATAACATATATAAATTCCCTCTCCGAGTCCTGGTACAAGTAGGTTTTTTATCGTTTATAAACCACCAAACCGATGTGGGGGAATATATATTGATCCTAATGAAAATTGTTGTGTTTTAGTGTGCTTTCTGTTCCTAAACACCAAATATAAGATCAGGTTCTTGATTGCCTTGTGCTTAAAACACGTATTTAGCTTGTACATCCTGCTAATGGAGAACAGTTGACCAAGAACATAGGGAAACCTATTGGTAAGGGAATAGGAACAGTAGCTCCAACGCTGGTGGCTACAGGTTGTATTTTACTCCACAAGCAGTGACTTTCTTCATAATCCAAACAGATTTGGTGGTGGTGAACTGCTCAGCACTCCTTGAAGTGTAAAAAACCATCACTCTGCTGATTTATTTTGCCAAATAACCCCACAGCGGGTTCCAGGCTGTAGGGCAGATCCAGGACATCTTGGATCTCGTATTGGGACAAATGGCACCAAAATTCCCAAATATCCAAACCTCCCACCTCTTCACCCCCAGTGCCTTAGGGACACATAGAAACGGTCGGAAATGATCCTTAAAACAATTTTCCTGTTAATTTCTGTGGTGAATGGTGAATCGAGGCCAGTGGGACGCTCCGGCCTGCAGTCGGTGCCGGCACTATTTCTGAAGGGCCTTGAAGCCCCAGTGCCACCTTACAGTCATTGCCAGGCCTCTTTACGTTGCCAGAGGGCTGTGGAGAAGCCATCACAGCACTGCTAACCTCAAAGGTTCAAATATCCCGAGTCAGCCGCCCCGCCACCCACAAAAAAGACGAAATCGTGAGGTTTTAAGGCCTGGGTTTGATGCCTCAGAGTCCCCATTTCCTAGATCTCCTCCCCAGCTATCAGCCTTCAAAACGTGCCGTCTGAGATCACCCTGCAGTCGGTGACTCCAGAAGCTCTGGCTTTCCAGAAGGGCTCACCAAAAGCTCTGAAAATGGAGAGAAAATGGTAAAAATTGGCAGCGGTGCCTCCGCGCGACGAGAAATCCTGGCCCATGTGTTTTACGTTTCTCCCTTGGCTTTTCGCAAGCGGCGGAGTCAAAAATAGACCGGGTGGCAAATGGATATCTTAGATAGAGGGTTTTGTTCAAAATAGATTAGCTGTGAAGGAGGTTTCGATGCCGGAGGTTTCTTTCGTGAGGGGCATTTTGGGGAAAGTGGCAGAATAACCAGGGGGCCTCAGGCGGCGGGGAGCGGGCCCACGTGCAGGCGGTTTTGGGGGTTTTGTGGTGTGATTAGCTCCGTGTGCTATCTGGTCAGTACATTTGAGCTAAAAGGAAGAGAAGTTTGATGTTGGGCTGATTAAGGGTGGTTTAGTGAGGTGTCCCGTGGCTTGTGGTGGCAGTCTCGGCTTGTGGTGGGGCTGTGGGCCTCTGCCACAGCACCCACCCCAGCCCTTCACCTCGTGTTTTTGGCAGCACAAGGACAGGGGTGTGTGTCATTATACCACCGAATCAGTCACCTCTGAAAGAGCAATTTGTGTAGGAACTCCTCTGGCTCCGGCAGATGTGCCTGGCTGACATTTGAAGTCCATAAAAACGTACAGAGCAAGAGCTTGGGAGGAGCAGCGCTCACGGTGATACCTATGGGTGGCAGCTGGCTGACCGCAGCCGCCTGGAAATCAGCTCGAAAACACGGCCTTACTGAAACAACGGTGCCCAAAATTCACGTATGGCAGGCTCAGGTGCTGCCCAGCTTGGTCCCAAGCCCTCTGTCCCCTCAGTGGGACGAACAGCTCGGTTTGGGTCTGGGACCACGCATTCCCAGAGCCTCCAGGCCCTGAAACAAGGCTTTTGTAGGGTGGTGGGGTCGATTAGGGGTGCCATCGCTAGGCAGCCCTCCGAAAGCAGATGCATCCACATTTGGCTGGTGTAAAGTAGCTTCTCAGAGCCGGTGGCTTTTAGGATCTGATTTATTCATACGGCATCTGTACAATCAGGCAGTTGTGCTGCTTGCTGTCTGCGGCACACGAGGATCTGAGCACGAACCTCCTCCCGGGGAGAGGGGGGAATGTCAATGCCCAGAGCGAGCTGCGGTCGCTGCGAAAGAGACACCCACAAATCACTGCCCGGGGTGCTCAGCAGGTTAATCTCCAGCGGATTTGGGATCCCCCAAAACCAAGGCCAGACAACACCCCTAGCACATGCAGCTTGGGGTTTATTTGGCGTCCCTCTGCAGTTTTGGCTGTGTACCTGCCGGTCAGCTCCATGCACATCCCTCTCTGAGCTCTGCTGGTGATTTTAAGAAACCTTGAGCTCAGAGCTGGCATCCTATAAAATGGACCTGGCTTTGTGGAGAAGAGCTGCAGTCGGCTTTTGTTTTGTTTTCTTTAACCAGGGGAGAAGCTGGTTGGGAAAGGCCATCGGGGCAGCAGCTGGGGTGCCTTCATGGGACCTCTCCGCTCAGATCCTGGGCACTGATTTGGGGCAAAAAAGGCCCAGCTTGGCAAAATTCCCTTCCCCTTCAGCCGTCGCATCTGGGGATGCGGAGCCACTTGTAGGGTCCGTTTTAATAACGACACTCAAGGATTTGTGTAAGAAGGATGAGCTTATCCAAGTGACCCAGACGGAGAGGAATACTGGTTATTTTAGCCATCTTACTTGAGATTTCACCATTATCCCTTGGAATTTGTGGCCAAGCCCGTCATCTCGCAGATCGCTTCCCTTGCTTTGCTGCCGTCACAGGGCTTCGGTCGCAGCAGTGGCACTGTCCCCACAGGCCCGTGACTCTTCCCCTGCTTCCAGTGTCCTTTGCTTTGGTGTTTTGTGCAGACCCGAGGCGTGCCCGGGGCCAACGGGGTGCCCTCCACTGCGGCACCAGGACGGTTTCCTTCCCTGCCTCCTCCTCCCGTGGGAGCTCAGGCACTCGGGGCTCTTTCTTCTCCTCCTGGGGTGTCTCCAAGGTTTCCTCACCCTCTTCTGGCATTTGCTGCTGGGCTGTGGCAAAAGAGAAGTGAGGAAAGGATATACCAGGACACCGAGATGCTACCAGGGGAGTTAGGAAACTCGGGGCATTTCTAGGCTGATCCCTCTCTTTTCTCCCACCTTCAGATACTCGTTCCTGTTTCTGAAAAAAAAGAGAAAAAAAAATACATATCCGGGACAATCACAGGTCCCCCAGCCAGGCAGGAAAATGCATTAAAGTTATCTCAACGTATGTGCGAATGCAAATAGGATATGGTAAAGTAATTAATTTTTATTGTCGTGTGCTGCGAATTCTGTTACAGTGAGGGGCTTACTGCCCTGCAAACCGCATTAACTTCTTATCGTGCTGGGTACAAGACATCGGGACCGAAATTCTCCCGCTCGGAGAGGTGAAAGCACTCGTGTGCCGGGATCCAAACGGAGTCGGACTGTTCCCCTCTCCGAGCTTGCAGAAAACAAACCAAAATCATCTGCAGCCATTTCCCTGACACGTCGGGCACGATTCGGGGCTTGCTTTGCCGAGTCCTGGCTCTCTCTCCCCGTTTGCACGCTCCGTAGGCATCAGCAGGAGGAATTTTTGGGATTACCTCGTGCCAGTCAGCGCAGGCGTCTTGGGCTGGAGTTGGAGGCTTGCTGGGTGGCAGCGCAGTGCTGAAGTTGCGTGATTTAAAGGTCCGCCCGATGCCATTCCGTGCTACAATCCGCACTAAAAATGTAATGCCCGTTGTATAACTTTGTGTGGAGCTGTGAAACTGCAGCGGTGAGCAGGAGAGCAAAGCCTCCTTTGGGGCTCGCAGTTTGAAAACACAAGAGGGGAGAACTCGTTCAATCCTAGTCATTGAGGTTTTTTTGGGACCGATCAGGGCACTTGGGTATTTTTCACCTCTGGAGCGTTACCACCTGGGAGCCCTCGGGTTTGGGGAGGGTTTCCTTTCCCTCCCAGGCGCGGCTGACCGGCGGTGGCCGGGCTTTTTGGCCCGCCGAGGGTGGCTTAGAGGTTCCAAATGCGCTCTTGTCGGATTGACAACGAGCCGCCCTAATGAGGAAGAAATCCGCAAAGCATGAAATGGGAATGAAATGTGTGATTATAATTCAAGGGCTGCTTCCCCCCAACCTCCGGGGAGCTCCCCGAAGCCGGCGACTTGGAGAACCTCCTCCCTGCCGCCGCGGCCACGCACACGCGACCCCAGCGAGCCGGGGCCGGCCAGAAAAAAAAAAAAAAAAGAAAGTCGGAGGCGAAACTTTGCCGTGGCCGGGCCTTTGTGGGCAATGAATACTGCATGCGCTCCGCCGCCGCGGCGCGGGGTAAGGCAAGAGGGGGCTCTGAATTATTAAAGTTGAGCCCGGAGAAGCGCTGCACGCTCGGCTGGCATTTGCTTCGCCATATGCAAATGATTGAGCCGCATTTGGGATCCATTCCCAAGGGGGCCCTCCCTTCCTGCAATGCTCACGGTTTGGCAGGCTCGAGTGAAGCCTCCGACCCCCCCTGACCCCCCCGGAGCCCCCTCGCAGCCCCCTTTTGCCCCGCAGGGGGAGGGGGGCAAAGGAAAGGAAGGGGGCTCGGGGGCTCGGGGCTGCGCGGGGCGGGCGGCGGCAGCTGCGCACAATGCTGGGAGCGCGCCAGCAGCACGGACAGATGGCGGAGTTATTAGATGTGCATCATACGATTCCCTTCCTGCCACTCGCTTTTTAATCAAATTAAACCCCAAAATAAAAAAAAAAAAAAAAAAATTAAATAAAAAAAAAAAATAAAAAGAAAAAAAAGTGGAAGAAAAAAAGGTAAAAAAAGGGAAAAAAAAAAGGAAGAAAAAAAAGAGGGAAAAAAAGGAAAGGAAAAAAAAAAGAGAAAGAAAAAAAAGGAGGAAAAAAGGGAAGGAAAAAAAAGGGAAGAAGAAAAAGGAAAGGAAAAAAAAGGAAAGGAAAAAAAAGGGAAGAAAAAAAAGGAAAGGAAAAAAAAGAGAAGGAAAAAAATAGGAAAAAAAAGGAAGAAAAAAAGGAAAGGAAAAAAAAAAGGAAAGGAAAAAGAGGGAAGAAAAAAATGAAAGAAAAAAAGAAAAAAAGGAAAGAAAAGAAAAGGAAAAAAGGGGGAAAAAGGGAAGAAAAAGGGGGAAAAAGGGGATAAAAAAGGGGAAAAAAAGGGGAAAAAAATGAAAAAAAAAAAAGGAAAGAAAAAAAAATGAAAGAAAAAAAAAGGGGAAAAAATTTAAAAAGGGGAAAAAAATAAAAAAAGGGAAAAAAAATAAAAAAAAGGAGAGGGAGAGAGGGGGGAGAAGGAGGGGGGGGAGGCAATTAGGCGCATTTGTATTCCGCTCGCTAATGGGCCCGACTCCGCGGCCCCGCGGGCGGCCGGCTGGGAGCGCGCCGGGGCGGCGCGGGGCGGGCGCGGGGCGGCGCGAGGCGGCGCGGGCGCGGGGCGGCGCGCGCGGGCGCGGGCGCGCGGAAAGGGGCCGGGGAGGCGGGAAAGAGGGGGGGTGGGAGGGGACGGGGAGGGGATGGGGATTTGGGGGAGGAGGAGGGGGGGGGGGGGGGGCGCCCAGCCTCCGCCCCCGCGCCGCGAATGGTCTCGCCCTGCTTTGCATATTGAGCGCGCCCGGGCCGGCCATCTGGGAACATGCAAGTGCAGGAATTGTGGTGAAAAAAAAAAAAAAAAAAAAGAAAAGAAAAAAAAAAAAATGAAAAAAAAGTGGAAAAAAAAAAAAAAAAAAACAGGCACTGAGAAAAAAAAAAAAAAGCCAAGCAGCAACACACAGGGCGCTGGAGCGAGTTTGAAATAAAAGTTGGGAAGAGTGGGAACCGGAGGGGAAAAAGGCTCCGGGACCATGTACTGCGCGTACACGATCCCCGGCATGGGCGGCAACTCCCTGATGTACTACTATAATGGCAAAGCGGTAAGGCGGCGCTGCGCCGGGACCCCCGCCGGGACCCCCCCCAAACCCCGGGCACCGGGCACCCCCCTTGGGGCCGGGGGCGCCCCCAGCCCCCTCCCGGCCCCGGCCCCTTCCGCGGAGCTTTTTTTGGGGAGGGGGGGGCGAGGGAAGGAGAGGCGAGAGCCGCGCGGGGCGTTCCGCGCATAACCCCAGCAGAAGGTTTATACTCGCCATCTGGAGGTTTCTTTCCTTTTTTTTTTTTCCTTTTCTCTGTGTTTTTTTTCTTTTTTTTTTTTTTTCTGGCTGGGTCTCGGCGAGGAAAAGTATTTTAAAATATCTCGGGGAGGGGGGGGGGGAGGAGGAGGAGGAGAGCCGCGGCTGGAAAGGAGAGGAAAATTGTCGGGAAAATGGGGAATTTGGGGAGGTCGTGGGGGGGGGGGGGGAAGAGCCCCGATTCCGGCTCTGCCAACTTGCTGCCCCGCTGCAATTTTTGGGGAGGGGGCCGGCGGGGCCGTGCGCGGGGGGCGCAGCACCCCGGGGTGCCCCCGGTGGCAGGGGGGGCGCAGCGCCCGGCGCCTTTTGGGGTGCGCGGTGCCCGGCGGAGCCTCGCGGACCTCGCCTTTTGTTCCCAGCTCTAGGGGGGGGGGGGGGGCTGCAAACCGAGGGGCTTTGCTCAGCCGAGATTTAACACCGCTTAAAAGACGAAAAAGAAAAAGCTGGCGAATCGGTGAATTTACCGGGAGGCGCTTTTTTTTTTTTTTTTCCCCCCTTTTATTTTATTTTCTTTTATTTTTTTTTTTAATTTGAATTAGTTGCGCCTGCTGCTCGTCAGGACGAAACCTGGCGTTCCCACGCGCCGCCAGGCTGGGGGTAGCTTTGCTTTGCGAGGAAAAAAAAAAAAAAAAAAGTTGCCAGCCGCTGCTCTTCATCCCCAGTAAGTAATAAAAGCCCCGAGACAGCGCGCTGTAAACAGGAAGCGGCAACGCAGGGCGCTCGCCTCGCGCCGGGACCCTCCGAAACATTTTTCAACACTTTTGCCCAAGTTCCTTCTTCCCTGGGCTCCTCGGAGCAAAGGGAGCCGGGGAAGAAGCACAAAGGGGCTGCGGGTGCAGCCGTGCCAAAAGCCACGGCCGCGCAGCTGCAGGAGTTCGGCACCGGAGAGCTGGGGAGAGAAAGTATTCAGCCGGCCACTTGGCCAACAGATTTCGGGGGTTTTGTTCCGTGGGTTTTTTTTTGTTTTGTTTTGTTTTTCATACGGTTGGCATTGTTCTGGCTCGGGTCGTGCGGTGTAAGGCTCTTGAGTTGGTGCCAGGCAGCTCGCCCAGCCCGGGGATGCCACGCGTGGAGCGCCTTGGCGAGGGGAGCCGGGCTGGCGGGGGGGCTGCGCGAGCAGAGCGGGGCTGCTGGTTGTTGCCCGAGCCCCCGGCTGCAGGAAAAGATACAGCCCTAAATTCCCCCGGTCCTCTTTTTTTTTTTTTTTTTTCCCCCTCCTTTTTTTTTTTCTCTCTGCGTTTTTTTTGTCTTTTCCCAGTGACAAGTCAATTACTTGTTTAAATTCGGCTTGAACTCCCTGAACCGAGCGCCGGCAGCGGAAGCAGGGCTTCCCTGGGAATAAACAAAAGCCGAAAAATGCAAAATCCTTCCAAAGCGCTCTCGGGCCCGCTCGCTGCTGGGGGAGAAAAGCAACCTTGGGTACGGGAGTCACGAAAAAAAAATGACCGAAAAAATAAATAAACTGCCACGAACGCGAGGTTTGCAGAAGGCTTTTTCTGCTGCTTGCTTTTTTTCCCCTCGCTCGCGGGGTGTTTTAGCAGAGCTCACTCCGGGGGAGCTCACTTTTGCCTTGAACTATTTCCCCGTGCCCGGCGGTGAGAAACCTTTTCCTCCCCGTGCCTCGGAGCGGAGGGCATTTCTTGGGGGAAAGAAAACGGGGACGTGTGAGGCAGCGTTCGCTGCTTGCCTTGGTGATGCCATACACGGCCGGGGAGAGCTTTCGGTCGGCTTTTTCTCCCCGAAAAGATTTTGGAAGGGAAGTTTCCATGGAGGAGTTTTCTAACCCGGGAAGCAGGGGAAGGAGAGGCGAGGTGTTTTTGCCAAGCCCGGCTCCCCGTTCCCCGAGCCGTGCAGGCGGTGTTTTAGGACGTGCACGGTACCTGCGAGGGGATGGCTGCGGGATCGCTTCCCACAGCTGATTTTCCAGATTGCTTCGTTCCAATTTCCCCTCCCGGAGCTTTTATTAAAGCGTTATTTCCCCCTGTACCTGCAACACGTTTCAACGCAGGGGGGCTCTAAGGAAGGAATTACTGCAGAGGAAAACGCAAGGCAAAAGTGGCAAAATTTTCTTCTGCTGGTCCCTTCAGATTGCAGCAGCAGCTCCCGCCACGCGCATGTGTTCAATCGTATAGGGAACCCTATAATTATTGTCATTGCTCTTTTTGCTTTACCCTAAGCAGCCCCGAACCGGCTCTCCGCCTAGTTGTTGGGGAAATAAGTTGTTTGCCAAGTCATCCAAATCCCCCAAAGTGGATGCTAACGAGTCCTTCCCGTTCCCGTCCCGTCTGCTATTCCTATCCCAAAGCTTTTTGGAGCCCGGGAAGTTTCCTGGAGGAGGATGAATGCTTGGCGGTATCGCTCCTGCTAAGGGGCTAGGCCACCGAGTGCCATAATTCCACGGGCCGCGCTTCATCATGACAAGTGCGAAGTTGTGAATGGCGTGAGCCGGGTGTCATCCCGCCGGCGTGGCAGGGGAAGTTAAGCTTTGGGAGCCCGAGGAGAAAGGAATCTCTAAATCTAAATTAGAGACCTTTTGTGCTCGCGTGTGGCGTGCGTGTCGTCGTGTCCCCGTCCCCCCCCCCCCCTCTACCGCCGCCTCCGAGCCCCGAATGAAGCTGCGGCGATTCAGCGCCGCGCGGTATTTTACGCTTCTGCTTTGTTGGAAGGGCTGCGTGCGCTGGAAAGGAGCGGATCGTAACCAGAAACAATAATAATTAATAATAATATTTATTGGCCAAACTTCCAGGCTGCTTTCAAGCGGGTTCCTAAGCGCGGGGAGAGCTTTTGCGCCGCGGTTCAGGTAGCTCGGCCGGGGCGCGCGTGGAGAGAGGGGGGCCGGGTGCGTGGCAGGGCGAAAATGGATCCGGGCGCTGCTTTTTTGGGGCCGTGGGTTGAGGCCAAGCCGTCTGGAAGGCTGGCCCATTGTTTGGGGGGGGGGGGAGGTTGCGGCGAGGCTGCGTGTTTTATCTCGTCACCGAAGCGAATCCCGTAAGCTGCCTCCCGAGAACGAGGGGAAAGCAAAAATTGGGCGAGTTGTCAGTCCGCAGGTTGAGACCCGAGCGGTGTTTGCTGCCTTTCACATTCAGGAGGGGGGGACGGGGTGAGTTTTTGTGAACCCGGGAGCCTGCAGAACCCAAATCGATTTAAAAACACCCATTTCAGGCTCGGCACACCTCGCCGGGCAGTGCAGCATTGCCTCCGACGGGTCCCAGCTCTTTCCTCCCGTCATGCACGCCCGAAATGGGAGCAGCTTTAGGGTGGCAAAGCTCTGGGGGGGGGTTTCCTAAACCATTTTGGGCATTTCTGGAGCTTAATGCTCCCGCAGGATGCATGCGGGATTTAAATACGCTCCGAACCGAGCTGCACGTCCTCGGCCGTGCCAGTTTGGAAACGAACCGTGGTCGGGTTTGGTTTCATTTTATTTTTATTTTTATTATTATTATTATTATTATATTTTTTTTTCTTTAAAAAAAAGCGATTCTAAATAGGATTTTCTTCGGTTATTGATTGATGGGAGGCACGGCGAATTACGGCCTGGTGTTGACATCCTCTGCCAGCGTGCGCTCCGAGCGGCTTTTTTGTGGGCAGGGCCGGGGGGGGTGTGTGTGTGTGTGTGTGGGGAGGGGGGGGGTTAACAAAAGATCTAATAGCTGGTGCAGTCTTTAAATACCTTTCCAATTGATCTACAGGAAATTGTGCAGAAGAATTGTTTGTTTCCTGTTTCGGCATCAATCTGGTTTGCATTAAACTCGGCTTACTGTAAAATTGCCGTGGCACTTTGGAGACGTGGGATTTGCTGCTTTCATACAGGGAATTTCTTTTCAAAAAGGGAGCGTTTCAGCCACTTTCTTCCTCATTTTCTGACGGCACAGTGCTAGGGGAACTCGTTTTATTTTATTTTATTTTTTTCACCAGCTCCTGAAGTTGTGCAGCCGCCGTGGTGGCAGGAGAGGGGCACGAGCTGCCTGCCCCGGGCTGCCCTGCCTTCCTGCTGCTTTTTTGATTATTTTTTTATTAAAAAAAAAAGAAAAAAAAAACGGCAGGGAGGGGGTAAGGCAGGCTGTCACGGCGAGGTCAGGCTGTCAGAAGCCATCTCCCGGTCCCTCGTGTGCTTATTTCACGGCGCAGAAACGCTTGGGCTCGGGAAAAAGTTTTGCTTAAACCTCTTGGGATTTAACGGGGAGGCTGCGCCCCCACACCTGAGCGGGGATTTGGCAAGATTTGGCGTTCAGCTTTCCTCCTGGCATGGAAAAAATCCCCAAGATTTCCCTGGGAATTATTTCATCCAGCTAATTTAGGCTAGGCCTCGTTCTGGGAAGCTTTCTAAATCGGTGCCTCTTGGTTTGGGAGCTCTGTGCTCGTTACTCGGTTTTGGTTTTGCTTTCTGGGGAGGTGTTGGCACGGTGCTACCTCCCGGATGCCCAAGGGGGCTTTCAGGTGGGCTGCAGGAGGAGCAGAATCGGCCCTGGAGCCTTCAGGGATTTGTCTGCTGGGTGCCCACTTCTTTAGGGCAGAGCTTTTGGGGTTTTTCCCAGCGCAGCCCCAGCGTGCAGCATCTCAGCCCGAAACCTGCCCTCCACAAATCCCCCCTTCCCCGGCCGCAATTTGCGGCGTGCAGCTCGGTGCCCAGGTTCCCAATTCCTTCCCCGGCGAGGACCCGAGCTTCGCCTATAAAATTAATAATATTAAAAGGCGAAAAAAAAAAAGGAAAAAAAAAAAAAAGTTGCGGCGGAGGAAATTTCGTGCACCTGCGGGGCTTTATTAGGTGTCTGAACAGGAGTGGGGCTGGTGTGAGAACCCATGTGCGCGGGATCGAATTGTTCTTTACAACGCCTGCAAAGCCCGTAATGAGAAGCACATGAGCTGCAGCTCGGATGCAAGCAGGGCACTGCTGCTGCTGCTGCTGCTGCTTCTCCTGCTCCGGTTTTGGGCACAGAGGGGTCCCAGCAGCTCCATCCCCCTGCGGGCAGCACCGGGGTCCTCGGGCAGGCGGTGGGCACGGTGCAAACAAGCCCCAGGGCTGCTGTCGCAGCTCCCTGCTCGCCCGGCGCGGCCCTCGGATTGCAGCTGGAGGATTTTGTCGTGCAGCATCTGGCCAAGCAGTGCCGCTAAACCCCGCTCGGAGCCCCGCTGGATTGCTTTTTGCCCTGGAAATCCGTGCCCGGCGCCGTCCCTCCTCCCGGAAGGCGCAGCCCACAGCCGCACGGGAAGGGCCTGCTGGTGGCATCTGAAAGGAGGAAAGGAAAGGAAGGAAGAAAAAAAAAATAATAATAATAATAATAATGCCGAATTGCTCAATGGCTTTCTGATGAATAAAACAAACCCGATCGATGCAGCATGCGTATTTAAGCCCATTCAGCTAAGTGCTGGCGCGATTGAAATAATCAGACGTATCACTTAAAAAATGAAGGAGGCTGAGCTGTGCGCCCCATTATTTTCTTGACTTTTCAATAGGGATCGCCGAAATGTTTACGTTCCTGGTGGCGTTATTAAGCCAGGCTGGCAAAGCAGAGGGAAGGCAAGTTGATTGCCCAGCGTCTTATTCTTCCTGCACCTGTTAGCACACTGCAGCTCGGGCTGCTTCCTCGGGCTCTGTCCCACGATGAGGGTCTTGAGCCTCTTTTCCCGAGGGTTATGAGCAGCAGGGAACGTTATCGTAGGCACAAGCTAGGTAATGCTGAAGCTGTTTTAATGCAGTTTTACCGAGTGCTGCCCCTCCTGTGCCCGCTGCCATCGGCGCCTCGTGGTTGCCTGTCCTCTGTCTCGGCTCCGTGCTCGCTGTCGTCGTGCTCCCGGCTTCTCCCAGCCTCTAACTGTCAGAAAAAGGGAGAAAGAAATCTTGTGCTGTCCCCACGCAGGATAGGCAGGGTTTAAGAGCCAAAGACGTGAAGAGGTGAAGCTGGAGATGCCTTGGGAGTGGTGCTTGGTTGAGGCTCAGAGGTGATTGCAGATTTGGAGTCGCAGAACGACTTGAATCCCCGTGCTTGTGAACACCTGATACACCCCACATCTCCCGTTTTTATCAGGAAAAATAACAACTTCGGTATTTTTTAATTTTTTTTAATTTTTTTATCATTGCTATTTTGTTTTTTCCCCCGCCCTGCCCCTTCTCGCCCCAACGCCACGTGGCGGGGGGGCTCTGAGCTCAGGAGGGCGCCGGGGGCTGTCGCCATATCGCAGCTCCAGGACCATCAAGGGCAGGTTTTGATGGATGGTCCCCGATCTCCTCGGCATGGAGATGAGAGAAATAACCCAGCCGTGCCCCCAGCACACATCTGTCTCGTGGAGAAGGGCCTCTGGCTCTGCCAGAGCCATGAGAGGGCAGCTCGTAGGGGTGCCCCGTGGCTCCGTGTTCACCCCCAGGGGTGATGGAGGTGCTTTTAGGGCCGTGGGGCAGCAGTTGGGGCTCGCAAGAAGCCCTCAGAGCCCTGCCAGGCCCTAATTTGGGGTTCCTGGGCCTGGTTGAGGAGCTGAAAGCCATGAGGGGCCGGTGGTGGCGGGGCTCCCGCCTCAGCTTTGGCCACCGGGACAGGCTTTGTGGCTACGGGCCTGCGCTCGGTGACACCAGGCCGCCCCCTGAGGTGCTGGGAGGGACCGGGTGCCTCCATGGAGCTGCCGTGTACAGAAAAGGGAACCATGGGGTATTTTTTTTGGTGTTCTTTTTCCTAGTCTTCGCTGGCATTGAGCAGGATCTCGTCAGCACTGCCCGCGGTGGCGTCACAGGAGGCGTTGGGGCGCTCGCTCGGCCTGCTGAGGCTCCTGCCACTGTCAGCACAAAAGTGGGAGCATTTTAAGGCTGGAAACCTTTATTTTGGTTCCTTTTGGGCTCGTTTCAGAACCACGGTAAGCTTTCACGACGTGGTTTCCTCCTTGTCAGAGCAAAGTGGGCCGCCCCAAAAGCGCCCAGTCGCCTTGCACTGAGTGAGCTGGGTGCTGGGGTGTTGTAGGATCTCAGGGCAAGCCCCCATCACGGGGCTGAGCACCTCCAAGTCTAACTTTTCACAGACAACACACGAAATAAATCATGGGGTGACTTTCTGAGTGACTGATCTCCCTGATAGCTCTACGAAGGAGGCCCGGCCGTGCTCAGCTTTATTTTTAAAACCCGATTTGGCGGCTGCGGCCCTACAACAGTTGCACAACCCCCGGCTTTGCCCCCTTAGGCTCTCGGCTAACAAGCTCATCTCTCAGCACTACTGGCAGTAGGTACATCCCGTTTTGTACCTATCTTGCCAATCACCCCAGTGAATTTAGGGTTTTCAGACCCCCTTTCCTCGCTGAGACCGGGCGTCGGGAGATAACGGTGTCACGAACCAGCAGCTCCTTCATCCTCGGGCTCGTGGTGGCTCGCACAACCCATCTTTTTTTTTTTTCCTTTTTGCCCCCCCCTTGCGATAATTGTGGTGCTGAGAGGCGTTCAGCGCCGCGTTGGGTTCCTGTTATGCAAATCCCGCTTTAAACTTAGCAGCGCCCATTTGCATTCATATTTTGGTTTCGGAGAGCGAGCCATTGCGTGGCAAAAACAAGTGCATTTTAATGAGCCTGGGGCAGAACGCTGAAAAAAAAGATATGGGCCTCATTAAATGCCATTATCTGAAAGGCAGCGGTTTGTTGCCAAAAATCGTTAGGATAACATACAACGCAAGGGAAGGCCGCGAGTGTAGCCCTCAGCAAAGAGGGCTGCGGTGCTGGGGAGCTGCTCCCTGCATCCTGCAAACTTCTCCGTGAAGTCCTTGGGAATATCGAGGACTTTTGGCCTTCCTTCAAACCATCCCGGTGCCACCTCGCAGCCTTCCCCTTCCCGACCCCGCTGCTCGGAGCGAGCTACGCGTCGGCATCTCTCCTCGCTCCCTCTGATCGATCTGATCCTGACGCGACAGCCCTCCTCCGACTCTTCTTTTTGAGTTTTTTTGGCTCAAAACCCCCCCCAAAAAAATGATTTGTTGGCGTCTTGATCCTGGAAACGCTTCCAAGGCGGAGACTCGAGAAGCTGCTTTGCCGCGAGCCGGCTGAAGGAGGACGAGGACAGGGTTAAAGGAATTCTTTTCTTCGTCACTCAGAAGTGATAGAGACTTTTCTTTGACTAATGTAGCTTAATTAGTGGTCAATTAAAACTGAACATTGTTGAATGGGAGCCCTTTGATCAAAACCCTTGGCATGGGCTCCCTTTCTTTAACTAGCCACCATCTTGAATTCATTTGGAACCAGTAGTGTAAACAAGTTTAAAACTGGTTCTTTTATAAGAAGTCAGCAGGCTCGGAGAGCTGTGGTTTCTTTCTTTTCCTCTTTTTTTTTTTTTTTTTTTTAACTTCTGGAGGCGGCAATTCAAAGCAGCGTTAAATGAAAACAGTGCTACACCCTGAAAAGTGCGTGTTTTTTTTTTTTTTTTAATATATATATAAAAAGGCTGCATTAATTAATGGGAACGGAGTGCTTCTTCCTTTTTCCAGCCCTTGTCACAATCTCTGCTTTCCCCTTTTTGTTGTTATCCGAAATTTATCTCGTCCTGTAACTGGGCAGGGGGTGCTCGGGGTGCATTTGGGGACTTCACGGCCAACGAGCAAGCGTTGGCAGGGGGAGAAACGTGTTTTTAAATCTGCACAGGGCCTGGAGATTAATATTAAAGTGCAGCTCCTGATGATTTTGGACGGGCAGAGCTTCATAGGATGTTTGGTGCGTCCTTGGTAAATTTTGGCTGAGGGTTTTTTTGGTGCCGGGAGCTTTCTGGCCAGTGGATGCGGCGTTCACCGTGCAGGTGGTGGTGATAACACATCCTGGGAAATATTTGGGGTTAAATTGTCGTCGTTTGAAAAAGAGCAGCCTTTTCCAGCACAGGCAAGCAGACCTTCTCCAGGACAGCTCGGGAGACTGCTTGAGCTGAAGCAGCCCAGCCCAGGAGACTTCAACGCTTCCTCCAGGCACCTTGCAGCCTCCTGGGTGCTCACCCCGTGACAGTGCCGTGCTCCCAGGAGGGTTTTGTAGCCCTCCGAGTGCCCTCACCTCCTATCTGCAGCCAGAACATTTCTTTTTTTGAATGGAAATCCCCCTCTGGATCTCACCCTGAAGAAGTCGACCTGAAGGATTCGCACATCTCCTCGCTCTGGGCTTCAAATCGTAGGAGGGCCTAAGTGGAAATTGCTCTGACACCAGCAGATTTCTTCCTTGCTTTGAATGATGGCGTTTTAAACTTTAATCCCTTTCCTCAAAAAAAAAAAAAAGAGTAAAAATCGGAGTCCTAAACAATAATTAAAATAAAACTTCCATCTCTTGACAGAGAGAGAAATTGTTTAGAGTAAATGTGCCTTTCAGCCTTCCCTCATGCCTTCTCCCAAAAGGGCTGATTAGGATGTAATAATTGGGGATGATAGCAGGAGGAAGACGACAATTCCATTTAATTAAAGATAATTTATTTTACTTTAACTTGGTGATGTCCCCCATGAATAAGAGTAGATTTAGCGGATAGATTTATTAATGGGGACTGACATCTCCGCTGACACACAAAGCAAACGGTTCTCTTTTCCTCCTTGGTTTTTCCTGTGGCTCAGCACCTGAAGCTGATGGCACCCCAAACCGAGGGGGCTCTCGGAGCTCTTTGGGCACATGGATAGCATCCGCTTCGTGGTTGTCGACCCGAAGTTATGGGATCGTGGTGGGCGAGGTCGATGTTGGCCAAGGATGGTGGCGAACCCTTCGCTTGCTTGAGATTTAAGACGAGGATATGGGCAGACTCTGGTGCGTTCCCGTCTCCGCGTGTGTCTGGAAGCAGAGAATTGGGAAAAGAAGGCAAAAAAAAAAGCACAAAATGGCTCTCGGTAAAAGCAGAGCAGGAAAGGAAGTTGGAAAGCAGATCCCGAGAAGAGGGAACAGGCATGAGATGGTCCTTTTCTGGGAAGTCCTTCACTTAAAAAAAAAAAAAAAGCCTAAAAACCCGCTATCTTCTATTAAATGTGAATTAGAATTCACATCTGAAAACTCGCCCTGGAGCCCGGCCAAGTGGCACCTTTGTTCTTTTCATCATCACTTTTATTTCTCTTTTCCCACTTTTTTTGCTCTTACTCGCTCTTTATTGCCTTTTTTTTTTTATATATAGATATTTTTTCGAGGTCTGGTTCTGCCTCGCTGCCTCTCTGCAAGCGCCGGGGCTGTGGGCAGTGCAGGATGTCAGCTCCGCTCCCCGGCTCTGTCCCATCTTTCCTCCCCAGTCACACCCCTGGTGCTTTGTCCTCCCTTCCTGCCTACTCCCTCTCCCTTTTGCATTTTGGTTTCCCCTCCTGACCGTGCCTCCTGCTCCTCTCCGCTGACTTCTGCATCCTCAGGGCCGTCCCCGAGCCCTGCCACAGCCGGGGCGCTCGAAGGGCTGCTCGTTGGTCTTACCTCAAGGTAAGGTGGCCATCTCTGGCCCTTGGCTCCTGAGACCCAGCTCCTCGTTGGCCTTTACAGATTCGGTGGCTCTGCAATCTGTCATTCCCTCTTTTCTCCTTCCTCAGCCTTCTTCTGGCTCTGGGAGGTGCCACCAGGATGCGGCTGAAGCTTGGGGAGCCCTCGGTGGCCACCTCCCCAGCATGGGCTGATCCTCCCGTGCTCCCATCCCTGTGCTGTGCCCATCTCCGTGGCACCTTCCTAACTTATTCAATTCCCCTCTCTACGAATTTTTCTTTCCGTTTTGCCTTCCCATCTTCTTGTCCCCCATCCCCGGGACTTCCTCTGCAATATTTGCTCACTTCTCACCCCCACAACCTTCTGTCCCTCTCGCCTTTCTTCCTTTTCCTTCCCCAACGCCTGGTAGAAACCACTCTGGTTTCTCATCAGGATCCACTGGGTGGCTCTGCCTTCTTCTCACCCAGCACCCCAGAGCTCCCATCGGCTGGGAGAAGAAGAGGAGGAAGAAGAAGAGAAGAAGAGGGGGAAGAAAAAAAAAAAAGGGCAGCTAACGTTGAGGGTACTCGAGGGTCACCGTGCTGCGGGGACAACCGCTGCTGGTGCCGAGGGCTTGAGCGACCCCACACCTGCACCCGTCCCCCCCGGGCACCTCACGGCTTCGGCATTAGCCCCGGGCAACCTGTGGCCCCCGGGGCTCGGTGGCAAGCGTGCAGGTGGCTCTCTGCTCGGCGTACACTTGTTTTTTGCCGCTGCACCGTGCACTTAAAGGCTCAGCGGGACCTGCAATTTCATACCTCTCGCGGGGCCGGGGCTCGCCTCGCATGTGCTTTGCCGTTCCCGGGGCTCATCTGGTCTCAATTACCAGCTGCTGGCAACGCCGGGCCCGGGGCCCTTTGGCGTGTTTGTCCTGCGAGAAAGATCTGGAAGAGCCGACAGCTGGTTTTGATTGCCTCAATTGCAGGTTGATAGAAGAAACGCGGGGTGAGGTGGGTGGGTTTTCCTTCCGGCCCTTTCCACTCCGGGCTGGTAATGTGCTTCACTTGTGGAGCTGCTCTTTTCATCAGCGCGCCTCCTCCTCCCCCCCGCCTCGGCCCCGCTCCCTCTTCCTCTCCCTCAAAACATGTGGCCGAAATTAGGGACCTGCCAGCCCCTTCTGCGGGAAACCTGCAGCAGGTCGGCCCGGGGAAAGGGCATCTGTGCCTCACACGGGCTGAAAATCCCAAATTCATGCCATGTCGGGTTGTTTTAAAAAGCTAAAAGCTGGGGAGATTCATCCCCGGCCTGGCAGAGCTGCCCCTGGGCAGGCGGCGGGGCTGGGAGGACGGCAGCCGAGGAGGGTGGCCCTCAAGTGATGAGAAAGGACAGAATGCTTTTCTTTTTCTTCTTTTTTTTATCGAGTATTTTAAATTTTAGTGTTGCTGGTGAGAGGGTTTCCCCTCCAAGTGCTCGAGCAGGGGATGGTGCTGCCGCCTGCCTGTCCCGGCCCTGTTTTCGGCCTCATGTGGATCTGGAGCTCACAGGTAAAGGAGATGGGAGCGGTGGCACCCCACGGATGACAAATTGGGACAACCGGTGGCCAAGAAGGCTTTCTTGTCCAACACAGCACGTGGCTGTGGTCAGCCCTTGGCTCGCTCTTAGCTTTGAGCCTCCCCAGTGTCACCTCAAGCCACCAAGCCAGAGGAGGACGGTGTGAGGGGTTTTGCGAGGGACTCCTGCAAAACCCCTGGGCAGGTGCTGGCGTCGAGGAGCTTTTATGCTGAGTTTCTTCTCGTCGGAGATGTTTCCTTCCATCGGGTTCCTGTCGGAGTGGATCTCTCTGTACCCAGTGTTTTACACCTCAAGCTTTGCGCCCTGCGTCCGGGTGCTTGGAGGCCTGAGAGGGGAGGAGAGCAGAGCCAAGACAGGAGAGGAGGAGAAGATCTCTTCACCTTGCTCGAGCTCAGTTTCCAAACACCAGCAGCCAGGTGCCTCCAGATGGCTCGATGGGGAGCTGAGGAAGTGGCCACGCTTTCTGGAGGCACCTCCTGGTACTTGGACGCACCTCAGCGAGCCCTTTGGCACCAGCCAGAGCCCTTCACTCCAAAGCCAGCAATGCTACGACGTGTTATAGGCATTCCCGAGGCTCTTTGCTTGGTAAACCCTGGATTCCTGAGGTCTGAGCATGTCACCACGGGTGGAAAACAGCCCACGGTCCTGGAAAATGGGAGATTTCTGAAGCACGTCCCCGGGACAGCGAGCTTTGCAGGAGAATGAAAGACAAAAAGGTGTTTGGAAGTCGAAGGCAGGCTCCCAGAAATGGAGACAATGTGATAATTTTGTCATCCTGTCACATTACAGCAGGGCTTGTTTTTTTTCCCAGATCATTATTCATCATCTCTTCAAACCTCCCAGCATGAGTCAGAGTGATTTTCTAAATTCGGGCTCTCTTTAAGAATATTAACATCTTTAAATCTCTAATGCACTTTCTGTCAAATCAGAAAGTCACTCTTGTACACATCTCGTTCCTCTCTCTTCTCGTAGGCAGCAGATTGCCATTTCTACCAGGGCCACGAATTTAACCCGTTCAACTTTCGCTCTCCTGCATCGGGTTCTTGGGTTGGTCCCTTTATCATCACTTACTCGTGAGGATTTCTGTCTGTTTAGCTGGGGTTGGAGACGCAACTCCTCTGTAAAATGGTCTGGCCAGAATATTGTCATTCATCCCGTTAATCATTTATTCTGCATCATGTATCGCCCGCTGAAAATGCTGCAGTCCCGGTGATAAAAAGGCAAAAAATCCAGAGACTTCGGCACAGTTCAGGACAAGAGGAATTTCCAGGCGTGCTCCTAACCGAAGTCATGATAACTTGAGAATCCCACGGTGACAAAACTCTGAAAATAAGGAATATTGATGGTGAAGGAGTGACACTTGTGCAGGAAATACAGGAGTTTTTCCCAAACGCTTCCTCGCATCTCCTCAAATTCCTCCTTCTGACTGAGCCTGTCACAGCAAAACGAGTTAATTTCCTTCAATCCAGCGGCTTGCTCTGTGTGAAAATTTCACTATAAAGTAGTAGAAAAAATAAATTTAGTCAGGAATTTAGCCAGCGAGCACTTCTGAACCCCACTGCAGGGTGGGCGACGCGGGGCACGGGAGGGAGAGCGCCGGGTAGGTGAGGATGAAGAGGTGGCGGTTGCCCTTAAAATAGCAGGAGCTCCGTGTATCTGAAATCAGAAGGGATTCAGGAGGGTTTTCCTAATCGGATGGGATTCAGGAGGGTTTTCCTAATCAGAAGGGATTCAGGAGGGTTTTCCTCATCCATCTCTTCGCAGCCCGGTGCCCATCCTGCTTTTCCCAGGTGGGAGCTGCGGCCGTGCTGCCTCGCTGCTGAGGTCTGCTGAGCCAAAAGGAGGAGGGCCGTAAGCTCAGGTGGCTTTTGAAACTGGAAAACATGAAAATCCTTCTTTTGGACTACTTTTCTTTCTCTCAGCAGTCTGCACCAGACTTTATGCCTGCCTCGTGAGCTGCAGCATAGCCATTAGGGGAAGCTGTGCCAGAGCAGTGCTAGGAGGAAAGCAGCACCAGAGGTGGCACCGTGGGCTGACAGCTGGTGACAGGGCAACCCTAGGGCTTGCAGACCCATGTGCTTGTGTTCTTGTGCCTTGGATCCGGCTGAACGCTGACAGCAAAGTAGAAAGTTGGCTGTGGCCTTGGCTGCCACTGCGCTACCTCAGCTCCCCCCGTGTGGGCAGCTCTCGGTGCCTCACGTCAGGGCCGTGGCTTCTGAGGAGGGCTTCTGGGGCCTCTGAGCCACCATGGCTGAGCCGTTTGGCTCTGCTTTCCCCAAAACTCTTGCTTTAGCCCCAGTTTCTCCGGGTGTGGGGTTGCTGCTGGCGCTGCCCCGCGTGGATCACATTTTGGGCAGGGCAGCGCTTCAGGCCCGGCCTGCACCCAGGGGTACGGGTGGCACCGCCGCAGCCGGGCCCGAGGGATGCCAGCGAGCATCTCGACATCCCACAGCCCTTTTGCTTGCCCTTTCCTAAAACCCTCTCTCAATTTTGGGACGAGGGGATCCCTGAAATCCCCTCCACAACGGCTGCGAGGTGCGGGCCGGGGGGCGCGGCTGCGCTCCGCTGCTGCCTTTTCTCTTCCCGTTCGCCGTGACCTGCGAACGGCGGCGTCGGCGCTCTGCCAATTTTGTGATCTGCTGCCTGCTTCAAAATGGAGGCAGGAAGGTATCCATTTTCATCAAGGAGATGACAGTGCTTCAGTCTTCCTGACCATCTGGAGAGAGGCACCTCCAGCGCAGGAACAAAACGCAGAGGAATAGCGCGAGCTATAGGGAGAGGGGGTGGAGAGGGAATAAACCACGCTCGAAATAATGAATTACGCTCAGCAGCCTGCACCAGCTTTTCCTTTTTTTGTGTGTGTGTGTGTCTGCTTTTCTTTTGTGTGTTGTTTCATGCTGTATTTTTTTATATTTTACTATTATTTGGTATTTTTTTTTAAACGCCGTCCGGGTTGACCTAGGCACGAGCAAGGAACACAGCAGATATGTTATAAAAGGCAAGTCGCAGAACCCCTCCGGTGGATTAGCAAACAAACAAATGCAAGGCAAGCAGTCTGTTGGCACATGCACCAAGTTTATTGCACACACAAATACCGTCAGAGTCCGAGGGGAGGAGGGGTTTTCCCCCCGACGTGTACACACGCTGTGTTGGTGGTCCTGTGGCAGCCCAGGTTTCGAGCAGTCCCTTTCAAGCTTCCCTGGAAGGGGCTACGTCCATGGGAATTCAATATCCCAAGATGTGTTTGCAATTTTCGGCGTTCCCGATAAGGCTGCTCTTCTAAACGTCCATTTTCTTTTTTTTTTTTTTTTTTTTAATTTTGGGAAATGAAGTATTTCGCTGGCTCGCGCTGCTTCCCTCTTTGTTTTTCAACGTGCTAAGTCCGTAGGCTTTCAGATGAGAAAATCGCTATTGTTTCAAGCCCTTGTTTATTTTAAGCTCCTCGGCGCTCTAGGAAGAACATATGTACATCTGCTGATTCGTTGTATTTACAGAAATAAAGAGTTTGACAAATACCTTGCAAATATCCTTGTTTAAAGCTGGGAAATGTCAGGCTGGAGTTTTCTTTTGAAGCTTCACATTTATTTCCCGGTCACACATATACTGAGGGTTTTGTGTTCCCGGAGAAGAATGATGTGGTGTTGCGAACTGATTTATACCCAGCGAGGTAAAAACTCAATATTTCTTCCCTGCTTCCTGCTAAAGGCACACTAAATTAGTCTTTTTTTCCGTAGGTTTATGCCCCGTCAGCAAGCACTGCCGACTACAATAGGGATTCACCAGGTTATCCATCCTCAAAACCAGCAGCCAGCACTTTTCCTAGCTCCTTCTTCATGCAAGGTAAGAGGCAGCTTTCAAAAGGCGAGCTGTTTTGCATATTTTGCCTCTGTTTGCATTTTGGCTCGCGTGTCGTCGGGCCCCACTGGCGTATCATCCCGTGGTCCGGTAGCATTACCATGAAAATGAAGACCTGGAGGTCTTGGTCCGGCCATTGTGCCTCTGAACATCTCGCCTCGACCCCGCAGCGAAGCGGCGTGGTGAATAACTCGCCAGCTCCTTATCTCGGAGTTTCTTGAAGTTCGATGAATTTCTGCATAAGTTCATAAATAAAACCCCTAGAGTTTGGCAAGATGGGCTGTGTAGAGGACAAGTGAATCTGTTTGATTCAGTAGGACCGCTGGGCTGAAGTACTTGCAGGGCATGGGGTTGGGTTTTGCTGCCTCTGTATATACTGCCCAGTTTCCACCCATGAAAAAAAAATTGCTTTTGAGTCGAAAAAGAGATGATTTTTTATTTTGTGGGTGGAAAACGGGACCCAGCTAAAGGTGCTGGGTGCTGCTCAGTGTCTCCAGGCTTCTGCTGGGACTCTTCCCATCCCTGGGGGTCACTTGGTGGACAACGAGGATGGGAGGGACGAGGATGTCAGCAGCGCTGTCCCTTTTTGCACCTCCTTTGGTGCAGAGATCTCCATCCAAACCAGCTCCTGAGCTGGCAAGGATGGGCAGTGGCTGAAAAGAAAATGGTGCTTTTGGCTTCAGCATCAACAAATCCTGCCTCGAGAGCACCAGGAAGCTCCTCCCGGGTTATAAAAGCTGGAGGTTAATAGGTTTCTAGTGCCATCAAATATTTACCCTTTGTAGTGCTGAGCCATTCTGCCTTTTGAAGTGATACCTTCTCCCCGATTTGCATGGAAGACATAAATCTGCCTTAAGAGACTGTTCAAACAGCGAGGGGAAGGTGATGCTGGAAGTGCCGCCGTTGCCTGGGTGTTTGAAGTGTAGAAAGGAGGCAGGGTTGTAGGTGAGACATCATCATTTTTTATTAGACCAACTCCCGGAGTTTGAAAGAGCAGGCAGCTCCTCCAGCCCACGTGCCTGTCTTTGAGGTCTGCTGCTTGTTAGGGAAAAGTTATCTTTTTTTTTTATTATTATTTTTTTAAGGCTTTGGCGTTCTTCCAGCCGAAAATAATTTTCGTTGCGTTATTGCAATTCCATTTCAGCACGGCGAGCTAAAGGCGAAACGTGCAGCTCGCTCTCCCCTCGGATAAAATTTGGGGAGCCCCCTTTTTGTAAGCAATATAACAACTCCGACAGCTTTTTGGGTGTGGAAATACTCAGAGTTTGGGACATATCTCGGCATTTATCGAGCTGAGGCTTCTCCAAAGCTCGTTAGCCCATCCTGAGTGTTTCATTTCAAAGGTCGGATTTCTGCCTGCTGGGGTTGGTTATAGGTGATGTGATGCTTTCGAGCCTGCAGCAGGACGAACCGGGGCGGTGGTTTGGAGGATTTGCAGCCTTGGGACATCCACATCCGTGTCCTCCTCTCTCTTGCAGATGGCCATCACAGCAGCGACCCGTGGAGCTCCTCCAGCGGGATGAACCAGCCCGGCTACGGGGGCATGCTGGGCAACTCTTCCCACCTCCCCCAGTCCAGCAGCTACTGCAGCCTGCACCCCCACGACCGCTTGGTAAGGGGCCAGGGGGACCAGGGTGGGCAGCACATTTCTGCCAAGGCATCATCTTGGTGATGAGTTCCCTTGCACAATTTTCCCAGCCTGTGCCGTACCCATTTCCACCGCCAGCCCTGATGGGTCACAGCCCCTGTACCCGTCCCAACCCCTCCTGGTGCAACTGGGAAGAGAAAAGAGCAGAAAAAGCCACTGTGTGGGCTGGTGCTGAGCCCACACAGCGAGGCAAAGCGGCCTGGGCTTTGATTTCTGGCAGGCGCCGTCCTTTGCCGGTCACAGGTAGCCATCCAGCAGTCATTTGCTGGTTGCAAAAAGGGATTTTTTCTCATTTTCTCCGGTACATCCTGATCTCTCACACGAGGAAGTTGCTGGGACTGATTCCATCTATTGTATTGGAATAGAACAAAATTGGAATTAAATCTGATTTGAGTGCAGCTTAGTGGATATTCTCCTAATATCACGGCTGAATTGGATATGTAGAAACGACGCTGGGTTGCATCAATCCAGCCCTTCGTTTTGCTCGTGTTTTTAAGTAAAGGAGGAGATAAACAAATGAACAGGCTGCTGAAGTGAAGCCCTTTTTCCTCAAAACGCACAAAACATTTTGTTTTTTCGATCTATACCTGTGCTTTTTGCTCCTGAAGACCATTAAAAAGGAAGAGCAGAGAGCACTGGTTCTAGGGGAGAAGCCTGTGCCTAGGAGAAACATCGCTTTAGGAATAAGGAGAAACAAACTTCACTGTTACAAACTGAAAATGAATTTGCAAAACAAATCTTTAAAGTCTCACGTTTAATGAGGGTAGCACGCTGCCATGCAAAATGAATAGGAAGGCAAAAGCAAAAGGGATTGCCTCAAAAACTGCTTAATCATGTCCTTCTCAAAAGCATAATTAAGGCACTAAGCAAACTTAATGTTGCTCTGAAGTGACAGGCATCTATTACAAAAATGGAGCATAACTTTTAAAACCCAATTTCGTCTAATTTGGTATCTACACCGGTGCTCATCCATCAGAATTAGGTAGCTTTTCCATGCTACCAGCTCGGGATTCAGGTCAGAGAGCCGAGTACCTTGGCTGGGCAAGTCTGCAAACGTTCTTGCATTTCTTTTAAGTCTGCCTTGATTCTGAATTTCTTGCTTTTGTAACACGTTGGGGGGTTATGAAGACTTAGAATATTTCTACAGTGTAAAATGAGAATTGATATTCCACCTATAGTCTCCAAAACGTTGGTTTTTTTTTAATAGATACTCCTATTTTTCCTAAATTTCAGAGACAGGGAGGACCCAGCTCTCTCACTGATGCCAGTCTGAGTTGTAGGTGCTCAGTGCTGGCAAAGCTCCTGTTAATCATCCATTCTGGGCATCTGGACGGGCCAAATCATCCAATCTTCTAAGAAAAAATCTTCTAAGAAAAGCCCAGGGAGGAAATTTTGGATGGTTTCAGTTCAATTCCCTGCAAATGTCCTTAACTTTTCGGTGACCTGTAGGGAAACTGCAAAAAGAAGATAGAAAAGCTGTTATTACTCTTATTTTCTCAGACACATCAGTGATTTTCAAGATGCTGTGAGTACAGGGAAGAGGTCCTGGCTAGGCTATATCCAGATCCCATGTTTCTCCTGAAATATTTAGCGATAGCGGTTGGATGTCTTCCCCTGAGAAACCAAAGGAAACGGAGTTTCCCCAGCAGTTGCATCCCCTCCTCTGTGGATATTTATGCATGGCAGGTTGGGATGTGCTGCCTCTTCTCCAAAAGCTGTCAAATTGAGGTAGAAAAACACCCTCCCCCCGTAGCCTCGTGGCTTTTCTTGGTTGGGTGAAGCACAGCAGCACCTGGAATTGGAGCAGCACGAGCAGCCTGCTGCCCTTTGTGTTCTCAGTCCTTAAAATATTGAAAATATTTCCTTTTTTTTTGCCTTCTCTTCGGCACAGAGCTACCCATCACACTCCTCAGCAGACATCAACTCCAGTCTTCCTCCGATGTCCACCTTCCACCGCAGCGGCACGAATCATTACAGCGCCTCGTCGTGCACGCCGCCGGCCAACGGGACCGACAGCATCATGGGTGAGTGCGGGCGGGCGCTGCGCCTGCTGCCCGGGGCTTCCCCGCTCTCTCCTGCCTCTTTTTTCTGCTCCAGGGCACTGTGCTGGTGCCAGAGAGCCCAAATCAAAGATACCGAGTCCAAGAGGCTCAGGGAGGTAGCAGGATGTTCCTGGAAATAAACACATCCTCAATGACCTCGCCCTTCTTTGCACATAGATCCGAATGCTTTTTTTTTGGTGAAATGAGGATTGCAGCCAAGTGTTTGCTTCAAAAACTGTGCAGAAGGTGGTCTGGTACCCCCGCTGCCTGCTCTTGGCTGGTTTTGAAGCCTGGTTTTGCTGTCCTTAGTGATCTACTTGCCTGCAGCAGCTCGGGAGCACCTGGTGATGCACCTTGTGGTCATCCCCTTGGGTGTTTTCCCCATTTCCCCGCGGCGTGGGGGACGTGGAGGTGGCAGCGTGTCCCTGCAGCGGGGACAGCCCCCGCTGACATCGCTCTGCAAAATCCAAGAGCGTGCATTTGTGTACTTTCCTAAAGAGTTGGCAAACACCGGGCCAGGCTTCAATACAGGAACTAAAAAATAAAAAAAAATAGTGCTTTGCCTGTATCTCAAAGAACAAATAAAGCTAATGAAATAATTGGTAAATAGGGAACACATCGCTGGACACATGTTTCGGATTACACACATGATTCCGGATTGAATGACGGGGAGCAGGACTAATGCAGCAAGAATGGAGGGTGGGTTCAACCATTAACACATGGGCATCAGATTTTTCAAGGGCTCTGAACAAAGCAAAAACTAAATACGGTCTCTTCTTAATTTGTCACTGTCTGAGAAAAAGGGATCCCGTTTCAGGGTAGTGTTTCCGCGCTCAATCTTGCCATTCCATTGAGAGTTCTTCCTTTACAACGTAGCTGCTGCTTCTGTGGGCACGACAGGCAGAAATCACTCTCGTTTTTGCCCTCAAAAGAGGCCTAATAGAGGCAAACTTAATTCTGCCATTTCACAGCCGCGATGCAGGCGCCTTACAGATAACAGAAAAAGATTTCGCAGAGGGACACAAGCAGGCAGGAGTGAGAATCCCGTCTCCTGCCCGTGTGCCTCAGTGCCTGAATAAATAAATATTCAGTGCCCGTGTAAAAAAATTCCTCCAGACTTCCATCTGGATCCCTCTCCTGAAAAGCAAAGCCAGAAGAGCAAGGTGAACGTGCCCCGAAGGCTGCGTGCGTGCTGCCCTTCCCCTGGGTGCCCTGGGAGCCAGCTTCTTCCACGAGGCTGCGCGACGGCATCGACGGGAAGCAGTGGGTAGTGTTATGCAAAGCGTTGGCTCTCGTTTTCAAAGGTCTGAAGCAGTGCAAGGTTTCGGCAACCAGTCACTGAGCGGGGCTCGCCGAGCGTATGCTGAAGGCGCTCGGTTGTAGCCATCTGATGCCCGCATTAATCCTGCGCGCTGCTTTCAGCCCTAATGACGTGTTGTTTGCATGACATTATGCACTGTGACATGCAGCTTTTCCAGGAGAAACATTATGTGCATTTCCCCTTGAGGCACTGGTTTCACAGTAATTTTATTACTCGAGCAGTCGCAGCGTACCGCGCTGCCTATTTTACAAGAACGCCGAGCTTCCAGTTACACGAGGGTGGCGAGCGGTCGCGCAGCCTAAGAAGGATGTGACTTCGACCCAGCGATGTCAGCTCCCCATGATTTGGGAAGATCATCAGCTGTGAACGCCAAGACGGTGCAAGTTTTTCCACTCCTCTTTACATAGACACATCATTCCCAGCCCTCTCAGAAAGCCCCATGCCAGCAGAACAGCCTGAGTTTGTGCTGGAGTTGATCCTATAAAAAATCAGGTGAAATTCTCCCCGGGAAGGCTGCAGCCGATCTGTTACACTAGATACTTTGCTCGATATAATTCCCCTCGTTGAGATACAGATCCCTGGGAGTTTATTCAATAAGCTTAAGATTTACAATCCGAGTCCCACCAGAAGGATGGGAAGAGGCTGTGCTCCATCATCCTGTCCGCTCGCCTTCCAGCGCAGAACTGCTCCTCGCAGAAACACGCTGAGAAAGTTTTAGGAGATGAAGGAGAACAAGAAAACGCGCTCTGCAGCGTCGTTAGAAGCGATCCATCAAAGGCTGCAGTCCTTTCACGCTGCCTTCGGTACATGAAGAGCTCGGTGAGTGGGGGAACAGCTCCCAAGGAACGCTGACAGCTCAAGTCCTGCCGTGCAGTCCTGTTCCCGAGCTACCTTCCACGTGGCTTCCCCCCCGAAAACTCTTGGCTTTGCAATGTGGTGCATTTATCCATTCATATATTGTTCTTTGGTGTTTTTTTTTTTCTCATGGGGAAGTCAGATTTGATCTCTTTGAACTCACCAAACTTTGCTTTCAGTATTGCTGTGATGTTCTGCACCTTCTTTGCTCCAGTGCTAGGTCAGTCCAAGTTTTAATCTGCAGTAAAAGTTAGGGAAATTTGTCTTTGAGTTGCTTGAGAGCTCTTAGAAATGTCATTTCATTCTTCTGTATTTTTCTTCTTATTGATTCATTTTAAAGCCTTTACATTGACACCTCGGTCGGAGCCAATTTTTCTGACTAATCCCTTTTAAAACACCATCCATCCCGTGGACGAAGCTGATGAAAATAATCAGTTCAGCATTTCTTCTGGGACCTTTTTTTTTCCCCTCTTACATCCTGCTATTGCATCATCATCTGACGAGCTTGAGAAAGTGCTTCAATATTAGCTTCCAAGCCACGAAAATAGTTCTTTTAAGGTATTTTTGGCCCCATCCGAATACACTCCCTGGCTTTTTCCTAGGAATTTTCTTCCCTTCAGTGTGCTGCTCGGGGCACCAGCAGTGCGGAGCCGAGGGAAGCATCCCAGTTATTTCAACGTGCCCCACGTTGTGCAAGCCGAAGCTGTCAGCTCGGCCCCCACGGCTGCATTTAAATAGCGTTTCCGTGCAGCTAAAAGGACGGGCCAACAACTGGGAGATATTAATAGAAACCCTCGCTTATATCCCGTAGCCATCCGCTGCGTGAAGCAGCGCTGGGTGTCACTTCTCTCATACACTCGACATCCATTTTCTCTGCTTAGTCCCACGTCCCGGGATGATTTTTGGTGCTGTCGCCTCTGAAACAGTTGGGCTCTTGCAGTGGACAGTGCTTGCTCTTCTTAATTGTTATTATTTTTTCTGTTATTCCTTCAAATGCGGAGTTTTCTTAATCACCTACAGGTTTCAGTCATGTCTCTTTTAGTACCAGAATAACTAAAAACCATAATTTCTGCGTAAAGCAGTAAAAATAAGCCCCTACAAGTTAGGTTAGCTATATTACACCTTTTTTATACACCTCAAGGTTAGCTATAGTGAAACAATCCTGGGTATTTGGGGGAGATGAAGACTTCTACAAGATCTCTGGTTATGTCCAGCGTGGTCTTCCCCACAGAAGGTTCCTCGGCTCCCTTCCTTTGCCCGTTTTCTCCATCAAAGCATCCGTGAAGTCTTTGAGGAAAAGCCAAATATTTGGTATATCCAAGGAATTCCTTTGTTTTTGACAGCAGCCAAGAGGCGAGGTGGCCTCTTAGCTGCAGTCCCTGCGCCTCCCTTCTCCCGCAGGAGCGGTACAGCTCATCTCATTAGGAGCAAGCAGCCTTCAGACAGACAAATGGAGGACTTAATTTTAGAATAATGCAGTTAGGGTCGCTTAGAAAAAGGAAAAAACAAGGCATGATTTACATTTCGATTCACAGTTCACTTTAGAGCGAAGTAACTGGATTTCTGGACATCTGCCTGGTTGCCAAACCTGTAGGTTGTGATTTACAACATTAAATTAGCTTGATGAGTTGGATCTCTAACTGAGGCCATGTATTCTTGCTGGTGCGCTTTCGCATTTCTGTGTTAGCATTTGGGGCTGTAAGAACTTCATACTTGCCCTGGCAGCTCGGCGGAGTAAATCCTAAAACTTTAGATATCGTGATTTCAAACTGAGATGAAATTACAAATGGGCTATCACTGCCATGTAAGCATATTTCCAAGTGTACAATAGTGAAAATAAAAGTGCAAATAAGAATGTAATGTGTAAACTTATGGAAAAGAGGTGAAAGAGGTAGGGACACATCATCCTCAGGGCTTCTTTAGGTGATTCTGTTGTAGGAGAAATGCTGAAACAGGGTTTTATGCAGTCAAATTAAATGTGTAGGTATTACATTTGGGCAGGGCGGAGGATCAGTAACAGCTGGCCTGGGGTGCAAAGGTCCCCAAAAGCCAGATTTCCCTACAGATTTCCCAACCCCCGTGGAGCTGCAGCATCGACAGGCAGATATACACACACAAGCGCATCCCTTCAGTAAAAAAGTTGCAGAATCGGTCACTCAGGAGGTACAAAACATGAAGCTTGAAGGCTGGCATTAATTGGGATGCCAGATACCAGCCCGGCCTTTCCATGGGTGGTGACTGGCTGCTTGCTTCTCATTTTCTCTTCGCCTGACTCCCAGTCTGTGGGGCCCGAAGCAGGAGTATTGATCACGCCCAGCAGTCACTCAGAGCGGTGCTTTTCCTTTATAAATGGCCCCAGAGATGCTGAAGCCGCTGCAACTTTCCGCCCTCGTTTTTCTTGCCTGCAATTTCCCCCGTGAACGGAGACGTTTCAGTCCTACCCCTCGAGGGTGAGGAATTGGTGGACGGTTACGCCACGATTTTTCTTCCCCTCAATTGCTTCTCTGAAAGGTGCAATCCTATCGCTTGAGAGATGGTAAAAAAAAAAAAAAAAAATCATTTAATTAAAGGTTCGCGCGGCGGTTTAAGTACAGTCAGAAGGAGCGCTTTGGAGGAGTCTGTGGAAATTAATAACGCCTTTAAAACATGCTTTGAAACGTGTACAAAGGACTAGGGTCACCGAGTGAATGGGGAGCAAACAAAACCCCGGGTAGCTGCTTATTACCAGCACTTTGTCCTTCCCGTGCGCCGAGCGAGGCTGGGGCTGCGTGGAGGAGCAGTAAGCGATCGTGTAATTAATGCCTGGCTCGCGGTACAGACGCAGAAGAGAGAAATTAGGCTCCACTGGCAGACTGAATTCTGGCATCCCCGGCTCTGGGGAGTTTATCTCTGCCGCCTTTGCTCCTGATGGTTTCGATGTGGAACATTGCCCTGATGTCTAAGTTTTGGGAGAGAAAAGCCTTGCTGGAGCTAAGGTCGAAGAGCCCAGAGCGCAGGCACCGAGGCTGAGCACACCCAAGCCAGGTCTTTAGCGTTAGGAGCTTGCACAGTGTCCATGCCTTTGAGCATCTTCGCTGAGTAACCTTTTATTTAGGGAAATGAAGCCATATGGCCCAGCACTGTCAAATACTCGATGCATTTTTTATAAAAGCAACATCCCGAGTTTATGTGTTATCTGAAAAAATGCCGCGTGAATGTGTTTGATATCTACCTTAGCAAACAAATTAATGGCAATTAAAGATTAATTTGATGTAATTAGCATTAAAATGCAATTAAATTATGAGTAAGTGGACCAGGAATAGAAACGGATGATGTCTTTCTGTCTGTTTTTACATTGAGTCTTTTGTTTTTCAGCAAACAGAGGAAGTGGGGCGGCAGGCAGCTCGCAGACTGGTGATGCGCTGGGGAAAGCACTTGCCTCTGTAAGGAAATATTTACTTTGGAATACACGTTTACCATTTGCAAAGTGTGAGCTTTAATCAGAATTGGACGCCTGGAGTTTGAGAAGATGAGCAGCAAAAGAGGAGAGACCTGGTCTCAGAGGTCACCCACTGGGAGTCACTGCCAACTGAGATATTACCAGTGCAAAACAGTGTTTACAAAGTCCTAGAATGAATTTTATGCTAGACTAGAAATGGAAAGAGTGGAAACCTTGGCCTGTTCCCATTCACTGGGTGACAATGAGCTGTGTCTTTCAGTCTTTCTCACACGTCATTTACTCGGGCAAGGGAGGTCTGAACAGAAATCGGCAGCAGGATTGATTACTTCTGTGCTACCGAGCGATCTGCAAACAGGATTCGCTCTAAATTTCCTTTGCCTTCAGCTTTTCTCTTTTTCACGGCAGTTTCCACCTATTGAGTTGCCGTGGTTGCTGTTAAAGTCAGGAGTTACCAGCTCTTACCGGGGTAACCGGGGCACGGCAGTTTTCCAGCTCGAGCAGAAGGAAACGCTGCCGTGCCTCGGGGTTTGGTAATTGTTGGCACGGACTGACTGTTAATAAGGACCACGATAGTTATTTTCTGGGCAGAGTGGGTTCCATTGAGTTCTCATGAGAGCTAATTTTTTTTCTCGCATATTCTTCGATGCCTCATTGAAAAGACGAAAAGTCAGACTCCAAGATTGCCTGAACTAACTGATACAGTACAGAATCCACTTTGAAGTGGTGCCCTGACCAATGGCACGGATGGCGAGCGGTGCGTGGCCCCAGGGACACCGCGGGGCGGTGGCACCCTCGCCGGGCACGGGGCAGGCAGGGGCTTTCTCGCTGGAGCAGCGGCCGAGTAGCTGGAGTTTGCTGCTGCAGATTCCCCGCTGTGCCAGGGCGACGTGCTCCGTGCCCTTTGCTTTATTTTGGCCGTTAAGGGATTTCAGCCGAACAAAAAAGCAATTTTCAGGCTTGCTCGAAGGCCTGTCAATGCCAGTCAATTCGTAAAGTAGTCTATACAATGAAAATGTGTACATCGACCGTGGCAGATCTGTGTGACAATCAGAAACCATCGCTTAATTGGCTAGTGTCTGTTCCCAGCAAAAGGGGTCTGTTGTCTAGCTTCCTGCATCTAATACAGTTTTGTCTTTATAGAAATATTAATATTTGAATAAGAGGCTTTTTAACCTGTCCTGCTTTCATTTAAATGAACTGAATGCATAAGAATTCCATATTTCTTTCTGCATCAGTTTGTGATGGCTTTAGATTAATTCTGTATCATCTTTTAAAGATCTATTCTCCAGATCACACCAACAACAGCTTTTCATCAAATCCTTCAACTCCTGTTGGTTCTCCCCCTTCTCTCTCAGGTATTGTTGTTACAATTCTATTTTACTGAACGTTTCAACGTATTTTTGGTAGGAGATGCCTAAATGAGCTCCTACGGTACTGGGTGTGCGACGTGCATCCAGCCAGCAGCACCGGGCCAGTGCTTTACCCACGTGCAGCACACGCAGGTGGCCGGTGGTCCCCCAGAGACGAGCAGAGTTTTCCCAAATGCTGCAGTGCCAGCGCAGAGAGAAGGTCGTGGCAGCTCGTAGGTGGATGCCTGTGCAGTAAAGCAGGATTTTTATGCATCCTTATTGAATTTCCAGCAGTGCCCTCGGGGTCTTGTGGCCGGTGCCTTGTGCACGGAGCCTGTCCTGTGCCATGGCCGTGCCCCCGTGGCAGCCTCGCCCCGGGGCCAAGAGCATCTCCTTGGACATTCCCCCATCCCCTCCTGGGGCTAAAGCAAATGCTGGCTGGAGTTTGATCCATAAAACGTGTCTCTGGACAAACCGAGCCCCCACGAATCCCATTGATTTATTTTATACGCTGTTTATAAAGCTGACATATTTCAACTAAACCCACTCATATTAATAAAAGCCTAAGCTTGAAAAGATCCAGAGGCCCAGGGTAGTTCTCATGAGCATCGGGAGTTTTAAATATTTATCTGAATATAATTCAGATTTCATAAACCCTGAGACTTTTCAGCTAGAGCAGTAGGCTTCTCCTCCCATACACCCACGTTAACGCCTTGGAGAAGACCTCTTGGCTTTCCACCCTGTCTTTGTGACGAGGTCTTTATCACAAGCAGCTAAAGCCTCCAGTCCCCTTTCCGTATGGGCCCTGCCTCGTGTTCAGGCCATCCTAAAAGGCAGCCGAGGCTGTGTGGGGTAGTGCTGCTGAGAGTTGTGCTCCTTCTCCATGGGGTACGAGCACCACAGCAGGCACCTCCCGTGCTGCCTTAAAATGGCGGCGCTGCCTCAGAGGCCTGGGCCTAACCTGTCCCCACAGTGATGGCACCTCTGGGGAAGAAGGGGTGGCAGGGAAGCTCGTGTCAGGTGGCAGTGTCTAAAGGAAGGAGAAGGGAGCTAGGTGATGGCCCGGCCTCTGGAGGCGGGGGTCCATGAGGAGGGGTAGGAAGACACCACGTCCACCTCCATCCCACTCACCTGCTCTGAAGGAGCGTTAACATCGGGGTACAATTCAGTCAGCAAAAGCCCCTACCTCCCTCAAAACCACCCCTGGCAGGACTGCCTGCCCTGTCACAGCCTTGGGGCTTCAGAAAACCCTTTTCTGCCCTTTTTTTTTTGGCCTGAAATCACCCCCGAGGTGTTAAGCGACACCCCGGCACTCTGAGCCGCGTTTCCCCTAGCGAGGCGTTGCCATTGTTCCCCATGAAAGGGTCCGAACCAAAAGGAAAAATATTGTGCTAATTTGGGCTGCCTTGCTTCCTGCAAGTTTTAGTGACTAAATAGAAAGAAGCAAGTGTCAAAATAAAGAGAAATAAGGAGTACGAATGCATTTAAATAAGAACTGAAAGTGTTTAGCATGCGAGACACTTTCCCTGAAGGATATCAAGGGCTAGTTAAAAATGATTTTGAAAGTAAAGATTGCTGTTCATTGCTCCATTCAGTGCGGTAGCAAAATCTCAAATAAAAGCTCCATGGGGACCAGAAAAAGGGAAGATTTAAGTTTTAATTAGAACTGACATAATTTTTACTTTTATGAGAAAAAAAAAAAATCATGCTGTCAGAGCCTTAAAAAAACGTGCCATGAGTTCCACCCTGGCCTATCTTAGTCCAAGCAAGTGCCACTCAACGTAGACATTAAGATTAAAATCCTAATATTTCCATCTCAAACTCTTAAGCCCATTTTATAAGATCGTTCAGAAGATGACTCATTGAAAAAGAAAGAACTTTATAAATGGTCTAAGCGTTGTGCTATATATAAACGCTGTTGGAAAAAAAATACTTGAAAAAAAACTTCTTTTCCCCGTGTCTGCTTTGCTTCTTTTGCAAGGGCATTTTTTTTTTCTTTAGAAAGCATTGCTGGAGACGAGGAGACCTTTTATTCCTGCAGCAGGAACAGATGTAGAGCAGTGGATGCAAACCAGATTTTTTTTTAATTTTTTATTTTTTGGTTAGACCTTTGGCATTCTGAACCTGCCAAACCAAATAATCTGGCCGAGGAGAGTGGCGACCTTATCAGAATATAATAGCATGTTGTGTGCGGTGCTTTTACTGGTTTTCTTTTTTTTTAAGATTTTGCAAATTTGATGATGGGATGACGTAATCAGTGGCACGGACTCCGGCTCGAAGTGAGGTTAGGATAATGGGCTAGTATGTGCCGGGGCTCGCGCAGAGGCCCAGCTGCCCGCAGCACCGCGTGGAAGTGCTGCTTCTCCTTTCCCCAGCGAGACGTTTCCTTCTCCTGCAGCCGCTCGTCGGTACAGCTGCGGAATCAATGCAGCCCTCTATGTGGAGAAGCAGCCTGGGGGAACTTTGTGGCCTGCATCTACGTGCTTTGCTACAAAATACCTTTTTTTTTTTTTTTTCACCCGTGTGTATTTTGGAAGGTCTCCATATGTCTGCTCTATAGTCTATCTGGAAATACGGCATTTACATGTCTACAAAACTGTCCAAAAAGTTTGAAAGACATTTTTGTTTGCATAGTTCTAATGGTAATTCCAATTTTACTATTAGCAGGCACAGCTGTTTGGTCTAGAAATGGAGGTCAAGCGTCATCATCTCCCAATTATGAAGGTCCCTTACACTCTTTGGTATGTTTTGATTAGTGACCTCCTCTGCCTCAGTATTTTACTTGCTGTTCTTTCCATTTCTCATCCATTCTTCTCACACAGGTTTTCATTTCGTTAGCAACTGCTATGCCCTCGGACTTGATTTTGCCACCCCTCAATTCGCAGCAGGGTGCCCCGTGCTCTAGCTCTCGTAGGCTGGTTGGAGCTGCAGCTGGCCAGGACCTCCTGCTTGCTTGCACGGCAGGGGATGCAGTACTGAAACACCCCGAAAAGGGAACAGTGCATACAAAAAGAGGGAACGGTGAAGAGGCAGGTGGCATGTGTTGAAGAGAAATAGAAAGCAGGGCAGAGCGTGGTCACTGTCCGTCAGTCCCGTGGAGCTGGGAAGTGAGAGCGGCCAGCATGGCAGCGATGGTCTCACGGGGAGAACACGAAGGGCTGAGCTTGAGAGGAAGAGTCAGGGGCCGAGCTGGTGATAAATGTTCATCTGACAGATAGGATTGAAGGGATATCAATAAGATTTGTTATCTTTTTTAATGGAAAGATTAAGTCACACATTAGGACAGAGGAGAACTTTAAAGAACCTGATATCCTCTGTCTGAACCCTAGCAGCTGGTTGTCGGTCTCAACTGCAAGTCTAGAAGGTTCCAGTGATCGGTGTGAGATGCCTGATGTATCATTGGGTGTAAAATCAATGGTGCTGAAGTTTTAAAGTGTCCTTAAAAAAGAGAAAGCAGGTAATTCCCAATAGTACAGTTCTAACCCACCTAGTGCTGGGGGATGCGGCAGTCCTGTGGATTTCACTGGAAAATTTCCAGGTTCAGGAGTTAGCAGGGGCTATTTTTTCTGCTCAAGCATGGAAATCCATCCCGTGATTGACTGTGATGTTTTCTAGGCTGTCTTCTGGAGGTTTTTCAGTTACCTTGTGTTTTGGCGACCAGTGGGTCAGTTAGGAGATTTGCTTAAGAGATCCATAAGATCCATAGATCCATAAGATCCATAGAGCTGTGTCTATTTTCGCAGCTGAAGCTCCGCAGAGCTCTGGGACTGTCCTGCTGAGCTCCTCTCCTATTCCTTGAGTGGAAATATTTCTTGGAGTTGTTTTGGCTGAGCAGAAAGACAACAGTGGAAGGAAGTAACTCAGGACAGCAGCAGCCAGGTTGCTTCAAGGAGCTCCCTGGTGCCGTAGCTGGCATTTGGGATGGTCGGAGAAGCAGGGAGGAGAGGTGGAGGCTCCTGGGGCAGAGGGAGGTGGTTGGGTTTCACAGACCTGGCTGCCACGAGGGTGCACCTTCATCCCCAGCACCAACACCAGTACCGTGCCCATGGGGTGTACCGGCCAAGGGCGAGTGCTTTCTGCTGCTGGCATCAGAACTAGAAAGGGATCTAGGGTGCGTACCTATAGGGGAAAAACCCGAGCAGTGTGAGGGACTGTGTGGCCTGGTAGTGTCTCCTCGTGTGTGATCCTGTGCCTAGATGGGGGGAGGAAAATCCCGGTTAGAGATTGACTCAAATTAGAGGGATATTTGTTCCTTTACTCCTACTTCTTTTTTTTTTTATTATTATTATTATTATTTTTTATTTTTTTTAAAGTATCACTAAAACTTTTCAAAGAACGTAGAGGGCAACATATGTACTGTAATGATTATGTTCATGAGGAATCATTGAACCTGTTTTGCCCATGAAAATCAAAGCTGCACTCGTGTTACCCATGCTCGCTCCTTCCCCGCAACGCTATTTGAAACGTGTCCCTGAGGAAACAAAACCACTCCTGTAAAAAAAAAAATAATAAATATATATATATAAAATAAATAAATAGTGTGAAAAGCGAAAAAAAAGGAGAAAAGGGGTTGAGAAGGCAGGCCTGGCTGCGGGTGACCGTGCCCCCCGTTGCCCCCCGCGCCCAGCCCTGCGCCCGCCTCCGCCGCTGCGGGGCCCCGCGGCTGCTGACGCTGCTCTCGCTTTTCTTTCTCGCACGCCCACAGCAAAGCCGGATCGAGGACCGCCTGGAGAGGCTGGACGACGCCATCCACGTGCTGCGCAACCACGCCGTGGGGCCCGCCACCGCCATGCCGGGCGGCCACGCCGACATGCACGGCTTGATAGGGCCCTCGCACAACGGCGCCATGGCGGGCCTGGGCTCCGGCTACGGCACCGGCCTGCTCTCCGCCAACAGGCACTCGCTCATGGTAAGATCTGACAGAAAACGGGCCCGGGGGGAAGGACGAGGGGACGTGAGGGCTGCTTAATGTGTGAGCGTGAGGTGGCTGCGGGTCCCTTGCACGGCCGCCATTTGCCTTGCCCCTCCTGACGTGGAGCGGCGGGTGGAGGTGTGAAACCTCGGGGTTTATAAATCGGCTTTTCGTGCCCAGCCTGCACTATGTAGAGCCACTGCCCCACACCGGTCTGGAAATGCCTTTCCTTTCATGCTGTTAAGATTTCGGGAGCGTTGCGTTTCGTGTTCGGGAAGCTGGGGGCAGATCTTAGCGCAAGGCAGGCGGGGCTGGAGAAGGCTCAGAGAGCAGGAGCTAATCCTGGCTGTGTGTTACACTTGTGCTGAAATCCGGGGAGAGAAAGTGGCTCCGAGCCTGAGTCTGAGCTGTTCACACTCCGTGTGGCTTCGGTTTCACTCTGGATTAAGTGGCCCCTCTGTAGCATCGAGTGCTCGGTGCTCAGCAGCCTGCTCCTTCCTCGTGCTGCTGGCTCTTGCTTGTGTTACGGAGTCCCAGCTCCATCCCTGCTGCCATAATGCATAGTGTCAGGTCCGTGTGTCACCCTGACAAAAGCCTCTGACCCGTTCCGTGGTGTGCTGTTGGGATTTCCACTTCCACGGGGCCTTAAGTACACCCTTATGTCTCCAGGGTAAACGCCTTGCACTTGGAAAAGGAAATATCTGGCAGCTAAATTCCTTTCATGTGAAGGAAAACCATGTCTCCTCAATCTCTTTTTTTAAATATACTGAGGAAAACCATCTAACGCCATGTGTTCGGGTCCACAGACATCTGAAAGTCCCTCAGCGGACGTTAATGACAAACCAAGGGTCCTGTAGGAGGCTGGGCAGAGCCGAGCTAGATGTGTGATTCTCATCAGGATTAGAGGGCAAACTTTGTTACGCTTCGAAATTTCGTTCTCGAAATAGAGTTGCTTGTTCCACGCGGAATGGGAGAAAGGACCGAGGAGTCAGCTGGCAGCATTTTCAGATGGTTCGAGGTATTTAGGTTAATTAGGACAGGGGGAAAATATGTGGGAATGGGAAGGGACTTGACAGATCCACGGCCAGTTAGCTGCCGTGGCGTTGTGGGAGGACTAGGCTTGATCCCCGTCTCATCCCACATACTGAGGGTAAGGCCGAGCAGATTAGAAGAAAGAATTTCAATTAGCCATATACATCTTGGGCTCTATTCAATTTGGGAGGAGAGCATGTGCCTCTGTGAGGGTTGCCTGGAAATTTCTCTCCAGTGTGCATGAATCATTAAAATAAACAAATGGATGAACGAAGAAATAAATGAGACCTGCTGAACTGAACGGGAACATGAGAAAGGACACCAAGACTGATGGAATGACAGTATATGCCTTGAGTGTGGACTTATACACACACATACGTGTTTTTATGCCTTACCTGGAGTTGGTCTGTTTTGGTTTTCCCGTCTTAAAAAAGTGTAGGGGGATTAGGAGAAGTTCGGTGACAAACAGCGAGAGTGCTTGCAAGCACGGAAGGATTTTCGTGTGAAGGGAGATTGAACAGATTGTGGTGATTTTGTTTAGAAAGGAGATGAATAAGAGGAGACATAATAGAGGTACATCGAATAATGGATAGCATAGAGAAGGTAAATCTAGCTCTTCTATTCATCCTTCCTTATAATTAAAGAACAAGGGGACATTCAGTGAACCTGACAAAAAGAAATACTTTTTATTCAACACACAATGACCTGTGAAATTCATTGCTCCAAGATGTAATCAAGGCCAAATGTTCAGAAGCATTCCAAATAGGATTAGACATCATATGGAAAATGCAAACATTTAGAGTTTGATTTGACAGGATTCAGACAGGATTCCTCCTTTTTTTTTTTTTTCACAAGGAGAAAGAAAAAAAGAGAAAGAAAAACTTTGATGCCGGAGCGTGAGGCAAGTGCTCGGGGAAGGCAGGAGCTTCTTCTGGTGGCCAATTATTTGATAATTGCCGCGTCCTCCAGGCTGCTGCACGCTGGTGATGCCCCCAGTGCCGGGCTCTGTCGTGATAGTCAGTTAGGTGATTATAAATTAATTAGCCCCAGCGTTCCTGAGAGCCTTGCTTTATTCAGCACAGCCATTCCTGCGTCCCGTGGCTGTTCTCAGGCAGCCCAGATGAGCAGAGGGGCCGGCTCCGCACCCCCAGCACACCCCAGCACCCGCAGGGGCAAGATTTTGGGGGTCAACCTGGACCCCAAGGCCTTGCTGACTGAGATCTGCTGTCTCGAATAACCCATCCACCTCCTGCTTTCCCCCTCCGAGGAAAAGTGGGATTTCCAGATATTCTCACCCAAATACTCTTCACAGTTCTCCCCTTCGTATTTGTCCACACACAAGCTAAATATTAACCCATAGATTTTCAGCTCTGAGTGAAATAGTTTCAGGTTATTAAAATGTAACATCAGTTGCTGGAATCTAAGAAACTAAAATAAGTTTTTATTATTATTATTATTATTATTATTTATTTCTTATTGGGGCGGCTTTGTGATAGCCTCTGCTCCTCAAGAAATTAAACATTACTAGAAGTGACTCTGTGAGAGAAATACCATTAAAAGCCACAACTGAGCCTGTGCCATTTGCAGATTCCCCCCCAAAAAATGTTAAGTGTTAACTGAAAACGGCCTGGCAACAGGCTCCGAGAGGTAGAAAGATGCTTTTTCAGCAGCTCGGTTAAATCCATCTCCTTTCCCCTTCCCCAATAAAATTAGCATGAACCAGACATTGTTTTGCTCTCTGTGGCAGTTGCTGCGAATTCACAAAGGGAAATTCTAGATTGTAATTTAGCTTGGCCTCAGGTAATATGTTAAATACACTTGGGACACATATAATCTAAGATTTGAGTTTGTACAAAGCTATTTTTTCCTCCAGTGTTTAAACAATACTGCTTTTAATGAAGAAATCTGGCTTTATTAAAAGCCAGATCTGTGACTTACAACTGGTGCTGCATATCTGCTCTCAATCAAGAGAAAAGAGTTTAATTTTTGTAGCTTTGTTCGCTTTGCATATGTTAAACCGATGCAACATGCACCCAGGGCATCACTTCAGAGAGGGTTTGTTCCATAAATATGTGCTCCTCGCCTAACTACCAGATGTAGGTGAAGTGAGATGGAAGCAAACAACAACAACAACAACAAACAACAGGGCGGCGACGCGAAATGGAAGCGGTCGCGTCCCGCGTCGCAAAAATACGCTCAGATTTGGGGCTTTTGGAGAAATTCGCGTGTCCTGGCTTGGAAACGCGGATCCAGGGGGGCTCGCGCTGCTGTGGTTTCGGGGGCGAGCCTCTGTTTGTGTCTCCAAAAGCCTCTGTAAGATCAATAGGTGGGCACAGCAAGCAGGATGAGGGGAGTTGGAAGGCAGATACGGTGCTCTGAGGGCAGTGCTCCTTCTAAAAAACGAGCCGGGCACAAGTTCCCTGAAAAAACACCAGTCTGCTGAGCTCCCAAACAGCATTACTCACTGTCTGAAACCGTAACTTGCGCGAAGGAGGCAGGCCGGCTCATTTCTTTTGGAAAACTGGGCTGAATTTGGAAGCAAAACCAGAAGAACAAAGGAAATAGTTTGGGAGTGGAGTCAGGCTGAAGTTAGCCTTTGACCATTTGATACATTCCACGCTGAAAAGGAAGTCGAAAGGGGGAAAAAAAAAAAAAATCCCCCCCCCCCAAAAAAAAAAAAAAAAAATCAAGGAGGATACTGGTAATGTTTTCCACATTTGAATTTTAATACATGAAACAGGCTATAAAACGCTGGCCAGCTGCAGTAAATAAAGTAGCAGTGGGAGGTATGGACCGGAAACTTGTACAGAATGTGCTGGTGGAAATCTCCTTGCCCACCGTACACCTTCGGTCGCTGCCTTCGGCCCCGGGGGAACTCGAGCCCGGGGCTGGGATCCAGCAGCCCTGCCGTGCCCTGCACCCTCTCCCCAGACGAAAAAGAGGCAGGGGTAGGGCAGATGCTGCTCCCCCGTGGAAAATATGTGGACGGGGTGCTCCGTTTTCAGGGGAATTAGCCCAAATTTGCAGCTGCGAGCAGCGTCCTGCTGGCTACACAAACCCTTTGCCGCAGCGAGCTCTGACTTTCTTTCCCTCCCTAATTTTTTTTAGCAGCCTGGTAAGGATTTGAGCACTTGCTAATTTTGAGCAGGCCCCTTTCTACGCTCTCCTTTGGCTTGGGCGAGCGGCACACGTTTATCCACGCCATTTATAAACGAGCAAACGGGCTCCTCCGCTACCCCCAGAGGGGGCGCACGGCGAGGTGGGTCGGGCTGGGGGGGCGCACGGGGAAAAGGGGCGATCTCTCCTCCGGCAGGAGAGAAGCAGGTTCAGGTTTCCCGTCCCACAAGGGCCCCGCTTCGGCAAACACACGTGTGCGGAGCTTTATGGCCGCGGCTCGCCCCGCGGGGACCGGTGGTGAGCTTGAAATGAAGCACACGCACGAGCAGGGCCTGGAGACGTGGCAATTAAAAGGCAGGTAGAAAGCGAGCAGAAAACAACCCCGGACACCCATAAAGAAGCTGCCATCGACTGGCTGTGGATGTCGGCTTAAAAATCCGGGCGATGCTGGCTTTATTTCCGAGCCTCTCATAATATTTCTGCCCCCGGAATGGTTTTTACGGCACCAGGCGCGTGGCGAGGAGGTAAAAGCTCGGAGTTTTTGCGGGAGCTGCCCATCTCCAGCTCTCAAGGGCATGAGCTCAGCAGATATTTTCGGCTTTCCCCGCGAATTTCCTGGCTTTTCGGTAGTTCCTGTTATTTCAGGGGTTATGCAGCTCGGAGGGATTTTATTGGAACATTGCACATGAAATGGGAGCAGCCAGCGCCGAAACGCTAACTTTTACACGGGAATCTTCGCAGACACATGTTTCTTTTGTAGCAGGGCATGAAGGGATTGATTAAAATCATTATAAAACACAAACTGGTGCACATTCTTTTTCAGACAGTGCTTAGAAGTCCAGCAGCTCGCCTGCGAGCTTCACATGAGGGCCCACAGGAAGGGAGCATGCTCGTGTATATTTTTTTTACATCCACATTAAATTAACTTACGGAATTTTCCACCCCTAGGAATTAAAGTAGCAGCTCATGAAGTAACTCGGTTATGTCATTCATACATAAACAAAAAGAGGCAAGCAACTTGGCGGTGTTTAAAAGGCGAAATCTGGCTTTTGCTGGTGTTTTTTTTTTTTTCTTTTTTTCTTCTTTTTTCTGATTATCTTTTCATCTTCTCCATTCGCAGCGCCGCCGTAGCCGTCGCATCTGTTGTTTGTTTTGCCTCGCTGATGTTTTTTAGCTAACAGGTATCACGTACATCGAAAAAAATATATGTAAAATATCAAATAAAGGGGCAGAATGACCTTACCGGGATAAAATCTGCCACGACGGGCACCGGTGTAGGGTTTTTGAGGGAAGTTTTCTGCCTAATTGGCTGCCATGCCTGCCGCCCCACAAATTACGGCCTCCCTATCATATTTTGAAGCCATTTTTGAGGCTGTAAAGTTGGTTCTGGCCGATATTGAAGCGACACCTCCTTCTGGAGAACGCCGCCCTGGGCACAAGGGCTTCATTCATTCATTCCCCGGCAGCTAATTAGGCTCATTGTTCAAACCCCGTGATTCGGGGCTCGTCCACGCTCCGGCCCCGGGTTTCTCCTCGTTCCCATTATGGGACAGGCTTCCCAAAGTGCCAGGTCGATCAAGAAGAGTTCATATTCTTAATCCCATCCTCCAGGCCCCTTTCTATCTCCGGCTCCGAGAGCTGCAAGTTGTTTTGTTTTTTTTTTTTCCTCCAGAAAAAAAAAAAAATGAACTTTGCTGTTTTCCTGATTTAATGCCACTCCTAATGTCTCTCTCTCTCTTTTTTTTTTTTTTTTTATTATTATTAAATCCTTTCTTTTGGCTTTTGATCTTATTTATAGCCGAGCCACCGGTCATATGGAAGCTATTATTGTATAGCGTGGAGATGAAAGGCTGCGAGGCAGTTAAATAAGAGGGAATAATTGGGCCCAATAACGCACACGTACAGTGAGAGGCCGTTTGTGTCGGCGTGCCCCGCGCCGTTCCCTTTTTAATATCGCGCTGGGGCTTTCGAAGGGCTTTGCCCAAATCTGCTTCCCGTCAGCCTTATAAATTCTGACAATATTGAACACGTGTTAACATGCCTCACCTTCCAACTTTGCTGCCGCGTGTTTTTATTTGTCTAATCGGATAACACGGGGTCATCAGGTGGCAAAGCACAAAGCCCCGCTGCTCGCCGCGTCCCTTCCTTACAGGAGCTGCTTCGGAGCCGCCCCTCGCTCCGGAGCATCAGCCAGCAGGTGATCGCTCTTCCTTTTGTGCCACCGTGCTCAGAAAGTTCGTCCTTGCGCGAAGCTCAGCATGACAAGGGTTAACCCTAAGGATCAGGGCTTTGGGATCGGTTTCCCAAAACCCGAGGATCTTCCCAATTTGCCTGGCATCCACAGGTGAGCCCACAAGCGCCTCCAGCCCCTCCGCTTTCAGGAGGCAGAACCGCACGGTGCGTTCACAGCCGAGGTAACAGGGGAGCAGTGGTGGCTCTGGGTCATCACCCAGAGAGACAATATTCCCCTTTCCATGGACTATGTGTCTGAAAATCCCAGTATCGTGCTGTTCATCCGCTCTAACTACTGCTCCACAGCTCAATCGCGAGGTGCTGAGTGCTCCAGAGCGGATTTCCAAGCATTTCTTAAGAGCTTCCCATCCGCGATGGAGACGGAGATAGCGCAGGTAATCAGAAATGCGCACAGACCTGTGCAACCAGAAAAACCTGGCTGGGTGGCTTTCACCCTGCGGAAAAAGGAAAGCAGGAGGTAAAAGGAGACGAGCTCTAGCCTTCTTCCAGCGCTTGAAGAGTCGCAAAATGCTGGAAAAGACAAATCAAGATTTCAAAGAGGGCAGAGATTTGCACATCAACAGCACCGTGTGTACCTCCCGTGCGCGTTCCTGGCTTCGCTGTTGGTTTTGCTTTGTGTCTTCTTTCCACCCCGATCTGCTGAGTGCTGCAGTCGGGGCTGTTTGAGGAGATGGAAAGGAACCAAATATTAATAGGACTTCAAAGCGAGCCTGATTCTCCAAAGATAAGTATTATTTATAGGTCTGCCCTCCTGGGCTGGGGGGAACGATGCGTATCTTCGCTCCACCTCGGGGCAAGGCTGGTGCTTGGACGACAGACAAACCGGCGGCGCTGCTGGCTGCGGAGGGGGAGCGGGAAAGGCAGCGTTTGTGCGTCCCCAAAACGCGTGGACCTGGCTGCTTTCGGCCCCTGAGGTCTCACATGGGGCAGTTGTAGCTGATGGATCTCAAAACCCACAGCCCTTACGGATAACGACGTGACCGAAATTGTAGGATTAAAGTATCCGGGAGAATACCCCGTGGGAAGGCAGTGTCGGGCAGGGATAGTTCGTATCGGGCAGATGGGACACATGACGCTCACGGTGACCTTCTAGATCTCCTGAGAACCTAAAGGAGGAAAAAACTGAGGTTTTTTTAATTTTAATCAGAACTATTTTGAAAAAGATGAACAAAACTGTGTCGATACATCAGCGGTAGAGCGATGGTGACCTCGTGGCACCTGATTTAGCCTCGGAAGTCAACAGTTGAGTTAAAAAAACGCCCGTCCTGTTAGCCTTCTGTCGTGATTGCTGCTTCTGCCTCTTGATGTGATAAATAAGACTTCGTCCCCCAGCAGCCAGGCCCAGGAATCGAGATACCCGGGCTGTCTCGCCCCAAGCTGGCCCACCCAGCTCGAGGCATCTCACGGTGGCCGTGGTCATGCTGACTGCATGGGGGGTTCAATCACTCCAGATTGAAGGAAGGAGAAGTGCAGACCCCCCCAAGCCCACCCTCTTAACAAACCTCCCTTCCTTCAAACCGAGTCACGCCGGTCCCAGCCCTTCCTTAGCACCTCACGTTTCTAAAATCCCAGCGTCTCAGCGAGGAGAGTTTTTGTCGGTGCTCTTTTACACTTGCTTTCGGTTATTTGCATTTCGTCTAGTAGTAAAAGATTTTCTCAAGTTCCCCTTGGCAGGATTCCCTTTTATCTTCCCTACTGCGGTCTCGGCTCGCTGTTAACAATTATACCATATTATCTTGTAAGCCTGATGAGAAACATTCCTCCATCTTTCTTTATCTGCCCGAGCGCTTCACGTAGGGAGAAGAAAGAGAGATTTACAGCTGGCTGCTGGCTTCATCAGCCACGAAAACCCCTTTCACACCGCTTTTAGGGGAGGCGCACACCTGAGGAAGGCGGGAGCGTGTAGAAAATTTTCCTGCCTGTAGCTCTGGACACAGGGTACAGACAAATGGAGCTGTGCAGCTCCAACGTTGCCCTTTCTTGGCTTTTTTCTAGCTTTTTTTTGACAGTTTTGCTCGTTGGCTCTTCTCCTCAGCCTTGATTGAGGTGAGGAGTGGATGGGTTTCCAGCCCCGCTGATGGCACTGCCGGAGTGTTTCATAAAACCTTCACGGGGACGTTACCCGGAGCCAGACCCGCTGCCCCTTCGGCTTTGGGGCTCGGTGCTTCGTGAAATGGGGCTCATTTGGTCCCGGCTGCTTGGCCCCCGCTGTCAGAGCCTTCTCCGGGCTCTTCGGGACGGGGAGGAATGTCAGGCCCGCCGAGCCCGGCCCCGAAAAGCGAAGCGGGATGCCGAGTGGCAATTCCTGCAGGGTTTCCCGCCGGCAAGGGGGGAATTGCGAAGCCCGCAATTAAGCATATGGGCATGAAGCTAATTGTCAGATCTGTTGGCGGACATGATAGAAGACAGATGGGCGCCAAGCGGCGCGCTCGGCGAAGGCACCCCGGGAGACGCTTTGACGTTTTACCTGCCTGAGCTCGCTCGGCCTCCTGCGCGCCCGGCCGGGCTTCGGCTCCGCGGGCTCACGGCGCCCTCTGGCGAGGCACCCAGCCTCCCGACAGCACCCTAGGGCAGCGGCAGCACCCCAAGGCTGTAGGGTCGCAGCCCCCGTGGTCCCGTTGCGGGTTGTCGCCTCCTCTCACCGCCCTTTTCTCCTCTGTCTCCAGGTCGGCGCCCACCGCGAGGACGGGGTGAGCCTCCGCGGCAGCCACTCGCTCGTGCCAAACCAGGTGCCGGTGCCCCAGCTGCCCGTGCAGTCGGCCACCTCCCCGGACCTGAACCCGCCCCAGGACCCCTACAGGGGTGAGTACCGCCGGCAGCAGCCCCCTAACACGGGGATCAGACCCCACACCTCGATCCCGCGCATCGCAGAGTGATTGGGGCGGGAAGGGGGCCTTCACGGTTGCGGGGTGCGCGGCAAAAAGATGTGGATTTAAGGTGAAAGGCTGAATTTCCACCACAAGGCCTTTTTGCTCATTCATTGCAGCAGGGATACTTGGTGTATTTGGGGAGGAATGACATGTTAAAGATTTTTATTTTTTTTTTAAGATGAGGGAAAACCTAGGGAGTGATTGCAGCTAGGCGTCAGTGAACTATTCCTGAAGGCTGAGGAGCAGAACAAGACCTCAAAGCCATCACTGAAACCTGTTTTAGGGCCTTCACGCTTCGCTCAGTGCCAGTTATCTGGGGCTGCACACGCGGGTCACCCTTCAGTGGGCTGCAGGGACGGAGGATTTGGCCCCAGATCGCTCCCATGTTTGCGGAAGCAGCGTTTGACAGCTCCTCCGTGTGTTTTCTCCCAGGCATGCCAGCTGGACTGCAAGGGCAGAGCGTCTCTTCAGGGAGCTCCGAAATCAAATCCGACGACGAGGGAGACGAAAACCTCCAGGACACAAAATCTTCCGAGGACAAGAAACTAGAGGATGACAAGAAGGATATCAAATCAATTACTAGGTCAAGATCTAGGTAACAGTATATAATAGTGTCGCTTCATTTAATTCCTTTACTGGATTTTGATGAAGTGAACAGCACAGGAGGAAACTATGAGGTTTTTTCCTGGCAGGTAAAACCACAGCCTAAGTGGAACAGAACGGCTGTCCTGGCAGTACTGAGCACACTTCTGGTGCTTGTACTCCAGGACTTCCTCAAATTTGAACAATTCACAAATTTGGACCCCGACCAAGTTCTCCACAATCTCTAAAGAAATTATATTTTGCTAAAATGCGTGAATTATACTGCTATTCCTCTCTGCCCTTGCTTGCAAACGGGAATGCAGTACGGATTGGCATCTTGGTAAAAACGAGCCTGAAAGTCGAGCACACCTGCATCTGAACTAACAAAACATATTCTTTGCTTTTACCTTTCAAATAAATCCGTCGTACCTTGTCCTCAATTTCTGCAAGCCTCTGGAGCTGTCTAGGTTCAACTGGAAAATTTGGTGGCATTATTACAACAGATGAGGATCTGCCCCTCCTTTCGTTTCTGGAAGATGGGAAGGGCAGGAGGATTCTCTCCTCCTTCGAGGCTGAGATGCTTAGGAAAGGCAGGAGTGTATCGGGACTGCTGGTGGGACAAGGCTTGTTCTGCACATTATTTATACATTTTTGGAAAGCATTACTTAAATCCTAGCTGTATTGTATCATTTGGGAGCTCGTGGCCATGGTGAGCCTGAGCAATGTTTATGGGCACAGCAAACACAAACCACCTAACAAAGGACAGGCCTCAGCTGTCCCATTTATCCTAAATTTCCTCGTCTCACCTGCATCTCAGCACACCTGAGGTACAGCTCAGGAGTGCAGACACTCTTTAGCATCACTTGAGTGCCAAACTACCCGGCCAAATTGCAAATAAGGCTGAAATTCTGTTTTGTTGGAGGATTTTTTAAATGATTGCGCGTGGCCATGTCTTACTGCCTTTTCTCCTTCCGTGTCTGCTTGTCTGTGCAAAGGCTGAGACAAGGTAAGAAACATCTGAGCAGACATTTTGCCACGGAGAGAGCACCGAAATTCTGACCTCTCAAGCCTGCACACACTGATTTTTAAACTGTTAGTCGCATTCACATCTCTTTTGACGGGAGAAAAAATATGACACTTGAGATTCTCTCCGAATAAATGTGTTGGAGTAACCATAAGTGAGGCTTTCATGTCCGTTTCCAACCTGGTAAGAAGAAAGGAGCTTGATGCTGCTGTAAGGTGGTTGTAGTCCCTGTTAATTCAACAATTACACCGTCGCTTATGCATATTTATAGGTGCTTTGATGCTTTTGTAGGCTAACAGTTTTGCTTTTAACATGCTTGCAGCTCTAAAAGGTTACTCCCGATATTTAGTTATGTATCTAAATCCGTGTTGTTAGGGCTGCTGGAAATTTATGACTCTATTTGCATAACCAATTCAAATTACATAGTGGCAGTGACTCACCAGTTGATGTGTTTTCAATTTAAAATCATTATTTCATCTGGCTGGAAAGCCGTTTTTGTTGCAGAAATGATGCCCAAGTTCACCGTGGGGCTCTCTGCAGCCAGCAATTCCTCCCGTGGCCGTTTGCCCGCAGGCATTTCAGTGCCCGGGCTCTGCTCAGTGCCTGGTGGGCTGCCTGCCCCCACCAGCTGATAGCAGAGAAAGTTATTTTCTAAAGGACAGTCATGCTGGAGCTTCGTTATGTTTTGGTGTTTCTGCTTTGACCTTCTCTCTGGTCTTTGTCTGGGTCACCCGGAGACGGTCTGCTGGGGGGCCCCGTGCTCTATAACTTGAGCTGAGTAGATCTCAAGTCTTACATTCGGCACAGAAGAAAGTCACAGAAACATAAAAAGTGTCTCTCAAACATAAAAAGGGCTCTCAACATTTGTCACGACGTAACAAGCTGAGGTATTGAGCGTGAGAAAATATATTATTGAAGAAAAATCTCTAAAAAATAATCTCTAAATTCTCCAAAGTGTCTCCCTTGCAGAATGTAGAGGTTGGTAACAAACTTAATTCAGTGTGAAATTTAAGGGGATTGAATTTTGCCCAGGTTTGCTGGAAGAGGAACAGCAAACATCAATATCTTACAAGGTGTTTGACTGATTTGTAGCCCTGTTCTTGGCCAAATGCTGTTGCAAATCTTTTGACCCTGCTTGTTGCCCACACCATTAGAAGATGAGGTGTTCCTTTTTGTCTCCCAGCAATAACGACGACGAGGACCTGACACCCGAGCAGAAAGCCGAGCGAGAGAAGGAGAGGCGGATGGCCAACAACGCTCGGGAGCGCCTGCGCGTGCGCGACATCAACGAGGCGTTCAAGGAGTTGGGCCGGATGGTGCAGCTCCACCTGAAGAGCGACAAGCCCCAGACGAAGCTCCTGATTTTGCACCAGGCTGTGGCTGTCATCCTCAGCTTAGAGCAGCAAGTCAGAGGTGAGTGCCGCCCGAGTTTGGGGACGGCTGCCCAGGGGCACCCGGAGTCGCCGTGGGGCGCTTGTGTTCGCCCGTGGCTCTGGCACCGCAGGCGTTGGCGGCGATCCTCGGCGGTCTCGGTGCGTTTTGCATCCTTCAGCAAGCTCCAAATTCAATATTAAGCTTGGCTGCTCCTTCACAAAGCCCAAACACGAAGGGATTTGCAGCGGTTGTGTACCGAGTTGCGCTGCCTGCGTCCCAGCACTTGACCTGACCGGGCTGCATCATCCGCTTCAGCCCCCTCAATTCCTGCAGCCTGACTTCACCGAGTCACTGAGAATGTTTTCAACGCACGTGCAACGTCAAAGCCAGCCTGATAGAAAAACCTGAACGTTTCAAATCGTGTTTTGCTTCCTTTCCACAGAAAGAAACCTGAATCCTAAAGCAGCCTGTCTGAAAAGAAGGGAAGAAGAGAAAGTCTCTTCGGATCCTCCTCCACTTTCCCTGGCAGGACCCCACCCTGGGATGGGAGATGCCTCCAATCACATGGGACAGATGTAAAAAAAAAAAAAAAAAAGGCAAGTTTTGTTTGCAGCAGTGCCCAGGTGCCCTCCAAACACCCGGCCACGGGGAGTTCAGGCACAGAGAGCCCCCTGGGCTGCTGGGGGTGGGCAGGTGGGCGAGGGGCACCCTTTATAAACTGGCCATCAGGTCATCCTGCCAGCAGGCTTGATGCCAAAGCCACGTTCAGATCCTGTGTTTAGAGAGGATTTAGTGATGCGTATTCATCTGTCCTTGACTGATGTGGTTTTTTTTTCACTTCTTTCGCAGGTCCAAGTTGCCACATTTCTTCATTTAAACAAGAGACCACTTCCTTAACAGCTGTATTATCTTAAACCCACATAAACACTTCTCCTTAACCCCTTTTTTGTAATATAAGACAAGTCTGAGTAGTTAAGAATCACAGACGCAAGAGATTTCAGCATTCCCGAATTATTAAAAACAAGAAAAAAAACAAACAAACAAACAAAAAGTGCAACTTGAGGGACGACTCTCTTTAACATATCATGCAGAATGTCTAACGCAGTATGTTACGAGCTGTAAGTGCACAGCCTAGAGACTGAATGGCAATCTTCTCCACACTGTGGGACAATGCATTTGTGCCTAAACTTCTTTTGGAAAAAAAAAAAAAAATATAATTAATTTGTAAGTCTGAAAAAAAAAAAAAAATATTTAATTTAAAAATTGTAAACTTGCAATAATGAAAAAGTGTACTTCTGAAGAAAAAAATGAGCGTTTTTGTTGGTGTGCTAGACAGCTAGTGTTTATACTTACTGGATATTAAAAGGGAAGCTTTGCTGCCCAGATATTTACAAAACCAGCAAACGTCCTAATGAAAACTGAAGTGATGACATTAGCCATTCCTTAGGGTAGGAGGAACAGATGGATCTTATAGACCTATGACAAATATATATATATAAATATATATATAAATATATATTAAAAATTTAGTGAATATGGTAAGCTTTTGTTCATTTGTTTCAGACTTTTTTGCTCCTGTAAAAAAATAGTACTGATTAACTTTTTTAAAAAGAAGATTTTACTGTAAATAAGGATTTTTTTGTCTTATTTCTGTCCCTCTCTCCCCTGTTTTTGTTATTGTAACCTGTAGTGCCAACTCTGTCTCTGGAGGGGTAGTGCAGGAACGAAACGCTGACCCTGACGTTGCTTCTCATTCATAAATAAGTAGAGAGTTGTTTCTTCGGTCTTTTTGGGAACACGGGACTGAAACACAAAAAAAAGTCACGTCGTGCGTAGATACGACGGGCGGCGTTACCCAGCCCGGCCAGGCGAGCCGCTCGCGTGGTGACGTTGCTCTGGTTTGACCCTTTTTCTGGGATTTTCAGAGGTACAAGGTTAGAATGCTACAATTGTTACCACTGTGCCTTCCAATGTTTATATCATCCGAAGCATAACATGAATCAAAGTGGCTGTGATTTAACGACCCGATTAAAAGTGTTACCTATGTGTGTAGCCTAAATAGTGTGCAGTGAGGCGTTTCTGAATACATGGTCAGATTTCGGGGGGGACGGGGGGCGGGAGGGAGGGAGGGGAAACCATCCTGGGGGTGGGGGGGGGAAAACTGCAAGTAGTGTGACAGATCCGATTGACTTCTTTGCGTTGTTCTTCTCTCGTTTGGAAGTGGATTATTGAAGTGTAGACCACTTGCTGCCTCCTCCTTTCTTTGTAAAATGCCAATTTCAGTCATCATGCAGCATTATACCGAGCCTTATGAGTCCTAAAGCATTAAGTTGCACTTTCTCGAGGAGGGGTGGTAGTACAGTATTTCTCTGGCCAGTATGAATGAAGTTTTTACTTAACATATTTAATAGTAACATAGCTCAAACTATGGCACAGCAACTCATCCGATAACTAGCTTTGAAGTCTGGGCACAATTGAACCAACTTCCATAGTGAATCTTTAATACTGATTGACTTTGGTGTACAGTACAATTAACAGATAGTGCTCCTAGTTAAGTATTTGTCAGCATCCTTTTGTCTCTAATTCCAGTTTCTATTTTTACAGCCACACAAACCTGGCATGTATTTTAAAATGAAATCTCCCTGTTCGAGTAGATTTTCCACCTATCAACACTGAATAAATGCCATAAATCCATCAAACGGTCTAAATGTTCCATCTGTTCTCCTGTTTTGCCAGTTATAGAGTAATGAAAAATACATTTGTAAATTTTATGCAACAAATGGCAAACGTATCATTATTTTGGAATTGTGTATGTAAAAGTTATATTTTTACATGTAGACTCTTGTTATTATGTGTTTTAATACATTGTATCCGTTTTTGTTTATAAAAGAGAAAAAATCTGTGTGGTTGGAAAAAAAAAAACAAAAAAAAAACAACAAAAAAACAAACACAAAAAGTCTCATTTAAATGAAATAGTGAGATACGAGAATCTGAATTTTATGTTTGTTTCTGAAGACGTAAAGAACAAATATGATAGCTACCATGTGATCACCTTCGCCATACCCATCGCCATTTGGATCAGCTGTGTGCGTGCTGGAAAACTGTAAATATGTTCAGTAGCGATAAACCGTGAGAAATGTTTTGATTTGTCGATAAGTTTCTCAAATGTGGAGGTGGATTAAACCACTAGGGAAAAAAAAAAAAAAAAAACGAAAAGCGGTAGAGGAGGATGCACGGAGGTCGGGTTCAGAGTCACAGACGCGTGTCCCGTTGCAAACGCCGGACTTTGGTTTCCATGCCGGGGGGGGAAGAAAGACGAATCCCAGCCAACGTTGGCGCTGGTGGCCTCGGCAGGGTGGAGGCTCCCGCGAGGCGCTCGTGCTGTCACGCTGGATGGTGGGGAGAGTAAAACGACGCTGAACAAGCCATAATTTTTTCATTCCAGGAGATGGCAGAGCCGGTGGAGCCCAGCCGGTGTCTGTCTGTAGCGGGGTCTTGTAAGGAAGCCGCCAGGAGCCCCTCGATTCACGGTGATTTTAAGAACTGGGCTTCTGTAAAAAAAGAAAAATAATGACGAGCCCAACTTGGTGTTTATTTAAAACGATCTGTGGACAGAAAAATGAATGGCGAGTGTAGTTTGTGGCACGCGTGGGAAAGGAAAGGAGAAAAAGCTTTTCTTGTCCCGCTTTCACTTCACTCGAGGAGCGGCTCCAGGTTGCGGCCGGCGGCTCTGCTGTGCGTGGCCACCGCGGGAGGAGCGGAGCGCACGCTGAACTTCACGTTCAGGCTCACGGTCCCTAGTGTGTGCCCTTCCCGGATGGAAGAACTGAAGATCCTGTCCTGGCCAGATCCCCCAAACCCCAAAACCCACCCCAAAAGCAAACCACAAAGTGTGCACTCCTGATTTTTTTTTTCCATTCGTTCCCAAAGCAGGTAAGGTGCGTGCATCCCCAGTTGCCTTCGTCAGGGGAGATTTAGCTGATGATACCTAAAGCAAGGAAGGGCTTAGAAAGCTCTACCCCGTGCTAACACAGCGGGGCTGAGAAACTCTCCGAAAGAAATACCGAAATAGCAGCTTTTGACGAAATGATCCACCTCCACATTCAAGTAATTTATGAATATGCTGAATAGGGAATCTGTTCATCTCGAACTTTTTTACCATTTGTCTTCTGTGTAGCTGCAAGGAACACTAATGTTTATACAACTGTCAGTCCTACCAGTGATGCAACTTGTACTGATTCAGTCTTCCGAGTTTTGTTTTTTTTTTTTTTTTTTTTTTTGGTTTGTTTTTGGTTTTGCTTTTCATTTTTTTTTATTATTTTTTTGGTTTGTTTTGTTTTTTTTTCAGGGGGTTGGGGGGGAAGGCGATAAAGAGGGGTGGTCAGGGAGAGGAGGGTTTCAACCTTTGTAGCCGAGAGGCAGAAAACGATCCAGTGTCCAAAAGCGAACAATGCAGTGCGTTGCCAGGAATGAAGAGATCTCAGCGGAAACAAGCACAAACAAAAAAAAAAAAAAAAAAAAAAAAGTAAAAAAATTTAGTAAAAAAAAATAAAAAAAAAAGCAAAAAAATAAAACAAAAAAAAAAAAAGGAAAAAAAAAAAAAAAAAGAAAAAGAAAAAAATTAGTCCACTGGTTGACTGGAAAAAAAAAAAAAAAAAAAACAAACATAGAGGTGGAATATGATGAATTCCAACACAACGGGGCACCAGGGCCCTTGGGGGGCCCTACCTTTTTGTTTTGTTTTTTTGTTTCGTTCGTTTGTTTTTTAAGAACATGTTCTTTCTCATGGGACTTGAAGTTGATTCATATTTGTGCAGTGCTGGTTTGACCATACTCATTTCAAGTATTATAGACTTATGTAATGGTGAAAATATATGAACTGTGGCCTTTTTCATTCTTGTTACTTGTGATGCAATTAAGTGAAGATAAGAAAAAAGAAAAAAAAAAAAAAGCAGAGATTTACCATGTATCAGTGCCTGGCTTTTTGTTATAAAGCTTCGTTTGTCTAGTGCTCTTTTTGCTATAAAATAGACTGTAGTACACCCTAGTAGGAAGAAAAAAAAAAAAAAAAAAACTAAATTTAAAAATAAAAAATATATTTGGCTTATTTTTCACAGGAGCAATCCTTTTATACCATGAATATTACGGGAAAAAAAAAAAAAAAATTGTCAGATTCTGAATATTTCTTCTTTGTAGATTTTTGGAATCATTCTGAGTAAAAGTTTGTTACTTTATTTTACTATTTAAAAGATGTTATTTTACCATGTGTTATTGAGATGAAACTGTATGGTAGCTTTTTTTTTTTAGTTGTAGGTCGCAACGGGGGAATTTTGCGACTATACACATAGCTGCAGCAGTAAAAAAAAATGAAAAAAAAAATGGGAAAAAATGAAAAAAAGGGAAAAAGATCAAAAAAGCAAACAAAAAAAAAAAAAAAAAGATGAACAGTTACACCTTGTTTTCAATGTGTGGCTGAGTGCCTCGATTTTTTCATGTTTTTGGTGTATTTCTGATTTGTAGAAGTGTCCAAACAGGTTGTGTGCTGGAGTTCCTTCAAGACGATTAAAAGCAAAACAAACACAGCTTGGTGTAGGCCATTACCTGTTTCTCATCTGTAGTTATTCGATGCCGTCATGTACATGACCGTTCTGTAGCAATAAATGTGCCATTTTTATAAACCCTTTCCGACACCTTGGTTTCATTTCATTCCCCGTTGCCGCCGGGCTGGGGCCGGGCTCTGGAGGACGCCGGGCGCGCGTGCGTGTCCCCGGAGAGCGCCGGCTGTGCCCTATGGGGTCGGCTCCGTGCTCGTTCCCGACCCCACTGCTCCCCACGGCGCTTCTGTACCTGCCGGTGTAGCCGCAAGGCGCTTTGGAGTCCTCTTGGAGGAAGGCGCTGTGAAAAATCGAGATCATTTCCATTCTCATTTCCATGTAGAGCTCTGTGTTCCCTAAGGAAACCATCCGTATCGCGCCCTAAAACTGCTGGATCCCTCGGAGGAAAAGCCCTTGTCAGAACAAATGGGGCCATGCCGGCATGCGCGCAAACCAAACCAGCAGCCTCACCTAGGCAGAAAACCGTGGAAAACCAGACCAAAATGTGTAAAAGCTGAGGCGGTGCCTGTAGAAATGCCAACTACTCGCGTGCCGTGCCGTGCTCTCGCCTTGGCCGGATCGGTGTCTGCTCGGAGCCTTCTCTCTGCTGCGATTTTTGTGGTTGGTGCCGGAGCAAAGAGCTGAGATGCGTAATGGTTTGAAACCCACAGTGATGGCATTTCCACTCCTTTTTGCACAGCGCGCTGCTGCTCGGCACCGTCGGACCTGCTCGACCCCGATGGAAACCACACAAGCTCCGTGCACCACAGCCTGCCAGCGGGGCCGGGGCCGGGTGGCCTCGGGTGGCGTTCGGAGGAGTGAAGGGGCTCAAACAACCTTCATACAACACCCGTGTATGTGTATGAAATCCACCGCAGGTTTGCATTCAGGAGGTGTTCACCCGTGTGGTGTATTTGGGGCCGTTTCTGTTACGGTTCAGGCTCCTGTTGAGGGGTTGGGCTGCTCACTGGGGCACGTGGACGGCCTCGGGAGCAAAATGTGAGGATGCGATTTAAAGCACTGTACATAATGCAAAGGTTCTCAGCGGTAACACCGTGCGTTTTGCCAATGAATGGAGCTGCATCACGTTCACCGCTGTGCAACGAGTCTCTCCGTGGCCGCTGAACCACGCAGCTTCCTCTCCTCGAATATTACACCCGAAGCAATGCCTTTAACCAAGTTTTCCTCCCAACCAGGGCAGTCGGGCGCTGCAAGCACGGCGCCTCTTCGCCATTCCCAGTGGCGGGGGCAGGAACACTCGTCCATCAATCCCCGGTGGAGAGGTGGAGACAGCGAGCCCACAGGGCCACCACCTGATGGTTGTGGCCTCTGTGCACCCCCTCGGGTCCCACCGTGCCCGGGGGACGTCCGCCAGCACCCGCAGCACCGCCGGCACTGCCGCCTGCGGGAGGGCGCAGGGTCCAGGCTGGGACCGCGGCCGCCGGCAGCAAGCAGCCACTCGGTGCGAGAGGGCTTTCAGCAGGACATTGACGCTGTCATTCGTTTATGAGGAGCTCGGCCTTGGTTTTTTTTTGTTTCCTCATAAAGCAACGGGGCTCCGCCGCTCGTCTGAAAGGCGAAATGAATGGCAGAGCTGAAGGCTGGAAGAATGGTTTTTATTCTTCTGCCTTTCTGTATAGATAGGGCTTGGATGAAGAGACATCCCACCCCGTCCCGTCGCTGACAGCTCGAGGAAAGTTGGCTTGATATCACATGCAATTACGCTCTCATTATGTTGGTAGCCAGTAAATACATCGCAAGTGTCTGGAGCTTGTAAATCTTACAAGTGGGAGCACTGGGAGGGAAACCGCCCTGTCCCCACGGCTCGAGCCCAGGCCCAGGGCTTGGATGTGCTGCACGGCACTTGGGGGGGGGTCACTGGGGAGGGGAGGAAGGGGCTTCAGCCCCTCTCTGAGCTGGGGGGAACCCCTCCAGCACCCCTCGGCTGTGAAATCCTCCCACAATGATCTTCTGTGCACCGGGGCTGACAGCCACCGAGGGATGGACAGGACTGATGTGGTTTTCTCTGACTGGTGGTTTTGCTTTTGGGGAGGGGGTGGGTTGGTTTGGGGGGGGTTTGGTTGTTTTTTTAACATCACTGCTGAGGCCAAAGAGCAGTTTCCCAGCTCTTGTTCTCCTGCTGTGCTCTGTACCTTAAGATCTGCTCGTGTGGGTGCAGAGAGAAGGTGACCTCAGCACCAGGCTGTGCCCCCAGACTGCGGCGGGGAAAACCTGGAAGCTTTTCTGGTGAAAAATGAAAACCTTGCCCCAAATACACTGAAATAAGCCGGAGTTCCCCAGCACCTTCCCCCCAGGACTCACTGCAGCCACAGCCCTCCTCCAGCCCCTGTATGTCCACAAGTTTCTCTTCGGGTAAATAGCACTTTTGACAAAAAAAAACTGAAAACTCTCAGTTTGCTTCTAGGCACTGATTCTCTCCGATGCTGCCGCTGATACGATCAGATCGCTTTCTGTAGCATGATCTGCTTTTAAGCCCTTAAAAAACCACTCTGTTGTAATCTAGTGGTAATCAGCTTGCAGTCAGCTGTCCCTCGCATAACCCAGTGGGCGAGTGAGGCTGGGAATCCTTCCTGCAGGCAGCCGAAAAGCCCCAAAGTGTTTGTACGGTGTAGTTTTGTTAGCAAAGAGGCTGTTTTAGTGACCTGTGTGTTTGGGGTGAGCTGCTTGGGGCACGGAGGAGCACAGGGGGAGCAGTGAATGGAGCTGGTGTGTGCTGAGGAGAAACCATCTCTCAGGCTCCGCTTTATGGCTTTCTACTTGCAGTCCTGGCCTCCCTCCAGCAGTGCTAAATACCTTTGGTATATCCTTAGCTAGAACTCATTTATCTTCTTTACTCCGCTAAGCCAATATTGTTATTTATGACAGAAATCCGGCGGCCTCCTTCCAAACCCAGCCTCCCAGCGCATCTGGGCTGGATGTTGCCCGTCGCGGGCGATGCAAGGCTTGTGGTGGAGCACAACGCTCTGCCCAGCCTCGTGCTCCTCTGCTACTGTGAGAATGATTAAAATAACATGTTAATTGAGGCCCAGGCCTTGCAGGTGTGGGTTTGTGGCCAGGGGAGGTGCAGCCCCAGGGTGCTGAAGGAGCCACAAGGGCTGAACCCAGTCAGCACCCGACGGGAGCAGCCATTCTCTTTGACACCACCATGTAGGAGCCTCCTGCCGATAGAAGCAACTCTCTGTCCTCACATATTCAGCAAAGAGCATCTGGAAGGTGGCTCTGGAGTTAAATTTCGCTCTTCCCCTGAAGGGACGCCCAGGGGAAAGGTCCCTGAGGCACGACCGGGCGCGGCGGGGGGCTGTAGGCATCCAGGTTCCACACAGATGTGCTCCTCACTGAAACACGCTAAGTAACTGTAAGCCTGGGATTCAAAGGAGTCGAAAGAGGATTAAATCGTGCAAACTAGGCCAGAACCGCCTTGTTGTTGTCAGTTTTTAACTTAGTCCAGGCAGCAGTGGCTAGAAGGAGGCTGGAGAGCTGCTGGCGGCCCCAGAGCCACACAGGCGGGAGCCGCAGTGTGAGCAGGCCGGGGGCTCTAAGCCAGAGACACAAATTTTACCTGTGAAAACAAAAAACATCTCCTGAGCTGCAACCAGCACACGGAGGGGCCAAAACATCCCCTCGTGCTCCCTCATCCTTCAGGAGTCCTTGTCCTGTGGTATTTTAGTGCTGGCATCACCTGAGGCCCTGAGGCCCAGTCAGCCACTGGGATTCAGTGGTTTGTGAGAGAAAATATTGAAATCCCAGAAGGGAAAATGAGCTTGCAGGGACTCTGGGGACCCCAAGTGTGTGTCTGTGCATGGGGACACACGCAAAGTCCTCACACCATCTCTGCTGCCCTGCCCAGGGATGCCCCACCGCAGCCTTGGTGCTGGGTAGGGCCTTTCTGGTGGAAACGCCTGGAAGGTGGAAAAGCACTGAATAACAAACAAACAAACAAGGAAAAAAAATAATAAAAAAAAAAAAATAAAAACAAAACCACAAAAGAATAAAGAGCCGCCCGAGGCTTTCTCCTGTTTCCTGGGTTGGTTTAAGGAGAGCCCCAGCACTCAGCAGGACCACAGGATAAAAAGTGATGGAAATACTGGGGTTAAATCAACATAAATCCTTAATTTTGCACGTGTAGGTAGAGGAAGAGGGACTTAACACTCAGAGCTTTGGGACCATCAGTGGGTTAGGCAATATAAAACGGCAGTGGAGGAGAGAGAAGTGGGGAAGAGGCAGGTCCCGTGGGGTGCTTGGGTCGGTGGCTGGGCTCAAAGGGGGCTGAAATCGATGGGCGTTTTGGGGGTAAATCAAATGATACGGGGCAGCGGCAGAGAAAATCACTGTCAGTGTAGATTATTAAGCTTAAATAGGAAAAAAAAAAAAAAAAAAAAAAAGGAATGAACACAACACGAGCCCCTCCAGGAAACAGATCAGATGCTTTGCAGATGCAGGAAGGGCGCTGGGGATGGAGGGGATGCAGGGGTCGGGGGCTGAGCCCCGCAGAGTTCCTGTTCCCTGGGGCTGAAAGCACCCCACTGCTGCGAGCTGAGGATCTGCCATTAGGAACTAACACCTGACCTGGCTGCAACCGCACAGGGGTTGTGCCATCCCAAATTGCCCCTGCTAACAACACCGCAGCACCAATTAATGGTAATAATACTAAAAAAGCATGGCACGGAATGAGCAGGTGAAAAGCAAAGCCTTGGGTGGAATGTGGAGCAAAGCCAAGAGAAAAAAAAAAAAAATGTATCGGCGTGGATTAAAGACAGCAGAGACACACTTAGATGCAAAGATTATGTGGAATTCCTGAATTATGGGGAATAAAAGGGGCTGAAAGATCATTAAAATTAATCAGAGCTTAACTGAAGCAAGACTGCTGAGCCCGTGTTATCTGCTGTCAATTGAACTTATTTTAGCTGCGAAATAAGACTGTCAGATTTGGAGCAGAGTGATAAGGATAAATAAGATCTCTTCAATCTCCGGCCAGACCCTGCCTGGAGCCGCCAGCCCTTTGGTGACCCCCTATGGGTTTGTCCCCCCAACACAGGCAGCCTTGGGACCCTGGGGATCCTTGTCCCAGCCACCCCTGCCCATCCCTGCTGCTTCTCTGCTGTCAGAGGAAGGATAATATTTGGAGAAACGCTGCCCATCAGCAAAAAGCGTGCTGCTCCCCAGGGAAAGGGGCCGGGTTTTGGCAGGGGGGTGAGGCACAAAAGCTGCCTGCTGGGCTGGTGCGAGCTGGGCCAGCTCCTTTCAGCTGCGAGAGAGCTACAATGAGTTACATCCGAAGAGGGTCTGGCACGCAGGATTTATTTCAGGAAAAAAAAAAAAAAAAAAGAAAGAAAAAAAAACCAACACAGCAAATATGTAGAGGCTTGTTGGCAAAAATGTGGTTCGGATTAAAAGAGTTAGGCTAAAAAAAATAAAATAAAATAATAAATAAAAAATTAATACTGCTTTTGAAATGGCACAGGGGAACAGCCACGCACTTGGGAACGAGCTGAAGTGGGCGGTGGGGCTTTGCAAAATGCCCTTCCCAGCCCCAATGAGGGAAGGTGCAGGGGGAGATGATGCCGAATGTGGTCCCTGCTCAGCACCAGCCCCAGCACCAGCCCCGGCCCCGGCCCCGGCCCCCAGCAGCGTTTGATGCTGTCAGTCGGAAGTCGGTGGGCTGGGAGGGAGCTCAGGATATTACAGCATCAGAGCCGGCGTAATTAGAGGCAGATCTGCCGTCGCTGTAAATTGTCTTAGCCTCATTGAAGTCACTAATCTTTGAAGTCGATCGAGGTATGATAACGTACACCAGCTGAGGATCTGCCAACAACTGTTGGGTTTTTACAGTCCGTTATTCATCCTTACAGCCCCCAACACTAACTATCGGCCTCGCCTGGGCAGGCAAAGCCCTGCGTTGGAAATGCTGTTAGAAATGCTGCTCCCCAACCTTGGGAGCCAATATTGGATCCGAAATAATCACCGTGGGCTGAGAGTATGAAAATCAAACGGGGGAAGGAAAATTATCCCATGCTACAGCACCAGTGGTGGTGCAAACCGAAATGCAGCATCTCCTGCAGGGTTACTCGGCAGCAGGGCCTGGAGCTGGGGGTTACCAGGAGTGCTGAATAAATAGCTGTTTGCTATTATAGAGGTTATTTGTTATTTATTATAGAGGTTAATTAGCAAACTGACATGTTAGTAAAGATGAAAAATGACGGTCACCTGGTCACAGACCAGCTTTAACTTCTAAAATTGAAATCTCACTGTTTTTTTAGAGAATTTTTAGAAAGCTAACAAGGAGACTTCTCGTCTCTCCCCCGCCCTGCTGATTATCGTGTTCCTGCAGGCTTTGCAGTGATGCTTTTTGGACCAGAGGAAGCTGCTCCACCAAGGGTAGGAGCAAGGGTTTTTACAGCGCAGCATCACAACCCGGCTTGTGTCTGCTCGGAAATGTCGGCTTAGATGCTCGCCACCTCTCCCCCCGGTCTGAAAACTTGCAGATGGAGGGAGGGGATTGCCAAAACCTGCCTGGCCCTTGGAGCGAGGCACACGGGGCCTGAGCACAGGACAGCACGGAGACCGGGGGCACCCAAAACCCAAGGACAGGCTGCTTCGGGCACCTCCAAGCAGCCGGTGGCTGCCAAGCTGTCCCCTCGGAGGCTCAGCAGGGTGGGTTCAGCCCACCCAGACCTTTCTGTCTCGCTCCATTCCCCTGATTTGTGGGCGAAACCCGCTGCTGTGTTGCTGCAGTAGCTCTACCTTCCAGCTCCTTCTCAGACCATGAGGGCAAACGAATATGGAAAGCTAAATTAGACATATTGCACAGGAATGCAGGCTCCAATCAGACCCTTGCTGCTCATTCCTCTGCACAAAGCACATAAATTCATCCCAGATGGGTAAATAAGCAGTCAGCTTTTATTGAGAAAACTGTGTATTCATTTTGCTGCTGCTGCTGACTAATTTCTCATAGACATTCCTTCCTCTGTATTGAGCAAGCATCTTCCCGCAGCCCTCTGATGCGCTGTTAGCCGGCGAAATTATATCATCCTCCTCCTAATTTGTGTTTAGTCATTCGAGCTCGGTTTAAAGAGCCTCATCCCATCGAGCTGGGGGCTGCGTGATGGAGGCACGCCAAAAAAGCTGCAGACCGCCTGCCAGCCCCTCGTGCTCCCATGCTCTGGCCGGGATACGTGGCCGGGGGGCGACGTCTCCAAGACCCCTTTGTAGGGGAACGGGGCCGTGCCTCTGGCTGGCAGTGCTTTGGGCTGAGAGCTGGCAGCCTGGGGTGCTGCAGGCTACGGGGCTGCTATTTTGGGAGCTGTGTGGGGGCGGCTGCGGACCCCCCCCCCGGGCTGGCCCTGCACAGCCCCGGGTATTGTCTCGGCGGTTTGCTCTGACCGGCTGGGGCTGGCCGGCCCCGGCAGCGCGCCCGCGTCCTTCGGTTCCCATTCTTTGGGAAAACTCGTGGGGAAAAGGAACAACAACCAAAAAAAACCCACACACAACAAAACCAATCAAGCTGAAAATAAGGAAGTTTCTTCATCCGCCTCCCTGAGGGGATATCAAGGTCCTCTAACGGGCTCTCAGGCAGTAATTTTTGTATTCTGGGGGCTGAGAGGTCCTGAGCAGTTTCCCCCCATGTCATTTGGTGCTCAGCCAGCCCAGCAGCACCCTCGGGGCATCCCCGTGACAGGACGGATCACCAGATTCATCCCGGTCTGAGCTCTGCTCCCCGTGAGGCCTCACACCGAGGGGGGCTCAGGACCACCTGCACGGGGGCTGCTCCAGCCTGTGTTCCTGCAGCCCCGCTTCTGCTGTGATTTGGTAGTGAAATTTAGTGGTGGATGTTTATTTTTTTATCATTTCTGTCCCTTCTTTCTCCTCCTCCAGCCCTTTTCCTTCTCCTCACCCCCCTTTTTCAGCTACTTACTGGCCAACGCTCTGGTAAGGAAGCCCGGTGGTGGCACACGTTTATTCCTTATTAATTTTCCCCGGGATTTTCATACGTGTCAGCAACACGTGGCGTACTTCCAGCAGGAGAAATTATGTGTTAAGGGCTGAAATTTATCCATTCAGGGATCGCAGTTAAAGCCCGGGTGGGTCAAGCAGCCTCCTGGAAGGCTGGTATCAATTTTAACCTGGTATTCAGTTATTGCACAGGTGCAAGTTCTTAAACCCGCTCAGGAAATGAAAAGGAGGGAAGACATCAGGCCAGGAGATCGCCACTCGGGCAGAGGTTTGCTTGGGGCTCAGAGGTGCTGTGGGGCAGCTGCAGGGTCCTGGCCAGGCGAGCAGGGGGATTTGGGGACATGGGGTACGGGGAGCAGCCGCTGCCACCCCTGTGGTGCTGGGACTGTGTCTCTGGGCAATCAGTACGAACAAAAAATGCCCTTTAGTTACATCCTGCTCATTTGGAAGGAGGTTCAAAGGAAAATTTAAAAAGTCCTTGTGGTTTAGGGCCAGTGCAGTCATTAAGAGCAGAGCCAGACCCTGCCACTTGCCAGAACCGCTCGCTCAGGCGAGGGCTCTCGAAGCCAGGAGTCACCCCGGGATAAAATTGGGGACTGGACTCGGGCTCAGAAGGAGAAGATCTGCTAACAGACCCCACTCCTGTCAAACACTGCTGCCGTCCCAGGAGGAAACATCCCAGCCCTAAGAGGTGAGGCTCTCCGAAACCATCTGGCAGCTTTCTCCTTTCATCCCCAGTCCCAAATACTTAATTTTCTCAGCATTGATTTTGCAAACGGCCAAAAGAAGCCCATGCTGTAGGCTGATCGAAAGCAGAGAGAGAGAGGTGTGAGGTGCCCATGGGCCCAGCACATCCGTAGGCGTCTGTGCCCTGTTGGGGTTTCTTTCTGACGTGGTCAGCCCCAAACTCGGCTGCTTCACGTGCGGCCCCAGCAGCTCCTGAGCCCCGTCCTGGCTGGATATGAGGCACGCAGGGACACCAACAACAATTCCACCTAATGGGAAACAAATGCTCTGCCCCAAACGTCCCTGGCTTTCAGTGGGAGTTTTACAAGGAAGTCAGAATTGGATTCAAAGGGTTTGTCTCACATTTGTCTTCACTCCTGGCTCTGCACCCCAGCTTGTTCTTATTTTATCTAAATCTAGTCTTAGTCCCTAGAGCTCTGGGATTTGTCCAGCTTAGGGCTCGGTTCCCGTCTCACCTACACGGAGCACCCGCACTGACCAGCCTTTAGCTGGGGCCGGTGGCTTTCAGATGGGGCTGGTGGCCAGTGGCAGTGTCCCGGCAGCCGTGTCCCCGCACTTGTCCCCTCTCTGGAAAGAAAAGGACCCGAGGAGCCGTGCTGCTGCCACATCAGCCCCAGCCGCCCATGGCCATTCGGGTCTGGTACAAATTAACGTCGGCTTCCGGCAGGGCTCCGCATAACGCAGCGCGAAGGATGCACAAAGAGCAGCAGCAGCATGGGGGCCGGCCGCGGCGAGAAATCAAAGCGTCCCCGGCACCCTCCGGCCCGCGCCCGCTGCGGTTGCCTTCGCAGAAGTGCCTGGTCTGGTGCGTGGCCAAACCCTTTCACGGCCACATCCTGAGGCCTTCCCCGTTCCTCAGAGGGCCAAAAGGTGAAAAGCGGTGTCACCTGTGTAAAACACAAGGACACAGCCATGAAGGTGACGTGGAAGAGGAACCTGATTGCTCCCACACCAAGCGTCCCCTCGCTGCCTCAGCTACCAGGGCCCCGTGGCTTTCGATGTACCGCCAGAGTTTTTAATGCACCTCAAGCACACTTTTTGTCTCCTAAACCCAAAATGTCCTGAAAATGTGCCATTTTTTGTAGGTTTTCAATCAGGCCTGGAGAAATCTTCTTGAAAATCTTGATTTTGTTGAGTTTTGAATGCAAACCGTGATCAAATCTCACTTGAAGTGAAGCTGCAGGCCTTCTTTGAGGGCATGCTGTCAGCAGCCTGTGCTGTGTTTGAGTGCAGGCCGGACACTCCTGCTAGCAGACAACAGCAAAAAGGCGATTTTTGTCAGAAACTGACACCTTAGGCAGGGGACGAAGCCAGGTTTTGGGCTGTAATTCCCCCTCCCAGCACCTCCTTGAGGCCGGGGAGGCTCCCAGGCTGGGCCGAGGCCTCAAACCGCCCGCTGCAGCCAGGCACTCACCTGGGTCAGGATACAAAGGCAGCATATATTTCAAGTTCAGGGCTAGATTTGAAAGACAGCACATTAAAACACACCCTTTCTTTATATATATATATACATATATAATTATTTTTAAATTAATTTTCATTAGGGTCTGAATGGTGGCTACTGCCGGACTATACACAGTTCCCGTAGACCCGTGAGGTGGGCTTAACCTACGTCATCCTCAATCTGCAGAACAACCACTCCTGGGCCAAATCCCTTGATTTCTCTAGAGACACAGAAACCAGGAGTGAGCTTGACCTGACCTCGCTGTTTCCAATCAACTTTTCACCAGCTGAATTGAAGCAGAGGTGTGGTGCTGTGAGGATGAAGTCTTATCTAACAGCAGCTGTGGAAACACTGAATTTTAGGGACCAAACAACTGAGGTGGCACTGTTTTGTCGTCCTTCCCTGTGTAAAAGAGCTTGCCTACCATCAGCACTCGTGGATTAGGGTCATTACAGTGGGCCAAGACTCAAGCACATCTCCTGGGCTTAAGGCTGGTGGGTCTGGGTGAGGAACGGGCTCCCACAGCCACTCACCTCATGGGGCTTTGCTGGAAAAGCCCACTGGTCTTTTAAAAGTCGTGCCTTGAAAGCCTTTCACATCGAATCGTGATGCTCCTGCCATCACACAAAGGCTTTGTAGGCAGAAAAACTTATCATGAGTAAGGCCATTTCCAACCATTTTACTCCAGAAATTGCTTCATAAATGAAACATGTAAGAGACTATATTTATAGTAGAAAGAACAACTCTCTCGGGATGTGAATAGCATTATACCATATCATGTAATTAAAAGCTGAATATGACTAACACATTCCCATACAGATGTATCACAGCGCTGGCGACCATGTGGGCTACGCGGAGAAAAAAGACTTAGTTAAAGAAACCACAAATTCCAGGGGTGGGAGTGTGAGGAGGGGGATAATGAAGCGCTTCGCGATGTATTTTTCTTCTCCCTTTTTTTTTCTTTTTTCCCCTTCCGAGAGGAGGAACACATGAGAAGCATTAGGTGGCTGCATGTCTCTAGCCCTCGGAGACCCAACCGAGCAAAGGCAAGGGCTCGTCCCGAGCTGGAGGGGTCCTGCTGCAAGACGGGCGTATGGCCCATACCGTGGTGACAACACCGGGATGGGGGCTCCGAATGCCAGGAGACCTTAAAACACAGCTCTGGCCACCGGTCCATCCCACGGGGCTCCCCTCCAGCAGCCGCTGCAGCCCAGCACAAGGCTATCCGGGTTGCTGTGGTTGCCTTCCAAGCCTGCCCCGGCGCTGCGGTGCAAAGGCCCGATTGCCCAACACGAAATTGCATGTTTCGAGCGAGACAATGGGTGTTGAAAGGAGCGAGGGAATAAACCAGGGTTGAGAAAACAGTGTAAAATAAATCCATAAATTCTGGGCGAGGGGAGACGAACCGAGAATGTAGAGAAAAAAAAAAAAAAAGGTCCGAAGAACAAACAAGTCTGGGCGTAGAATTATGTCATCTGCGAGGCATCCCCCAGTGCCAGCCGCAGTCTCACAGGATGTGATCCACGGTCTTCAGCTGGGCAGAAAAATGTCTGTGCGGCGCTCCAGCTCCGGGGAATTGTGCAGAGTAAGGGGGTTTGGGCCACACAGCGGGGACCAGGCCTGGGCAGGACTGCTCGGGAGGAAAATGTGAGGTGGAGGCATGCCCGGGGAAGGTCCAAAGCACGGGGTGGGGGAGTTTTCCTCATGTGCTTACAACCGAGATGATTTTGTGAGTGTGTTACAGCTGGCCAAAGCAGGAGGATGGGAGCTGTCACCTCATGGGGACAGGGCAAGGGGGTGGCGAGGGAGCGGTGCAGGAAACCACGACCCCATGGAGCTCAGCGTGAGGGACGCTGCGGGCCCAGAGGGTTACTGGTGCCAGACCAGTATCTCCTTGGGGATATCCCAGTGCTTCACTGGGAAGCACGACTGCTTCTTTAGGCACCGAAACATAGGTGGGAGCTGTACAGAGAAGATCCCATGGTAAATAACTCTGTTCTCGGTCTTCCCTAATGCAGCCTGTGCCTCTGCCTTCTTTTCCTCTTTTCCTTTTCCTTTTTCTCTTTCTCTTTCTTTTTCTTTTTTCTCTTTTTTTTTTTTTTTTTCTCTTTTTTTTTTTTTTTACTTGCCGCGTGGAGACGAAATCTTGTTTTTCCTCAGCAAACTTTCTACAAACACAAACGCCAGCAGCACGCCTTCCCCAAGCTTATTCAGATTCACTCAGCCCCAGCACTCGGGTCACTCCGTGAGCAGCATTTCCACCACTTTCTGAGCTCCCCACGGTCAGTCCCCTGCTGAACACACGCTCCCATCCCAACAGGTCAACGTTGGAAATCCTCCTGGGGTACGGGCTCCCAGCTCTGGCTTTGTTTACCGCGTAGCATTCTCGTCCAGGCTTGGATGCTTCAATCAGAAACCTTGCCAGAGCTCAGCCATATGACATCCACAGCCTCTCCTACACGCACAAGGCCTGTTGCCCTGCTGTAGTATGAAATTAGATTGGTTTGACATGATTTATTCCCGACAAAGCCATATTAGTTGTTACTCATCTCCTTGTTCCATATACTTAAAAATTCTTTGATTAATTGCTCCAGTACTTTTCTGGGGCTTGATGCTAAGCTGACAGCTCCGTAGCATCTCTGGTCTTCTTCTGCTTCTTCTTCTTTTTTTTTCCCTTCTTTTCCTTTTTGTCTATTTTAAGGCTAGAAACCCTGTTTTCCATTTCCTAGACTTTTGGGACGCCTCCAGTTCTTACGGCTCCAATTCTTGGAGGGACCGACCAAGATGTGTGCTGGCACTCCGGGGAACCCAGGACATCCCAGCCCGTCCTCCTGGCCAGTCCCTTACGATTGAAGGTATCAGGGAGCCACAACAGACCTGGCACACGGTGCTCCTACCCCAGGGATCCAACAGCGAATATTTTCATATGAAATAATTTCATGGCCCTCGGACATGGCTCGCTGTGCCTGCAGAGCCTACTCAGGGTTAACACGGGAAGCTTCGGAAGAAAATCAGATGCCTTAATGACACATCCCTACTTTTATTTATAATACGTTCTCCTTCTCCGATCACACATACTTGTCTGAACTCCATTGTAAATCAATGTGCCCTAATTCAATCTCGCGTTAATTAATTCTTCCACTCGCCTTCTACTTCGGGGAAGCAGAAGAATAGATGTAAAAACCCTGATAGCGATGTTGGAGTGGCTGATTATTCTTTTTGTACAATAGCGTATTGATAAGAAAATGAGCACGTTCTTTTCCCATTTGCAGCACAACCTTGGGCAGGAGTTTGTTATATTAGAAAAAAAAATAAGAAAAAAAAAAAAAAGCAATTTGAAAAAATTGCTCCCTGGCTCCCGTACAGCCACTTGAAAATTGATTTATTTTGGGGTTTCCGCAGCTGTGTGTGGGTTTCCACAAGCCTTTATTTCATGTTATTAAATCTGGCCGTTGAAATGTTCCTTTGATTTCATGTGAAGTGCGTTTTATTTGATAATTCCTTATAGATATGGAGGGGAGGCCGCGTCGAAGCCCCGGGGAGGAATAAACAAATAAATAGGTGAGGCGACGGCTTGGTGCCGCGAGACACGGCCCTGGGGTGCGTGGATGGGAGAAGAGATGAGGATAAAAAGAGGAAGGCGATGTCCTGAGGGTCAGGAGGCACGGACAGTGGGGATGGGGACAAATTAGGGCCAAACTGAAGGGGGAGCAGTGTGGGGATGCAGGGGCAGTGCTGGCCGGGCTCCCCCCAGCCCTTATTTCAATTGAAATTAGAGCAGAGAGGGACCCTGCCCGCCCTCCAAATACAATTTTAAAAAGCAGAATGCTTTCCTCATCGGAACGAGCCACAACCTTCGTCCTTTATTCGTGAGTTTGGTGGCTTAGCCTCATACGGCACGTGGACACCCACGGGATGGTGCATTCGGGGAGATTTGTAACAGCATTAAAATTAACAGAGAGTTTTGCAGCAAGCCACGGATGAAATCGCCGAGGTTTGGGCTTGAAAAGCTCGCTCCGGGTCAGGAAAAGGCAAACACTTTTCCTTCCAGTTGCAACAAAAGATTTCGGACCTTATAAAATGTTTCCCGAGAAGGCCTGGCTGAATTTGTTGTGACAGCGCTCCCAGAAGAGCCTTGTGGTTTGGTTTTGTAATGGAAATCCTAGTCACCTTAGATCGCTTTTGAATTACACTCATAATTTATGGACAGAGTGACTCCAGTAGTGTTTTTATGTATTTTCATTTAACAGCTCTGGAAATACAAGGTTTGGAGCTTGTAGCAGCTGGAGCGAAGCTCCGTCTTAATTTATGTTGGGCCAGGTTCAACCTTATGTGACTCTGCTGAACTCGTTCACCCTTCATTTCCCTGCCTGCTCCAGTTATGCTTCCTAATATTCTGCTTCCCTCCTCCCACTTCCTTCCTGCTCCAGGCCTTGGCTCGCTGCCCTCCCTCATCTGCCTGGCCTTGGAGCCAGCCCCTGCCCTCCTGCTCCCTCCTGCCTGCGCCCGCAGCCCCTTTTCGGCACGCAGCCCCATTTTGGAGTCCCTTCACCATCTCTTCTGGGCTCTTTGCTAGCCCAGAAGGTGGGTTTGGGCGGAGAAACACGTCTTTTCCTACGACTTCTCGATGCACGGGGAAGAAAAGGTTGTCACCTGTTAAAGGGCTTTTCAAGGCACAACGAGATGTTTGCACCCGGATAATCAGTGTCTGTGGGGCCCAGGAACTTCCAGATTTCCTGAGCATAAATGCTCAGGTGAGATTTCTGAAAAAATAACAATTCCTGCATTGTTTTCCCAGAATCATCCCGGCCTTATATCCTCTCGGGATGGTGTGCGCAAGACCTGGCTACCTCCATTTGTGGGCACAAAGTCACGCCACGGGGGCCAGCAGCCACAAAAATCACCCCCCGGCAGCATCCTCCCGTGCTAGCCCACGTCCAGGCGCGCAGGAAAGAAAGGCAAAATAGCAAAATACGGCCAGACTGCCCCAGAAAATTGCCGCAGCCCTTGGGACGTGCGGGGGCAGAGGCGCTGCCGCTGCGCCGGGAGCCGGAGCAGAGCCTGACCTCGGCTCATTAAAACGCCCTGACCTAATTTAGCTGATGGCTCTCTGGATTTGCATAGGCTGCCCGCAGAACGGGCTGGCGCTGGGCAGATTAACTGCAATTATTGGGGGACTCGCAGAGCCTGGTTGCAGAAGAAGCTGGCGGCTCGAGCAACTAAAATCATTTGGGCTTCGGGCAGACTTCCCACGGCAGATAGGCGGCCCCAAATGAAATTAGGAGAGAAGCAGGGGAAGTGCGTTTGTCCTGCTGCGTTCAGCGCGGGGCAAACTTCTGCATTCCCTCCTCGCGCGGATCCGTCTCCCCCCCCCCAAAAAAAAAAAAAAACCAACAAATAAAAGGTTTTAAGTGCATGGAGCGATTGATCCTTTTTTTTTTTTGACCGTCTCAAACCCAATGAGAAAGCAATTCCGGATGGGTCGCCGGCCCCGGCGGCCTTCCTTCTGCTTTTCGCTTGTATTTGTTGTTGCCGTTGCCTGTGGAAACGGCGCTCCTGCCTGCAGCCCCACCGCCACGCTCCTTCCCCTCCCCGAGCGCGTTATTACGGCCTTGATTTACGACCTGGGAGCAATTAGGGGCCTGCTGCGGGGCCTGGGGCCGAGCTCCCAGGAGCCATGTGGGAGGCGAGGGCCGGGAGGGGGGCACAGGTCCCCCGGCCCCAAAAACGGGGGCAGGGGCTGAGCACGGGCAGCGGGCTGGGGACCCCCACACCCCGCGTCCTCGTCCCATGAAACAAAGTTCTCGTGCTGGGCTTTCACTGAAATCCTACACACACGTGTGGCCCGGCCTCGTGTTGACCCTATTAGCAGCTTTTTCCTTCCTTCTTGCCACTTTTTGCCTTCTCCTCACGGCATCTTCCCGGGGATCCCATCCCCGAGGATGCTCCAAGGCTCTCGGGGCGCCCCGGGAAGTGGCAGCTGGGCTTGCGGGGCCTGAACCCTTTGGAGGAGATAGGGAAAAACCCCACAGCACACGAAGCAGGGCCGCGAGGGGCCGAATCCTGCTGGGGCCAGCCGCCAGCAGCCGCACGGCTCCGCACGGAGCGGGGACAGCCAGCGGGCCACAGTGCCACCTAGCGCGGCACGGCCGGAGGAGAGCTGCCAGCCAGAGGAGCTGCCACTTCTGTGGGGTCTCCGCCACCAATTTGGGGTCTTCACCACCTCTTTGGGGTCTCCGCCACCTCTTTGGAGTCTCCACCACCTCTTTGGGGTCTCTGCCACCTCTTTGGGGTCTCCATCATCTCTTTGGGGTCTCCGCCACCTCTTTGGGGTCTCAGTCACCTCTTTGAGGTCTCTGCCACCTCTTTGGGGTCTCCGTCACCTCTCCAGGGTCTCAGTCACCTCTTTGGGGTCTCTGCCACCTCTTTGGGGTCTCCGCCACCTCTCCGGGGCGTTGCAGTTCTCCGAGCTGCCATAAAGGTAGTCAGGCAGACATTTCCATACCGATCGTGGCAAATAAACGCAGTGGGAGCCCAAAGTACCTTGAGGGACGCCCTGCTGTGCTTATTACCCTGCACTTCTCCGCTAATTACTACAGCCTCAGCTCGGGTACTGGGGGGGGGGAAGCGCTTTACCTACCGCTTCCTCAGCTGCCGCAGCCTGCCGGTGAAGTTTTCCTTCCCGACGGGCTGCAGTGGGGTGGAGGCTAATGGGGCAGAGATCCCAAGACATCCAGGTCACCCCCGAGCCCGATTCCACCCTACAGGCTCGGCCGCTTCACCCCATGGGGGACCCTGCCACGTGGGGGATGCCCGCACACGAGCGATGCTAACCTGCACCCATCCTGGGGGACATTTGGGGCGCAGGGTGCTATGGGGTCAGCCCTATCCATAGGAAAGCTGCTGCCACCCCAAAAAGCACGGGGCCGGGGGGGGTCTGGGTGGCGCTTGCTGCCCGCTGGGCTCCAGCTGGCGCCGCGGCAGCGCCGCGCCGCCTCGCAGGGCCCGCTTAGCTGACAAAATTCAAAGCATTCGAGGCCAATAAATTGGATTATCACCCGATTGTTGGATTAAGATGAATGACTTCGCCAAATTCTTGGCCTGTTTGCTTTGGCCGTGCTTGAATCCGCCGGCCTCGGCTTCTGATAACCGGGTTAGCACGGGGGGGGTACGTGGCAAAAAAAAGGGTGGAACTGGGACGGCGTAATCGGCAGATTACTTGCCGGTGGGTTTTTGTTTTATGTCAGGACTCCGAAGCCGTCCGTAATTACCTTCATTACGCCCGACCCCAGAACGAGCTCAAAGGCACTTCTAAAAGGGATTAATGGAGGGATTTGGGAGGCAGGGGGGACGCTGCGAATAGCGGCGTGCCTGTCCTGCACCGGCTCGCTGGGGTGGCCACGCAGAGGGCCGAATCCCTCCCGACTTCCCTGGAGCTTACAGGGGCAGAATTCAACCAGCAGGAGGAGAAGGGCTGCCCCAAAACCCATTTTTTGGGAGCTGGCAGGGCCCGGCCCCGGACCTGGGGGGCTGCAGCTGCTGCTGCTGCGCGCAGCGATAACACCATGCGCAGAAGCTTCAGAGAACGGCGAAAAAAAAACCCTCCAGCCACCTCCAGCAGGCTCTGGCCGTGGCCACCAGCCAGTTTCTTCATCACACGGACACACGCGGTCCTTTTAATGCATGTATGTCCGAATGCAGGCTGCAGAGAGACAGAGACACCGGGGCTGGCACCTTTGGGGTCGCCGCATCCAACCCTGCTGCTCCTGGGGCTAAAACCAGAGCCGGCTGCCCAGCACCGCGGCCAGGCGGCCCTGGGCGCCTCCGGGGACGGAAGCTCCACAGCCTGTGCCAGGGCTCAGACAGACAAATAGAAAAAAAAAATAAAAATAAAAAGAATTCAAGCGGAACTGGGTGTGTTTTAACCCGCAGCCGCTGTTTTTCCTTTCCCCGCTGGGCACTGCCCTCTGATACGCGGCCGTATTTTAAGTTTGGAGTTTGGGGATGCGCACGGATGGCTGTTCGGGGAGCAGGTGAGGAATGAGGACTTGCAATCCTGCTGCAAGCGCCTCCTGTGCTGCGTTTGGGTTTGCTTTCAGGTTCCCCAGCTCCCCCTGCTGCACCGAAAGCACAGGATGGAGAGCTGGGAATGTTTCCTCGCTGCTGCACCTGGGTGTGATGCCCCAAAAACGGGACCACAGAGGCAGGAGGGGTTGGAATCGCATGGGCAGGGCCCGTCCCCATACAAAATGCTCCGTTTGGGAACTCCATCCCCTAAAAAAGCCCCGGAGAGCCTCTCCCCAGTGGGTTAGGTATAGGAAAACGTGTTTGCGCCCTAACCGTGCCTGGCAGCCCGGCCCAGGGTGCCTGTTTCGCTCTCCTCTTGTGCAAAAAAAAAAATAGTGCTTCTATTTTGGGGTCGAGCCATCTGCTCACCTTGTTTCTGTTAGGTGGGGAATTAATTGCAGGCCATCCTCGTTACTGGAAACAGAGCCCGCCTAATGGTTTTATTATCAGAACCTGGTTCGAAAGGGTGTCCCGTCCCTGTCTGATGCGGGGAGCTAATTGCAAAAGCTGCTTTGGATTAACTTGAAAGGTATTGTGACATCCAGCTTTGAACATCTGGAATGAAAAATGGGATTTCTCTTAGAAAGGAACTGCCCGAGACAGCTCAGGAGGCGGTGGGAACACATTATTTCGTTAAAAAAAAACGCTGCCTGCCGAAATGAAACCTTCCCCGCGGCGCTCTCAGGGCCGTGTGCTCGTCCTTGCACTGAGCGCCCCTCACCTCCCTCTGCATTGTATGGATGGAGGCTGCAAGGTAGCGAGAAGGGACCCAATAATTAAGGATCTGGGCTGCAGGAGGATGAGGTTTCTGGGGTAAAAGGGCGGCCTGTAGGGCTGGGGTGGCTGCGGGGTGGTGGTGCAGGTCGGCAGCGTCCTGGGGCTGTGCCGGGCATCCCGGAGCAGCCAGCGAAACCAAGAGGGATGAGCCGACGAGCTGTGGAAAGCAAAACCACAAAAACGACCGAAGAAAAGGCTTGTGACACCCACGAGGAAGGAAACGGGGGAGGAGAACAAGAACGCGCCCCCAAATATGTTGGAAAGGACAAAAATAAGAATATCAAAGGGCGCCCTTCAGGCAAGGGGAGAGCTTCCTTCCTCCCGGCCGGGGCGAGGGAGGGTGCAGCCTCCAGCAAGCCATCAGCCTGCCCAGAGATCCCCAAGTCCCCCGGCCCACCCCGGTGGCAGCAGGACAGAAACGTGGCCCTAAAAGCAACCCGAAGGCTTTGAGCCCAAGCCGAGCCCTCCCCGCATCCAGGAGCAGGGTCTGCGGGAGGAGCGCGCCCTGGGTGAGCGCCACAGGTAGTTTGCAGTCACCAGTTTGGCGTTTTTCTTTTTTCTTTTTTTTTTTTTTTCTTCACTCCTGGGAGAGCTAATTACAAAGAATTTAATTAAGATCTCGCGCTCGCTAATGTTCCAGCAGTTCAGCAAGTTTGGGTTCGCTCAGCAGGTTGCAAAGGTTTTATTCTCCCCCTGATCCCCCCATTAACTCAGCCCGCGCCAGCGCCGTTCGCTTAAAGCCCCCCCCCCTTTGTGGCAAAGTCTCCTGGAACAGCAGATCCCGGGACACCTTGTCAGAAGGGACCAGGAAGATTAAAAAAAATACAGGCGAGAAGGGAAGGGGGCTGGGGAAAAGCTGGAACCAGTTCCCTGGGTATCAGCTCAACAGCCTTCTCCGCCTGGGGCAAAGAGAAATCCGAGCACTAAGGCCCTGGAAAGCGGAGAAAAAAAAAAAAAAAAAAAGAAAAAAAAAACATCACAAGTGACTGAGAAAAGAGAGGAAATGTATTTTTAGCCCGTTTCGAAATCTGGTTTGGTTTTGTTTCGAATTAGCTTAAAAAAAATAAAAAATCTGCTTTGGGTTTGAGCTCAGCGCCGAGCTCTCATGCCTCGCGTCCCCGGCCCGGAGGTGGCCGCGGCGCTGCTGCAGGGCAATGGGCTTCCAGGAGCCATCCTGCGTCCCCTTGGGAGCAGTTGGGGACACTGAGGTCCCTTTCAGCTGCTGGGGACCCTGAGCATCCCCAGGGCTGTCCCCCAAGCACAATAAAAACCAAGGCACCTGCTGGGGAGCCTGCCTGGCGAGGGAGTTGCTAACCACGATAACCACGCAGCGGAAGAAAGAGATGTTTAGGGAGTCACCTGCAGCCTTGATTGAAAAAGCCAAGTTACATTAAATTTTATTTTTTTTTTTTCCTATTTCATTATCGCTGGGATAATATCGCTTCGATTGAGTTTCATATCTGAGCAAATTAGTTGTGCCACCATTATTAAAACCTACTTAGGAAACTCAATCAGCGCAAACTACCACTTTGAGGCTTAGCACGTGCTAGGAGCAGAACTGGAGAGGTGGTGCTTTGGTTTTTTTTTTTTCAAATGAGCTGAAGTATCTTTATGATGTAGATAAATGTAGGATGCATGAATCCAAATTAACCCCGCTTGGGAAATCGCTTTTCCATTTAGCTTTGCTCCTCAAAGTGGGGAAAACTTGGAAAATATCGTGCAGGCTTCAGCCCGGGGGAGCCCTGACACCCTGGTGGGACAGAGGTAAATGGAAATCCATGGAGCACTTGCACGGGGTTCACGGGCTCTTTTCTGTGGGACTGCCACCTGAATGATAGAAATTGGCCCTTTTCTTGTCCCTCTGATTTTCCCCGAGGGATTGGAATCGCAGAATATTCCCGGCTGGAGGAGACCCATCAAGTCCAACTCGTGGGTCCCCAAAGGACCACCCAAAAATCAAAGCATGTGTCAGAGAGCGTGAAGAACACATTATGGAAAATATAAAAATTCTTCTCCAAAGTTTAACAAGTCATTTTATACGTGTGTATATATATATATATATATACCAGCTTGGTTCCAGCCCTGCAGCAGCCCTTGGCACAGCATCAGCTTAGTACAAGAGAGGGCTCACCAAGGTCTTAATTTTGGTGCAGCTGTGGGTTGAGCTACACATTTATTTCATTCTGTATTTTTGAATCACTCGTTTTATGCTCCAACCAAATTTTTTTATTTCTCTTTTTTTTTTTTTTTTTTTTTTTTTTTTTGTATTTCCAAAATGCAATTAAAATTACAGCTGCGCCGTCTATCATCAGCCCTTGACAAATCTTTCACCTTAAGGCTTCCTGCTTCGTTTTCATCCGCTAATGTCTCATTCACAAGGTGAACCGTAGCATCGAGCTCGATAACTCGATGTACCGTAGGCTCTTCAACCTCCTCTTAATTGCAAACTCCTCTGATGCTTCACAGCTTTCTGTATCTCACACCTTCTTCATGTCTACTTCTCAGTCATCTTCAAAAATAAAGCATCCCAGATTAACACGACTGAGGCTTTTTCTACTAAATCTCTTCTGCTGGAGTATTTTGGGTTTAGTATTTCAGGATGCTGACCCCAGTGCAGGAGGACCCCGTGCCATGGGAAACGCAGCTTGGGCAGGGGGAGAGTGGGGTGTGCTCCTGCTGGGCAGCCCCTGTTGGGGGTCTAACGGGGGATTTGGAGGATTTCAGCCCTAAATAATGCCAATAACGAGTCCTCTGCTTAGATTTCCCCATGGTGAGCCCATGGGACAGGCTGCCCTCCCCAGAAGAAAAGCGTGGTGGCTCCAAGAAATGGGGAGCATCCCACCTCCACACCTCGGGACTAGAATTTTTAAATCAAAATAAAACTGGAACTTAATATTTTTTGAAATTCTGAACGAACAAACAAAAAATATATATACATGTAGGCTTCTACACTATATTTTTACCGCTGAGATACCCACATTAACTTTTTAGCTGACACAGGAAAATGCCATTTCAAAGTAGTGAAGATTTAGATAACCCCCTCACATTTCTCTGTCACCCATTCTGTACAAAACAAGTGCTATTTACAGGAATACTTCTCTATGTAATTACACAATTATTAAAAACATAGGAGTGAAGTAGGAGCTTTTATCAAGTCATTCAAATTAGAGCTGTTTCATTCTAATCACTATCTACTTGAATACGTATCGCTTGGATGAAACTGTAAAAAGCTCGTTAAATATATTTTTCTTTAAAATTTAATTACTGGGAACTTCTTCAGAGAATAATGACTGTGGATCATAATTAGGATCTTTGTTGCTGTTTGTATTTATGCTGAAAGGTATAAAGACGGGGAGAAAAAAAGAGAGAAATTGCAGATCCAACATTTGGAAACGGGGCTGTCAGAGGGGGAATGGAATATTAACAAGCCAGATCCAGCATTACAAAGCAGAAAGATGGTGCTATAATTTGATAGACTTATTAAGCCCTTCGTTTCTGGCGTTAAGAAAGCTGTGTCGTAGTCTTCTGTAAATGTGAGATCCTAATTGCATTCTGTTTCCATACAATGCGTTTATGTGCATTAACTTTGTTTAAACAACCACGATGCATTTGCAACTTCAGCATGACAACTGGAGGTTGCCATCCGTGTGACGGTTCTAGAGCCCAGAACTGGGGAGAAGAGATGTCAATGTTTTCCATCATGTAGAGCAAAGTAAATCACTCATTTATTCCAATTTTTTCCAGGGATTGTGACAATGGATGGAAGCAAAGCGGGAAACTGAAGGTGGTGGTGACGGAGGCAGGATGAGGCATGCTTACCGGAATGGTTCCAGAAGATAAAAACAACAATGAGTAAAAGAAAAAGGAATTGTCCTAAAAAACAGTAATGAAAGGAGGAGACCAGAGTCTAAAAATATCCATTCACTTGCACGTACACAGACAGAGATCATGAGAACTTCTCTCTGAGGGATGCAGACTCTGATAGCAATCTTAAAATCAAAACCCAAATGCAAGTGATATCAATTACTGACGGTTTTGTTTGTTAAAACTTCCTCTTTATTGATGATTTTAACTCAGATGTAAGACGGCTTTGTTTATGAGGGAATACACTTGGAGCTGTTGGGATCCTCTCCTGACGGGGAAGGAGGGATGAGGCGAGGGAAGGGGACAGGCACGGCTCTCCCTGCCTGCCCGGAGGGGAGCACGGCAGATTTATGGCCCTAACCCATGAGGCCAGAGCTCCCTTCATCTGCTGGAGGCCATGGCTTCATCTTTCTAGATGGAGAAGGAGAGCAACAAGGATTTATTTTTTGAATAGCCCCTGCTCCCTCTGAGTAGGCGCTTCATATCATTTCCCTTAGATGCCCGGGGAATGGCGGTGGCGATAAAGCTCACAGAGCTCAGCTGATTTTGCAGATACGTTGGCTGCCTGCTTCCAAGGCCTGCTACCAGCAGGAACCTGACTGCCTGAAGTGTCATGGAAGTGTCATGACAGAGGTTTCACCTCTCCCGTTTCCTTGAAGGGCTTCAAGGAAAGTGGGGCCTGAGGTGGCAGCATGGGGTGAGGGCGGAGAGCAAGGCCACGCTTCTCCTGGGCCTAAAAACCCTTTTTGGGCTGGCCTGGGGACACCTCCTGCACCCGGAGAGCTGCCACACGGGGCTGCAGGGTCACACATGACGCCAAAATAGGGTCAGAGCCAAGTTTCAGCAGTCACACTGCCCTCAGAGCAATGCCTTCAGGCCCTGGGGGCTGAGGGCCTTGAGGTCAAGCTCCTCCTGGGCGGGTGTCCCCAGCATCTCCTCCTGTCCCTCCACACAAGACGAGCAAATGGTTGTATCTGAGGGTCACTGCTTGTTGCCAGGTGTCCCCACACTGTCACCGTCCCTCCTTCACTTTCCATTGACATCCCTTTACTGCCACACTGCCAACCGAGGCTGAATACGGGATACTGCCATTTTCTGGTGCGATATTGCAAACCTCTGCTTCTTTTTTTCGAGGTGATACGTTGAGGAAAAACCCCCCAAAGCTGTTAGCTGTACATTTTTCTTCTAGAGATGAATCATAGGCAATTAACAGGAACAATTCTAATTAACTGACATAATTAAAAAACTAATAATGTTTAACATTATTGTTTTATACAATGACATTAGCTTTAACAGCCTAGCAACACATCAAGGCTTCATTTGCATAGTCACTGAGTATATTATTTATTCTTGGTTTCTTTGGTAACCAAATTGACAATAAGAACTGCAATGTGAATTCCTAAATTGTTTTGCCATATAGCTTCATAATTTATGCCATTGGCAGTAATTGTAATGTCTGTATAATTTCCTTTTAATTATCAGCTAATGAAATTTACATTCATTGGGGTAAAAAACAAATATTCACATTCGACTTCCAATCACCTGGCCAAATTTCCAATCAATTTGCCCGCGTTTAGCTGTGCCGTATGTTTATTTAGGTTTTCGAATGGCAAAATGGGCAAGAAATGCCGAAACCTCTTGGGCTGTTGGTGGCCGGAGGAGTCGCGATTGCTCTTTCGGCCTCCGCTGGGCTCTCCTTCCTCCCAGATTTCCATGATCCTTTCCAAAAAGAAGATGGAAGACGTGGACTTTATCGCGTTAAACTCCACGGATTGCAGGCGGAATTAATTCTGTAAACTTTAATTGCAGACTAATCTCTGTGTGTTCCCTTATCTCTTGATTTATTGCAGACATTTACTTCTAGTTTGAAAATTCCTCATCAGTTTCCCAAGGAATTAATTCAGGTTTTTTTTCAAAAGGACAAAGAAACAAAATAAAGGAGGGTTGAGGGAAGGAAATGGTTTCTAAATTCAAATTGTGAGGCTAATTACGATAATTATTTCATGAAATAATATAGAAACTTTATCTATATGAGCGTAGTTGTTTCGCTGAGAAAAAAAAATATCTATTTGCACGTAATCTTAATTGAACGCAACTTCTGAACAAGACAACACTTTGGATCATTGCATTTTAAGCAGTAATGCTTGGGAAAGCCAAATTGGCCCCAAAATGTGCTCCTTGGGCTCGGGCAGGGCTGTCCCAGTGTGTGCAAGGTCCTGGGGTGCCCTCGGTTGGGGTGTCCCCATGGGGGGCAGCGCCGCCGCACCTCGGCGAGCGGCCTCCGCGGCGACTGAGCGATGAAGTCCATTATCCTCAATTACCTTTAAGTGATTCCAATCGAGATTTGATGCGAATCCACATGAGACAAATTAAAACAATTAATGGACAATCTGGGCCAGTCCTCGAAGGGAAGTGCTTATTGTTTGCGTCTGGGTTTTTCTTCTCCATCAAGCGTGCCTCCCGCACACAGAACCTATTAGCTCCTTTTTGATTAGGAAAAAAAAAAAAAAAGGAAAAAAAAAGAAGAATCGTAATAATAATAAGTGCTAATATGCTGCATTTCTTGAGGGAGAAAGGCATTGCTGCTTGGAGGGCTCGCTTCCCAACAAAGTTCAGTGTGTCTCCTCGGAAAGGAGCCACCTGGGTGGTGATGGAGCATCTCTGCTTGGGAAGAGGAGGTCTCACCCGGGCGTCCTTAGCTTTTAGCTGCTGGAAAATGGTTGAGCTGGAAAGCAGGGAGTTACCCTCCCTGCCTGCCAAATTCCCCCTGGGGCTCAGCGGGGTCGGGTCCAGGCCTCGGGGATGCCAGCACGCTCACGGGGGGCTCGTGGAGCACACGCTCCTTAAAACTCAAAGGGATGGGACGCTGCTACGAAATGAGCAGCTGTGCTCAGGCTCATTTTGCTCAGCAAGCGGCAATTGTGATCTGGGTTTGGGTCCACTGCACAGCATTTCTATAGCAGTTGAAAATTCATTTCATTTCATTATCGGAACTGTTCAAGCACCCCACTTTGGATCAGAGAAATCTTTCTAAACCTGCAGGAAACTCATTTACCCCTGCTGAGGCTCCAGCTTCTCTTCCCGTATTAAGGTAGCGTTGTCTTCCCTAGGAGTTCTGGCAGGCACACACACAAGATTTGTTCTGAGGAGGGAAGGAACATTTGCCGAAATCCGGGGTGGAAAGGAGCAGCATTATTACTCTTCCCTGCTTTATTTAGGTCTGTTTCAAGGCTACTTTACTAATCTCTCATCTGTTACAAATACAGTTCCCGATGCATCAGAAAGGAGAGCGCTGCCTTTGAGGTGTCGTGATGTAGAACAAAGAAAAGACCGTCTGCCCTCCGAGATTTTACTAATGAAGACACTTGCAGTGTCATTAAGTTGAAAAGAGGGGGGAAAAAAAGAAAAAAAAGAGGCAGTAATCAAAGTGGGATGCTTTCAGATGGGGACTAATGCAGGAGGGCAGGTACCTTCCCCTTCCCAGCACAGCAGGACTGGCTGATCCCCGCTGCAAAACTCGACCCCGTTTCCTGATGGCAATGATTCAAAGACCCGCGAAGTTTATCGAAATCAATCCGTTTACTCCAGAAGTGCACCAATAAAGATTAATCCGAGATCAGATTGCCTGCGTTCATCGTATTGAACTTCCACTAGCGCAGAATAAACGCAGGGTGCGTAGCAGAGCTCTGCGTGCTCGTGCCCTACGACACCTGCAGCAACTCCTCTGCGCCCTGAGTGATGCTGTGAGCTTTTATCGGCCCCGTAAGCTTTCACCATCAAATAAATGACCTGCATTGATCCTGTGCACATGGAACAAGTTACTGAATGCAATTAGGGCAGCTGGAATGAGAGGTGTGCGTTGCAGAGAGGAATGACCCCCCGGCGACGTGTTTCGGGGCTCTCACCCTCATGCTGCAGCCTTGCCGGTGCTGCTTTCGGCTTCTCTTGGCACATTTTGGAGTCTCTTGCTTCAGCTGAGCAATATGTGGAAAGAGGCTGTTGCCTATCACGTTATCTTGTCTTTGAGGAAGGGCAACTGTTCTGGAGTTCCTCTTAAAAAAAATAATAAAATAATGACAAATAAATAAATAACCACAGTGAAGGAATGAGAAATGAACTTTTTATTTTTATTTTTTATTTTTTTTAATTTGGTGAGAATCTGCAAAGCAAAGCTCAGCTCAGGCAGCGCTGGGTGGCAGCTGGGTGGCAGAGCTGGGTGACAGAGCTGGTGGCAGAGCTGGGTGGCAGCACTAGGTGGCACTGCCTTCCCACTGCTCCACCCGCACCTCCTGCATCCCCTGCATCTCCTGCATCCCCTAAACAAGAAAAAAAAAAAATAAAAAATAATCAATCTCTTTGCAGTTTCCTGGGAAGTGAGGTGATGGATGGGGCCGAGCATTAAACACCTCTGGTGTGGCTTGTGTGAGCGATGCCGCAGACACTGGGCTGGTGCTCGTGGTCCTAAATCGCCAACAGAGCTCCCACCCCATTAACACCAGCAGCAAAGTGCCCGCTGAGACTGGGGATGGGGCCGTGGCATCGTGGCAGGCACCAGCACCCCAGCACCAGCACCCCATGTGCAGACCTGCAGACCTGCAGCATCGCCCCCCATGGGACCCCACACTCCATGGGACCCCAGAAAGTGCCATTAACCCCATGCCATGAGCCAAAGGCACTGCATAGAGAGACGCTGAGGTTTCCCATTTGGGGATTTGCTTCTCACACTCGTGTCTAGATGGCTTCAGAGGTGTCAAGCTGACGTGTTCGTACACATGGCGCTTCCACTCGCTACCGCAACCCTATCAAAATAAATGGAGGTACGGTAAAAACACCCAGAAATCGTATTTTTGAACAGCTTTTCGCTGCGCTTTGCACGGTTTTTGAGCAGCGCTCTCGTTTGCCATCTGACATTTGCTTGGCACGGTTTTTCCTGGCATGGGAGCCCCGAACGTAATGCCAAGGTATGAAAGGCAAATCAGTGCCGAGCAGCACAAGGATGGTGACAGGCGAACCGCCCCGCTAGAAATAACATCAGTGATGGTGTTTAAAGACAGGAGTTCTCCAAATGTGGATTTCAGCCAAGCTGTCGTGGACAAGGAAGGTTTATGGGGTCTGGACCTGCTGTGCTTCGAGAAGCGCAGCCGAGGGAATATCGCTGGGTCACTTTTCTTCTTCACGTAGGCAAGAAAACGCGTCTTGGATAGCCTTCCTCAGCACCAGCCTGTGGAAATAATTGTATTTCCTAAAGAAAAAGGGTCCGTACTGACATGGGAAAGGGTTAGGGCTTTAACTTTTGACCAAAAGCAGTATTAATGGCTTAAGGGGCGTGCAGTAACCATTCTCTCCATAATCTAGTGTTGGCTTCAACATATCAGGGTTTCTCCCCCTCTGTGCCCACATTTCACTCACCAGAGGGCTGCTGTCCCGTCCTGTACATGGGGAAGCCCAAACCCTGTCAATGCCAACCTCTGGCAGTGCAGATCAGGATGAGAAATAGTCTCTGAGGGCTACATCCACGCGACCTACTTCACGACCTGCGTGGCACAGGGATCACGGTGGAGGCGAGTGCCGCCCCTAATTACAACACCACTGAAGTGGGTTTTATAAGGAGAGATTTTTTAGAGCAAATGATTTATTTAGGAAAAAAAATAAAAATAAATAAATAAACAAGCTCTTTGGTTCACAAGCTCTCCCGTACGCATGAAATGGAAGGAACACGTTTCAAGCTTTCGTTCCTATTTAATTAATTCCAATTAGCGGCTGGCTAGACCAGGCGCAAATATTCCTTCCCTTTGCAAATAACAAATATTGCGAGGGGACCTATTTAGTCGGGGGTAAGCAGGCGTTGCCTAGTCTTGGTTAGACGCTCTTAAAATGTCTCTATAAACCGGGGGAAGAGTGAGGGCTTCATTTTCCTGCTAATGTTATGTTTTCAGCCCAGGCGCGATAAGAAGAACCCTTTTTTTTCTTCTTGCCCAAACTGCTCATGCAACAAAACTCTTATCTTAAAAAGACATTGACAGGAACAGTTAACGCACTGTATAATTAAAGCAATAAATTAATTACCAGGCTTCCCTGGTGACTGTTAAGCACTTGAGGCAAAAGAGCTGTCTTTTGCTCCTTCTTGCAGGATTATTGCTGTTGGGTTCGAACATTAGCTTCAGCATCTAAGCTAGGGCACTTTCCCTGGTGCAGGCACAAAACACTTCCCACCTGTAGGCTGCTGGAGGAGTGTTACCAACAGGTTTGCAACCCGCTGGCCGTGACGTCCTGCAACACATCCTGAATTTTGGGGTGATTTGGGGTGATCTCGGGCCAGCCTCGCTCACAGCTCCCTCCTTGGGGCGCAGCCTGGGTGCTCGATACCTCTGCCAGGACACACGGACAGCATAAAGGGACACACGGACAGCATGAAGGGACACGTGGACAGTGTGCTGGGACATTTATTGAGTTTGCCATCACATCAAGATGGCTCGAACACACCTTGGCTGCGTGCTTCCCGGCAGGCAGCAGACAGATGACTCACGGCTCTCGTTGAGCCTCTGGGCCTGGCAGAGCCAGGACATAATCTGCGCTTCTTATCTAGAAATCCCAACGTTAAAGCTTTGTTTGAGTAACTCCTTGCCGTGTTTGTCTGTGGAGAGTGGCTCAAAAGCCGTCAATAAAAGGCTGGTTTTGTAGGGTGAGCTCGGCTTGAAGGAACTTTGGGTCTTTATTAAAATTTCTAAATCCTCATCTTTAATCTTCCTCAGCTCTGGCATGAAGGCTGGCTTCGGGTAAGGGATTTGGGGAGCAGGCGGTGCAGGAGCTGTGAGCAGCCAAGGGCAAGGCGAGCTATGGGGCCGAGCATCAGTGGGGGCAGCACGGGGACCCCTGGCCGTGCGCTGTGACCGGAAAAACCTGAGTGGGATCGGACAGGTTTCCAGCGAGGAATGCACTTTGCCTCGCTAATCAGCGATCCTCCCACCAGGGAAATTGCTGACTGAATGCTCACGGTGTCTGCTGGCAAACCTGCGGTTACACCCACGGGGTTCATGGGCAGGAGCGGCCGGAGCTGGGACGAGGAGAGGATGGCATTTCCGCGGGCAGCTCAGGAGCCAGCTCCACGAAATGGCATTTCTGCACAGGATTTGGATATTTGGTGCTCCTTTCTGGCTCTCTCCTGCCTGAAAGCTCCTGAAAATGCAGAAGCGAAGCACAGAATGAAAGAGCCATCGTGCTTCCAGAGTATGAGTGATGCAGCTGCATTACTGCTTATGTTTTCAATAGAGAAATAAAAATAAGTAATCCTCCTTCAGAGATATATATAAAGTTTCTTTCCATATTATTCATCAGGCTTTGCTCCAGACCTCAAAATTTGCAAATGATCTTAATGCTTTATTCAGCAAAGCCCACAATGGAAGTTTGGTGGGAAAACCCATAGTGACATAATAATTTTCTCTGTTCTCTTTTGAACGAGTTTGTGGATATAACTGTGCTTTTGTGGAGGTGAAACGGAGATATTTGAATAATGACAGTACGAGGATGAGTAACTGAACAAGCTCCAGGGGCTGGGAGACCTTCCCGTCACAGGCTCAGCTCCCTGCACATCCCATACGAACCTGTGGCTGAATCAAAACAGGATGCGGCGGGGAGGAATGATGAATCCCAGGGCAAGTCCGAATCGCTAACCTAAATTCCCGTGGCTCATCGGCCTCCCCTGCCATGTGGGTGCTACACGTGAAGCTTACACAAGGCTGCGTGGAGCACTGCAGCGTGCTGATAGCTGGGCTGGCAGCTCCTGCAGTACCCCGTAAGTCACCTCGAAACGTCTCCCCATGAATAAAGGTCTTCAGGCATCACCCCGTGTCAACGCTAGCAAATGATTTAGCAAATCTTACCCCCTCAGAGACTTCCTGGGGGAAAGCACAGCGGTGTTTGCAAACCATTTGAGACGCAGCCTCAAGGCCACGCCAAGCTGCATTTTGCTTCCCCTGCCGTAAGCAGTGAAGGGAAATGAAATCACCTGGACTCTGCCTTCCTGGGCTGCTAAACACAGCTGGAGCCAGCTCCAAGGCTCACAGGGGACTAAAGATTAACCACCAGTGGGTGGGTAGGAGACGAAAAACCTCCTCTTGTGCCCCCATTTTAGAGATTTGAGTTTCCAGAGCTGAGGAAGGAGCAGTCCTGGGGATGTGCTGGGTGCTAACTGGGCTCGGGGTGGTTTTGGGGTGTGCTCAGCCTCTCACCTTGCTGGGGAGAGGAGACTTTGGAGCTGGGCGCTGCCTCGCCACTGTTTGCTCTCTAAATGGGGCTGGGACCAGCCTGATTTTGTCCCACACCTCACACCCGAAGGCGAGAAAGGAGCAGCACGTCCCAGGCAGAAGAAAAGAGGAATCATGCTTTATTATTCTTATTATTTCTGATTATAATTAATAAGACAACCCCCTTGCCCTCCCAGAGAACAGACAGCTCGCTGGGGCCAGCAGCTCCTGGCCCTCAGCCCGGGACAACGCTGGGGTCCCAACAGTGCAGGAGGACACCATGAGGGGACACCACGAGGGGACAGCATCATGTGGGGACACTATGGTGGTGGGTGGGTGCCCTGCAGCTGCACCACACAGCCTCAGCTTCAAGACGCTGCCGGGACGAGAAAACTGGGTGCAAAACGGTGGATTTTGGGGTTACGGGCACGGAGGGCTTGCTGTGGGGCGGACCTGCTGACAGGGCTGCTGTGTTTGTAGCACTTTTATGACACGTTTTTCTCCCTCCGTTCCCATTTTCCCCTCTACCCGTGCAGCTCCAGAGGGGGAACGTTATAGGGGGAGGGCTGTGAGGGCTGTGGGGCTGGAGGCTCCGACCCAAACCGGGCCGGGCTGAGGCGGGGCCGGGCGGGGCTCGGGGCCGTGCTCGGGGCTCCCCGGCGGCTGGGGCCGAGCCATGTCCGCAGGTGAGGCTGAGGGAATGGGGGGAGAAGGGTTTGGGGGGGCAGGAGGCTGAGGAAGAGGAGGAAGAGTGGGGGACCCGCTGGGTGGGTGCTGGGGGCACCGCAACCTGCCCAAGCCCCCGGGGGAGCACCCAAAGGTGCTTTTGCTTTGTGTTTCGGTGTATTTTCTAGCAAGGGGTTGTTAAACAGCGCTGGGAGCAGCCACAGCAAGCAGCTCCTGCAGGCACAGGCATGAAAAGGGGGAGGAATGGTGGCTAAATCCCTGTTCAGCTCTGGGATGAGCGCCGTGGTTGTTTACCTGGCAGCTCCTGGGGAGCATGGGCAGGGAGAGACCGGGTGTTGGGGTACGGGGCTCTGTCGGAGGCTGGCATGGGGTTTTTTTACCCGAATATCCCCACTAGTTGCAATGAAATGTGTTAATTCTGATTAGAAGGGCTCCAGCCCTGCCTTCGTTTTGTTGCTGGTCCCGTTGCCCCGCCTGGAAAGGCGCTCGGGGCAAAGACCCAGATTTGGGGTTTATGGCACAGACCTGCCCTGAGTCCCCAAGCACCTCCCGCCCCAAATGGGGACCTTCAGGCCACCTTGCGGGGCTTTGCCCGCTCTTTATTTCTCCTGCCTCTGCTTCTTCAGGGCTAAAAGGGATTTGACCCCACTCACCCCAAGGGGACGGGACCTGGAGGCTTCAGGCTGAACCCCCCAGGCTGGAGGGAGACTGGTGTGGGGTGCCGCTGTGTGGGGTGAGCTGGCAGCCAGGAGGAAAACAGCAGCCCCAGAGCGAGAAATGACTTTGTGCCAGCAGGGAACCATCCTCTGGAGCTATGGAAACCTCTTCCGTGTGCTCGCTTGAGGTCAAAGCCCTGAGGGTTGTGTCTGGATCTCCAGCTCCTCCTTGCCAGTCCCATGAAAATTACAGGCAGAAAGGGAGCTCTTCGTTTAACATCATTTTATTTTTTATTTTTTAATGCTTATTTATGGCTGATTTATGATTTAGTTTTCTGTATTGTCCGGCTGGGACACAGGTTAACAGAAGGAGGGGAAGGTCTGCAGCGGGGCAGTTGTGCAAGTAGCTCCTTGTGGGAACACAATTCCTCCTCCACCGCAGCAATAAATATTTCGAGTTGCCTAATTATATTTTACTAGAAAACGGGTTAATTAAGAAATGGGCTAGCCTGAGTGAGCTTCCTGGTAGTGCTGCAACACTCTGTGCTGGGATGACTCAATGAACATGAGGGTTTGCCTGCAGCAAACCATGCGGGGATGGCGCTCACCGACTTAACCCGCAGGAGCTAAGACCTTGAACTGCAGTGTCTTTAAATAAATGTATTTTTCAGTGAACTTTTATTGTAAATGATCTGCAAGGTTTGTAAAACCCAACCACTTTTTGTTTTGAGCCTGTCCACCACCACGCTGAGTGGTTTGATTAATCTCCTGTGCGAGCTTTAATTAGTTCCAGGTGCTTCCAAGGGGCTCGTTTAAAAACCAGCTTGCCTGATGGGCACCTGTAAGCTTGCTGGGGCAGGCTGGAAACAGGGAGCTGGAGCAATGCAGGCTCCTTTCAGAGGAAAGCAGCTGACACTGGATGTCACCATTGTACAAGAGAAACAAAACCGAGGTGGCTGGGACCTTCGTCTCGGTGCGTGACACGGGAAGAAGAAGCTTTATCTGCTGTCTCCCATCCGTTCCCGTAGGTAGTTTTGCTCCCACCCCTCTCCCGAGTGTTACGGTGTTGTTCCTGCTTTGTGCTGCTCCTCGCATCTGAGCAGGACAGGTTATCAGTCCCCGGGACTTGCTCTAATTGGCGGTGGGACCGCTCTGCTGGCTGTAATTGCTTTTGGTGGATAAACTTCTCAGACGAGTGGCAAAAGTTTTGTTTTGCCCCGTGTCAAATTGCAGGTGCGTGCGAGGCATTGGCACGTTTTCTGCCCGGAGTCTCCGGCCAAGAGTTTTCTGAAATGATGTAGGATTGAGGCTTAGGTTGCTAGCGAGAAGTCGGTAAGATCCTCAATGAGAATAATGTGCAAATTCATTTATTTTCCCATCTATAAAAAGAAAAAAGAAAAGGAAGTGCCTACATTTTATTTTTATGTGGTTCTCAGTCTTTGTTTCTTTAAGCTTGCAACGCCTGCTTGGCTCCAGCACACCCCTGAAGCCGAAATGGAATTAAATGGGGTGGAGAAATGGCCTCGCTACATTAAATTAAGGAGCCAAGCCCCTCTTCTCGCCCTTCTACAGGTCAGAGGAACGCACGCATCGTGACCACCACCCTGCTGCTCACTGAAGAAGTAATGCGGGAAGACCGGGGCTCGGAGGGGAGCTACGTCCTGTACGGCTCCTCCTGCGCCGAGCTCACCGAAGAAGCTGAATATGTGAAAAAGGTATTTGTGAAGCCTTGTTTTGTTCCCTCCTTCGCTTGGCAGCACGGTGAGCAATCGTGATAGCTGCCGAAAGAGAAGATCCCGACCACGCGTGGCTATTTACTACAAATATGATTTTCTCCGCAGCGCTGCTTTAATTATAGCACGCGCTGTCTTGGGTCAACCACTCTGAAACAGAGGGTTTTCCACCCCTTATTTAGGGTTGTTGCAAGAGGCGTTGATGTGCTGTCCCCACCCAAATTCAGGGCTCTTGCGAGGCAGAGCTGGGGATGCTTTGTGATAAGGAGGTGTTTAGGATGGGTGCCTTGTGCTTTACAGGTGACAGCAGCAGAACAAGGTGGGAGCTGATGAAAATAAAAGGGTAAAATGATGAAAATAAAAGGATAAAAGGATCCAGCCTCACTGCAAAAAAAGGATATATTCTGTGGTGGTGACATTAACTCAGGAAGGGTGTGTGAAGGGGTGGGCCAAAACTCTGCTCATTAAGAAATAATTGATCACAACAAGTTCTTTAAAACGCTTATCCCTTTTTCTGCTCAGGTGAGGAAGGAGGTGGGAAGAAAAGAGGCGAACAGAAAGTGATTTATGGTGTTTGAGCTCTTTGAAATGCCCAGGCAGCCCTTTGTTTTTAGGGGTTTATTTTTAACAAGCGAACTGGGAGGAAAGGAAGAAAGGCCGTGCAAAATGCCAGCGAGTTCTGGCAGAAATCTGAGCGGCTGCGGGTCGTGTTTCCTGCACAAACCGGGTCTCAGAGCGGAGAGGTGGACAGCAGCTGCTAACGTGTGTGTATGCGGCCTCACCTGCCCTAGGTGATCATCTAAAAGCGAATTATTCTTGCAGAGTAACAATGGGGGGAGCAGAAGGCAGCTGTTTATTAGGACTGATGTGCTGAGGCTTTAAAATATGAAGCCCTGGGGAGCTGCACTGCTCTGCTGGCATTGGGTAGAGCTGGCTGCTCTGCAACGCTGGCTCCCAGGAAAAGAAAAGGGGTGATTACAAGAAACCGGCCTGTTTTAGGGGCTTAGTCATCTGTTTTTCTGATCCCTTAACCATTCTTTCCCTGTGTGTTCCCTTTTAGCAGCACCCTCCGGCGCCGGGCAGGAGCGCAGAGCCCAGGAGCAGCGGCTGGAGCTCGAGCTGCAGCCCCGTGGCGGCGAAGATGAGGGAAACGGAGCAGCAGCTGCTGCTGGTCAGCAGGGAGAACCAGCTGCTGCGGATCAAGGTATGTGCTGGGGGCTTCCCAAGGTTTCTCCTGTGCCTCGTGGCACGGGGGACAACAGTTTTTGGGGGGGAAGAGGCAGAGCTGCCTCGCTTCTCTGGCTGGTGTGAGCTGCTCTGTTCTAGCAGATGATGAAATTCATATTAAACCTGCTTTTTTGACAAGGGAAAATAGTGAAAATTGATTCTATTATATATAATTATTGTGAAATTCCCCCTTTCTAGCTGGAAGCCACAAGAGAAGCAGGCGTGCAGGCTCTCCGGGCTGCCTCCCAAAAACTCTACGAGAGCTACCAGGCTCGCTCCGAAGAACTTTGCAAAACTCAGGAGAAGGAGAAGCAGCAAATACAGGTATGGATCTCCCTGGGAGGGGGCACGACGGTCCTGCTCAGCGACCGAGCTGGTCCAGGAAGGTATTCTGAGCCCCCAAAATCTCAGCTGGGTCCTGTGCCCTCCTCATTTTCAGGCCTTCAGTCAGGAGCAGGAGGGAAAGCTGCAGCAGCAGGAGGAGAAGGCCACGCAGCTCGCCGGCGCTGTGGAGGAGAGGTGCGCCCGCATCACGGCCATGGAGCAGCGCGTGCACAGGATGGAGGAGGTGGGAGGCAAAACCACGAGGTTTGGCAAGTGGTGGAAAAAGTATTTTTGAAGGATTTGTGGCCTTCTGGTTAAAAAAAACATCCTGTAAATAGAGCCGGATGTAGCACTTTTGTGGTACCCTCTGGTGGCTGAGCGTGGCCACTCAGAAGACCTGAGGTTTTTGTTGATTAAATAAAGGCAAAACCTGTTATTTTAAGAGTGAATTTTCTCGTGGTAGGTCAGTACGCTGCTATCTCTTTCTGGGTTGGTTTAAAGAGGTCAGATTTCTGTACCTACACCTGGAGTTGAGGTTGCTGTAGGCGGCTAGCACTGAATTTTTGGAGGCTGGCTAGCGGTCGGACCTAAAGCCGAATGTCTCTATGTAAAGAAATGACAGGGTGTGTAATACCATTCTCAGAAAACTGTTTTTATTTCCTTAGGAGAAGAAAACGCTGATGGAAAAGAAAACGTCCTATGAAAAGATGCTTCTGCAGATGATGTCGAGGAACGAAGACAGCAAACGGTGACTAAACGCACGGGGTGCAGCGCTCCCCTTGTTTCTGGGGGTGACTTTCGGAGGGTATCGCTCCCTACCCACCCCGTGGGGCTCCCAGAACATCTGCAGCCCCCCCTTACTCTTTTTTTTTTTTTTTTTTTAAATATCAGATAATGTTTTATTGCTTATGAACTCATTTGCAAATTCAGCCCGTGGAGTTATCGATGAGTTTCGCGCTCAACAGGGATTCGGGTTGGTGGGGGGCCTACCACACGCAGTCTGGCTTATTTTAGGGCTTTATTTTATGGGGTTATTTGCTCTGCTCAGCCCAGGAGCTTTTATAAACTCGTGCTCCCCTCCTTGCTCCTGTCCCCAGGTGCCTGGCGGTGCAGCAGGACATCGCCACGCTGCGGGAGCAGATCGGCCACCTGCAGCGCCTGATCGGGGCGCAGCACCAGAGCCTGCGCCGCGTCATCCAGGAGGTAAGGCCCAGGATGGGGGATGCAGAGGCCTCCATCGCCCCCAAAATGGGGTTATTGTGGTGGATGGGGCGAGCTCGGGCTGTAAACATGCTGTCACGAACAGCCCTCGCCAACACGAGGCAAAATAAGGAAAACACGACGCGGAAATTGTCTTATACGTTGGGCAATCAATTAGCTTCAGTTTTAATTTGGTGAAAGAAGTGCCTGCAAGTCCCCTGGTGTGGCAGGACGCTTAATGCTGTGGTTTTACTCGTTTTTCGTGTTTTGGAAAAATCTTACAGCCTTCCTTTCTTAACTCCTAGGCGGAGGAATTGAACAAAGAACTCAAAATCCAGGACAAGAAAATAGAAGACCTGACCGAAAAGGTGACGGCGCTTGAGACTCAGGTAAGGCCAGGAAGGAGGAAGGGGCATTAAGCTGAGAGATCAGCAGTGGTCCTGTGAAACCCTCATGTTTCTCAGGTTGGGAAACGTCAGGAGAGAGGGCAGCAAAAAGCAGGGATGGCCCTGGAGGCTGCTGAGCTGGGGGCAGCGCCTGGCTGTGATTTATTTGCATTACATCTTGTTTTGTTTTGTTTTTTTCCCCCTGCAGAATAAAGAACTAAAAGACAAAGTGGAGTTCTGGTCCGGCCAGCCCAAGACGAAAGTTTCAAAAGCCGTCCTGACAGAGTGAGTGCCTCTGCCCGGGGAGGTTTGGGAGAGCTGAGCCAGGCCTTGGGGGAAGGAATCTGATCACAGCCTGCAGAGGATCCCTTCCTGATGCAGGAAAGGGAGGCGGGAGCCTGCTGCCCACATGCAGGGCAGCAGTTACACCTCACAGTGGTGAGAGTGTATAGAGAGGGGTGGATTTGTGATGTTTTTTTTAGAAAAAGAGGTGTAGGAAGGTTTCTGAGCGATCCCTGCTTTTCTCTGCTTCACTCCGCAGCCCCCTGCGGGACTACAGAGCATCCCCTTACCTGCTGCTGACCAGGATGAAGAAGCAGGACTGCTAAACGAACTTAATGAAACGAGGGCGTGCTTCTCCTGCCTTTAGCAGAAGGACTTCTTGTGTTGCAACACGTCTTCAACACTTGCTTTTTCTGAGACGTGGTGCAGAAGAGGTGCCGCGGAGCTGCTTTTGGGAGAATAAACCTGGAACCAAGGCACGAGGTGAAGAGAGAGCCCAGGGGCATCAGTTCCATACCCACCGGGAGCAGGAGCTGTTCACGGTAAGCCATACGGGGCCGTCCCCGTGGCATTCAGCACCCTGGGCATGGCACTGCACCGTCCTCAGACAAGGATTGAGCAGATTCCTCTCGGTGTTCAACCAGCTTTTGTTTTCCTGAACACTTTCCACGGTGAGTTTTGTGCTCCAGTCGGTGCGAGGACGAAGCTCCACGTGTAGCCTCTCCTTCCCTTCACCAAAATCCCGTTTGCATGGGATTGGACTTGTTTCCTGGATAGTTCCTGGCATTTACGTCCTCATTTTGATCCAAAATCTTCAAAGGGTGATGAACAGCTCCTGCTGCCTGCGTTGCTGCCTACCCCTGACTGTCCCGGTGCAGGTAACATCTCATCCGTCCAGCCCCGTGCCCAGGACAGGCTGGTCCCTCTGCTGTCACACCAAAGTGTTCTGGGCACCGTTTGTCCCTCATTTGAGATGTCACCTCGTGGTGTGACTCGTATCCCCCACGTGAGTGACACTATTTGCACGTGCACCTTCACCTCTGAAGGGAAAGGAAAGCCAAAGCCTTGTATAAAGTTTGTTTTCTCACCTGTTGTCACAGACGGCAGTATTTTGGGAAAAACAACCGTGTTGATCCTTAAATAAGACTTGAACGTACCAAACTTGTCTGTTCCTTTTCTTAGCTCGCTTCAGAAGGTGGGTTTATCCTTTCAGGAGAAACTGAGCTCAACTGCAGGTCAGGATTAAAAAAAAAATAACCGCTTTCCCCCCAAAGAGGTGAGCCAGCCGCTTAAAAATGTACTTTTATTGTGAAAATAACAGTGCAGAAACCGGATCACGGGCGTACATTCCTCAGCTGTGTTACACAGACCCACGCACCGGGGGCTCATCCGCCAGCACGGCTTGAAGCCCCAGGTGCTTTGGTACAAAAAAAAAGTGACAAGAAATTTGTTAAGCAAGCGCCGTGGTCCCAGCGAGGGGCATCTAATGCTAAAAAAACACCGTTTGTGTTCGAGCTATAGTGTCAACCGCACTCATGTCACTAGGCGTCACAGGGATCTGCTGGAGACGAACGTAAAACATGCTTACCAGAGCACAACAGAAGAAAACACCCGGGGAGGAACTGCTACAGGCTCCGTAGTGTTCGTATCTGGACGAGGAAAGGTGCCTCGCCGAAGCCAAAGAACAATTCAACGTCCAGAAGTAGGTTGGTAAGACACAAGAGGCTTTTTTTTTTTTTTGTAATACACAGTTTGTCCATTAAAGCCCTATTGCACAATGAGGATGGACGAGTTTAGGGTTTATTTTCTAAAGTTATGTGTTCACTAGGTAACTGGAAAAGCACAAAGCCAAGAATCACCTCCTCTGTTGTCTTTAACCGGTTTAGACAGAAATAAGAAATTAGAAACAGCTCTGCCCAGCATCTAAGAGCATAATTCTAAGCCAGATAGCAGCCTCTGGGGGGAAAAAAAACACAAAAACAAGACAATTCATCCTATATAGGGGGTGCACTTCTGGTTTTCTTTTGGGGGGAGAGGTGTTGGAGTGTTTTGTGTTTAAAGTAAAAGAATTACGCAAGACAGAAAAGCTGTGAAAATTTGGCTCTCTTTAAACTAGTCTCAAGCCAGGTCTCACAGCAGTCAGGTAAAAAAAACAAAACCTACTCATTTTAACATTTTCACATCAGTTACAAGAAGTTGATTTTTTTTCCCCTTTCCTTTTCTTTGTGCAATATCAGAGCGTGGTCTGAAACGCCCACAGCACTCGCACGCGTAAAAATAGCAGTCACTTGAGGTTATTTTTTTACACCTCCTACTTTTCTAGGGTTATAGTGACGGGAATACAGATTTTAAAATAACAGCTCAATTTTTTTTTTCATTTTGTTTTACGTTTAGGCTGAAAAAAAACCACACCCTAGTTCCATCCAGGCCTTGAAATAGATCTAAGAGATAAAAACCTCTTACCTTGAAATAAGCCCAAGGAGTTGCTAGGGAGCAGGTATCAAAAATCACATCAGGTACAACTTTTAATAAAGTTTCCTACAGGATCCAATCCTCTAAAATGTAAATGGATGTGTGACAACCCTTTACACAGTCAGAAAAAGGAATGCTTAGCCTTCAGAAAACAGTTTAAGGCAATTGTTTTTTTTTTATAAAGTTACCAAGCCAGCTGCTGCTCTCAGCTCCATCCTTCCCTACATCACAGCCTCCTGAAGCCACTTGCAGCTCCAGGAGCAGCAGCAAATTCCCCATCCGTCCCTTCTGCTTTTAAAAAGAGCATCTTTCAAGCACCCAACACTGTATTTTAGCTACCTTTCCTCTTGCAAACATCCCAAGAAAGCCACTGAAAGCAAAGGCAATAGAGAGGATGAGAGTTATTTAAGCCCCCTCTGCTGGTTTCCCACGCTGGACCTCCTCTCCCTCTCCCAGCCTCACGTGGGATGCCTGGCAGGCTTGCAAACGTGCTCAAAAGTGAATACTCCCAAATTCAAACACCTACAAGGAAATTCTGCAACAGCAGGATTCAAATTCAAGATCTGCTGGGGTGGGGTAAGGCCATATCCAAGCAGAAGGATTAAGTGAAAGCTAATTCATTTCCAAGGCCACTGTCCCAGAACCACTTCTAGGGCACCACACGGTAAAAGCAAAACGCTTCACCCAAAGGGAGGGCAAAAAGGGTGAAAATAGTGGGGTTTGGCACCTGGGGGGGATACATTCAGGAGTCCAGAGTGCAATCAGAAGAGGCAGAAGCAGTAAATAAAGTGCTGTGCCAACCTGCTGGGCTTTAATCCCTCCACAATAGGCTTCCACCACAGGGATGACTCAGATGTGGCCTTTCCGTGCTGCGGTTCCCATTGTCTCCAGGACATTACGTACAACCTGGGAACTTTGAACGCTGCTCTCACTTTCAGTTTGAGCTGCTCCCGCCCCAAGGAGTGGCTCTGAGGCATCCCTGCAGGGCTGCAGCTGCTCAGCAGGGGAAAAAAAAGGAGCAAGAGTCAAATGGAAACGGAGAGGTAACAGGTAACAGACTTACTTAAAACCCTGTCCTATTTTTTTGCAAGGAGGATTAACCTAATAAGCAACAAAGCTGTTGGCAGGCATTTAGGAACATTTATTATGTTCCTCTTTCCTCGCTTTAATACCTGAGAGCTTCCCTATAAAACCTACCTGCAGCACCTACCAGGAGGAGAAACTGCCATTTCTCTCCCTTTTCCTGTACAGTTTTGATAACAAAATCCTTTTGGAATAATAGTTTCATTGGCTTCCTTTTTTAAAAAAAAAAAAAAAAAAAAAAAAAAACAAACACATAATAATTAACTTCCTGTATTAGCAAGGAACAAAACTTTTGCTGGAGTCATTTCCCTTTTACTCCTATATGGATCCCTTGAGTGGATCCCTGAATGATTTTTAAGTAGCTGAAAGCACAATAACCACAAATAGACCTTTAACTGCCAGCTGCATAAAACCCAAACCGTTATCCTATAAAAAAAAAAGGATGGGATAAACTCTATGCTGTAACCTGATTTAGAAAACAATCTCTTTGCTTACAAATATAGTATTTTTCTTTACTTTGTCCTGTATTTATCTTTGCTCGTGATAAGCAGCGTGATATTTCACTCAAAGTGGTTTTCACCCATAGAAATCTTTGCCATCCACCCCACTGCTGCAGCACTGCCAGCAGAATAACCTCTGCCCACTGCCAGATTCAAAAGATGCTTCCTAAAATATAATTAATCTGTTCCCATGCGTTACATTCTCATCTTTACAAACTGTCCCTGCCGTGCCACAATCCCTCTCAATGCATTATTTTTTCCTGCCACGCTCCAGTCCCTGCTTGGATTATTGGCAACATCAGCAATGCTGCACAATTCCCTGATAATTATAATTATTATTTTTTTAAATTAAATGCCCTTCTTCCTGCCCAAAAGCCCAAAACACACACACACAGACACCACCCCCAAGCAGCTTCACTCTGTGCAAGCGACAAAGTTTTTCTTCAGAGGCCACACACAACCTTTCATCTCTCTGTTTTACAAAACACGCGCTCCCTGCTGCAGATTAAGAACCATAAAGAAAAAAAAAATCCGTGGAAAAATGGCACAGACCTAGAAAAGCACCCACCTCCACTTCAATTTCAATATCCAGCTGATGTAGACAATATATTCTTACCCCTCCCCTTTTTTTTTTAAATATATATATTTTGGATAGAGCTACTTTCCTCCGTTCAGCATCCCGACAAAGAAAGACGAGGGGCTGAGGGAACGGGAGCGGGGAAGAGCAGGTGGGAGAATCACTCAGGACGATGACACCGTACTCGGGAATAACGATTTCAGCACAAGAGCCTCACCGCAACACAGGTCGGAGGTTTTTCAACCAGTCCTCGGGAGGGAAAAAAAAAAATAAAAGCACGATCCCACTAACACGATGGAGCTGCTGTGCACGGCTCGACGGAGCGGGATTGGATTTGGTGGTGGGTCAGCCACGTTGGGGTGCGCTATCGGCACCGGTCCTCACAGTTTCGGGGCGAGCTTTAGCAGGCACACTTCTTCTCCTCCGGTTTTGCTGAATCCAGCTTCCCCGAGCTTCCCCCGTTGGCCGTGTCGGAGACCTGCGTCTTGTCCACGCACTGCTCCATCCGTTTCATTATCAAGTCCAGCAGCGTGTCCACGGCCTTCTCCACGTTCTGGCCGGTAGCAGCACTTGTTTCGAAGTAGGGGATGCTACGGCGAAAAGAAAAGGGTTTAGTGGAGGGGCTTTTAAGGCAAAGGAGACTGAACTCTTCATAAAACCCTTGGCACAGCTATCGGTGGTGGGTTTAAAGTTAATGAAAACCCTGTGAGAGGTTTTTGGGTTGTTGGGACTCTATTTCCCAGCTCACCAGAACCCAAACTCCCGTTCCTAGCATGTGGTGGTGTGTTGATATGCACACAAAACAGACAAACTAATTAAAAAAGAAATAAATCTGTCCTGATATTTTGACTTCAAAGAGTAAGAACGTCAACGCAAACCTCGGCTGAAAGTCCTTCAGGTCACCAGAACATCAGCTTTAAACAGAAACCTTGGTCTGCATCACAGAAAGCCTCAGGGACCATATCACTGCAGGCTGTGTGGTTCCTCTACCAGGCTTACTTATCAAAACATTTAGAAAAAGTGACTGTACATCTTTCAGTTGTTAAGAAATTCCTGACCCACAGTGGATGGATAAGGCAAAACTGTTTCTCAGTTGAGAACAGGGAGAGATCTTTCCCATATTCAAGTTGGAGTTGTCTTTTTTTTCCTCCAGGCATTGAAGAAAACATCAAAAATGTAGTTAATTTTTGCTTCTTTTGAGAACAATTTCTATAGGCAAGTTACTTTAACAGATTTAAAACTGAGGCCTGCTTATTTTAATACCGAGGTGAGTACAGTTTCTACACCTTTCTCATATGCTCTCTGGATGCTGAACTGGCACAGTCCCACAGAGATGTCCCATTACTGCCACTTCTGTCCTGGTCCTTATCCCTTCCAACCTGAGCATTAAACCCACTGAGTGCTGGCTCTGGCACAGAGCTAAAACACAGCCAGGCCCCAGCACCAGCTCAGCCAGCACCCAGCCACGTGTCTGAGCGAAGCCGTGCCTCCTACACGCCATGCTTCCTGCAAATCTGACTCACACCTCGGGTTGTGATCGATCTACTGCAAATGCAGGCGTTTCCCTGTTCTGAAAACGCCCCAAACCTGTGCTGCTTTTCCATAGGTGAGCACCCACCCATCTCCAGCACCTCCCTTTTCTCTCCGAGGGCTGCTTCCTACACAAAACCTCTGCCAAAACACAATTTGAGAAGCCCACGTAGGCAACAGACACATCGATGTCCACTACTTTAAAGTACCACCTATTTTTTTCCTGTAAAGACAACACCTGTATCACATCACCGTGATCTAGATGTTTTATTTTTTGTGGGTTTCTTGCTATTTCCTATTCAAACAGGTTGATCTGAAAGCACGACGAGCTTCACTACAGGCGTGTGATACTGCTCTGTCTGCACACCTCAGAGCATCTCTTCCTTGCAAGTGTCTCCAGCCAGCCATTAGCTGTGCTTCCAACAATTGGACCACTAAATTTGGCTTCTGCCACAATGCACTTACCCGTATTTGTCCGCCAGATCTTTTGCTTGCCTTTCATTTACCTCCCGCTGGTCGGATAAATCCGCTTTATTACCAATTAACACGATATCTGGGTTCTCACAATACGCATTGGCTTGCAGCTGACCTAGAAGGAAAAATAAACAGGAGAATTAAGGGAATGCTGGAAGTGCTTTAGAGACTCAGGCAGCTGACAAAACAATTCAAAAGGCCTGCGACACAGAAGAAAGTCGGGACTCAACTTGGTAAGCAGTGGAAGATTGCGATGACACCAACCTTTTAGTGGGAGGAATGAATCTCTGAAGAAATTCAGCTAAGTATATAAAATCTGGAGCTGTTTTCACAAAACTGTCTGAATTTTTGCGTTATCCCCACTTCAGCTCCCTGGCTGGAAAGCTACCAGCTGGAAAAGCAGCAGCCTCCATCCTTCCAGGACTCTGAATACCCTCAGTTAACAACAAACTTTAAGAGTTTAACCTTCCTTTCCTTGTTAGTCAGGTGGTTGTCCTAACAAAAACTACCTACAGCTGTAGGTAGTTTTTTTTCTGACCCTGTTAAGGGCCAGAATACATTCAGCTGTTCAATTCTCAAGTACTATCTGCTTTCAAACATGAGCTTCAAAGACCAATCTGAATCAAAACCTCAAAGCCAGGAAGAAATCCCGTTCTGTTTTGCTAATACAAATCACACCATTAAACTAAACAGCATTATCCGAGCTCCTTTGTATCATCTCAAATAAGGAGATTGGCCAAAGAAGTGTCAAACACCAGAAATTTTCAAGAGGCGACAGATTTGTTTGGATTGTGCCAAATCCAAACGAGATTATCAAGTATGTGTTCAGAAGTCTACCATGCAAAAAATAAAAAATAAAAAATAAAGAAGAGCATGCATCTTTCACATCTGATGAAGCTTTCACCCCAAATCAAGGGGCATATCCTGCTCGAGGCAAGTCAGTGTGGCCCCAAACTAAGTCACAACAGGGTGCCACGCTCCACAGGACCACAATCCCCGTCCTTCAACCTCTGGCAGACCTTCAGTTGTCATCCTTGCATGCACCACTACAACTCAGCTCACGCACATCTCAAACCATGATCTGGAGCAGAGGTGCTTTAGAGCACACGGGCTGTGAGTACCTCGCATATGGCTGCTTTAGACATAAAAACCTCTGAAATTTTTCCAGTTCACAAGCACATAAAGCCTGGAAGCATAAAAAATGCGCAGGAAAGCTTCAAGTCACCCAATAAACGCCAAGTGTATGTTTCTACTTACTCATCCAATTTCTGACATTTAAGAAGCTCTGTTGACTGGTGAGATCAAACATCAGTAAAAAGCCCATAGCATCTCTGAAAAACGCTGTGGTGAGGCTTCGAAATCTGAAGGAGGAAGAAAAAAAAAAGAAAAAAAAAAAAAAAAGAGCACAGCTCTGTTACAAAGTGAGCTCTAAGATTCAAGGTAAGCACATTTCTGGCAAAACTGAACTGGGTAAGGAGAAAGAGGTGAAGTAAATGAAAGGTTTTCCAAATCACTTGTGAAAAGCTCTTAAAAAAAAATCCCAGTCAGAAGAGTCTGCATGATTTAGAGGATGTACATTCCCCTTGGAAGTGAAAAAAAAAAAAATAATGTGATTTTCATTTTAGCTATGATACATCACGTCAGTCAACACATATTAATCAGTGTGTTAGTAACGGGCCAGGGGAAGCTTATTCGTGAGAAATAAACACTGTCAGTGACTAATGTATCAGCTCCAATTCTGTCTGATTTAACCCGGGACAGAGATGGAGAGGGAGAAGAGCTGGCCTGCAAAGCTGGATGAAAGTACCAACCACGAAACTACAGCTGTTTGTCACCCAAAGGTCACAACTCTGCTCAAATCAAAAAGGTGAAGGCAATCCAAATGATATCACACGTGTCAGAGTTTGTACGTGGCGGGGGATCGATCCCATCCCAAAACAGCACTACGTAATCCTGCAAAACCTACGTGTCAGGAACAGAAACTGGTATTTCGTGGCACGCACCCATGCAAATTAAAACAAAAAAATACATCAGATGCCCTGACGCGTTCGTAGTCTTCCTTTTCAGCAAAAAATTAGCCTCGAAAGGTTTAACTTTTACTACATAAATGGTGTTTGGGGGTAAGCAGGAGAGATACAACCAAAATTTCGGCTGTTTTCTGCTTTTCACATAGCAGTAACCCCTCCCACACAGTGCTGGCACCGCTTATTTAGAAACCTGAAATCTGCCTCATCACTACACTCGGCTTCCTCTGCTTCTTCCCTTGTCAACAGATGATAGCAGCAAAACCATGCAAAACCTCGCACACAAAACCATGAAAGCAGAGGTTTCTTCCATACTAGTCAGCATGGGTAAGACTTGAGCTAGGACTCTCCACCCTAAATAAAGTGTCAGAAAAAGCTTCATTCCTGGAAAATACTGTTCTTGTCCCAAATTAGGAGGATTTCTGAGATTCTTCACGTGAAGGGACTAACGGTTTACCCACAAACGTGGAAAAACTCAGACTGGACTCTCACCTTTCCTGTCCAGCGGTGTCCCAAAGCTGGAGATGCACCTTGAAGGCTTTTCCTGGAGATCCATTTGGTCCTCTGCTATTGTACACCTAACGAGAGAGTGCAATCAGTAAACGCATGAATCACACAAAACCCTCCTTTGGAAGATTATTTGGTCATGTTCAGTACTTCAAATTAGATACCAATTCAATAAAACTTGATTCAGCACTGTGCTGAGCAAGCTTTCTGCGCTGTTTCGTTGCTGTCCTTGCAAGATTTGCAGCTGGCTGACAGCGTTAGCCACTATTACTAATTTTTTTTGGATTTGTTAACTCCTGTTAGACATTAACGACTTCCTGACCAACTGCAACCGTAACCTTGTGGCACTCAAAGCACCGTGACCTTTTTTCTGTTCAATTCCTTATTGAACAAAAGCAACGTGTACACGAACTGTTACAGTAAAAGACGGAAGGAAAAAAAAAAACACAAATAGGAACCATTTTTGCTCTCTGAACTTGCTCAGCAGACTCTTAGCAATTTTAAAAGCAGGGAAATGTTGCCTGTAAATGAATTTACAGCAGGAGGATACGGACTTTTTGGACGTGTCTTTATCCAGATGCTCCACTGACCTTATTCGAGGAATACTTCTTCACCTGCCCTCCCTGGGCTGTCAAACACAGCGTTCAGCTTTCCTGCTCAGCCCAGTTAATATTAATTGGGGGTTGGACTAAATGACCTCGGGAGGCCCATTACGACCCAGATTATTCTGTGATCCCGTGGATTTATTTCATCTGTTGCGATTTCAATGCGTAGCTTCTAACCTGAACACCTTTTTCTTTCCTTTGTGGGTTTCAACAGCTCTGAAAAGCCGAGAAGAACCAGCAGATCAACCACACACCACACTTTGTGAATTAAATAGGCTCACTGAAGCATGTTCCTGCAATACCCAGTGCTAGAAACAGGGAATTTCACGGGCTCGTTTTTTTTAATATGACATCCACGCAACAGAAGAACACGCATTGAACCTTTTGGAGCTCCTTCTTAAAAGGCCATCTTATTCAGACGGACCTTCCAGATGTTTTAAAGCTTGTAATTGCACGTAAGGCGTAGTTTCGTCCACCCTTATCAGCGATCTCACCCCCAAAACGTACAGCAGTGGAAAATTACAGAAGAAATCTGCCTGCAACCCTTAGCAGAAAAGTTCAGCCCCCTGGAAGGAAGCCAGCACCCGTCTTCAAAACACGCTAACGAGCGTCTCGACGAGGCAGGGAACGAGCACGCCAGCGAGCTGCGTGTTCAGACGTCTCCTTGCAATAAAACTGCTTTTCATATTTTCCTCTCTCTCCACCGGGGGAACCCAGCGGTGCGGTGGAGGATCCGGCTTCCCCTCCGACCCGTGCATCGTGTTTAACCGGTCTGAACTGCTGGAGCGCTGATTAGGGCTAATTTAAGATGTAATCCATTTTATTCTACCTCAGGCCTAATGATTAATTCTCTAGTGCTGCTGATTTACAAGAGTTGCCTACTAATTGCCTGGTTCCCCACGCACCTGAATACACCTAGCGTGTCCTGATCACACCATAAACCCGTGGGCTCCTATGGCTCAAGCAAGGGACTGAAAAATGTGTGATTTACCCCTAAAACCCATACAGGGCAGGGGACCAAGAAACGTATGATTTAGCCCTAAAACCCATACGGGGCCATCTCTTCAGTGGGGCTGGCACGTAGCCTTCACGATGGCACCACCGAACTCAACACCACAGCCACAAATGCTCTCAGCCATTAAAAAAAGTTATTAAAAAAAGTTATTAAAAAGGAAAAGCTGCCCGGGTCTGCCCCTTTAGCATCTCTGCATTGTCAAGACTTCCAAGGACTTTTCATGCAAAATCCTTCAAGTATTTAAATTTAAAAAAATGCAGATCTCCATAAAGAGGTCTCCATATCTCCATACTGGGCAAGTGTTTACATCTATTTTATCAAATAACTAACTAAAATCATCCTCCAGGGCCTAATATCTTGTATTTATCATGGTTTTGCTCTTCAAGCAAGCTGGAACGATTCCTATTAGAAAGTTGCCTTTGTCCCCTATATTTAGCTTGTCTCTGGTATCAGGATGTACGAGCAGATAGATTAGTCATGTGAAATTAAAACGGAGCAAGCATGCTCTCTTATTCCTGAAAAGAGCCTCTCATCTTCTATTTAGGATAAAGAAATGAGTGCATTGCAGAGCAGGCTGCATGCCCTGCGTTAGGAGCTCCATCAATCCTACAAGGACTGCTGATAACAGAGTCCTTGCACTCATTTTTCAGCCTTGCTGCTGACGGGGGAGCAGGGAAGCAGCAAGCTCGTTCGCTAGGTTACTGGAAGCGAGTTGAAACTTCTGCATTTCTGAAAGTTTCCACCTTTTCTGTTTAAATTTTTATGTTTTGGGGCTGGAGTTATTTCTAGGCATCAGCAAGCACACCTCATTCACCAGCACTATGGAAACCTGCGCTTGGAAATAAACCACTTGCCAGTCCCACATCGGGATAAAGATAATGGCGTTTTTCTCCTTTATCCAGTTCCTAATTATGATTTGTTTAAGCCAAGAGCTGGAGCAGGAAAAGCGTTATCAACATGTTATGTCCCACAGCAAGAGCAGCAGCGCACATCTACGTCAAATTTGTTCTCAGCAGCAACGAGTACAGATAAAAAGGAAGCTGCTATCGTTCAGCCGAGACCACTTACCACTCGTTTTTCCCGAAAATCTATCCCTACTGTCGTGATGAATTTGGGATTGAATTTGTTGTCGGTGTATCTGTAGAGGAAGGTGGTTTTGCCAACCCCAGAGTCTCCAAGGGCCAGGAGTTTGATCAGATAATCGTAGTCTCCATCAGTCATAGTGCTAATTTTTAGGAACCTACAGAAGAAGAAGAAGAAAAAAAAATGTTTAAAAAAACAGAATGACCTCCTCCTTGATGGAAGACGACTTGCAGAGACTTGCCTTGGGTGACGAGACTTGGAGGGCTCGGCCTAATAACAGCATTGCATGAAGTTATCAGGGCTGCGCATTTTTATCTTGATAGAAACGTGGGTTTTTTAGACAGAACTAATTAAAAAGCAGAGTAAGCAATCATCCCGGGGTCACGGGGGATAAAGGCAGGGCTCTCACACACACGTTTTTTTCACCGGCGCGACCAGAGGCACGCACATCTGCCTCGCTCGGCGAAACCCGCCCCCTAATCAAATGCTGCCGGTACTAATTGGAGTGGAGAAGAAAGCCAAACAGATGGAAAACCCACAGCGTGGGCTCAGCTCCGCCACAGCCGAGTTGCTTTTTTGCCTGCAGGTTGATTTATTTCCTGCGGGCTGGGGGGGGAAGCGTTTCGGGTTAGGCCATGTCCCGAGGAAACCACAAACAGCTCCGGGTTTCGCCAACGAGACCAGCGGAGCCTGCCTTATTGGGTACTTGCACAACAAAACGCATCGGGAAATCACAAGGCAAATTTCCCAGGAAGGGGAAAAAATCTCCCTCCTCTTTGCCAGGCTGCCTCCCAGCCCAGGCAGAGCTCCCGGAGCTAAATGGATGCCACCGAAAGGATTCCCGGGAGATTTTCACGGCCCCACACCGCACGCACTGAGTTTCCCCAACCTGCTGAGTCAAGCATGGTATATATGGGAGGGAAAATCCCATTATTGCATTGGCTTCGCCAATTTTTGCTCTGCAGAGGAAGAAAAGGGGACGACGTACGTAAGAAATAGGCCTGTAAAATATTTATTCACCTGCTTGAAACGCCCCGATGAGGAGAAAGCTGGAATTATCCCAAACACAAGCTGGTTTGCATCCTTTTCGCTTGCTCTCAAGGTGATTTAAGCCTCTCGCTTTTTCCAACGTTTTGTTAATCCTGAGCCCAGATGAACACATCCGTTCCATTCAGCTCGTTATGCCGAGATTAATTACTGCACTGCCAGCGCGGGAGACCCTGGGTCACGCTCCATTCATAAAACCTCCTCCTCCTTTCAGTGCAAGCCCTTAATTTCCACCCAGATAAAACCTACGTTGTCGAGCACTTAAATTAGCAAGCACCGACCTGTTTCGACTGAAATAGAGATCTCAGCCCGTTTTGACTCCCCTGGATTTCAACAGCTTTCAGGAGAAAAGAGCTGGCGGCGCACCAAGCCGTCTCATTGTACGAGCCTTCTACCTCTGACAGACACAGAGCCACCCAGAGAGGCAGGACAAGCTCGGGAGAAATCCATCTGGAAGATGACAAGGGCTTAAAGAAATCCGAGGAAAAAGCTCTCACCTGCCTGCTTTGCTCTGCCTGGCTCTGCCTCTGTCCTGTGCTCCTCAGAGGTCAGAGCACCAACGCAGCACCGTCACCAAAATTAATCCAAGACCTTTCATCTTTTCCCCGATATCTCAGGTTTTCCACCAGGGCAAGCCTGCTTTCTGCCCAGATGGTTAAGGATGATCAAAATCAACCTATTTCTGGCCAGCACGGGAACTTTTCTTTGGGTAATTCATTCAAAGAAACAGAAAAAAAAATGAATTTCTGATTTCTAATAATTATTATTAAGTAAACATCTACACTTGCTTTTAACTGTGTGGTTTAACAGGGTTTAAAAAGTCTGAATGTTTCAATTTGTTCCATGTCAAATGTCAACTTAAATAGTATCTACAACTAAAGCATAAAAAATCAAACTATAATATCTGAGGTTCATAGCAAAAAAAGCCCTTTCTTCAAGGGTTTTTCTTTTTGCAAAAATCCAAGAAAACACTTCCAAATTTTCCCCTAAAAAACGAACAAGGCCTTTTTAAGAAAAGTGCAATATACTTTCTAATTACATCTCTAATACATCTCTAATTTTAAATGGCTCGATAAATTGCGCTCCCAAAAAGGAACACCCATGGGCTGTGACGTACAAATCTCATGTAGTTAAAACAACACAACTTAATTCAGGGTTTTCCGCAAAGGCATCCAAAGAAACCCAAAACAGCCCAAACCACCACCACCAACCTCTCCTTCCACCTCCAAGCTCTCGCCCTGGTGGTGTTTTATCACCCAGATCCCCAGCAGGGCTCCCAGCCGTCCCTCCCCAGCCTTCCTGGCCACGTGGCCGACAGCCAGAGGATGATAAATGTGTCATTTTGCTGCTCTTCTCCCGGGCTGCGCCTCGAGACAGCGCCTGATTTTAACAACGCTTCCCTGCTTTCTTGGCAGACGAGATTCCCATCTCGACCAGAAGCAGCCTCCTCTCTCTTGATTGATCATTTTCTCCCAGCCCTATTTAATGCTCTCTAACTACAGGGCAAGAGATCATTGAAAAGCTGGCACTTGTCAGCAGATGCTCCAGCGAGCGTTTTCTCAATAGAGAGCCAAGGCTTCAAATAAATCAGCCTAACCTGAAGACATTTTAGTTGTAAGCCTACGGGAGAGGCAAATCTACTCCTCGGACACCACACTGCAGCTCTGCACCCGATGGGGAATTTGGAAGAAGCACATTTTGGCTCTCACTGCACCCTTGGAGGAGCATCTCGAGCACAGCACCATGACCCTCCGGCATCTCCTACCGCGGGGACAAAAGGAGCTCCAAGCACATCTGCCAGTATCAGCATATTTCAGCCTGGTATCAGCCGAAGCTGCGAAACGTATCCTGTTTTGCTTCCTGACAGCCTCACCCTTTCCTCTGTGGATTTTCCCAGTTCTTTTCTCGAAGTTTCCTAACACGCCAGAGACGGCACGGCTGCTCCGGGCTGACTGCACGCCGCATCCTTTCTTCCATTCACTCCTAAAAAACTACAAGTCTGAACTGAAATCTAAGCTGGTTTTGAAAAAAACATTAATTTTGGCAGGGCACAAACTGCAGAAAAACAAACTCAGAAACTTCCTGATCTCAAAGTATTTAGATGTAGAGCAAAAAAACAAATCCAGCGGGCTAAAACCCGCACGAACCTAACCTACAAACACAGCCCGTTCAAGTCATATTTTTACCCTCTCAGAACTGGAGGAGATTAGTTTAGGAAATACCTTCAAACTTTTAAATTTCAAATGACAGATTCTTGAATTCTGAAAGGATTTTTGTTGAAATAAACTGCGTGCTGAACCTCCTGATAACCCCTTTTCTACTTGTTGTTTAACAGAGGACCTCTTTCTACTCATGGGAATATCATTCAGGAAAAGCTACGCCTACAACGAGGGAGAAGTCGGTTCCAGAAAGTGAGATTTTTTTTCCCTTGACACGTTATTAGTTAAAGTCCAACAAATAAAATGTTGGGTAAATAGCGTTAGCTCTAGGGGGTGCGGGATGTTAAATCGCAGTGCACATATTGTGCCAGCCAGACCAGTTTTACCCCAAGTGAGAGGGGTTTGAACCATACCTTGAAGAGAGAATCCACCCCCCTTGGTTTTCTGGCTTCTTTTTGTCTTGTTCTCCAGCCCTGAGGCCTCTCAAAGCTTTATGAAGGGCTAAATCCTAATCCCACCTCAAATACCTACAGCCTGTTCGTCTTGGGGTGGGACAGCATATCCCAAGGGACGTCCCCTCGCTGATCAAGTCCTGAGCATCCAACTCATCAGACACCTCTTCCCTAGCAGAAAGCCCCTCCAGGGAAGTCTGCAGCACAAGGCGGGATGCAGACAGAGGTTTTAAATGAAAATTAAAAGGGTGTTATCAGCAAGTAGTAGCATCATTACGTTAAATATCTGTCAGGGAAAAAAAAAAATAAATTCTATGAAAATTTCTGAGTTAATAGGGTCATCGGAGAGGCATGAAGAGGGTTAGGCTTCCCTTTTAACTGCAGGAACACGATATCATCATCCATGCCTCATCTGTCCCTGACCTTATCAACTTCTTGTTTCGGATCCAGACCTCAGCACCAATCTTTTGCAAAGCTCCTTTGACAAAAGCCAGCCCTTGCAACCACACACATGACTCTCGGGCTGGTTTTTGCCTGATCTCCGCTTAAATTCAGGAGCCCTGATAAGCTGGTGAAGACTCCAAACCTGTTGATTGCATCTTTAACCCCATAACCGATCCCCAAATCAAACCCATCCTCTTTACAGAAACTTCTGAAATGGAGGAAAACAAAAAGCTTTGCTTTTCATCCTCCTAATTTTAATATAGATATATTTTTTAATAAAAAGCTTCTAATTTTTCATCCTCTAGAGATGCATCCCCATCCCCGGAGGTTATAAAACATGACTGAGATATTCAGCCAGCCCTGCCCGGCACAGGAGCAGCGATTTTTTGTGTAACTGGAAATTAATGGGTTTCATTCCCTGTTGCTGAGGACGGGCTCGGAAAGCTCCTGATGCTCTGAGAGCTCATTTAAACAAGCCGTGCAATAATCTTACCTGAAGCAATCTGATTATTACACCAAAGGTTTGGGAATTCAAGGCTGTGGTGCTGCCCCGACCCAAAACGCTGCCACGAGCGAGGTTAGCAGGGAGTTTTATCACCCTCCCCTATAGGAATTCGCAGGTTTTAAAGAGTTAAAAGGAAACAGAAATCCCCAAGCATCTTTTCCGCTACGATATTTGAAGATTACATCGTCCGGGCTCAATCAGCCACTGCAGAGAGTTCCTCAGTGCCTGATAAGCCCGCTGGGTTTTAGATCACCGAAGCTGTTTCCACGCTGCCCGGTCATTTTGTAGGGCTGCACTGCTGAGAACAGAGGAGGAATATCCCAGGTTGCACTTGGATTTCCACTGTCACACCAAGATAACTCCACCGAGGTGGCAGGGAAGGGCAGATCGCTCGGCCCTGCCTTGCCCCAGCACCTCCCGACTCAAATCCAGTCCTGCCCTGCTCTGCTCCACAACAGCCATTGCCTCACCGTGCCGGGTTTCAACACACAGCGTGCGAAACGTGGACTTTCTGGGATCTTCCAGGATACCTTCGCTCGCAGGAAAATCGGCTCCGAGGTTGGAGGCTACGAGGCGTGCACAGGGAGGAGAAACAGCATCCAGCAGCCTGCAGAAAAAGAAGCTGCGCGGCTTGCTCAAGTGCAAATCTGGACTTTTGGCTGGCTGGACTCGCGGGTATCTCGGTAAGCAGCACCCAACTGCGTTTTGGGGCACCTTCCCAAGGGAAATATATTTTTCCAGGTGTTATTATGCCAGTTTCTGAAGTGCAGCAGCAGGCACTTCGGTACTGACCGGGCTGTGCTGTGCGAGCCGTGGCAATTCCTAGGCACGCTTTAAGGGAGCCCTCCTGCCCCGCGGTGCTGTTCCTCCCAAGGCACCAACCAGCCCCGTGCCGTGAGAGCCATTGCTTTCCTCTGCAGCTGTCCAAACCTCCCCGGCACCAGCTTTGGGCTCAGCTTTCCAACGCCGCCTTCCTGCGCCTTCCCTCGTCCGTCACACCCCGTCCTGAGAACCTCACAGACCACCGAGACCCACCAGGTTTGTTGAGGAGGGTTTCTCAGCAGGGGAAAAGCGTTCCTCTCATGCCGGATTAAGGGCTGGGACGCAGAGGCACACTTGCTTTCACCAGAGGGGATTTGCACGACTCCAGCTCTTGGCCTTTTCCCCCCCTATGCCTGCAAGCGCGCAATCCCTTTCACCTCCAGCACTCTCCTCCACCCCCAGCCCGTATTTTAGGCTTACTTTAAGGGCTGTTTAGCCAGAGTTTGGAGACGAGCTATTTCCCTGCTGCTCCCACAGCCGCTCCGGGTGAACCCTGCAGAAGCTGGGCTCCCAAACCCATGGGTTACCCCTTTGGGGTGTGCCGGGACCCCGGTACCCACGAGCCAGGCGAGTTTCCAACCACCAAGGCTATTCCGTGCGTGTCTGCACATATCTTTTTCTATGCTTCACCTCCTATTTTTATGCACTCATCCCCGCAGCACGGCGGCGGAGGTGCGGGCGCCGGCAGCCACGCAGGAGCTATTTCGGGGCAACGTGGGGCACGAGGGCGCGACAAAGCCGCTGCGGGCACCCCAAAAAGCATGAAGCAAAAGGAGAAACCCCCAGATGCTGGCAGGGACAAACCTCAGGGGCTGGCGGGTGGGCATCTCACGGACCCTGTGGGGCTGCAGGAGCCCTCAGCCCCCCACCAGGGACAGGGACGGGGGCCGGGACCGGGTCTGGGACCACCTCCCCATCCCCATCTCCATCCCCATCCCCATGGCGCAGCGCAAGGCCGTGCCGGCGGCCGCCCGGGCTCCATCTCAGCGCCCCAACCGCGATGTCGGGGACCCAAAACGAGGACCTGGGGGGGGGTCCCGGTGCTGCCCAGCCGCCCCCCGACCCGCTCCCCCCCCTCCGGCACCGACCTGCTGCGGGGAGCGGCTCGCCGCCTGCGCTGCTTCCTGCTGGCGGCGGCGGAGGGGCCGGGCGCCGAGCGCCTCCCTCTGCGGGGCTGGAGCCGGGGAGGCGCTGCCGGGGCCTCCCCCGAGCTTTAGGGCTCAGCCCCGGCCGGCCCCACTCGCCCGGGGGCTCGGGAGGGGGTTTTCTCCTCGCCCCCGTGCGCCCCGGTTGCGCGCTCCGGCGCAGAGCGCCGGGCACCGCTCGGTGCCTCGCTGCTCGTCCCCCCTCTGAGCCCTGATTGAGAAAATTAAAGGGCTTCACCTCACCCCCTCGGGCTTTAGTCCCTGCCCCTGTTCCCCAAAACCTGCTGCACAGGCTGTGCTTCCAGCCCCGAGCTACGGGAGCCCATCGGGTGCTAACCCCATCGCCCCACGCTCCTGAGATGAAACGGTGCTTGGGAACTCGAGTGCGGCTCCTTCCGAAGCATTTTCACACAGCAAGGATAGAAATAAATAATTTCAGCGAGCTGACAGCCAAACAGCAGGGTTATCATCAGCCCTGCTGCGGGCTTGTGGCTACTGGCGCATGGCAAGGCCCCAAGGGGTTTCCTTGGGGCTGGACACCTGCCTGGCCCTAAGACACTGGTGCCCACTACGAGCATGTTTTAGCTCTCGAATATCTGCCTTAAAACCAGAAACACAACAGGTGGGAGAGGCAAACAGGTCTCATCAGCTTCGCACTGCTGCCACCAGCGATGCTCCTGGTGCCCATCCCAATAATTCGCAGCCTGGGTGCTGCCCCCATGGGCAGGGCCACGCAGGAGCTCCCCCAGGAGGAAAAATCCCACTTTAAAACCCTGCCAGGGCTGAGATTGGTGTTGTTCCAGGGAGGCAGGGGATTTCTGCAGGGTTCAAGGTCCTCCAGAAGCGGTGGTGCTGCTCTTCAGAAGGGCACATGCTGTAATCCAGACCAAAAACTTCTTGGAAACTGGAATTTGAGGTTCTCCTCCTGCTCGGATACATAGGGATGCTCCGCCGTTATCTTTCTACTCTGAGTTTTTATCTTTTCAGAGGTTGCTGCAGAACCTGGGTGGCTGCCTGTAACCTTTCCCGATGCCAGGAGGATGTTCCAGCTGCAGTGCCCTGCACCCCGGAGCAGTTTCCAGCACTTGCAGCCGCTCACAAATCTCTTTAAATGGCCGCTGCCATTTGCTGGGATTCGTTACTGGCAATATCTCAAAAATAGCATTGTCAGTACCAAGAAAAAAAAGAGGTTTTCTGAGCAGCTTTGTTCTTTGGGCTCGATAGCTAACAAATAACCCATCTTACCGATGGCACGGACAGAAAGCGCTGGCCAGCACTTTCTCGAGGCCTCGCATCGCCCCCACGCCTGGCCTGCGATCAGCGGCAGCTCGCTTTATGTCACTGGAAACATTTTGCTGTGACAAAAGGTTTCGGACAGAAGCATTTCACCGAAACACTTGCCATTTCTAAATAGGTTTTCTATTCAACTCTCCCAGGCTGCTAAATGGCAAGCCAAAGGATTTTTGGTTGCGTTTCTCTTGGGTTCCTGAAATTAAAGGCGTCTTACTCGGTAACCTCAGCTTCCTGCTCGTTCTTCTAACAATTAAAACTCAGCACGGCTCGCAAGGACAGGAAACGTGCCTCGATTCTGCTCTTCCTAGATAGAGAAATGTCATGTGAAACGGCAGCTTTGAGCTCGTCGAATAAACCCGACAAAATTCATACCGAAGCGGTGGCATTTCCCGAACCAGCCTCTTCTGAAAGAGGGCTGGGTCTCCTTTGGAAACAGCAGCAGGATGTGGTCTGTAGGCTCGCCGTGACAAGCGTGTTTGCCTTCGCTGCTGTATTACACCACAAAGAAAGCAAATATGTTAGCTCACCTGTTCTCCCTGTGCCCACGGAGGGAACGAGCAGCAGCCCTGCATAGCCTCCGTGTGCTCCAGGAATAAGGAAAAGGCTGCAGCCAACTCTCTCTCTCCCCCCCCTGATTTTTTCTTTAATTATCCCGCAAAGTTATTACTCATTCAGATTTTTTCTTCAAGGCCTGCACTGCTTTGGGAAAAAAAAATAATGTAATAAAATCATTTTAACTAACAAAACCGGTGCATGCCTTGAAGTAGGCTGTCTGAAACCAGTTCTTGCAGCTCAGTTGTGGTTTTTCACAGAGTAGCAGCAGCATTTTTCCTTTTGCAAGCTACATTCGTGTACACTCGACCTAATTAAGCTGCTACGAGCTTCTCATGCAAATGCCCTCAGCCTGCTTTATTCTCGCTCAGCCCCCTCGCATGGGGCTGTAAGGACGGAGGCCCTGGGACACCAGAGGTGTCCTGTCTGTTTTTAAAATGCCTTTTTAATTACAACAGAGAACCAAGATACACGACCAAGGCGAATCTGGAGCAAAGAGTTGACTTACCAACACAAAGGCACCAAGTTAATTAGATAAGGCATACAGGGCAGATTTATTTAATGACTAAGTCCTGCATATCCTGCTTCCTCCCCCATCGCCCTGCCACCCACGTCCCCTCCCGGTTGTGCCCCGTCCCTGCCTCTGACTCCTCCAAGCCCCTCTGAACTCAAGTATTTTACCCTAATCACACATTTAATCCCCTAGATCCACTTGCTGAAAGTATAAATCAGCAGGATATGCTCGTATTTTCCGTCCCCTGAATATGTGGCCAGGGATTAATTAGTTAAGAGTAAGAGGAAAGAGCAAGGCTGGTCAGAAATCCCCTTCTGCTTGAAATGGTGTTAGAAAGAAAAGTCCTAAGTATTTTATTTATTATTAATATTCTTATTTATTTATTTTGCTACAAAGGTTTTGGATTAAGATTCACTTTTCACCTAGAAAGTTGGCCCATATTTTTTCAGACCCAGAACGTTTTTATTTTCCCATAGCATTATTAAGGCCAGCAGGTGAACACTTGGATTTCTGCCAACCTGCAATCTGCATCACTTTTTTTTTTTTAAATCAGATCTTTAACTTTAAAATGCATGCATTAATTCCTCATATAACAATATTCTAAATATTTCATGTATTTTTAATATATTCATGTCTCATTTAGAAACAAGCCAAGATCACTTTGATGTTGCAAACACCGGGTATCAGCACCTAAATAATTCTGCATCTGCACTGATGCATTGGTGCTGAGAAAAGCCATAAAATAACACGGCTTGTGCTGGATTTCCTCAGGCCTTGGACTTGGATTTCACCTTCCACTTGCTGCAGAAGCAGCAATCGCTACGTGCTGACCGGTCTGAGGTGCCTCGTGTTCCTTTCCAGTACCCGGGGCAGTTGAGATAAGGGAAAAAGGCTCTGAGCTGGACAGAACTGCCTCATTATCATTATCATTAACTTCGTTTGCACTGATTTATAACAGCTGTATGATTGTACACTATCACATACAAACTTTCTTCGCACCGAAGGCTCTCCTCCCCTCGTTACATGCAACATGGAAAGGGCTGGAGAGCTCTGAATTAAATTAATCTCTAAAAAAACCCAGCAGCTGAGTGCTGCTTAATGCACTGAGCAAATCTAATTTGCCAGGCACTGCAAAATAGCGCAGAGTGCTAAGAGGAGTGAAAGCTTTTTTTTGGGGGTGTAAAAAACTGATCCCCTCCAGCCTGCAAATATCACTGGTGTTCCCTCTGTGTCACCGCACGGAGCACACAGAGGCTCGTAGCCCACAGCGAGAGCAGCAGGGACTTCTACCTATGCTGCTGCCTCGTGAAATCCATTTTATAACCCTTCAGCAGCTGTCCCAACCTTTTATTAGTGATTATTTCCCCTCGCTCTGTTCTTTTCTTTCTGTTTTCTACCTGCAGGTTTCATGCCCCTGCGTTCACGCTGCCGGCGCCTGGAGCGCAAACAGCATTCAAGGCTCATGGCACAGCCCAAGCCTCCTCTGTGAGGACTTTTAGCAGCAGACACACAATTTTCTTTCGTCTCCGATGTCCTCACAGCTTGGCACATGCTGTTTTTACCCGTAGACATTTCTTTTTGTTGCTCCTCTGCTTAGGGGATCTAATTCTCAGCGTTGTGCTGTATGCGTGCTTCAAATCCCTTTTGCAGGGACCACCAGTGAGGAGCTCCTCTGTAATTTTTGGGGGTATTCTTTGGGATTTGGGAAAATTTTTATGACTTGTGACCTCAGCCTCAAGGTCATCAGACTTGTCTGCATCCTACATCCTCAGTGCAGCTCTGCGCTGGTTTTCCATCTGTACCCGCTGACCTCCTGGGAGGCCAAGGACTATTTCTAGGGGGACCACAAAGGGTAACTCAAAAACCAGTCTAGTGGAAGGAAACGGAGGGTAATGAAGCGATCTGTTCCCCAAGGAAAGCCTGGGCTGAACAGACTGCATTCACCCAGTCAGGGGAGCCACGCATCTCCTCCCGTCCTTGTCACCTGAGCCTCAAAGCAGACTGAAAACAAACAGAGCAGGCTGTGGGGTTATTAAAAACGCCAAATTATTCTGAAGTTACTCATATCGCTTACAAAGATGTTCAGTGCCACCTTATTGTACGATGTAATTAAAGAAAAGATGGTAAAGTAGGAAAAAATATGATTTCTTCACTGAAAAGAGGAAGGTATTTCACTGATGACACTAAAATGATGGAGATGTGGAAAGCAAATAGTTTGCAAATTCAGTGAAGGTTTCAGGGAGCTAACGCACGGTGCTGGGATGCGACTTGGGCTTCCTCACCGCAAATCAGCCTAAATAACAGCCTACATATTGCCATCATACAGTTACATGCTACTAATATTAAAATCTTGTCTAAACCAGGGGTAATAGGGCAAGGATGCAAACAGGGCTGGGCGTTTGCATCCAAGAGAATACAGGAGCTAATTAAATTAAAGGCTGTGTAATAGGGAACATATATAATAGCGCTGTCTAAACGAAGAAGTGATCGTCTCAAACCAAGTTTTCCAGTTCCACCGCCCGGCCCCGTTGCTATTCATCTGCTTCCAGGTGCTGGAGATGAAAGTTGGCTTTGTTTCGGTGTTCAGCAGGTCGCCTGTAGCCTGCTGAACTGCCTGAATTATTTTTAAATGTCGTATGTGTGAGAACGAGGGATTGAACTGCACCGAAACACAACAGGTTTCACGCCGTCTCGGCCCTACTGACGCTTTCCCAGGGATCTGCTCCTCCTCGTTCCCATGAAAAGCCAGGGATGTGCTTCGCGTTTTGCATTAGGGGCTCCTCCTCGTAACCTAAACTTGGCAGTTTGTGCACAATTATGGGCTGTTTCCAGCACAATTGTCTCATTTCAGACCCACAAAGAGGCAACGAAGTCCCACAGGGGAAGCACCTTTAGGAGGGAGCTGCAGCAAGCATCTTCAAGTCAAGGTGAGAAATTAGAGAAAGATTTTCTCAATTTTTTCACATACCTTGGATATGAAGACCTCCCCGTGTCCTCCCTGCAGGACAGGGGCTGTTTTTCAAGGTGTACACATCCCTCGCTGCCTGTTTTTATGCATGCACACCCAAATAACTTCACAGCCCCAGCACGAAGAGCAGCCTGATGGCACGCTGGTGCTGACCCCAAAGCAGGTGACTTCTAAAAGACCTCGATTTGCAGCCCAGCTTTAAACGGAAGAGCCTTTCATTGGCATGGAGGAAACGAAGAGCAGTTCAGCACGCAACAGAAAACCAGATGCGACAGTCTGAGAAGCAGAAAACTCGGTGATTGATCTCCAAACCAAAGGCGCATTCGTTATCCAGAAATATAAGCATCTGTTTGCAGCATAAGTAATTCCTCCCTCCCACCCGAGTGACAAGCGGGTGCCCACGGAGCAGGATGGATGGCCCCAGACAGATCCCTTTATTGCTTTCCCCCAGTTTCTGTCTGGGAAGCGCTGGGGAGGAAGTTATTAGGGAAAAAGCACCTGAAAACAGAGCCCGATCGGAGCAATCCCGTAAGATAAATGAGCATTTTGCTACCATTTCGCTTTCTGACATGCAGTGTGTCTGCCTACGTTACCCCAGACAATCATTTTACTCATCCAACCCCCTCTTATAAATTTGCCAGGATGAGAAAAGTTTATTTGCTGTCTGTCATCCCGCTCACTTCTCCCACGGGAACCCAAACCGGGGCCAAGGTCCCCGTTGTAGGGCTACCCCCACTCTCCTGCAGTGGGAAATGGGTGAAAAAAAAAAAAAACATGTGGGAACAGGTAAGGGATGGTGGAGCCATACCCAAAGGTTCCCATTCATCAATAAGGCCCTGGGGATGGTCCTTCCCATCCTCGATATGGGAACAGAGCCCGGGAGAGCTCCATAACCAGCACTGAGCACTTCTAAAAATCCTCTGCTTCAGCACGGGGAGGTGACCAAGGGGCTCCTCAGCAGTGGTCTGCTCCCAGGTCAGATGGAATTAGTAAAATAACCGCTATTAACAGAGCCACGCTGCAAAACCGTGCGTAAAACCCCAGGCTTTTGGGGGAAAATGTTGCCTTAGCAACAAATTACCAGCCTGCTCGCGCCCAGGAGGAGGCTGCTGCTGTGTTTACATGCAGGTTACCTTCACTGGGCCACAAACACCAAGCCTGAGCTCCCCTGAAATGCATACCCCAATTATTTTGGCCGCCACGCACAGCTTGGCGTGACCCCAGCCCCCTGCAGGAGGCTCTGGTGATGGTGACCAGACCCAGACTGGCCTGAAAAAGGTGCGCAGAGCCCCAGAAATATCTAGGAACCAGGGCTGCATTTCCCGGGCACGTTTTGAAACTTGGTTAAGTGCCAAATCCCAGGGGTTGTGCTACAATAAAAGGCTCCGTAATGATAAATTTAGCGATGATGGTCCGAGAAAGAGGGGTTTCAGAACGGTCTCCCCAATTTCTTCATTTTAATTAAGTTCAAACACTACTAAAAAGCAACCTCGTGGAGATCCACCCGCACTGAATTTGGTGGCTTGAGTTCCAAATAAACCCAGTCGTCCTCCTCGACTGACTTTAATTCCTCTGAATTAATGAGCTTTATCCATTTTTAGCCTTTACAGTGGAGTTTTGTCCCCAAACGAGCAGTTTCCTGAGTAACGTTTACATTCATGAACGTAACTCACAGATGGGCATCAAACAAAATGCATGAAACCCCCAAAAAACACCCGACAGCCTCATCGTGCTTGCTGATAGTGAGGATTTACCTGCTTATTAAATGGTTTCTTATCAAATTATTGGTACCGCTGCAGCATCGTAGAAGGGTTTGGGTCAGAAGGGACCCTAAAGCCCACCCAGGTCCAACCCCATCCCGCTAGAGCGGGTTCCCAAACCCCATCCAGCCTCTGCCCCATCTTCTATTGCCCCCTGCTGGGTATCTCTGTGCTCGTAGGGCTGAGGCTGGTTCAATATCCAGAAACATTTTAAGGAAAAAAAGCCTAGTTCCTCATGCTCGAGTGACTTCAGGATCTGGGACTTCAAGTAACTTCAGAGATCCGTGCCAAAATCCGGATTTGGGATCACATTTGATGGGGAGAGATGTGCAAACAGACCCAAAGGGCACGCTCCTCCAAAGGTCCCTGTCAAAAAGTCCCCAGCACCCCTCAGCCCGCCACCCTATTTCCCCAAACACCCATTCCTCTGTGTCTCATGAAGCAGAGCATCTCCTACATAAGAAAGCCCCATTTAAAATCACCTTCCACAGGGCAGAACAGAAGCACGGGTTAAACACCGTGTGGCGATGAATCGATTTTTTTTCCCCCTCCTATCTTCCTCAGATGAGAAACTTCGTATTAATCCGAGCTGATCAAATCATATCAAAGCATTCCTTCAGGAAGCAAAATACGCTTCACAGAGATGCGGCTAAAGCTCAGGTTTTCTGCTGCCTTCTGCTGTTTTTCCAAGCTCTGAGCAATAATTTATTATGACTATATAAAACAGCGAAGCCAGCTCATGCAGCATTGCCCCGTTCCTAAGCTCTCACATCTCCCAGCAGGTCTGGGACCGTGTAGGGCCCAGCCCTGCTGCATGGGGCTGCTGCCAGAGCTCAGCAGGGACCAGATGTGGGTCCCTGCAGCTCCTTGATAGCCCCCTGCACTTGGCCACCAGCCCACTGGCACAGCTTGCCACTCACCTGCGGCTTGCCAGCAGCTTCGGAGCCCTCCTGGCATCCATCCCGAGGCACCACCTTCCTCTTCAGCACCAAGATCCCCCGCTAGCCCTCTGCATCACGACAAGATAGTCCTGATTTATAGCCAAACGCCTTTACCCAGTAAATCAGGGGGCTACATCGCAGCGTGCCCTCCCAAACTGCCCTCCTTTCCCCGTGCCGAGGCTGACAGCATCACCCAGCCAAAGGATCCCTTTAATTAGCCCCTGCACAAGGACGAGGATGGCACGTGACATCTCTTAGGGACTTTCTGACATTTCTTGAGGATTAGCAGCGCCTTAATTATTTAACGCCTGCCATTTACTCCCTGCCCTACATCGCCCGAGTCAATTAAAACGCAGCAAAATGCCAGCAAGGGCATTTCAAACCGCTCCTGCGCGTCGGGTCCCAAAGGATGATCACAGAAAAGCTTCCAGAGGCAACACCAAGGGCACATACCCAAGGCCATGCCTGGCCACAGGAGGGGCACCAGGACCCATACTTAAAGGGCCCCAATTTCCATCCAGGTTTGCAGGATGCAGCCCATATTACGGCAGCAACCATCGCCTCTGGCTGGGTTCGGGCAGGTTTTGGTGGCCAGGAGGACAAATGTCCATAGCCCTAAGGATATTCTGAAGTAATGCACCCAAAAGAAATCACTCACCCACCTTTGTGGCTGTCTAGCCATCAATATGTGGGGGGGAAAAAAAGATTGGGCACGATGCTATGGTGTTTGTAACCGCAAGGAGAGAGATGTTACTCTGAGAAACGTTAACATTTTTTATGTTTTTCCTCCTCTGGTGCGAGGACATCCATTTATATTGTTTATTTCAACACCAGGGCAGAGGGATGCTGAATGGTCCCTCGGAATATGGGGGCTGAATGCTGGCTGTGGGGTCCCAGGTCCCATTTGCAGCCCCGTTCCCCGTGAGGAGCCCGCAGCCTGCGCACAACCCCGCTCATTTTCTGCTCTGCCAAGACGTGAAGCGCCTTCCCCGTGCTAGGGCAAACACAGATTGCTCCTCAAGGTTGCTCTTATCTTGCCGTGACTGGCTTTTTTTCAGGAAAAAAAATAATGCAGGACCCGATCCAAAGCTTGAAAGCAGCGTTTACAGCCTGCTCGATGAGAGAGGAGCCCACAATCCTGCTTCCCTCCCCTTTCTGCTGCTGCGTGTAAAGGATTTGTGGCAGAACGAGGGCTCCAGGCAGTGTTGTGACCCCAAAGGTTGTGCCTTGTGGGTGCTGGAAGGGCCACAAGGGCTCAGCAGAGCATTTTTCCTGCAGCTTCCCCCACAGCCATCACCACCTCCCCTAAACCAGCCGAGCCTGGCGCAGAGCTCCATCAGCTCCAAGCCTGAGTCTCCCAAACAACTAAAAATACAAATTTTCCACAAAAATGAGAATCTGGGCCTTGGAAGTGATGAGGAAAAAACCAACAGGTGCACAGTTTATCAATAATTAGTTGAGAGAAGCCCTTATCTTGTAGGTTTTGGGTCCTGTCCCTCAGGCCCTGCAGCAGGGCCACAGCACCAGCCCCTGAGGACCCGGAGGCTCCTCGTGGGTGGCAGCGGCAATTAACGTCCAGCTAATTAGCAGCATAAAAAGAGGCACAAGGAAACTGCTACATCCAGTTTCAAACCCTGCATGGACGTGATCAAAGAGAGGGTTTGGACGGATGAATGCCGTGTGCTATTTTGGGCCGCACGGCTTCAAGCGCTGCTCTCCTCCAGCCACATCAAAGGCACTGTGAGCTGCTTGCAGGCAAAACCACAGCCAGTGCCTCTTGTCAGGTGGTGGATACTTGTCCCGAGTTCCCCCACACAACACGGACAATGGATGCTGTAAAAAGCTGGACAAAAAATGATCTGGTGTCTAATACATCTTTTGCCGTATACCTAGGGGATACGTGGCAGCACGTGGCGTCTGCTGCTCGTTTTCTCAATCTGCCCCTCCAGGGAGCTTTATGGTTAGTTTTATGCCTGCTGAGAGCAAAAAGGTGGGGAGAGGAGGGAGAAAGGGAAATTCAGCCAATTCAACAGCCATCAGCAGCAAAATTACTTTCTTTTGTGCACCGCTATGCGAGCTCAGCTGAGGAGGAGAATGGAGAGCTGCTGAGGATAACTCGCAGCACTTGGGACTGACGGACAAATTAATAGAAAAATGGGCTTTGTGAAGAAGTTTGATCCTCAGAAGGGACCTCGTTCACCACACTGAACAGGGAACAAGCTGCCCAGGCTGCGTGCTGGTTGCAGCCAAAGCAGCACCCATCCAAACGCTCCCTGCGGCTGCACAGAGCTCACAGCCCAGAATAACACTGGAGTGCAGGGCTCTGCCCAGGGGCATGACAAAGCTGGTTTGGGCAAAAAATATGCACCCCTCACAGAGAAAGCAGAGTCCCCAGTGCTCTCCCATCCTGTGATTCTCTCATCATTCACAAAACTAAGCCATTATCCTCAAAACAAGAATCCCCTCTTTGAAACCCTCCCGTGTCATCTCTCCCAGAGGTTTGCACAGAGCCAGGAGTACAAAAACAACTTCAGCAAATAAACATCAAACCTAAAGGCATTAAATATTGAATATTTTGATTTTTTTTTTTTTTTAAGACCAATCTCTGAATTCAATTCATCAGCAAGGAAAGGCCAAACTCGTGGGACTAAGAGACTGAAGAGGATTTTGCATTATTACATCCCCACGGCACCAGGGAAATCATTCCGCTCTCACCGTACCCTCTCTGCACAAAGTATTGTCTCATGAATTTTTATTACCAAGTAGCACACTGTAATCTAAATTTCACCTTGCCATTAAATTAAGTCCTGTGGAAACTCATTCACTGTGTTTAATCGGGGGTTAAAGTATACCAGAAAAGCCATAAATTCTCCAGTCTGTTTGTCCCAATCCCACTGACTTTCTGCTCAGAAGTAGGAAATATATACTTGTGTTGGAACTACATACAAACAAAAAAAAAAAAGGTGTAAATACTGATGGTGTCCAGGAGAATGAGCCAATTGGATTTACTATATACAGTCAAAATATTTCAGTGCATTTATAATCAAAGGAAAAAAACAACTCCAAAGAAAGATTTTGCCCTAGAAACTGATGTGTTAGTAAAAAGTAAATTATTGTAAGGTCTTTTCTAGCAGGCAGGCAATTGGGTTGTCCCTGCAGCAAGCTCCCTTTCCCAAAATACAGGCAATAATGTATTTCTGTGGAGAAATTTACTATTTCACCATTTTCTTTGATCTAGAGTGAATAAAACCCCTGAACTTTCAACTTGCCTACCGCAGAGATGGGCTAATTTCAACATCCTGCCTTAGTAGCGGCATTTCTGTGATGTACGCTCACATGAGTATCCACAGGCAGGTTTTTCCTCATATTTGGGTGCTGTTGCCACCCCCGGGGCTCCTGCCCTTGACTCACCCTTCCTTCCTGGAGGGGTGGAAGTGCCAGAAGGGGAAGGGGAAAAGGTTTGGGGCCACCACAGCAGCACACCCCCTGCCAGCACCCCAGGGTCACATCCCCTGCCTGCTTCCCCAGGAAAGCAGCGGGTGACACCAAAGATGACCTCACCTAGAGCAAGCTCAGTGTGGTTTTTATGGTGGCCCTCAGTCAGGATTTCAGCTGAGAAGAAAACATTGACACCAAATCCGGATGTTTTACACACATCCTTAAAAGAAACACCACGAGGAGGGTGCAGGAAGTTATTAAACCATCATGTGTAGAGGCCTCTCGAGACCCCACCAGGCTGCCGAGGCATTTTAGCTGATGGGATCTCAACAGAAATGTTGCAGACATTTGGATGTGTTTGTGTGGGCTCACAGAAATAGCTCAGGTCACTTGTTATAAATGCAATATTGGTAAGAGGAAACTATTAAGGTGCTAAACATCAGGAAACAAGCACAGAAGTGGGGCTACAGCACTTGTGTGAATACACACCAACTCAACTTGCTCAGAGGATTTTTTTTTTTTTTTTAAATGATGTATTTCATGTGCTCCATGAAGCAGCAGATGGTTTATGACCATGGGCTGCAGCAACACCATTGCACCCATGGCTGTAAAACCCAGCCAGCCTCAGCAGGATGGCTCAGGAGGAAGACAGAAGGAGAGGGGATTTCCCCAAAAGGGGTAGCCCAGATGCCAAATCCTCCAGACCCCCGTCCCTGTGCTGGCTCAGCGATGTCCCGGCCATGCCAGGGACTGCTGTCACCTCCGGCAGCACCGCACCCTCCACCGGGGAGGTCTAAAGCCAGTCAGAAAACCTCAAAAAGAAAGCAGATTGAGGAAGGGGGTTGCGTTTGGGGAAACTGGAAGGGAACCCAGCTGCCCTGGGCTGTGTTTTGTACATGGGGCAGAGCAGACAGCCCTGAAATAAGGATGTGAATCAGGCTTCTGCTGGGAGCCCAGCACCACAAGGCCCTGAGTCAGGGAATCGGTGTTGTCACCTCCTGGCAGATTTTAAGCTTTTGTATCAAGGGCAGAAATAGCTGGACAGTGCAGTCCTGCTGTCCCAACCCTGCCCTTGTCTCCAGCTCTTGAGAGCATCCTCGGGCTGCCCATGCCTCCATATATCACATCAGTTGTCCCCAGTGCGAGGCTCTCCCTGTCATATCCAAACCACAGCACCTCTTCTCTGCACAAAAGGGCTTCCCTGGACCCTGTCCTTAGGATTTCATAGCGCTTACAGCAGGTTACCACATGATGATTTGTCTGAAGTGAGCCACAGGATGACTTACTCCGCACGAATTTCACTCACACGCCGCCAACCGCTCAAGTGTCACACCCATTGTAATAGTGCTTCTGATTATAACCACTACAACACAACAAAACCTATTCTATTTCATGTCCCTAGCTAATTTCTATATAAGAAATATTTGCCATAATTCATATTTTTCATGGGGGCGGGATAACACAGCCTTTATTCTTTAGGTAGTGCTGTTCCAATCAATGCTTTACCCATTATTTTCAGAGGACACGTAAGGATGGGCTTATCACACCTGAACAGCACCTCTGATTTCAAGTGAATCACTGCAGGAATGTTCTGAGAAAGCCAGAGCTGTTGATTCAAGCAAAGCCCTCAGGCAAACAGGAGTTAGAGCTATCAGAAACCAGAACCAACAGCGAGAAGCTCCCTGTGCCACAGTCTTGTCAACATCTCCAACTCCTATTGCTTTCAGCCTTTTTAGTCTTCAGAGCTGAACCAAGAAGCTTGGTTCTAATCTCTTCTGACAAAGCTCATCACAGGTGGTTAGCTGCATTTCAAGCCCAGCTCTACCACATCGATTCAAGAACCTCTCACTGACGCAACTTGGAAATTTTTTTGAACATCTAGCCTATTGTCCTCTGGGTAAATAGGAAAAAGATTTGGAAGAGATGAAGGAGAGTTACGAGGCAAGTCTCACATTTAGGAACCAGACCTCACAACCTTTTGGTTAAATCATCTCAGGCTTGTAGTATTTGGGGGGGGGGATCTAGATAATTTGCTAGTCAAAGAGAAAGCAGAAGAGGAGAGGATATCCTGTCACCCACTGAATACATCACTTTATCCAAGAATTACCTGCAGAGCTGTGATATTAACAGCCGGGAATGATAACAAGAATGATGGAGCTGGCCAGCACTCTACAATGTCCCTGGTTTAGGCAGATTAACACAAAACGGGGATCTGACACTTCTGCTCTGACTATTTCTTTGGATTCTGACTCCAATAGGAAAGACAAGAAGCAGAATTTAACATAGCATTGACTCCACCATAGCCAGCTGAAAAAGGGTTTGATGTCAACCTAAAGGTTGACTGACCGATATCAAAAGCAGCTATGGAGACAGCAGTTGAATTACGAGTATCTGTAAAAATTAATGAATAATTAAAACCAGTCCATCAGTAAGACAACTAGTGAAGTTAGTCCACCCGCATACACGCTTACAGAGAAATCCACTTCGTCGTGCTGGAGGACTGGTCTACAATTAGCAGACCAAAACTTCATCAGAATTGAAAATAAGGCTGAAAACATGCTAATTACTTAGTAAACCAAACAAAACTGTAGCATTCCTCAAAGCTAGCCTGCCTACGAAGCACAAGGGCACTGCTACAGCAGCTGACTGGGCAGTAATCACCGCTGGAAAACGCATTTCACAGGCTGTTAACCTGATGAATTTGGACATGCAAAGCAATGATTGTTTCATTACGGCATGATAAACGACAGCCATGCATTTCCCTTCGTGGCCCTTCCAAGAGATTCTCCAGAGAGCATTCACTGCACTGCTGAGCGTGGCGTTTCGAGCAGACTGGCACAAAAGTAAGGGAGATGGAGTAGGAGGTTCCCATCCAAATAGCATTTTAAGGAGCTACTTAAACACAACGTGGAATAACACCAACAGGCAAGCCAAACCACTCCAACAACAGGTCAAAGCCAGCCCAAGGAGCATGTAGCTGAAGAGACAGACAGAAACCAGGCACTGAAATAATTAGTGGGTGCCTGTAAGCAGCATACAAACTCTACATGTTGGGACTGCAAGGCTTGTGTGGGCAGAAGACGCCACAGTAATCATGATAAGAGACCTCAGCTTTCAGCCTGTTGTTATCAGCACAGCAAAGGAAGACAACAACAGTAGGACAAGAGCCACATCCCTGTTCATTATCCGGTTACACTTCCCCATCTGCCAAGCAGAGCATCTCCCCTACCTGCTGAGGACATGAAGAACATCCTGAGGAGCAACTCAACAAAGAAACAAGCATCCAGCATCTAAACCTTCTCCTTTTCAGCTGAATTGCTTTAAACCAGAGCCCTGGGCAGATTGATTGGTGGCACCTGAATGACATTTTCGTAATGAGCAGAGCCTGTTGCTCTCCTCATACCTGAAAGCAGTTAATGCTCTAATAATAAGCCAGGCCCTCTTCTCCTTGGGTGCAAGGTAACTCAGAGTGTTTGAGGCCCCATCTTGGGGAAAGGGTGGCAATGTCTGCAATAATAACTTAGTAAACCACCTTGATCCTGATTTGATTTAAGCTCCAAGAACTAAGCAAGTATGAACTTGCAAGAACTAAGCTGAGGGGGCTGCAGCGAGAGTGAATTTGAGGCGAATGCATGATGAGCTCGTTCCTGCAGCCACTCCTCGAGGCAGGGCTTACAGCAGTGCCTGGTGTCAGGGCAGACAGAGTTGGGTGAATGTGCTGTGTTTGTGCAGATTCTGGTAGATAAAGTGCTGTCGCCGTGACAGAAAATCAATGTAAACCTCGGTAATGTGAGGAAAGAGATAAAGCGGGATAATGGGTAATGTACACAACCAAAGGCAATTGCAGAGGTAGAAGTTAATTTAATATACACTCAAAATACATTGCACTATAAATAATACATGATAAAAAAAATACAAACAGGGAAAAAAAAATAAAATTAGTAACCATAAATCCTATTTTCTGAACATCTCTTCTGGATAAACAGCAAGAAAGGCATCAGAAGGTGCTGCCAGAAACACAGCACTTGTACAAAATCTCCTTGGAGCCATGAACTGCTGAGACCACTTATCGGCAGTCTATTTTTTAGACCTTGGGAACTTCTTGAACTCGTCCTGTTCCTTGAAGAAAATCTGAGCAAGGATGTGGTCTGCTGTCGCGTGGAAGTAGTTGTTCATGCGAAGAGTTTCCAGCTGTAAGGAAAAGACACAGTATTTTAGAGAGAATAATCGTAGATTCCTGGGTATTTTTACAGCATTAATGATACGAAATATTGAAGTGCATCTCAAATGGAAGTGAAAATGAATGACTATAAAGGTATACAGCTAACAATAAGCCTTACACGGAGCTCTTGATATCACTGGATGCTTAGGTTAGAAAAATACAGCCTTTTTCTGGCTCCTCAGATGCAGAGCTGCTTAAAGCATAAGATTATGTACAGTTGGGCTTTTCTGCCTCCTCCTGTGAAGTTTTCTCACCTCGTCGCCTGTGCTGTAGGCTAGAATCAGTAGCAAGTCTTCATCACATATGCTTTTAAGGTAATGCTGGGTCCCAACGGGGAAAAATATAACATCTCCGATGCCAATGTTGAAGCTGCTGGTGGCTCCAGAGGAAGTGATAACTCCAGCCTGTTGCAAGGAAAGCAGCAGGATCTAATTTAAAAGTACTGTTTTGTTTTATTTTACTGTTACCTTCTTCTCCTACTATTCAGTCTGAATTCTTTTCAAGAGCACGTGTGATTTCTCTGAACAACTGAGCAAGAAGGACAAATTCTGCTCTTTAAACAAGCCCACTTTGACTAGACAGGCTTCCACAAATGCAACTGAGATCAAAATTTCTATTGAAAAGGAATGAAGGAATGTTTGGACACCAAAAGTTTTGTAATAATACTAATTGAAGTGTGATTAATAATCAGGGATGAGGATTCGTTAATAGATCTGTGATTATTATCCAGCCAGAACTCCACTGGCTTGCCCCTTACTGAGGTAGGGAATTACCTGTCCGCAGCCGCTAATGACGTAACCCATCTCATTAGCATTGAAGTGGAAATGAGGCTGTCCCAGCTGATTGTTGAATATCCTGAGAGTTGCTAAGGTCAGGGTATTTTCATGCTGAAAAACAACAAAAATGTTCAGAGTTTGTTACGTCCCTGTTGTACATCACATCGCGGTGACGAACCTACACAAAATGCATTCGATGCCTTATTTTTAGGGAGCTAAATGCCCTATTTATAAATACCTTATTCAATGCCTTATTTTTAGGTAGCTATTCAACTGCAAGCGCTTACCTTGTTCAGTGACTCACTGAAGATTTTCTCGGTTTCATTCAGCCCGGTGCTATTTCTGCGGTAGCGAGCCCACTGGAAGATGCCTCCCGGGAAACGATATTCTCTGGACCCTTCAACCAAAGACATAGCTAAATGAGCACTTACAGCAAGCTTTTGTGAACGTTGTTAATGAACTTTGGGGAATTACTACATGCTAAACTTGAAGCCTTGAATCTTGTGAGCCTCCAGAACAAAAAAGAAAGCCCATTTGGCTTAACCACTAGGCGCTATGCCATCTCCTTTGTTGGATGTTTGAGTGGTTAGATCACCACAACGGAAACCTCAGACTGGAACTTTTCCACCCCAAATTGCTGTCAAGACCAACACACATAGCTTTGAGTGTATTTTTTTAGGCCTTCTTGAACAGACCGTGCTACTTGGCACTAAGTTTTGCCATCTGTGTTTGTTAGGTGCTCCCTGGTAATCACCACACCCAGGCTGCACAGAGGGATGCTAAACAAATCATTATAACTCCCCGTTCTTCCAATCCCCTTAAATTATCATTACTCTCTCTACTTTGAAGCTACGTTTCAGTGAAATGTTTCCAGATCTCCCTCAACAAGCACCGAGAGCTCTTCCATCCCGGATCCTCAGATGCGTACCTTTGAGGTTGTAGAAGTACTGCCACACCTGGTGGTCCGGGGACTGCACGTAGTCGGCACTTTTTACGAGCTCGTCCAGGTTTGGAGGGAGGTTGACTGCTTGATCTTCCACTTGTTTCTTGAAGGTCCTGATGAAGTTGACTCCACCTTGTGGCTGCGGGACACAAAATGCGGAGCAAGTTGACAGATGCGCAAAAGCAAACTGCAGGATTCAGATTGTATTTCTTCAGACATTTCTTCATCTCCTTAGCTGCCTCGTCCTGTCAAGGCTTTGCTTTGCCCTCTCCCATCAAATTCTTTCAGGGTGGGGAGATTTATCACAGTTTTGTGCAGATTCCTCAGACTCAGCAGAATTTCTGAGCCTTGATGAAGGAACACTGCCAACTAGTTAGCTCAGATTAGCTGCATTTTAACAAGGAGGTGGATTTATCTATAGTTTCTCGAGACATTATTTTACCACAAGATTCATCAAAGGAGCTGTTGGGAAATGAGCTTTGGGCTTCAGTACATCATTTTCCCTTCTATCTTTGGAATTGTGGAGGCTCCCCCATGAGCTGTGAAGACCCAAAAAGTTTATTCCTCCTCGTGTATAAAGGAGCACAGGGGGTGGCACAGTGTAGGGTAGGTGTACATCCCTCCACACTGGGGGAATTGAGGAGATGAGCTGAGATAAGGGGAATTCTCCCCCAAAAAAAGGACTGCCATGGTAACGTCAAGAAGATTAGGCAGAGGCTGGTTATCCTAGCATACCTTTAATGCTCTTGCTGCTATATCCTCTGGGGTAGAGAAGAATGCATCATCGACATCCAAGGTCTGAAGCTCTTCGTGTGTCGTGAAAAACAGCAAGAACACGCAGTCCTCTGTGCCTACGTTCTTTATCCAGTGCACGGTGTTTCTGGGGAAGAAGATCACCTGGCCAGCTGTGACATTGTACGTGGTGACCCCGCTGCCGTCTGCCCCAATGACTCCAATCCAGGCAGTGCCCTGTAACACGATCAGAATTTAACAACAGCAATGAAAACTTGCTCGTTTCATCTATATGATCCCAAATTCAGATAGGCTCTTAGGAGAAAACGGGTCCTGATGCACCCTCCTGCAAGCTTTAGTTAAATTAAATCATAGGATCACAGAAGGGGTTGGGCTGGAGATCTTAAATCCCAGTTATGTGCTATTAGCATTAATTAAGAGTAATCATTCTTAGAAATACAATGAATAATTGATATATATATATATAAAAATACATATACTTCCAAGGAAAGATGATTTTGTGTTCAAATTAATTTTGTATCTTGATTTTTTTCTCACTGTTTCTATTTATCTTTTTTATTTTTTTAAATTTATTTTTACAGATATGATATTTGTCACTAAGGTGAAGTAGAGCAAAATTTTTCAAAGATTTCAAAGATTTAGAAACAAGCAGGAATACCTGCTGCAGGTAGCCGTGTTCATTGGCATTGAAGTGCCAGTGGGGGACCCGGAGCCCTTTGCCTTTGATCCTCAAGGTGCCAAAAGTCATCGAAGAGCGGTGGTTGTTGATACTTTTCCCAAATTCCATTTCTTCGTCGTTTTCATACTCGTTTACGTCATTCCTGAATCGTGCCCACTGAATTTCACCACCGGGGAAATTATACACCTGGAAAGTGAGTCAAAGTGGATAGTTTTATCAGCTGGGGATCTTGCACAGGGGAAGGGCATATCTAAAGGGTTGCTCTCCTTTTTAACACATTGTTTGTCCTTTTGTTTGCATTCCTAAACATGTTTTTGTTTGCAAATATATTACATAGTTAAATATAATGTGTAGGAGTACCAGGATGTCCGTCATCAGTTTAAAGTGTCCAGCTACCTAATTTATTCTTTTCACTCTTTGCTGAGCAAAATTAAATGTAAGTTTTAAATTTAAATGAATTCAAATTTTAATCAATCAGAAATTATTCTTATATAACAATGCAAGATGCATCTTGTCTTTAGAGTTTGCTCAAAGGGGACCTTTCTATTAAATTCAAAATAGACTTGCAAAAAAGCCTGCATAATTCCTGCAGCTTTGTGACATTGTAAATTAATGTTTTAGCTCACTGAAACAAGGCCATAAGATTCATTTTTCTTAAGAATTCATAAGAATTTGTTTGAATCCAGTCTTAAGAACTAAAAAGTTACTGTTTCTAGATTCTAGACTGGTCACCTATTACTTAAATAAATAAAAGTAGGTGACATGAATCCATTCAACTTCTACATACGATGCTAGAATATCACTGAACAGTTTACCTTGGATTTTGTCAGATGATTGAGGAACTGGAACTTGACATCCACGCTCTTTTCCTCTGGTTTCGTGGAGGTTGTCCCATCGTCTGTAACGCTGACCTCTTTCACGATGTGGGTGGTGGTTGTGTAGACCAAGGCCAAGACCAGCACTCCGATGGCGGTGGTGATAACGCAGGCCAGCAGACAAACCAGGAAGATTTTCATCAGCGACCAGTTGCCTTTTCTTTCCTGGCATTAGGGAAAAGCCCAGCGAAACAAAACAAGGAGCTCTATTAGATTGAACACACGGGTAAAGGTTTGTGATAATTCCTTTGTTATCATACCAGAATCATTAACCTTGCAGAAACACGCTTATAACCAAATCTCTGGGTCCATTGTAAGGAAACCTTATAGCACATGTTATAGGGCTGCTTCATTCTGTCCTTTCCTTGTTTCACTGACTGAAAACACATCATCAGCACAGAGTTTTACAAGCACCTGAAGCCTACTGTAGGCGTTCAGCAGAAAACATCTCCTCTATGAGGATTTTCAGTTTTCCTGCCCCTTACCAGTTTTTCTTACAAGCTGCCAATTCAGATGAATCAAAACCATATTCCCCGACCCAGATTTTTAACCTCCGGTGATTCTGAGGTGCACAGCTTGATCTACCTTTAAAAGATTGATTTTCAGGTGCCGAGCGCCTGAAAATGAGCTATGAAAGCTGATCCCTTCAGCTGGACAATCAGAAGTGAAATATCTGCAGGTTGCCCTCGGATTTTAACAAAATGACCTCTTTCATGAATCTCTTTGACAAAAGCTCTTTGCTAATAAATTTCCCTTACCAGTGGAAAAGTGCTCGAAATACCAATGTATTTTACTCAGTAATAATCCCTTCCTCAGTTTAAATTACCCCTTTTTTCAAGCTTGCATTCAATTAAATATTACAACAGCCGTACACAGACCACAGAGTCTCATCAGAGAACAAGGCGTTAGACCTAAATGCGTTCAAAATCCTCATTTTCCAGGCTGGAATGACCTTTAGTTTACAGCATTTTCACAGCAGTGGTGCCGATTCAATCGATTATTTTATTATATTGAGGAAATCGCTGGTTTTGCCGTATTTACGGCCAAGGGGCAGGCTGCAAACACACACAGGGCCCTAGGAGCACTGCGCCAGCTCCTTCTCCACGAAGTTCCTTCAAAATCCCAAGGAGCAAAAACTTTAAGGAGAAAATCACAGAGAGTGGATTTTCTCAAGGGCAAGAAAAAAAAATAAAGAAAAAAAAATGAAATAGTACTCAAATGTGTAACTCCGAAGAGATGCTAAACATGACCACAAAATGGGCTTTTAAGTAGCTGTTTTGGTTAAAATCAAGGGGGAATCCTCCAAAGATAATTACTTTGTCATGGGATAAATAATTTAGCTCTTAACTTCAGTGAGGCCAAGAAATTGTGTCTTGCTGTCCAGCTCCTGGCATGTGCACGTGAGATAGGATGTCGTAAAACCTTGGCAGCAGAAGCCCTTGGGAGCTTTTGTTTTCCTCAGGACCGTCTTAATGGTATAGGATGGGGTCATATGGTGAACTAATATGAAGTAAGGGCTTAATCTGAACTATATCTATTAATAACATTTTGAGAAGACTAAAAGAATCTGGCTGGTACCTCTTTCTTGGGCCACTCTTTTCCTTTGGAAGAGCTTTGTATTTTCTCCCCGTGCATTTCAAAGGCCTGGTTATCCATTTAGTATAGATGAACCTGCAAAAGACAAGAGAAACGTTGACAGAAGAGGCTGTTAATTGCGACGTGTGCTCATTTATGTTGCATTAAGGCCGGGGAAGTGACTCATCGCCTTTGCACGGCAGCGGCACCGAGCGCAGCGCCCTTGTGCAGCGATGGGCAGCAATAGAGAAACTCCGAGCTACGGCAGAAAGGGCTGACACACGGCAACGAGATGAGGCTGAACCACCAAATACTGGGAAAAATAAAAAAAAAGGAATCATCAGAGGTCATCTGGTCCCCTCCCAGAAGGACCTACCGCGGTGAAGTTATAGCTCTGGGTTACACAACCTGCTTTTGCAACAAGCAAAACGGTCAAGGTTCCCAAACTCCTTTGGCAACGCACTTTGCTGATTACATATCCTTATCATGGAGAAGTTTTTCACAAGGCTAAGCCACTCTTGCTGCAATTGCAGCCCGTTAGGGTTACCCTCCCACCATCGACATGACCGCGCAGCAGCGCATCCAGCTCCGAAATCTTCCTCCAAAGAGGAAGATGCCTTCATTCCTCTGCTTCATTCTGTGAAAATCCAAGTCTTTCCTGACCCCGTTTACATCCCCTGACTTAATAGACAGGCTGCTTGCTAGGTAAGGGAAAAATAAATAAATCAATAAAATCACACTTCCCTCTCCTTCATCATTTCAGCCTCTCTCCTCCTGATCTTCTCCAACTGCACCCCATTAATGAAAATCATGGAAAGCACTAGACAAATCTTGTTAACCCCAAGTGCTGTTCTCCAACCATCCCAATGATTCCTTAAAAATAATTTAATATGGACCGTGATTCTTCGTTTTGAGACACAGAAGTGTTAAACGCTGTTACCCTGTCATAAAAGGAAACTAGGTTTGTGTGATACATAGTGTTTATAAATACTTTCTTTTTTTTTTTCTTTTGTTTTTTTCTTCTTTTTTTCCTTCTCCTCTCCTCTCCTCTCCTCTCCTCTCCTCTCCTCTCCTCTCCTCTCCTCTCCTCTCCTCTCCTCTCCTCTCCTCTCCTCTCCTCTCCTCTCCTCTCCTCTCCTCTCCTCTCCTCTCCTCTCCTCTCCTCTCATTTTCTTTTCTTTTCTTTTCTTTTCTTTTCTTTTCTTTTCTTTTCTTTTCTTTTCTTTTCTTTTCTTTTCTTTTCTTTTCTTTTCTTTTCTTTTCTTTTCTTTTCTTTTCTTTTCTTTTCTTTTCTTTTCTTTTCTTTTCTTTTCTTTTCTTTTCTTTTCTTTTCTTTTCTTTTTTTTCCTCTTTCCAGCAGGAGCTTGGCATTAACACCAAACGGGACAGTCCACTGACCACAGGTAACTTGCGTCAGCCCTCTCCGTCACACTTTCTCTTTTCTAATCTGGACTTTATTCACCTTCCCTCCACGGTATTGCTACCTGCTTGATTGCTGCTGATGATTTAAGTAAACATCGTATCTTCACAGGCCTAATTTATTAATCTCTGCAGGAAACTCATGGACCAGGGTTTTCCCAGGTCCTCCTTTCTGTCAGTAAGGGACTACAGTAAACAATGAGGGACGTTGGTGCCCTTTTATTAGCTTTGACCATTCTTCTTCCTTGTCTCTCCTCTTTACGCTCTTCCAAAAAGCACAAAAGTCAAAGGTGACTATGGTTAAGTGCAATTCCACCCGATTCCTTGGCGCTTCCTTCTTGGAGACCCTTGGGGACTACACGCCAAATTATATTGATTTTCATAGTTCCATGTAACGATGTCCTACAATTATTTTTCAGATCCCTCTATCCTGATGAACATCCAAATTCCTGAGTGTCTTTTTCCTAGCCTGTTTTCCCAGGATTTTGCAAACAGACCTCTGAATTTGGTGAAGTCGCTTTTTCCTTCTAAAAACCTTTAAATCCTTTAAATCCTGTACTTCACACTCTGATCAAAACCTGACATCCTCATAGCCTAAAAATATCCTGGATCTACTCTGTTCAATTGATTTTTTTTCCCAACAGATATTTGGTCAAATAACATCTCCTTGGGGCAAATTATTCAATTATATTTTTTACAATGTTTTTTTTTTTTTCCATCTCATCTTTTTGTGGTTTGGTGGACTTAATGGCAGGATCTCAATGTAATAGCACTCGGGCTTTTTTCTCCCTTTATTGCCACCGGGAGACTTCCAGCAGATTCTCTCCTTTTATTCTCTAAACTTTGACGCAAAGGTAAAGATTCATAGAGAAATGTAATGAAAAGCTTTTCTCCTTTCTCTCTGAACAGCAACTCTCTCCGCACAGATTTTCTGACTGTAAACGCAACCGAATATTTTAAGTAAGGAAAGAAAAATGAAAAAACGTGGTAGATCAATGAATCGATGATCAACAAGAAAGAAAACCGTGATTTTCAAGGGTTTCACAGCTCCAGGTATGTATATATGTGTGAGCTTCCACAAACATATTTTGACAAACAAATACAAATGTTTGACAGTGTAGGAGTTCACCTCGTTACACAGGAAAAGAATTAATAGTGACAACTATTATTATGCTATTGATAATGAGTGACTAGAGGGTTTGCAGTTTTTCAGATCCTTCTTTTCAGGCTAAAAGGGGTATAAATGAACCAGACTACCCCTCAGCTGGCAGTCTTCGTGATATCTGAACCCTGAAAATAAGTTTTCTTATACCAGCCTCTTTTCAAATCGGTGTGAACTGATGCTGAGAGATGCCCTGATGCAAATTTCCAGAGGCAAATACAACGGCAGCACACAGCTATCCCATTTAAAGCCCAGCATCACAAAGGGTCTTCCCCTCGGAAGGACAGAAATCCCAGAGACAAAATTCCCATCCGCCTTCCTCCCACCATGCCAACCCTCTGTCTTACCCCCGCTGGGATCTTTGCAAGGTCTGAGAGCACAAGGCTTGTCCTCATCAAAGCCTTAACTGTCCCAGCTCGGTTTTACTCATTTATATACACACTGCAATTCAGGAAGTGCTTTCTGCAGAAAAGATTTCCTGTGTATGCAAATACATACGATCACGGACACTTCTGTACATCCTCAGCAAACACTTCTTGTAACTTGCTGAGAAACGGTGACATTCCTTCTGACAACTCCTGCTAATTTATTATTTCCTCCAAGCGCCGGACTCCGGCTTTCTGCCTCCCTTCCCCACCCCGTCACTATCGAAACAAAGATTATAGCTCAATAAAATGCCTTTTCCCTGATCTAGCCTCCAGGAAACGAACACCACTGACAAGTTGGAAATGGCAATTATTGCTGTTTGGTCCTTGACTTACATACTCATTTATTGCTCCTGAGTGGTAAATTCACTTTTACTGACAAGAAAACAAAATTCCAGCTATAACTGCAAGAAGTGCCTCGTGTGTGTATCCTAAAAGTTACTTTTCCGTTGATATATAAGCAATCAAAGCCCTCTTTAAAATACTCTTCATTGCTGATAAAATTCTGATAAGAAAATAAGAAAAAATCTAATAGGCTGTGCAACTATGATATCCAGAACTGGACAAACAGTTTAGTTTATTTATTTTATTATTTTTATGAAAAATATAAATACACTGGGCTTTTTCCATGAAATGCTAATGTTGGTTTAATTCCATGTTCTTCGAAAAGTGGTGTCTCCTCACATGTTGTTAGACCCTACTGGAAGCACTAATAACTCCAGGTTTGAGATAACTCGTGGAAGTAATTGACAGGTACAGAAATAATGAATAAAATATTTTTTTCAGAGCAGGCACTGGTCCACCTTTCAAAAAAAATGGACAATGTACAGGCTGACAAATTATTTAAATTACACAGTATTAAACTTCGTAGGTATCAGCTTTTTTCTTCTTTATTTTCTTGACGATCATCACTTTGCTCTTGTTTCACATTGGTATCTTCAGGAAGACTCTTAAGATGTGACACATGGTGTAAAGCCCTAAATTAGGAATTATGAAGACTTTAATAACAGTGTCTAAGTAGTTACAATCAACACAAAATCATGTTTTACTAGCAGTTTGCTTACTAACAGTTTATCAGTTTGAATTGTATTAGAAACAGTTCCCATCATCTTGTCTAACTGTCCAGTCATTCTGTTTTAGAGATTATAAAACAAATTAAGATTTTCTTTTAGGAAAAGAGAAAATATTGTGGGGAACTGAAATTCTAAACACGTCTTCTCAAATATGGGCACTCATGCAAATTATTAAATTATTAAATTATTATGGAATAGGTATTTAACACGGTGATAAACGTGTTAAATCACGTTATCAAAGAGCATATCACTCTAAAAGTTACTGTATTTTTACACAAACCTTTTAATTTCACATCACAGTATTATACTTTTGTTGAAACAAATGCTCTGCGTAATCAAAACCTGTTTTCCACTCTGCCTTTTCTCAAAGTTATTATTTCTTTAGTTACTTACGACTTTCCGGTAGGATTGTTGTTAATTATTCACAATTTGCTTATTCTTAACATTTTTCAGATCCCACAACAACTCTCTGCTAATCATTCTTTCTCTCTACTTTCTGAAAACAGTGAAAAATTAGAAAATCTACAGTCACTTACTTCTGAATAGAATTGGTAAGAGGGATTATCTCGCTGTCACAGAGTTTTAATTCAGCATCTCCTTTTTCAAAAAGCTAAAAAATAAATAAATTGCAAACTGAGGAACACACCTGAATGTGACAGAAAAAAAAAATATAGCACATTTCATTGGAAAGGATTACCAAAAACTTTATGGAAACACAGAATAATTCAGGAGGGGTTTAATCAAAGTTCCTGTGCAGCTATGATGTTGCAGAAGGTTGCTCCCTCTGGCCCATTCCTTATCCATATGCATGCAGAATTCATTCACTACTGAGTACAGGACATAAACTTTAAGAACTGGATATAAGAAGCATTGTGAAAATGTTATAAAGAAATTAATCTGTGAATTTTGAAACATAAGGGACGCAAAATACTGAATCACTGATGCTAAAGCAGGCGAGGATAAAACACTTGAGAGTGACTTTTTAAAAATGCGATTCTCAAATGCCCCTGAAAGCCTGATATTAATTGGGATATAATCAGGAGGCAGCTTGTCCAGAACACATCAAGTGGCTGCTGTAGCTGGTGCTCGAGCAGCAGGGGAGCGTGATGTGCTCTGTTTGGGCAGGATTCTCCTGAATGTCGCCACCTTCTGGATAAGCAGCGCTTTCTGCACAGAGACTGATTCACAACGGCAGCAGGAACAGCAGAAAGACACGGGGCTTTAGGGCACAGCCATTTGGATCTTGATGCAACCTGGATGGAATCTGCTGGCAGTGTTGTTTTGAAGCTGACTGGAAAGCTCAGCCATAAAAGAATGTAAACAGCACATCGATACTGCCAAGAGAGTACAAGGAAACTGACTACTTACTTTTTCAAACTCTTCCTTTTGCTCAGCTGTTTCGTTCGGCTTTAATCTTCCCTGAATTGCTTGAAGCTTGAACAGCATTAGCTTCAAGGCTTCCAGGGGTCTGTGCTTATGATCTCCAGAAAAGATGTTTTCCTAAACCAAAATACAAAGAATGTGTTGATTGTGCACATAACAGCAACATTTCTTGATCAGTACACATAAAAATTCGAGGAAGTTTTGGAGTTTCCCTCAAACAGCTGAAAGGCAAATTTGTGAGTGTTTCTCTCTACCTGCTCTTTGCAAGTCTATTGATAAATTTCACATAAATCATGCTACTCTGGATCATCTTAATTTATGCCACTGTAGAGTTAGAGAAGTCACTGTAAATCCATGCATTTTTGTTTTGTTTTGTGCATGTATGTTCTGAAGCAACACAGGAAGGTCTCAGCCCTGGCTTGTGTAAAATCATTCAAGAATATTATGGCTGTCAGCATCAAGTCCTTTAAATGTTATGGCAGCAATGCTGGAACATCTTTTAACATCTTATAACTAACAGAACAAGTAAGCAACATTAATGATAAGCATAGATTCATTCATATAATTAGCACCTTTGTGATAGCTGCTCATTCAATAATAAAACACAAAACAAGCAAGCAAAATAATTCAAGGTGCCAAACTTTGTGGGTCATCAAGAAAAACTCTTTTCTAGAAATGATGCCAAATTCATTAGAGAGAATCATTTAAATTACTCATGCAGATTGTTAGGTTCTGTGTCAGACAACTCCATAGGGGAACAGAAACGTGTGCCACTGTGGACTAACTTAAAGGATAATGCTTTGTTTTTCTGCAGGATGGGAAAAGAGAATGTTAGAGTGGTTAAGATTCAAGGACAGAGGGCAGAAATGAAAAGCAACATACCACGACAGAAATGAACGTTATGCCTTTGAACTAGAACACTGGGCTCGGGGCTCATCTCCCTAGCTGAGGAAAGGGTAATAGAAATGGAAAGGGTTCATATAATTAAAATGAAAGACTGAACAATACTAAGACTGCCAAGAAGGCGATTAACATGTAAGAATGGGATTAAAATAATGAATAATCTAAAGAGAGTCGATTCAATCCAAAACCCAATTCCAGTGCGAAGGCGTGAATAATAATATATTAATTTACCCCTTGAACTTGACTCATACCCAGCACGACACCAGCAAGGCTCTTAAATAGGAAGCATTTAATAAATCTATAATAAAACATTTTTTTCTTTTACTTTAGGCAGGAAAATTACTGTTTAAACTAAATATGGAATGTAAAAGTAAAACTAAGTGTTAGCTCATGGGATTTAATAACTTTAAGAATTCATCATGCTGAAATACGACTAAATTATGGCAGTTTGACTTTCTACTTTGTACATTTTAGGAGAAGAAAACCAATGTAGAGGTATCTCCCCTTCTGATATTTACCAGCCTTACACATTTGGGGCACTCTAAGCAGTAAACCCTCAATTTTACTGACCTTGTTTTTGTCATCTAAACAGTCTTCCAAGAATTTATGGATGATGTCTGCCTTGGGGAATGGCAGAGGATTGTTTCTGTCCTCCCAGCATGCAGCCACTGGTGATTTGCTGCAGCGACATTAAACATGCAATGGAGAAGAACAACAGGTTGATAATCTGAAAGAATTCAACAGTCTTTTTGATGAAAACTGACTATGAGAGAACCACACTACTACTTTTTTCCAGTTTTGCCAGTTAAATCAAACCCTGAGTAGCCATAAAAAGCAACTAACTAAATAATAATAATAATAATAAATTAAAGACAACTCATTTTTAGCTATAATATAGCATACAGAGGTGTTTTTAATACATCAATTCCAGCATTAATTTCCAACACCCAAAGAAAAATAGTTATTTTAATAATATTTTTAGTAATAGGAATGCTGCAGGTTGAAACTTTTGCTTGCCTGTTAAATATAACTAAATTATTTCGTTTTTCATATACTCTTAAATTTATCAATTTAAATTCCACTGAATAATTGTTCTCTTGAAGTAAATACCTTTGTGTATCAATGATATATAAAATCTATTATTAAAAGACAACAATAAGATTGATAGCACTCTTTGCAAGACAGTGGAAAAGGGAAAGTAGTGCGCTAATCTGACCTCAGAATATCGAATATTTAGCACTAGGCAGGAAATCTAACAATAAATCCTTTATGCACATGCCGTATTACCAATATTTATAAACTCTACACAAAAGGAATTAAATACATAATGCATTTTTCTTAACAAAGGATTTCGTAATCTGTGTTTATTTACTTACAAAGCACCCGGAACATTTTCCCAGGGTCTTTCTGCCCCGAGTATATCTGTTGTAGAAGGACTGCCATCACCTTCCAGAGCGTTTGACAAACCTTCATTGGAACTCTCCGCATCTCTGTCAGCCTTCAAGGTGAGCACCTCAAGTTGGTCTTCTAAAAAGCAAGGACAGAAAGCCCTTGAAGACAATTGGACACGTTATTTCCACACTATTTTTAATTTTATGCAATACTCAAAATTACTAGAGATGAATTAGCACTGGAAATATTTTACAGATTGTGTAGCCACAGCACAACACCTTTGCTTATGTTGGTATGGCAATAAAAAATGTGAATCAGCAGTACTAAAAAGATGTTTCTAGCTGGGAGAATGTTTAAAGTAATCAAGTGTTTCTCTTCCTACATAAAACAAGTGCTGCATTGAAGATTATTTAATGATTATATGCTTTCATGCTGTAGAAAATCTAATTAAATTTTCTGTAGAAATGTAATGAATTCACCAAACAAATATTATTTATTAATCCTGCAAAAACTTAAGTTAGTTTTCTTATTTGTATGGGTTCTTCTAACAGCTTTTTTTTAAGACATTTGGGAAAAGAAACACAAACGTATACATGAGTATCACATATACAATCACACAAAACTCACATTTTAGAGTAAGTTGAGACAAGCACTAATCACGACAGAGACATTCTCATCTATTTTTATACCCACCCTTTTCACAATTGATAGAAAAATTCTGTTTGGGAAAAAAAACGATATATGCATGCATCTGAAGTCCATCATGCATACATATTGAAAAGGTGTTTGCAGACATCTGTGTTATCTGGCATTTTGTGACTTTGAATTCACAACATTTTAACTTAGCTTTTGCACCTAACCTCTTGGAAGAAGGAAGAGATCAATATTTGTGCTTTGCATAATGAAGAAAAAGAATAGACATCATATCATTTAATGTAAAGCTTGAAATTCTATTCGAATATTTGTAGAATTACTGTTGTTATCTTGCTGTAAGATATGCCACTGTAATAAATATTCTCTGCTGTAAAAGGAATGCTTAAATACTCACTAATATATGAAAATTTACAGTATAAAAGCCGTGCAGCTTGGTCATCTACTAATAAATGCTTTGAATCACTTGTCAAAGATGGAAGTAAATAAATCTGCTGTACAATGCAGACTAACATAACGAGAGCTTTTGTTTGAAAATGAAATTCATTAGCTCACCCTCAAAATTCAGAAACAATTGTGAACTCTAGTTACCTCCGAATGACTGTTTGGTGTGCTTTGAAAAGGAGGTACCAGATTGGAGGAGTGCATCTGGGCTGTCACACTTGCAACTTTCTGCTACTTCATTATCACCTGTCAGATCCAGGCAACCACTTTTTTTAAGAAAATCAGCACCATCCTCATCTACAGAGCACTGGTTTTTCAGCATCTCAGAAATCTGCGAAGAGGAAGCTTTGCTTTGGGTGTTAAAATTGCGTCCATCACTTTCTTTAGTCGCAGCAGAGAAAAGGTTATGACTCTTCAGCCAGACTGGGTAGTGAGAACTGGGAATACTGCTTATCCCTGATACACTTAAGTCGGACTTCTGACTGGTAAGCCACCTTGGGTAATTCTTAGCAGGAAGAGTGGCAGAGTTCTCAACAGATAAGGGTCTGGAACTTCCTTTTGAGGAGATAGAGTACTTGTTAGGTGTAAACACATCATATTTCCTTTTATTGAAGGGTTTGTGTACATTCTGATTAGCATCAGCTTTGCTGTTCTCCTGAAGACAGGAACCCCTCTCAGTATCGAGTGACACGGTGTGGGAAGGGCAGACAGATTTTTTAAGTGGCCATCTGCTCCACTCACTATTTTGTCTTGATTTAAAAGGCCTGCTCGGGACGCAGGGCAGCAATCCATCTGCTGGAAAAGCTAACAGATCATCTGTCGCAAGACTAATCGAGTCTGGGTCACATTCCATCTCCCCTCTACAGGGTGAAGCAAGAGAACTTAATCCGACGTGCTCATTACAGTCATCCAACGCTGAAAAACAAAGACAGTTTACATGAATCGCATAACTTCAAGCATACCAGAATGACACACTTGTAAGATCTAACGTGGAGTAATAAATTAAAGCTGGGTGTATTATTAACCAAGGGGTACTGAATTCTAGTTCTTGCAGGAATCAGGATCTTGATAAAAAAACCCAGCAGTTAAAAGTTACGTCACCTTTTGGAATACACATTTACAGTCTGGAATATTTTCTGAATGCAATATTTGCACCACAGAGAATGACAAATATTGCTAGCCATGATCAAGCATCATTTATTATACCACGAAGACTTGCAGGCAGTCATACAGGGAATACTCCACCAAAACAGCTGACATGAGACAAGGAATTGCAAAACCATCGGCAGTGGAGGGAAACAAACAAAAAAAACAACCAGAAAACATCAAAACTTGTTAAAAGACATACTTGCAGAAAACACACAGTGTTTTCCTTTGACGTGATGCTTTGGAAACTCCGCTGGTTTGGGAGTACTTTGACACAGGCAGATCTTCCCAGTGGTTATTTCTGAAGACGTGAGACTTAGATCAAAATCTTCGATATAAGCTTGCAGCGCCTCAGATGCAGAGCTGTAAAGCTTGTCCTTGTATTGAATCAAACTGCAGGAGCACGAATTGCTGCTGCCAATGCTGGTTAGAAGAACAGATACTGTTGAATCAGGAGAGGAGATGCTGCTTTTTTTATTAAGCTGGTTGTGTTTTTCATCCAGATTTCTGTTTGGATCTTCACTCATTTTTTAAGGTATCTAAATGGAAAAAGAAAGCCCAAGTCATCACCTGCACTGAAATAACTTAAATACAGTTTAATATAAATACAGTTTGTTCTCAAACTGTAATGCATCTATGATTTTCTTTTTTTAGTTATGTAAAATGTCAGTAATCTGGAGGAAAAGAATATTTAGCTATTCGACTTCCTGCTTTTCAAGTTAGTCATACATAGGCGTCACGCCTAGAAAAGTAAAAGAGAGAAAATAAAGCCTCAGGGAGAAAAAAAATATATATATTTTATATATATATATATATATATATATATATATATAAAATATATATCTCAATAGGGGAAACTTCTTGTATACCGAAGCTTTAGCACAGCACAGAGCTGAGAGGATGGCAAAGAAATCCAGCTCCTCACTAGCTCCCAAGGATCCTCAGCTTTTCCAATAACTGTGCTTCATGTTGCTGACATTCAGCAAAGAAATGCAGGAATATCGTTATCTTTTATTTCAGAGCCTGCACAATGGGGGTTCTCATAGAAAATGACAGAAGTAGCTTAGTATAAAGAAAAAAAAAATATTGAATGTAACTGAAGTAGAAACGTATTACTCCTGTAGGTTCTTTTATATGGCCAGATGTGTACACACATCAGTATTATTTTACAGGCCACAACAGGAACTGACAGGGCATCAGAGCACTTCAGATTTATCCAATTTACACAATTTGGCCAACGCTTTCCAAGCTGACTTCGTAACCCCCCAAACCATGGACTGGAGTGCAGACTGGTTCCAAACCCTGCAAATAAGACTGAAACCTCCTTGTAATTATAAATCCTGCAAGCAAAAGCCCATTTGAGAAGCACGTTAGTGTGTTAGAAAGAAGCAGACGCTGCGACGAGGCACAGGAATTAGTAACTTTATTACGCAGAGCACCACACGCAGACGCGGATCACCACGATTTACACGGAAAGGAGGAGCGGGGCCCTACAGCAGGGCTGGTAGAAGCCTCCTGGGTCCCTTTGACCCCAAAGTACCGCCGGTGCCCCCCGCCTAGCCCGGGACAAGCAGCCGGGACGAGCCGAGCCCTTCACACCCCGCGCTGCCCCCAGAGCCCCCTCAGCACTCCCCCCAGCCCGCACCCCCACACAAAATGGCGGCGGACACGCGCGGCCTCATGGGAGTTGTAGTCCGAGGCGGGCTGGCGGCGCAGCGGGGCGGGGCGAGCTGGGACTACAACTCCCGGCATGCCCCGGGGCGGGGCTGAGCGCGGCCGTGAAGCGGGTGAGCAGAGCCTGAGGGGGACGGGAGTGAGGAGGGAAGGAGGAGAGGTTGTGGGAGCTGTGAGGCGTCCTGGCGGCTCCGGATCCCCGTGTGGTGAGCCCTAGGAGGAGGGGGACACCCAATTTACACCCATTTTGGGGTTTGGTGGCAGTGAGGTGCAAGCTGGGCGCTGGAATTGATGAGAAACTCCCACCCCAAGCCCTGGTCATCAGGCGTCCGGGCTGGGGAACGGTCGTGTAATGTTGTTTTAATAAATTCCTGGCTTTGTTTCTGAATTGGAACATGACGACCAAGAAGACGTGATAGAAATGCTCAAGGTTTATTAAAGCCTTTGGAAAAAATAGAGAAGTGAGCTCTGTGCCTTCCTGCCCTTCAGGGGATGCTCCTATTGCATGCCAACAAATTGCTTTTACGTTTTTACAGCTAAATGGACTATAAGAAAATCACGGATGAAATCTCAGAAAAAATCTTATCGTACAGCCAGGATACTTCAGGATGGAGGGTGATAAAAGTTTCGGTAAGTGAATACCAGTTAATACTTCTAATGAAGTTATCCGTATTAAATACGTTTTGTTGCAGAAAGCGTTTAAAACATTGTTTTGCTTTAAAACCTAGCGACTGGTGAAAGGTAGCGCACTAACTTCTTATTTTCTTTTTCTCATTTTGAGAAAAATGTTACAGTTTCTTCCAAGCCTTCCAAAGAGTATGCGGGAAATATGTAAGTATTTGTGTTTTGTTTGTCGTTGTAACGAACGCCAACATCTGTCCTGAGCAGTGACACCCAAGATCTAAATGGAAAAAGTAATCGTGTGCTGTCCCTCAGGGATGTGTTTGGTCTTGTTAACTGCAGAGATTTTGCAATGTAGTTGCCCAGAGTCAGCAGTAGTTCTGGAATAGGAGAGATGCATTTCCCAAACAATTATAAATGTGCTATGAAAATTAAATATTCTATGTAAGTTATTAATACAGAGTAAGTAGGTACCTTTTAGCCTGAAGTTGGAAGCTGTTGCTGGTGGAATATCCTGTTTGTGCCATTACAGCTATCAACAGGAGTTCCCTTTTCACATCTTCACACTTGCGAAATGACCGATACTTACACATGTAAACACACTCAAGCTCTCACTCTACTTTACCTGTGCCTTTTTCTTCCTGGCACCTGAAACTGAGTTTGCTGTAGTGGGAAGAAGGGGATCTTTTAGTCTCTGAAGCTGCAGCAGCATCTGTCCGCTCTTCTTTTGAGCTGTGAACTCTGTGCTGTTGTTGAGCTGGATTTTGCCCAGAGGGTGGAATTAGGGGAGGTAGAGTAGTAACCTGATCATACAACTTGCTGACGCTGACTGTTCTTTTTTACATTCATCCTTTCTGCTTCCTTACCCCTCTCCAAGCTCTGCAGTCCTTCTCATTTATGCTGGCTGTGGCACGCAACTGGTGGCTGAGACAGATCACTGAAACAGGGAGGAAAGAAATCTCACTGAAGAGAAGCATGCGAAAGGGGACTAAAAGGACACTTACGGTGTGTCCTTAGCTTTTTTTTTTTTAATGCCTAATGGGTATTAAATTATATTAAATGTCAGTCTAGACAAAGAAGCAGTAGAGACAATACGCATCTGATTATTTAAATTTGTAAATTCTCAGTAAGATGAGATGTTTCTGATGAGTGGCACTCTAAATCCAAAAATCGTGCTTGGTTTTCTGATTCCTTCTGAAGCACGGAAGGTATTCACTAGAGAATGCGACGCTGTATTAATGATATTACAAAAGAATTCCATTATAGTATTATAATGGAAAGTAATATGCCATTAGAATACGTTCAGAGTATTATTATCTTAATAAGAATTTGAATAGCGCGGATGTGGCATTGTTCTCGTGTTTCAGATCTTATTCCAGTGCAGGTGGGTGTGAAGGACTGAGAATATGGTAGCTTGGGAACTCATAAGGATGCGCCTGACTTGTGTCTTTTGGGTGAAAAAGGCATCCTGCAGTCCCCATCAGGCACATAGGCAGTCAGGAGAAGCAAATATCTTTGTCATGTTAATGAGCTGCATCGATCCCTGGCATCTTTTAGGAAGGAGAAGGAATATCAGCTGTTTCTAGAAGCAAAAATACAGCTGTTCCCCTTTCCAGTGTGACATTCCACACTTATTAACCACGTATCACAAATGCCAGTTCCTTTTCAAAGTGGCAGGAGTAGGAAGAGTTTGCTTTACTTGCTAAGAGAAGGCAGCATCAAAGCTGGTAGAGAAAACACAGATTCTTGCTTCACGTGGGTGAAATATTTCCAGCAGAGTTCAGGGTAGCATGGGGTCTCTCTTGATGTTCTGTCTCCTAAGCAAACTTTGTGGTTGTTTGGTTAACAACTACAGAGTTTAGGACAGAAAACTTTACAGGATGCAGGTGAGAGTTGCTTAGGATGCTGGTAAACATAAATCCATGGCAGCTACAGAAATAAAGGGTGTATTCAAATATTAATACCATTTTAACTGGCCCTGCCATGGTTTACATTCCCTGTTTTTGAGCAGACATTAAAATGTTTTCCACCACCCTCAGACCTGTTGTAGGTAGCAGAGAGGCAAGTTCCTGCAGCAGTCCCTCACACCCACGCTGCCACTTCACCAAGTGGTGATGAAATAGCTGTTTGCTCTTTTTCTCTTCCAGTCCTGTATTGTCAGGGGCTGCAAATCTGATACCGAGTTTCTTAACCTCTTTGTGAGCAGAATCCTTTCAGCTCGTTTGTGCAGCATCCTTAACCTTTGTGTTCGATTGCTGTAAGTGATTAGTGCAGTGATTCAGTTTCCCAGAAACCAGGTGTGTGAACTGCCCGTGCTAGTGAGCGTTTCCCAGCATGAGAGGAGTTTCCTATTTCCTTGTAAGAGGCCGCTCTTCCCTGCTCTGAACTTTCCCTTGGATTTCCCAGAGTATTAGGAACAAAAGCTGGAGAAACACCAGCGTACTGGTTCATAAGTAGTGAGATTTGCAGTATCAAAAAGGTTTGAAAGTATTTACGTAGAAAAATATAAATTAAGAGATAAATTACATACATCTAAATTAACACATTTTTATCTAATAGCTGACAATAAATGATTCATTTAAGATGTGTGACATTAAGAATGTGATGGTCTCAAAAATCAGCCACGAAATCATAATTTTTATTACTGCTTGCATTTTAAGCCATCAAGTGCAATCACGTTTGTCGTCTTTCCCCTCATTATAGGCTGGTGTTCCCACCTTCTAGCTGTTTCTTACTGTGTAACTTATTTTCTTAATAAATGTGAATTTAAAAATCTGGTTTTGTTCTGTTTTTGTTTGTTTTTACAAAATGTAGATACCGTGGAGAAGGGATAATTGAGGAAGTCCCTAGTAAAATTATCCCTTTCATGTATCTTCCTGAATATCGAAACAAATGGGACAAAGCACTAAAATCTTACAGTCTGTTAGAAAGCGTTGACCAGGTAATGCAATTGTTTAAAATACGGTTTTTAACTATTTTTGCCTGAATTGTGGTGACTAAAGAGATCTCCGTTGGGATGAAGAAAGCTCTTTATCTTGGGAAGGGGTGTAAAATGGGGGTTTTAAAAGGAAGGTTACAGTTGCTTACATGCTGCTAGAGGAAGGATGAACGAAATCACACCAGGGAATCTGCAAATCAAAGCCTTAATAATATGGAAATTATCACAAGACATGTCTGGGATTTGACTGGGTGCTGTGCTCATGTGGGCACATGAGACAAGGACAGGATGAAGGCGTAAGTGATGCTGTACTAGGTATTCTAGCTCCAGATACTAAACGTGCATGTTCTGAGTTTCTCACGCAGCAATTTTACTGGCAGCACATCCTCACCTCCTCTTACTGGCCGATCCCTTTTGTGGCTGTGGTGTTAGTTCAGCATTAACCAGACAGAACTTACCCTAACACATAGGAATATGTTTTTGCCACCCTCTCATTATGCATGTAATGCTTGTCCATCACATAAAGCTTAGCTTTTTACACACTAATCCACAAAAAATTCCCTGTACTCACTTGTAGGACACTGGTATCTACCACAGCGTAACGCACAGCTATGGCATGGGCCTGATTTCCTCGCGAGATTTTGTCGACCTGCTGCATGTCAAAGCCTACCCTGGTGGCATCCTTACAACTAACTGTGAGTTCTGTGTAATTACTGCGTGCTTATTTATTTCGGAAAACCTCGTGAATTTCTTTAGGATCAGTTCTGCAGTCTAATCAGAGGATATAGACTGCTTGCATGTGGTCTGATTGATAACAGTTCCCTCTGGTTTGTTCCAAAACTGTTTCTTTAACACTGAAACTATAATTCATAGAACATCCTGAGCTGGAATAGACCCACGAGGATCATCCAAGTCCACCTTCTGACTCTGCACAGAGTTAAACCATTTAGCATATAGCTAAGGGTGTTGAGCACCTGAGCACCCTCTCAGCGAGGAACTGTTTCCTGATCTGGAAGTCCAGTCTGGATTTCCCCTGGTGCAGCTTTCAGCTGTTTCCTTGCGGTCACCGGAGAGCTCAGCACCACCCTCTCTGCTCCCCGCTCACGAGGAAGCTGTGGCTGGTGATGAGATCACCTCAGCTGCTCCTCCCAACTCCTCCTCACATGCCCTCTAGTCCTTTCACTGTCTCTGTTGCCCTCGTGCGCTAAAAAAAATAAAATAAATAAACAGTAGCACTAACAAGAAATTTAGAATTTATTTCAATATAGAAGGTCATTTTTTGTTAAATAAACTCTTCTTTATACTTTGGGGTCTTCCTGGGCTTCTACTAGGGACTTCTCAGAGTGAACTTTGCTAATTTGGTCTGTAGTTGATTGTATACATACACAAAATGTAAAATGATTAATTTCACGTGATAAACAAGGAAATCAGCTCACTGCTATTTCTGCGCTGGGTTTTTCCTTTGGGGGGGTCTTAGGACATGGCAGAAAATGCCCTTATTCACCTTAGATCTTTACCGACCTACCACTATTTTTCAAGCCATGTCACAACACTTTATTACGCAAAATTAATGGGGAGCTAAACAAAACAACCCCTCCTAACTACTGCTCTAAACAAAACCACCCCTCCCAATTACTACTGTCCATGTACGCAGCAAACAGTTTCCTCGTCTTCTTTGCGACTGCATTAACTAATGAGAGACAGCTGCTACCAAACTGACTGCTTTGTCCTGAACTAAACCACAATTCAACACTTGAGGATGTGTAATCACGTCCCGAGGATAAAAAACTGCTGGGTATGCTTGCCCAAACATCCACAGAGATTTCGGTTTATGTTGAAATATTTGATGTCCTTTAGATATCTCGCTTATAGAATAAAACGATTGAACACATCAGGGAGCATAGTGTGAGACCTTTTACTATCCCACACAGGTTGGCGTTGCTGTTTTCCAAAGTTATTTTTGAGTTTTATGATTCACATGTATAAAAATAGGTTAATTTCACCTTTTTTTTTTTTTTTTTTTTTTGTGTTTGTGGCAACTTGTAGCCATCAGCGTGGAATATTCCAGCTGCCCTCCAACTCCCTCTTGTGTCCGAGGCCGTAACAATCCCTGTGGGTATGTGTGTTCTCCCTTGCCTGAGTAAGTATTTCAGTGGCCTCTTCAGTTACTCACTTGTCCTCTCTATACCAAGCTTAAATCTGCTGAACCCAAACAGCTTATTATTATTTAGACAGTTTTATTTAGGGCAAACTTTTAGATTTTTGTGCAGATCAATCTTCTGAAACAACTGAGGGAACCTCGTTAGACTCAACAGCTGAATTTAATCTTCTAGGACCATTTGTATACCGTTCATTTTATATATGAGTAATTTCAGCAGAGATTGTGAACACTTGTAATCATTTGCACAGCTCAGTAAGTTTCAAAGCAGCAGTAACAACTGTTAACTGAAGGATTTTGCTCCTTTCATCACAGGAATCCAGAGCACTCTAAGCTAGTTGTATTTATTCAGCCAGAACTCGGAGGAATGCTTCCCTGCTCCGTGGTGGAGACAGCGTTACCTACGACCCTCGTAAACTTAATCACTGAAACAAGGGCTGGACTGAAAAGCTTTAAAGACCGTAATTAAACATAAGTGGAAAATAATATGGGCTTAAGTCACGTGTGTTTTTTTACTTCAATTCGTATTTAAAATGGAAGATGAAGTTTATTTTAATGGTGTATGTGGAAATGTGTAAAGCTCGACTTCTCTGTTAACGTAGTGAATGCTTTTGGGGAATGATGCAAGAATCTACCCCGAAGTGCCCTCAAAGCACAGGATGTAGCTTTCACTGTTATCAGGTGATGTCTTGTAATATTTTTGCACTATGTATGCGGTCACATGAGGACTCGGTGATGCAAATTATAAATGTTAAAATGCAGTAGTCAAATATTTTGCTATGGCTTTAAAACACTTTGATAAGTTCTTACCTCAATTATGCACTCCTGACTGAAACAAGAGAAGATCTTGTGTACTAGAGACTTTAAACATGTTTATTAAGTGTGTGAGTGTAATTAGAAACCGTATCACTGGTTTGCAAAATTAAATATTTGAAGGAAAAACTGGTGAATATGATTATACAGCATCTCATTAAAAGCTGCTCTTTATACTCACTCAGATTGTCTGTCGTCTTCTGAATCCTGAGCTCCAAAACCCACCGTGAGTTTTTGTGTGCTGCCTGAAGTCCGGGAATGAGCTGGTTTCTTTGGAAGCAGCATTTCCCATTGCTCCTGTAGATTTTCCAGTACTTCTAGATAAGCTTAAATGGCAGGAAAGGGTGGCAGCTAGGACAAGAGCAATTTCTTTTACACATCACAGAAGCAGCGGTGCAAATTAAAAGAAGAGAGCGAACGCGGCTTTCATCTTCACTGCCTGGTCTCCTCCTGAGTTGTTAGAAAAAAATTAATAGCGTGCATAATATAAATCACTGAGAAATTAAATTCAAAATTTCTTCCTCTGGTCAGCGTGTTAAGGTATTGATAGTGAATATTAAAATAAGTTAGCTTAAAAGTAATTTTTGAGGACAATTTGAGATTCATCGTATAAATGATCAGAGAAGAAAAATAAGACTAATTACTGCTTAAGCAGTCAGCAGCAGGTTTTATGTCAAAGTACATTTTTAATCTTCACAGTAACTAACCTAAAGTGCCTTCCAGTGCTGAATTTTACAGCGTTACTGTTATGAAAAATGTTTCACCGTGGTTTAAAATACCTCAGCAAACTGTTAGACTGTGAGGAACTCAATGCTGTGTTCTTTCTTCCTCTATTTGTTTTAGCCCTTTCTGGGGGTTTCTCTATACAGGTTTTGGATGCAGGTTCTCGATTCTTCCATTCGGCTAGGAGTTCTTCCTGCACATCTGTGGGTAGTTCATAAAAAGTCTTCGGATCGACACTAGGAGGAAGTACAATTCCCACTTTCCTGCTGTCGTTTTTATCCTCGGAAGTTATTTCAGAATCCTGCTCAACTTTACCCAAGGCAGGGACACGTGGAGCAGTTTGGCTGGCACCAGCTTCAACTGATAAATCCCAGAAGCTGCGAGAGTCAGGAGGGTTTTCTTCCATGCCTGTTAACACACTTTTAGGATACTCAGCAGAAAAACTGGTGCTGGAGCTGCGTGTCCAAGCCGATGCTGATTCATGAGCTGGTGTGAGGTGTGCACTGTACCCTGCAGAGTTCTCATCACCCTTAGAATTTGGGGAAAAGCTCTGTACCTCCTCTGCAAAACATACTGGTGGCTGACCCAAAACATCCTCAGCAGAGATCACTTCTCCTGCTTTTTCAGACATGATTTCCTTTTTGATATCCTCTGGAAGTTCCCTGAAGACTGCCTGGTCAATACCACCAGGAGACAAATGACAGGGGAAGGCAGGAATTCTTGCTTTCTTTGTATCGCTTTCCTTTTCCTCTGAAGGTCTCTTCGTTTTTGTAGTGCTGGTTCTGCTCCAGTTCTGGTTCCAAGAAGCACTTCCTTCACCTTGTGAGCCATCTTCCATCTCCTGTGGCATAAGACGTGCATTAAACCACAAGCCTGCTAATCACTGAGCACTGTGTTACTAACAGCAACTTCTTCAAATTATTCCTTAATAGACACTGCTTCTTTCCTCCCGATCAGTAATGCTTTTATTTTTTAAATCTTATTTTCAAACACAGATCTAAACAGGGAATCCTTTTCTTCCTTTAAAGGAGCAACTACCCTGAAGCTGTATTTTATTGCTTTATTCCTGAGCAGTCAAGAAACATGCGAGTTACCGATATGCAAAATCAAGATGTCAAGACAGAATCAGTGCACGATGTCATTTTGAAGTTACTGTTTCTGTTATGTGTGGAAAACATCTCCTGGAATTACTTAGCAGTGCTTCCACAGAGTCTGCACAGCCTAGAATGTGATGCTAGTGGCCAACACAGAATTGCATCTTTGTTTAATTTCTAGTCTGAACAGGGAGACTTAAGGATGCAAGTTAAATAATCACTGTGAAAGTATCTTGTAATAAGAGCAACAAGGTAAGTGATAAGCAACTTCAAGGAGATTTTAATTTAAGGTAAAAGTTACAAGTTCTATCCCTGGCTTTATCTTTAAATCAAGCTGAGATTATTTCCACCTCTTACTGAAATTAAAAGCAAAAGTCAGGAATTATTTTCAGAAGATGTACGTCTGGATTTTTCCCTTAGTGAATTCTGTTCTCTTCAAGTCCAGAGGGCTGATAACCTACCTGGCTGTTCCACTCAAAACAGATAGCATGAAATTTGTTTTAAGCAATCTAATAAAGAAAGCAACCAAGTAGCACCTGCTCTGAAGATTCCAAAGAAATCTTCATTTTATGAATAAAAATCTATAATCCAAAAACTTCCAAACATTTAAAGTTTAAATCTATAATAATAAAGACAGAAGTATCTCAGAACTTCCTTATCTGCAAAGATAATTTTCAGCATCTTTCAGCTTACCTGGACACTTTTACCAGAGCCTGATGTTGGTGTTGGCATCTGCTTGAGATAAAAACCTATTGATCCTTTCTTGCTGCTAGGAACATCTTTGAGATTAGAGAAGCAAACGTTCAAGAGGGTAAGATGAAATGGTAAGTTCACATTTACCATCTTTCGAAAGAGTTTCAGGAGTATATCAATCAGTGGAGATATAATGTTGCTGCTTTCTGAAACAAACAAACAGTAATTGAAGGAAAAAGTTATGTGTACAATCAAAAGTATGTGACTGAGGATTGATTTAAATAGCAAAGTACAAGGCAATGTGTGAGGCACTTCTAACTTTATATTGTGAACTTTCAACATTTTGCATGTACAGAACCACAGACAGCAACGACAACCTAAAAAGTTTTAAATACACTGCTATTCCTAGTATATAACTCCATAAATCCACTAAGAAAACCTTTTTTTATCTCAAAAGATGAATTCCTGAAGTGTCAGGCTCTAAACACTACTATAGGCTTCCAAAATTAATCATCAGTATGGTCATTAAGATGTTTGTTCTGCCCTCTCAGGTATGCCTTGAACTGAAAATTATTTTCATTTAGTATCTTTTGACAACATGCAGTGCTCAGAGAAGCTAAGGACCAATTTTGTGCTGCTCCCGTTTTCAAAAATGCTAAGTGTGACCATTTGCAAAAATCCTACGCGTACCTTTTCCAAATTTCTGAACGAGATGAGGTGGAAGAGCGCACTGACGGCTTTCCCGATTGAACCACCTATCGGTCGCAGAGAACTGGCGGATAGTCAACCTCACGGTGTGCGGCTGTCTTCCGTCTTTGGATACCCTGTGGAACACGAACATGTGCAGAGTGATAAAGGTTACTACAAGTATTTTTCAGGGAGTCTCTAGAAACTGTTGTACCACATAGTTTAGGTTAAAAAGTCACTAAATTAAGCACTACGGCTCTCCCAACTCCCGATTTTCCTCCGCTGATTTTATGGGGAACTTCAGTCCTACCTGCTTCTCTTGATGACTCCTAATTTAGGATTCCCAAACCATGTGACTACTGTCTCTACGAGTCTTTAAAAGACTCAAAAGATGTGAAAATTAAATGGGTTAGTCTGCAACACTGCCACATTTCAGCATTTAATCCATTTAGCATAGTGTTTGGTTATACACTACGTAATCCTCAGCTTCTAGTTTTTAGCTTTTCAAGAAAACTTCCCCAATTCAGAGCAAAAAAAAAATAATAAAAAAAAAATTAGCTAACTTTTGGAAGAAAGAGAAGAAACAAAGTATGACGTACTCATTTCCCCTTCCAAAAGCAAAAGCTATGGAGGTTTTTTCCCTACTAAATAAATAAATAAAAAGATAACACGATAGGACATAGTAATCAAAAATCTGAAGAGAGAGATTGTTCTGAGAAACACCTAAGATGCAGAGAAGATTCCCTGTCCAGAATGTTAATGTAACTAAATTGGCTGTGTCTGTTGTGAGACTTGCATAGCTGTAGGGAAAAAAAAAGCCTTTATGACTTGTAGATTATTTTAAGGCTTAGAGAAGCCTGCAGAGAGCAGGAAAAATATTTCTCAAGAATAAATATCAAGAACAAATGCGGGACATGAAGGGCTTTAAAAGTCAGAAGAAACTGAAACATAGCAGAAGAGAAACAATCCAGTGTTGTGAGGCTATTTATCCTTACTAACTGGTTTTAAACAGAGCCACAGGATAGAAAGGGAGGATAGGAAAGTGACAGTAGTTAAGAAATGAGTAATGGAATCCACCTGCTATGCTGTTTTTACCTTTTCAAGTATTTTGGGTTTGGATGTTGCCTGGATTTGTGAGGCAAGGTGGAAGAAGTGAAACTATTCTTTCAGCATAGAGAAGAAAAATCTGTGGGGTAGGAGACAAACGTAAAAAGTGATAACCAAGGGTCTGAAAGTAGAGACAGCCACTCACCTACGGAAAATGAAAGAAAAACCAGGGATCTTCACAGGAAATGAGAGATATTAGTGAAGATGCAGTCAGAACTCCAAGGCACGACCACAGCAACAGAGAACGATCAGCAAGTGGAATTCATGAATTAAGAAAAAAAAGAAGAGAGAATTTGGAAAGGCGAGTGCTGTTCCTAGAGCTGCATTTTGCTCGGAGGAGAAACGTTGAGTGTGAGACAAACCTAACGCCTGCTCCAAGTCCCTTCAGGTCACAAATTCAGTCATCAGAAAGAGCTACTGAAGGCAGTCACCTGTCTAAGAGGCTCCGAAGCAGTTCTTCCATTTTCTCTTTCACTTCCGCTTCTGAGGAACATTTTTTAAAGGAATCTTCATCGCTAAAGGACTGAAAAAAAAACAAAAAACACATTAATCCCTTCAATTTTATATTCATTTCAAAATTCTGAAGGGGAAATAAAAACCACCATAGTACTTTATTATGAGTGATGCTAGGGAATGCATACGAAAATGCAGGAATTGTTAAATAAAGTTAGTAAAATAATTGGAATCATTTCAGTTAGTCCAGCTGAGCTGTATAAAACCTCAAAGCCATTTTTTTTTTGCTCTCTGCTAAGTATCTCAGAACAATTCTTGTACCTGAGGGCGGCCTGATGGAGTCACGGGGGAGTCGTCTTCTCCATAACTGAGTTTTTGGATGCGCTGAGCAACGGAAGCCCCTAGTTCCTTCTCTAACACGGGGGATGGAAACGCTTGGAGATCACACACACTCCTCACACCCAGCGTTTCGAGACGTTTGGCAGTTTTGTAGCCAATGCCTAAGTAAAAATGCATATTAAAAATATATAGAAAGAATGAAAATCAAAAAATATACACACGTATACACACGCTATCACGTTTCTGTGAATGTTTGTACATACATAATAAAAATATTGCCCACCCACGCAGAAATCAGTGCTGACAGTTATTTTCATTAATGCAATGAAGGCTTCTCAGCAACATTTTTGGTGAGAAGCTCTGGACGCCCGTCCCTGGAAGTGTTCAAAGCCAGGCTGGATGGGGCTTGGAGCAATCTTTAAGGTCCCTTCCAAGCCCAACCATTCTATGATTCCATGAGTTCCCATTCCAATCGGAGAATCTGTCATTAGAAAAGCCACGCTGGGACAAAACAAAGGTCCTGCTGTGTCTGTAGCCTGCAACAACGCTTCCTGGCCAACAACAGTGTAGAATAATCAGGCAAAGGACTTCCCCAGAATACTTGATCGAGCTCCAACAGACTGGTTAAATAACTCTCAATAGGTTTCCAGACAGAAAATTAAGAATAAATGAAGAAACACAACCAAAGAACCTTTTCCATATAAAGCCTAGTATCAATAACCAAAGAGAACCAAAAGAAAAGAAAACCAAAGTCGTTTTGTTCCTTCTGCTTAATAAAACAGATTAAAAAAAAAGCAAAAAAGCACCACTTACAGGAACTAGATTTAAAATTATTCCAGTTATAATCTTTGGAGTACTTTTTTTTTTATTATTATTTTAAGGGCTGTCACCATGCTTGCCATCTATGCTTATAGCACCGCACTTACCAGGCACTTTTTGGATGTGATCAAGGCTGCGCATCAGATCTTGACAGCTTTCAGGCAGCAGAAGTGTTTGTTGGTTTGGTTTAAAGGTCCCAGATACCAGCTTAGAGAGCAACTTGTTACAGGCCACTCCTGCACAGCCTGTGAGGCCGAGTCGAGCGTGCATGGCTTCCCTGAACTCCTCTGCGATCTGAGATCCGATAACCAGCCTTACGTGCGTTGTATCACGCAAATCAATAGCTGCAAAGAGCAAGCAAGCAGTGTTCAGCACCTAAACGGTCCCTTAGCTGGTTCTCTAATTAAATTTGGGCATTTTTTACATTCTGTTACATGTGGTATCATTATGACTTCAGCATCCAAGTTTAACCACGCTCCTTCTCCCCAGAGTCCCAGCAAAACACACTGCCACTGTCTGAACCAGGAGCATACTGTCAAGGATACCAAATGTTTAGGCAGCATTTAAAGTATTAAATATAATATATTAATAGGCATCAAGGTCTTAAGCGTTGCAGATTCTTGCATCAACGTAATGAAATGAGAGATTTCAGAGTCTTTGATTTAGAGGGCTGCCCTGCCTTTGGTAAGGCTATCTTCAAGAATAAGAAAATAATAATTAAAAAAAAAAAAAAAAGGAAAATCAGTTCTCTATAATTAGCCACAGAGATTTATTTTATGTACAGTCTAATAGGAACAGCCATTCACACTTGTGATATGTGAACTCTCAAATACAAAGCACAGAGCAACACAGTTTTCCATCTGTTCAGCATTGGACAATACTTAGAAGATAGATACTTTTCCTAAATGTCCCAAATATTGTATTTTTCAGGATGAAGAACATTATACTCACCTTGGTTGTTGTACACGTGGCCAGACACACACACTCTGGAACATCCACTTTGTTGTAGCTGGTTTAGCCTTTTTTCTACAATCTCTGAGATATCTACAAAGTTTTCGTCAAACCCGAGCCTTTCCACTAGAGGACAAAATTCTTCCAACAATCCTAGGAGGAAGAGATACCCAAATATAACATACACACAACAAATAACCTGGGGTTTCGCAGCAGAGTTCCCATGAATTCCAACAGGATGCTTTCAAGAACAGAGATCCTATTCTCTTCTGGATGATAAGACACTGAATATACGTTTATTTTATTTATATATTTACTGAATAAATGAAGAGCATGTAAAGAAAAATATTTCTCTGTCCCACAACACTCCGTCATTTGCTTTTCTTCTCAAACTTCTTTCCTCATTTCTTTACAAAATGATAGCTCTTAACCTCTGCAGTGCCTTTTCCAAAGGAAACCTGCCTCTTAGTCAGCCTGGCTTTCACATTTATCACTATTTCACCCATTACAGCTGCTAGTAATAAAAAGCAGTAATAAGTGACAACACAGACATACCATATAATTAAGAGATACTAAAGAAGTTTACCCACTCGAAGGCTTCAGGGTTCTGTTCTCCATCATTTTACACTTAGAAATATGTTAATGAAATCAGTATTTAAGGAAGAAAAAACGTTCCTCAAGAACTACATGGCTAATAAACCTAATACAGCATACAGATCCCATAAAACATCGGAACGATATAATGCCTGACCCAGACTGCAACCAAGTTTAGTATCTTATTTTATTAAATATTGACATTGATGACCATAATTATCACCATAGTAGGAGGCTCAAGAACTTTTAGAGCAGCATACAGCAGTAATATTGCATACGTGTGAATGTGCACACAGAATTTAACTGGATTTTTTTGTCCTGTACTGAAAAATTGTTAATTTTGTACCTGTAACCTTGTATGACATTTCCCTGTATGGAGTTAGATCTTCTCCGTTAACCAGTACCAGCTGAGGACACTTCTCTTTAGCATCTTTCACAGACATCAGCTTCTTAACTCCGAGTTTTCTGGCTTCATAGTTTGAGGTTACTACTATGGATTTCTGCTGCACACCTAAAAATAAGGGTTTAAAGTTTTTAAAAGTCTGTGTTTCTTGGTACTTCACAGAAGGCCAGAGTGCTTTCATGCCACTGCGAAGACTCCAAAGCATAAAATTTGATCAGAACATGACACTGTAGAACAAATAATCCCCAAAGTCTTAACTTCACAAGACTACAAGAAAGACAGATTTGTTGGTTTAGATTAGCAGCTGGAAGAACATTTTAAAACCTCACGTTTTGCTCTTACCTTTGACCCTTTTCAGGCAGTTTTACCCATGAAAGTGACCTTTATGTGTTAGTTAATTTCAGATGTACATCCTCCACAGATTGCAGCCATTGCTGACTGCCTTGCATTCAGGCTCAGCTTCGGGATGGAATAAAGCGTGCTTTGAGCATGACTGTGTCAAACGGCTCGCCCGTGGAGCTCTGCCCTCTCCGTGCCCACATGCCTTACGAACCAGCCTCAATCCCCAGAACTGTTGGGACGTGTTGGCGAGTGCCCACGCTTGTGCTTTGGAGGATTTATGAATCCTGTAGTCACCCAGCTGCGCGGAGCCGAGCCTGCACCTTGCTCACTGCGGATGTGGTTACAGCTGCTGGGTGACTGCCTGCGTGTCACCGTGCAGCCCTACCTCCTCGGTTTCTCCGGCCTGAACCAGACATTCCCCAGATTAATCAGCAGCAAAGCAACTCCTACCTAGAGGCTTGTCTCTTAGCTCGGGATTACGGACCATTTCTACTTGGGCATAAAAGCAGTCCAAGTCCACGTGCACAATTACTCTGCCCGCCGCGTTTCTGGCTGGCACCGACTTGCTGTGGCCTGCTGCAAGGAAAGCAAACAAACAGATTAAACATTACTAGCCGCCTTCAACGCAATGAAAGGTTCATTTTTAAGTCAGTTTATACTACCAAACATATTACGAGAATATAAAACCGATGAGATTTATATTCATTTTAGCACCATGTTAATTCTAGGATCAGTAAGGAGAGTAAGTCACCCACAGCGGCTCAGCTTACTGCTTGGCATCTTCCTGTTTTCAGGTGGCCACTTGGATTTCTTTTTCACTGGGCCATATCAGAATATTGTTTAGGTGCTGCAGTACCTGTTCTTGGTGGAATATTGACGTTTTTTTGGTATATTTCTGTCAAGTCTTCTGGTTTTAACTCAGCTCTAACAGAAGCACAGCAGCAACGACCTCCACCTCTTGCGGAGTCAACCCTTCACCGGTTTCACACCACTTCAGGTTAAACATGGAGTGAACCTTTGCCGATTTCACACCATTTCAGCTCAAATTTGAGGCAAACTGAGTTGTTCCTGAGAAACTTGTGGGACTGGGACACTGAAACCTCGCCGGGGGAAGGCGGCAGATCTCTACCTGACAGGCAGCAAGCCCAGAGCTGCCGGGTTAATGGGTCCGTCAGTCGGCCCATCAACCCATTAATCAATCAGATAGTCAATTAATGAATCAGGTAGTCAATTAATCAATCAGTCAGCCATTTAGTCAACCAATTAATCAATTAATCAGTCAATAGCCGCGGAGGCCACGCTAGCGCCTCACGCCGCCTCACAGCAGCCCCCCCACCCCCCGCCCCGAGCCCGCGCTCACTCGGGGCGGGCGGAGCGGCCTCAGGGCCCGGCTGCGGCCACCACCACCCTTCCTCCTCCTCCTCTTCCTCCTCCTCCTCCTCTTCCTCCTCATCCTGCCCGCCCCGGGGCTGCGCCATGGCCCGGCGGCTCCACGCAGGCCCTAGCACGGGGCTCAACGGCGCGCTGGGGAGCCGCTGCGGGCCGAAACGCAGCCCTAAGAGCGCCGACAGCGGCTCGGGCACGGCTCCCGGCTCTCTCCCGGCTGTGCCCGAGTGAGGGCGGCTCCGGGAGCGGGGCTCCGAGGCCGCGCCCCGCCCGCGGGGCCGCTCCCACCGCCCGCGGGGCCTCGGCCGCGGAAGCGGGCGCCGGGCGAGCGCCCCGCCGGCTGCGCGCGCAGCGACCGCGCTCCTGGCGCCCAGCAGCCGCCGCCGCCATCGCCAGGGGGGTCCCCGGTGCCTGCCCGGTTCCCCCCCGGTTCCCCTTCCCCCCTCCCCGTTGCCGGTTCGTCGCCCGGCTTCGAGCTCCCAGCAGCGCCCGCCCAGCCCCGTCCCCTCTCGGCCGGGGCCGGGGCCGCGGCGCCGGTGCATGGAGCGGCAGGGCAGGATGGACTGCCCCGCGCTGCCCCCCGGCTGGAAGAAGGAGGAGGTGATCCGCAAATCGGGCCTCAGCGCCGGCAAGAGCGATGTCTACTACTTCAGGTAGGAGCCGGGAGCGAGCGGAGCCCCCCCCCGGCCCCGCCACCTGCCGGGGAGAAGCCCCTCAGGGAGCGGGACCCGGGGGGGGGCAGCCCCTGACCGGGCTCGGAGCGGCGGGGTTCCCCTCAAAGCAGCCACCCCCGGGGGTTTTGGGGCACCTTTGTGGTTTTTTGGGGGCACCCCTGGGTGTTTTTGGGGCACCCCCGGGGGTTTTGGGGGGTTGTGGGCACCCCCCGGGCCCGCTGTCCCCTCAGTGACAGGAGCGGCCCCTCAGAGCCGGAGCTGCCTTGAGGTGAGGTGAGGCGGGGGGGAGCCTCCCTCAGCGCCTCGGGGAGCAGGAGCTGTAATTTTTAATAAAAGTTCGACACAAGCGAGGGCTGCCAGCCTCCCCGCTGCCAGCACGCCTTGTCGGAGAAGCAAGAAAAGCTCCGGCACCCTCCGTTTCTCCCCCCCTCCCTCCCGCTTTTAGAAATGTTATGGGAATAACTCCTTTTCTCCAGGCTGATAAAAGGATCGAGCCTCCAAACGTGCTCTTAGGCTGGGCTCGAGTAGGTCCAGCCCGCTGCAGAGGAAACCACCCAGTGCACAGGCCGGCCTGCTGGCCGCAGCTCCTCTATTTATAGCTTGCCCAGCATCTGACGGGCCCCACCTGAAACCTCTGGTGAAGGCTGTGCTGCTGTGCGAGCAGCCTCAGCAGCCTCCTTTTGTTGCAGCCGAGGCACTCGAGCCTTCCTCCGGCCAGCTGGAGGAGCGAGCGGGCAGCCTTGCTCCTGCCAGCGCCCCCGGGGTGGCATCGCTTGACCCGTCGCTGCGAAGCAACGCGAAATCTCTGACATCGGTGGCCCTGCGTGCAGAGGAGGGATGGCGCTTCTCCTCGACGACTCCTCAAAGCCGATTCTGCCGTCTTGCTGTGCCTCTGCCTCCTGGCCTCGCTGCCTGCCTCTCCGCATCTGCTTGGCCTGCCTTCGGGAAGCCTGGCTCGGAGGTTGAACTTGAGTCCTGCCGCGTCAGTCCCGTTTTCTGGAGGGCTCCTGGCTTCCTGCAGCCCGTTGACCTCAACTTGCTGCGTAGGGCTTCTTTTTCCAGAGCTAAACGCCAGGCTTTTCGGCTTTTCTCAGGCTAGACACTCGCTGCTAACTCTGTCACAGCACATTTAATGTAGAAAGCCCACGTAACTTCAGTTATTTCCTCAAAATGGACTGTTGGAAAAACACTTAACCCTAGCCCTGCGTCCATCCCGCTACAGCGCAGGGATGTCAGAGTTTTATACATCCCAAATTCTTGACCAAAATACGGGGAGGACGCGGTACGTCCTAGCAAGCTCCAGGTTTTAGCTCTTGCTTCGCGAAGAATGATAATGGAACCTCATTAAGTTCATTAAGGCACTAATATTAGCTGCTTAGAACTAGTTAGCTGACTAAAAACCTGAGGTTTATGGGTTTATGACTTCTTAAGGCTAGAGGAAAAAAAAAAAAAGAAGGCCCAATAAAAAGGGATTGGACGAAGCTTCATTTACGGCGATGCTCTAAATAATGGCAGTAATTAAGAACAGCTCTTGCAAGGCTAATGCATGTTGCAATCTACCTGATTTGCATTTCGAAACTGGCTTGTTTCGGGGCTGCTTTATGGTGCTTGAAGCTGCCACGCGTTCGGGAGAGGTGAATCAGTTGCTCGGCCGGACCGAAACGCTTGCAGGCGGTTCTGCTGGGACGGTTTTCGCCCCCCGTTCGCGTTCAACCTTGAGGCTGAGCGACCTCGATTATCATCAAAAAGCTCTTCCAGGAGGGGTGTGGTGGAAATACCTTACAAGCACCGCGCAAGATCAAACCGTGGCTTTTAGGGTTAGCCCCTTGTGTGATGATCCGAGCCTTCAGACTCTGCTTTTTGCTGCCGAAAATCCTGCTGAGGAGGAGCTCCTTAGCACGCTCCGGTTTAAGATGCAGGGCTGTAATCTGCTCATCACCGACTCCGGAATTCTGTCTTTTTTTTTTTTTTTTTTTTTTTCATGTGGGAAAGCGGGAGGAATAAATGCCTCCCATTTCAGGCCGCCTTCCAGCATGGTTAGCAGTGATGCAGATCTTCTGCCAAACAACCGCAAAATTGAAACTAAAAACTCACCAGGCAGCTCATAGCTCAGAGTTTGTTGATTTCGCTACAGATTACAGGTTTGGAAGAAGAAGTAGTCATTTATGTCTGGAGAAATAACTTCTGTTCAGCAGCGGGCCTACTGCTGCTCAACCAAAGCGAAACAAATAAAAAAAAATGTTTTTTATGGCTGCAGGCGGGACTGGCATAGGAAATTTATCTCTTTTTTTTTTTTTTTTTTTTTTCTGTTTATGGCTTTGAGGCAGATTTCAGCAGCGCTGTGTTTCAAACAAATGGAAATCTGTTTTGATCCAGCAAAAGCAGAGCAGGCCAAATGGGTTCAAAAGAGCTGTGTCACCCCTTTGTAAAAATAATAATAATAATAAGGGGATGTTAATAAACACGGCGATGCTGAAATACGTAGGTGGGTACAGAGCGGGCTTTGCTTGGCGTGCCTCGGAGAGGCCAATATTCCCTAAAAGCCTGGGCAGCCAGCACTTGGCACGGCCTCTTGAAGTTTAATATTCCACTTTTTTTGGCAGTCGTAGGAAGCGGTGGAAATCCACGTTGCGTTTGAAGGGCGGCGGCGTGATCTGAGCAAACGTCCAGTTGCTTCATTGTACGCAGACTGTCAGATTTCTGTGTGTGCCGGGTGAATTTCTGTGTGTTTCTCCCCAGGAGGCTCGCACGGCTGACCGAGCTGGCTTGGGGAATCCTCGCCCTGCTGACGGCGAGGCAGCAAAAACCTAATTCCGCCGGAGCTGAGCGCGAGGGGGAGCTTCTATATTTAGCCCTGCAAACTTATTTGATCTGGGCGATGCCGCATTAAAAAGCGCGGCGCTGAATGTAGGGCAAATGCAAACAGCACGCTTGCTCAGAATAAATGCTCCCGTTAGGCTTCCATCTAGTTGGAAGGAGGGAGGAAGAAGGTTCTCCTCCTGCCCATCTTGTCCGTGTGATAGCGCCCCATCAGCTATCAGCAGAGGCGAGCTGGAAGGTAATTTTGCTCCTTCATCCTCAGGACAAGGATCTTCTCTCTGAGCAGCTCACCTCTGTGTCATTTTTGACATCCTGCCCGTGCTCTCAGTGTGCCTGCAGACAGGATATTGCCTTGAAGGCTCCCCGTCAGATTTTTTCTTCCCTTTTAAATCGAGCTCACTTCGACTCTCCTCGCTTCTCCAGGTCCTAATACCGAATTGAAATCAGCACCACGATTTTTTCGAATTATTTATTCAGTGTGCCGTGAGGTAGGGGGTGCTGCTGTCCTGTTAAATACTCAGGGTTGCTTCCAGAGCCCTGCAAAAGTGGGAATTTTGAACGAGGGTTTCTCAGCTTCTGCTTTATCACCCCTTTCTTTCTGCTGGCGCTGTCTCCTTAGCGTGTGTAACCCCCTCGGGCGTTTACCTGCTGAAAGATGTTTCTTAAACCTGGCATGAAACGACTTCTTTCACAGCTCCAGCCAGTTAATATTCCGTTTTGGTGCATTTGTTCTTCGTGGGAAAAAAGCGAACGAGCTGCCCTTCTTTTTTTTTTTTTTATTATTATTATTTTTTTTTAAATTGAGATTAAAAAAGCCGAGTAGTTCGACACGGCTCTCAGTGGGTTCTAACAGGCTCTGACGTTGAACTACAAAAGCTTTTCCAGCCTAGGTGTACCCGTGGGGCAAACAGACATCCCTTTGAAGTTTTGTTTTGTGGTTTGACAGGAAGATAAACGGCGGAGAGTTTCCAGTGACAGCAGGATTACTTTAATTCGGTGCCGGTTTTCGGAGGGCAGACCTTTATCTTTAAAAGCGAGCACGACGTAACTTCCTGAGCGATGCTGCTCTCGGATGCTGAATTATGCTTATGTTATGTGTAGGTTTACTGATTTTTTTTTTTTAATTATTTTGCTGCTTCCAGAGGTAGGTAGGACACAGAACAAGTTCTAATAGCGAGGGCTAAGTCTTGGGAACGTGCTTTGCCTTCCGTGCAAGCAAAAAGTTGTTGAATTTAGCAGTTTGTTCATTTCTCAGTGCTTTTCCTGTTCCATCTTCTCCCTGCAGAGCACCCCCTTCATGGGGTGACCTTGAAGTCGCCTTCTTGTTCTTCTAACCTCTTTGGAAGCTCTGCATCTTTCCTCCATCACTGCTCATAATACTAAAAGGAGGGTCTTAGCGTGTAAAACCGAACAATACCGGTGGTTATTACCAAGCCATCGTGGTAACTGCCTTCGTTTTACGAGGGCACGATGAGTCAGGCCTCGGCGAAGCAGCTGGTCAAGTCGTGCAGGAAACGTAGGAAGGGAGTCTGAAAAACGAAGGCAAAATGTTTTGAGAACTAGAAAACCGAGCAGCCCCCTAGAAAATAACCTCTCAAAGCTCGTCGGCATTGGCTGCTGTTGGTGGTTTAGCGTGGCAATATGAAGTGTGTGTTTAAAATCAAAAAAAAAGTGTTTTCTTGCAAGGAAAATTAGATCCCAAGTTTTGAATTCCCTGCAGGCGTGAGAATGTTTTGCTTCCCCATCCGTGTGGTGACTTCTTTACCCGATCCTCGAATGTCTAGGAGCGTGTGTTTGAGCATTTGCACTCAAATCATCAAGGGAAGGATCTTCCAAGGATCCCAGAGCAGTTTTTATATGCTGGTGGAACAAATCTTTCACGTTCCCTGCAGAGGTCAGCTGCCGAGGAGGCTTTAAGGAGCAGCTCTCCAATATTAGGTTCCCTTGAACGTAAGATCAAACGAGGGATTTCTGTGGTCTTATTTACTAATACCCCGTGAAATGCTCGGATTTATTCCCAGTCTCCTTCCTTTCCCTGGGCTTCGTTCCCAACCCACAAGGGGTGACTGGGAGAAACGCTTCGCTTTGCTTCACCTCTGTTAGGTGGCCAAACTAAAACATCATTAATCTGAATCGCCTTTCAAAACTAGTTTGGTGTTTTTCTTCCTCTCCTTTGGTGGCCGGCCGCTCCGTGCTCCTCCGGGTCGGACTGCAGGATGCCAGAGTGGATCCTTAAAAACGGGAGCCCTTTAATTTATGGCTACTTGGGGTAGCTCCAAAAAAACTAGGCACTTTAAACCCCAAAAAGACGACGTGTTTTCCCCGTTACCATCTGCTGTTGGAGCATCGAGCTTGCTCCAGTGGAAATTTTCCTCTCAAATCTCTTGGATGGGGAGGACCAGCATGTAAAAATAAATAAATATTTGAGGAAGATTGCCAATTATTTTTTTGAAAGCAGCCAAAAACAGAAGTGTCTGCCAAGCTGAAGGTTATTGTTTTTAATATGCACCGCTGCTGTGTTTTTGAACTGTGGGGGTGGCCGGGGAGAGGAGCGTCAAGTAGGCTTTGCAGTGCCATAAAACCCAAGGTAACTTCCCTGTATGCTAATTAACTTGTTCTGCTGCTTCCCAGGAAACATCTGTAAAGTGTCTCTTTTTTTTTTTTTTTTTTTTTTTTTTTAATAAAGTTCCCTGCAAGCTCATTGTCGAAGTTAATCGCCTTCAGCCCGCGAAGAGCTTCAATTTGTCTGGCATGTAAATTTGCACAAGCGCGTAGCTGTAGGTGAGGTGTAGTGTGCTTCGTTTCATCTCGTACGGAGTGATCCGAGCCCTGATAACGTCACCGAAGGAGCAGTTTGTAGGCGCTCGGGAGATGTGCTGTTAGTCCTTAACTGATGAGGCTGAAAAACATCCCCAAATTTGACTTTGAAAGAACAAAGAGCAGATGCTGGGATGCTTTTCAGCTATGATAGACCCAAGTCTCACAGGTACACTAAATATGATTTGAAGTAATTTTTCTATTTGGAAATAATATAGAAAATAAGTTTTCCATTTGGAAAAAAACTGAGAAACTTCGAATTGAGGTTGACAAGTTATTAAAAAAGCTCCGGAAAGTTAATTGTCCTGAGGTGAGACTACGTATTTGTAACTTTTAGGTCATGTTTGCAAGAATAACAGTCCGAAACCCATCCATTTTTTTGAAATTGGTTTTGGAGATGCTCACGTGCATCTCCACGTTCATCTCGCGACTCTAAGCTGTCTCGGTGTTGGGTTATGCAGCAATTTGGGCAGAGCAGAGGCTCCCCTGTGGCTCAGCACCCTGAAAGAGCTCTTTCACTTGCTCCTCGCTGCATGAAAGAAGTGTAAAAATAATCTTCAGGACGCTTGGATGAGGGCAAATTGCACCGATTTCCTCCACATCTGGGCAATTTGTCTTTGAAATCGTGCAGGGATCCATTTTTTGACTCTTGTAGCAGTTTAAATTCTAGGCCGTGTGAACTCAGACCGACGCGTTTTAAAAACCTTCTGAGCAAAGCGTGGCTTTGAAGTCTGCGCTTCCTTCAGCTTTCTGCAGCATCCCTTGCAGCCTGACTTCTGAGGTGCCTCCAGAGCATCATCCAGAGGGGCCTCTCTGGGAGAAGAAAGCTTCACAGCCCTCCTTCCACCTTTCTTTTCTAGCGAAAAAGAAGTTTGAGCTTAGTTTGGTTTAAAGAAAATAAAGGAAAAGAAAATACCTCTTCGTAGTTTCAGCCCAGATGCGTGAGTAGCAGGCTTGTGTGCAGCTGCATTAGCCCAGACAGATTCTGTAACCCCTCTCGTTATCGTTAGTGCATGGCAATTACTTAATAGATGTGCAGATAAAGCTGCTGCAAATGGGCCTTCTGCTTGACGTCTGCCTCGTGGAGCTTTCTTTGCAGGTAGGAGAAGTGAGGCAACTTGGCAGCAGGAGCAGGGGAGAGGTAATCTGGGAGCGATTCAGGAATGAAGGCATTACTTCAGTGCTTTGACACTTTCAGTTTAAAAATCCATATTTTTTATATTTCTTGCCATTTTGCAAGACTTCTTCCAAAGTCTCTTCGTTTCGGATGATTTTTTAAAGTTGTATTTTTTAACTTTTAGCTTTTAATCTCAGCCCAAGCGCGTGCTTCTTTCTTAACACTTAATTAAAGGTGAAAGGAGGGATTTGGTTAGCGTATCGCAGTTTCTCCCTGCTAATAGTTTCAGTGTAAAGTGGGGGAATTTGTGCTACGGATCCAAATAGTTTTTAATAATAAATCCCTGCCAATGATCCATGCTGATGCTGATACAGAATATTGGAGCGTTTGCTCTTGCGTTACTGAACAAAACAAACAGAAGAGCCCCCCGCGATATTAAATATGTAAAAAATAGAATTTAAGAGTGTTGGGTGCGTTTATAAATTCAGCTTATAAATGTGAAATGTGTTTGCAGAGCTCTCCAGGAAGAATTTTTCGTGGAGTTAGGCTGGTGGCTGCTCGCTGCTGCAATTTTGGCTTCCTTCGAGGTGCAGGTGAAGCGTTTCTCTCCAAGGAGGCTGAAGAGGAAGGCTAGTAGACACAGTGCTATCTTCGTGACAGTCTGGTAGCTTATTACAGAACAAAAAAGGTGGTGATGGGGGAATAATGAACGATAAAACGATTCTTCCTTGGTGCAAAAATTAGGATATAATGGAAGAAGGTGTTAGGAATTCCAATTTCTCCATCTTTTCAGTAGTGACTTAGGTGTGGGCTAAAATGACAGTGTGTATAAGGGTTTTAATTCAAAAAAAGAAAGGTTTCGAAACAGAAAACGTAATCGTCAACTTCACAATTTGCTTATAGTCGTTGTTTTCCCCTTTTCATTCAGGATTTTATGAAGGATGGGACGGCAGCTCTTACCAGGAGGCTTTATTCAGTGAAGTCGGAGCAAGCAGGGCCACTTGGCTAGGCAGCCGGCACTTCTAGACGAGGTTTTATCTTGAATTTCTCTCGCAGGTTTCTGAAGAAGCCTAAAAGACCATAGATCAGGTTATTTTAGCAGAGAACTTAGTTGCCCCATGAAGGATTTGCTCACTGTCTGACCTGCAGTGTAGAATTTCTGCTCTCAGCAAGCCAGGGCATTCATCTCCACCATCCAAAATACAACTCAAACGCGCTGGGTTGAGTTTGGCTTCCAGGAAAGCTTCAGTTCTTGGCTTGCAAGAAACAGAAAGGAGTTTTTTTTTTTTGTGGGGAGCGTGTGTGTGTGTTGCTTTTTTTTTTTTCCCTCCCACACCCATCCTCGAGGAGGTTAGCTTTCAGATTGCGATCTGTTTCAAGTCTTTTTCTCCCACCCTTTACCTCTCGTTAATTATATCTTTCCATATTTCTGGATTCATTTAAATATGTTTTTTTTTTTTTTTTTTTTTAAACGTTTGGCTTAATGAGCTGGTTTTCCCAGAATTCAGTACGTATTCTTTTGTGTGGAAGTTCTTGCCTCGAGGGCTTTTTGAGGTGGGGAAGAAAAAAAAAGCACACAACGCTTCGGAGGAAAAGCGTAGACAGAAGTCTTCAGTAATTTTTTGCACAAAGTGTTGTGGAAAACACCCTGAGATCGGTTAACCTCTTGCGTAAGGAAGGTTTTGACACTTTTTCAGGTCCTTTTTTGACCTTTTTTAGGTCATTTCACTGCAGAGAGATTTGCAGTAGACCATCAAATGGCTGTTGACTTGATGCGATAGGTATGTAGCTGTTTCTACAACCATGTACTGAGAAGCCACCTCCAACCAGGGGTGCAGTTTGAGTTGTGTGTAGCAGTTCCTGCCAGCAGCTTTTCCCCCAGCTTTTGAGTCTGGGGACAGCACCGTTGTCCCTTAATGTCCCTTAAAGTCCTGGTTGACCCGCTGATGAGTCTGTGCAGGGGAAGCCTCACTGAGCTCGGTGAAAATCTGCAGAGACGAAATGTGTCAGGGATGAAATGCGTAATTCAGAGCAGGCAGTGCGTGTGTGTGTGGTATGTGCATCACCATCCTGGGTGTTTGAGCCGAAGAGAGAGGATTCTGTAATGTAAAGAGGGGGAGAAATAGCCCTTCCTTAGGAAAACCTAAAAGTATCTCGCTTATTCAGACCTTTATCTGGGAATTTGGGGTAATAGCAGTGGTGTAATCTCAAACGAGTCCGATTTAAATAACTTCTGTACGATTTGAATTTGTGATGATGGGATCTGCCATACATACAATTGCAGCTTGGGACCTGCTTCATGTTCCGCACCATCTCGCTTGCTGCTTGCTTGCTTGTTGCTCAGGTACCTCGCTGCCTCTGCTCACCAGTGTAAGCGACTGCAGAGCCCAGAGATGTCACCTCGAGTCTTAGTTGTGCCCGTGGCTTCAATCCCTTGCTGTTTGCTAGCCGAAAAGGGTTGCTGTTGAGTCTAGGCTGACCTTAGCAATCAATTTAGACCTTGCACAGGATCTTTACGGTTTGTGCGGAGAAGTTCCAGCCCTTGGACGCAGCCTGACTTGCCAAGGTTTAGCCTGACACGTAAATTAAAACCCGTGCCAAGGAGGGGATTGGATGTATGCAGGGATCGGACAGTTGTGCCATCGCTAACCCCCACACCAATGACCGTGCCACGTGGAATAAAGCTAATGGAAACTTTTTGGATCTTTAACCAGGCGTAAAAGCTGTTGTAAGAAGTCAAGGTTGTGTCCTCTTGTACAACAAAACATACTAAAGTGTTTTCTTCTTTTTAGTCCAAGTGGTAAGAAGTTCAGAAGCAAGCCTCAGTTGGCAAGATACCTGGGAAACACTGTTGATCTCAGCAGTTTTGACTTCAGAACGGGAAAGATGATGCCCAGTAAATTGCAGAAGAACAAACAGAGACTAAGGAATGATTCTCTCAATCAAAATAAGGTTTGTTAGTAAAATACTGTGTTTAAGGATATCCTAAGAATTTCCTTTCCTGTAGTTCATTTAGCAATTTCTTTTCTGCTTTAAAGCAGCCTGCTTCTAAGATGTACGTGTATGTTTAATTTTTCGTAGTGGTAGAGATGCAAATTTTTTAAATAGAGGGAATGCTCTGCTACTACCAGAAAATACCAAGGTGATGTTAAGTATGAAACAAAGGTCTGAGTAAGCCAGAAGTTGGCTAAAGGCTATAAAGAGCTCGAAGTTTTAGTCATCTGCCTGAGTAATGTTCTTCTAAACGGTAACAGTTAGGATTGTTGACGTCGGTTTCTTCTGTGCAAGGCTTCAAAATTCCTAAATTCTATGTTCATCTTCCTGTTCTGAGATGAAATAGTTCACATTTTGAGTATGTGCCAGGAAGCTTGTTTTCTGAGGCAGCTTATCTGTACAAATCCGAATGTCTGGAGCCAAACAAGGCCAGATATTTCTCTGCTTGATTGGGCCTTTGTCAATTGATCTGATTGTTCTCTTCTTGTCTTAGTTCTCTTTGGACAAACACGCCCTTTTGAGTACTGAAGAGAATGCGTAAGGTAGATTAAAAATGAAAGTCTGAAGCATAGAGCAGTAAAATAACGGCTGTAGCATGTAAGGACAGGACAAATAAACTTATCAGACCCTCAGATACTCTATTCCTAAAGAAAATATAGATTTCTTGTACAACAGTTCTCAGAAGTTCACAAGGATTTCGGTAACAACGTTTTTCCTTTTGAAAGAGCTTTATTTCTCTGAGGTTTCCTAATTTACAGTAGTGTCTGAAAATACCTAACGAGTTTTAGCTGTGTCTCATGCACTGTCATTTTTGGTCATCTGCCGCTTGTAATTTGTGACCCAAACATTTCATGCTGATTGCTTTTTATTTAAGTCATGCCTTCAGATTCTTTCATTTCCTTCCCGCAGACGGGAGGCTTTCAAATTAAGACAGCTATTGGGGCTACTCCAAGGAAACGTTTTGGGTGGGCAGTCTGCAGGGGCAGAAATTGCAAAATTTGGTATATAAAATCCAGACGAGACTGTGCTAACTTTGTATTGCTGTGATTTTGGGTGTCGTTCGCAGTAACTCTTTAACTATCAGATTAGAATAAATTAACGCTTTCTCTTTTTTAGGTAAATAACACTTATTATTTGAAAGTGAATGACTGTGTGGCTCATGAGCTTTCAAGAATTTCTGCAGCCTCCGCGAAAGTTAAAAAGGGGACCTCAGCTTAATCCTGAAGTTTATGCTTTCTTCCTTCCACCAGACAGTGCAAAACATTGCTTGTGGTCGTCTTGTAGTCCGCCGTGCAGCTGTGCTGCTGGAGGGACCATAAAGGCGAGCCGTGCGTAGGCATGTTTGTGTATAAACTTGCTCATGTTTTATGGCTTGTTTGTTTTTGGACAAACAACTCGCCACGAACGTTTCTAAACTCCTTGGCTCCCCTTCTGTTCCAAGAACAAATATCAAAATAAGACTCTGGCCTTCTTTCTGCGACGTGTCTAGACGGTTAGATTGATGCATCTGGTGGATGGAAACGCTGTCTTGCCTTACCTTTAACTCAGGAGTTTCTCATCGTAAGCAGCTTAGAGCTCAATGTCAGAACTGACAGGGGAACCTCTCCTGGTTCGAATTGGAACCGAGGGTAATACATGCTAATAAATGCTTTTCACTTTTGACATTCCCGTACGCCATAATAGAGGCTACTATTTAACATGCTATCCGATGATAGATGGCTTCTTAGGATATGAAAGGCCAGGAAATATATCGAGTTTTTAAAATGTTTTCATGATGGGAGCGTGTTGATACTTCTGGAAATAGGTCTTCAAAAAGGTAGCGGACTGGAATTCTTTGGAAACTGTTACTGGAGAATAAATAAGATGCTCCTAATGAATAAAAACGAGCAGGGGACACCGATGTTTCTGCTGTTTAATGTATTGCTATCGTTCCTAGAGCAGAAGATTTTTGTTAGTGAGCAAGTGATGTAACTCCCACAGGTTTGGGTTGCTGGATGCTGAAGTTTTGTAGGGGTGCTTAAAGCTCAACGTGGCGAACTTCAGGTGGTGAACCTGTGTCTGAGCACTTGAAATGTGTAAAGTCTTTTGGCCAGAAGGCTCAGAAGAGTCCTCTGTACTTCAGGAGAGGTGTTGGCTGTACATCAAGGGATGTTTGCTGCCACTGCCTTATTTAAGACGGATTGGAAGCTCTTCCCGTGTCAGGAACAAATCTCGTTTATGGTTTGTTGTGAAAAAAAGAGTTTCTCTGAACATCCGTCCTTTCCTGTTAACTTACGGTTTTTCCCTCTAACTCTGACCATCTGCAGGTGCTGGAGATAGATGAGCTTAGCGAGTTTCTGTCCTAAGGAGTTTATTTGTTGTTCAGCACTCCCAGTGACCGCTTGGTTAGGAGACCAGCGAGCCCAGATGTGAGTGTGATGAGAGGGGAAACAAAGTAAGACAGTAACGAGTACAATTATAATACTTGGGACTTGATCTGTTCTTAGTTTAAACAATTTATCCTAATGGCCACTTTCGAGTACGTTGCTCTGATTAAAGAGTAGATTGGGCATCTAGTCCTTCAAATGGCATTTCCTGGATAGTTCATTACTCATCAGGGTGTTGCTTTCATTCTCGGGGCTAGGTCATTAATGTAGCTGAACTTAAGTTCTCACACTGCCTGAAGGAATTTAATTTTTTAATTTTTTTTAAAGTTAGTTTAATGGGTATAATTTAAAAATTCCCCTTTAAGTCATATTACAGGACAAAAGGAACCTGTGGGTTTTTTTCCAGGAACTTGAAACCAAGGCCTCTGCTCCAGAAGTGTCAGCTAAACCAGATTTACCCCCCATGTTGTGGGTGGCTCTGTCATATTACTGTGTTTGTGAACTTTAATAGCTGTTTTACCACGACTACTGATGCTGCTGCAGAGAATGTCCTGGAGGCATGGACTTCAAAGCTTCACGGATGGCTTTGAACTCGATGTCACAAGATCAGGGAAGGCGAAGCTGGGAGGAGAAATAAAGTCTGTCAAGGTTCTGGTCTGGCTCTGGTTGGTGGTTCTGTGCTCATCAGAGCTGCTTTAAATATTAAAAAAAATATATATATGGAAAAAGTCTAACATTAGATTTTATTAGACATCAATCAGAGATTCTGTCAGAGGGTTCACCGTGGGCCCCATGTTTGATAGGAGGGACATATTCCTGCTACAAGCAGGAATAATATTACAAGACATGGGGACTGGCTTCTAGGTGTGAGTTTATGAATGAGAAACGACAGATACCTGGATTTCTGAGGATGACTTCCATGGGAATTTGTGCTTTTAGCTGTATTGTATCTAAAGGAGTTAACTGCTCTAGCTGGAAAAGAAGAAAGAGGACCTATAAAACAGCAAGGTGTTTTTCAAGGAGTGGTAGGAATAGAAGCAGAAAGACTTCAGTTGAAAATAATCTATTTCTAGAACTCTTTCAGGATTCAGTTCTATGTTCTAGCATACTTCTGCTGCTCTGGAAAATTGTTTTGGCTTTCCTCAGAGGCTGAGTGAAACGATATTAAGCAAAGATTCCTAAAATGCTACAGAGAGAGCTTAAAAATGAGTGTGTGAATTGAGTCATAATGCTAAATAGCTAGGAATGTACGTGGTACTCTTGCTAAATCACCTTCTTTGCCATCTGGATAAAAAATCAGGCCTGAAGTACTGCAACCATCCTTTCATTTAGGTAATACTGAGATAAATATGAAGCATTTCTCTGTTTCTCTTTCCTATCAATTGCATTCCTTAACATTACGTGGAGGAATTCCTTGTTTTTCTCCTGGAAAGAACTTTATGAGGAAAAAAGCAATTTCTTGGGCTTAGAAACGGGAATTAAGTCTCAGTCTTCAAACCCTCAGTATTTAGATTACGCAATTTGGACGAGATGACTTCATAAAAGACACTGTTAAACAAATGTGTGCTCTCTGGTTCTTAAAAATCATTAAATTTCTAAGCTAAACACACGTCCAGATGACGACAGCTAGATACTCACTGTGGATATTCTATAATGATCTGTATAAAAATGAATTTAAAACTGTTAGAGACTCAGGTTTATTATCATATTAGTAACCAGTAAGCCTTTTCACTACACCTGTCTCAATTTAAATTGGTATTTTAAAAATATCCTCCTTATTTCTGACTTTTTCTTTTAAGAGTTTCCCTCTTTCAGCGCTTTGCTAGGTCAGTCTGACGGGGTGGATCCTCCATCATCAACATGCCCAGCGTTTTAGCACGCTTCTGTCCTTGCAGGGTGGATGGCTGATGAGAGGGAGCGCGAGAAGTCCTTCTTTCTGTATGTGTGCAGCGTAACACCTATAAACCAGCCATCAAAAGAATATCTTTGCACAGAAAGTGTGCAGAAAGTAATTTTCAACGTGAAAACCTTCCCGCAGGCAAGGCACTTAATGCCGTATGTCCTCACAAGCCACGATGATTATTACATTGGCTGGTTTTTCAGCTTTTTGACTCATCTGTTGGGTGTGGGGAGAGGCAAGTGGGGAAACCTCTTTCTGCAACCTCTCCAGGATGACACAGAGCTAGGAGATTCTTCTTGGTAGAAATAATTTTAAATCATTTTAATTTTAAATCATTTTAATGTGATCTTTGGCTGTAGTCCACTATCAACGTTCACCGTGCAATTTTTACCCAGTGAGCTCAAAGCCAATTATAAAACTTTCTTCTAAGGTCTGAAATACCGGGCAATAACTTTTCTTCCTTTTGAGCAAATAGCAGTATTTTTTAAGAAAACAAAACCATTTTTGTGTGTCAAAAAATAGATCTATCTTTAAGACAGTCTCACAAAACATGAAGGTGCTTTTTGGTACGTGTTAATTGGGACTTATGTATTATAGGATATTTATTTTCAATGTCTTATGTGGATGTAAGAACGTGTCTTGCCAGTGACACCCCAGGAAAAATGGGGATTATTTCAGGGAAAACAAGGCAAAATGCAGAAGCAGAGAGGTCTGAATGGTCTTCAGGACTTCTGGGAAATGAGATTACAAAAAAAATAAAGCTTTAGGGGACGGTTCTGCTGGCATGGCACTTCAAACTTGCAGGCAGCTCTATCTCTTGGATAGATCCATTCAGAGACTCTGAATGGTGCGTAGGTTAATGTGCTTTTGTCTTCAGCAGTCTTGGGGTCTAGGAGGGACTTCCCCATCCCAAATGATTCATCTGGTGGTGTTAGTACCGATGTCTAAATGCCTTTCTGTAGTATCTCCAAGGCTCTGAGGGTTCTGTATGTGCCAAGCTCTTACTGGGGAGGATCTGTTCTATCTGGTGCAAGAGAACCATCTGTTAAACCTGATAAAAACTAGCTTTGCCAAAAGGCTTTGCTGAAGTTTATATAGTTTTAGTTTCTTTCCAGAACGAATGACTGCACTGGATTAAAAATCATATTATGGAGGAATTGCTTAGGAAATCTGTGATGAATTAACGAGCAAGTTGCTGTCCTTTAAGATGTGGGACTCTCTAAACTGTTCACTACAAGTGTATTTTCACGAAGCTGTCTGTTTTCAGAATGTAAGTCGCTTGCACAAATGACATTTATCATTTACTAAAAGAAAAGGTGGACTTTTGAAGCAGTGTGCTTCTTCCAGAGAAGGTGAGAACGTGGGGAGCTGGTGAAGTGGTACATTTTTTTTTTAAAGTTGGGTGGCTGCAAAGGTTAGTTAAGTACAGCATTTAAGGGAAATCTTTACTCTAGAAAAAGCTGCTTTCTTTTGCTCGTCAGTAGAGGATGGTTTATCCAACGTTAATTTGTAGGAATTTTATGTGTATCTCTTGTTAATTCACCTTTTTATTTATTTATTTTTTTTAAACAGGGAAAACCAGACTTGAATACGACTTTGCCCATCAGACAAACTGCATCGATTTTCAAGCAGCCCGTCACCAAAGTCACCAACCATCCTAGTAACAAAGTGAGATCCGATCCGCAGCGAGTGACGGAACAGCCACGGCAGGTAAGAATTCATCTCTTTCCGTGGTTACTGTGCAACATTTGAGACAAGCTGAAAATCAAAATATTGTGATTTCCAAGCTGAAAATCAAAATATTTTCAGCTGCGCTTCAATTGCAGCTTTCCATGGTTACTTATGGAAATATGCTGTAATAAACACAATTAAAATCCAGAAATAAGTCAGTTCTTATGGAGATTATTTTTGCTTAATCCAAAACTTCATTCAGATTTGACAGAAAAATTCCTCTTGAATTGCAGATATGTGCTGTGTTGTCACAATTGGACCTCAAATACAAAACTTTTTTCACGTGCAGCTTCTTAATTGAAGTCTCTATAAAACATACAGTTGTCATCAAGAACTATTATCGCTTTTATACAGAAGAGCTTTGTGCAAAATCAATTTTAAAAGTATCTGAAATCCCTCTTTTTCAGTATAATACTACTACAAATGCAAAACACAGTGACTTAAACTCACCTTACACAAGTTTTTTTTTAGCTGCTTTTCTCTATATCAGTGACATCACCTCTTCACACGATGCTTTTTCAGTTTTGTTTTTTATGGGGAGAAGAGCAGAGAAGAAAAGGAAATTTAGTGGAAGGAATAATCAGCTACATAACAGTGTTTATAGGATTTAGGTGTTACTTTGTAAGTCTGATGTGTATTTTTGGAGTCATAGCATTGCTCTCATCAAACTGAAACATCTTATTCTGGGATGAGAAGAAAATGCAGAGGCATGTTCACGTTTTTGTACGTTGGTATGTTGCTAACTTTTAACAACGTTTCCTTTGAAACTCAGGCTGTCACTAATATTGAACTTTCAAACCTCTTGAATGCTGTTCTCGTTAGAAATAACATAAGGAATTTAGACTCTGCATCCTCTAAATTCAGGTGAGAAAGAGAAGGAAGAAATATCGAGCCGTATGGGATCATCTTGTTGAGATGTCTTTTAGCAAGATTTGAAGGCCTCAGCTAACCTCACTGTTGGTCCCGTGAAGTTCAACAGGGGCCATGTAAGTGTATCACGTTCAGATCCTAAAGATGCATAATTGCATGTGTCTATTGATTCTCTTCACGTTCTTTGGGTTTTCCTTTTAAACTACTACACTTGGTGTGTTAGGATGTCTGCTGAACCAGTAATAATCACTGAAGGGTAAGAAAGTTACGGCACCTTTGTGGCAAGAGAAGTGGATGTTTGGCGACCCGTATCTTGATGGATTTCAAATCCTCTCGTGCTTGCCTATTTCCTCCCAGTTTTCTTTCTTCCAGAATCTTTGCTTCAAATACGTAGTGAACTGAAACCATCTGGAATGCATCCCTTGTCTTTTGAGAACGACTCTCCAGTAAAGACTTGAGGAATAGTCAGTTTTCAAACCCACCCAATCTTTGCTTCTTAGATAAGTTCTAGCAGGTGAAGCTATAGCAAGATCTTCAAGAAATCCATGTCTGCTGATCACTGCGTCAGCATTTGGGTTTGATCAGCATCCTTTCTCTTTGCTCGCAAGAGTACATCTTCAGAAGAGGACACTTAAAATGTTATTTTTATTCTATAATGTCTTGCTTCATTTGAAGAAATGCGAACTCTACTTGCACTGAATGGAGAATAGTTTATCTTAGGTCTAATATTAAAGGAAACCTTGAAATGTCTTACTCTTTTGCCTTTCCCCAACCTAAAATGCTGCTTTGAGATCTTATGTTTTGTCATGGTGACTGACACAGGTGGGAAACGTGGAGAAGGGAGAGAATAGTTGGTCACAGTTGCCTTTTACGTAAAGCTTCAATGAGTTCTGAATAAAACTTCCAGTAAAAAATCTGGAACAAAGCAGTTTAGTGTAGATACGCTGTCAATTCCTGGAGAATCTTAAGCGAATTGCCAGATTCCATAAACAATTTCCAGTGATCTGGTTTCTTTACACACAGATTTCCATCACACGTTTTATCAGTATTTCTTTAGGCATTGGTAACTGAAGGTATGTAAATACACAGACACGCACATCTCGTTTGAAAGCATCAAGAAGTTCACTCGGATGCTCTACTTACTGTCTGAATTGTAAATATTAACGGATGTGGTCTTTTGCTTGGTTTTCAAAAAGCAAGGATTTTTTTTTTGGTGCGATCAGTTGAGATAAAATAGAAAAACCAGGGCGAGGAGTGAAGTTGCTGGAAAATTTTATTCTTAGTAAAAAGAATAAAAAAAATACAAGAAATAAAAAGGAAACAGAAATAAAAAAGAAATAGGAAGGAATAAAACCGGCACCTTGGAGCACTTGAGATACAATTGTCAGACAAGTGCAGCCTTGAGTTCTCTTCTAGTTAAACTCTATTTCTCATATAAATGATCCCTACGTGCATCCTCCTTCTCTTATACTCAGGCATGTAAACCTCCCAATACGTAGACGTTAAATCAGTGTTGGATAATCAGCTGCTGAAGCACTGACTATTGCCTTTTTGTATGTAAAGCTTACTCAGTTACCATTTCCAGTGTCATTCCTCCCCGTTTCTTCAATTCTTGGCCCCAAATCCCTGACGGGGTTCTTGCTTCTGTATTTCTAGATACACATCTCCAAAAGCCTCGCTTCACTCGTACCTGTTATACCTCCCTTTTCAAAAGACAGCCTCACCAGAGTTCCCTGCAGATTCTCTTTGGCCTTCCTCCTTAGGTAGAGCTGAAAAGAACCGAGCATTGGAGTTCCTTTGGCAGTCAGGAGTTTTCTCGTGACCTGGGAGCGAGCAGACGTGGTTATTAGTGTTGGCAGGGAAGGCGTTTGGCAGCAGCTCTTCTTTAAGCACTAAACCCTGTGGTAGTTCCTGGAAAGATAACAGCTTGCCTGGGATCTGGGTGGAGGTAAAGCTGTCAATTAAAGCAACTGCTGGTTCCACGTATTCAGCGCGATGTTTAGTTGCACACAAATAGCATCACAAGCTTCTCTAAGACTTTTTCAAGCAACTGCTCTGCGAGACAGCATCTTAAAGGCTTTCAGATTTTTAGACTTTCATAGATTACTGATCATCAGAGCGGAGAACTTCATCCAAGAAGGAGTAGCAATGCTCTGGAGAATTCTGGAAGTACTCGAGTTGTGTGTGCGTGCATTTCGTAAAGGGTCTTCTGATACGCACAAGACTTCTCTAAGTCGTCTTCCCCTAAGAGGCCTCTGTTCCAACACCAGTACCAGTCAATCCAGGAGATTTCTCAGATTTTTTTAATCTAATCAAACAATCAGCAAATCTGTTCTTAAATAGCAAATCTAGGAGCCTTATTTGCAATTTCCTTCGGAGTGCTTTCACATCTCTTTTTGAAGCATCATCCTGTTCAAACGTATTTTAGTTTACCATAAGTTTACTTAGCATAGGTTTCCTTACTATTTCTGTGGTTTTTTTTTTTTTCTTTGCAGTGTCCACAAATAAGCCAGTATAAGAAGAAGAACCCTGTAAGATTTTTAGTGGGTCCTGCAAAGGAAAAAATAAATGAATAAAAAAGTTTAGCCTCCTAATGATATGTTCTTGATAAATTTCAGAGTAATGGTTTGGATTTTAAAAAGTCAGGTTGCCTTTGCTGAAACTGAACATCAAGCATTCTGTACCTAATCGGATCAAATGGAGCGGTGCTGCAAATCAGATTTCTTCTTGAAATCAGACTTTTTTTCGCAGGCCATAGGTCTGTGTCTTATGTAGAGCACTTAACATCTTCTTCATGTTTTCGAGCTCCTTGGTTCACATTGTTCCACGCTTACTGGCCTTTTTCAGAAGTTTTTTCACCAAGTTTACTCCCCAAACGTGTAGCATACCTGAGGTATTGAGTTAAAGGACCTCAGACTGCCAAGGACTTGATTAATCACCTGTTAATTCTGCTGTATAATGTTGCTTGTGGTGATAGAGAGAACTTGAAACCACGCTAGTAAAATAAACTAACTTAAGTGGTGATCATAAAACCGAATTTGCAAAAGGTTCAGCTCTATCTTCCTGATACATTTGGCTAAAAAAAAAATAAATCCGTGAGCATGGATCAACTGTTTAAAACACATCCAGCCTCCTCTTTGAAGCTTCCTTCAAGAAGAGCAAGTAATCAGTTAATACTGTGTGATCTGATTCCTCTAGTGCTATGGCAGATAGCCACCTTTCAAAAAACCACCTGAGGATAAACCTGCCGGTATTCACTTTATAAAACCACCTGAGGATAAACCTGTTAGATTTGCCTATAAAATAATCTGTCTTCAGGCCAAAAGTTCTCTTCGCAATTGATTTGAAAGTCTATCTTATCGTTAGCAGACGTTATAGATATTTGCTGTGGATTGTATTGTGATGAATTATTGAATAAGACGATAGATCACAAGCTAAATCCGACCACAGTCACTTTTTGCATAAGATAGGTGCAGTCTCAAAAGCCTAATTTACCCGAAAAATGGCAGGATGTCGAATAGACGTAATTTTATTTCCTGCGGATGAACTTAAAAGATTAGGATCTGAAATCAGGTTGGGTTGGAAAACTGAAGCTTGTCGGTTGATGGCTGTTAGAATTATCAAAAAAGAGGGATGGAAGGAACCTGAGGAGATGAAGTTCCACCTCCCAAGCCCGTTGAGAAGCTCTGACGTTTTGTTTGGCAATGATGGGTGTAGGAGAGCTGAGCAACTCACAGGCTGTAAAAAGATGAAAAGTTTTCCAGCTTTCTGGAGGAATTCTCATCCATTTAAAAATCTTCCACGGACGTTTTGAAAAGCCCACTTTATAATCATATTTCCTCATGAATCACTTGCAACAGCATTGAGTTGAGCAGTTCCCAAATGATAAAAAAGAACCAATGGTGGAGGAAGCAATATTTTACCGTTCTCCAAACAAAGGACTCCAGCAGCACATCTGCAGCTCAGGGCTACCATTATCGGGCCGCAGAAGAACAAGGAAGTGAAAAGAAAAGGCTGCTCCACCCTGGGGACCTTAGCACAGCGTTCCCATATCAGAAGAACACCGGGTTGCCCTCCAGAGAGTAAGTTTGGGTGCTGAGGGATGCAGTTCTCCCTCTGCAGGATGTTCTTGCGTAAGAGGTCACTTCTGGCATGACGCACGCTGACTAATTTCCCAGGAAATGGGGTGCTTGGCTGCTGGCTGGGTCTGAACCCAGCCCGCTCAAGCACTGCTAAATGAAGGGTTTGGGTTTTAGGCTCTTTGCTGCGTGTGTTTCCTAACCCCCAGGCTTCAGGAGAAATTGCAATGGGGCCGTTTTTCATCCTGCAACAGGACCAATGCCCCTGACTGACGGATGGATGCTCGGAAGGGTTATTCGTTCTGCATTAGTGATGAAATACCGCGCCGTAAGAATGATGAATCTTGAAATGCGGTCCTTTTCGCATTCCTTCCTCCTCCTGCTCCCATCAGGATTCTCATCACTGCCTACCAGGGGCATGTTTGCTAATGCCTCTCTCCCGGAGGCGTGGATCTGGCTTTTCTGGCTGCGCTGGTGCAGCCTCAGCAGGCAGCCGAGGAGAGGAGCGGATCCTCCTCGTGGTGCTCCCTGGGGTGAATTGGAGGTTTCTTTCCTCTTCTTTTCCCCGGCTCCGTAACGCTGAGAGAGGTGCAGGTTAAATAATGTAAGCTATTTTTAGGGCTGTAACCGAAGAGGCAGATGCTCCGTGCCTCGAGCCTCGCAGGATCTTTTTCAGTCGCGTGAACGCGCGCTTCTGTGGCTGAATATTGCGTCTGCATCTTGTACGTGAAGTGACAAAAGCTTTCTGAAGTCCTACAGGCTTCAAGATGGGAAGCTAATCCCTTTTTAACCAGCTTCCATCGCAGTCTTGCTAGATATAAAAAGGTCTTTTTAAAATAATAGTCATGGTCAATCTGCAGCCCAGAACTTCAGGATTTATCTTCGGACATATAAGGTAGGAGCGAAGAAGGAAATCTGTATCACTAAAAAAACCTCCCTTAAATCAAGAAATGAGAAATGGAAGCGTGATTTGATCCTGTTTCTAGAAAAGTCAAGATTTACCTACACAGCAATGGAAAGTGCTAGGTCATGGAGCCAGTGTAGGTTTGAGGGGGTACAGCTGCTGAGCAGCTTCATTTGGTGATCTGTGCTGCTGTAACCTGCAGCATCACACAGATTTCCAGCAGCAGATAGGATATTCACTTTTCCACACCTTTGCAAGCTGCGTCTTGTATATTGTTCCGATGTTCCTTTGATTACGAGCACAGTTTATTTCCATGAGCTGATTTATTTCGTATTCTAACGGGGATCTCGTTTTCTTCTGCAGCTTTTCTGGGAGAAGAGGCTACAAGGCCTCAGCGCGTCGGATGTCAGCGAACAAATCATAAAATCCATGGAGCTCCCCAAGGGTCTTCAAGGTACTGTGCTCACGCTTCAGATTCACAAAGCAGCTTGGGCTTAACAGGGACAGACTTTTAGATGCTCTGAACGAGCGTTTCAGTTTCCCATCAGATTTAGTAAACTTCAAATTGTAAATGTGCTTGCTGACAAAATACCTCAACCTCCAAAACTCTCTTTATTTTTAGCAGTTAATATAAACCACACTGCAGAACTGTACTCTCGCTGGTGAAAGTTGATCTAAAATATGATCAAATCGCTGGTCAGAATTAATAACGTTGTTCCGCTGCCTAGGAGACTTTCGCAGGAACTTGAGGGCTGTAAAAATCTTCACTGGGCGTTTTTCAAACTTAACACCTTGTAGGATTCAAGCAGAGACTGTGTTGGTGTGGGTTAGCATCATGAAGTTGCAGATGAGCTGTTTGAGGACGTGACTGATAAATGGACGATGTGATCAGCTTTATTAAAAAAATCATGATGCTGTAATTGCTATTGCAAGTAAAAAAATAAATAAAAAAATCCAGCCAATTCTGGCGGTGAGCTGCCTTGTGAAATGTTATTGCAGAGCTGTTTTTTTATAGAATTTATCCTTATTTTAGGAGTTGGCCCAGGTAACAACGACGATACCTTGTTGTCGGCTGTTGCCAGCGCTTTGCACACCAGTTCGGCACCCATCACGGGCCAGCTCTCCGCAGCGGTGGAGAAGAACCCAGCCGTCTGGCTCAACACATCTCAACCCCTCTGCAAAGCTTTCATAGTCACAGACGATGACATTAGGTGAGTTTTTATCGAGTCTTCAAGAAAAGGGGAGGCTGCTGGAGCCCAAGGAACATTTGGATTCTCTGAAAATAGCTGCCAGCTTGAATCACGTTTAATTTGAAGTATTCCTGGTCATGTAATGATGATAAATCTATTTCGTAATCAGTGTAAAATACAAAATTTCATCTTTCAGTTCAGCAAACATTTTAAATCTCCTCCTCTAAATGCCTGATTAAGAATTAACCACGCTTCCATATCAGCAGGGATAAGCATTTAACATTTTTCAGTTGTGGGATACGGCTTCTAAATGCTAGTCCTGTGCAAGGTAAGGGTGTAAAATGAGCATGGTGTTGTTCCCAGGGGTGTTTACGTGTCAATCTTAGTCTCTTTAGGCAAGCTTCTGGTATTCCCTGTAAACTGGCTTCTCCCATACCAGTCCGAGATCATTTATCTTGAGATTGCTGATTCACAGCTTGTTCGTAGCTTTTTTTTTTCCTGACCTGCACATCGTTATCTTCTTTTTGTAACCGCACTATTGAGTTATCTCCGTTTCTGTAAAAGGCTCCGGGTGACATCCTTGAGTCTCTATTAAATAAAAGCTTTAACTAGTTTTCCTCTTCTGGGGTGGATCGGGGAATGGCATCCTCTGAAAGGAACAGAGGGATTGCTCTCCTAGTTTCTGAAAATCCTACCTTTTGGTTTTCAAGAGCCCTTTCTCTTGCTCGGGCTAGGTTCTTTGCTGAACAATCGCTGTTGCCCATTAGGTGTTGTTCCTGAGATTTCTCAGGTTTCTTGACAAATGGCCTGTTGAAATTGCATGTTAATAGGACTTCTGCTTTTCCCTGTAAGCAGCCGTAACCTGCTAAATTCACCAGAGCATAGCGATAAATGAAGTATGTCTGGCAGCGTCACGCTCTGCGCGGTAGTGGGTAAGAAAAATTACCTCTTAATCTGTCCAAAAGCCAAGTGGCATTTAACATCAGACAGGGATGGAGAGTAATTCAAATTTAGGGCTCTCCAAGTCGGCTTAGCTTGGAGCTAAGCATGTCGTTGTCTTCAGCTATTTGAACCTCGATCCAAGCTAGTCAGCTGGAGCTTGGTAGCTCACGATATTCCTCAGTGCCCTGCACAAATCTTGCTCTGTGTGGCAGACCGAAGCCACGAGAACTACAAAGTGCCAAAGGGAGGAAATGAGAGGATGATGCTGTTGCAGCGTGAGCTCTCCTCATGATTAAGAAACTCGTAAGGTAAAATGATCACACCCTTCTGCGCTGCAGAGAGGTAAAAACCTAAATAAGCAATGGCATCAACTTTCTGACCCCGTTTTCTAATGATGAGTTTGATAGGGAGCATGTCAGCAAAGTAGGCAGCTGAGAATATGTCACTGCTGTTTAGATTTGCTGTGTCAGCAGTGGTTCATTTCTGCTGAGAGGGGAGGAGAGAAGATCTTTGTGAGATGACGTTTGGGAGAGTTGTGTGTGTGGGGAGTCAGCGGATGCCCCTAAACCTGAATTTAATTCTGAGCACTATAAGGAAATCGCCTGAATGCGACGTTTCTGCGCAGTCCTGCTGCATAAAGCAGCTTTCCCCTGCAAATATGGTCGGAATTTGAATGAATTTCTGCGTTAGGGGGAGCATCTCTTTAATGCTTGCTTGCTTTTGAAGACAATAGCATAAATACTATAGGATGAGGAGTGTGTCTTGGCAGGAGGAAGGCTGAAAAGAGCATGTGGCTGCGGAGCTGCTCAGTGGAGATAGTCTGAGCCTTAGCATTTTACTTAAAGATGAGCACTTCTTAGTAGCACGCTTTTTTTTTTGCTGTTGGTTCTTAAATATTTGCTCTCGGCAGCTCCCCGTGCTTTAAAAGTAATACTGCTTGTATAAACAGAGCTGGGTTTTTAATGCTTAAATCCATTTGCTAGCAGAGCAGCCTGCTCAGGCCTGGAAGTGCCGCGAGCTGTTTTATGGTTATTGCTGCCAGGGAGATTAACTGGCTGCCTGACGATTTGGGAATGAGCTAACTTGGGAAAGCTCTGTCTTCACCTGACCTTGGGAGGTGAGGAAGAAGAATCTCACGAGGAGGCCGCATGCCCTGCTAACAGGAACCTTAACAGCCCTTAATAACAGGAGCTGGTCCAATATACGTGACGTTGGCTGGCACTTCTGTGTCTTGTGGGAGTTAAATACCACGGATATTGGGTTCGAGGTGGTAGGAAGGAAACTTTTTGGCTTGTTTTGGTTATATTTCATCTTATTTGAGGTCTTGGGATCGCTTTCATTCAATTAACAAATACCAAAGTTGCTATTCTGTGTGACGAAGGAGAAATAAAACAGGTTATAAGGCATTTTCGGTTCAGTTCTGTGCCCAGGGGTCTGAAAGATCACTGGGCACTGCAACTTAACAGCTCTGGGAGACAGCGAGCTGTCTGTGGAGGACAGCAAACAACGACAGGAAACAGCTGGAAGACAGAAAACAATTTATATACCGAGCTGCTGGTTTGTTCTGCACTTCTTTTGCTATCTCTGTGAGCAGACAGCCTCCTCCGAAGTGCTGGCAGTAGCTGCAGCGGTAAAACTGAACAGCTTTAGAGGCTGGTGCTCCTGAGAGGCTTCTGGCTTGTGCAGCACGCTAGATATCACTCCTGCTCTTCGAAGATTTGATGTTCTTCCTATCTGTCCTGCCGTCCTAAATAGCTGCAGGGTGTTTGCAGCACTCGAACAAGTGTTTTCCTGTGCTGCCTGTGCCTGTTTCTGATGAGTTCTGGTCATTTTTAAGCGTATATTTTATTTTTTAGAAAACATAGCTTGATAGAACAGGTATTTTTGAGTTAAAAAAAAAAAAATAAATTTTCTTTTGCAAAAGTTGTGTTCTCTTGGGAAAACTTCAAAAGAGGACTCCTTGCTTTCAGGTAACACAGGAAAGCTAAATTTTACCTTCCAAGCTAAACATGGACTCAAAATGCCTTAAATTGTTGGAGACATCTGAGGGAAGATGTTTGAAATAGCTCAGCAGGGAAACAACCATTTGTTGCTGCTGCCCAAAATGCATCAGTGACTGGTAGATAATAGTTGAATGTGAAGGTAATATATTAAAGAACTAGTCAGTATGGGTTAAAAAAACAATCCTGAGTCATTGTTTATCCATGTAGCATGCTCCCAGGCTGATATTATGCTTGAAGGATTGACATTTCTGCCCCTTCTCTGCTTTCAGGAAACAAGAAGAGCGGGTGCAACAAGTGCGTAAGAAACTGGAGGAAGCACTAATGGCAGACATTCTGTCACGGGCGGCTGATACGACAAAAGATCTAGAGGTAGAAATGGATAACGGAGATGAAGCATAAAAAGAAATCAGGTGAGTCAGATCTCCAGGAGGGGCACGCTCAGATTTCCCCATCTCATCCGCCAGCGTATCACGCAGCAGCAGCCCCACGTTCTCCCAGCACGTTTGTTAGTGCACTGCATCAGCAGGGGCAGTTTTGCATATTTAGAAATGGATATTTTCACATTGAATGCTACGCAGATCGCTGGGGGAGGAAGAAAGTGTTTTTCATCCTTTAGGGTAAAAGCCCAGTCTCTGGAAACCGTTGCAGGTGAATCTTTTAATGCTTAGTAGGTGCTGAAAAAAGGGGTAAAGCGATCAAAGTAAATGTCCTGCTGCTCTTCCGAATTTAATTTAATTCCCAAAACTTTTCTATTTATTTTTAAATGGATAATACTTAAGAATATTAATTCACGTATTCGTTAATTCATGTTTCTAATGCACATTTTTATTACTTATGGAATGAGTGCAACGTAAATTTGCTCTTTATGTCGTGTACGAGAGCTATTTGGCAGTGTTGTTTAGCCCAGTTAACAGGCCAGTAACCTTCCTTCTAATTACTTGAAGTTCTAGATATTTACTGTCAGACTCTTAATCCCTGAATATTTCTCCTCTAAAAGCCTAATTATGGGTAACATTAAAGGAAGTCAGGCAAGAACGCTGATTTAAGGTGTGAAATTTCGAACCTTTGCCATTTTCGACTCAAATTGTCAATCTGAACTCCTTAATTTAGCGTGAAATAATTACCCTGTAATGGAGTCACAGAAGTGGTTATTTTTGCACTGATGCTGCGGTTCTCGGTAGAAATCAGTTGGATCAGCAGACCTTGATTTTCATCCTCTCCTTACCTATTTACCTGTACTTAGTGTGTTGGCTGTATTCTCTAAAACCCCTGCTTTCTGTCCTAATGGCTGTCATTATAAATTTTAACAAGAGTTTTAAGTGGATTAGTAAAGCAGCTCGAAAGATGAGTCTTTTCCCTACTATTTTTTTCCCTAATAATCCGCAGACTAATTTTCCATTCTGATCCGTTGATATTAAGAAACTTTTTATGTACTAATTATTCCATATTTAAAAATGAGAATCCAGAAAGTGATTTTAAGTTGTAATGAAACACCCCGGAATGCAGGAGGGTGTGTGGTGGAAGAGGTTGAACCTTTAAACCATGTCGTGTTGTGGTTGTGCTTAATAAAAAAAAATAACTAGGCGCTTGCAGGAGTCTTAACAACTGAGCAGCTACTTATGTGGTGTTAATTTTTTTTATTACTCACTAGGAACAATTTATAAAGTGCTCTTCATACGGAGCTAAAGCACAGCTGTAACTGTTCAAACAAAGTCGCTCTAATTGATGCAACCACCTGCCTTTGCTTTTCCAAAAGGGCTTCTTTCTTTCTCTCTTGCAGGTACTTTTAACTGACTTGTCCCAGGAGGAAATTCCCAAAAGCCAGAGGCACTTTTTCCTTCGGTCTTTCGTTATAAGAAGAAACGGACCCATGCACATTTATATAGCTTTCTAATAGCATTAAAACCAATGCCTTTTTTAGACTCCTATTTTTGATGTATATATCTTATTTGAAAAGCAACTTTATTTTGTGTCCTATGACTTAAAGTCCTTTTTTAAGTATCAAACATTACCCTTAATCTAAAGCTGAGCTTTTGATGCCAGGTTGCAAACCTACTGGAATTATATTGCCTGTATTAAATATTTGTTGGTTGTTTTTTTTTTTTTTTTTTTCCTGTGGTCTTTAGTAAGGATGGATCAGGAGCACAGAGTGATTTCCCAATTAAAGATTATTGTGACTCTGTATATAAACAGATTTTTATACCTATGGGTGAAAACACCCGTACATTCTTCCGTCATCACTGTAAAGAGAAATAAAAGATTATATTCCAATCAGTTGAAAACTTGTCGTGTTGTGGATAGAGTAAGTGAGAACAGTCCCTGCTCGTATTTGGTTTGCTTGGCCAGGTGCTGGGTAGGCTGGGAAGGGCGGATGTCAAAAAGTTCTGTCTTTGCCCAGAGCACTGCCTCGGGAAAGCTGTCTGATCTCGGGAGCAGTTGTGGATTTTTCACTTGAGCTGAAGTACAATTGCATTCCCCCTGAGCAAGAGGAGTGCTAAAAATAAGTAGCCGGCACGACTTTACAGAGTTCTGCTCTGAAGTTGAAGTGAAACTGAGAAGAAAGTGGCTTCGGTGCAGAATGCAGCAGGTGCTGAAACTCGTTTTTGTTTCTGTCTGCTGAGACAGAGCAGCAGGACACTGGGCTGGCCCTTTCTGGGGGAAATGCATCTGTGCTGCAGTGCCTAGTAATGTTTCAGAACACAAGGTAAGGGCTTGATGGGTACATCTCAGAAGGTAGAACTGTGGGGAAGGCTAGTAAATATATATTGCCACAGATAATTAGTTGGATTGAGAAAAAAAAAAAAAAAAAAAAAGCTTATATATACTCTGTGCTAGTTCCAGAGTTGTTTTGTGTAATTACTGATCAAAAGCTCCTGGATGAGGATGTGAGTGACTTCTCCCATGTAGCCGTACAATGCAGTCTCATTTTAGGGATGAAAATACCAGGACGTTACACTTAGGTGACTGAAGTCCAATAAAACTGGCCCAGAAGTGGCTTTAGAGGCTCTTCCCAGCTAAAATGTTTCATGTCAGAGCAAAAAGCAGACCCAACTCTTTGAGGAGAGTTGCTCCCAAAAGTAGTGGTTTAACCATGCCTTGTAGTTTCCTTGTCCTTATTATGCCTTGTCACTTGTTTGGGTGAGCAACACCGCTGCCAGAGGTAGTTGGAAAGCCCTTCAGGGAGAAAATGGCTGATGGTTTAGTCCTCTTACTTTTCAGCTTTATCCTGTCACAGATAGATTTGACAAGCGATATAAGGCTGCTGGTGTGTAAAACTGCGAGCGCTTCGTGTTAAAAGCAGATGTCAAAACAAGAAAGCAGGAATGATTCAGTTGCTGTTTAAGGGGCTTATTTGGAGAACTCAGAAAGTTCACAGCACTCAGGGCTCCGAAACCCAGTCCGTTGTGGACACCTGTGCCCATGAACAGCTCTGGTGGCCTCTTTCAGAACCAGACAACTGTTTTAAACCCTTTTTTTCCTCTACTTTCACAGCTTCTTTACAACAAGAGCACCCAAAAGACGGCTTAAATGCCATGATTTGCTCTTCTCACCCGTGCTGCCGGTGTCTGGGACGGGCTCAGCTCTGGGTTTATGTGAGGTAGGGCAGCGAGACAACTTTTTGTCTCTCTTGACGAGCTGCTGCCATTAAATCGGTGCCGCTCATGGTGACATTTATCACAATATTCCCCTCCGATTTTCCCTCCAGCAGGACCTGTTCCTGTGCTGGTTTATACTGAACTTTTCAGTAATAAATATGATTTAGAGCATGTATATATTATGTAGTTGCTACAGTTCTTTAAAGGATGCGTCAGTTCCCTTCAGCCACCGCTTGGGTTCCTGCTCCTCCTCAGCCCTCCCTGACAGAGGACTGCTTTGTGAGGTAAATATTCGAAGGTTTCTTGATGAAAACCCCATACCCAACGTGACATGAGCAGTTTAGGTCAGGGTGCTGAAGTAAAGCGGAATGGAAACGCTCTGAAGGGTTCTGCTGAGGCCCGAGGCCGCCCCCAGGGGCCGCTGCCGCTCCAGGCTCGGCGCCGCCATGGCGGGAGCGGGCTCCCCTCAGGCGGGGCCGGCGCTGAGGTGTCACCGCCCCGAGGGGACATCGTTCACCACAAAAACCTACTTTTTTTTCTTTGAAAAGTAAACACGCTGACCCAAAGCATCTCCCTCCCGAGCGGGTTTGCTCTTTGCCAAGTTTAAGCACGCTAAATGAAAAGATCAATCTCTCCTGAGCAAGGGTTTTCCTATTTTGGTAAAAATAGCAAAGTGAACGATGCAGTGCTTCCAAATTTCTCCTCAGCCCTGTGTCATTTAACCAGTTCCAACCAAATTCACAAGCAGATGCGGTTACCCTAAACCTGCACATGAAACACTCTGCCAGGTGTTTTTCGGTACCCGTGTGGCTTTCAGCTCGTCACCTGGGGGCAGTTTGTCCTAAAATTTTGCCAAAGACTCCTGCCTGATAAACATTTAGGGACATTTTTTCTGTTTATTAACCCTTTCTGTTTGGGGGACAGACAGAAAGCCTGTCAGAGCTCTGCCCCTGGGGTCTGACCTTCGGCTGCAAACTGGTGGCTTTCTTCTGAGGTGCTAAGTCCTGGCCTACAAAGTGGGAACGCTGCCCCTAAAATATTTCTGATATTTTTACCATGTTAATAAGAGCTCCTGCAGCTGAATTTGAACCTGGAAAGGCGGAAAGTAACAAAAAGGGAAATTGCATTAGCATGAGGCTGAACGAGGAGTGATTCCCATTCTGTTTCCTCTGCCGCTTTTCCCCAGCTAGGTGGCAAAACGCATTCAGGAAAGTTTCGTCCTGAGGACAGAGGGGAAAGATCAGCCCAGGTAAGGGCAGAGGGCGTGAGCACTTACCTGGGAAGCTACAGCCAGGACAGAGCCTCGGGAAACCCTTATGGATGATTTTAGCCCACACTCATTCCTTATGACTGCAGCTTAAAACAGAAGCATCGATTCCTGGCCCAGGACTCATTTTAGTCTCTGAATAATTACATTCACATTTGTCTCTGGGGAAAATTCGTAGTAAAAAGTAAGCCCAAGCTTCTCCCCATCAACAATGACTGCTTCTCCAAGGTTTCCATCGAAGGAAAGGCCCTCAGATTCGCATCCTCAAATCCCGAGCTCAGCAGTTCAGCAGGCCATTTAGCATGGCTCTGTTTTCACGAAGGATCCCAAATCGCTGGCAGTTTTATGGCCCTCAATCCTGCTTATTTCAATCCTGAAGCTCTGTCAGCCCCTGTTAAACGTCAAAGAGTTGCCAGTTTAGCAAGAACTAGTTTTACGATGCCTTCTTGCTTCCCGGCATCCTCTTAATCCATCTCCAACCACTGCAGTGGCCCACATCTGTCATCATTCCTGGTAATTTAGTCGTTTTATGGAGAGAAAGCTTGCAACCTTGTTGGCCTCCAGCCAAAGCACCTTGCTGGAGGTTGTGCAAGGAGAGGAGGCAGGCTGGCTCAGCACCTGACGCCGAAATCGCCGCTGGGGGTGAGGAGGTGGGGTGCTGTGTCATATTCCCACCCATCCTGTCACCTCTGAACGAGTAATAACGAGGGTAGAGGTCTCTCAGTCCTCAAAATGCCGCTGTGAGGTTGGGATCGCAGATGAAATTGGGTGTGCTGCCTGTTCCCGGGCACTTTGCCACCACGCTGGGTCCCTCCAGCTCCAGCAGCCTCCTTCCCGTCTGCGCTGCTGGCACGCGTTGCTTTCTGCCAACGAGGAGAAATCAAAATAACCTATTAAGTATTTAATGGAGAGATTACTGTGCTGGGGGTCCAGAAGGAGCAGTGTTTGGCCGTTACGATTAAAATCACTAGTGATAACTTCCATCCTTAACACAGCTCACATCTGCAGCTACCGGAGAAAATGAAGCACTTGGGTGCCGAGCAAGGTCAGGAAGCGAAGAAAAGCCCTACAACTTGTCTTCTGACCTACCTAGGTATTCTTAGGGCTGCAGGTTGGCACCGTGGCGCCCTAAACACTGGCTTTGCACCCACCTGAGAGCTCAGCTCCAGCTCCCGGCCCCGCTGCAGGGCTCCCCGTGGGCACTGCCGTCCGCATTCGGTCCCAGCACTGACCAAATTCATCCTTGGCAAACGAATGAAGCAGCACCCTACAAGGGCTTCACCACGCCGGGAAGTTTGCCAACAGACCGGCAATAGACTAATTATTTCCCAAAAAAGTTATTCCGCTGCAAGCCCCCTGTGGAAATTTGTTCCAGATTGTAATGATTATTTTTTTTTATTATTATTATTTTTTCAAATTTAGCTCAATCCACCTCCAGATGGGGAAAAATTAATGATTTCAGATTGAGAGAGTTCACGCAGGGGTAGATACCAAAATAACTCGTAGGGAACAATTATTCCGACACATCTATTTGGGGAAATTTCCCAGAGCGGCACGGCACGGGGAGCGCGAGTGGTACCCGGGTGAGCGCAGAGCACACGGAGCCTCCCGGGGACAGCTGGACACCACATTTTGGAGGGACAAAACAAACACAGATCTATATTATTTTTTCCCTTAGTAGAAGAATGAAGTTACAGTGAAAAGATTAAAATGAGAACATGAAAAATATAAGGAAAAAAAAATACGAAAGGAAGCAGGACAGGTTCCTGGGGAGAATTTTTATCACCACATTTATAAACACGGTGTCAGTGCTTTGCATTTCCAAGAAAAAAAAAAAAAAAACAATTTCCAATATCTCTCATTCTGTGAGTCTCAAGCAAGATGTAATGAATATAATAAAATGTTTTGCGCTGAACCTGATGTTTGTTCAGTACTCGCAGTTAAGTTCATGCCATCGGAAACTCTTTGTTCCCGGCACAGATTAATGGGAAGCGTTTATTTGCAGGGAAAAATCCCGTAGAATTTTTATAATCTATAAACAGTTTTATAGGGGTTTAATCAATAAATGTGACTGCAGTTTTTGTAATGCCATGCTGTAAAATATAATTTTTTAAAATGACACTTTATGTACGCCCAAAAATATTTTTTTCAATTAAAACCCTGGAAGCCATTCAGGGATGTCTTTAGCAGGCAGTTTTTTAAACCCCAAATTCAGTGTTTAGCAGAGGACTTAAACCCTTCCATTTTAAGCTGTTGCAAGCTTCTGGAACTTCAAAAATAAAGCTCGAATGTCACAGATTTACTGTCACCAACGCAGAGCCTCCGAAGAAGTGCTCTGGCAGTACCTTGGCCGTGGGTCCCAGCCAGACACCCCCGTCCTGATGCAGGAGCTTTGCATCCCCGAGGGGCCCGAAACAAGTCAGGCATTGAAAAATCTGCAGGGCTGTTGTCCCCGCAACTGTTTTCACTGCGTGGTTTGGTAGAGACCGTAATTCTGCGTGACAGTTTGAATTCCAGCACTGGATCATATAGGCTTGTCTCTATTTAAAGCTACACAAAGTGTTCTTTTTCAATTTATTTATTTGTTTTTCTGACCCTGTCTCCTTCCTTCAGCATTCACAGCCTGATTTTATCCTTCAGTGCATTTTCCAGCCTGGACCTCCGTGTGGATGCCATGCGTTTGCTGTCTTTTGTCCTATTAAAACCGACACCAGAGAGCACACTTTTCCACAATTACGTCTCACCTTGGGTTTTCTGAGGTTAAATTCGGCTGCCATGTCCACAGAGCCACTCGCTGGCGGGATCTGTCTGCATACATCCGAGGGATGAATCTGTCCCCGAAATGAGTGAGTGCAAAGAAACTGCGTGAGAGGGTTTTATTAATGAGCCCTCCGATTTCTTGCTCATTTTTACACCTGGAGTTCACGACCGGGAAAGTTATGGGGCAATAACTATCGAATTATTAAAAACGAAACGAGCTTGTGCAGTGGGCTTATTTTACAGCGTAGCTTAGGGACAGGAGAACCGTACAACTTTAGAAGGTTACAGACTTCAAAGTGCTTTAGAACTTCTCCGAAAGTTTTACTGTTGCATAAAAGACGGAGAACGCAAAAAATTTCTCTGCAGAGACATGTGGCTGTCTAACTGAAGAGCTGGGCATGTCTCTGCTGTGTAAAGAGAAAAAAGAAAGAAAAGAGGGGATAAAAAAAAAAGAGAAGGTGTCATCTGTAGTGGGAACAAGATCAGTCCCTGTCTCTTCTGGTTTGACTGTGAAGATTCTGCTCCTACCACAGTATCTTGCACGTTGGCCAGCTGAATATTTAATTCTTTTGTCATGAAAAGCCCTTTGAGATGGCAGTCCATCGGCTCATCCTTCTTATGTCATGGGATTGAGGCGTCAAGGGCTGAACTACTGAGTTTCCTGAAGTCATGTCAACGTTTTATGTTTTTTTTTTATTTTATTTTATTTTTCAATTTCTCTCCCTGGATTTGTGCTTTCGAAACCCACCGCTAGGAGGAAGATCAGGGCTATTCATTTCTCAGTGAAACAGGAACCGAGGTGCAGGGGTTCAGCGACTACTTTTTTTTCAAGCACAGGCTTTAACTTTGGCTCCAAACAGTCTGAAGCTATTTTTTTTTCCTGAGAATCTGCGCAATTCGATTGCAGTGTGTTTGTCTGGCCGAAATACCATTCGTCGGATGCTCAAAATGAGCATCTCTATCTGTTAACATTCACTACTACCAGCAACGGAATAAAATCTTGCTTTGAATGATTTATTTGCATACATTTGTTCTCGTTATTTGTCTGGCTGGGTTTGAAACATTCCTCCTACCAGCGAGGAACGGTTTATGCAGCAGCTCCCGGGCTCGGATGCTATCTTGATGGACAACCAAGCTGCTGCTTTCAAAAGACAGCCTGAATCAGGATTTACAAAATGATGAGTGTCACAACTTGCAGTAAGAGGAAGAAAGAGGCTTTTTTTTTTTTTTTTTTTCCCTAGAAAGCCAGCACTGGGAGAAGGAACTAAAGGATTATAAGGGAACTTTTTTTCACATGAGCAGCCTTACCAGAAAACAAAAATAAAAGACAGAAAAAAAAACCAACAGAGTAAACAAAAGCAGAAGCTTGTACGTAAGGTTTAGAAGCACCTGGAAGCACAAAGCAATTTTCATGTAGGCAGCGAAAGGCAGAGACCTGCACAGGCCCCTGCTGGTGACTGGCTGGCTTTGAAAGCTACAACGATCAGTTTAGGCAAAGGCTCCTGTCAGTCTCGCACAGAGGCTGTAAATCTGAAAAAAAAAAAAGAGGAGCTGACTCTTACTCGAATCAAGTCTCAGAGCTCCCCGTCTTCTGCAAACGTCTTCCCATCAGCAGCAGTTCAGCAGGCACGCGTTCCTCTAAGTAGGTGGTACTGGCTGATAAGATAGCAGGCAAGAAGCTATTTTCTGATTTAAAGATTGTTTATCTCCCCTGACAGTTTTCGTGGCAGTTGTGAAAGTTTTAACAAGGTGTTTGGCATAGCTGCTGGAATTTGGATTGTACGGGGGCAGATAAAGACTGCTGAATGCTACAAATCTGAAATAACTGCTCGCAGTTTTGAGCTTTTGGCTAGCGCTCGTCCTCAAGTGCCCGCTCTGAATAAATGTGAATTTATTCTGAGCCAGCTGTGAGAACGAGCGAGGAGGGGATCGTGGGGAGTGGTACCGAACGGCATCGTGTCCCTCCTCTAGGTGTCTGTGTGCTTTCTGCTTCATTTATGTCGAAACCCCCGAAATTAAGGCACTGGGTGACCTTGCGGGTTTCTTACCAACCCCCTGCTGATGTTGAGCAGTTAATTCAGGAGAAGGGGGCGAGGTTGCTGAAGTGTCACGAAGGCAGAGGTGCGTCAGCTGAAGACGAGGGGTAACCTCGTCATTTCGTGTACCTCAAAACAATATCCATGAGAAAAAGCAACTACATCGTTACTGCTGGTCCGGATTTGACACCAGGGATCTGACTCCTGTGGCCAAGTCTTGGTATTGATATAAAAGTGTCAGTGGCCAAGGTATGCAGCCAAAAAGAAGTTAAAAAAGCCAATAAATGTCAGCGGTGGAGCGCTGGGGACCCAGTGGGTCCCACGGAGTTAGTACCTCATGGAATTGATCGTCTGATCTGGAAGACTGAGACTAGCACCCATCGCTTTTACAGCACGTAGAGGTGTTTACAAACAGAAGTGGGATAAATTCTGCAGGCAACAGCAAAGGATCTCACCAGGGAAGAGTCACAAATAGGTACATTTGTGTTTAAAACAGCGTAATTTGCTCTCTCCTCTACTTGCTATTCCTTTCAGCTCCCTTAAACAATAAGGGCCCCTTAGACTATTTTCTGGATTGGCAAGGACATTCATTATCTCCTCTGGCAGAATACCCCTTTCTCTGTCGCACACTTGATTACGCTGCAAGTTCAGCCTCCCGCGGGGGCTGATTTTTATGCTAGTGGACAGGAGTGAGAGCAAATGTTGTGTATCACGGGTCTGGACTAGGAGCACATAATGGGAAGCCTGCCTAGTCCCTGGTTTGCACAGCTTGGGGACTTAAGGCTGCTCCATTAACTTATTATACCGCTGAACGCTTTGTGCCAAAAGCTATTACTAGTTCGTTCCTATTTATGTAATGCGTTCACATTTTCATAATTAGGACGCTGTCTATCCAAACTCATCAGTCTATTCGCGGTATTTATAGGCCAACCGGTATCACAATGTGAAAACCGTGTCTTGCATCTTGTACCTTCGCAGTGCTATTAAACGGCACGCAGCGACACGATTGGTACCCATTCATCTCTGCCAGAGCAGCTCCTCTGTACCTGAGGTTATTTCTCGGGGTTTTGCCATCCTTCCTAATTGTTCCTTCTTCTTTATTGTGCTTCTGTCATCAAAGACACCGGCTGAAGGAGTGCAGCCCTTGTCCATGCGGCGCTCATTTCATCCTCTGATGTCTCTGTTAGTGCCTCCGTTTTCTCCTAGCAGTCATGGAAGACAACACCAGACTTAAATGCCAAAGAAAATAGCAATAGATAAAAATAAATAAATAATAAATAAATAAATAAATAAATAAAACCCTCCTGGATTCCTTGCATCTCACTGGGTTGCCCTCCCAAAAGACATTTGGGTGGTTAAGTCCTATAAAGATGAGGGGGACTTCCTCAAGATGACATTTTCACCATCTGTGCTGTCCTTCCAGGCTTTTCTGTCCAGCTGAATGATGCATTAAAATATCTGTAATTTACTCCCATTTCAGTAGGACCAGGACTCATCTGGACACAAATGATTTCTTGATATTGTTCCTAAACATTAAGTCAACAGTGATTATCTTGACTGAAAGACGAAGACAGGCTGAAGACAGAAAAGAACAGAACGAACACAGGCGCTGTATCTGAAGGAAAAACTAATTTGTTTTTATGTTATTGTTCAAAAGAATGACTTGGAAGCCATTTAACAGTAGCCTCGAACTGGTTTCATATATCACACATCTGATTTTATCCTTTCTAAGTGAACGCAGTTGTTCTCAGCAGGATTATGTACCAAGCTGGTGAAAGAATATTCAATAACGATCACAGGGGAGCATCTGAGGGGCTTGGGGGGAAGACAGGGAATATTCAGTTTAATTACATTTGTTCAATCCCACAAAGACAGCGGGAGCTTAGCACATGGGTTAAATACTCCAGAAACTTTCCTTCATTAAGGTACGCGACTTCGCGAGGATGCTCTGGGATTACAGAACTACAGGGCAAGTAAGAACCAGGGCCGGATCCTAAGTAGATGATATTTTCAATAAATTTTCTGTAAAGACAACCCTAAACAATAAATGAAAGGGACAAGACAGAGTCGCAGTAATTCACTTCATATCCCATGTGTTTTGTGGCTTCCTCAAGGCTTCTTAATTGTTCTGGTATTGAATAGCAAAGTCTCTTTAGCACAGAGGAGTAGAGTATTTCATAATGAGCAAGTTCTCCAAATTAGTGCTTTTAGCCCACGTCAGAAAGCCAGCCACCACGGGTTGACTGCAGGAAAAAATGAGCAAAGAGCAGCAGCAAAAAATGGCACGAGGAAATTCGCTATAATCAACTTGATGTGAATTATTGATGGGGAATAATAATGTCAGCATTAGCTATATTAAGGCAAGGGATTTTGCCGTGGAGAGAAATGAAGACGTGGATTTTTTTTTTTTTTCCTAATGCACCAGAAAGTATACATTATTAACAGATGTATAAATGTCTGAAAATCTGTTATTAACAACTGTATCACCGTGGTGGTGTGATCTGATCCCCAGCCCCCTGCCTGGGACACCGCAGCGATCTCACAGCGCAACCGCAGGGAATTTTACCTGAGTTTCTTTCAAGTAGACATTTAAATTGCCTTTCAGTTAAGAGTGGGTCTACTACAATCCCACTCTATCAAAAAATAGATTGGGATAAATGAGTAATGAAGTCGTTCTGGTTAGAAGAATGGATTTGAAATGCGTTTTCTGGAGGATGCCATCTGAGGTGAGCAGGCCCTGAGCTCACCTTCGCCTCAGCTCCATCCTCCGGGGGGATTTGCTCCACAATTACTGCTGACTGGACTTAAACTCCTCCGGATTTGCCTTTTCAATGCTTGCTTGTCCCAGCATGAGGTATTTTTGACCTGAATTTTAATCCACGTTTTGAGCTGAATTACCTGAAGAACCCACGGCTCTCTTCACAGAGAACAAAAACACCCTCAAAGATCAGAGCCTGGAACAAAATAAGATGCCAATAGCCTTGAAATGGATAAATATATTAATTATGAATTCATATATGCCAAAGGCACCACACACAGGTTTGGGGAGCCAAATTTTTCACTGAATCAGCTGAAAAACAGAGGAATTTTTCAGAACTTCAGTCAGGCCTGTTCTTTGTTAATCTATTTTCAGCTGTATAACTGTCACAGGGAGTCCTGCCTCCTCAGCACATGCCCTGGTGACTTCTAGCAGTCACATCACCTAGCCTGAAGTTATCTATGTCACATTTAGGTTACAGATTAAGGTACTTTGTGCCTTTTTAGCCATTCTGCAGAATCTGGTCTTCTAGCTGTTACCACAGACAGCTACGGGGATCCCTTCGGCCTTGTGTCATGCCTACCTCCATTTTGGGCGTCTCTAATACACCAGAGCACACCAAACAGCAAAAATTACCACCAGAAGAGCAGCTGAACAAACACAAATCAAAAAATCAAAACGGAGCAAACACCATCAGCTCTTCTGCTGCCAGGAACTGGCATGAAACTGAGCCGAAACAGCTCCCCAGGCTCCAGTGAACTCAGTCCCCATTGAGGACTGTGAAAGTTTGGATACCTCACTGCCACATAGGTAGGTATTTAGGCGTCTTCATCCGTAAATTGAAATCAGCTTCAAATTATTATTCACTTCTATTGTCAGAAATTTACTCATAATAGTGCTAGCAAGAAATAGTGATGAAACATAACCATTAGAGTGCATTACGCCAAGCGAATGAATACAAACAAGGGCTTCTATGAGCTTCGTGCTCACAATTTTAGTCTCCAGAGGCATTCCTCCACACCTGGTATGCTCACGTAGCTGTACAAATGGGTAAGACACAGGTTACAGTCACTTTGCACTTTTGCCTGCCTTTATTTGCTAGTGCAAGCGACTTGCGCTAACTGAAGACCCAAATTAAATCAAGGACAATAGGAGTTTTCAAAGCAAAGAAGCATGATGACTAATTAAGCCATTGTACCTCTCTTAGTCATTCATTTTAATAATCAATGCACTTATCTTTAACACACAGAAAGCATTCACAGCTTTGTTCATTTGTTGTCATTATGCGCTGGAACCAGAATTCATTGCTTGCCAAACCCAAAAAAGATGTTACTGATTTTAATGGGTGCCAAATCATGAGTCACTTACAAAGACAAATGATTATAGAGAAGAAAACACTGATACAGCCGCCTCCCTGGCATCATAAGGGATTTGAGACTGGTATAAAACACATCAGGATGTTCCTTATCCTCTGTCTTTGGCCCATGATGTTGAGAAATGGAAAACTTTGGCTCTTCTTGCACAAAATCACCTGCAGCAGCTGCAGGGTACGATAACCTCACAGCTCAAAAGCCTCTCGATGCTCAGGTATGTCTGAATTTGGTTTAGGCAAATGATTATTGCTGTCAGACTAATTCACCAGATGACATAACTGGTCATCAATTTGTTTTAGCAATAATACATTTCTTCCACGGATAACGCTGTAGATCATATCTATATCACCCTGGCCACTTGAGTAAACAACATTGACTTTTGGGTGCTCAAATTCTTGAGCACAGCCTCGCAGTGAAGTCGTGCTGGGCTGCCGGCTTTCCTTGTTGTTGTTTTTTTAACTAGAACAATATTTTAGAGTGATTTGCTTCTTATTTACAGGACGCAGCCGATGATAATGCTGTAAATACCGTAACGGGTAACTCAGAAGACGCAGGCAGCTCTATAAACCAGGCATGCTTTATTACTGCCTTGCTGAGAACGTTGTGCCCGGATTCGGAGGCGGATTTCCAGGCTGGCTGTACGTGAGTTAATGCATGCAGTCAGATTCCCCCTGGGAGATTTAGTTGGGAAGACATCTAATATTTGACCCGCGTTCGGGCAATTCTGAAGAAGCACCAGGTATGCATTCACGGCTGTCAACATATAAATATTTTATGCACATCGATGGTCCAAGCAGAGCATCGTGGTTCGCATCTTTCCCTGCTAGGAACTAGTTTCTCCTCCTGCTGCATCACCGTGCAGCTGAGTACATCATTTGTGGCACAGGTGTTCTTTAAGGAGAACGGCTTTTTTTTTCTGTTTGCAAACTGTATGCAAAGATGCGGCAATTTTCTCCAAAATATCTGCTACAGAGGATTATCCCACCCCACAATTTGATGGAAAATTAAGTGTCATTCATGTTGGAAATACGTGGCGTGATACAAAGTAAGTTGTCCTTCTGCAAATAGTGTCCAAAAGTTGATCCCCCTCCTTTCCACTATTAATTCTTGAGGTCAAGGCTCCAGAAATCAGTTTGCATGCGGTCTGCTAAGCAGATGATTAAAGCTGCTCTGCTCGGACACTCCAGGACACGGAGCATTGTTCTGTTATCTCGTTTCAGGAGGATAAGCCTGGCTCCCAAAAATGGAGCCGAAAGAAGAGCAAGAAAAAAGAGATGGAGCTTTAAACTTGCTCAAAGTGGAAAGTTGAATTTGGGTTATAAAGGAGAGAATGATGGGCTTGGAGAAAATGCAGAGTAAGGCAGAAAAAAAAAATAGGGGGAAAATATATTGCTAGCTATTTGTCTAGTTTATTTTATGAGCTTGGACAGTAATTCTCTTTAACTATGGTTTCGAGAACAGCTTGCCAGGAAACTAATAGACCCCAACATTTTCGACGTATTTACTCACCACAATATTTAAAACATTCACTCTATTAAAGTTCTTTGGTTAAAGGACTTTTTCCCAAGCAGCTTTATTAGTAATTAAAGGACAGAGTACTTTGTGAGGTTTGGGGTTTGATTTCTAAATGGCCTTCTACACAAGAAAAAGAAATAGTTAATTATAAAAATCGGATCTCCTGCTGCCCTTTCACTTCGAGTAAAGGTTGGAGGAACAAGGGCTGTTGTGTAGGAAAAAGTCTGAAACAAGTTCCTTCCCTTTTCACTTTTCCTTATTAATTGTATCCATTCACATATCTGGAAGTAATTACAGACAAAGGAGAGGAATCAATGAATTTAAATAATAACTATTAACTTTCTCACTAGGTACATTAATTTCATGACAAGTCATTTGCCTATGATAATTAGCTTGGTGATACTGATGTACTTTCTTAATAAATCACGGAAAATAAATGGACTCGAAAGTTACATTATTTCAAACCAGAAATAAGGTTTAGGCCGTAAATGGTGAAAAATGGGGCTTCTGCCAGAGCTGTGGGAATGAGGACACGGTAAAATATTAATAGGGAGAATTTTATACTGGTCCTTGAGGGTCTTGGTGTGACATTAATGTTTGGGAGAAAACAGGACCGTGTTCATCTGGCCTTGTTCAATTGCAGTCATCTTCTTCGAGCCTCCTTCCTGGGGTTTTCCAGAGCCAGAGGTGGTTTTAAAACCTGCAGGAGGAAAACCCACTCCCCATTCCCCGCTCGCATCGAGCATCCCACAAAGCACAGCCAGGTACTGCAGGAGGGGCGTCGACTGGAGATGAAAGCGGCCAGAAAATAAAAATAATGCAGGTAAGGGAAAGCTGGGAGAAGCAGAAAGTTCTTGTGCCCCTATTTCATTAAAAGGAAAGTTTTTCAGGTAATAGCCAAGGTTTGGGGTCGATCAAATGTGCCTGAATCAGAACTTCCTCACCTAACAAGAGGTTGGCAGGTGGGTTTTTTTTTGTCTGTTTTACTTTTCCCTAGGTTATTTTTGGCTTGTCTCTACAAGGGCTATTCATAAATTATGCAGTTCCCATGCCCTAAGGAAAGCTTATGGGCTAGAAGTGTCTTTGCTGAATTTTGCATGGCTTTTGCATTTAATTTTTTTTTTTTTTTTTTTGCCTCCGTGAGATCCATGAATAAAAATAGGAAAAAATGGAAACAGACATTTAGGGCCTGTGAACAACCCTATTTACCCAGCTTCAGTTCACCCTTTTCTGCTTGAGTACGAGCACTGGTATCTTCTCTTAAAATTAAGAAGCTTTTTTTGCCTCCTTTCTGAAATCCACCCCCTCCCTTTTATTCATTCATTCATTCATTCATTCATTCATTCATTTATTTCTATTTTAACCCATCAGGGCTGGAAAGCAGTCTTGAGGAACAGCTCGATGTGAGCAAAGGCTGCCGAGGAGGAGAACTGGAAGGGGACATCACGAGGACAGGTGTCAGTCAGGGAGAAAATACCAGGCAGCCAAGCAAAAAGGCTGGGGAAGAGATCTAATCTGCAGAAGATGCTGCTGAGGGTGTACAAGGCAACACGAAAAACAACGTATTGATTTGTCAGCCGGGGCAGCAATTGTTACAGATCAGAGCACGGTGTCCGGTGTGGCACGAAGAAGGATAAAACAAGGAGGGCAAGCGCAAAACATGATGTACTGGGAAGCTGCGTTGCATTTTGGTTGTGTCTGAACATGTTTTGCAAAGCCACGTCTGGCTTAGGAAGCTCAAATTGAAATGGGCAATTGCTTTTCTTTTTCTTTTTCTTTTAATTTTTAAATTTTTAATGCTACTGCTGGATTTAGGCTAGACGATTATGAGCTTTTCTGCTGTGGAGAAGCTCGGAACTATCATTTTTTTTTTAGAAAACGACAGAGAACGGGTTGTGAATCTAAAGCAAATACTGGATTCAAAACGCACATAATCAGAAGAATATATTGTATAATAAATGTGCAATAGGCAAGGAGTCAGTGGGATCTGAATGAAAGTCAAACTCTGATTCTGGCCTGATCCAACAGAAAGCTGGATTGTAAACTTCAGCAGTGTCCATCTCTCCACGTCCCTTAATGCTGCAGTCAACAGAATTCGTGATGTTTTGAACAGTTGCCCTGTACCTAGCAGTTCTGTTTCTAGGATGCTTTAAATTTCAAGTGTTTTGAGCACAATGCTCACGCCTAACCCCAAAACATGACAGAGACAAAGCAGAAAACAGCAATTCAGACAACCAGCCTGACTCGACTGAGCCAAAAAACTAACAGAGCTGGGAAAACGAAGTCTCTCGATGCTTAGATATAAGGTCCAGCAGGCTGTATTTTCTCCTGCTCAGAAGTTGTTGCTTTTGTTTTAAGGAATCTGAATTAATGTCTTCTGTCAGGCCGAAAGAAATGAGGCTGGGAGCACCTCCAGTTGGTACATAAATAACGGCGATGGTGCTCAGATGCAGCTTGCTGCAGGCTCATCCACTATTCTGCGAGCACTTCGGTGTTTAGTTTATCGTTGCTGCTGCTTTTTTACTGCAGCCAATATCCTACTGCCTGGATGCGGGGTGCGAGTTAATTGACACCGAAAAGGTGGCGTGTCAGGGGAATAAAATTAAACAAGGAAGAGGAAAAGAAGAACTTTCCCTTCGGAGAGCCGAGCAGTAAAGGCTTTATGGAAGAAAAGTGAAAAAAAATTCAGGCCACCTGAATTTGCACAGCTCCCAAACAGCTTCAAATGGGGTTACAGGAGGCTGTCATTACGGCTCCTGATTACAGCCTCTTCAGTCACCCAATGCAGCCGTGGCTTGCTGTTCCCTCGTTCTTCCTTCACGGAAAGGTCTCAGCGAGTGAAATTGCAAATAAATGACTTTCATTAACGGCATTCTCTCGTCGTAACCTGTTGAGAACAACCCTGACGGGGCAGGCTTTTTGGAGACAACATAGCCCTGATCCCAAACCGGCTCTGGATGTGACACGGGCAGCCTCAGCCTCGCTGTTTATTTCAACAAACTCTTGATGTGACAGCCTCTTACAGCTGACATTTTTGGCGCCTGTGTGCGCGTGGATGGTGAGGTGAGAGCTGTCAAAATGCATCAGTTGAAAGAGAAATCCAACTTCCCCTGTTTCTGAAACCTCTGTTTTTCTTTCCTCTCTCTGTATGTTACAGAGGAGTCAGGCTGGCCCTGTTTTATGGGAAGAAGATTGCACGATACGCATCTGTTTTGAGAAGTTTACATTCAGACATAAAAAATCCAGGCGGGATTTTTTTTTTTCCTATTTCTCTTTATTAAATTTTATTAAACTGCCTCAACAGTTACCATGCCAAGAGAAAGGAAACACAAGCAAAGACGTCACTACCTATGGACTTCAGCATCAGGCCCTGTAAAATTTTCAGGCACCATAAAATTTTCTGTGGATCACTGTTTATTATTGCTAGAAGCCTCTCTTCCATTTAGTTGCGATGATCCTGGCTCACACCTTGCCATGTTTATATTGCATTTCTGCCTGTTTCAGAAAAATCCAATTAATAACGATAGGCTATATATGAGTTTACGAATAAACTGACATGAAAAATGTGTGTAATGAGTCATTTAGGTCCGTGGCACTTCCCTGGATTAATAATCCAAATGGCTGAATTAAGATTTATGGAATGAAACCTTAAGGGACCTCTCACTGTCATTTTTGGTAAATAATTTTCTTTAAAGCCGTACGAATAAACATTTATATATTTTTTTGCATACTAAAACCTAATAGGTCCTAAGAAACCATTACACTCATCTGTGAAATAATATGCATGTTTAAATGCATCTAAATACATTTTTAATGTATTCTTGCTATTCCAAGAGAGACCATAATGTCCCTTGTGCAGCAATAACGGTTTATTATGTCGATTTTCATGCACACGAGCTTTTTTTTTCTTTTCTTTTTTTTTTTTTTTCTTTTACCTAGTACAAAAGCACTAAGACATTAACCCATAAAATCTACACTCGACCAAAATTACAGATTTCAACTAATCCTACAAAAGAGAGGAAATTAAGACTACAAAAATACAGTTTTTTATCCCCGACTCAGCTCATTTTGGTTGTAATTAAAGTAAGCCTAGCTCCATGAGCTGGGATCACTCGTGGAGGTTACAGATTAGAGAAGACGTTGTTAGCTCTGATGAGGACTATTAGGATCTTAGATTCTACATTGACACCAGTGCTAGGCCATGATTTTGTGGTCATACTGGGAGCTCCTGGCCTCAGGCAGAGCCCAAAGAAACGTCCTGGTCCTCCTTCAAAGGTTCTGGAGCTGAAGGATCTTCAGGGAGGATCCCACCAGAAGGATCTGATCTCCTTATGGGATGGAGACTTAACTCAGCACCCCTCAGAGGTCTGCCTTGTCACCGTGTGGGTGACTGAGCACTGGAACGGGTTGCCCGGAGAGGTTTGGGTTTCCCCTCCATGGATCATCTCCAAAAACCACCTGGTCATGGTCCTAGGTGGCCTTGCTCTTGCACAGGTCCCTTCTAACCTCAATCATTCAGCATCTCTGTGATTTTCTGGGGTCAGTGGCGATGTTCAAGGCCGATGTTCAATTTTACAATCTCCTGTCACTCATTACTTGCTAAGCGGTGTCTTAATTGCAACCATGGTCTATCAAGCTATGAAATAACAATTCTTCTGGTCAACCACCCAACCGCCTTCCCCAGATCTGCCACAGCTGGGCATAAAAAGGTGAGAAAAAGGCAATAGTACATTTATCCAGGAAAACATGAGGTATTATAAGTGTTGTGGTGGATGGCGTGGCAGACTGACATTACATCAAATGTGTGTGGCAAAGATGTTGATTTTATGAACATTGGTGGCTGTTTTTATGCAGATTGAGGGAAAAGCGGACATAATATAAAGCCCAAACGCCTCCTCGTGCTTTTTATAAACTGGAAACACATTCAGCAGGTGGGTATGGCCCATGGAGACCCACACAGCCGGGTGCCGACCCGGCCAAAAGGTCACCCCCCCCCCCCCCCGGGCCGCCATTGCGGTGCGGGCGGCGGTCACGTCGCGCACGTCGCCTGCCCCATAGCAACAGCGCGCGATTGGCCGCTGGCGGAGGCGGGAGGCTCGCGCCCTCTGATTGGCTGCGGCTCGGCGCGCGCCCGGCCGCACTCCGCCCCTCCCGCCCCTCAGCGGTTCAGTCGCCGCCGGACGGTGGCGGGGACGGACGTGGGTTTCTGCGCTCCGCTGTACCGCGGGGCCCAGCCGCTACGGGCCCCGCGCCGATATAGAAATCCAAACGATGAAAGGGAAAGGAAAAACATATGCCTGTGCCGTTTAATGTGCCTGTGAGCAGCAATGAGAAGTCAGAAGAGCAGCTACAGGTGGCAATAAGAGCTCTGAAGCGCAGCGTATGCAGCTTGAAAGTGAGCATGGTTCTGTATCAAAGGCACTGCTGCCCCATGTCTCAGCTGCTGAACGTATATGCGCAAAGATGCCGCCATGCAATGCTCTGCTCAGGCAGACCCTGCTGAAGGAAGAAGGGCTGCTGTGTGCAAATGGGCAGGAGAGCAAAGGCTGGATCTGCATTCTCCTGAGGCCTCTCATGATCATAATTGAGATGATCTGGGAGAAGGGGATGATGTGGAAGCGACTGCATTCGTTCTAATACTGGAGCAAACACCAGATGCTCTTACCTCATGAGCAGGTTTTGCCTCCTTGGCATTGACAAGGTCACTCCTTGTGACAAAAGGCTGAGAGCTTGGACATCCTGGCCTGAAGGCTTGAGGGAGCCACATCAGTGTCCATAAATACCTGCAGGGAGCACAGAGCAGGGCTCTTGCTGGTGCCTGTGCCAGGCGCAGAGGCAGAGCCCTGGGGCTCCTCGGGGAGGTCTCCAAGAGCCGCATGGACGTGGAGCTGGGCACCCTGCTGGGGCAGGGCATGGATCCAGTGGACACAGAGTTCCTCCCAACGCCAAGCAGCCAGTGAGATAGAGCAGCCAGCAGAGATAGAGCCTAAGAACGGATGGCCCAAATTGTCCATAAAGGGAAGAAGGAGCAAATCTTTCCTGTGGATGAGGGTCAACGTTAAGAATTGGGGCTGAGGGCTCTCCTAGAAGCCTTACAACCCTGCCAGCAGACGCTGGGCAGCTCTAAAGCCACTTTTCCACAGTGAATAAACTGTGCAAGCCCCATTCTGCAGCAGTTGCTGTCTCTGTGCCCTTAACAGCACAGGCAGGCTGCAAGTAACTCGGGGTTTTTTAGAAGGAGGGCGGCTGCTGCTGTTCCTCAAAGGCCTTTTTAGTGCCAGAAGAACGGGAGGGAGGGGGGGTGGGAGCCCAGTCTGGCTGTTCCCAGTAACTTACTGGAACGTGAAGGGTCTGGGTGGGGGGAGAGCGTCTGTGCCCCTAATTAAGAGACACCAGCAGGGGCATTAGGGGAAAAGAGGGGTCTCCAGCTAATGAAAGGATCCTAGCTGGGTGGAAAGAACGACTGAACCCTATTTAAGGGGTTGGGGAAGGGAAGGTGGGAGGGCAGAGGGTCCGTGCTGTTATTTAAGGGGTCCCAGCAGGGGTTCTGGGTGGGCAGGGGGGCTCTGCCTTTATGGGATGTGGTAAAGGGTGCTGGGAGGGCAGGGGGGCTTTGTTCCTTTATGGGATGTGGTAAGGGGTGCTGGGTGGGCAGGGTGGCTCTGTGCCTTTATGGGATCTGGTAAGGGGTGCTGGGAGGGCAGGGGGGCTCTGTTCCTTTATGGGATCTGGTAAGGGGTGCTGGGAGGGCAGGGGGGTTCTGTGCCTTTATGGGATCTGGTAAGGGGTGCTGGGTGGGCAGGGCAGATCTGTTCCTTTATGGGATCTGGTAAGGGGTGCTGGGAGGGCAGGGGGTCCCTGCTGATACCTGAGGGGTGTCTGGGCAGGGAGGTGGGCTTCTGGGTTCGAGCTGCTTCCAGAAGGGTCTGGAATTAAGGGGTCTGGTGGGGTGGTGGGAGGAAAGGGGGTCCAAGCAATTTGTGGGATCCGGGCAGGGGAGGTGGGAGGGCAGAGGGTGGGTGCTGATAATTCTGGGATCCCAGCAGGGTGGGCTTTGCCACTGCTGGGATCTCAAAAACTCCGTGGGTGGAGGTGGGTGTGGGTGGGCTCTGCTTGAGGGAGGTTGGGAGAGGGTTTGAGGGTGAAAGTGAGGGAAGGGGGAGGAAGAAAAAGCCAGGAGGGGATGGAAGGGGAGGGAAAAATATGGGAAATCCTCCTTGCTTGATACCATAAATACAGTTGCGGAGGAATGGACTTGGACAACCCGATTGTTAAAACACAGAAAATACTTTAAAAACTTATTTCTTTTCTGCTGCAAATGATACCATTTCCAGTTTCCAGGAAACGCTTCACTTCCAAAGAGGATGCAGCAACCTGAGAACAATTTGCAGCACGTGTTTTTTATTTGAGTTAGGAGTTTATCTTATTTCTTTTTAACTTATTTATGTATATTTAACCTAAATTTGATCACCTATATATCTGTATACATATATATGGGTGTAAAACCTGTATATGTTGTATACAGAACTATTTCTCTTGATGAAAACCAAAAAAAAAAAAGAAAAAAACAACCAAAAAAAATTCCCAAACCCTCATCTCTCCCCTCCTCAGCCACTCCGAAGGAAAAGGGCTGGAAGAGGAGGAAAGGAGAGATGGGCGGATGGGATATTCGGCTGGATTAAAGGAGATTGCTCGCTCCAGACAGGTTATTAATTCCCTCGAGTGGTTCTGCGCATGCTGTAAACCACGAGAGGAGCCGAGCTCAAGAGCTCAGAGCTCAAAAAAATCCTCATTTTTCATGTCTTGGGGTTCTTTATCCCATCACGCTTAATGATTTAAATTTCCAGGTCTTTTTTATCGATAAAAAGTAGAACGCTGCCCTGCCCCACACCGAGAGCATTCTCTCATTTTGGCTGCAGATGCGCCCTCCTCCAAAGCAATTTTTCTCTGCCAGTTCTAATTTCGCAGCTCCAGCCCGCTCTGCAGCAAGTAAACAGGGCTATTTTGATAAAGAAAATAATTAGCTCCCATTGCTAATTATGCTAATCCTCTTCTAGGGTGGTCACAGAACGAAAAAAAAGGCTTTGGACAGTTTTGTGCTTCCCATGTGGGTTGTGCAAAGCCATGATGGTATTTCCCTTTTTGATATTGGAAGATAATGTTCTTAAAAATATTAAATTAAAAAAAATATATAAAAAATATATTAAAAAATATAAAAAAATCTTTCTAATCAGACATAGAGAATTGAAACCAATCTTCAGGGTGATGAAAACTCCCAGCTGGATGCGTTTCAGCCTGGGAACACAGGCGTGGAGGCACGAAGTGGCGTTGCCCATATGATGGGTGTCCTTTGGTTCATCTCAACGTTTGAAGGCGACTGAAAAATGAACCCTCTGTCAAAGGTATTTTGTCGAAATCACCCAGGGAGATTGAAAAAAAAAGCTGAAATCTGTGTCAGAACTAAACCAGCACTTTGGAGAGGCCGAAACTCCAAGATGTTCTCCTCTGTCCTGGCTCTGGCAGCAAGAATTGATCTGGCACTCCATCGTCTCACACGACAGACCCGGAGGAGGATTTTCCAAGAGGATCTGCTGGGGAGCAGTCAGGTAAATTAGAAAAGATTGTTTGTCCTGATCTGTGTGTAACAAATGTCATGCTCTTGCCTGATATCAGAGTTTCTTTTAAAAAAACAGGTTCTCGAAGAGTTTAATGAGTTAAAATTTTGCAGATTGCTTATGTTTCACAGCACAAAATGTTACTGTTTTCCTCGCTCACTTCATCGCTAGAATTATTAGTATTGATTGTGACTTTTATGTGGGTTTCAAGCAGTGCGGGCGTTTTTGTGTTCACTTGCCTCCTAACTGACCATACCAAGAGCCTTGCTCTTTGCCTCAGTTATTCTCAGACGAAAATCTTTAGATTAGAGCTGGAATTGTTACCTGCTTTGGCTTTTATCCATGGGAAATATAATCTGGGAAACGGGTGCTGGGGGCTTTATTTTGAAGAGATGAACTAAAATAAAACCGAGCTTTCGTTCTGGCCACAAACATCAGTCTCTCATGCTCGCAGAGCCACTGCTGGGACTTCTCTGCTCGGCCTGACCTGCTACATCACAGGTCTTTGCAGAACAAAACCAGAATTTGAAAAACAAACACTCACGCGCCGTCAGGAGTTTATTTTAACTCACTGCTGGGAGGAAAGGAACAACTGGAAGGCCCTTCTGCAAATATCAGGCTCTTCTTCCACATTTGTTTTGCAGCCGTGTACTCCCTGCTAACTTTGGGGTAGATGAGCTGGGTGGAACAAAGACATAAGGGTTTAATTATCTGGGAATAACAACAAGGGGAATTGCAAGACAGTAATTAACAGCATATCCAAAGTAACTAAGAACGACAAACACACTTGGTAAAACATTTCCAGTTTATTTAATACAATCCACAGATGTAGAGGAGGTGCTCTGAAACCTAATTGCTCAAGTCCAGACACAAATTTCAAGATTATTTAGATGTGGAAACAAAAGCTGCACAGTTTTCCGTTTGTTAGGAGGGATAAAGTGCTTCTAGATAATTCCTTAGCTCTGTAATTTCTATTTTTCATCAGGATGGTGCTCTTTAAAAGGCTGGTATATTTTTTTGAAGATACCTCGCCTGAGCTGATGCTCAGATACCCAACTCCCAGTTTAATCTTCTTTTAGGACCCAAACTGAATTTCAACCTGTGAATCATATCAAAAAAGAATCAGGATCCTTTCCTAGCATCTCCCAACAGGGAGGATTTGGAAGGAGGCTTACGAATAGAAATTCATCATTCTCCCTTGTTGATCCCTGTGCTAACCAGCTGCAGAAGCAGGCCGTGATTTATTGTGATCTGAATCCTACCTGGGTGCCAAGGAATGTTCCCAATTTGGTTCCAGGTCCCACGAGCACATTAGCAGATCTGTGCTAACGTCATGCTTTTATTTTCTGCTTTACTTACCTTGTGTGACAGGCAGAGGATGTAAAGAACAAATGTGTGTTATTTAAATGCTCTGATCCTTTGAGTGATATTGCCTAAAGATGAGTGGGGAACATTATTCTGCCTCTCCTGATTGCATTTTACTTTCTCAAACGTACTGCACAATCCCGAAGCAGTATTTATTATTTGGAAAGAATGCGATTTGGAGTGGTAATGAGTCAGCTGCTTTGTTGCACTTCTAACGTCTTAACTAGATTCAGGGAGAGAAAGGAGGTGACCAAAACAAACATCAGATGACCCAGGCTGCGATCCAGCAGTTTGACTGACTTCAAAGCACGGGGCGACTCGGAATCTAAACTTCAAACCAGCGTAGACATTCCCTAGATTCAAAGCCCAGATCAACAAACACACGAGCCAGTAAGTTCGAGCTTGAATCCCTCAGGCTGTATCTACACTGTGTAGAATCAAGACATGAAACAGCAAGGCATAAATCCTCTTTGCATGGAGGCCCTTCCTTTCTCATGCCTTCTTTTTTCCTTTATTTTGCTGATTAAATTTCTTTTTCACCTTTGAAAAACAAACCAGTTACAGATTTTAGGCATTTTTTTTAATACACACACATGCAATCAGCCTCACCCGGATGATTGCTCAACATTTTCAGAAATCCCTGCTACGGAGTGGTTCGGTTTTGACTGCCTCCCTAAGTAAGTTTGGCAGTTTCAGCTGAAGATGGTTTCCTTTCCTGCCTCGTCCAAAATGGGAAATGGCATTTCTCTCTCCTGTTTGGTGTTTTCCACAGTAAATAAAGAAAAACAGAGGAGCTTCTTATTACTTGTCAGTTTTAAAAATTTAGGTACTGACTTGCATTCACGTCAGCTTCTCTCTCTGTAGTAGAGGAGTACAGTCAATAGCTTTTTCACCAGGTTTTGAAAAGATAATTTCAAGTGATTTAAAGAGCCTTGAGGTTTCATCTGAGAATAAACGCAACATTATTGTTGGAGATATTGAAGGGAATAAACTAAAAGTGGAGATTTTGAGGTAAATCTTCTTACGAGGACAGAATGACAATACAGGTCCCAGTAGAACATATTTGCGATCCTAACTTTTTCAAAGTGTCTGTTCCAAAACATTACCCCTCTTATTTTCAGAGGGATTCCTCCTTCCCATTAGCCGAGGAACATTATCGTTAGCATCCAGATAGCCATTTAGTTCGAGGAACATCGTTTAAATTAATAACGCGTATTGGAGCTCACTTTTTGAAGAGAGGTCAAAGGCTTGGAAAAGTTTTTTGTGGAAAAAGAGGCGAGAGGTTGTTCTCGGCAGGTAAATCATCGGTTAGCTTATGTGTTATGCTAGTGATGACTACTTTTGTGGCATAATGATGAGTTTCAGACCATGCTGATGGTACTGAAGGTCTCAGAAATTAAAATACGCAGTCCAGAGTTAGATTTTTCATGTCCTTATTGAATCGTGGCACTCCAAACTGCACACAGCAGTTGAGGTGAGGAGTCCACGTCTCACCCCAATCTACAGAACTCAATTAAAAAGCTAAATTGCCCCAATTCCCCTTTACACATGCACCAGGAAGCTAAGAGTGCTCAAAAACACTCCGGTCTTTGGCAAGTGGTGTGGAGCAGCGTGCTCCTATGCTGTGAAACTTTGGCCTCCAAAATAGGCCGACTTCATGCAAGCTGGATGTTGGGAAGCGTCCTTGGCTGGTGCTAACTGCCCGCCTCGCCTGGAAATTTGGGGGGAAAAACTGCTAGTTGGCAGAGCTGAGCCAGGGACTGTGCCAAGACTTAACCATATGGGCGATTCAATTCCTGTGCCTGGAGACATTTAATTTCCTGGAACAGGCACAGGCGCAGGGAGTTCAGTGGTTCCAGATCCCAGTAACCCTCTGTGAGCATGCAGGGCTGTAAAAAGGGCTGGGAAACGTTGCTAATTATCCCGAAGTACAGATGCTTGTTTGCACAATTTTGCAGAGACACTGCTGATAATGGAAATAAAATTTTATTTTCGACTTTTATAGGTCAGTGCTCCAAATATATATACACTTCTGGGCATGGAATTTATAGAGTTATATAAAATATGTACAAATAAAAGCCTACTAAGATGAAATCAGTTGTGCTTAGAAGACCACACGTTTCAGTGGCTTTTCATCCACTGAAATGGAAGCAATGTCCTTTTTCGGGAAGGATTGTATTTTATTATTTTAATTTTGACTAATACCTGAAATATTTAATCTTGCATCTTCGTACAGAAGGCTCAGACAACGGCGTGAAAAGTTTGCTTGGGCAGCTACGTGAGGTAATAGCTGTTTAGGCATTAATGTAGAAGGATTAGGATGGTTCTGCTTTTTCCTGTGATGGGAATTGAAAGGTATTTTAAAGCAGGGACTGTGTTCATTGCTTGTCACCACCGAGTCTCCCACGGGGGAAGAAAGCAAAAAAAAAATGGAAATTTAGTAGTGAATTTGGTATGTATCTACCTAGCTTACCCAGGAAAATAATGTACTTATGGTAAGTAACCAGAAGGCACAACACTTCAGCTTTGTGCACAGACTGCCTTGTTATACATTTAGACATGGGAGTGCCTGGAAAATACTGTTCAAACTTTTTTTTTTCAGCGGGAATTTATACATGGTAGTGAGCCTCTGGAATTGTTGTGTCCATCTGCTGTTCTCTGCACTGAATTGCAGGGGAATGCCCACAGAATTACAAGCAGCCCATGGCTCTCTTTATCTTCACTCTTTTTTTTTTTTTTTTACACCATATCAAGTCCCGGGTAACTGGGGGGAAAGGTGTAAGCAGTGAAGGAACAGAGCTTTGTATTTATAATCCTGATTTACCAATCCTAACCATTTTTTTTGTCTCTCTGGAACATTTTGCAAGCATAACCCACCAAAACGCACATTGCCTGCTCTTAACAAGTGGGTTTTGCTGGAGAGACAGAATCAGAAATGGGCTTTTCTGTGCAGCCTCAACACAGTGGCTGTTAAGAAATTGTAGTATTGGCAAGTGGCAAGTGGCAAGAGCAGCATTGTAAAAGCAAGAAAATCCTGTGTACTGCAGAAAAGTGAAATAAAAAAGCAAGAGACTCCCGTGAACTGCAGAATATTCCAAAACATGCTGGATAACTTTTTAAGATTTACGATTGAGCTCGTTTAATCTGACTTCGGGCATATTGGGTGTTTAAATTTTGTCTCATCACACTCATTGTTTCACGGTCAGGCTGAAGAAACAGGCACATAAAGAGGATGGAGCAGCTGGAGATGTCCACTCGCTTTGCCCTCTGGCAGCACACATTTCTTCCCAGTGATTTTAATACAAGCAGAACTTACACTTAGTTCTGACTTTTGGCCTGACGTTCAATTACTCTTTCTCCAGAGACGTAAGAATAATATTCAAATCTGGAAGAAGGCAGAAAAACCATTTCCAGCGCGAGTTAAATATTTGCTTTTTGATTTTATGCTTTCAGTGAGGTTTTCAAATTCCTTTTGGATTTTTTTAAGCTACCTTCCCATTAATGTATTAGACAATGATTATTTAAATTCCTACAGACGGATTGATGATGTTGCCAGTACCTAAGAACGAGTGGTTTATGGCTAGGGATATTTCCTGCTAGATGTAAATAAAAATCCAAAGCTTTTTTAATACAGTTGCAAATGGTCTGCAGAAAATTTGCATGTAATTTTCTTTGTAAATAATGGCAATCCACACAAATTGCCTGCAAAGATGACTCAGAGGTTTTTAGCTGAGAGTAAACGTGTTCTGAAAGTTTCTCCTTAGGTACCAAGGAGGCATTTTCCTCCATCAGGTGGCAGCAGTCCAGGCTCTGCCCATAACCCGTAACCCAGGATCTCAGGATCACATTCCCCAGCACAGGAGGCTTCTTTGTAGGATTTTCCTTTTCCTTCAGGGTTTTTCCTGCTGATTTTTTTTTCCAGCATGATTTTTCTGTATCAGAATATCCCATAACACGTTTTGTATGCCAGCATCACAGCGAGAACCTTACCTCCCTGCATCGTCACGCCAACGGGACTCCCTTCTCCTTTCCTCTGTGGCACTGCTGTCATGTTTGATATCCAGGAGAGACAGATGTGTGGCTTTACAAGCGATAAATGAAGGCATAAATTAAGTTTATTAGACTTGTCATCACATTGGGAAGTCAGCCTTCAGCTTCTGCATTGGCACGAGACGGAGTGAAAATTGCCTATGGCAAGATGAGTCTGGGAAACAGTCGTAAAATAAACGGTCAAAATCCTAATATAAAGGATTAAAAAAATCCTAGCAAAGGTATGGAGGATGAAACATCGACAACTCCTCCTCAAGAAAATGATTTCATTTTAGGTGGGAGATTAGGTGACCTGGCATCCTTTTAAGATTTTACCTTCTGTGGTTGTGTGGTTCCTCCTGCAGATGAGATCTCTGCAGGTGACAAGCACTCCCTGGGTACAAGCTGTGCTGAACTAAGAAAGCAAACATTTTCCTTACCCCATTGCTATTTTACAGCGACTTTTAGGGAATCTCTGGCTTTGTTCTGGGATTTTGTTACCCACAGAGCTTTAATATCACGTTGCACTACAACCTTCTACGGACTCAATCTCATAATGAGAATTAAAAAGGAAAAGATTTCAGAAATGTTTGTAGTTCCACGTTTTTTTTCACTGGGTTCCTGATCCTTGACATGGTACTGGGCTGCAATTTCAGATTAGATGAAAAAAATAATAATAAATTAAAAAAAAACAAAGCCAAACAAACCCAACAACAGCAGTAAACCCTCACAGTGAAAAGCCCAGCTAGCATCTTCTTTATCAGCAGTGATTTTTACCGAATTTCATCATGATTCTCTTGCTGAATTTCTTTCAGTGATGCCTGAAACCTGGTTTCTTGCTAGTTGATTATTCGGAACAGTATTAACAGTGTGTTTCAGTATTTTTAGGTGAAAGCTGTGACTACTGGGGAAGCCTTCCTTTTGTGATGCCCGGGTTTAGCAGGGGACTGGAAAAATTACTTTCTGTAAAACCTGCTCCTGGATTTAGCCCCTCTGCAAAGCATTTAAGAACAAACCAAAGCCATCTTCAGCTGCGTGTGGATGTGTTGCAGATCTACAAAAGCTCCATTTTCTGCCCGAGGTGCTTCGTAGATCCGTTCTCTGTCGCTGTTTTACGAGGCGTCACCTTTTGCATTATTTCTTTTTCCTTCTCTCTGAACACGGTAAACGTTTTCAAACAAGAAGGTAGATGCTGAACGGCGATTGATGAATAATAACAAATTCTCTGAATGCCTCGGATTGCATGGGAATTAGTGCTGGTGTGGTCCACTCAGCAGCAGCAGCACTCTCAAAGTTGCATTAATATGCAGGCTCACAAATGGCAAATAAAAGAGCAGAAGAGCGTTCAAAAGACTAACCAAGAGAAATACGAACCAGTGTGCCTGAATAACATGTTTACCGTGTCCATTTCTCTGATATTTAAGCATCTTAAAGACATGTCCACAATTGTGCAAGAGCATCCTGCCTTCAAAACCTTTCGAGACCTGCAGCAGCATGGTTCCTACTGCCTCTCATAAGAAGCTTGGGAAATGCCAGAGGAAACATCAATTTCTTTCAGTGTTAGACAATACCTTAACAGTCCCTCCTGCCTGGAGCTGCTAGAAAGAAGCCCTCGGCAGTACATGATAGCTCTATTGATCCAGTAAAATTCAGCAGCAGTGCCACGTGTACATATTTACACCTTTTCCTCCACTATTTGCACATAAATGGCAACCTTTCTGATTTGTATACCATTCTTCTGCCATTTTCTAGAGCCTACAATAGGCCAAGTCAACGAGCAAGTTACATAAAAAAGGAAAATGTACTTGTAGGACTCAAGCCAGGAAGTCAGAGATGTTATTCTTAGGTTCATACATCTTTAAAGTCAGAGTTTTTGGAGTATTTAATTCCAAAGAGAACTGGATGGTTTGATAATAGTAAAATACTTCACGTTTAGTTTTTTTTTTTAAAGGAGTTTATTATGATATTCCTGAACACATTTAGTGGAAACAATTGAGAAAACGTAAATTTCCTATAAAAAAAAAAAGCGTCCTGCACTTCTCTAAGATAATTTAAGGAAATACTACTCATGTTGCTCATTATAAGTAAAACTGCTTTACAAAAAAGACCAGGGGATATCCCTCTTTTCTTGTAGCTTGCCCTGGCTGGATGTTGGTGATCTCTAACTCTGGGAAGCTCCCCTGCTTGTTGCAAATTAACGAATGAACTCTCTTCCAGGTTCTGAAAGGCAAAATATTTCTTCCTAGATCCTCAGGAGTCCAAGAAGTAGCAGTGCTTGTAGCCCACCATGCAGTGCAGTGAGGATTTCTGTCTCCAGATCAGATTCTCAGTAGGCAAAACTGACAAAACCCAGAAGAAACTGGGAACTTTTGTCTCACTTCACAGGTTGGTCTGCCATGGGCTTTGTGGAAACAACTCACAAAGCTGCCAAAAGGCTGAGTTGGGATTTTAATCTTTGTTTTATTGAGACTCGGCTGAAACACCAGCGACAGCGTAACACCAACATCCACACGGGTTGGGAGCTGTGCCTTTGGAAGTTTTAGCAGACGAAATACTAAAAATGCTGGGGGCTTACCAAGAAGAAACAAATAATTAGCGTGGCGTGTGCGCCGATGTAAATTTACATGAGGGAGACAGAGATAAGACTGCAAGCTACTCTGCCGTTGCTCAGAAGTAGCCTAACGCTGATACATTTTAAAAGCTTTGGCTGAATTCCTGCATCCTCCTGCCAGCACAGCTTCTTCCAATAAAACCAGAAATCTAATATTTTTTTCAGAGGTCAGCGAGGCTTCCTAACACCTTTATCTCTCGTAGGCATGTCTTAAGTCCATGCGGTGTTTCTAAATAACCTGTTATTTTTTTTAATTACGACTTAGTTATGATTTTCCTTGGCACAGACGAATGTGGAGCTCGTGTAAGACAACCAGACAGCAGAGTGTGAGCACAATACAGCAGAGAAAAGACACAAAAAGACGTGCATTTCCAAGTACCAGCACTCCAGCGATGTATTTCAGCGTAAAGGTATGAGAATGCGGTTGGAAAATGGAAGGTATGTATGATGTGAAGTGTCCTGATGAAATCCTAGGTGGAAGCACTAGTTACAACTCAGCATCTGTCACATCCACAGTAGGCATGAGACGTTCCTGGGGGATGCTTATGCAGCTACTTCGGTACGTCAAGGAGCTGGAAAGCACTTTGTTTTTAATGGGCGTGCTCCTCTCTCAGTGTCACGAGGCCAGACATTTCCAGATAATGCATTTCCAGATAATTTCCAGAGGTATTTTTGGTAACGGTTCTAGGTACAACCTTTAGGACATATTGATTTTCGTTATGTCAAATGATAAGTCTCAACAACCATTAAATTATATAAGCGTGCCACGCTAAATGCTTGCACTGAAAAGAGCTGCAAGGCCTCAACTGCAGAGCCCAGCAGGAGGAAAGGACCTCAGGGGATCTCCATCCAACCTCCTCCTCCAAGCAGGGTCAACGCTGGACTCAGCCCGAGGTGCTCAGGGCTTTCTGACCCCAGCCAGGTCTTGATTATGATCCGTTTCATACAGATAACACGCAGGGAGCCGCCTCGTGAGCTGGTAAAGGGATAAATGGGATAAAAGCACGGGCTGGCAGATGAAGTAGTGCCTATTTAAGGAGTGTATGTACCGATTCTCCTTCCCCCTATATCTCTTATAGGGTTTGGTGCCAGCCTCCCGCTGTTAGTATTATTTAAATGCTTTCTGGAGGTGAGATAATAACTTTTCCTTTATGCATGCCTGAAGAATCTGAAGCGCCGAGGTAGTGATAGCCGGTATAACTTAATTTCAAAAGTAATTAACGAGGCTGCATTTTAATGAGCCTTTTTATACAGTGTTGTGAACTGGGCTGTTTCATGATGCCATTGTTCTCGGATTGCCGGAGGAAAAAAAAGAAAAAAAAAAAAGGAAGCAGAATCTGGAAAAATTAATTTAAGAACAGCAGCAGCCCAAAGAAGAACCAATCTCTACATCAGTTTTGCATTTATTTTATCCTCGCAGGTAATGTTGGAAGCAAAAAGGCAATTCTTCCAAAGTTCTGGTACAGAAAGGATTCATGAGGCTGTAAATTCCTGCCTCTAGTCTTCTATCTCATCAGCCTCCTTTCTTTCTGGAGTGGTTTAGGATTCTGTTTCTCACTGTCTTTTCAGGAATGCCAAACAGGGTCTAAGCAGAAAGAATGGTGTCTATAATGAGTAAGCAAGGCTTTATTATTATTATTTTTTTTTCTGTGGCGTGATTTGGTTTCTACATCGACTCGTTTCAGAATATTAACGGCCCGTTGTAACTCACAGATAACACCAGGAGAGGGAAGAAGGTGTGGGGGAAGAGGTTATGCATACTAAGGTGGAAATTTAATGAATACCATTAGGGGCTGCGTCTGTTTAACGAACTTTTCCTCCTGACTGTATTTCTCCCAGCTCTCAGAGACAATTAGCTCGAAAAGAGCCTTCAGACGAGCTGATTTTTGAAGGAAAGTGCTCCACATACCAGCCTCCAGCAGCCCGTGGAAAAGGAACAACCAAATTGTGTTTATTTAGCACCTGGCACAACAAAGCTATCCCTGGGCACTCGACACCAACATGTTCTGAAATGTCTCCAGTCTCAGCACGCTGCATCCAACGCATCACGTAAAGGAAAGAGTGGAGTAAGTGCCTCCTACACTGCAAAAACAGGACCAAAAAAATTAAAAATCACAGGGTTAGAAACAACAACCAGAACGCAATTATTTCTTTCATTCACATAAACACCAAGGAACTCCCTTCTGCACACAGAGAACAAATTACGAGGTTACTGAATCAGTGAAGTGTAACATTATTTGGAAGCAGGGCCATTCCGAGCTTGGGAGGGTCACAGGGGTAATTCTGGGGGCCACGTTTAGTGACTCGCAGAAATATTTGGTCGTTAGCTCAGGCTACTGGGCAGGAGAAATAAGGGAATGGCCTTTCTGCTCAGTAACAGGGCCGTTTTGATGTTGTGTGCTCAGCACTGATTAGCTTCTAATACCAGCAACAGTTAAAATACTGCTGAAATACAAGTACAATGACATTTTTTTTTCTGTTTTGGAAAGATTTTAGCTTTGTGCTGTTACGACAGATGGCTATTTTAATTCTCCAGCGATAGTTCAGCTGGGTTAAATTTGTTTACGCTGCGATATTCTGTACCATACCTACAATTAACGTGGCAGCAGCATCTCGGAGCATCGGTCATGGATCGGGACCAAAAGGTCCGAGCCCTCTGAACACCCAAACAAATGTTTGCAGCCTAAATATAGGAGCCAGCAGATGGAGAGAGGCAGTCAGGAAATCACAAGGAAAGCACGAGACAACACAAACACTGCTGAGCTCAACACACCAGTAGCCTGAGCAGCATTATTTTACTTTAGTGGTTTGTTTCATTCATTCAATGTTTAAATAAGTTGTTAGCATTTCTCTTGCTGTCTTGTTTTCCAGTATTAAGTGGATTTATATGTCCTCCTCAGACTTTCTGAGAAAGAAAGTGGCCAAACACTGAGGGAGTCACCCTGAAGTTGATGGAAATGATTTGGGGCAGCAGGTGGGGATTTTCTTCTACAGACCTGAAGGATTTAGGAAGCATTCTGTCCTATTCTCTCCTACTATTGTGTCTATTTTTCACTTCTGAAAAATATTTACGGCCCCAAATGGAAGCGTTTCACATTTATCCTGCCCTAAAGCTTTTTCTGTAACTGCTGCCACGTAACACCAAGGCAGAAGAGAGGCTGGAGCCCACGAGCTGCAGCTGAGGACTTCTCCAAAGAGATTGAACCTGACTTTCTGGCACGCTGCCCTACCTTTTTGTATGAGAAGCAGAGTCTTTCAGGGCACAAAAGGATATAAAGCGAGCGTTTAAGGTAAAAATCAAACCACTGGGCTAACACCACAATTTCCTGTTCTTTCGAGAAAAAGCCTAAAAAATATTGTTTCATCTCACATGGTTCCCTTTTTTAGACCTCTAGCTTTAGCCATATTTTGCTTTCAATTTCAATTTTATGTCATTTTTAAAGAGATGTGTGTACTCTTCATTGCATCTTAGTTATTTTTCCCAGCTGATTCTTCCTTTCTTCCTCCCAGCTGACATTCAGATGCACGCAGATTGTAATAATGCTTTGTTATCACTCATTAATCAGCAGGTCAGACCCAACAGCCTGTTTTTCTTGGGCTTAGTCCTCCTGTAAGAAGCAATAACAGCGATGCAGATCTTCTGTCAAGCTATTACCGTAGGAATAAACAAGAATAAATACACTTGGGATGTCAGAGATGGTCTTTCAGTGGCTAAACAGGACACATTTATTTAAATATCGTGAATGATTTAGCTTTCTCTAAAGAAAAAATTAATTGAAAAGTCTATTTCTTATAATAGAAAATGACTACTTACTGTTTCCTCTCTTACTGTAAGCTGTTATCATGCTTTCTTGGTTCTTCTTTTGCTTTTTTTGGAACATTTCCTAAGGAATTTTGTTCCAACACAAAACCTTTTCACCTTTGGTGTACACAGGATCCTTAATAGGTTTCAAACTAAGGCCCTAAGACTACAGCAGGAGATGACCAAGCCATCAGGGAATTTTCCTCATGAATTTCATCGCAAGTTCAGTTACTAAAGTGAGATCATAACACAAGGAGAACCAGGAGATACAAAAGGACTGTAAAAGCAGGAGGCAGCTCCAGGGATCCATCGAGATGCAATGGAAATGGGGCATGGAAGGACATTTTCCACCCACAGATGCACTTTCCGGGCTAGTAAAGAAGCTCTTTACAAAAGTGCCTGGTAATTCTGGGCTGCAATCTGGCTTCCTGAGCATCTCTGAAAGTCAAGAGATTCCCTCCAGTCTCTGAAAAACAGGTCCCAGGTGAGCTATCTCAAGGTCACTAACTAAAATCACTGCTATCTCTTGGCTGATCCATGTTTCCTGCTTCACTTCTCATTACCCTTCACCCTTTTCTCATCTGTTCTCTTTTTTTAACTTTCTTTCTGTTCATCATTTTCTACTCCAACATCTTTTACTCAGTCTTTAGCCTTTCCCTAGGACAGGAACCCAGCTGATTGCAATGGGAAATCAGCTCTTCAAACTTTTTTGTGCTTGTCGGGATGTGAAATGACACATTTTTTCCTACCCTTGCTCGTGTTATGTCACTGCTGGTAGATATTTGACATTACCCTGGTGCATCACTATTAAAAATACTTTACATTGGTGTCTAAGCCATCTCAACACTTCTTAGGTGAAGAGAAGGAAATAACTGCAGCATCTTGCAGTCTTTGGTGATTTAATTCGTGATGAATTTTGGCATTTTAACGGCAGGCAGCCGAATTCCAGACAGAACAGAAATGGAAACGGCGAAGGGCCGTGGCTCCTGCTTAATGAGGTCGTGAATTTTCCTTCTCCAAAATGTTTGCTTAGTAATTTCATTAAAGGAAAATAAAGGAACTTCAGACTTTGACTAACATCTGGCAACGAGAGAGAGGGGAAAAAAAAAAAAAGCAGAATTCATTAGTGGCTAGCGCTGATTAGTACTTATAAATAATTTGTGCCTCCCCAAACAAATCCAGCATTTCCTGCCTGAAGATCTTAGGCACTCAAAGACGGATTTAATTTACACCTTCATTTAAAGCTAGCCACAAGATGCGAAAATAACAGTTACACAGCCTGACTTGGGTATTGCCACCATCAATTTGTATACAACCCTAATATAAACAACAAAAAAACCCCACTTTCATTTAAAAAAATAAATAAAAACTATTTCCCTTTAGTCAATGCAAGCTTTCTTTTTTTTTTTTTATATATATATATATATATATTTTTTTTTTTTAGGAATATGAAATAGGAAAACTGTTTTTTTTTTCCTCTTTTTTCATTTTTTTTTTTTCTTTTTTGAATCTTAGAACCACTCAGATTTTATGTTTCGATACCACAGACAGGAGTAATGCACTCACTGTGGCCCAGACAATCAGTCATCACGAGCTATTCTTTGTTTCATTCAAAGGCTCCTCTCAACTACTGCACCCTCTTGCAGCGAGCATTACATAAGTCCCCTTATTATTTGCCAAGGAATTGCAACAAGCAAGGTACTCAGCTAATTAGACATTTCTCCCTTTTGCTTTTGACATTTCCATCAACTTGAAAATTTGCAGACTAGATTACTGAGAGAATTTTAAATGAATACTGGAGTGATTAAGCAGGGAAGATGAATACTAATGCATCTCAAACTGGGTTAGCGCCGTAATGAATTTAACATATCTGGTTTTAAAGTGGACTAATTAACAATTAAGTCTCAAGTGAAACTTATTTATATCTGTGTTTAAAAAAAAAAATAATAAAATACCCCAGCCCCCCACCTGCTTAGTTTGGGAGAAGGAAACTTCTCAGCCTGCTGCGTGGCAGGATGCAGCTCCTGCAGATTTTCACCTTCTCAGATATTTCTCCTTCCAAGGTATCCACAGGGATGTGCAAAGCCTTCCATGGCCCTTTTTCCCCAAGAAATGGGTATCCTAAACAAGGGATGGTAAGAATATAATGACAGACAACCTGTTAGATGTGGCTTCTTTTTTTTTCCTTTATTCTTTTTTCCTTTTTTCCTTCTTTTATTCATTTATTCCTTTTTTTTCTTTTTCTTTTTCTCTTCTCCAGCTGAAGTAGAACAGAAAGGGATGGGACTGCTACCCCCTTTGGGCTAAAACATCTCTGACAGGTGAAAATTGCGGCGTCCCGAAGGGGATTAGCGCAGCATTAACTTACTTGTCAAATACAAATGTCAGGTTAATTTTGTTCCTAGCTCGATATTCAGAAAATACACGCTTTTCTTCCAACATCTCTAGAAAGGTTCCTCTGTGTGTATTTTAATTACAGTGGAAATGGATCTAGCTGTATCCTGGAGTGCGTGTGTGTGTATGAAGTCCTCTTAAATAAATATCTTCTATTCAACACCTTATTTACAGACTTGAAGGCTTGCAAGAACCACATCAGTTCCTAGCCTACCTGTTTAGAAAACACAGGCCTGAAAACTTCACCAACAAATTTTCTGTAAGTAGATAGATTGCTGAAAACTTTGCAGACACACTGCTGCTGCCTGGAAGCTCATGATAAGGGAAGAGGTAACATATCTCCCTAGCCCAAGCCCAGGAAAACCCTGAAATCAGTATAAATGATGGGTTAGAAAGGAAACAGAGTAAATATGTTGTAAATTTTCTATTTTTTTTCAACGCTAAGATTGTGGTTTGGAGATGGGTGAAGAAATTTAGTTCAAATAAAATGCACCCAAGCCACTGCAGCTGGAATTTTACTGGGATTTGTATGTAGATAAAGTCTTTTACAAATTTATGTGTGCATATAACCCCCTAAAAATACTATCTCTGCATAATATATATCATATATAAAAACCTAAACATTAAGGGCTATAAAGTACATTTAATTTACTATCTGAGCAGGCGAATATTTGGGGAGTAAAAAAAATTGTCAAAATGTCAGGAGAAAAGCAATGAAGGTAAAAGAGGAGAAAATGGGATCTTAGACAAATGCTGGATGTTTTCTCGTGTTCCAAGTAAAGCAAAGGGCTTTGGAGCTATCTAGTCTTCAGCTGATCTGAAAGGTATTTCCCACCTTTTAAATACAGGTGTTCTGATTTGGATCAGATTTCTGTAATTTACCCTTTTCAGTCCTTCGTGGGACTGTTTTAATTATAAAATCACGTAGTTCACTTCTGTAATAACCAGGCTTTCTTCCCTCAGCTAGCAACGTATTTCCTTTTTGTGTATCATCAAGGGTTTTGTCATTTCATTTTAAATTTTGTTTAATTAAACCAGCTCTATTTGTCAATTTGCATATGTTATTATATCTAAGAACAGGAATTATGTCAAGTTAGAAAGCAAATTTATTTACTTTCAGAGAAGTCTTCCTCTGGCACTGCACATTCCCCACATTACATGTCAAAAATAAATATATCCAGGATATTCAGAATGGATTAATTGTATCTTACGAGGCTACCATTTTATTTTTTTCCCTTACGTGGGCTCACATCCTAATAAAAATCATTTGCCATCTTTAGTCAGATATTAAAAGTCATTTAAAATCAACTGAAAACCGCTCGACTTGTCAGGCACCTATAAATGAAGACAAATGATGCAGAGAAAAACCCCACAACTGCTCTATTATCTGAAATGTTATGGTAATATTATTTGCAGAAGTAATTAATGAAGATATGACAACTGCTGAAATCATTTTTCTTTGTTCAACTGCTCCAAAATAAAAAGAAACCACCCATTCAGAGCTTCAACTGACCAGTGTGTGCATGCAAAGACAAAGAGGAAGGAAAGGTAATAAATATAAGGCTAGAGAAGGTTGGAAACATCCCAGCAAAGTACCACCTGGACTAAACCCCAAAGCTGGGGCCATAACTATTCGCATTATTAATACCATTGTCCTTTTTCAGTCTTGTTTGCAGCCCAGGATTGCTCGTCGCTCAGGCCAGGAACATCTTCTTTCTGATCTGCAGCTCCTCACACCCAGGACGTGCCCAAATCCTGCCAGTTATTTCTGCAGAACACCTCTTGGATCCTCGTTCAAGCCATCTTCATCCTGCATCTCGATTACTGAAGCACTCTGCCTTTATTCAAGCCCCTTACAAAGAACATTTTCCCTCTCCATCACCCGAACAGTCAAAGCTCTTGGTATTTTTCCTTCCTTAGCCTGTGAAATGGGAAAAATGAGGAGGGAAGGGAGTTTTCCTGGGATGTAGCAGAGAGCAGTCATGCCCAGAGCCAGCAGGTAAGTCAGGATGCACCACAGCTCCTGGCTGATTTATCTCCTCGCTGCAGGTGCAACCAATTCCTTGGTCTGGGGGCAGCAAGGAGCAGCCTGGAAATCACAGCACACATTTTTCTGCCATCTGCTGAAGCACTGGACATGGCCCATGCCCAAGATTGGTGTTTTATTTAATAATTTTCCTACTATGTGAGGATTTACCAGTCATTTCCACTGTCCTTTCTTCCTTTATTCATGTGGAAAGTTGCAACCATGTCTGGTTTTATAAATAAAAATTTATTTTCTTTCCTTTTTCTTTTCAATCTCCATCCTTGGACATACTCAAAATGATTTTCCCTAAGCAACCCCATCTAATTTTAAAGTTGCCCCTGCTTGGGGTGTGTGATCTGACACTAGGTGATCTTCAGAGGTCCTTCCAACAGAAAATATTATAGAAAATATTGCATAATAATATATAATTTAATTTAAGATTCCCAACAAGAAGAAACATTTTCATGAATAGCAAATCAGGTTACATCAAAGAGCTGGAGTGCCACACTTCTGTTTGATAAAATATTTGGGCATCAGATTTAAACTGTAATGCTCCAGGGCACGTTTTTTAAAAATCCTGATCAATTTTAGTTCTTAACTGATAATACTTGGTAGGTCTTGACCAGGCACTGGAGCTTGTCAGTGGATTTCTGCATGAGGAAAAGTGGTTTATGTGCTCAAAACTATATATAAATGTATATATATATATATATATATTTTTTAGTTTTAGTTTTTTTCAGGGGCGAAATCCAGATTTTCCCCAAGGCTCCTGGATTCATTCTTCGGTTGCTATGACTGAAATGTGGGAATTAAGGCACATCCTTACAGCTGAACAAGACTGACATCATTAGGAGTTCAGACTTTGCTGCTGCTGGCAAAACAATGTGCGTTTGATTTTAACTTCATTCCAGCCACAATATTTGTAGACAAAGATTTTCAAAGAAACCTAAAAGTTAGGATCCTAAAACACACAGAATCCCATCAGAATTTTTATCTGTATTATTTTGAAAATCTCAGCTTAAATCATTGTTTTTTAAAACTGCCCTACACGGTTCCTTTGATAAATAATTAAAACGTAAAAAGTGTTCAGTGTTTCAGAACCACGGTTTCAAATTTGGATTTATAAAGGGGAGAACTTAGTGAAATGGCTCGTTCAACTTTCTGGCTCTGATTGCCTTTAGCACATGTCATTTCTGGGAATATTGTGCTTCTTAATGATGCATGCTATCTGCTTTACCGTCCCAGACTTTAATTCTGGGGCAGCGCTCACATTTTCAACCGATTCAGCAGAAAAAAAAAATCTTCTTACTGTGGAATTTTCTCGGCCAAGTTGCCCGAAGGTCACCTTGGATATTGATTAAAGCTCTCTCTCCTCATCTTAGGTCTTCACTGGAATAATCGTGGCCCCTTGAAAAAATAACCCTAAGGAAGATCCATGGAAAGAAAAAAATTGCTGTGAGCTTCTCCCTATCACTCCTGAACGGCAGATACCAAAAAGAACCTGTTATTTCCCACTGGGAACCCTAAAGGGTGGCTCCAGAAGTTTTGGTGGAAAAAAACGACATTTCTCTATTCCTTTGCTCACCAAAACCTGACATTGGTCTGCGTTTAAGTGAGTGTGATGAAGAAATACCTATTAAATTGGAAAGGCCTCCTCCAGCCAGCTTGGAAATCCTGAACTGTTCACTCACAGCTATACCTCTGACAATTATTTCCCTGCTGTCCACAGCCATAAATATGGATAAGGTCAGTAATCCAAGGACGTCGTAAATAATACTGAGATTTCTTATTGGTGACACTCGATTCTTGCTGATTCACTGATTTTTTTGTGGCTCTTCGCTTTGGTTGTCCTATTTGTGCTAAATTAGAGAAGTTTGGGGGCACTTGAGGCTATTAAGTGAAAATATGTTCTTGCAGAAAATACGGATATTATGTCCATGCCATTTTGTCACATGGCAGTAGAACACCAAATCCATCTGATGATCTTATGGGTCTTTTCCAACCTAAATAATTCTCTGATCTTGTATGACACAGCAGCACGGAACAACCTCAAACATCAGTATGTAAGGTGACAAGCTCCTGTCTGCGGTGACATTTTTCTTAATGTACATCCAGAACGGAATGGGAACGTTGTTGAAACATTTTCAACATCCTCATTTAGCAAATAGCTGGAGGCAGATGAACCAGCTATTATCTGCCACTGAACGAAGGCTGCAAGATGAAACAAAAATAGCCTGTCGGGGTTCCAGGCATACATTTCCTATTGTGTTTGTGCTCAGCAGCAGCAGAGAAAAACCACAGATGCCATGCTAGCATTTTGTAATCAGCTAATGGACATCAATAATATATAGCCATCAGAAACCTGTCTTGAATATGCCTGGGATATGCATAGGGAGGTAGAGCATCTCGTGTCTCAGTTCAGCAAGCATTCCTGGCCAAATCACCCTTTCTGGATATCCTGTAGGGATGGAATTTGTTGTGGAGCTGAATTGGTTGATTTGTGATTTATCTATCATAATTTATCCATCATCATTTACTTTTTATCATTGACATTTTATCTTTTTTTTTTGTGCCTTAGGAAAAAAAAAAAAAAGGGGACGTGTGGATGCAAACTGAAAGCCGGGGATTTTGTTTAAATGAGAATGCAATTTCAAGCTCAACAGATTCCTTTTTTTTTTTTTTTTTTTCATACACAGCTAATTGCCTGTAAACCATCAACATTTAAGAACTGCGTTTTCAGGACAGCTGGACCACTGGAAGATTTGGAAATATAACCTGAAGCAAAGCAGCTAAACTTGAGGAATCTCTGCACATAAATTGCGGGTATGTAGGGGAAGGGGCTGCTTTTCATTAAAGCAGCTAGTGTAGTGTACTATTCGAACACACACAAACCATGCACACATACACACTCTGCACAGATGCTAGATGATGTGATATGTCTCAATATTACACATGTGGAAGGGATCCACAGGTGTCTTCGAGCCCACAGGACCACCCAAAAAGCTCTTCTTGGAGGCCAACAGGGATAAAGTGACAGGACCTGGCCCACGTGTGAGCAAGAGGGATGCTGACGGCGGTCTGAACATGCTTTTTAGTCTAATAAATCACATTTAGGAGCCTGTGCTTCTGAAAGATCAGATGCCATTAATTCTATGACATAATTTAAAGGAGGTTAAAGGGAAATTAAATTTCACTGAATAATGACGGTCGGTTCTTGCATAAAAGCAGCTTCATTTATGGATGGCGGATTAACTGCATTAAGGAATCAATCCTTAGTTGATTTGCCTTAGCTTTACCTTGTGTTCCTGTGTACCTTCATTTATTTTAGCCAGTAGTAGCTGTCATCATACCTGGCCGAGATGCAAATTCAGGGCGCTAAGAGGAAGCCTGGATTTTCAACTCAACCAAACACCAACCCTTCTGCTTCTGTCTCAGCCCTGCTTTTGCAGCAGCAAAGTGAGCAGAGATCCATGTTTCATGGATCCATATTTCATTCTTCCCTTGTCCAAGCCAATTCGGTGTCTCCAGACCCGACTGGCATGCCAAGCAACCTCTGCTTCCCATCCCCAACAGCGCCAGCTAAAAGAATTCCCCAGTGCAAGGCTACCGCTGGTTTCTTGACCTAAATTCATTCAATCCTCCTCTGTGTGCCACCCCAGAAGGTCACAGTTTGTATTGGCAGTGGACATATTGTATATATTCAAAAGGAGCCTGGGATCACAGAAAAACCCCGGAGATTACAGAGGCTTTTCTCCGTCCTGAACAAAGATTCAGCGGCGCACTCGCAGGAGGTTGGTACCTCGGTGCTCAAGGGACTGTAGCAAAATGCAGAACAATTTTTTTTTTTTAAATATCACGACTGGAAGGGAACCAAATCAGACATCTGGCTTTCAACAAGTACAAAAATAGCCTTGTTTAAAGTCTTTTTAATATTTAATTTATTTTTTTTCCCCCCTTTTCTTGTACCAGCTTCAGTTCTTCAGTTGGTATTAACCTGAAAATCCTTTATTTGCTTCTATTTTCTCATGAGTTTGTTTTCTTGTTTGTTTTTTACCTGGGCCAGATTCTGTATTTCTGTCATGATTTCAGAATAATCAGGAGGACTCGTTCCAGCTTTACACTAATTTATAACTAAATGTTAGCCAAGGGAGAAGAGATGCTTTGGGGTTTGTTCTCATTTTTTTCACCTATAAAAGACCCTGTAACTCTTCATGTTTTTTTCTTTCACTTTGGTCTGCATCTTGCTCTGCAGATCTTGAAATCCCTTCCTCCTTTGCATAGTGCCTAGACAATATAATAAAAACTAATAAGCATCCACACGGATATTTAAGGCTTTCCCTGGTGAGCCATGACAGTTAGAGAAGTTTTATTTGGAAGAGAAAGAAACTAACAAAAACAGACTGCAGCTTTTTGAATACGTAGAATTAGTATTTTGTTTTTTACCTGGGTAAATCATCTGATTTTGAGTCATTTTTTAGCACCTAAAGCTTTCAGTACCTAAGAACATAAAGTACTAATTACCAATAATTGTATTTATAAGTACATAAAGCACCAGTTACCAAGGGGCAGGTGTCTTTTTATTTTATTTTATGTAGACATTTGGAAAGAAAAAATGAGATTAAAACAATCCTCATCATTTCATTTACACGTGAACACCAAAAGCACCAAATGAAGATGGATATTGGAGCCAAATGGGTGATACAGGTTTAATTCAGCTTGTTAATGGATTAATTCAGCTCCTTTTTAATCAGAAAGGCTTTCACCATTTCCCTCTCCAAAGCAGCTTTCCAACGGCAGGTTTATTGCAGGAAGAACCCATCAGTGGCAGGAAAGAACATGGCACCGAACAGAATTTCTCAGAGATTTCAAGAGGAAAAAGTCTGCCTGTGACATTTTAATGGGACATACACGCAGCAATGGGTGAGTTTTAAAAAATTGAATTCATTTACTCCAAATCGAGTCTCGTCCGCACCCAGATCTAGAAGCTTATCCACTCTACCTTGGACTTTGGTACAAACAAATGTCCTCTGAAACTTCTGCTTCACGAAGAGGTTTGGAGATGATTAACTTTTATTGGTACTGTTTTATCCCAACCAAGCCTTCCGTCCCTAAATATTAATCTCAGAGCTTTTTATACGGTTGCTACTCAAGTGAATATTTCATTACAAAGTCCCTTTAGCAACACAGAGAGGAACTGAGAGCTGAGCTCCCTCTTTGTGCCTAACCAACTCCTTCTGCTGCAGAATCTTATTAGCAAACCCCTGGAGGAGCAGCTCTTGTTTGTCTTGGGAAGAAAAACAAAGTTCTTGTACACTCAGCGATAACGCTTTAGTTACATGCCTCATTTTATGAAGGGCATTATCTCTAATACGTGTCATTTCGGGACGACTGGAATATTCATTTGGTTTGATGGTGATAAATGAGTTGTAGAAAGTGACAAAGGTTGGCGATTGCTTTGTTGATCTAACCACGTTCCAAATCCGCTGAACTAAGAAAAAAAAAATCCATCCAGTTTGATGAGGAAATAAAAAGAGCACAACCTGATGAGTATCTAAATGGACTAAAATGAATTTACCGAACTAAACCAGCTCAAGTGTGCAGCTTAGGCAAGAGGCCACATAAAATGCGCGATGCTTTCATTGTGCTTTCTGCTCAGTTATAAGATCTGGAAGCTAAATGGGACCATAAATAAACAAATAAATAAATAAATGTTACAAATGCACATCCAGTGGAAAAGACAGGGACTTTTTGAGGACAAACATACCCAAACCTCTGGGGATGATTTGATAGAAAGGTGTATCAGGAGGATAACAGTAGTAGATTTTGTTCAACCTAATATTTAATCAAGGCAAGAGGAGGACTGTGTGAGCAAGGAGCATCAGACAGGTTATCTACATCGAGAAAAAGGACAAAAAATGACGTGCTCCATTATTATGGGGACAGGTCCATTAAACCGTAATAGTATGCGATGCTGCTGAGCAAATATTGGAAAATAAATGAACATAGGAAGACAAGTGGATAAGAGGGCTTTGAAAAATGCAGTGTAGCTTTTCGGGGACAGAGAATCTGGAAAAGAAACAGCAGATTTGCTGTCAGTAAAAACTGAGTTATTCATTTTTTCATTAATTTATTAATAATGTTTATTAATCTATTATTGTTCTATATTTAATGTATTAAAGTGTTTGGCTCAGTGCCACATAAAGACAGCTTTAGGAAAGCAGGAGAAGAACAAGAAATTTTGTGCTTTTCTTTAAACAACAGCACTGAAATAGAAGAGAAACTTGGCAAAAACGTCAGTGATTCATAATTTTGGTTTTGGTGGGCATCTATAATAAATTTAAATGTGAAGAATGAAGACGAGTGGGCAAATTGTGCTGCTGGAACTGAATTCCCCGAGCAAGGACAGGTCTCAGTGCCACGTGCACACCGTAATGCTTTGTGACAGCAACATAAATGATGGTTGAACGCCGATTTTCCACTTTCAGCCAGCCAAATGATCACATTATAGTTATTATAACTAACTCCCATCACTATATTCTCATTGTTTGACACCATCAGCTGTTGTCCCCCATCTAACATGTAGTGGTTTAGTTCTGCTCTTAACGCTTCCAATACTGGATAATTTGCCATTTTCCTAGGCAATCTCTTGAAGTCCTCAACAGTTGCTTACTCATCATCTCACGCTCTATCTGTTTTGCAGAAAATTTGGAGGAAAGGGAGCTGTCTCAACCATGAAGCAGCCCGATCGCTTCCTCAGCAGCCCACTTCACCCGATCCGAAGAAAAAAATGGGTGAGTATTCTTAATAATTAAAAAAAAATGACATTCCTTTAAACAATGTCACCAGCTTTATTGTACTGAATTGGCATTCACAGTCAATTAGCTACCTAGAGAAAAAAAAAATCTTTAGTTTTAACTGGAATCTGCTTGTGTTGAGGAGAGAGGCAGGACACGAGCTCGGGTAACTAATGCTGAAGGTTTGCTGCAAGAATAAGTCTTGTGAAAAGCTTTTATCCATCTGCTTAGAGTCTAAGTCCACCCAATAAAAGCTATAGCTTCAGATTCTTCTGTATTTAGGAACTTGGCTGCTGGTGACGTGCTAAATTCAGGAGCCTAAGCCCTGTTAATGCTCCTATGGCAAGCCCAAGGTCTGTATTCCTTGCACACCCACAGGTAAAATCCTTGTTGGTATTAAGTTTTTGCAGATGAATTTAATGCTTGATGGACATATAGCAGGTAAGCATTAGGTGCCACGTCACATCATATTGCAGGGATTTTCCTTCCATCTGATCTCTTCAAGCAACCCGTCCACGAGCTGAGATTCGAGAGCTAAAAGGCATGCTCAGCTGTCAGCTTTTAGCCTGGCTCCGTGCACATGTTGCTCCAACTCTCAATTATTTGCTAATCTAGAAGACCTACGAAGGAGGTGGATCTGACCTTTGAAAATAATCCTCTTAAACGGGACTGTGAAGACGGGATGTGAACTCGACTTCCTTGACCCGACTTCATCAGCGAACGCTGATTCATTGAAATTGAAGCGTTTTGCTGAAAATAGAGCAGTTTCGATGGAAATTTCCCTGATTCCCAGGCAGGAGCCTGGGGGAACTGGCTGCTTTTAGAGCAGCTCTGCTCTCCCTCACTCCAAGACATCCACACCTTGCAGGTAGATACTTCCTGAGCAAACCAGCTTCAGTGGGAACTGCCCCTTGAGATAACCCTTTAATTTTGCTAACAGCTTTCTCCGTATGGCTACTGCATGATTATTTTAACACTTTCTCTGTAGAGTCTCACCCCGGATTCTTCTAACAAACGCCTTGTAACTCGTGTGACCTTTCCTAGCGATACATCACCGGTGACTGTATTAATGATATTTTATCGGCAGGGAGAGATTTAGCATGGCAGGCTGTCTGCAGAATTTAGTGCAGGGTGCTTTCTGTCCAAGTAAATGGCAAGACTGGACCCAAATTATGCCCACGTACACATGGAATATATGAGAAATCTTAAAGGCGTTTGGATTCATTCAGGGAAGGCGAACCCTGCGCTGATTAAAGTGCAATAAAGCAGCAATTACTGTTGCCACCCCTTGGAAAAGGGGAAAAAGTCTTGGCTGGAAGAGTGGGTTTAGAGGAAAATTGACCAGTTGCGAGTTAGTTGCCAAGAGCTGGGTCTGAAATCAACCCCTGTCCGTGCTGTGCCTTCCTGCCTCTCCCCTTTTCTCTCTCGAAGAGGCCATCAAGGCTGGCAAAGAGCAGGACTTGACCAGTCACCTAATCAAATCAGCCAAAAAGGTCAGAGCTGTTGTGGGAGAGCGTTGGCTTTCACAGGCTGTCACCGAAGGAGCCGCAGAACATCACCTAGGAGCTCCTGGAACATTACGGAGGGAATTCAGCCCAAATCTGAGAGGGAAATCTGAATCGCCTCTTTGCTCGGGGTGCTGCCAGGTGGTGTTTGTTCCTTCCTGACTATTTTTCCAAAATCTCTGTTGAAATTAAAGCCGCCTGGCTCTTTTCCACAAGCTGCTGGCATCACCAAATGTCCATCCCGGGCTACCCCGTCTTCCACCTTCTCGGGGTGGAAGCTTTTATCAGACGGCTTGTGGATAATATCGAGGGCCGGAGTGGCTCCTCGTAGCCTGTTAGCCTGCACTAACATTTTTCTCCATCAACAGCTCCTTGACTAGGCTGTGACTTGAATTTCAAAGAGCCCGGTGACTGTGCTGTTTGCTTTGCCGAGATGGTTTTATTAGCGCTGCAGGATAAGGGGTAGGATCTTCAGAGGAATTTTTTTTTGCCATCCAGTCTGGACGAGTGGAGCTGATCGAGGAAGGAGCACTTCTGGGCTCCCTCGTTTGCTGTTCGGAGTCCTGAGGTTCAGTTCATTCGTCAAGTTTGAATTACCAAAGATGTTTTTCCTGTCATTTCGACATAATTTTGCTATTGCAGGCAGCTCCATCTCTCCCTGACTTCTTCTTTCCCCTGCAAATAGCCCTGGGAGGACAGGTCCCAGCCCCTTGCTTGGGTTTTTTTCTGCAAGACCAAGAGATGAGATCTGTGGAGAGAGCTCGCCGTGTGATGTGGCATGGCTCTGGAGCACCACGTTGAATTTTAGCCCGGATCCCTCCCTTCCTTTCTCAAACAACAAGATTTTAAGTTCCTCTCCCCTCAGTGTCTTTGATCCCTTAACATCTGCCCGGGAGAAAAGGGGTGAAAAAGCAATTTGCTACACACGCCCAGGCTTTGGAAAAAAAACACACACATCGTATTTGGGATTTATTCAAATAAACCACAACATCAGAAATAAATGTAAGGCTCCGGAATTCACTTTGCATGATTAATACTTTTGAATATTTCCGTTTAACTTCCCAAGGAATGAGAACCTTTAGTTTCCTGCTCGATAGCCGCTGCGCGATGAAAGATGCTGAAATTGGATGTTACAGGTCATGGAATTGTATTTATGTACCCATTTCATGCTTCAGAAAGCCGCCCGCTTCAAATGTAAGCCTTGATTAGGGGAAAATGCTGCCTATCAAAATAAATAAATAAAGGGGCTGCTCTTCCTCTCCCTGGCAGAGACGTGGACGTGGAGGCAAAGGAGGAGAGGGAGCATCTAAATGCCAGCTGGGGTCTTTAATTTATCCCCATTTTCGCTGCTGCTACAAACTTTTACAGAGGCTGAGCCTTTTGGGGATGATTTTAGGGCTCTGTAAGTATGCGTGGTGCTTGTGAAATGGGATGGAGAAATATCTGACTATCTGTCAAACCTCTCTGAAGTATTTCCTAGGGTCCGGGTTGGCAGCACGTCGCCGTAATATCGGCCACGTCTTCGTTCGATCACACTTGCTGTGCTTTTTTTTCCCCAATTTTGCGTGATTTCAGGGTCCTGAAAATTCATTTGGAGCAAGAATGTCAAACCAGGTGGTTATTCCAGCATTAAAATGCATCGGGCAAAATCACGCCACTTTTGAGGCATGATCACCTTTACTTTAAAACTTATTTTTGTCTTAGGAACGACATCTTTGGAAACGATCGCATACAAAGGCCTTAAAGGGAGGTAAAAAATGCTAAAATACAAAATCAGCCGAAAACTTAACAGCAATACTTCACAGCTTGCTCGTCGGCATATGGATGAGGAGGAACAATGTGTGAAGAGCCTGGCTCATTCTTTCCAGAAGAGGTTTACCCAGAGAGACCCGCCGGCACCATCTGGAATCCCTAATGCAATCAGCATCCTCAGCCCTGCCTTTCAGCCTGCTTCTGGAAGTGGGATAAACTCAGAAAGCAAATTTTTTCCCTCTGATAGCAGTCTGAAACCATCCTTTAGAAGGATCCCAGCACTATTTAGTGACTGTGGATTGAGCTTTCCTGGCTGGTGTCCCCTGTGTCCTGTGATGCTCAAGGTCTTGCTTTGCTGGGAGGTGCTGGTGCTGGTGCCAGGGGAGCTTTTTGCCAAAAAAAAATGGATTTTAATGTGAGAGGTTTCTTTTAATGTTCCTTTCTCTTCTGAAAACCGTAAGGGCTCTGAAGAAAAACGATGCCACACAGTGTTGAAATGGGAAAAAAAATGACTTCTGTATCTACTTGGGTTATGCGTCTGCTATTATTCACCACGTAGCTTCATCACCGTCTCATCTTGCCCAAAAAAGTGATCGACCACCTCTCTGATTCATTTCTGAATCAAGAATCACTTATAAAAAAGAAAAGAAGGGATATAACAAGGGCGTTCAGAATAGGAAACAAAACGCTGTAGTATCTGATGCCTAGCAAGAACCTCCCCTTGAAATTATGATGATTCTTCTCCTTTTAGGTAACAGAAATGGTCCTGTTGGTGTCTCAAGGCTGGAAACCTCAAAGAAATGACAAATTCCAAATCTCCAGGCAGGGATGAGCAAGAAAGATAATTTTTGCAATAATTTAGAGCCCTGTTTAAGAAGCATCTTGCCAAAAATCTTGTATTCGAGGGGCGAGCATGCTGTGATGGAAAGGGAAAAGGTGACTTCTTGCTTCTTACTGTGCTCATCCCTGTGGCTCGCTTTTGTCCCTGCTTTTTCCTTTGGCCTGCTCAGGCTGTGTTTCAGAAGCCCACGAGCATTTCCATCCCAAACTATTGGTAGAATGTATAGGAGATGGGGTTTCTTGTTATTTCTGAGACACGGATAGCAACCCTGAGGCTACCCCTCCACTGTGTGGATTATCGTGGTGGTGGTTATTCAAAAAAGGCCTCACCTCCCGCATCACCAGAAATTCTTTGCCTTGCCCATCACCTTCACCTATCAATATTTCCAGCGCCTACCAAAAAGTTAGAGTAACTCCACCATCGCTTAGGAAATTAATTAACTGCTTCTTGTTATTAACAACTTCTATGTTGGTCGAGTCTCGAAGCTTGATTGGGACCGTGGATTAATTCTCCATCACGTTGAGTACAGGGGGAAACGATGGTGCTGTCACGAGGAATTTATAGTTTGGATCATCTGAGCATGCATTGTACTCTAAAGCCATTTTTCAGTTGTGCCCTTCGTTACTGCTCAATAAGAGGCATTTAAGAGCAATAACACCCCATCGCCAGGAACAAAGTTAATAGGGGTGATGAATGATCTTCTGATTGCATCTTCTGAATTTATGATGTGGAAGAAACTCTCTGCCGAAGCATGTCGATAGAGATGACATGTTTTCCTTCCAAACGCCACCCGCAGTAGTTCCGCACCTTCCAGAGCTGTGTGGACTCCGAAAAATGCAGCTGGGTGCTTGAGTGATGCGTACGATTGTCAGGCTGCGCTTCTTGGGCAAACCCATTACAGCAAATCCACAGGACGGCACCAAAAATGATGAATGGATGAGCTGGTTATTTATGAGCCAAGTGCACCAGAAGATAAATATCCGCGTGGGAGCTTGATTAAATGGTGTCTAAACAGTGGAAGTGGAGGATGATGTATCTCTGGAAGGAGGGGCTGCATGGAAATGAAGAGGTGATATTGTCTTCGGTGTAGCGTTTAGAGGGACAATAAATGGATGTGGTGCTGGGCTCTGTGTGACGAGGAAGTGGAAATGAAGTAGCGTGGAGTAGCTGCTTTGTGAGTGGCACTGTGTCCTTTATGATCCGGGAAGGGATGGACTAGCACGAAATGGTTGTGTCCCCTTCCCTCCCCTGTGGTAGAGCAAATCGGAGATGTTTGGGGCTCTGCCACTTTACAGGGATTACGGTAGGTGATGTGAAGACAATTAACTTAAAAGGCTAAATCATGGCTAGTCAAGTCGTGGATAACTTGTCTTTCAAAATACTGAAACGTGGATTAACCAAAGAACTGTGGTTTGCACTATATAAAATACATACTGCCCTTGCCTCCTAACTAAATGTTTATTTTCTCCTCTCCTTTCCACTGAGTAGGTTGGTCTTGATCACGAGACTGCTAATGAAAAACCTGCGGCAGCTTGAAGGCATGAACAAGGTGCTCGTAGATGGCTCAGGAATTTAAAAAGAGAACAAAAATTTGGAAAAAAAAAAACCAAACTCTTCTGTCTTTGTGGCTTTGTTGGAGTTGGCACAGAATATGTCCCGCACCAGAGCCAAGTGGCCTGCTTGTGCCATCCGACAAGGTGCTGGGAGGTGGAGTAGGAAACTGTGAATTTCCCCGCAATGGCTCACCCAGGCCCAATTTTCTCATTAACCCTTCTTACTGGACACCTTTACCTATGAACTCTGTTAAATTCAGTAGCTCACACAGCAGATATTTAAAGCCCTTTTGTGCAGCTGGCTTAATCCGTAGCCACAGTGACCCAGTGGCTATTTATTATTATTATATATTTTTTTTTTCTAGAGCCATGAAGTCAGTCTTTATTCACATTTTCACAGAGCTGAGTGCTACAGATTTATTTTCGTTTCCTTTTACATCATTTTTTTTTTCTCCCTCACTCCAGATTCTCTTGCAGAAAGCATCCTGAGTGACATAACGCTGCCACGAGGTGAGGATCTTACACACAGCTGCGTGCACTCTGCACTGTAATGCAGCCCCGCTGTCAACAGACTGCAGTGTCTGCTCAGGTTCGGGCCGTGTGGTTACACTGCACAGCCCTTAGAAATAAATAAAATGATAAAGAAAGAAAGAAAGATGTGAAATAGCGTGCCTGACTGGGATTTTTGCCAGGGCATTACCAGCATAATCACAAAATGGCCCCATGAAGCTGCTGGTGAGCGTAACCTGGTCGGGAGTGCTGTCCTGCTCAGGTATTCTAAATTATTGACTGAAGGTTTCGAGACGTGAGGAATTTTGGCCTAAAAGATGATTTTTAGAAAGTTATAACTGCTGAATGAGAGTGCTTAGGAGGAAATTGTCGCCTCGGTTTGTGCTTGATGGCAACAACTTAGTTACCTGTGAGGTTCCTACAAGGGATGGCACCTAATTTTTGCAGGAGAACAGCAGAATGTGTCCTTTAAAACCTCATTTTGGTAGAACCCACCTCTTTTTAGGCTCAAATTAGTGAGGATTTATATAGGAAAAAAAGTTATTGCGAGAGGTGAACTGGGAAGGAAGTAATAAAAAATAATGTGGTAAAAATCACATTTCTTACAACCAACACAAGCTTAGCAAACAGAAGGATTATTGACATAGTACGGAGGTTTAGAGATTGATATTCTATTTCCATCCCGGATGCATTTTCTGTTTAAAATTAAATTTTGATTCGCCTGCGGTTGATTTGATTTGAAACCAGCTTAGGAAAAAAAAAAAAAACAACTTTGACTTTGTAAATAGAAACCCAGCTGGTTCAGGTGCTAACCACAGCCATGAACGGAGAGGATCTTTTCTTTTGGAAACAAAATTTCTCCGTTCTTCTCAGGTGAAAGGATGGCCTGGTGGTGAATCTCTCTGCACAAAATGAAAATTGGGCTGAATCTGATGAACTGGAAAATAAACGGGCTTCATCCTGAGTGCCCAGAGGCCTGCAGCGCGTTAGGCTCCTCACCTTATGCCCAGTCGTGACCCCCCATGTGAAAACACTTTATAGAGGCTTCAAAAACCGTCATGGGAGATGGGGAAGAAAGATATTCAGATCCCAATTCACCTTTTTTTATAGATATAGGAAGAATTCAGAGCATCAGGCTACAGGAACATACCCGTTGCTATGGGGGTGGGAGTAGGCCTCGAGGCCCTGCTCTTGCGCTGAAGCGAGGCACCACAGAGCAGGAGCCTGCTCCAGCGTGAGGTAACAAAAGGATTATAACTCATTGCCTCGTGGTTAAAACACCACAAAAAAAAGCATCCTTGGCTTCTGGCTTCATCCTTCATGTTTATGTTTGCTGGAGGGCAGTCCCTGAAGAACGGTGTGGACTCACCTCAGCCAAATCGGGGCTGGAAATCCAGCGTATTTTACTTCATGCTTTCTGGCAGGCTCGGGAATTTAATTTTTTCCCTTTCTATGGTTCTGGCTTTAGAGATGAGATCCAGGAGATGCCTCCCAGAGCAGGCTGGAGCTGCTTTACAGCTCAGGGGCTTCCATCTTTCCCTGCATATCGTGCAGGAGCTCGGCTGCCTGCCGCAGGCTTGGGTTTCCATTCCGGGGGCCCAAGCCTTTGGAAGTTATTCAAAAGATTTTGATCGTTCCTGGCCCTGACGGCTTTGCAGCCGAAAATCCGGGGAGATAATAGGTGAACAAACTGTTCTCTGCAGTAAAGCTCCTGCTTCCTTTCGTGTCCCACTGCACACACGCACAGCAAACAACCAGGACAGCGAGGAGGGTTACCAGGGGATGCTGTTCTTGCAGGGTGTTTAATATTGTATGAAAACCCTCCGTTCCCCATCGTATTTTGCAGCAGAAGACATTAAGGGCTTTTATCCATTCCCTTATATTCCTCCAAATATTATTCTTGATGGTTATGCCTAGTTTAAGTCTAAAAGATTTAGCAGAGAAGCTTTAATATTATTTAAACAGATTACTACTCAATTTCAATCGTAAAATCAAAATCAATGCAAAGGATAAATCCTAGAACTGAGACTAAACTCATATATAATTCCAGGTCATCCTGGGACAGTGGTAGAAACAGGATCTGTGTGAACCCAGGAGGAAATGCAAGGACGCGAGGTCTTTACAGGAGCAATTTGCATCGGTACCACTTGATCCAAAGCCAGGTAAATGCGAAGGGAAGTCATTAAACTTTGAATTACAGCCCAGTGAATGCGGTTCTTATGCAGAGGTCTCTTTTCCTACTAAAAATTTACTGATTTCCTAAACTAACTAGGACTTACCCAGCATGATTACCAGATTATTGCTATAATTGTGTCAATAATTTAAGGCATTTACATTGAATTGCCAATTAACAAGATAGCCAAACTGTCAAAGACGTGAAATTATGAGTTTAGCACACGAAATTCATGGTTAACTCCTGCAAATGCTGACTGGGAAAGTGCAGAAGAGATGACTTTTCCTTAGCGACCTTGTAATCGAAATATAGACTCTTCTGGGCTCCTGTACTAGTGGGTATGGGGTTGGCTCCCTTCCCAGATGAAGCACTGCTCTCGGGAGATCCGGGTTTGATTTCTGCTCCTATCCCTGCTTTGCCAAGTGCTATTGGCTAAGTAATTTCACCTCTCTGACCCTCATTTTTTTTTGTGTGTGTGTGAAAACTGGAATAACAATAGTACCGATACTGATTGCGGTTATTAATCATCTGGGTTCTTGGGATGGCAAACCTTGTAAGAAGGGGCTCCAGTGAGATTTATGATAAAATTCACTTAGAGCTTGAATTAGGAAATTAGTAAGTGCGACTTCAACGGAATGTTCTCATTCATTTGAACATAAAGAAATACCTGAATGTCATTATTTTTTCTTTAATAGAAAACCCACAAACAAAAGCGGAAGGAAGAAGTAGAGCCAGCTTGCTCCCAGCCAGCCTAGGGAATGTGTTGTGAAAAAAGTTGTGTCTGTTGGTACTCAAATGCAAGCAGGTTTTCTTGACAGCCAGTTGCCTTTGTTGGGATGGGTGCTGTGCTTAAGGATCGTAGCCTCCTAAAGCCTTGAGAGGTGGAAAACTCAGCCTTTCTTCTGCATTTCTCTATATTTCAGGCTGTAGTTTTGCTGGCATCACCTGTACCTGTACTAACACACGTTTCACCGGAGGATGCTCCTTTTCAGCAGGTTGTGTGCTGGAAGTTCTGGGTTACGAGCTTCACGGAAGAAATGAGCGGGTATGGAAGTAGCAAATGTCAAAAGAAAAGCCTCAAAAATGCATTTTGACACATACCATGTGATTTTGAAGTAGTTATCTCTATCTTACCACTCTACTTGGTGCTCGGTCCTTGGCAAATTTTCCAGCACTTGCTGGAAGCTCAGTTTCTTTCGGAAACTGTCTGCCTCCGTTTGATTTAAATAGAGCTGCACCTCGTTGTTCATCACTGTTGCAAACTCACTCTTTAAAGTTCACAAGAGAGCTGCCATTCGTCAGGAGCTCCGCTCTTCATCAGGATCCCGAATGCGCCCGTTAGGCTTAGGATAGGAAAAAAAAAACCCTTAAATGACCTAAATTACAGGACCGAGAGCCAGGAAATTATTAAGCAAGCTGTTCTGTTGATTAATGGAAAAAAAAAAGAGTTCTTGTCACAATCAGATAGGTCAGCTGATGGGCAGAAAAGATATGGGGATGGCTGAGCAAGCTATTTCTCTCCCCAAAACCAATGTCAAACAATACGGCATTATTATATTCACCTTTCAGAAAGCTTCATGCATTTTACCAGCCATGCAACATCTGGTTTTGAAAACATCATGTGTTTGTTGCAGAGAGTTATATTCCTATTTTTCATCCTCAGTGTGCTTCTGTGGGTTTGCCACACCTGCAGAGAAATAGTGCTCACTGAAAGGAAATACTTTCAGAGCAGCAAAATCGCAACTTCCAAAGACAGACAGCTACAAGTCGAATTAAATTGATCATTAAGGCTTTAATCAGGGGTTTTTACAACAGCGTACAGTTTCAGTAGCACAACACGGGCTGCATCCTTGGTCAGAAGAAAAGCCATCATAGATTAATGCTGAGCAAGGCACTCTCTGCATTGCCACCTCCCGAGGGAGAAGGAAACGAGGATCTTTGCAAACTTTGCCAAGCTGGTAGGGGAAAGTGATGAGAAAGTTCACAGTTCAGGCAGCAAAATCTAATTAGCCGCAAACCTCATCTCTCAAGCACTCAGGCAGCTTCGAGATGATTCAAGGGCACTACTGCTGCTGAGTGTCAGGAGGAGCACTTCTGGCAAAAAAAAATAGCTCCATGCCAAGTGTTTCTCCCCAGGAAGAGGACCTTGGCTGGTGTTTCGCTCAGGAAACGCATAGGGTTAAACAGGATGAGCTTGCAGAAAACCTCCAAAGAGGAAGTTTCAAGTTCTGGAGAAGAATACGTAATTCTCATGACTTTGATCGAAGCAATTGAGGCAGAGTTTTGCTTCCTGATTGCTCTTGAATGAAAAAGTTGGCTTGGGCCTTTACATTTTTTGATTTTTGATTTTTTAGATTTTATTTTCAGATGGAAATGATACACATTGAGAGAGAGAACATCTCCTGGCAGTACCTGAGGTGGCTATACGAGCTCTGCGTGGCCATGCTGAGATTCATTAGATACTTTCCTGTAAAACAACCTGCAAACCCTTTGAACCAAAGGTGCTGCTGTGCATCAAAGCTGAATTGTTAAGATATCTGCTGGAATGGGGATGGTTTGCTGCGACTGCCATCAGAAATGTGAGCAAATCTTCTGGGAGGCATTCTGAAATGGTCCATTTAATTCTCAAATATCCCGTACCATCTAGAGCAGTGCCTGGGGAATTGCTGGCTCCGCTTTTCAGAAACTAGGTCTGCTTGTGTGCTCAGCTCTACAGAAAGAAGCGACAGGCATCTTGCGGCGCTGGGGCTAAAGAGTAGATCTGTGCAGCAGCACAGAAGTTGTTAAACAGAGTGATTTCTTTAAAGGCAGTGGTGGTGGTGCTCAATATCCTGAACTACAGTAAAGCTGTAGCCTGAAAATGTGACTTCTTGCAGATGGAGTACCATGAGATAGCCAGGAAAAGAAAAAGAAAAAGAGGAAAAAGGAAAAGAAAAAGAAAAAGAGGGAAAATGAAAAAGAAGAGGAAGAGAAAAGGAAAAGGAAAAAGAAAAGAAGAAGGAAAAGGAAAAGAAAAAGGAAAAGGAAAAGGAAAAGGAAAAGGAAAAGGAAAAGAAAAAAGAGAGAAAAAAGCAGACTATGTCCTCTAAGTAAATCAAGTTCACTTCTGCAGTTACAAAAAGAGAAGAGAAATCTAAGTGCATCAATGAGAAATGCCCCCAAAAAGGTGTAAAAAGGGGATAAAAAGATTTGGATGGGATAAACAAGTAAGTGTCACCGGTAAGAAGACATCTTAGCACCAGCTAAGAGACTTTCAGGTGTCACAAAGAGGTGTTTTAAGCATTACAATGCACTGAAGAAAAGCCTGGTCTTTGTTAAGTAGGTGGTACAGCAGCAAAACAGCAGAAATTTTTATATAAATTTAAAATTCAATGTCTTTACATTTATTTGTTTGTTTGTTTGAAGGTCTGCAACCATTACTGAACGTGCTTACGTGCTTCCTTATGGGTGACATCAATTCCTTGCTGCGCTAGAGTTAAATAGGTGCTGGCTAATGAGTTATTGATCATTTGATGGAAAGTGAGGGGTTGAAGAGACTGACATCGTGGAAGGATAACCCTCTGCCTGCTGAATTGATGGAGCCATCACTCACGGGGTTATCAAAGTCAGATATCAAAAAAAAACCTTCCTGGGTCATTTAATCTGCCTGCCCATATATAAATATGGCTGGTCCAGGAAAAGGATAAAAAAATGTTTGTAAAGTTGAAATGTTCCATGTGAACGTGTATGTTTGGAGGAAGAAATAAATAAATAGGCAAAACTGAAAGGAAATGGTTATATTTGACTTTCTCGTTCTGTTTTCCATTCCGACTTCTGTTTTGTTACCACACTGACCTTGTAAAAATGAGTATGTTGATTTCACAGAAAAACCTAATTTTCATTCTGTCGTTGCAGTGCTCTGAATTCGGGCGCTTTGCAATCTGCATTATGACAATCTTATTTCACCTTTGGAAAAAAAAAAAAAAAAAAAGCGCAGAAGTGCAGCACATCTCTCTGAAAACAGAGTTATTATTTTTCTAGTCAGGGCCACTTAAAAACTCTCTGTCCAATCTCTTTTTAAAGTCCTTTTCCAATGGGAGAGACTAGGTTTTTAACCACAAGAACATTTTGAAGAAGAAGCTCACGTGTGTAAGGAGCTGCAGACGTTCCCTACTGAATAACCGATGTGATTTTCTATTCGTTTTGCTGGTTAGTCTATAGCTCCTGTGCTGACATGTAATTCATATAGGAATTCATACAGGAAGCCTGAGTACCTCTTATTTTGAGAAAAACAGGCGTTTCTAGCACTGGGATTTTCGTGCCCTTGCAGAACACCTAGAACCAGTGCAGATGCAGGTGCTTAAAAATCAAGAGGGCTAAATACGAGGAACAAAACTCACTATTATTTTAAAATAAGATCTGGAGGGTAAGTCCTTCTGCTCTATGCCTGGAGAGGCACAGGAGAGCAGGGAGGCTCTGAAGAGAGGTTCGGGATCGGCAGCAGACCCCCCAACCCATCCCATTTTGTTCAGCTCCTTGGAACAAAACATGAGCTGCTCCAGGCTGCTGAAAACGTCGTTTTCCAGCTTTTTAAAAGGATTTATCTGCGATGTCCAATTAAAGTATACGGTTGTAAAAAGGCAGTTTGAGGGAGGTGATGCCTAAATCTCGTGCACATTTAGTTTTGCTTTTGTTTGAATGGGTGACCGATAGAAAACAGTTCCGTGAGCTCGTTTCCAACTCAAATCACCTCTAGGTGTTTTTTTGAAATATAAGCCCCTACCAGAGGATGTGCCCAGGTTTTTAAACGGAGTGGAGCATTTGGGAAAGGAGGAGAGTGGTCTCAAATTAGCCTACTGAAAGATTAAATGGAAAAAGAAATTAAAATTAAGAAGGAAAAAAAAAAAGTTAAAAATCAGGAGTTCATTTAAGCTTGCTCGCAGGCAGTTTTCTCTTGGGGGTGTGTTATTCCAAAAGGCAATCTAGAGAGAAACACAAGCTGCTCTTGAACATTTTCTCTGGTGCAGGACGTGAGATAAACATGTGTTTGCCTGATACTATCAGCTTGAATTTTCTTTTTCTCTTAAAATGATCCTTGATTCTAGATGTAAAGATGTAAAAGATGTAAAGAGATGTAAAGAAATAAATATAACTAAAAGATGTAAAGAGATGTAAAGAAATAAATATAACTAAAATGATTTTTGACCAATATAGATGATTCTCAGTCAATACTGTCAATTCCAGGTGGAACTGAAGCCTGGGTCTGACCCATCCCAATCCACTGCTGCCAATGACAAGATCTTTATGCAGTAACTTCAGTCACTGCTAGCTCTAAACTCCTGGCCAGGAAGAAAAATCTCTCTTTCTCTCTTTTAACTACACAGGTAATACAGAGCAAATATGCTTCTAACTCCATTAAGTGCCTATTTACCTACCTAGAGGAAATAAATTCAGGTCTAGGGTCAGCTGTGATAGGTAGTTGAAGAGTTATTTTTGCTCACGCTTGGTTATCTCACCTATGGGTTTAGCATAAACCTGTATCTCTCCTGTTCTTCAGAATAAGATGATTTTGTCAGGGCCAAGAGCATAAATAAAACAATTTGTGTGCTGCACTTGGGATGTCCCAGTGAAACAAACACAAGTGTATTTATTTTTTTTTTTTCTATTAAAATCACGTTTGGAAATATCAAAAAGCCTTTTTTTCTGGCTCGTTGATTAAGCCAAGTGGGAAATAATCACCTCGGAGCACTCGTTTTTGAGTCCGAGTCCCTCGGAAGGGCCCTCACGGTTATTTGTGTTGTTGTTATCAGCTTAACAAGCTGATTGTGTTTGCCTAGCTGGAGCTTTGAACGTTATCAGTCTTGAAACCTAGGAAGGCTCACTGCTCTGAGGGTACGTGAGGCTGGCTGGTGAATGTTTCATCACGAAAGAAGAGCTCTGTCTGCCCCACACCCTTCGTTTTCAAGGAGGGGAATTGCTTGTGTCCATTAAAGAGGCATAAATTTGTATATCTGAGGGAAAGACACTCACCTTGCTGAAGGCCTTGGGTTGGTAGGCAAACGTTTCCGTGGATTATTTGAAATTTGGGTAGCAAAGTCGTCCTTACACAAGAAGATCATCCTAAGGTGAATCTTTCCGAACTGTTAACTTTTCCTTTTTCCCCTAAAAAAATATAAATGCGTTAGCTGGTTCAGAGCACAAAACACTTAACAGAGGGCTACATCAAACCCTGTGAACTGTGCGTGCCACCAGCCCGAGAAATAAACCCAACTTTATAGCCCCGGAAAAAAATAAGGTCCTTTCCAGGCAGGTGAGGGGTATTTTGCCAAAGTGTTAACTACACAGGAGAGTACAACTGAGGGCAGGAGTGCTCTGCCTGCTATTACACTTCTCAAGAGCACATTAGAAGGGGATGCATCTCTGCTATCATGACACGGGAGAGCCTGGCCCACGTCTGGAGCAGAGATGCGGCAGAGCCCAGGCGATGCTCTCCTGCTCGCCTTTCTCCTAAGAACGGCAGGTGAGACGGTGCTAAAAGCCTTTTGAAGTGCTTTGGTAGGCATCTTCTGCTTCTTCCTCACCGCCAGGGCCATGACCCTGTCAGGGAAGGAAATTAGATTTGTTTGACATGGTTTGTTCCTCAGAACAACACGGTAGCTGTCTCCTTGTTCCTCTCCTAAGTGTTTGGCAAAATGTTGCAGCCCCGACCGTGCCCACGGCACCTTACAAAACAGCCAGGTTTTCTGATGTTTTCTGAGGCCAGAAAGCATCAGAAAGCCCTGGCCATCCCAAAGGATTCCTGACCCAACACGTGTGATTAATACCCTGCTTTTCCCAGCTGATGCAGAGAATCACGAGCAGCTGCTGCTCTTGACCAAAAATAAAATAAAATAAAATAAAAAATGCAGTGGCTCATTTAGGAAAATAACCTTTTATTTCCTTTTCCTGCACGGCCACTGCTGAAGGAATTAACCTTGATCCATCGGCTCTTTGCTGGAGTTTCTGCAGAGGCACACCTGCCATTTCCGTGCAAGGTCCACGCAGACTCTGTCCGAGGATTAATCACAAATTCATCTCCCCAAACCTGACGTCTAGCACTTGGCACACTCTGGATTCCAGCTGGAATTAAGACTTGAGCAGCTCGAGTGGCGATGACGGATGGTCTCCTCTTGTTAGTAAACATTTCCAGTATTTCAGACCTCCCTGCAGCCCTTCACGTTGTCAGCCGTGAGATATTGCCTCCCACTTGAAAGAGTGCCAGCGAAGCTTTAGGGATGGCCGTCGTCCCTCCACGAGGGACACCCACAAAGGACAGGCCTAGGAAAATATATCTCCGGCGTTATGCCTCTCATCCCTGAAGCCCATGAAGGTCACTTTCTCCCCAGTCCTGTTCAATACCGGTCCGTAGAAAGGTAGCTTGATCAAAAAGGTCAGTTCAGCCCAAGAATTGATCTTTCTGTCTGATCACAAGGTGTCAGCTAAAAACCTGAAACAATTTCTGGCCTCTCTGTTTGCCAAGAAATGCCACCTCACCTTGTACCTACCCCTCTCACCCCTTTTCTGAACCTCAGCCATGCATCATTTGAGCTATCAGTCATTCATAAACTGATTAAGAAGGACATGCTTAGACATCAATAAGAAAATACCTCAGCCTGGGTGCTTCAATAATTCTCTGAAGCCTTCTGAAGCAAGGGCAAGACCTCAGTCTTGATCTTTAACTTCCATAATGGTCTGGGATAAAGATGCTAAAGGATCTGCTGACGTTCCTAGGTGAGGACTGAGAATGATCAGCTAACTTCTGGGGTCTTTCTTTTCTTCTGTCCTTTCTTCAGGACTTTCTTTTCAAGCATCAAGTCCACTCCTTTGACCTGCCTGCCATAATACCAACACCAGCCGGTGTCTACAGTTCAAAACCAAGTCTCACCGACACTGAATATTCAATTAAATAAAGTTTTTTACCCTTTATTCCCTCTTGAGGAGAAGGTGAGGGAGGCAATGACACAGGCAATGCCATCAGCAGGACATCAGCAAGACTCCCCAGGTACTCCCATGAGGAGAACGGTGTGTAATTACTGCTTCTTGATGAAAATTCATCTAAAATACATTAACATTTACCTCAGCTTTGGACTGCAAGAGGCTGCTGCATCACTGTATGGCCTCTTTGTAAAACCTCAAACCATCAGCTCGTCTCCCAGAGGCCGGGCGTTGCAGCAGATGGTGAGACTGAATGTCAGGCTGAGGAATCGCCCGTGAAACTTTTTACTGCTGATTGCCACAAATGGGCTTCGATGAAGCCCAGAGGAGACAAGGAGATTGCTGTGTCATGAGACTCTAAGGGATTTTTACCCAAGAACCTTCCCATAAAAAGTGCACGTCAAGGGGGATCTACAAAGCAGGGCAGTATGTTGTAAAATAGGCCTCTCACAGTTTTAAAGGAAAATAAATTATTTGTCAATGTAATAAATTGCTGCAGCTTAGTCACTACGATATACTGGGTGTTTTGTATTAAATCATTATAATTTCACTGCAATAGCTCTCGCCTTATCGAAATATTTCGGTGAATCCGGTGCTCTGGCTGCTTCTGATACGGGGTAAGAGCTGTGGCACGTAGCTCAATCCATCAGCATTTCCATCTTGCCAAAGGGATAAATATTCAAAACAACCACAGAGAAAACACCACAAAACACAGCATCTCAAAGGCTTAAGCCTTTATATAAGGACATGTAAAAAACATGACAGATTTACTTCACAGGGGGCATGGAGCGAGCGGTGTGGGGAAGGAGGAAATGGGGGATGGCCGTGGGTGGCAGATACTTGGATGGAGGGGCTGGGGAGCCCTTTATGATCTGTTTCCCAATATCCCTGCCAACTTTTTGGACGTGCCATTGCCACCTTCCAGGTAGGTAAGATGAGGCCTAGACAGAGTCAGCACAAGCGGCTTGCCCAAGGTCACAGAGGGAGTGACTGACAGAGCTGAAAATAGGCCCCGGGAGCCCTAATTACCAGCTCTCTGTTCCAGCCACTAACTAGCAATCAGGAATGATTATGCAGCGAAGGCTCCCGTGTCTTACCAGAGGGTTCATTCCGCCCTAGCACCTTGCTGTGAGCCGACGTGTGGTGGTGCAGGGAGAACATCAGCCTTCTGGAAGCCCCTCGTTCGATCAGATTTTTAGCAGAAGGCCTTGAGGGTTGGCCCTTCCCTGCAAGAAACACCACCGTGAAGCTGCAGCATCCCCTTTAACTCTCCCCTGGTTCTGTAGGACCGCTCCTTTCCTCTCGTTTCCCTAAATACACTCAAACGATTTCCTTGCACATTGCCCAGCAATCCACATCTAAGCGTGAGGTTCCTGTGCTAGCCCGCCGGCACCGCCTCCCTCCCTTTCTCACACAGAAAGCTTGCAAAAAACACTATAAAAATTATATTATCCAATTCCCACTTATTTTTTGACAGGATTTTCAGAGTCAGAAGCTGTTCCTTATGCTACGATTCCAACCCTCGATGTATCTGCTAGTATTAGTGGATTGATGGCTTTCGAGCTGTCCGAGTACTACAATCGATACTGGTGAAGGAATGGGTTGGGTAACCATGCCAACACAACTTTCATGCAAGACTGGAGGGCAGGTTGGTTTCTCAAACATTGAAAGGGAAGGTAATTAAGGCTGATGCTGACGAGACACACAGACAAACGAGAAATCGCTGCAAGTCGTCTGGAAATCTTTTCAACGGAGAAATAAGGCGAATGCTGCAAATGAAATTAATTCCGGGGATAACGCTGTGAAAAGCGTCGCCTTTCTCGAGCAGTCGTCAGGAAAGTTTTCTTCCTCAGTTGTGCATATTTGGGTAAACGGTGGTTTTCTTTTAGTTACGTAGATATCTGGATTTTCCAAGGGTTGTTTCCTACCCAGCTGATTTTACGTGTGGATCAAAACCTTTTATTATTGTTATTTCTATCCCATAGTTCAGACAGAGCCCATCGCCCGAATAAAGATATCATAGTCGAGCCCAAGGATGTCAAACTTACATCCAGCATCTTGCCTATGAAACCTGGTCAATCTCTTTCCTGTACCCTTCTCGGTGGCTTTCTTTGCCAATTAAAATTCATTCACTGAGCTCATTTGCCTGGGATTTCTTTTCTTCCCTCTGGGTTTCGGGAGCTTGTTGGACTCGGAGCCCTTTGTTCTAGGCACCTCACATGTCTTTTTCTAATTTCTCTAATTTCTCATGCTCAGCGTTGTAATTGCCTGATCATGTACACTATCTTCTCCGAGCAAGCTCAGAGGAAAATTTAAGTAGGCATTTTTAAAATTTTAATTAATTTGTTAAATGAACATAGCTCTAACTAACACCCTTCTTCTAATTCTGAGTCGTGCCAAGCACAGTTTTGGTTTTACCCTCCTAAGCCCAGGCTGTGGATGGCAAAGGCGCATCCATCCCGCCTCTTATTCACTCTTATTGACTCAGATTAGGAGTCAGACAGCTCGGTCTTTGCTTTCCCCTGTGATCAATATAAGAGGAACAAGTGGAAAGAGGAAGGCTGGAGGATAACCCACATAACAGGGGTATCTGTCCTACCCAGAGGTTTGTCCTCAAATGGGAGTTCACATCCCCTCTAAAAAGCCAATTGGCCTTGAATGACTATAGACTAAAATTAAACCTTTCTTTCCTTCTTTTGCAAGCTATGAAAAAGCAAACAGCCTTCCCATAAAATTAATGGGAGGGAAAACGCTCAGCTGCTTTTAAAATGAAGCTCGAATAACGTGGCAGAGACAACCTTGTTCAGCTGCCTAAAAGAAGAGGTAGCCGGGCAATGAGATTACTTTTATAATTTCGTGTTTCTCTGCTCGCAGCTAATTGCCTGACTTGATAGTTTAACAGTTTAGCTGGATTAGCGTCTAAAGAGCGAGCGGATTTATTAATTTTCATACAGCAGCTGTACTCGTCGTTTCCACTTGTTAAAAAAAAAAAAAAAGCATGATAAAGACTTCATTTTTAATAGCGTGTGTTACTAATATCACCACTAAAACACCTGATACCGGGGTGGGAGTTACAACACAAGCTTTTGCTACCTGTATGTATTTATCTATTGATTAAAAAGGGAAGGCAAGGGCCCAGCAAAGCGAGCTGCTATGAATTTGGGTGCTTGAATTTCAGGGGGTGGAAGGCTCTCTGCCGTGGGAACCTTTGCTTTCTGTCCCTTTGCCTCGTTCCCCAGGTCAAACGCTGCCTGCTCGCCGTATTGCCATCAAAATGCAAAACGCACAAAGGACACCGAAGGATAAATCTCCAGCTCAATTTGGCAGGAGGCAGGCCAGCCTGTGCGCTGGGGACTGCTGCTGGTCTGAGGCAGGGAAAGTTAATGGTTCTGGGCTGTTAATATTAATGGTTACGTCTTTATCTGCTTCCCCCACTGACTTTCCCTCCGTGTTTCAGCCCTGGAAATCGGGCTGTGTTTGAGTTACTTTCATGAGCGATGGAAAATGGAAGATGCTAAAAGAAATCACAGCTTCCGTGGATTTTATCCTGTTTTATAGTCTCTTATTTATGACTCCCCATATATCACCAAAACCTCTCTTTCTTCACAGACCGGTTTGTATTAGCCACATGGGCTGCCGGCTGCCTTGCTTTCCTACGTCTGAATTGGTATTTCAAGATGAAAGAGAGGACAGAAAAGGGAAAGAAGATGAAAAGAAGAAGGTCTGTAGTAACAAAAAAGAGTCTGTCTGGGAGTGGGAAAGACTGGGATGGGGAGGAGAGGCTTGACGTCTTCATTTGCCACAGCCAGGGCTTCAGGAGGGGTTTGAGCCCTCCCAGCCCTCTAAAAAGATCTCCAATAGATCCAAAAAAAAAAAAATCAAAAAAATTATTGCTTTTCTTCCATATGTCTTGGTGATAAATGAACTTAGCTTTTCAACGCTATATATAAATTTGGAGTAGCTGCAGAGGTACCAGCAGTGCTGTGCTTACGAGCATCTCCCCCAGGATTAGCACTACCTGCAGGCCAAACAGAGGGGAGATGTGGCAGTGGGCTGATGCCCGAGGAGCAATCTGCCGTGCCAAGGGTCTAAACTTATTTTCTGGGTTAATGTGGTCAGGCTGTGCAGTGGTAAAAGCATTGTAGGGCCAGATCTCCGCTGACTCAGGCGAATCTACGCATTTACAAGGTGTGTTTGGATACAGCAGAGGCAAAATAAAGTCCTCTGGGGATGGTAGGTCCTCCATCAGTTAATTGACTGGCTCGTTTCAGCCAAGCAACGACAAATAGCTAACTTTTTTTTAATGAAAATGAAATAACAAAGTACTAATGTCATTGGAAATGAATGTCGTAGCTGGTAATGATCTCCTGCTGCAAGTGTCAAGTCATTTATGGAAAATAAAGAGAGAAAAGAGGCAGGGAAATGGGTTGTTACACTTCATAAGTGACCTTCATCTGGCTCCAAACTCCAGCCTGGGAATGTTGTTACCAATCTACCAGTGAATAGATAAAGAAAATGCAGAGAATCAAATGTAAATGGAGAAATGGAAAAATGAAGCAATTGCAGGCATGATGGTAGAGATTTGACAACGTGGTCTGAAAGCTCTCAAGTCATTCAAAAGAGACAAGGTGACTGCAGTGGCTATGACATCAAGGCTTACAAAAGAATTTTACTCCAACAGGCTTAGGAGAATTAAGACAAATTCTGGGACAAATATGTGGTAATACCATATTTTTCTTTCATGAAAGCTAATGCACAGACCATGCCATCGGTATGCTAAAGGAATTTTTCCTCTGGTGTTTGATTAGCAGGGCCAGAAACAAAATGTCTGATTTTTATTATTATTATTATTATTCTCCCTTCATTTCTTCCTTCTGCAACTTCTGGTAACTTCAGGAAAGGAGGATGCAAAACTGCTGCAAGGGGTATTGATGTAATTGAGATTTTCAGTTTCAAGGTTTTATCTTTTCCATGTTAATGTTTACTAAAGACCGTGCCAGAGATTAATCGTGATGGATGATTCTTGCAAGGTTTTCAAAATCATTTTATTTATGTTTAAAAAATGATTCAGAAGGCTTGCCAACAACTTGTCTGAATCATTTACTTGGGCTTGGAGCAAATTTAAATCTAAGTTCCTTCAGAGGCCTGCAGTCCCACCCTGTCTTCACATCCAAGCGAACAAGCAAAAAATATATTTCACAGGGAACAAATAAACAATTAATTTATAGAACACAAAGCATTTTGTATGAGTGGAAACACAACCCCTTTTTTTCCTGAGGATTGTTTTCTTCTTTCTTTTCTTTTCCTGTTTTTTTTTTTTTTTTTCTTTTTTTTTCCTTTTTTTTTTTTCTTTTTCCTTTTGCAACCCCACCAAAAAAAAAAAAAAAAAAAAAAAAAAAGGCATGAAGTTTATAAACTACTCCACTGGCTTTCATAGTTCCTTAGACTAATTTTATACTCATTACTGAAAAACCATTTGGTAGCAATGATTTTTGAGTCCTTACCACTGTGGGTTACCTTGCCTGTGGAAGGAAGAACCAATTTTAATGGCTGTTAGGCACCTACATATTTTGCCACGAGGTTTAAACCCTTGTGTTTTATCCCAAAACTCATGTGAGTTTAATTCACTTGAACTTCATACCTGTCAGAGTGCTGAATTCAGGTTATGTGTGTGTGCCAGGAATACCCCGGTGACTGTTTCAAAAGTGTAATTGCATTTTTGTCCTTGGGAAAACAGGTGTTGTGAAATCATTAATATTATTTATGAATAGCGTGATATATTAATATTAATTTCCAAAAAGCTTTGCAGTCTTCAGGAGCTGCCCTCAGCTTTGGAGTAAGCACAGCACAAAAGACACCCCTAAAAACATGGGAACCTGCCTCATGTTGGGATCTGAAGTTCTCTCAGAGCATTTAAAAGCTTTCAATAACTGACCCAAGAATCAGCTTCTACTCACTGATCAGTCCCCAGTTTAACTCTTGGAAGCGTTTTAGGCAAATCTGGGTAAAGAAAGAAAGAGAGAAAAGCTTAAAAATTGTGTAACGTTAGCTGTAGTGTTATCAGCCAACTTAGGTGCTTTTGCATTTAGAGTATAAGTACATTAATTTGCAAAATGCTCAAATACTAGTGACAAGTACCACGCAACTGCATAAATTGCATTATAAATGATAAATAATAACGTATACAATACAGATTACTATGGTAATGCTGTGGGATCTAACAACTCTTGCTTTTCCTTCCCAAAGACTTGCTGAAACTCGCATTTGCTACTTGCCATAACCATTTTTCACCCTGCTTCTGTAGTTTTGTGTTTGTCCTCTCTTCCTTCCATCGGTCCATCTTTCCTTCTTCCAGTATTACTGTTAAGGAATTAAGGTCATCATCAATCACCACCAAACGGGAGATTTGATTGAGTTTTGGGGGCTGCTTTGTGTATTGCAGTGGAATAAGATGCAAGGCATTAACACAAATGTTTAAATAAATGCTGAACTGGGATAAGACTCCACTCTAGCTTTTCTCTTTAATGCAAACATAAAATTAAATGAATCATCAAATATGGAGGTAGATCAGTTTCTCCTAAGCAGTCTCTGTAGGGAAACCACTTAAAGTCCTATCACGGTAAAAAATAAATGATAGTCTAAGCAAAACAAACAAGCTCTCCTTAAGATGAGGTAAGGGGGAAAAAAAAAGCTTTAAATGAGTAAAACAAGGGTTCTTAGATCACTTCAATTATCCCATAAGAAATGTAGTGTCTTTGCAATATAATTTACTTCAACTTGAAATGCCCTTTATGTTTCCAGGATGCGTGCAGCAGCAATCATAGGAGGAGGGAAGGTGAATACCTGGCTGTTATCTGTCAGCAATGGGTGCTGACATTTACATCGATGGCAAAGGCCGAAAAGCTGAATCCTGGAAACGTACCTGAAGTATTTACTGGTGCGACTTACACCAAACTATCATTCACGTGCTTCCTGGAAATACAAATTGGACCATATGATCTTTATCTGGATGTCCTTTATCACCCGAGCACCTCAAAGCTCCACAGCTGGGCCTGCAGGGCCCCATGAATGCGCCCAGCAGGCCTCAGGGGCACGTCAGAAGAAGGCCAGGCTTCCTTTTTTCCTACAACCATGACAAGATTGTTTGTTTTTATATGTTTCAGAGGGGTTATTTTTAATTGTTTGTGGCGATTTGTGAGAAACGGAGCACTGTGTGCCCCAGATACGTTGTTAGTGTTATCACAAATCTGCTTTTAAAAGGCCAAGGGAATCCTGGCTGTCATATCTTCATCTGTCATATGGGTGCTGCTTCATACGGAGCAGCCAAAAGTGAGCCAGGTCAGAGGTTTTGGGCTTGGAACAGCTTTTTTTTTGCAACTTTCAGAAGCCCTTCTGGCCCTTCCCTTCCGTCAGGTCTCCGTGTGGCTGGACCTTCGTTCCCACATCAAACCAGCTTCATCTTTCATCCTCACGATACTTTCGGGCTTTTTTTTTTTTTTTATTTTTCCCTCACTAAATCAGAGCACGAGCAACTTCTACTCGACCTTCACAAAAGCTGAACTTTCCGTGCATCTCTGAGCTCAAACGGAGCCAAGGAGGCATTGACGATGTCGGTCACGCTCCTCCCCTGGCTGTCTCAGCCTCTTTCTCTCGGCTCATTTTAAAAATTCCTTTTTTTGGTGCTCGAGGGCCGGGTTGTCTCTCACCTCGGCTTTCATCCTAGGATGTGACTTATACATAGATTTAATTTTGCATGCCGGAGAAACCCGTTCACTTCAAAGTTAAACACAGCAACAGGCTGTTTGCTGGATCAAGGCCTACATTTACCTTGTCTCGCCCTGTCTGCCCGTTTCCACAATTACTGCCGCTCCTCATTTACCTTTGCAAAGTACTCATGAAAGATCTCTGAACCACAGTCTCTCCTAATCAAAGTTAATGGCAAAGCTGATCCTAACTTCAGCAGAAGAAGGCTCAAGACTTTCGGTCCAAGACTTGAAACAGGAACTTGATTTCCTCCTTGAAGTGTGTACTTCAGCCATCAGCTGCCCGGAGTGGGAATTCAGGAGATTTCAGTCTCTGCCGAGATGCTCAGCTCACGTAAAAGTTAAAAATCGCTGTCTGATTGTGGAGTTCTCACACTTTAAAGTTTCTTCTTTCTTTGCTTCTACAAAACACCTACACCCAGGTCATAATTTTTGGCGTGTCAGGCTATGAGAGTGTTTTTTTTTTTTTTTTTTCACCATGCACTTATCATCATCCACAGTGCAATCAAGCATGCGGTTCCTAATTTTAAGGCACATTTCGAAATGATGAGTTGTTGTTAGGAGCACAGCACCGGTCATTAAAATTTAACGTGCATTTATGAGAGTTATTTCAGGCACGGACCTCGTGGAAGACCTTGGCAAGAAGCTGCAGCCAGCTCCTGCCCAGACCTCACTCAGCTTTCTGCCACGTTCAGCCCCTTCACTTCCAAAAAGAAACACGGGGTGTCCCTGGCCAGGGGCAATTCCAAAGCCTTTCACTGCCAGCAAACATATTTGGCTGCTTTTTCTAGTGAATGAGCTTCAGAAGCTGCAGTCAAGTCACCTCTGTGCCCTTGGAGGAGATGGGCAAAGCACAGGGAGGCTCTGCTGGAGCAGGGATGTCCTTGTGGGAGGTGGGGTGGAAGAATGAGGGGGAGAAGCCTGTCAGATGGACAGAAGGGCATGAAAACCTGATTTTACACAGACCACAGGGAAAAGCTACAGGCTGAGCATCTCATGTGCAATGAATGTAGCCTCAGATGTTAAGTGCTCGGGAGGCAAAATAACGCACGTCAGCTGTTTCTCTATTTACATGCAGAAAAAGTTCCCCCTCCAAACCCATTTGTTTGACACCTCACTGCTCCGAAACGCGATTTTTTTGCAAATTCCTTCGTGGTTTCGTTTGAAGGTGCTCGTGCTCTCGGCGGAAGATCACAGATGGCTGCGGCGCCGCTCCTCGTGCAGTTTGCTTCATTCTCATTCCTCAGCCTGCTACCAGCGATCAGCTGCACAAGGACACACCTGTGGCTGGGCACAGCGTGTTCGGCACGCCAGCATCTCCGGGGAAAGCCCTGGCAAGGAAACGGATGGGAAAGTGGGGTTGTTGTGCTCTCAGTAACCCAAAGCACGTGCCTGCAAATATCCGAAGCCAGAAGGAGAAATTATGTTGGAAAAAGTTGGTGCAGGATAAGAGAGGTGATGGGAGCAACTGTAAGAGCTGCTGCCAGAGCCACAGATGAGAGAAGGGGGACTGTCAGTAAAATAAAAGAAAGAAGAGCAGCAAGGACTCGGTTACAGCTTTGCAGCTTGGGCTGAGAGACAACTCAGCATCCCCGAAGCAGAGCCGACAGCTGATCACTCGTTTGGTTTTGTTTTGCTTTGTTTCTTTTGCTTTTCAGTTCAGGCGCCGAAAGCGTGGAAAAAATATTTGGGGTTTGGATCAAAACGAATACAGTTCTCACAGGCTAAAAAAAAAAAAATAATAAAAAAAGGAAATAAAATGCTTTCATCACAATAAAATGTGAATACGGTCTGGGAAGCCATCTGTTTCGTATCCGAGGCACTCCTGAAATACCGAAAGAAATGAGGGACTCGGTTCACACACCTGCAGGTGTTGGAGTCTTTGGAGTAATGGCAGTCGATGTTTTCCTTCACATGGCAAAGCTGGGCTCGAAACTGTTGCTGGGACCCTACAGCATGAGGCAGGGAGCGTGGTTTGGGGTTGGAAGACAAGTTGAGGTCTGCCTTGGCCTCTGGCAAATAGCTGCTACCGTACATCTTTCAGGGCTGTTATGAAAGAGCCAGGCAAGGAAGAAAACCTGGTACAGCGTTTGAAAACAAAGAGCGAACAAAGGCATCCATATTAACAATATCCTTTATTACTTTTGGCTTTAAAGAGTGAATTTTTTTTAAAAAAAAAAGATCTTGTTTGATAGCCTCTTTTGGATGGCACTCCAGATGGGAAATAAAAGAAGTTTCCGGAGAGAAGCTGGAGTGCTTGTTACGGGTCTTGTTGAAGTCCTGCGCTGCTCCCCTGCATACCAAGCAAGGCTAATGAATGCAAAAAAAAAAAAAAGAGGAGTGGAAATACCAGCAAAAATCGAAAATATTTGTGTCTGTTATCACCAAAACAGAGGCTTTTTATTAATAGGGAACTTTCTGAGCATGCACGCGGCATTATTTTCCACTCAGCTTCTCCGAAAAGACCGAGCTTGCTTAAATCCTCTAAGATTTGGTTACTACACTCAGGTGCCTTTGCAAATCCCGGTTTTATTTAACAGTGTGGTGAGTTTTCTAATTTCCTCGGCCTGCTCTGCCTCACGCATTAGCACCCTGGCAGGGAGAGGGGCTGTCTGCTTGTCTAGCAGGGGAAACCATCGGGTTTCACCTGAAGACAAGGCTTTGTTTCACGGGGCTTATGAAAGTGTTACACGTCTCGTCACACCCGAGTCCCGCTGGGAGTTATGAAATGAAAATCCAAAAGACCATGAACAGCCTCATCTTCCCCTCGTAACTAAAACCGAGCGGATTAGTCCAAAACACGTTCCTGGCAAATTTGGGCTATCTGAAGCGCCAGGTGCAGTGCGGATGCCTGCATTTGATGCAAAGGCACAACCGTGCTGGATTGGCACTGAACAGCTGAGGCTGTACCCAAACCTGGCCAAGGTTTGTGCTGAAATCCAGACCTGGCTGCTCTCCCGGAGGGAGGCGACAAGCACACATCCATCCCTTTGCAGGCATTTAGTCTCGCTACTCCGAAACGCAGCCAGGTAATAAAAGTGATGCATGAACCACTGCATAAGTCAGCGATCGGCGCAATATAGAAAGTCAAAGTACATGTATAAAATAATCCCTTCAGCCCTTAAAGCGGCGTCAAATCCCTCCTTGGCTGGAGAGCCCTTTCTAGAACTGTGAAAGATTTTCTGGCTACTTTATTTTAAATGGAGATGTCTTTGGGAGAGCTTCCCTGAGGTTGGAGGAAAAAAAAAAAAAAAGAAAGAAAGAAAAAAGTTAAAGACAGGGAATCAAAGACCCAGCAGATAATACTGCAAAGACCTGTTATCCATATGGCTCTGAGTTGCAGTCAATTTTCTTCTTTAATAGGATTATTTCTTTGTCAGATATTTATATTCTGCTGCATGGAAAGTTTATAGAACATGCAGCATTGATATATTAGCGCCAAGCAGATTTATTCAGTTAGCTGCTCAAATACTCGTTGTAGCCCTGCTGGGAAGGGAAGGTTTTTCTCAACTTAATAGTTTTTTTCCTTATCAGATATTCATTTAAATGGTTTGCCTATAAATACAGGACATGCCGAGACATGGATGCTATAAATATTTTACAAGATTCAGCCTTGCATTATGCATTCCTTTAGCCGGACATTAATGTACTGCAGCTACTACAGCCAATTTTGAACAAAAAAAACCCACAATAACTCTAGTTATTGATAATAAAAAGTTCACTGTGGTTTCAGAGAAGCCCCTCATGCTCAGCCTTTGCCGTGCTTATGCTGAATATTAGCCCAGGCTTTAAGAACTGATGTTTTTTCCCCCCACTTTCAGAAAGTTTTCGATAGTTGCCATGAATTGAATTAAACTTTTAAAATATTTTAATTTTTTTTTTTTTTGGTAGCTTTTTAATTTAATTAAATGGAATGAAACGTCGTAAATTGGAAGAAGGGAATTTAATCAAAGCTATATTAATATTTGTCTGATTGAAAAACTGCTTGATATCTGAGGAAAATGGGGACAGCTGACAGGAAAGGGGACGACGGCCCGAGGGGCAGCGTTTAAATCCTTTATTTTCTTGTATGTAAATCACATAAATCATTCCATCAACCTTTCGGTGGAATACACAGAAATACCTTTTTAATTAGTGTTTCTGGCTCTGTAGCACACTGTCGGCATTGCCAGGTGGCTGTTTTGGGCAGCCTCACATCACCGTGGGTCTCACTGGTGGCTGCTTTGGATGGTGAGAGATAACACAGAGATGTTTCCAGCCCCAGTAAATCCATTTTTCCAACTGTATCTCAAGACTCCAAAACAAGGACAAGGAGAAACAGCTCTTACAATGCAAAAATAACTCTCTCCGTAACAAGTTTTATCTTTTTTTTTTTTCTCATCAGTGCTAAGGTTTTGTCTCTTGCCCTCTTTTTTAATGAACGCGGCAAATATGCGCAGTTCTGAATAATGAAATTGTGGGGAAAAAAAAAAATCGCAGAGGAAAAGTGTAATGATTCAGGCAAGACCCTATTATCTTCATCCAATTTCATTAGTGGCTACAAAAAGCTGTTTCCACTTACTCAGGCTTTCTTTTTTTTAATGAAACTTGGTGAGCTGGAAAGTTAAATGCCCGTGTTTACAAACACTGATCAAAGGCACCTAATTTTGGAGACGGTCTCGTGCCCCGACCCTGCGAGCTGTTGGCTTCCTGGGCTCCAGTGTCTCATGTGAATGCCCTGGGTGCCCACCCCTGGCCCCACTTTTGTCCCTATGGGTCAGAAAAGCAGCAGAGCTGCTGACAGCCATGCCCCAAAATAGGGCACAGAGTCCAGAGTCCATCCTCCTGGTCACAATATTTAATACGATGCTGAAAACGGGGCTTGCTTGGCTGATCTGGTGCTCGGGGTAAGGACGAAATGTAGCGTGATCCACCCCGGCAGCATCCACAAAAATCACCCTGCAAAAAGAGGACGTGGTTAATGGGCATTGCCAAGGCTGGGGAAATTTTAACGCAGCCGTTTCGGGAGCTCAGACACGTTATTTGTCGAAGCTGGGAAACAAATCCAGCTCTTCCAAGCCCTTTCCTGAGGGCAGCCTTTTCTCTGCAAACCAGAGCAGGGCTCACTCTTTATTTTTCAGACGCTACAAACAAACTCGGGGGTGAAATCACTCACTCAGGATGTCAAAGAGCAGGATGCGAAGCCGGCGGGCAGAAAGTCTGCTTGCCAAGCTGAGAACCATTTGTGCATTTTGCATGAAACCCCGTGGATAAAACAACTTTTTTAACTGGCATCACGGTTTGTGGGGCTCACTGCTCTTTGGGACAGGGGTTCAAGCCACCTCCATGCACAAAGCTGCTCTGACAGTCAAAAAGGACAAAGCCTCTGCTGCCGCTCTGATTATTTTAATCCATGAAATTAGTCTTTTGCTCGTTTTTCTCTCAGCTCTCCTCATCCCTTCCTCACGAGGAGCCCCCTGCCAAGTCTGAGTGGTGCTGCTCGCAGTCGGAGTGTGGATGACACCTCTTGTAAGGCCATTTCGCAAATTACTTGATTTCAGCATTGGAATATTTATTTCCTGATTTTTCCAACATAAAAACGTCCTCTATTGCGGCATTAAGATAAGTGCGATGACATTACCTGGCTTAACTCTGCAGGGGCAATAAATAACAGCCCGGCTCTTTCCAATTGCTTATTATTTTTCCTTAATTTCAACCTAATATCAACCTGAGACAGTTCTGCAGCTACTCTGCATTCCTTTTATTACCCCCTCACCTCCACAAATATATCTGCTAATGGGATTTTGGGCATTACCATAACGCACAGCCCTACTCGAGACCTTAACTCTGCCGAGGGACGTCTGAGGCTGAACCTCAGCCCTCTGTCCTTGCCCAGCGATCACCCCCAGCACCATCTATCTGATGAAAATCGCTTTTGGCACACCAGTGCCATACGAATCAGTGGCAGAGTCATCCCCATGCCCAGCAGCGAGGCTTCAAAAGGAGACAAAAAAAAAAGGGGTCTCCATAAAGTCAACGTCAGCCCGCGGATGAAGATGGAGCACCTCGAGCATCCCTCGGTGCTGCTGCAGGGCACGAGGGTGATCAATCCCCGCTGCGCTGCTGGTTGCTGATGTAGTGTTGGCATGTTTTAAACTATTTAGGAGCAGATATTTTGGAGAAACAGATGATGACTTCACCATTCTCTAGGCCTCTCGTTTGAAAAATGACCTGCAAGGAAAACAAATGAAGGTGTAGGGCCCCTTTTGTTTTGTTGTGCCGCACCAAGACAGACTTGGTTTGAATTAAAGGGCATGGAAATGTAGTCCTTTCAGGTACACTTTTTCCCCCTAGATATCTTGTAAGACTGGAGAGTGCCTCCGTGAAGGAGAACACCTTGTGTTTTTGGGAGATAAAAGCTGCCTCCAAGCTGCTGTGCTGTGGGTGGGTTGGCCCTGGGGGTCGCCCAGGTCCTCCCCACGGTGCCGTGATTTTTGAAGTCAGGCTGTGGTTTCTTCCTGCAGTGCTTAATGACGTCTCCGTTGCCTTGTTCCCAGGTTTTTCAGCGCTAACGAAGTCCTGGAAGGCAGGAAAGCAGTAGGGCAACATCCTTCCTTGCGCAGGCAAACACACGGGGCCTTGCTTCGGCACACAGGTCGAGGAGCTGGGGGTTCGCTTGCGCACTCCAGATTTATAGAAAATGGTGGGGGAAAAAAAAGGAAAAATACAGAAAAAGAAACGGGAGACCTGAGAGAAAAAGTAAGGCAAAATCCTAAGTCATTCTTTCATTTTCTTTAACTTTTATTAGCTTCTATTTACTAGCTGAATAGTATATATATATTTTTTTAATTATTATTATTATTTTTTTTCCCCATGGGACCATGAAGAAATCATAGTTTTGATCACTCTGTCCCAGCAGGTTTGGGTGTGGGATATCAGGGATCCTGTATCATCTCCAGCCGTTTACCTGGGCTTCTGGGGGCACACTGGAGGCCCAAGCTGGATGCTGAGGAGAGCACCGCTGAGCCCTGCCCACCACCTCGACCCCAAGAGATGGCTGGTCAGCTCAGGACGAAGCCCAGGCATCAGCAGAAGTGTTAGGTGAAGCAGTAAAACCCAACAAAACGGGGGCTGTTTGCTTTATTTCAGCTCGGTTGCTAAATAGGGAGCGTCTGCCTGGGGCAGCAGCGCAGGCAGGCGTAGCGGAGCATATTGATTTCAGGCTGCTGGCAGGCTGCATTGCAATTCCACAACGGAGCCAAAAACCTGGTTTCTTCCCAAGCTGGGGTGAAACATGAAAAATTCATAGCTTTCTCAAAAAGGAAATATTGTGAAGGTATTTGATTTACTCACATTATGTTTCAGCAAAGTCGGAACATTTCCTTCTGAGTTTTATGCCTGGGCTTTTGCATTGTAATATCAGCTGGAACATATGTAGCTTTAAAGCAGGATACACAAAAAAAAAGTCAAAATATTTATAGCCCAGGCAAATACTTCACCACACTGAAGCAAGACTGCAATAAAACATTGTGATAATTTCCTGACCATATTCCATAAAATGCATTATGTTGCAGTGAAATACCGGGATGTCCTCAAATCAACAGTTTCTGGTGTTCGAAAGGAAAATAAAAGACTGATTTTATGCTGGGCTTTGTAAACCAAGCTGTGGCTCAGGGTTTTAGCAGAAAGGAGCCTGGCATGGCCAAAAAGCTCTGCCTGCCCCAGGTAAGACCACACAGCCCCAGAGCACACACCCTATGTGGAAATTACTCCTGAAAAACCCTAAAGACACCAGCTTTCAGGCCAAAACCACCATTGATACGGCAGTCAGTTTGACTTAAAGTGAAACATTTAACAACACTTTCTTCTAAACCTGCTGCTGATTTATATTCCCCCTGCTAACATTATTTTGTTAAATGAAAAGCTCAAATAGATGTAATTTATTGGCCCCAAGAGGGGCTGGCATCTTTTTGTGCACGAAGCAAAATATTCCCACCTGACCAATAAAATACCGAACCGTGATAAATTTATTCGAATGCCACCATTTTAAATTCAAACTTAAGCCTCAATGCACGCAATTCATCACGTGTTGGTTTACCCTACAGCCATATTTCTCTGTGCTTAAACGTGGTATACTATGAAGGTCTCCCATTAATCCCCACTGACAACCCCAAATAGAGTTTTTCAAGGACTCTGGTACAAAAATAATCCCTTAGATTTTCCTCCCGGATCCTCACATGGGACAAGGACCCACCTTGCTCAAATTGGGGTGCAGCAAGTGGGAGCCCCAGGAGCTCATGCTCGCCTGGGAGGAGGAGGCAAGGCCCACTGAGGGGTCAACTTTGTCTCTTTTATGAGGTGTTTGAGGGGCATTTTCCCTTCCTACAGAGCAGAACTGAACATTTAGGAAGTGCCTTAAGGAGAAAAGTCCCCAAAGTTTACATCTGGGGCCTTTGAACAGTTTTCTTAGCTTTCAATTTGGCCAACGAGCCTGGATCAGATCCCACCCGCCTCTGTCACTCTTTCCTTTGCAGATGTAAAAGACTGTCAGGTTTTGACCTGCTTCAAAAGCAGGATTAATACCGCTAGCTAACTCCATTTTGTAATAATAACATGGGATAATTTCTTATTTCTCTGTATGTCTTAGTCTTCAGACACAAAAATCTCTCCACTCGTTGATGTGATGATTTGTTACCTGCCACTGCTTGTAGTTGAGAAAAAAATGTAGTTTCATATTAAAAATACTTGTGCCAAGAACATAAAAAGGGCTTCAGTGTTCATAAAGAAGAATTAAATTTTAGAAATAAACATGAAATCTGTGTCCCCGGAAAACGTGCTTGTTTTCTTTGGACAAGGCCTTGAAAGTGCAAAGAGCAGCGGAAGAAGAGAAATTTCTTTCACTGAGTCTCGTTTAGTTATACAGCCCTGAAAGTTGAGAATGATGGCACTCAGACACAAAATATCACACATTACCATTAATTCTGCAAATTAGAAAAGAAAGAAAAGAATTAGAAAGAAAAGCTTTGTGTGAAGGAAGAAATATGGGTGCACCAGGGAGTTTGCCATGAACACAAGCAGTGCTCCTGATGCACGCAGGGCCTGCAGCGAGCGGTGGACATCGGGTTCAAGGCAAAGCAAAAAGTTTCCTCAGAACAAGGACTTGTCCCTGCTTCCCCTAATCAAAGGAGAAGCCACCTATTAGTACCCAAATGAGGGCTGTTGGCACAAAGTACATAAAAATGTCCTTTCCCAGCTATGCCTCACTGAGGCCTGCTCGCGGCGTAGCCTCGGGGAAGCATTTTGGGTCAGCGCCTCTTTTGGCTGGGGCCGGTCCAATTTGCCTTACAAAAACCCAATTTCCCATTTCCAGTTTTCATTCAGGGGAACTCATTCTGCTGGCAGCAGCAGACTGATGCCCCTGCCACACAAAAACCTGTTTACTGTGGTGGGTTTCCTCCGAGGTTTAACTTCTTGCTCAGGAAGCGATTAAATCGCTTCTCTAGGTGCCTCTTTGATAGCAAACCTTACGTAATAAAACTCTAACTTGTCAGTAGGAGCCCCTCTAATGACACATCCATAAAACCCAGACCAAAACGCTTGCAACAAGGTCTCCCTGCCTCTTGCTGCCCAGGCTGGGAGGTTTCTAAATGCCATCGAACAACCAGATGCTGGCTGCAATCTTTCCAGGCCCACGAGGGATATGAAGCAGAGTGAGAATAGTCATGGAAATCCACTTGTTGAGGACTTAGGGCTCAGCACTGATGTGTTTTGAGGTTGTTCATGTCCCTTTTGGTGTTACCTAGCAGCATTTCGGATAGCTTTAAAGGCTGGTTGTGTCCTGCGATTACTTTAATACTAAGCCACGATGCCTGTGAGGGGCAGGGCACTGGGGGATAGCTGGTGCTGGCACTTCTGGCGTAGAGCAACCAGCTGGGAAACAGCAGCAGGAACTGGGTGCGATGGGCGATGGGGTGCAGAAACAAATCCCAAACCCAGCTGCTCATTACGGCTGGAAAATAGCTTGTGAAATGACCCAGCTGGAAGGGCGTCTTGGAAGCCCATCACAGGCAGCTTGGGGACATGGAAAGCTCTGGGCAGCCCACCCAGTCCTGCGGAGCTGCCACTGCAGCTGCTTTAGCACTCTGCATGCTGGTGACAGTAAAAAGCCAAGGCCTGAAGGTTTTTTTGTCTAGCCAGTATGGGGCCAGTTCCTAAGAGTGAGAAAGTGTCTACCTACAGAGCTGTTTGCATGGTGGTACTGTGTCTTTCTGTGCAAGATTTCCTCTCTGGTGGTGTCTTCCCCACACTGACACAACCCCTGTGGCATCCAGAACGTACCCAAATATTCACTTTAAATTGCCCCCAAGCTGCAAACTGCATTTACACAAGGCTCAGGAGGCAGCAATGAAGCAGGGAAGGATCCAGCAGAGGCAGGGGGCTGTGGCATTGCCCTGCGGTGTGGGCACCGATGCCCGGTGCTTGCTAGGCAATGGACCAGACCAAGAGAGGGAAATTGTATCAAAACTTTATTTATTAAACAAAAAAATGCACCATTGGAATAACATTTCTATAAAAAATGAATTATGAGACTGTTCTACAGTGCATTACAAAACCCCCTTTTTCTTCATGTAGTAGTATACAAGATTGTGTGTAGAAACAGTCTTTTTTTTTAAACCGTAAGCAAGTTCCCTTTCTCATAGAACAAGATTTACACTTAAATATTGCAGTCACTATTCTAATTTGGTTAACAATGCTAGAGTCTGACAATTTAAAGAAACTGTTTATCGGCTCAAAATGCCATCTTTAGGCCTTTTGTAACAACAAGAGTTTTTCTTCTCTCTCTTTTTTTTTTTTTTTTTTTTTTTTTTTAAACTAAGGCTAGTTAAAGCTGTAGTATTACCCATTTCTATCAGAGAAACAAATCACTAGTTTGCTAAGAAGTTTTGAATTACCTTGCGAAGCCCTTTAAACGGCGAGTTTCACCAGTGTCAGAGCATTTAATTAGCAGGCTGGGCTTCCCAGCTAATTAACTTAGGAGTTCGGGTGTGCATGACAGCCACGGTGACGATGCTCAACCCTCCCGATGGCTCCGGCTCGGGGTGAGCGACGCGGTGCCAGAGCCCGGCACGCGGGGCCGTGGGCACACTGCAGCTTTAACAGCCTGCTTTAGGTTTTCCAGCCAGGTATCCCTCGTCCCATAAATTATCCCAAAGCAAACATTCGAAATAATAAATTAAATATTACTTATAAAAAGGTCCGCCCTCCCTCCCACCCCCTCCCCGCCCCAAACCGCCCCGTCCCCAACGTGGTGGCAACTCGCAAATGTAGGAATCGCCAGGTCTATTTTACAATAATAAAAACAGCATTGTTCCTTCTGCCGGCCTTGCTTCCTCGCACCTCCGAGGACGTCTACAGCATACGGCGGAGCCCGTGGGCTTGTGCCACCTTGCGACGTGTGGGCTGTGTCATGTTCTCCAGCCAACAAAGATCAGGATGAGGATGCGTTCGATGCTTTTTTTTTTTTTTTTTTGCCGAGAAGTTGAAAAAAAACAGGTTGTGGAACCTCCGGGAATCCAGTTCGACACCAGGACACTTAGTAGCTAATGGGGAAACGAAGATGAAGGGAAAAGCTGAAGGGAAAAGCGATCGCTGATCACCAATGAAGTGGCTTTGATTGCTTAAAAATGAGAAAAAATAAATAACGAAGCTTGGTTCCTCCAGTTTCCAAGGTATCCATTCCAGGAATGAGATCGAGGGGTTGCAGCTCGGCCACCTTCTGCTTGCCATTCGCCCTGCTTGCAGAGCTCTTCCCTTCCCTGCACCTATTTGTGGATTTAATGCCCAACTGGGTGATGCTGCTGGCTTTGACCCTACCAACACCTGCACTTTTTGTACCAAGGGTGCTTCTAAATGCCCCTGGGGTAAAGCCCAAGCCGTGCGCTTGGTCCCTGAGAAGGGACAACCGATGGCCAGCCCCGAATCATGATGTAACCAACGTGACACGCAAGAAATCAGCCTTCCCCTGCCAAAAAAATAAACAGCTTCACAAAGGGGCTGAAACTTCTCAACCAGAAGTGAACACCGAAGCAGTTGGCAGACAAATACATGGAGCTGGGGAGCCCTGAGCCTTTGGAGCCATTGATATTGCTCCAAGTTTTAGGTCTAGGAGGACCAAAATAATAAAAATAAATAAATCTTTTTTGCCTGCTAACTCATTTGTTTTTCACCTGTTCACGGCAGCCCCATTGCACTAATTAGCTAATGATCTCCCCTGCTCCCGTTGAGCTTCATGAGGCTGTCAAGCCTCGCCAGATTTCTCATTGCATTGCTCCGGGAGTGGCCACGGCTGAGACAGTCCCGGGCTGTAAGGATTCTGACAGCTGAGGAACGTGTCGAAAGCCAAAGCCGAGCTCACTGCAAATAAACAGAGCATCAGCAAAATACAACGCAAGAGTTTTGTGTTAAAGCACTCATTTGGGGCTTGCAAGTAACATAGTTCACATGTAGGATGAGGTGCTTGCTAATGAGCTTTTCAGCCCTTAGGCATCCTATGAAAATCAGCCTAAAAATCATCTTCAAAAATGCTTGGGACCATCTCCAAGGCTCCTTGGGGTGACTACCACCCACCTTTAGGGTCATGGAGCTCAGGGGAGGTCAAGGGCTCCGCTGAAACAGGCAAAGAAAAACACAATTTCTGAACGTTGATGTTCGTATATGGGAGAATTTAGTTTTACTGAGATATGCGGAACTTAATTTGAAATTTCTTGCTCATTTATTCAAAAAAAAATGAGGGGAGAGGAGTTGTTGGGCCTTACTCGGGCTGAGCTGATCGGGTTGTCCCTTCCCAGGGGCGGCGCACACGAAGACCACTTTTGGCACGGAGTTTATTGATTTAAACGGGCCAAGTCTGGAAATCGATATGCTTCGAACCGTCAGCAGCTCCAGATCAACCTGCAGACTTTGAGGGGCTTTGGTGCCGATGCCTGAACTAAACAGAAAGGATGATCGATACCAAAGCGTTCAAAGAAAGCGCCTGGACACCGCAAGGGTTGTGTCCAAAGCAAACCAAACCCGGTTTGCAAACCTGATGGTGGCTCACCAGGCAGTTTGGGGTTGTTAGACACCAAACTTGGGGATTAATGCCCCATGATTTAAGTCCTGGGGGCTGTTTCTGCTCCCAGATAGCCCGCTGCAAGCCCAGGGTAGCTGGTATTTTCTAAAGGATCAGGGAGAGTCAGATCCAGCCTCATGTTCCCACTTCAGACAACGTCAATCTCTGCAAATATCGAAGGGGAGCTACTCAAAAGCCGCATGAAGCCCTCTTTTCTCTGAGTTAAAACGGAGGTAGTGGTTTCGTAGGTCCCAACAGCTGAGCTGGGTTTTCAGCACTGAAAATTTGTGCCGTTTCTTTTCACTCCAGTCTTTTTGGCAACAAATCTCAGAGCTGGAAAGCTCAGCTGCCCGTACGAACGGGATTTCCCTACTCCCCAGAAAGATTTCCTTAAAATCTTAGCAAATTGAATAACAAGGCGTTTTTAAGGAGCTTTTTGTCACAAACACAACTGGAGTTCCTAATGAAGCATTCGAATTCCTCCTTGACATCTGATTTTCCTTTACAGCACGGGGCCGTAGAAAATAATCTGAATTATTACTTCTGTTGCAGTGCCATTTTACTCAAAATATTTTATTCGGAGATTCACATTTAATTACCCACCTAATAAAAGGAGCTATTAGGTTGTAAAGATCCTATCCTTTCCATGCTCTTTTAAAATTATGACCCACTCAAGCTTGAAATCAAAGGCAGAGCTGAATGGAATAATTCATCTGAAACCCTCTTATTGGGTTTTGCAGCCTCCTAACTGATAAATATGCAAATCGGCTCCCTTTTGGTGATTCAGCTGCATAAACAGGGATTAGCTCTGAATGCAGCCGAAAATTTTGCAAGAAAATGTGTGTGCACACAAAATTTACTCCATTCAGCCCGTTGTCAATAAGCAGCTCAAGAAGCACGGGGACCAGAGGGAGAGGGGATCGCCGAAGACTTCCCCGTGGCCTGCTGCTCACCGCTCCTCGCTTGCTTTGCTCCCGGAGCCCGTCTCAAGCAGGAAAGGTGGTTTTGGGGAAAGCTTCCCAATTCCTCGGGCGATTTCCAAAGGCTTGCTAACGTGGCTGCATTTTTCCAGCAGCTCGTGCAGGACGAGGGGCCGCAGTGACAAAATAAATGAGCGTGTTTTGCCTTCTCGTTCGTGCTGTTGGGAAAAGCTCCGAGGTTTTGGCGTGGTGGCGTGGTCATTTGCTGCGGGTCTTTCTGGAGTCAGTAATTACGCAGGAAAAACAGACGAGTGACCTACGACGCTGCCTGCTTCATGGCACGGTCTACGCTTCAAACCAGACTGGCGTGAGGTAAGACTAGAGCTATACGAAAAAGCTACGGACCTCTACGGAGTAAAACAGGAGTTAGTCAGGACAACTTGGGCTCTACAAAGACTAGGATATCAAAACGAGTGATCCAGTGGCATCAGCGGTGATGGCCTCGTTCGTCTTGCCACGCTTTCATCACGTCAAGATGCCAGCTCTACAGTTCTGTAACACTTCCATCACTATCCTTTTTTATTTTTTATTTTTTCTTCTTCTTCTTCTTTTTATCTTTCCTCCGAGGACTTTGCAGGAACCTTCCTGGCGCTGAAGGAGTGGTAACCGGGCAGGCGACGACGTTATGGGGTCATGTAGGCGGGTGGTGTGCGTGAAATCCTGGTATGCTGCAGTGCTCCTGGATCGTTACCTGTCCCCTCGCCAGCTCCTAGAAGGCTGAGCCTGTGATAGCGTTGAGCTGCTTCATCAGCCCCTCCAAACTGGCCATCTGTTCGCTCAGATCGTCCTGTTCGTAAACCTGCAGGTGCACAAACACACAAAAATAAGCGGGAGTGATACACAACATATATTTAGAATATTGTTGTTTGTTTTTTTTTTCCCTTATTCCTTTTTTTTTTTGCACCGTTTCGTCTCCTGGATCACGCGAGACCTTTCTCTCGGAGAGCCCTAATAGGAGCGAAAAGATTATTCTAATTTCCCCATCTTTTCCGTTTCACTTATCTGCTTCTTCGGGGTTATTTTTTTCTCTCCATTATCGCTATTACTGTATCCTCCTTCTTCCTGCCAAAATTATTTCCTCCCCTTATCGCCGTTCTCCCCCCTTTCCCTCTCCTATCTCCAGCAGCTCAGGAGAGGCTGTGCGAGCTGTCCCGTGGCTGCTATTAGCAGGGAATTTAAGCGCTTCTCCCCTTTATCACATGCCCAAAGTCCATTAAAGTCCCCGAAAAAAAAGTTTTACTGGCTCGCCACAACTTTTTACAGCCCTCCTAATAGCTCTCCGCTGCAGCCTGCTGCCCGAGGTGAATTTTTCACTATCAGTGAAAAATTAACGTGTGGATAGGGGATTAGGGAAGACATGGTGATGAGCTTGGCCATCAGGCTGGCTCTCCAAGGTGCTGCTTACGTTTGAGGAGTCTTCCGTCTGCTTGTGGCCTTCCTCTGACACCTCCGGGGCCGTGGGCACCGAGACGGGCAGCAGGGGGGACCTCGCTTTCCCTGCCAAGCCGAGGGATGCTGTTTTAACCTGAGCCTTGGGAAGGTTAGGCCCTGAAAGGAGGAAAAAAAAAGGCACCTTAAGAAGATATCTCTATGAAAAAGGGGACAATTTTTGCTTCGAAATCCCTCGGGACAAGCGCCGGCCTCCAGGCGGGTCACGGAGCAAGCCTGAAAAAAAAATGTAGTTCATCTCTCCTTGAAAAAAAAGTTTTTTACTGACTTTTTATTCCAGCTCGGGAGGAGAAAAAGAAAAATCAAAAGAGATTTTTTACTGACAGGAAGGGATTCCTCAAGTCACCTTGCAAAACCCAAGTGAGATGGGGTATTCAAACAACGCATCGTGGATTTAAGGCTGAATATGGGGACATTTCAAGCATGCCTGCTCCTCCTAAAGTTATGGCTTAAAAGAAGGAACAAAAAAATCATAAATAACAAACCCTAATATGACAGCTTTTTTCTTAATATCTCCTCCACCGTGATCTTCAGCCAGTTCCCTGTCCTTTTTCTATTGAACTCTCTTGTGTTCTATTTCTTTGCCCTTTTTCTGTTGTATTCTGTTTGTAAATGAATATTTCCTTAATTTATTTATGAAATATTGCCATTTTTCTCTTGCTGTGGCCAGTTCAGCTGGCTCTGGAAGCACCCAGCCGCCGTACAACACCGAACCACCTTCCCCTCAATCCCAAATTGAAAAACCCGTTCCTTTTCCCTTCCTCCTGCCTGATGAGCTCTGTTTTCTTATAGATCGTTAACAGGTCATTAAAGCAAAGCTTCTGAGCCAGGACTGGAGCTACCTGGAGAATTCCCCCAGCAGGTGGAGGCTGTGGATGGAGCAGCGTTGGGCTCCCCAGATCCCAACAAATCACCGCGGCCGTGACAGCCTTCTGCTCCTTCCAGCCCAAGTATGTAGCCAGGAGACAAGAGCTGTAGATTAATCTGCCTCTGTTTCAAATAATTGTGTTTTTCTTAATTAGTTTAAGGCAGCCAAAGCCCCGTGGAGCAGAAGAGAGGGCCAAATGCCTCCCTAAATCGAGCTGCCGGCGGCATGTTCATGAAGAGAGAGCCCCAGCAAACAAGGGCAGGAACACGGAGGGACTCACAAACCATTTCTTTCAGGCTGAGAATCTCCGATAATTTCATAGCTGGAGCTAGGGAAGTGTGAAAGCTTAATATGAGCTAAAAGAGATCACCACCGAGATACACTCACCTCTTCCAGCTCCAGTTTAATCGCTAAAAAAAAAAAAAAAACAAACACGTAATAGCTGGCCCTTCAAACTTCTCTATCTCCGAGTAAGCAGGGAAGAAGCAGCTATCCCCAGAGATTCAATCTCCTAAGTGATGCACATTCAAATCAGTTTTTTTAAAGGAATGTTTCTCACCTCTATTTCTTAATAAAAAGGCTTATTTCCAAGGTATGGTATCCATCTCCATCCTTTTTGCCCTCTTAATGCCCTGTTACCTCCAATATATATATCTTTATATACATATAAATAAATAAATAGGCTTTTCTGATGCTTCCCGTCGCAGCCTGCTTGGTTTTCATGGGCTCATGGAGAAGCAAATATTTGCTGTGACGGCGAGGAGCTCAAGTGAAATGCAGCCTGCCTTTCAATCGTACTCCTGTAAATCCTGCGGTAAAAGCCACGTTTCTCATACGCGACTCATTATTTGCAGTAATTGGACTTAAAGACCCTCTTTTTCTGCACAAAGGCAGATGTTCTCTCCTGGATCTTGCTAATGAGAAGCCATAAGAATGATGAATACGTTCAGTTTGGGCGTCTCTTTGCCCTTTAGCTCGCGAAAGCAACAGGTGAATCGTGATGTTTGTCACTAAAATGACGCAGGGACGATTTGCCTTGTGCGGAGCCGGGTAGTTCAAGTTCTCCAGCAAGTGTTTTACAGCAGTGTTTCTAATTCATAATTAGAAGAGTCAGCCCCAAAGAGGCAGTTTGTTAAACCTATTTATTTGTGCACGTCAGGCCAAGAGGTACGACGATGGACATGAAGTAAAACCAAGAGAGCATCCATCCTCTCGATAGCGATACCTTGGGAGGGCTGCTTGGCATTCCCTCAATGAGAGGTTAGGAAAATGAAGATGAATGCAGAACTCGAAAGGAGCTATTTTATGGAGAAATGGCAAGAAATTGGGCATGATGGAAAAGGGTTGGAGTTAAAGATGAGTGCTGGTAGAGTTCCTCAAGATGATAGAGTTCAAAATGACTTCTGGTGAGGTTCCTCAAGATCTTCATTTAGGAGCAAAACTTGTTTATGCATTTTATGTATATTTTATGTACCAAAACTTAGTTTTGGTACATAAAATGGGCGTGTGATTATGATATCTATTACTATAGAAGGTCAGAAATACAGCTGGAGCTGTAATAACACAAGGAGAACTGCACAGACCTTTCTGCCAAGCTTCTGCTCTGGTGACCTTCCCCAGCAAGGGGCCTGGATGAATTGTCTTTCAGAAGATCCCCTCGCTCTTTTTTGGCTGCACAGTGAGCTTCCAAGGCTGGCACGGAGCAGCCACCCATTCATTAGGAGCCTAAAATTATCTGAGAACGAGTCATCTCTCTGAAAGAGAAGAATGGGGAAGCTTTGCTGCAAATTCTGCTGCTTCTGATAGCAGGAAATGAGGGAAGAGAAAAGCCTGCACAGCTCTCAACACAAGCTTGCAAGTGCCTCGGAGAAACCAACTGTGATCTTCAGAGGTATGAGAGAAGAAAATTTGGGTAGAAACAGGGTAAATAGCAATGCCATCCTACAAAGTGTTGTCAAACTGGTTGTTTTTATTGCTCTAGGTTTTTCAGCAAAGCAAACAGTGTTTTGGGTCAGGCAAGGTCTTTGCCTGAGATCTGGAGATCTGCAGCTGAAGATCACTTGGTCTGCAGAGGCAGCTGAAAATGGAGCGTAGCAGAGATTTCTTTTGGTATCTCACGGCAATTTTTCTCTGCGCACTGACCCCTTTCTGTGTGGCTCTGCACTCCTGTCAATCCTTAATGCCCTTTGTCCTCGTGAGTCTTCCATCCCAAATGCCAAACTCTTATCAGCCGCCAGCACAACAACAGGGATTTCAAAGTGGCCAAAAGGAAAGGAGAGACGAAAACCTCTTTTTCAGCTCTTGATCACAGCGAGCCTTTGTTTCTCTCTCGGCCAGCACGCCTGAACTCCATCTTCCAGAAGAGGAGCCCCACGAGGCTGAGCATCCTGGAGGCAGCCGAGGTCTCTGAGTCTTACTGGAAATCCCAAAGTGTGTGGGTTTTGTGCGTGTGTGCAAAAACTGACTCCTGAGCATAGCGGAAATTTCCTATTTCGTGGAAAGCTTTCTGAGCTTGGTTCGCCAGTGGTTTCCAGACTGCCTAAACTTTCTGCTCCTGCTCACGTTTTTATTTATAAGGAGGAGCCACTTTTCAGTGGGCTATTCAACAGATGGCTTAAATACCTTTTGCAAATACCTCCAAATCCTGTTATAGTCTTTTTCTACCCTGCTGTTGTCCATCCTGGATATATATTGGGGTGCAGATAGGACTTTAATTTCGTAAGAACTGAGGATTTTTGGAGAACGAAGAGATCCAAGATGTGTCCTGTACAATGGGACCATAAAAGTCCAAAATCAGAAATCAGGAGGGTAAGGTCAGACATGTAATTAAATAAGGATAATCTTTTCTTGCTCCCACGTTTCATACCTTTACCACTTTTTTTTTTTTTTTTTTTTTCTAACCAGCACCTTTCCACCTATAAAAAAGTGTCAGTTTAAATGACTTAGAAGTTGAAACATAAAGATGAGACCAATAGATATAACGGGGCTTGCTTGTTTCTCCGTGACTGAGTGCTCCCATTTAAGTAACACGGCGCCTCTCAGGAGAACAGAGTACGTAACCGTATGAAAAATACGAAGCCTTTGCTGTTTTACATTATAGCTGGGGAAAAAAAAATATATTTTTCATCGTGAAATTGCGTTTCTGCAAATGACTTTTGAGGTGATAATCAATAGAGGCTCGGCTCATTCCGCAAGGGAAATTGTTCTAAAAAGAGACAAAGTTTAATTTAGGCATCTCTGAGAGTCGGAGAAATAAAGCGAAAGGGGAAATAAAACACAGAAAGAGAAAGGAGTCATTTAATCACTCGCAAAAATACAGTACCGAGCAAGTACGGGGACTGCCTACTGGGGAGGTTTTTGAAGTAGCACTGATGAATTTCACACCTTTTTACGTGCCAGGGCTTCAAAACAGGTACATAAACTGTGACTGTGGAAAGGGCATTTCAAGACAAAACCAACACAGGCGGCTCAGATACGTGGAAACACGGCAGGGATTTGGTATAGCGCTCTTTTGTCTTCTCAAATGCTCTTCGTGGTTGTTTTTTTTAAAATCTATTTGCTAGAAATAATAACAGGATAAGTAACTTTTAGGGTAAAACTGACCTGTTGGCTGGAAGAAGTATTCTTTCAGGATTTACATTATTTTTTTTTTATTTTATTTTTATTTTTTTTTAGGGAATTCAGTGCTGTGTTCCATTGAAATGGGTCATTTCTACCAAAGGGGAACCAGTTCGCTTACCCAGACCAGCACCTCCGTCCTGACTTCACTTTACACCTTCCAGTTGCCCTGTCAATTTTAATGAGACAACTCAGGTGGCTGGAGTTATCCCTGTGCTAATTAAACTTCACTGCACCGGGGCCAGGTTCCTCTAATAGACAGGGCTGACCCTTTTATGACACTTCTTTGTCACTTGAATGGAGAAAGCTTGTTTTCATGGAAAACAACACGGAGGACAAAGCATTCGAGAATCGAAGGGGTGGGAGGTAAAGGCTGAAGGAATAAAAGAGTGATTTGCTTTTGAATCTGGAATTTTGAATCAGCATTATTCCTATATTCACTTTTCTAGGGATAACTGTAACTTCAGTATCTGTGAGGCCCCAAACACTTGCTTTGTGAGGTTATCATGGCCCAGGATTCACTGCTCGTATACAAATATACCCTTTTTCCCTCTTGATTTCATCACTTACTTGACTGTTACCTAATATTAGCCAAACGGGCTTTGCAAATCTTCAGTTTTATCTTGTTTGCTCACCCGCACACGGAAAGGATTTGCAGGACCGTCCAGGCAATATTTAGTTTCTGCTTTTTGCACAGGCATGTTGCCCGCCACGGCTTTCCCCCTCTCTTCACTTTTCCTCCCCAAACATCTGACATTGAGAACACAAGATTTTTTATTCTTTTTTTCCCGAGGAAGCAAAGACAAAGTGATAAGATGAGAATTTGGATTTCCAGCTACGCATTTTTTTTTTGGGAAGTAGCAATAGAAAAAAAAAAAAAAAAGCACTTTTATAGTCTCACAAAAGGCAAAGGAGCTTGAAAAGGTTGAAGTTACAGCACGGTGACACCATATCAAAACCACCACTTCGGAGGCAGCGTTTCCCATCACTTGCTTCTGGGGAAGAAAAATGACATCCTCATTCAGGCGCATTTAAAGTGCAGCTGATCAGAAAGACCTAAAAGGAATTTTCATTTGTGAGTGGGGAAAAAAAATAAAAATCGTTCCCGTCCATTTGGGGGATTTATGTCGTATCTATAATGCAATGAGCTCGACACTCCATCAAACATTTTCTATTTAACCTGAAAGGGGACTGAGTCAAATCCCTTCGATGGCTGTGCACATGATTAGCAGCGAGGAGTGAGGGCAGCCTCAGTGGGGATTGGAAAGATCACGGACGTAGTCTCACGCCTTCCGAATAAGTGTTAGGAACCTCAAGTGCCTGCTCACCAAGCCGTGACGAAAAGGTGAGATCTCCTATAAAATATCAATAGGAAGGGCTTAATGCAAAGAGTTCAGATTGATGGCGATCAAGTAAAAATTTAGGGGGAAAAAAAGAAGAAAAATGGCAAATTTTAGCTTCAGATTTTGCTAAAGCCATGACCCAACACCGGGAGCGCGGCCTTTTTAATATTTATTCCTACCCTCGTGGCCAAATCCCCCAGAACTGAATAATGATGCCTGTATGTCTTTTTTTATGAACCAGATGATATAGTTTAACGGCTAATTATACAGAGATATACTGAACAGATAAAATATCAGAGGCGATACCCCCTTTTAGCAGCAGGTCAATCAAAGCCAAGAAAGAGCTCATCTATTCCCTGGGCCAGATCCAAAACCTAATTTCAACTCTAATATTGCCCGAGGATCGGTGAGAGATACCAACTCTAGGGCTGTTGTCTGAATATTCCTCCCTCATCCTTGTCAGTCAACAGCTGTCAAAAATTCATGCCTCACGCTTCCAAAACCCAAAATCACCATGGCTGATGGAGAAAGGTCCTCTTAACTTCAGGTTCCTGCTTTCTGAAGTCTTTGCTGGAAATCTCTGCAGCCCTCTCTTGCTTTTTCCCCTTCTGAATTCTGCAGGCTTGTTCCATTCATTCCATATTGTCTGAAGGGCTACGACACCTGACTGACACTTATTTAAAAAATAGGACAGCAAAGCAAAGAGTAGTTCAATAGATTTAAGTCATGATGAATCCATTCCTTATGGCCCGACTGCTTCATTTACACAGGACGTGTTAAAACGTCTCGAGGCCAAGAAAAACGTAGGGGGAACGTAATTAATTCTATCTATCAGGTTGAGAAAGGCAGAGTTATTCCAACATGGAAATTGCTAAGAACCTTTAATCACGAGCTTTGGAAAGTCACAAAACATCTGCAGAATTTCCCTTTCATGGTATTTGTATGGCCGAGCTATCGGGCTAATGGAAGCATCAAATACACAGAATGTGAAATGAAACGTTGTTTTTTGACATCTTTTTTTAATGTTTTCTCTCTTCACTTCCTTTTAGTCGTCCAGCTGAATTTAAAAGGTGGCTGACCTCCCAATTTAAGTGAAAAGAAGCAAGAGTTTGAGAGCAGTGGGATTCAGGAGTGGGTACCGCTGGAGCAATCCAGTTGTGAGTGAGGACCAGCATCACTTCTGCACTCCCCACTGCCCAGGGGCACCAGCAGAAGTCAACATTCACCGAGCAAACTTTTCTAAAAAGAGTTGCTAAAGGAGCCAACATCAGTCTGGCTAATGATTATGAGGACAAGTGCATTGGGAAAAGCAAGAGAAGCCACACAGAGAGAAAAATACATAGCCCCCGACACCACAAAATAGCCGGGGGGAGAGCAGAAATAAAGTTATACACAAATCTAAATGCTAGAAATTGTGATTTTAATCTAACAGTGAATACCATAGTCTGTATGCCATATATAACCCAGCCACTTGTTTTCATCTGCATGACGGAGGCCAGCACAACAGAATATTTCACTGCTTTAGCATTTGCTCTATTTGTTTTTCATGGCTTTCTGGCCAAGCGTCGCCACGTTCAGTGCTTAATTTTGCCTAATAACAAAGTCCTGCATCTGCTTACGTGTGATTACTGACCTAAACCAAGGCAATTTTCTTTTTCAGGATGACAGGGCTCTGTGAAAATTAGTAACAAGCCCCATATTTATCTTTTTTTTTTTACCTCTCCCGGGATTCAAAGGTAAACTCGGGTTGACTCCCAGTCCAACACGATCCTTTGGAGGTACCTGTGCTTTGCTGGGGTAAGACAGGTAGTGAAAATGCTACATAAAAATGAATGGACTCTATTATATATAAAAAATAATTCCCAGTTCTAGTTGGCAAAAGCAGTTCTCCAACACGTAAGGATTTATCTCCTTCTGCCTGCTGTCAGAAACTGGATTACTCACTGATGGATAGCAGGTGCTTCCAGTAAAAATGTAGGGACTTTTGGGGGGTAACTTGCATGTTGCAAACGCTGAACTGCCATATGCTGTGTGGCAAGAAAGCCACGCTCAGAAAACACTGTCAGAATGGAAAAAAAGAGAAGCTGAAATCTCAAAGGTCGTCTGAGCCAAACTGGAGATCATCCAAGGTAAAGGAGGAGGGTAAACAGTTAAAATGAGATGCCAGTCTGAAAATCCTTTTTATTTTCCTAAACTTCACGCAAAAGTGGCAATATTTTAGTAGCTTTTTATTTATTTATTAATTATAATTTCCTTTCTCTTCCTTCCATGCTTGTTTTTTTTTTTTTTTTTCTTTTTTTTAATTTTTGAGTGGTTTGCACACTGGAGAGCATTGCAGTCAGTCCCTTCCCAGCATACATAAATAGTCCTTTCATTATCAAAAAGGCGAGCCTCGGAACAACTCAAGCAGTTGGCATTGGTTCAAGTCACTGTAGCACAACAGGAGACTGGAAACAAGACCGAATGATTAATCTGGCATCTCATTTAATTCATTTTTATCACTTGCTTGTTAGCTCTGATTTTGAGCTATTGCCTCGTCCTGAATTTTCATTCCAGATCGTCAGAATGAGTTATTGGATTATTATCATAAAAAGCGTGTATATATTCATTTTCCACCCTGTAAGCATTTCTTCCAGGTATGGGACAGCTTCGTGCTGCTTGTTTTTTTCGGTCCTGAATTGAAAGCAAGTGGGAGCAGAGCCCAGCCCCTTACCTGTTTGAGACAGAAGCGGCGTGTAAGGGACTTTCGGTTCTATTGCACTCATGGGCGGAGGTAGCAAGGGGTTGGCGAAGCTGCGGAGCGGGTGCGTGGGGCGCACGCAGGCGGTGGGGATGGTCCTGCTCGGGGCGTCCTCGTTGCTGGAGTGCTCAGGCTGCGTCGGTGGTAGCAAGGAGGGTTGCTGCGGGGCTGGTCCTTCGTTTACAGCTGCATCGGTTAAGAAAAAACAACAACAACAAAAAACCAACAGTTATCGAAGTATTTTTTAGGTAGCTTTTCCTACTTTTACGGTCATTTGCAGCAGAAGGTACGGCGTCGCCCTCCGCCCTCCGCCGAGCGGCAAGAAACGCGTAAACATTTTCATCCCAAGTTATTGGCAGCTGAATTAAAAAACCAGATGTTCCTCAGAGCGGCCAGGTGCCATTTAAAGCAAAATATATCTTCCTTAAAAAAACAACAACCAACAACAAGCGTGGTGTTTTCATCTCCTTCTCTCTTTCCCCTCCATGCGCTTTTAAGTATTAAAAACCAATAAAAACGTAAATCTATCATGTGGAGATGGAAACAAGCTATGACTGTGGAGACTCATTACGTTCAGCATGACAGTGCAGCTCCAGTCATAGTGGAGGGAAGATAGACTCAAAGAAAGGACTTAATTAATTTCCACATAACCAACGTTGTTTTTCCTTGAGACAGCTGTAATGCTTAGTGTGCCAAAGCCCCAGGTTGCTGTTTTATCAGCCTAGATTCAAAATCAATTCTTCAGAGGTTTCAATGTGCCACGTCGACCTTCTAATATCAAGCCCAGCCTCCCGATTTTCTGCGGAGTGTCTGAAAAGAGGCTTTCAGCCTCAACTTTTCTCATTTTCTCTTTTTTGGACCCTTCCCAAGCTCTTACCCCACTCTCCTTCTTGTACCCCAAGGAGAAGGATTGAAAAAAAATGTTTCCTCTTGGCCAGAGCATCTGCAAGCCCTGCCATTATTTACAAGCAGAATGGGAAGGGAGCAAATTGTTTAGTGAAGAGCACGATCACAGCAGGACCGTGTTTAATTTGAACGTGTTGTGGCTTTGTCCGACGTCTCCACAGTACCTGGATGGCTCACAGCACCCCGGCTAATCCTGCAGCTTGTGTCAGGAAACAGGAATCTAAGAAAAGCTCAACCTTTTCGCGAAGAAAACAACCTTCTTGACTCACAGATAGCCGAATTAGTTATTACACCGGGACCCGAAATACTCCAGAGGATCGGGGTTCTTTCAGAGCCTGCTGCAACAACCAGAGCTCGTTGTGTAAATAACATGCAATTACACAGCCAAGTCAAATCTCGAGGCATTTTTGTAATAATTAATGTCAAAGTATATAAGTAATTACTACCTACTAAGTGGCAAAGCAGTTTTGAGAAATGAAAATGAGGATTTTTCCTCTTTTTCCACGGCCCTGCTGCCTGTTCCTATGGCAATCGCGCAGACAGCCCCGGCGATATCGAACCCCACAGAAAGCAAACCGATTGCAGGATCAGACCAAGGTCAAAATCATCTACACTTTGTGAAAGTTTGGCCGACGGTGGTTCATTTTCCTTCTTTCCACCTTCAAGGCTTTTTGCATAATGAAGCCATTACCTAGCTCTGCTTCGCTTTCCTTCCTTGCCCGGCAGACCTCTCTCTGTTTTCTTCTCGGAGGGCAAACATTCCCCATAAAGCAGCCAGAGATTTAAGGATAACTTGCAGCAGGGCAGGGCAGGAATGTCGGTTTAACCCCTTTCCACCCTTGCTCACTGCCCACACATTCAAGAAGACGTCAAAACGTCCTGGTGCTGAGGCTACCATGGCCGTGATGCTCTTCTCTCCCTTCTCCCACTCAAGGAAGATGCAAGCGAGACTCACGGAGGTATCCACCCCAGCTCACAACACTTTCTGGAGCAAATCCTTTGCCTGAAGTGAAAACAAAGCCTTTTGTCGTTGTTCGTAGCCTCAAAATGTCCTTCCAGTTGTTTGTCAAAGCCTGAGCTACCCCGTGGAGCCCAGCACTTTTCACCTCAGCCTTTAAGAACAGATCTTTGGGGAAGCTCTTGTCCTGCTTGAAGAGACGAGGGAAAATAGATGCTTACTGCTACTCACCACCAAAAACCCTCCCTGGGTATTTATCCCGGTAGACATCCCGCTTACTGGATGGGTATATTTTATCCTACAGATTTAGCTGTAAAATCTGGAGACCTACATAACCTGCAACACAAAAATGTCATGCTATTCTCTAGCTATTACTGACGACCAAGGTGAGAGGACTCTATTAAAATTAGAGGCTAGAGCTGGGTCTTAAATACTGAAGGTAAGAGGTCTAATGAAGGTGTTTCATGCTCGAGAAGACTTTTTTTTTATATATAATTTATTTAAATTGCAAGCAGAGAACTCTGGAGGAGTCTGGAGGAGAAGACAAGCCACGGGAAGGACTGCTGAACAGACAACAGTCACTTTATTATGGCTCAGCCATTTTTTATGTTATATTTAGCAATTGCATGTTATGGCTGGCAGTGTCATCAGCTGTCATCAAGCAGGCAAGCCAGCTATTACTCAAGGCTGGCTCTGGCTGGGGCCTGACTCTCCTTTTCGTTTTATTTACTTCCCTCTCCGGCAGAAAATTTATCCCGAAGATAAGTTGCGGCACTTGCATCTTCAGGTCAACGAGATGAAGCCTTCGAAACCAGAAAAAAGCCTTCCAAAAAAGGGTGTTCAAGCATGGCAGGATGCAAAGCAACACCTCTGCTAATGGCCTTGCACATGATTTATTCAGCAAGTGCTACGTCTTGATCAATAGGGTGCTTGGCCATGGAGGACCACAGGCAGGGAATTATTGTAGAGGGTTTTGTGTGTTTTGTGTTTGTTTTTTTGTTGTTGTTTTTTTTTTTTTTTTTTCTGACACAGATGCAATTGGTCAACCATCGAGCGAGTTTTTCACCGAGGGGTAAAACAAATGAAAAAGCTCTCTGAAAATATATGGAAAAGTCTCTTTCACTGCTATTTTCTCCCCCAAAACCCCGCTCGATCATATTAAAACAACGAGAATGTAGTGTCACTGGAAAACAAACATGATTTTCCATGTGCCTCTGCTTCATGGCTGTGCCGTGGTGTAAGGCATAGCGAGGGAAGCGAATATTTCATTTGGGGGCACTCACTGTGATCGGAGAGCTCTGGAAGTCAATGGCCTTTGCTAGCAGGACGACCGCAACAGCTATAACAGATTGTCATTTTACATTTAATGGGCTTTGATAATGTTCAAAATGCCACGCAGGCCTGATTACCCAGACCTCCATCAGCTGAAACCAGCCATTAGCCAAACAAGGCGGTGTGTGTCCAGCAGTTTTGAATTATTTAATGGGAAATTGCCTGAACTTTTGTGCATTAGCAACCTTTTGGTCAACTCCCAGGCACGCTGCACCTCAAAGACTTGGGCAAACCTATGCGTGTCCATGCAGAACAGGCAGGATTTCGGCCATTTCTGGTTTGAAAAATCCTCATTTAGACGTGTGAAGCTCCTGGCCGGCTCAGGCAGAAGCTGTGGCTTTGGGGCTGTGCAAAAACAGTGGGTGCTCAGCTGATCCCCGAGCAGCCACGTCCCAGGCAGCATTTTCTTACCCTGTGACATGTAAGATTTCCCTAGCTCTTTTTCTGGCTGTGTATCACACTTCCAGCATTTTTCTCCAAGTCATTTCAGAAACAGACCCAAAAAATCATTTATTTTTTTTTCCTTTTTTTTCCTTCCATCTCCATGATTAGGCAAGCAACAGGTAGTTTTTTGTTTTTTTTTCAACGTCTAATGTATATCATGCAAGGAACTGAATCTCCTTTGTTTCTGTGCGCTGCATTTCTGGAGGATTTGGTGCTGATTTAAGCAGCAAATCAAGACCTGATTATAGCAGTGAGGCCCTCCAGAGGAAATTGCCAACCCGCTTTGAAGGGATCTCAGCAAGCCCATTGAAGAGAGAGGGAACGACGTTGGGGTGATGAGCAGGACACCTGAACCCACTTTTTACCTACAATCCTAGGATTTCAATCATCGGTTCCCCGAGGACCTGTCTGAACCGACTGAAAGCAACAGGCAAGCAGAAGGGGAAATCAGTCCTTTCAAAATGAATCCCCCGCGGACGGGCAGCGCGGACTCTCTGCGATGCGAAAGAAGACACGTAGCAGATTGACATTAATCTGTCAATAATTTGGGCTTGGTATGCAGTCGAGGTGAGGGAGAATTAGAAGGGAACAGGAGCCCTCCAGCTGTAATTAGTATGCCGGAGCACGCCGCCGAGGTTGGAACAAAGACCAGCTGGCTGCCGCCTGCGGGAGAGGCTTGCGAGGAGCTCGTGGAGGTGAGGCTGGGTCCCAGACCACGCTAAGGGGATGTGGGAACACCCAAGCCCCAAATCTATTCCTGCACGGGGGCAGGATATGAACAAACAGGAGCAAATCTGAATATACAGCTCAGTCTCGGGAAGAAACGAGTGATGTCAGGCGAGATAACAGCATTCAAATGCATAAAAGGTAGCTGCAAAAGGAAGAAAATTATTTTTTTTTTCCCCCTGTGCCAGCTACGATCCAAACAAGAACCAGCTGCCTTACGTTTTAGGATGTTAGACATTATGAAAACGTTTCTGGCAGCGAGGGCAGCTAAGCCTGGGAAGACACTGTGTGGAGAGGTCGTGTAAGTGCTGCTGGGGATGATTTTAATGCACGGTGCTACTGGATCTGCCCTGGGATGGAGAAGAGCTCTTGAAGCCTCAGTTTGCCTGGGAATATCGTTATGAATAAAGCAAAGGCAATTAAAATAGAGTGAAACAGGCCTGCAGAGAGGACAGGATCGGATCAGAGATGCAATGATGTTTAATTTAAGGGGAGTTGGAGTTCAGCACAGATTTTAAGTCACAACAGCCAACTGCTGCCACCAGACCGGGCTTATCCCAGCTCCCACGATGAACCCAAAAAGGGAAGCAGTGGGATTTGCATTGCCTAGACCTTACCCATTCTACCCAGAGAGGAAACTATGTCTGAGCAGTGTGATAACAAAGCAAAATGAACTCACTTCTTCCTGCTCCAAAGGTCCTGTCCACAGCCAGGGTGGGGAAAGGCACCGGCCGCAGGGTGAACTGGGGGTGTGGGTATCCGCAGGTGGGGGACGGCAGGATCCCGGGGTACTGGGCGCTTTCCAGGGTGGGCACAGGGATGGCACTGACCACAGCTGAAAGGGAAGAAGAGAAAGAAGATGAAATGAGTGCTTTCAGAACAGCATTGCAATTCCTTCTTGCTCCATCCAGGACTTTCCTTTTTAAAATAACGGAGGATTACTATTCCTTGCTGCACTCCATTGCAAAGAACCTGGGGGAAAGGTAACAGCAAATATTTTCAATAAATCCGTGCGATTTTGAGCTGATCTGACAACAAATCTGTCCCGCCGTAGCCTGTCAGCAATTGGAGTTACACTCAATATTGATCGTACTAGGGCATAAGAAACAGAATTTCCCTGACCAAATCAAGGAGCTCCCTCAACACCATTTACATTTACCGTGTACTGTGTCATGTAAAGACACGGCACCCAGGATGAGCTTGCAGAAATGACAAAGTAGGAAATTCAGAATTGCACTCAAGCTCTCCAGAAGCTGCCAGAGCAACGGAGTCGTCATTTTCATGTTTTCTTGGAAAAAAAAAGAATCGCTGTGGGTTTTTTTTTCTGGTTTTAGGGAGGGAGGGAAAGAGAATCCTCTCCCCAAAACACGGCAGAGCGATGCGGCGCTGGCCAGGGCTTAATTAAACATCAGGGGAGGGCAGGACTGATGGTGTGAAGCCCCAAGACCTCCTCACCCCTGATGTTCTTCCTCTCCACACGTCAGCTTTGGTGTTTGTGCCTGCATTTCAGCAGCTCTACACCCATCAAAGGTATCACCAAAGCCTCAACAGATTTATCTGCTTTAGGCTCCTTCCACCTCGGTAAGCAAAGGCCCATTGTGGAGGATATTTGTTTTCAAAGACTGTAAATAGTGATTATCAAAACCAGGTGAATACTTCCAGATTTGGTATTTAAGGTTTTACAGGATCCATTTTTTATCGTCGCTTCCTCAATCTTCTTCATCGCTCGCTGCTGACAATTTCTTTCAGTGGCAGGCAAACGGCGAGAAATTAATTAAAGCATCTAATCTGACAAAGCCTCGGTTTCGTTTTCTGGGGAAGGAGACACATTCAGCACATCTCAGCCTGCACAAATGCACAAGTAAGGCTTTCAGAAAGCGGCGTTTAATTATTTGCAAACAATCATAATATTTTGTCGCCGCCGATTCGACTGACGTTGTCGTTGATGTTCCTCGGAAAACATCGTTTGAGTGAAAAAAAAATAAGGAAATGTATTTAAGAGGACTTTTATCTGAATGCTGTAGGAGGGTGTTGACCTGACTTTTGGTTAACTGTGACCATCGTAATTAGGACTGATGTGGTTCTGATTTTGTTTGCACTGCTCTAAGTCTACCCATATTCCTGGATTGCTGCCTTCCTTCACACCAGGTCAAGTTAGGAGGAAACCCACTGAAGAAAAAAAAAAGGGAAAATTGCCTAATTGTGGAATTAGGCTGGTTACAAGATGGGAATATTTCCCAGGGGGGGCTGAGCTCTCTCCCCCAGCCCAGCAGTCCTTCTCCCACCCCCCAAAGAGGCTGCCATTTGGCAATATGTCGTGTCCAAGGTGTGAAGAAGTGAATTCAATCTCTCCCCAGACCCCTAGGATTTATCCCTGCAAGGCCCAGGTTTAGCAGCATGACCCGAATCACACCCATAAGGAACACAAATTAAAGGAACTGCTACCAGTTCCCCCTGAAAAATTTACTGAGCAAAGCCATTGTAAGTTATTCCCTCTCCTCTCCTTCATTGTGTTCCTTGTTGTGTTTTTTATTTTTTTTTTAACATATAATTTGTGATGGGCTCTTCCTGAGCACCTGCAGCTAGGCATTTACATTTAACCATCGGAGCTACAAAGACATTTTGTGATTAAATGGATTTCTGGCAACACGTTGTCATTTTTCCCAGCTCCAGTTATTAACCCAGATACGCCAATTTCCAGATATTTTTTTTTGGATGTATTTTATGAGGTCAAAGGTAGAAATTCTAGCTAAAACCTGGGAGATACTTGCCACCAGAGAAGTAAAGCAAAAACTTCACTTTGGAAATTTTAATAAGTTCTGCTTGGACAAGCTTTTTAGTGCTCTCCAGCCTTCCTGCCTCTCTCATGTACTTTGTTGCTTTGAAAAAAAAAATTAATTTGATCTCTGATGTTCATTCAATGCTGCGGTCACCAGAAGTTAATGCCTCTTAAAAATTCTGCTTTATAAGAGAGTGAGAAAAAGCATATGGTGTTGTGGCCAGCTCCGAGAGACAAAAGGAAATATCAGAGCAACCGTGCTAATGTCCAGCTGCTTCAAAGTACGGATAATAATATCACACTTTGCATCAGTGCATTGCAAAGCCTTCTGCTCTGCCAGCTTGAACTCTTGCTCCTATTTCTTTTCAAGGCAGGCAGAGGGATTTATCCACCGCTAGCCACCCGGTAAAAATAGAAACAAGCATTCTTCAGGCTTAGCCAGCGCTGAGTCGAGCAGATGCCTGATTTCTGACTTTCCTCCAGAGTTTTGCCAGGATTTTTATTTTTGGAGATGGAGGAAACGTGGTTACTGCCATTTTACTTGTGAGGTGTAGCTAGATCATAGCCAGCAGCTCGCAGGAGATGTTCGGATGGGTGAGCAGGGCCCAAATATGCAGAAAGGGGTGAGGGGAAGGTGCTGGTACTCACGAGGGTTGGTGGGTTGGGAATCCATCGGGATCATGAGCTTGGCACGGGTGGCTCTGCGGGCGGCGAGCGAGCGCTCTAAGGTGGACATGCTGCTGCCAACATCTTCTGTCTCAGCAGCTGGGGAAAAAAAAAAACACACACAAAAGCTTAATTGAAAATCTGACAAACAAATGTCTTCACCTCGTTTCCAGCAGTGAGATCACTGGATGTTTTTTTTTAGGATTCTGTTATTTCAGCCAATCGTTAAAATATCGCCACCTGCAAAGAGCCACGCGGAGTATTTGGGCTGCCTTTTTCTGAATAAAATTGTTGGTTGCAGTTTGCTGTCAAAGAATTAAGATATCGTTGCTCCTTTCCCAGCCCCGCCACGATTTAATTTTCTTTTGCTTTGGAAATTATCCACGATCGCTTCATAAAAAAAAAAAAAAAACGCGGTATTTTTCTTGCAACTTCCCTGTTACAAACTTAGCTTCAAATTCAAGTCTCAAGACCTGAAATAGAGAAGTAGGATACGATAAATCAGGGATGTACAAATCCAGGCGGCCACAAATTGGTCCTTGAAACACATCTAAAGGATGAAAACGACGTCTGCTGTGACGTGCCACCGAGCCCCACGTGCTGATCGCCCATACTCCAGACCCTGGGATGTGTGGTGGCTCTTCCAGCCTCTCGATTTCTCCTCCCACAGCAAGATCCAGGCAGAGTTTTTCCTTGCCATGGTTGCTGGAGTCCAGGCGATGATGACACGGAGCTGTCAGGGCAAACGAGGTGAATATTGTGCCCGTGATCCAGGAGCAGCCAGCGCATCTATCTCGCTCAGCGAGCTGAGACACGCTGCCTCGTGGGGCACCTCTGCCTACGTCTCATCTAATTCAGAGGCGGCTCAGCGTGCCCGTGTCACTCAGACACTCTGTTTACGCGTTGAAATATGGATGCTCTAATTTAGTCCCATTAATACGGGCTACTCGAGGCGCCCAACGATTCTCGAGAATATACTTGTCAGGAGGAAAATGCGCTGGGAGCTGGATGTTCAGAGGAGTAATTTGCAGCGAAATAAAAGCTGCATTTCTCCCTTCCTACCTTGTCTCACATGAGCCTCATATTAATGTTACTTAATGTTCTGTGATTCTCTGATTCCACTTCTGCAATTTTAATAAACCATGGGCGAAATCCATTTATTACTGTCACGCCGGGAAGCTTAATACCCGCTCCGACTACTCGCTGCTGATGTGCCCAAGTAAAAACACATCCCGTCTAAAAAGAAACAAACAAACACAAAAAAGATCTGCACAAAAAGATTATTATTATTTTTTTTTTTTTTTTCCCTGATGACTTTTCTCTAAATTTCAGGCCTGCAATGCTGAATCTGCTCTCCATGGCCATTAGGGGACCTAATTGCTAGTGAAAAGCCAGGGACTGCATTGCTGAGCTGTGTGGTACACTTTGAGAAGAGACATAAAAACGTTTATTTATGGTCCAAGGTGTTCACACGTAAAATATCTCGCCTGGCCTTTGTCATTAACTTGCTCATACACCGTGCTGACTTCCTACCACTCGATTTTAAGTCAACGGCGCTCTCAAATTGATCTTTCTGGGCCCTGGATCAGGTCTCCTGATCAACAGCAGTGTCTGGCTAGGCAGAGAGAAACTTCTGGTTATGTTTTTACAGCATCTGACATAACAAGGCCCTCTACATTCAAAACAATACAAATCATCGTCCCAATTATCTTGATAAACAGAAAGCTATCAGCCCCGAGCAGAATGTCAAAAAAAAAAAAAAAATAATAATTAGATCCATTAAGCAACATGAAAACTCTTTTTTTTTAAACTTTTCCTTCCTTTCCAGACTAGAAAAAAAAAGAGAAAAAAATCAGAAGCAGCTGAAAAAGTCACCTTCGTTATTTACAGCCCCAACAGATACCGTGGCATTATTGCGCTCCGTCGCCCACGAGCGATGTGTTCACGATGAACTCAAGAGAAATATGTTGATGTTTTCCAACTTGCCGTGCTTTGCCCTCCGCCCCTGCCTGTACGCACCACCTGCCTCTCCCCAGACTTCCTATTTATTACGGCGGAAGAAATGTTATTAGCTGAAGCCAAATCTGTGATGTGGGGTGTGCGCTGAGGTTAAAAAACAGGAGGGGGAAACTTCACCGAAACCGCTTATTTCTTCGAGAATGTCCTTCCTCACATCTGGAAGCTTTCTCAGCCTTGCTGCCCCAAGCTCTCCTCCTGGGGCTGTTGCTGACCTTCTCCGTGATCGCGTTCTCCCTCTGCTTCAGTTTTCATTTCTTTTTCTCCTTCACTTTTTCCCCCCTCTGTGTTTCCTGAAATCTGAACTGAACTACAGCTGGCTTCCAGTTGAGTTTCGGGATTTAAAAAAAAAAAAGAAAATGTGTAGAAATATATAAAAAAGACAGGTTTTACGCAAACATCAGCCGTGAAAAGAATTTTTCACAGCCTCTATCAGGTTTCTCATTGTCTGATTTCTTACAAAAGCATCCTCAGCTACTAAAGCAACAGTGAAATGATTTATAGCGCCAGAAAAGGAGAAAAAAATGGGAATATGTGGAATGTAAATGCCCCAAATCTAGAAAGCGAGTGAAAATCAGTGTATTCGTGTGGGTGCTCCTCACCGGGCTGTGGGGTGCTCTTGGTGCCCAGCTGCGTTTCGGACTGGCTGTGGCTGACGGGGGTGATGTCCTGGCAGCTCTGCATGGGTGAGTCCCTCCCCGCGGGGTCGGAGCCCGTCGGCTTCTCCATGTTCTTCATTTCCATCTCCTCGTGGTGGATCCACAGATCCGGGGGCCTCAGGTCCTTCTGGCTGCCCTTCCTTTTGCTGGCGCTGTGGGTCGCACGTTTCCTGCAGCAAAGGAAAATGAAAAGGGTCACGTTAAGGACGTGTTTCCTCTTTGTGAGGCCACAAGGATAGGTCCGGAGTGACCTCTGCTTGTGGGCATCTCCTAGAGAAGCCCTCTAGATGTGTCCTTCAAAGGTGTAGGTGACATGGAAGTCCCCACAGGGCCACTTGCCAAGTGCCCTGCACGAGGCACCAAGGGCTCACGGGCAGCACGTGTTCAGCAGAGGGGTGAAAGAGGGTGAGAAAGAGGGAAAAAGTGGAATTTTCTCCGTGGGAAGGACCTGGGCTCCCTAGCTATTATTCCACCAGGACAAAAGCTCGAGGAGCTTTTTGACTTTACGAAGCTCCCGTTGTTTGAATCAATTTCTATCCTTCGCTCGACTGTCTCAGCCTGATCTGGAAAGCAAAAGGTAGGTGGAACAACTACCTAAATTAAAAAAAAAAAAGGTTTTGCCTTCAAGACGAGGGCCGAACACGTCCTGCGATGTAAATGAGGCCAAGGGCAGTCCTGCCCCATCACCAGGAGCCCCTGGCGACGATGTTTTGGCTTCAGCAGAAAAATCTCAGTCCTCAACAGCCGCCCCGAGGAGCAGACCTCGCTCGGGTCCTTGGGAGCAAGGCGCTTTTTGTTTACAGCCCTACGAAATCAGACTCCCGGTCTCCGGCCGTAATTAGCTTTTCGTGCTCGGCCTGCTATTTTCTAATTGCCAAAAGGTAATTATTGAAAATGACAGCGTCGGGCCGAACGAGGAGGGAACGTTGCACTTTGGCCCCCCGGGGGAGAAGGACAGCTCGTTAATACCCGCTTGGACAGATCCCGGTGGCATCCTGATTAACACCTGCAAGAATAATTACGACGGTCTTCACTCAAAGCTTAATGTACGTCCAGCTCGAAATTAAAAAGTAAACTTGTTCTTTCAATGTCATTCGAAAAAAAAAAAAAAAAAAAGAAAAAAAGCCCTTAATTTTGTTTCTATATACAGAACTGCTTTCTTCACTTCGGGATACAGCCATTTCTTTGTCACTTCCAATTGAACATAATTCATTTCTCCAGGCTGGAGCTAGACAAGGGAAAATTCAGCCCCAAACTAATTTTGGTGCACAACAGTAAATAGGGGGGGTTATAATGAATGTGTCATTCCAAGCATAGCTACAAAACTGCTACGGCAATGATATCATTTAAAAATATATGCAGTGATCTAGCTCGGCTTGCATTGTTTGTTGTGTTTTTTTTTTTTTTTTTCTTTCCTGGCAAATTATTGATGCTCTGACAGCCCACGAGCAGCAAATTGAAGCGGAGCCAGGAAGGCAGATGAAAAGGTCATCAATAACAAATGAAAATAAATCATCCCCGGGAAGGTTTTGTTTGTGCAACGTGAAAGTTGAGGCTCCTCTGAAAACGCGTCTACCCCCCGATCCCAGGGGGAGGCAGAAACCTTGCAGTGATGGAAGCATCCACATCGCCTTCAAACCCTGGCTGAAAACCACCAGAAACCGGCGCTTTGGAAGTTGAAGTTTTACAGTGGGCTTCAAATTTAGCCTGTTACCCATCTTCAAGGAGTCTGGAAGTGAAAACGTGATCTCAGGTGGCCGCCTTTCTCTTGCTGTTCAATTATTTCGCAACGCGAAACGCACCCAGCTCGCATGCCACGATACGTATTTCTCTCCTAAGGACAGATGTAAAAATAGAGATCGGTTCTGCCCTTAAAATATAGCCCGTGCTCGTGCAATTTTGGATGATGGTAGCAGGACTTAAGCTCTGCTTTCAAAAGAAATCAACTCGCTGCAGGGAAAACTCTTTCTAGTTGTCTGTTTCCATAGGCTCCAGCCCAGCAATGCCTGGGCAGGGACTTCAGTCGTCGTACAGCACACTCACACAGCTAAAAAGTGACAATACACACATTAAAAAAGATGATTTGCCAGTAATACCGAGTGAGATTGCTCTTCATTTTGTGATTAATGTCAGAGAAAGAAGTTAAGTTTACAACAACTCCATTTAGTTTAATTTTTTAACGGTTTAGGACCTTCCCTATGGGAATATCTTGGGAATAAACTGTTATTTAGAAATAAACCGAAAAAATTAAATCCAGAAATAAGTTGAAATTAACCGTTCTCAAACCAAAACCAAGCTTAACCGATGAGGCCAGCCAGCAGCAGCAGCAGCACGGCCGCTAACTCATTAGCATCAGCCCTTCGGATGGGATGTGATGTTTGGACCCCTGCAGGCGAACAGCTTTTAGTGTCTGATTCGGGCCAATTATAGGACCGGGTGCTGAGCCGTGCGGTAGGCAGGGTTTCCATCCCCCTGCAGCTAGAGACAAATGCATCTAAAGGATGCCCAGCAAGGCCTTTTCCAATTCACCTCGTTTGCCCTGCTAGGGCTGTAACTGCTCTAAGTCTAAGGCTGCCTTTTGCCTTTCGGGCCGTATTAAAGGAAAGTCAACTGGTGTAAAAATCCTATTAAAAAAAGAAAGAAAAGAAAAACAACACATCAACAAATCGGGAATACAAAACTGTTCTTTCTCCCTAAATCTAAATCTCCCTCACTGTTTTCGAGTGGAACATCATTTCATTTTGGCCTCTTTATTTCCTGCTAGGTGGCCTGAAAACCTCAGACCAGTCTCTCCCATCACCTGGCTCCATCACCCTCTGTCCCCATTAAAATCTCACCCCGTGCCACCGCTGCGAGCAGGAGCCACATCCCAGGGGAACAAACCGAGGCTCTTCAGGGGCTGCCAGCTCAATCCCATTTAACTTCAGGGTGGTGACACTTTGCTTAATGTCTTCCCAACCCTGTACGCATAATTCTACGGGACTCAAAGCAGTCTTAGCTTGTTTTTTGTCATCTCTTTTTATGTTGCTCCCTGCCCACCATACTAATTGGTTGGGCACTTGTTCAAGACTGCATTTCACGTTTAATTGTTTAAATCTCCACAACCTGCAGCCCAGGCTCAGACAAGATGTCCACCCTCATCTTTTCTCCTACGCCGTACCCTAATGGCACCGGTCCGTGGGCTAATTGTTGTGACGCGTTTGACAAGTTTCCCATCTCATAAAGCCTTGAAAATGTTCCTGGGAGAAGCAGGTACTGCAGTTTGAGAGCATATTGCATGAAGCGATTTCATCCTTTAAGATTCAACCAGGATTCACGAGCTGTGACCTGCCCTGCCCAGGCCAGGAGGGGATTTGGGGACAGGCTGATGGGTGACCCCATTGCCCACCCTCCAAATAACCACATCAGCAGACACACGTGCTGGGGAGGATGTAATTACGGTGAAGGGATGAATCTCAGTTACTGCAGGAGCCCTTACTCACGACTAAATTATTGCACCTGGATCTTTACCCAGTTTTTCCGCCCCTGTTTTTTTTTCCCCGTGTCAAATTGCCGCAGGGTTTGTGCATATTTCATTCTTCCCTCGGTGCCAGAGACAGAAAATACACGCTAAGCCACCTAGGGCAGTTCGCAAGTTGTTCTCTATAATATGCTTTATTGTGCTTTGTTCAGCCAACTTTTAATTAACTGCAGAAATACGACTTTCTTCCACCGAAGGCTTACGGGAGATTATTCCATCACCTGCAAGTTTTCGCTCTGGGGAAGCACTGCATTATCCAACAGGACTTGGCCTTTCCCCTCACGGCACTCCTTTTGTTCAGCGGTGATTTTATAATAAGAACCAGCTGCCAAGAAAAGCTGCTGCCCAAACTCTGGGTGTCACAGGATGCAGCTCTCCAGGCAGGTCAGAAACAAATTCACGCCAACAAACTCTGTTCCGAAGAAGCTCAGTTTTGTTTTCATTTTTTTTTTTTTTCTTCCTGCTGCTCCAAAGTTCAGATCCATCTTTTCACATTTATTGCACTCCTTTTTCCTCATTTTCGGGTCAGGAATGGCTGGCGTAGGGTCACTTGGGGCAGATCCACCCCTGGAGATGCTCAGAAGTTACACAGCAAATGCAAGTTTGCCACCTTCATATTTTTTAATTAAAAAGAGAGGAATAAATGCCTTCAAATTGGAAGTCTTCTGATATCTTTGGAGAAGATAAATCTCTGAACACTCCCGTTCCTCCCATGGAGCTACCAAGGAGGTCGAGGCTGATTAATTCAGACCTGGGCATGTAAGTTTTGACGCTGGACAGATGAACCTCTCTATTTGTTTGTCCCTCTTGCCAATTCCCTCCTCCTTTTAAGAAACCCAGGAGAGCTTTGGCCTGGATTCGGCGAACACCACTCAACGGACGCATTTCCATTGCCTTCGAATGATGGCCTGATTTCCAGGTGTTAAAATTCACAACAGAAGCCAATTGTAAAATCAGCTCAGCATTCAGCTACCCGAGCCCTCCTAGAAGCAAGGGCCCTTATTTTTCTGCCTCCGTGAGAGCTTTCTTAGTTAAAAAGTCGATGCTCAAGTATCCATCTTCACAGAAAACACTTTGCCCAGTGACTGTCAAACACCTCCAGCTGCCGTCTGCCTGTGCTCAATAAGCTTGAGGCTAATTTTGGCATATGTGGGAGCCCTCCTGTCCCCCCCTCCTTTCGTAGCATCACCCTTCTTTAAGCATCCACGCAAATCAATGTCATAAATTTGGTCTTGCTCTTGAGAAAAAACACAACAACACACCATTCTTGTGGCTAAACTATGTTTAAACTTCACTTTCTCGTTGCCAGTATCTCACAAGAGTAGAATAATGAACCTTTTTGCTGAGTATTTTTCAATAAATTCAATGTATCAAACCCAGCTCTGTTTCGAAGCCACTCACCCCACCTCCAATTTCTCAGGAAACCTAAAAAAAGACACTGTTGTGCTTTATGCTGCTGCCCTTTTTTAGCATTTTAGAAGAATCCTAAAGATTTTTCTCTGTAATTTTCTATTTTTTTTTTTTCCCAAGTATTTAAGAATTATCTCGAGAAAGAATTGTTACTGCATTTTCCTGGAAGACTTCTGGCGACAGCCCGTCTGGGGAGGAGAGCATCCTCCCAAAGGTTACCGAGTGAGCAGGACTCTCTGTGGTCCTCAGCCGTGCAGGTGCAGAGCTGCGGAGCCAGAAAGTCTGATAGCATCGCCAGGCACAGACAAACACTTTTTTTTTTCCCTTTAAATCAATGGGATTGATTCTTTCCTGTGTCTGAATTATACTTGGCAATGTAAACAACAGAGAGATGTGCCTGACAGGCTGATTTCTCCAGGCTGACCGCAGCAGGGGTGCTTATTCTTTCACCATGCAACCTAGGGGCAGGGAATATTCTCCACTCTTGAGTGATCTCCAGCTTTCCCAAGCCCATACCTCCAAAAACTACAAAAGACCCATCCCCAAAATGCGCTTTGGTCCCCAAATCCCCCTCTCTTCTATACGGAGGTCTTTTCCTGCATCTACTTTGAAGCATAACGGGTGTAATTCCCTTCTCCTTCTGCCCTGAGATTTGCAAACGTACTTTCTCTGCTGTGCCGAGGAGCGCCTGGTGCAGATGACGGCCACCACCACCACCACCACCACGGTGATGACGCCGACGGTGACGACGATGATGACGAGGAGGTTGCTGTTCTTCTGGGGCGTGACGCTGCCGTGGGGAGGGTGCATCTGCCCGATGGGGGGCTCTGCAAGGACAGAAAGGACAACGGCGGGTGGTTAGCGGTGGGTTTATTCCTCTCCCTCTTTAGGAGCCGCCCATAAAACACAACAAGATGGAAAGCCTTTCGGGTGGCACCACGTCGTCTTAAAACCTTTGGTTTCAATGCAGCTGCAAGACTGGGATTGAGGATGCCACCACTTCTAGCATCAAGTCCCGGTCAAACTGACTTCAAGCACAGCTCCCTCGCTTCTATTTTTCCCCGTTACGTAGGGAAAAGCCCATTTTATGCTTTTATAATAATTCTGGATTTTTGTGTCTCTATTGACAGGGTCATCTGTTACGGACACCCACACAGAACAGTGAGGGATGCGTTTGCTCTGTCTGCTAAGGGGGTTTTATAGGCACTCTATAAGCCTACAAACTCACAAATCCCCCAAACCCTCTCCACTTCAGCTGAAAGAATCTAAATCTTCACCAGGATCGGTGCAAGGGGATGCAAAGAGAAGAGCCGTGCCACTGCACGTCAAGGATTTCACAAGAAAAGTAGCTCAGGAGTTGTCTGATGGCATCATCCCCACAGCCTCCCACGTACAAACCAAACAATGTGTGTGTGGGGGGGTTCATTTTGCCTTTAGCACAACTGAATGAGACAGGAAAAAAAAAGGCAAATCTTTCCAAGTAACAGCTTTAGATAGTGATAGATGTAATTTAATTGCAATATTCTGCCCTAATGTCATTTGTTTTCTGCCCTAATGTCCTTTCTTTAGTTACTTTAAGTTATTTCAGTTAAGTTATTGAATTAATTTGCTTTTTCTCCTGTTTTTTTTTTTTTTTTTTCAGGCAACCGAATATGACAAGCAGCTGCAAGTGGCATCTTTTTGGCTTTACAATGGCCTAGTACAGAAATCCCAAAGATTTGGCTTTCTTTTTCATTTCCATGCTGACTAAAAGGCACTGAAAGAAGACATCACATAAAACAATACAGTGAATATCAAGGAAAACAACAAATCTTCTTTCCCTACCCTTTACTGCAGGTCCTGGAAGTTCTCTTTACAGCTCTAAAGTCCCTTTTCCTATAATTATGATGAAGTATTTTATATTTTATATATATAAGGAACAGCAGGAGCTAAGCCCACAGCAAACTAGGACAGGAGAAGGTAAGGACACTTAGCATTCCTTCCTTGTCTTGGCCGAGGAAAATAATCAGTCTGAGTTAATCAGCTATGTGCCTCGTAATTATTTTGTATTTGGAACCTCACTTGGTACCGCATTTCAGGGAACCGTGCCTGTTGTTTCATTCAATAACGGGAGGTGACAAGGCTTTGTTAGGTACTGGAGGTGGGCTCGGGAATATAAAGTCATTGATTGTGCACCTCCACCCCAGCTGGCAATGATTAGGTCCAGTTAATTAGCCTTAATCCACAGGGTTTATCCTTGTTTCTTCCTATTTTAGGGCAGAACTAATTAATAAAGAAATGCTGTTTTCCACAGAAAGATGAAATGGAAATGCGAGAATGTAAAATGTCATCGGAGGGAGCCTGCATTTACCGTTCAGGCTGCTTCTGTCAATCAGGTTGGTGTCCACCGACCAGTAGGAGCCATCGCCGTGACGACCTGTTGATGGAAAAAATGATGGAAATGTAACTCCACAACTGTTGCACTGTTTCCGCTTCTCAAAATTGCCTATTTTCTAACTCCTAAGATTAAAAAAAAAAAAAAAAAAAAAAAAAGAAGAAGAAGGAATATGATTATTATTCTAAAAGTATTTTGGCTGCTGAGGGAATAGTTGCACTCCAAATTAATGGAGTAAAATTTCAGGTGTTCATCTTTTCACTTCCTTAATTTTGTCCCTTCTCCTTCCAACGACCACCATCTCCATCCAATCTCTTGGGAGATTCAGCCCCCAAAAAAACCAACATTTTCTCACTTTCCTGCAGTTGTTTGTTGCTGCTGTGCACCGTTAAACAACTGCCATAATTCCCCTCCAGAGGTACTCGTGTTTCTGTGGGCTGTGAAGGAATTGATGTGCATAACTTTGTCTACCAATTTGGCAAGTATTTTGTGATGAATGGCCCTAAATAAATGTAAGATGATTATCATCAGAAGAGACTTCAGCGTAATCATCTTTTCAATCAGCGTAATTGCACAGCTACAACAACTTGATCCCGAGAAAACAAGGTTGCAAAATGTTTAGCTGTAAAAGCAGGCAAAATAGAGATAAATGTAAGATATATAGTAATTCTGTTTACCACGATGACACTCTACAGCAGTCATAGTCACCGTACTACACTGCTACCTGTGAATACGTTGTGACACCAGGGTTATATTGTGCTTAGGAACCTGGGTATCTCAACGGGAGGCTGCTAAACATTGCTATTTCTGCTACTTAGCCCACACTGACAGATCTTAGAGGGAGCTTAACACATTCAAAAATTCAATCTGGATATTGGGAACTTCAAAAAAAAAAACAAACTAACCTGCACGCCTGACTCCAAGTTCAGTACTTTTTGAATTAGCAGAAGAGCACTTTTCAAGGCATTATGCATCACATTTTTATTGTATAAATATTTGCGTGAACAGCTGCCCGTATCAGTTTTCCTGTTTTTTTCTGAATTTAAGGACTGTGTTCCTGGGGAAAAGCAGCACTCGGTGTGATGGGTGTCCTGGAGAGCTCACCCTGTCCGAGACCCTGCCCTGTGAAGGGACCAGCAATGGAGACACAGCAACCTCTCAACTAGGCTACACTGAGCATATCCAGGAGGGCTTGGGGGCTAGAAACATTTCCAAAATTCTTTAAAGATTGAATTTAGGTTAATTCAGCTTTGTTCTGCTACTAAGACATTATTTGGAATAAAATGCTTTGGAATAACACGCCCTGTGCTTAGAGTTGCCATCACTCTCCATGGCACCAGTGGGCTTCCCATCTGCTGGAAGACAAGTCCAAAACTCCTGCTCCACTGAATTCGGATGTAAACCCTCCATGCCAACCAGAAAGAGACTTATAAGGTCAAAATAAATCAACAGGTATGTCTAGATCTCTCTTTTTTTGGTCAGACCATGGACTAACTCTTTGACTTCCACCATTTTCCAGTGGAGCTTTTTTCCTTCATGTTACTCCAGGTTTTTGGAAAAAAACATTTAAAATCTCAACTAATGAGCTGCTTTTTCCAGAACTGCCTTTTCACTGGAGGTTAAACAATCTTCAAACTTGCTTTTCCTACTTTTTTTTTAAATGAGTTTTAGCATGCTTTCTGAGGTACTAAAACCTAAATCCATTTGATCCTACATATTCTTTCTCATCTCTCACTCCTCCATTTCACTTCTGTCTTTCAAATGTTTCAGTGACTCGAGTTTTTTCTTCTGAAAAAACAAGTGCTTTTTCCATGACCATTATATTCAATAACCATTTCAACTTGATCATGTCAAGGCAAAAAAAAAAATAAATCAAGACGTCTGTGACCACAACAGATCTTCATCCTCCCAGGTCTCCAGCACCTGGAAAGGGGTCAGAAATTCTTTTGGGATAATAGCATAAATCTTTTTCCTCTTGCATTTTGCCATAAACAGTCCAAAAATACTGAGAAAATAAGCTGAGCAATGTTCTCGTATGAGAAAGCAGAGACTAATCAATGTTTCCTGCCTCCCCAGGTATCCCTTGAAGAATTTATTCCTGAAGAGGGACATCAGGCCAGCCTGGGATGTGCAATGCTGCGTGGGCATTGGGAAAACCTGTTTTTGAAGGCCCTTGTCTCCCCCCGTTGATGACACTATGTGGCAGACCTCGAGACATTCAGCTTTGAGCACTGAAGTTCTGCATCCGTCATCATTTAAACAACTCAGAGCACGAGGGTTTGTATCTTCTTGTCTTCCCATCCACAGCCAGCACCAGGTAATGAAGGAGACAACACATTGTGCTAGAGAGAGCTGAAAAGCTCGAAGAAGGCAGAAATATTTTTAAGTTTGCTTTTCAGTGTGTATAAGCTGGCAGACTTCTGGGAAGGACCCTGGGGTTTGGGCAGAAAGGCACGATTAGATGAACAGATACCACATTTCCTCTTGAATTTCTAGTTCTGCTTTTTCAAGGTGCCTCCTGAGGTAGCTGTCTCAGCGATGTCTCAGCATAGCAGGAAACGCAACCATTATGCAGGAATAACCCTCCTTATAATTTCAAGCATGTCTTCTGAGATCCCTCCTTGCAGATGCTTTCCATGTTTTTGACCTTAAGAAAGTTTTTGGTTTTGTTTTTCTTTCTTTCTTTCCTCAGAAGAGGTTCTTCTGATAAATGGGATACTTTTTATTGCTTCTCCTAGTAGCAAAGAGCATTGCAGACTGCTGCATTATTTGTTTAGGAAGCAGCTCTTTGAAAAAAGATCTGAATAGCTCATCCTTTCACTGATGCTACTCCCAGAGTTTGCAAAATAGCTTCAGAGCCAAAAGCCCAAGGCCGTCAAAGGAAATAAAGAGGCAAACTGAACACCTTCTGCTGTCACTGCGTGAGACAGCGCGGCTTTTCGGGGGCTGGTATCAGGCTATAAATGTACTGGCAGCTGTTTTCACACAGGAAAACACATGAAAAATGCACATTAAGAGTTTCCAGCCCACCACCACCGAGCACAGGAAGGTTTCAAGCAGGTGAAGAGCAACACGGCTGCCCAAGTCCAGCACGGTGGAGACTGAACTACAGACAGCCAAATTCCATGCTTGACTGGACTGCGCTTCAAACTGCCTTGCTCTGAGAGCTGAAACAATTAGTGTGCTGTTTACTCATGAGATGAAGAACACCGAGGTGTAAAACTGCAGGTGTGCCACCACACAACTGGCCTTCAGTCCCTCTTCGGGAGAAGCAAAATCCCCCAAAGTCCCCGCACCGCCTGGGAACCCTGAAACGGGCCTTCAGGCTGGGTGCAGGACAATGCAGGCCTCCATTTTCCTTGGGATTTGGAAGCACAGCTGTAGATTTGTAGATTTTCTTGGGATTTGGAAACACAACTGACTGTCATGATCTTCTCCGTGGACTTTTTGTGGAGCTTGGTATGGCCACAGGCCCTGCTCCGGGCATGGGGAGCTGGAGACCTCCTGTAGGCCTCACCATGGCGGCAAGTGCTGAAGCTCAATCTTAAATCTCCAGTTTATGGTTATAAAGAGGAACGTCATATATATAAAAAACTCACGCCTATATTCCATACATACATTCCATTCCATACACAATTCATCTGGATAGTTTATAACGGTCCATTTCATGGAAAACAGCTTTTTTGGAAAACAATAGAACAATCAAAATGTACTGAAATTTCCTGAGATAATAAAAAATATTTGTTCAAAATTGGGTATGTTTCCTTTTATCAGAATTTCCAGGGGATGCTATGAAACAGCTGTAGTCCAAAGGCAGAAATCAGCTTTTTGCTCTTTCACAGATCTAATTCCGATGGCCACACATTACTGTTTACAAGTCCTATATTGACAAAATTGGGACTAAATTTAATATGGGTTTATCAAATGAAAACTGGGGCAAGATAAAACAGAGTGAATTAATCTCTTCTTCACCCAGTTTGCCTCTAAATTCCAGACCAAAATCATAAACAGAGTTTGTAAGACTTAAGGAAGCCTCGACAATAGCTCCTAAGAAAGCAGCTGGCCTTCTCCTACATACATAAAATTTGTGATAAAAATTCTCTCCTGAGAATCTGAAACTGTAATTTTATGCTTACTTTCATATTATCACTTCTGCTGCCTTTACGATGGCCAAAAACTGTTGAAGTTCTCCCCAGATTGTGCTCTCTGCCCCATCTCCTTTACCTCATGCAAGCCCCTCAAGGCTGCACTGCCTCATGTCCTGAAACCCCGGGGTTTTTGCCCAAAACCCCTCACTTGTCCCACAGCCTCCAACTCTGCTCTGCTGCCACAGAAGTGCCTTTTTCTCTCTGAACTTCACAGCCACGTGCTGGTGTCGGAGATGGATGACCTACCAGAGTTAATTCGTGTCACTCAATACGAATTGCATTTGTGGCAGAGACGGCCCCCAAGGGCCTTGTCCAAAGCACGGAGTAATTTAAAAGGCTATCGCTGACTTCAGTGAGCGTTGCTTCAGACCCTGGATGATTAAAGAATTAGCTTTGATTATTTCTGAGGCAAACGAGCTTTTAGGAAATTTGACTTTGTTTATCTCGCTGCTCGCAGTACAGTTACAGTGAGACCTGGCCCCGGTGACTCGTCTTTAATAGAGTTGCCTGCAGATCGAGTGAGGGCCTCGGACTTTCTCTTATAAGAATTCATCACGGAGGTCATTTAAAAGTGGAAGCTGAATTTAGATACCAACAAGCCTAGGAAACAAACCACAAAAGGCTGAGAATTCCTTCTTCTATACTACAGCCCTAAAGAACTGCAATGAAGTTTATTTCACCTACCCAGACAAAAGGCAGTATTTATGTACAGGTAACTCCAAGAGGGACTGATCATGTTTAACTCATGTTGTGCATGCTTGCTATCTGCTAAACACCCAGCAAGAAGGTTTAATTTTTGTTACTTAAATGGCCAGGAGGCAGTTTTCCTGCAGGGAGAGGGCAGGGTGACTGGAGGTAGATGGGGTTGAGCACCCAGGGCACAGTTTCTATCACCTTAATTTTGCTCCCCACTAATCCTACTGCTTTCCCAATTATAGAAAGCCATTGTAGCTTTCATACCTATAGGTATCTATAAGTGCAGTATCTATAAGAAGCACAATAACAGCTATTTTGCTATTGTAATCAACCATGAGCTATCCAGCATGCATTTAGTAACCACCCTACACACTGAAGGCTGTGTATCATTTTGTATCTCGAAATGATCTTTAAAAAATGCAGAAACAGGTCTTAACATTACTTTATCTAACCACCGTGACACCATGTAATTTATTATTTTCAAGTGAATAACAAATCACGGTTGTATTTTAAGCACGATGCAGGCTGAGACTCTGAGCAGCTGGCTGGGAGAGGAAGAGCTCCCCCCAAATGTTTAAAGCAATGAACTGGAGCTTCTGCAGGCTGCACCCTTCTGCAGGCTTTGAGACTTTAGCAAGGGTCACAGCTTCCCCAGAGGAGCAGGACGCACAAAAGGGAAAATGGCCCAGAACTCCTTCTCTGCAGTCACTCGAGGAATTTGTGCTCACTTGCCATATGCAGAGTTAACCTGTCATGCTTATTCACTTCCCCCCATTAATTACACCGCAGCACACGAAGGGACAGGCAGGTGTCTCTGCAGAGAATCTGATTTCGTTAATCCCCATGGCGGAGGTAAGATCACACTTCTGTGGAACAGGAAAATGCTTTGCCACATTTTCTGTATTTTTCTACCCACAAGCAGAACGCTGAGCATCCGAAAACCTCTGACTTTTCTGCAGCATTACAGGGAATGAAGCAAGCAGAAAGTCAGGAGCGAGGCACTGCTTCTACTGACACCAGTTTCATGGGCAGAAGATTTGGGGCAAGTATAGAAAAATAATGGAAGATGGATATAAGAGTGGCTGTGCTACAATAGCTGCACAAAGCTATGGTGCTGTGACAGCGAGGGCAGAGCTGGGAGCTCAGAGGCTGCCTGCCAGAGGCTCTTTTTTGAGGCTTTGCCTCTCGAAATCACAACCAGCTGCGATGGGAGATGCTCCATGTGTTGTGCCACAAGGTCATTAAATAGCACTCAAGCAGCAGTACAGATATGATGAAAGAGGGAAAAACTAAAACAAACACAACAAACTCAATTTTCCATCTAGCCTTCCCTTTTCCCCCATTTTATAAAAAAGTGATGCTCTTTCAATCCTGCTTTACCAGGTGATACTTTGTGCTGAAGCCTCTCCTAAGTTTTCCGAGCCTGCCTGAATATATTTTAAATGCAAATTCGAGAAAAATATATTGATAATTTACTTTCAGGCTTCTTTGCAACCTAACACATTTACCTTTTAAAAGCAGTTTTTATCTATTCAAAGCTGACATTTTCAATTTGTGTGTGCTGTGGTGCAATAAATCATACCGAGCAAAACCAGCTTTTAATTTTATAATTTAGATACTTCTTTCTGCCTTTACGGAGAAGATTATGTGCTGAAATTAGACATCGAATTTCCCAAATTGGCTGAGAGTGGGTCTCGCCTGCGGGGATGTGCTGCCTTCTTGTACTGCAGGTGGTACCTGGTACATGATGAAACCCTCGTGAAGAAATAGGGTAACTCCCATGGGTGTTCCAGCTTGAAGCCCTAAATAATGCTCTTGTTTCCACCAGGAATTTCCATGTTTCAAATTAATGTAATTCATTAAATCGGGGTATGATGGCAGCTGGTAAGTGAAGCTAGGATTTGAGGTTGACCTCTCACTTTGCCTTCGACACAAACCTAAAGCGAGAGTTCAAACCAAACGCACCTCCCAGCATCACCTCCAAGTTCTCCCAAAGTCCCTGTGACCGTTTCCTTGGGCAGATGTCACAGAAATGTATGATCTTCTGGGTATAATTGAAATAAATACTTACGAATAAACAGGTCTAGAGTAAAAAATGAAAAATATCCCAGCAACACACTTTCCAAGTACTGAAAAGGGGATAGGAGCAGAGGAGCTGTGACTAATCAGACACATTCATATTTGGCAAACATAATGATAATGCCTTGAAAAGTTGACTAAACTTTGCGATTATTAAACGAGAGCTGCTGTTTTGAGGGTAAAGATGATTTATGATTTCTCACCGTGAGCCTTCTGAACTTTAATCTATAACCCACAAAAGGGTGCAGGAAGAGCCGGGGAATTATGCCGAGCTTAATTATATTTAACGTGAATTATTCAGAAGTGCAGCAGAGAGACTAAAAATTTATTTCATACAAAGCAGCTTGACATTTTAATTGGTCCTTCAGAAAAGAGACAAAACAATTTCCTCTCCCGAAAATTTACATCTTCCCCATCAAAGCAGCAGCCTCAGCCGAGCAGAACTTCATTAACAAGATTAATTAGCGCGCCGGCGCCTGCCTCCTCAGGTGTGCAGCCCAGGTGAAAGGCGGCGGCGCGGCGGGGATGCCGGGAATGAAGGCGACAGATTGAGGGCACCGTACCTTGGTCATTGGCCATTTTGTCGGGGTGCTCAACTGCAAGAAAGAGACAACGTCGTTAGAGCCGGGCCGCTGGCGAAGGGAAAACCCCAGAGCAAAGCATCCCCAAGCAGGCAGCCCAGGGGGGAAGGAGGTTTTTTTTAGCCTTCCCTTTTCTCAAAGAGCCCCTGGAGAACTAAAGAGGACAAACGCAGGTCGCACCGTGCTCCACGTCAAATATTTGCACAAAGTTTTCACAAAGGTGAAAAGTTGCCCCCGGTATTTTCTCGTTCTCTCGTTCTTTGATATGCCACCATGATCTGGGAAGTTTAATTAAGCAAGAAGGGAAAGAGAGAGAGAAAAAGGCAGAGAAGAGAAACTCTGGTTCTTTGAATAATTGTGGCCAAATCACCTGCAAGCTGAACGCTCAGCTTGACGCATATTATCATTGTTTCAGCCTTCTACAAAAGACTTTAAAAGTATTTACATGTTTTTGCATAATAACCATAAAAGATAGCGTGATCTGAAGTGTGCTCGACAAGACTTCACATTTCAATAGATACATTAAAAGCCTTCCTGTTTCAGCTTCCCTTGGATACATGAAGAGCTACGAGCATTAACCGGTCCTCTGCTTAATGAATATGCGAGAATGAAATGCAGGAAATTGGGGGAAAAAATGTCATTTGGTGCATGAAGCTGCAAGTTTGATCATGACCACCTGCAGGTGCAGGGCATGCTGAACCCCTTGCTGCTAAAAACATCTATGAAACCTCTGCTAGATCGTGGTTTTGTGCTAGGGAACGATGAAGGTGCTGAACTAGCAGCAGTTTACACCCAACCTGTCCCCCAGACGGCCACATCCATATTCTCCAGGCCTGTGGAAGGGGGAAGAGCTCCTTCAATGACCCCCAAACCCGTTAGAGGGCACTGCAGGGCTGGGAATGGTGCCCCACAGGCCCATGGGCAGCCCCTGAGGTTTTGGGGCTCCGGCACACATGGTACAGTGGCAAGGCTTAACTTGGTGCCTTGCAGAAGAATCAAATTTTCCTTCCTGACCTTAGCATGAAGGGATCGTCTGAGAGTGTGAAGCTCAGGCTGTGCCCTCCTTCTCCCTCTCTCCCCTTTTCCATTTGTCCCTTTACATCTGACCGAGGTTTTTATTCACTTTTATTTTATTTTATTTTATTGGTGCACTGACAGGCAGCTTGGCCAGCGGACGCGGATCGGAGCAACGCTGCGTGTGATTCCGATAAGCAGAATGCTGTTTCATTTTCTTTAATTAAAGCAGCTCAGCCTGTTTGTAAATGCTGGCCGGAATCCAGAAGAGGTGCAGCTCAGCAGAAGAAAGCACACCTACACTCAGCAAGCGCGCCTCTAAGATTTCCTTGTTTCTGCAACAGAGGAGAACACTCAACTGACAAATTAGTTGAAAGACCGAAGAAATCCTCCCTCCTCTCTGCCTGCCATGGGTTCATTCATTCCCCCTGCAGCTATCACATCTCATTGGGCAGTGGCAAAGAAATTTCGGGTTGTGTTTACTTATTTCTACTTAGTGAATTTCTGAAAATGATTCGTTTATGCACCATCAAGCAATGTAACACCGAGACAGTCTCTGTTCTCTGCCACAGACGTGTGTATGTGCGGATAATATTTATTGAAATTATCCAGGTATTTTCTCACGAAGGAGTAAGAAAAATCCCAGTAATGACTTCAAGTTTGGGCCCAAGTCACCTAGTCAGAAAGCTGTGGGGTGTTTCATCACATTTTATCCATCTTCCAGGCTCCTTATAATGTTTGCATCAGACTCTTCATGCATGCAGTGATAAATTTAGCCAGCCAGAGCATAAAAAAGCAGATCCTCGAGTGATGTAAACTGTCACAGATTGATTGAAGTTCACGGTGTAACGACGATTTCCATATGCTAAGGATTTGCCATTTGCCTGTGTATTATCATCAGTGGAGCCGAGGTGGAAGAACATAAACTCATTGCTCCATGGGAGCGTTATTTACTACTAAACATACCTATTTCTCACAGCCCACTACGTTTTCATTAGTAAAGGGAAGTCACTACAAATACTTACATGGCAATGGCCTGGTTTCCTTGGAGGAACGTTATAATACATGAAATCAGACGGTGGGTGACTTAGTGGCTCTTTGATGCTTTTTTCGTTCTTCACGGCTTAAAACTTTCTCTGATCAGGACATATATTTGCCATGAGAGCACACATTACCATATGGCGCCTACACCTCTTCTGTTAATAATCATTAAGGGCAGGAAACCAACGTTTCTGCATAAATCAGAACGCACTCAAGACTTCAGAAAGTCTTTTCACCTCAAGTGCAGAGAAATATTTGTCAAAAAAAAACCAACAAACAGCTGAATATTATTGAACATGACATGTTTAGGGTGGTTATCATTAAATATTCATGGCAGGGTATTAGACATAGTCCTTGTAGGCAATTACGAGATGTAACAAATGTATAAATTCATCTTTTTGGTATCTGTTGATGCTGTCTGATCCAGAATTCATTTCCCAAATGAGTTTTATGGTACTTTGTGTAAACATTACAAAGTAGGGGCTATCTAGTACATTAATCTTTCAGTTTACTTAGATATCCGAGTCTCTATATCTTTTGATATCTCATTAATCTGTGGTTATTATATTTTGATGCCTCGACTCAGCCTAACAGCCTTCTGCTTGGCACAAATCGTGAGCATGAAATTAAGTTGGCACCATCCGCCTGATGGAGATGAAGCACCCACAAAGTGCTATCTCTTCACATTTCATGGCAGAATGAATAATCACGATCTTACCCATAATTCATTCAAAGGGAAACACGACTTGGACAAGGAAGTCCTGCAAACCTGGGCTGGCTGCGATAAGCTCCGAACAAATTGGTACAATTTTTTCTTTTTCTTTTTCTTTTTCTTTTTCTTTTTCTTTTTCTTTTTCTTTTTCTTTTTCTTTTTCTTTTTCTTTTTCTTTTTCTTTTTCTTTTTCTTTTTCTTTTTCTTTTTCTTTTTCTTTTTCTTTTTCTTTTTCTTTTTCTTTTTTTTTTTTTTCTTTCTGACTTGTGCTAATTCATGAAAACTGTTGTATGAGCCTTTTCACTCCCGGCCTGAATGGTCGGCAGCACGCTTCGTAGACACTGATAGCAGCGAAGCAGAAAGGGCAAGCTCTCTGCCAGGGCTGCCGAGGACACTGCCTCATTCATCCAAATCCCTCCTTCATGGGAAGTGCCAGGCACCCGCTGGACACGGAGGTTCCCCTCCTCCTTCCATCAGGGGCGGCAGGAAAAGGCAGTTTGCTGTTCACGTAAAGGGCTGCTGAAAGATGAACTCGAATATGAGCTCTTGCCCAACAGGAAAATAAAAATAAAAATAAAAGGAGCGATGGAGGGATTGCGTGTCACCCCTTTTGTTTGGTCATTTCGCTTAGCTTTTATACAGCCCGCGTTAACTGAAGTCACTTAGAACTGATTAAAAAGAGGTTTGAATGTGAATGCTAATTCCCAGGCTTTTGTGTACAGCTTTCATTCTGAATTTCCCTCTAACCCTGACTTTGCAGGTCCAGCCTAAATCCACTTCCAATTCCCTTCTGCCAAGATGTTATTTTTATGTGCAAACCCCTGGATTTCCTCCAGCAGATAGAGCGCTGAAGTGCTCTCTCACACGCCACGCTTCTTTCCTGGAACAGGTTTGCTGTTTATGCCATTCGACTTTTTCATTAATTATACCTCTTTTCAGCAGTAATTTCATACCTTTGTGCAAATCAGTGAGTGACAGTTAAAATAGAAGGAGCAGAGCTGCTGCAAACATCCCGCTCCCCCCTCACAGCAATGTTGCTTACACCTTCATATCGAATCATTTCTGGGGAGATGATGTCAGGCCTTCACAGCTAGGCAGCAGGGAGGACAGAAGAGGAATATCTCACTGTGCTAATTAAAAATTGAGCTGGGTACGAGTCCTTTGCTCTCATAAACACAGTGGCCCGGTTAAAACATGCACCAGCCAAAAAAAATGGGTGCCCCTGCTTTGCCGGTCACTAACGGGGAGAGATCCAGCAGTAATTTCTGTTGTTAATAGCAGGCACTGAAAAATATCTGGGACAATTTTCCCCACGTGAAGTCAGATTGCATCTCAGTTTGCTGAGATTTTTTAATTATAATCGTGTGTGAGACTGCTCTGTTGATAGGAGTGAGTCATTGCCAGCTCCTACAGTCACCTGAGGATCCCAGAAGAAAAGGTAGGTCCCTGGAGAAATCCAGGCACATCCAATTAGCTCTACCACTGATGGCTGGAAGTTAGGTGGTGTCAGAGTGCTCTCCCCAAGCTGATTGAATTTAAAACTACAGTTACTGACTCATTATGTGGTTTACTCTTGTCAACTACCATATGCAGCGGTTGGCTTTCATCTCTCAATAATAGTTTCAAGTAGTAGGAGTTCTTCTGGCTGCCGTGGAATTAATTGCAAAGCTCCCACGGAGCCAGAAGAACACCGGAGCTATCATTAATATCAGGATGAGATAGATCCAAACCTTTCAGCGTCCGGAAGAAAACGGGATCAGAGAGAGGCCCCACACCCTTGGCATTGCGGGCTTGGATTCGGAAGTAGTAGACCGTGTCCAGGCTGAGATCCAGGATCTGGTGGGTGAGCCGGTCACCGCTGATGGACTCCATCACCCAGTCGTCGATGGGAGCATTCTTGTCCAGGGTGTAGAAGAGGATGTAAGCTGAAAAAAAAACAGCCTCTTGGTTAGTGCTTCAAGCGACGTGCTTCCTCTGCAATGTCCGTGGAAAATGTAGATTGATTAAAAACTACTATTTTCTCTTTAAAAGCAGCAACAGTGGGTGTCTGATCAAAATAGCTTCAAAGGAGGCTGTGACAATTAATTCGTATTTGTCTATTTTTACTCCAAAACAACAATTACAGCATTCTCTGCAAGAGATACGGGTTGAACAAATATAAAAATAGGTAGCACACACTAAACGGCTCTGTTATGAGCACATTTCTCGAATACAGGTGCACCATTCAGTCTGATAAATGCCATAAACCATACAATGTAAGTCTTTAGGGTTTCAGTGCTGAAATAAAATGAAATGGCTTTAATGATGCACATCAAGTACTGGGTGCTCACGGGAAGCCATGTAATATTTCCTGGCACATCTAGGGGAAGTATTTTTGGGAAAAGAATGAAGAACTCAAACTCAGACTTTGGGTAACTGGGGCATTGCAATTACTGCTTAGGACTGAATAAAACTTAAAATTTTTAGGATTTAGGGAGTAGAAATAGCAGTGTTAGGAAACAACAGAAGTTTGTAGGAAGAACCTTCTTGGCAAATGATATTCTGGAGATAAATGTCTTTGTTTTCTTTCTTTTTTCCTTCTTTTCCCCTCTTTTTTCCATGGCACTCTAGTAGCATGCAAAGACATACGATCTGAGCTTGGTCTTATGTGCCAGCACCAAAGGAGTGGGCTTCTGGAGGGCGGAGAGCCCAGGTGAATCTTCTGGACTTCATTTTGTTGCTTGAGATCCAATGTTACTAAAAAATCGGTGTAAAGTTTATCACCACTACTCCTCTATTTTATTTTTTCTGAAATAAAGATGCTTTTCGAATCTCTCATCCCACAGGAATGGTTATGCTGGTCAGGGACAAATGGCACCAGGATGGAAATGATAATATTTTGTGTATTTTTTTTTCTATTTTTTTTCTTTGCTTGTTTACATCATGGGGTATTATTTATAGACTTGTAATTTGTGGTTACTAAGCAGTTTCACCGATCATGGTATTTGGTTTGATATAATAGCCAAGTTTCTCAAACTAACGCAAAAATATAGCTCAAACATTTCTAGGGATGAAGGTATGGCTGTTAGACATTTCTACTCTCTGCAAGGAGTTGTTTCCTCTCCTTGAAAAGTCTACGAAAAACTTAGGCACAGATGCTGTAAAAAATCTTTATGAGAGTCGTTCTTCAACCAAGCACTACAAGAAAGAAACTTGTGCTTGGACGTCGAGGGACCCCAGCTACTCTCAGGTCTGAACGCTGCTTTTGATGGAAAAACTCCACAAAAGTTGCTACGACCAAACCATTTCACAATTTAAAAGTCAGGAAAGCTTTTTCTTTATTTATTATTTTTGTCTTTTAGCCAGTGGGGATTCAGGACCGTTAGCACTCGCGTGTTGTCCAGCAGAATCATCAGTTATCCTCTCTAAGGACCGAACTGGGTTAATGTAAACAGAGCCATTTCCTCAAAACATCCTCCCTTCAGACACGGTCACAGCCGATAAACTTCAGATAATGGAGGCTGAAATTATAAGATGATAATCATAATATGGAGGCTGAAATTATACTCAGCTACGCGAGTCTAACCTGAGAATCCGTATTGCTTGGCAACGTCCGAAGAGAAATAGATCCTGATTTTATTGGTAATATAAAGTGGGATGCTTCCCTGGTGTAACTCACCCTCCTCTGATGCCAAGGAAGCCCTGCTGAGTTACAACTGGTGAAAATCTGACCCAGTGCTCCTCACATCTAATTGCTCGCACAGGGCATCGTGCCGAAGCCTTCTCGCTCTTACATTTATATTTCTCAGTGCTTCAGGAGTGTGTAGCTGGGTTATTGGTAGTAACGCACACTTTCCTCCATGTGAAAATACGTTCTAGAGCTGGTGTAAACTGATTGTTTGTGGTAATGAGGCCATAATGTGCACATTTTTGTAGTTGAACAATATTTCTCCCAATAATTATATGCCTCTGAGATGTCTATTAACAGCCTAAAGTGATCATTTAAATGCAAAATCTCAGATAGAACTCTACTGTATTTTTCACCCTAAATTAACGTTAAAGGCTTCTAATGGATGTCTTAATTAGGCACTAAGGTTATACGCAACATTTTGGAAAATAAAATCTGTCACTGCGAAGCATCCATTAAGTTCAGTTCTTGTCAGTCAATATTAAGTAATTTTTTTTTCCTGATCATCATCGCCTTAAATTGTTATTGTAAAGTGAAATATCTACCAATAAATTCTCCCATTGTGTGCTGAAACAAGCAACCTACCATTAGGTATATTATGTATCACATTATTGCCAAACAAAGTACTTATTATTAGTCATTTCTAATTATCACTGAGCAGCATGTACCACAAAACCTTTGCTGAGAGGGCTGCATTTTTAACTTAAATCACTGTTCTTAGCATTTAAATGAATATTTACATCCTGCAAGTGATCTTGCAGTGTCTCTAACGTTGCCTCGACTCCTAGACCAAGTTGGCTGATAAAAGTAAGAGAAAATAATATCAGATCAGATAGGATTCTGGGAAAAAAACAGATGTTTCTACTAAAAATAGGGGAATGAAAGCAACATGCAATCAGAACAGTAAAGGAAAAAGGAGAGTAGAGGGTAATGCAAATGTGTACCAGTAATTTTCCCATTGGCTTCTAATGGTGGCTGCCAGCTGACAATGACGGCTCGGGGCTTCCCTTCCCGTGTAATGACTGTCAAGTCCTTGGGTGCAGAGGTTGGAGCTGAAAAGAATGAAAAAAAATTGAAAGCAATGGAATGAAAATAACGAACACTGAGCAGATGGTCTCACAACGTTTGCATCGGTCGAATTTTTCAAAAACGAGATCCAAAACCAACTAAGAAATACATCCGTTGGTAAAAAAAAAATTGTTGTCATTGATAAATTATTAAGCAAGTGACTGATCACCTGTTGTTTGCTGGAAGAGTCTTTCTCACCATGAAGTAAACAAGCCACAGATCTTAGATCTAGATCACAGCTCTTAGAGAGGTCTCTTAAACCGATGCAATGCCCAGCATGATGCAAGCTCCCTCATCACTAAAGAAGACTTCATTATTGTTGTCACCATGATTATTATTACTAATATTAATTATTATTAATATTATGATTTCTATCATTAATACTATTATGTTCTAGGAGAGTTGTGTTGTATTTAAAGGGAATTTGGCTCGCAGACAGGGACACAGGGTCTGCAATTTAAAAACAGAGGACTAGAAGAAACATCTTGGACCACCTCGCTATGCCAGGGAATTTGCAAGAAACAACCTTTTCTGTAAACTAGCCTCATTTGATTTTCAAAGCAAAATTTTCCTTCTCTTTACTTTTGCTATGTTTGTTCTGCAATATTCTCCATATAAATGATTCTATTTCTCCCTAAATGCATCCATCAACCTGTGTGGAAACAACGTCTTTCTCTTAAATACTGTTTTCCTTTCTCTGGTATTAACTTCCTTGACATGCTTTCATGGACTAATTCTTTCCCTTTTCAGGCTTTTTGTCATTTAGGAGGTTAAACTAGTAAAGCTTGTTCTTAAAGCCTCCTCCCATAGCATAGGTTTTCCATTCTGGTTTTCGCCACGTGAGTCCCTTTGAGTGGCTGAAGCTGAGCTCTGCTTTCAGCAGATTGTGAACAGAAGATATCATGAGAAAAATCAAAGCTTTAGATGTTTCCCTTAGCACTCATTAACACCCCTCGCATCAGCAAGACTTGTGTAGGCAGAGCTGGGGATGGATCTTGGCTCTGAGAGTTGCTTTTGAATTATGGGCATAGCAATTCTCTATAGCCTGTGGTAGTAATCTCTAGTGGATTCTGTATCGATGCTGATATGTACATTCTTTAATATCATTACGGGAAATTCAACATGCGGCATGGGTACAAAATAGGCAATAAAGATCAGCAGTGCAGGATGCCCTTAATTAACAGAGCCGCTCCATCAAGCTCAGATAATTGCATTGCGATCACATGGGAAAATCTAAGGACACATATATTCCCTCTGATTTTCCCTTTGTTAATTAACTGGCGTGTACTGTGGTTTTCATTAAAAAAAAAGAAAACACACACAAAAAAAAAAAAAACAACAAAAAACAAAAAACAGATCAATATTTACCAGCAGACTTCATTTGGTGGCTGCTGGTAGAAGCTGGTTTATATCAGTACCTAGAGTGTGTTGAAGACAACTACTCAACCTAAGGAAAAAATTGCATTCTGAATGGCCCTCTGGTTGCTTAGTTATAACACAGCCATTTAACTCTTGAATCAAGAAGGTCCTGTGTTAGATAGAAGCCGTCTTTGAGCCCTTTTTACTAAAAGGACAAGGTGGGAACTCGTAAACTTGAGACAAAGTCACGAAGAACTTCCTAAATTAAAATTTTAAAGGGGTAAAATTATTATCTAAGAATAACAGAGTGCTCCAAACTTGTTCTCACCTGATCTTAGGTTTCTTTGAAAAGTGGAAACTGTTTTAAATCATAAAAGTCACAGATAATCTTTGTATTATGGGGCAAAATATTAGACACAGGTACTATCGTCTGAACTTCTTGCAATGACACCGAGTCACGCAGTGGAATGGCTGCTCTGCTTTGCTACCCATGAAAAAAAAAATGAGGAAATGCAGTGAATTTTGTAGGTACACTGAACTTGGACAGGGCTTTTGAGGGCGTATAAATGAAAGGAAAAAATTGAAACCCCTTTCAGGAGCTCCTGCCGTACCTGCTTCGTAGGTGGTGGCGTGGGCAGTCATGCTCCAGGTGCTGGACCGCCGCCCTTTGGTGACCATGACAGAGAACTCGTACATGGTGTTAGGCTTCAGGCCGATGACGGTGTGACTCAGGGCTGTCGTATCTGCTGACTGCAAAGAGACGGAGCAAACGACGTCTTTAAAGCAACTCTCATTGCTGGTAGCTAAGCAAAACACAAATTACAATGGATTTTTTTTATTTTTTTTTCCAAGCAAAATAGCTCTGTTGCTGCTGCATACCTTAATGGGAGTATTTTTAGGACCATAAATATGATACTAAACTTTCTGCCTATAATTTAAGCAGTTAAATAAATTATTGTGATGCTTTCTCTCTTTCTTTTCCCAGACAAAGCAATTTGCAATGCGTTTTTTTTTTTTTTCAAATGCAAATTGAAAGCTAACGCTGTGTCCTTCATCTGTGCCCATATGAGGAAAAAAATAGGAACATTTCCACGACTTAAACGTTCATTTCCAGCCTCTTTGATGTGTTCCTTCCGAAAAAGAAAGAAGAAAAAAAAGTTTTTTAATATCTGCTGATTTGTAGTGGAGGCTCCGAAAGCATTTTTACCACTTGAATGAACCTGACTAAGGGTTCCCAGGTACCGTGGGGAATGCATATTTATAATATCAAGAGGACCCTTGCATAAAGATTAATTTTTACATTCAGAAAACACACTTTTGTTTGGTTAGATACAGTATTTTCATGCATTAGATTGTATTTGAAAGATATGACTGGCCTGCCTCACTGTGATATGTTCTGAACAACTAAACGTTGATGTCGATGTGAATATTATATTGTTCATTTATACCTGATCGATTTAGCTTTATCCCTCAGCATGCAGTAAGGACCAATTTGAGCCAAACTGCACCGGTATCAAAGGAGACAAGTGAGGAGAATATTATAGGACATACGATGGCAACTGAAGAAAATCAATTCCCACGTCTTTCAAGCTCCAGAGCCTGGTGTGCAGTCCTCGAGCGTCAACAATTTACAGTACAGTGAGTTACAGGTGCATGCTTTTAGATGTTTATACACCTATGGACCTCAAGTTTACTGATTAAGACAACCTAGGAATGCCTTTGCATCAGAAAACCGCCTTGCTGCTCACATCTGAGCAGCAGCTGATCTTGCTGGCAGACCTCAGCAACGGCATTCTGCTGCTAATCACCAAATGGGATGTTTCCAAAATAAATTGACCTTCGCTAACGATGCTGCAGCGAGTTTCCAGCGTGCTGCAGAATAAAGTACTAAGATTTAAGGGGAAAGTGGGAAAAAATTTACTTTGCAGAGACATTGAGGAACGCCCTACGTATGCCTGCATGGCAGGCTGTTTTAGCACATGTGCTCTGCCAGATGTTTTGCATGCTACTTAATAGGAAGACTAATTGCAATACCAGATTTTATCATCGTCATACTCAATTAAAATCCCCAGTCCTTGGAAATCAGCAGTTTTGCAACTTCTTCGGAGGAAGGGCTTAATTCAGCAGAGAATCCCCTTCTCTAAGACCTGCTGAAGCAAAGACTGTACTAATACAATCAAAAACTACTTAGCCAAACTACTCAGCTACTTGCCAAAGATGGCAAAATCGAGCTGCTAGACTTTACAAAAATTATTCTTCAGCTAAAAGCTGGATTGCAATAAAGGGAAGAATAATTTCCCCTTCCAGAAAAGATTTTGGAAGAAGTGATATATGACATAAAATGCTGTTCAGCATCACTGAGGGTAACTAATTCTGATAACTAACACCACAAAAGTGCTCTGACAGTAAACACGACCAGGAAAAAAACCACACAGAGAAAACTGTAGGAGTTGAACCCATTGCTGGACAAAATAATCTTTACTGGAACACAGCCATGTTGGGTTCTTTTTTTTGGGAAAAGAAAGTTATTTGTCTCCAGCTGAGCGTTTTTCTTTGGATATTTCACTCGGTGCTAACTATTAGCATTTCGGTACTCCTCTGAACTTAATATCATATTGAGATGAAGGCAGCATAACTGGAAAAAGTGCCTTAGCAATTCCATGCTCTGCCTTTTTGGGATGGTTTGTACAAAGTAAAGTTGGCGGGGCAAAGTTACAATTTATAAATTTCAATGGAAAAGGTTAAAACCTTCTTTATATTACATTTGGTACACATTTTTGAAGCGACGGAAGCTTTTAATGGGCAAGTTTGAAAAGAATTGCATATTCAGTAGCAACACATCGGCAAATGGGATCTTTTTGTGAGCCTGATCTGAAGCCCTTTGAAAAAAAATGGAAGGTTTCCCCACTGTTTTCAAAGAACATAATGGGCTTTATCTCGTTTCCTTGAAAAACGTGGCTATTTCTGAGCGAGCAGACCTTCTGCAAGATTTTTTATTGTTTATGCTTGGGGGTGATTGAACTGGAAAAAGGGTGTCAGCCTGGCCCTGAATTTGTCATTTGTTACGACCACATGAGCCCACAAAATGATGGTTATAAGCGGGTCTCATCATTATGCCAGCACCTGAGGTTGCCAGAAGTATGGCAGTAGATGTACCACGATGGCACGGGCAGATCCTTGCAAAGATGGGCAAAGATTTTACAAAGCTTTGCCTTGCAAAGCTTTAAAAGCCTTGCAAAGATTTAAAAGCTTTGCATAGGCCAGTCCCTGCAGCGAGAAAACAGCTGCCCTGAGTTTTCCCTCAGCCAACAGCAATCCCACTCAGAAAAGGGATTGAAGGTATGGCCTTTTTTTCTAAAAGTTATCTGAGAAAGATCTTGAGATTGGAGTCCACGAGTTGTGTATGTACCCTGAACCAACGCAGAGAGCCATCCTTGGGATTTTGGAAAAGCCAGCCTGTATTTGGACAAATAATTCAGGCAATAATCGGAGGAGCCTCAGAGCTGTACAGAACATCACCCGTTCTACAGTCCTAATAAAAACAACTTACGTGCGGTTGCTTTTGGTAGGACACAGCAGTAAAAAATGGGGCATCCACTTGCAGTATGAAAAAATATTCATAACAAACTTGCTTTGGATCAATATGATCCTCTAGGCAAGAGGAGACAACCATTATGGTAGGGCATGGGAGGAAGGACACACTTATTATGGGGAAGGTGGATGTTATACGAGGTGCAATATATAAGCTGACAATAGTGTGTGGAAAGGAAAAGCGAGCAAACAGAACAACCTAAAGTCTGTGCTTATTGCTTTCCATTCCCGGTGTCTCTGTTTCTCTTTGCTAAACTGCACCCCTTTTGGTAGTGTTTTCGTTAGGACTGGGAAATAAATCCTCGTACAGAAAGTAGCATACCTCTGCTGCTGCCGTATCCGTTCAGACTGAGAAGTTTTCCTGTAAAGAAATCTCCAGTTTTGGTGTTTGGGGATATGGGTGGAATTGCCATACAGGGTGGGAGGTATCGCAATTGGTATTTTTTCATATTCACCGTGCTATCACACCTACGGCTAATTTATACCCGGTCGGTAAAGATTCAAGATCATAACTCTCATCAATTAGCACGTAGAATTAATGTATGCTATTTTCATCCACCTAAATCCGCGGGTTTTGAGCAAGCAGTAGTTACTCATGCAAATCTCCTGCTGATTGAAAGGGGAATCTTGGTTGAGGAAAGCTTGTAAAAAACCGATTCCAAGGCTCTGCAAATAAAATGCGAACGGATGAAACAGTTCCCGAATTGGTAACGTGCCGAAACTTCACCTTGTATTTAGCATTTGTAGAGTAGCTGGTTCTCCATCGGACCGTGTAGAAGCGGACCTCCGTCGTCTTTTGGTTCTTCGGGACAGAGTTGTCTGCCCAGATGACCCTCACCGCGTCGTGGGTCAGCGCAACAGCCTGCACACCTACTGGTGGGAGCATGGGGGTGGAGATATCTGGGACTGACGTGGGGAAATCATCAAGCAAAGGATAAAAATCAACTTCTAATGGATCGATGGGGTCTGGGTCCATACATCACCAAATGAGCATTCCAAAATAAATGGATAGGTAAGTTAAACGGAACAAAATAAAATAAAATAAATAAAATAAAATGAAACAAAACACGAACAAGCCACCAAGGGGCACACAGCATGATGGGTTAAATGCATGGCATTAATGAGGAGGAGGAACATGAGGGGAACAGAAAGAGAAGCATTAAAGCAAAATGAAAACGCAGCAGCAACGTTTCAGTTTCATTACTCTCACAAAACCAGCGGTAACAGCAATTTTTCACCATTTGTTTAAGTACTTCCACGCACGCTGTGTTTTCTTCACATGAGATTAAGACAACGAGCAGCCTCTTTTTTTCCCACTGATTTACATTTTTCTTAAAAAATTGAATCATGTTACGATACGTTCTTGGAAACACCTCCAAAGCGGAGTGTCGTCTACAAACCTGATTTATAGACACGACTTCACCTCACGTGCGTAGGAGTTACCTACGTTTTTCCTCCTTGGCTGCCTCTTTCAGGCTCTTTTGTTGTGTTAGGCTCTGGAAGGGAACGTGGTCTATGTTGGTTCAACGTTTCTTAGGCAAAACGGAACATCCTAATTCCACTGCTGAAGCGAAGAGCTTGGAGTTGTTGGTTTAATACCGCCAGCATAAAAATGTGTGCTTCTAGGTATGGATATGTGGGTTATCTTCAAGTAGACTTCTTCCATGTATCTGTGATTGTGTAGCCTTTGAGGAGCAAAGAGTGAGCATCCAGGGCATGACCTAACAGCGTGGCATGGATTATCATATTCTGGATGATTAAATTAGAGAGGCCATTGCATATTTCCTTTCCAAAAGTTCAGCCCTCGGTTTGGCTCTAGTGATGCTCCTGCTCCTGGCTTCACCTGGGCTCCATTTCAGGAGGAAGGAAGAATTCATCTCAGAAACGAGACACGAGAGTATGAGTCTTCTTCGAAAAAGATGCATTTATCCACGCCAGCTGCTGTCTCCATACTCCAGCCATTGAGGACAGACAGCAGCAGCTCAGCACCCTCCCTCCTTGTGCTTATGGCATCGCCCCTTGATGCAAACAAGACTCACCGCTGTAAAAATGCCAACATCTTTCTTCTGGGGCTCCCACTGGAGCTACAGACCACATCTCCTCAGCCTAAACGTGTTCATCCTTGTCCAAGTGCCAGGTTTAAGCACCTGTGGACAACTTCAGGCCTTTCTTTTTCAACTGTATGCTTCATTATTTAACAGCCGTGATTTTTCTAAATATCATTTCAAACGGCAGTGGGTAAAACACAGCACACACACAAAAAAAAAAGGCTGTATTTTTTTTTTCCCCTAAAAATAATGTGCTAATTAATTAATCAAAGTATAAGTGACTCTTAGTATTTCCTCCCTGACAATTGCTACAGTTTGTCTGCTCCATGTGCATTTCCAGCTCCTGACACCCTTTGATCACTTGTGTTTTATGATTTTGTAATTTATTATTCACAACTTCGGGATGCCACAGCCTTTGGAAGGAAAAACAGAGGAGACAAGGATGTTTAAAATGTATGATAAGCCATTAGTTCAACCTGCTGCTTTTGTAGCTTCTTTCATCAAAAGCTTCTTGATAAGAAGCAGGCACCGAAGGAAATGAAACAATCTGGTGTTGTGTGATCCAAACCCCAAGCCCATGTTCCACGAGGGCAGAAATGGGCAGCTGAACCTTTTTTTTAAAAATTTATTATTTTTTTTGTCCAGTCTCAGTGAATTGAGCTTCTCTAAGGTTGAAAGCGAAGAGTTTCTTTGTCTGAAGTGAAGTTTTCCAAAAGGAAGTGCCTGTAAATTTTGTAAGGTGAGCAGTTTTTGTTCCCATGTTGTGTTTTTTTTTTTTTTTTTTTCATGATGGAAGTTAACGTGACTGGTGCCGAGTTCCTATTTTAGCAAATACTGCACTGCCTTTCTCCACTCTACTGAAAACTTAAGGGCTGTTGTAGAGGAGATTATGAAAAGAGGCTGGCTTTAGCAAAATAAATGGTCAGACTCAATCAAAATAATTTGGTTGTTGAAACATGTCATCACTGACCTGAGGAGGAGGGAAATATCTGTAATCCACTGGCGGCTGAAAATAGGTCCCTAAATACTTCCCCCCTTTTCCACCGAAGTTTCATTCGCTTGTATTTACGCACGGACATCTGTCATTTGGAAATTGCAATCTCTGGACGGAAAATAGTTTTTCTCCCTCTCTTTGGAGATTTGATTTGTGAATATTACACGTTACGTAAGTCGGGCAGACCCCGAGGTATGTGCACGCATGCTAAGTGGCCACGCAAACACACGGGGTCTTGGTTCTTGCTTGCACCCTCCTGTGCTTTCCTGCTTTGCTGGAAGCAAAACTTTTTGAGACGCTCTTCCACAAGTCGCCCAGGCTCCCAGGGGTTTTATCTGCCCAGCAGGAGGCTCAGATATGTGCCCAGTGATGAGAAAAGCTCCTCAAAGAGGATCATCGCAGATAACCCAAGCCTGAATTACCTTTTTTACACCTGGATATCCTTGAATTTACAAGAGGTTACACACACGCATGAAATCAAACCCCACAGGCCAGATGGGTCGTTTGTAAATGGAGTCAGACAAGGAACGAGAAAACTTAAAAATTAAAGTCTCCGTGGACCCCGAGGCAAACTCACTGGAAAGAAGATGTTACAAGACACATGTTGTTGGCATGCTCAGCAAGAATGACCTCTGTAGATTCCAGACAAGAAGTGAAATTAATAATTTTGAGCCAGAAGCTCGCTGACACTTACTATATCAAAGTCATTTTTATGGTTACCCTCGATTTTATAATGAGTCTTTTTTTTTTTTTTTTTTTTTTTCCTTGCTGACTTTCCAAGATTTCTTATGGGAATACTTCACAAAACTGCATGCTGGAAGCCGTTTTTCCTTGCAGAGCCACCGAGCAGCCATTTGGGTTCTTTCTTCCTCGCGGCACACCCACGCCAGCGTCAGTGACCGGGTTGCTCTCAGTGACACAGCTCCCCTTCCAGGCAGCTCTGAACACCATGGGTGGGCCACGAGAAAAAAAAAAATTCACCAAATGACGGTGTCAATCCAGAGGAAAAACACTTTTTTTTTTTTTTTCCTCGATTCTGTTCTTTTAATTATTATTATTATTTTTTTCCCTGTGGATAAAACCCACGAGGCAGTCCAGAAGTTGTACAAAACAGTTCTGCTCCTGTAATTTTGTTATTGTCCCAACATCGTAATTGTGAATAGAGCTGCCTAAAAGCACTCTGCTCAGCTACTGCTGGGAAATTCCTTCTGTGAGCCTTGTCCTGTCCTGTAAATCAGCATCTTCACCTTTTCTAACCCCTTTGTCTGCTTCTGTAAACGTGCATGATAGGAATGTGCTTGTTTTGCGTTATTTTTTAACTAATTCATTTTCACTTGAACTACTTTAAGGAGGAAGGAAACAAAAGCAATTCCATCTGGGCTGAATTCAGCACAGCAACCCCTATCTCTCCATTTCCAAAAGCTTTGGGAGTCATGCTTCTCCCAGGCCAAACCGTACCAAAGAGCAAGCACTTGTGAGCATCCCATTAAAAATATAAAGCCAATTTCTGGGAAGGGTAAATAATTCATTCTGTCCGTGTCATTACGATAAAGAAGAAAATGAAGCTGATTTATTCTAGCAGGGATTTGGAGGTCGCAGAGCTCTTTTTTTTTCCCATTGCCTTGCCCCAAATCGTTTTGCCTATTGCGGAATTTGCTGCGGAGCAGATCGAGAGCATTTCCCGACTCACCTGTCATCGACCTGGTGGTGGCACTTTCGTACAGAGGCACTCCTTCGCCGGCGTTGTTAAAGGCCTTCAAGGAAATCACGTAGTGGGAGCTCGGCTCTGCAGGAGAAAACAGATAAGGCAAAACAAAACACACGCTGTTAAAGTCAGGCCTGGCAGGCAGGACGGACGAGCGCTTTCCTGAAAAAGAAGAAAAAAAGACAACAAAGTTAAGCCAACGTCTGTGCAAGAGAAAGATGGGATCCGCAGTGAGTGTGCCGGTCAGAAACAGCTCAGAAATTGCCATTTTACCACTTTTTATCTTACCGGGAACCCCCCAGTCTATGCTGTGGACGGGAGGGGTTTAACACACGGATCAATTTTGGGGCGCGCTGTGAAATGAGCAGCTCAGGTCTGCGTTGCTTCTGGATACAATTTCCTAAGGAAAATGAGACTATCTATTTTCCTGACTTTTTCCATGCAAATTGCTTCATCCCTCTTTCTATTTTTTTTCCTAAAGAAGTTAATTCTAGCTGTGCAAAAGACAATTACGGAAGATATCAGCCTGAACACATCGGGCTCTCCAACACCTGCCAAACAGGGCACCTGCCTTCACCAAGTCCTCTACTGGAAAAGAAGAAATGTTGTTACGTGAGGAGGCATTTATTAATGTGACATTGCAAAAGCCCTGCTGCAGAATTACATATTTCATCTGCATTAACGCCAAACGAGCCCAGCGTGATTAATATTATTACAGCGCACCTGAAATGAGTAAATAATCTTTAAGTACTTACTGCATATTGTTACTAATGTCTTTCCCACCCACGTATTTTGTACTTAATTTAATGGCCAGCAGAAACAGTGACATACTCACTTAATATTCAGGCGGCTTCTTTGCTTCTGTCACGAAAGAGCTAAACTTTAAAAAATGCCAAACAAATGACGGGTGCATTAATAAATCCTTGCGCTAAGTATCGTATGGGTATGAATTCAGTTCGTATCCCCTGCAATATCATTAGTCACGAGGAAATTATTTTGCATTCACGGAGACGGAGTATATATATTTTCATACGGTTTCCACTCCATATTAGCATCCTGCTTTTAATTTCTGATTTAAGTGGTGCAACTCTCCAGGCTCCACACGAAGATTTATTTATTGTGACATGCCGAGATTATTTATCTGAGCGTTTAATAACGTTACATTCGGTTGTTTCTGCTTAAGAAAAAGCATTTCACGTGGTCAGTCTAGACAGATGTGGTCACTACCAGTCTTCCTTCTGTCCCTGACCCAACTTCTGTGGCTTTTTAGGAGTTTTCAACGCTGTCGGGCAGAGTCACACAAGTGGTTCGTACGGACCATTCACTATCATATACTTTGGTGAATGTAGGAAAGGACGCCAAAAGATGAAGCTTTGGGATTTGGAGATGTACCAGGTATTTGCCAACAGTTGCTACAGCAAGGCAAATTTTGCACTGTAGGTTTTTTTCTAACTACTTGGTAACCTTTGAAAATAAACGTGCCTCACCATGGTCCTATCCATTTCCTATTTTCATACCAATTTTATGGAAGCCATCAGCTCTCTGAAGAGTACATATGACAAAAGACAATGGAATTAGTCTTATTTTTTGCAGCTTTCTCCAAGTTTGGCACATTAAGGCTGTTCCTATAGGAATCAAAGAGGCAAGCACCTCTGAAGGACGATGCTAAGACAAGAATTTCAGTAAGATCGGATGAATCAGCCTCTACGGGTTGGTTTACATCTCCACTGATTATGTTGAGAGCACAGACATCTGGACTTCATTTGGCTTAAATTTTAAATAATGAGCCATTAGTCGGAAAAGCGTGTCACCTTGAACATCGATAGTTTAAACGTGAAAAATTGCTCGTGAAACCTGATTCGAGAAATTACTGTCAAAAGCCCCAAAACATGTAACTGTCACATTTAATCAACATACGTCGTGAATTCCCGATAATGAAGAAGCCAAAGGAGTGACTTATGGCTAATTTGATGATGAAAGATGTACTCACGCAAATTGACAAACTGGGTGGAAAACTGTGATAAATTCCTGGAAAATTTTAAAATAAAGACCATCTAGCACATCCTTCATTACAATTACCTGAACAGCACAATATATAGTCCATCAAACGTTATCAGTGGAACAGACTGACATTTGATATATGTTTATAACTAGGTTGGCTAAGGTTACATCTGCAAAAATGAGCTCAGATTGGGACGAGGATGCAATCTGCAGCTTTCTGTTAAAAAAACATGAAAAATTCAGGTGGCTAATTTGAGCTGCTGCTAACTGGAGCAATAAATAATTGCATGAGTCTCTTCTTAGATAAGAGGGAAAAAAAGGCAATTTGCTATGGCACAGGGTTTGAACACAGTATTAGAGTTTGTTGTTTAATCCAATACAACCACAAAAAAAGTGAAAAAGCATTAGTATTATCACATAGAAAGTTGCTTTTTGAACAGCATTATATATTTGTCATACTTACGGGGTCATTCTGATGCTCTCTGGAAAAGTGCCCCTGACTGGAACGGGAGTTCAAATGAGGAAAGGTTTTTAGTATAAACCTACTAACAAGAGCAGCAGCTAATGGAACAGAAAGGCTGCTGGCACTCCTGGCAGCTACAACGCCGAAGAAACGATGACAGAGAAGGGCTCTAGAGATGATAATTGCACGAATCTCAGAATAAATTCACATTTTTTTCTCAACTGGTTCTTATTCATTGCAGTGGGGAATGCAACTGAGTAACAATGCTACTACCATTTGTATTAGCTATTCGGGAGCAGGAGAAGGAGAGAATTATATGCATTTTTATTTTTTTTTTTCCTAGCACATGAAATCTCTTCTTGCCTTTGAAGGAACAGAGCGAAGAATTCAGCTTTAATCAGAGCATCAGGAAAGGATCCATCATGTCAATGTTGGTGCGGAACATGCTCTGCAAATAAAGCTGCGTTGTGCAGTTCAACTTTAAAAAGAAAAAGGCAAAAGAAGTCCAAACTAAGCATGAACAAAATCAATTTCTTCTGATGGATGTTGCTAGTGGAAAGAACATAATCAACGAATAGCAACCTGCTGAAGATACTGCTGTTATTTTCTTCTTAAAGAACAGAAAATTGCGACATCTCTGCATCCATTACACGGGGTCTTTTGACAAATGTTTTCACGTGGAATTTAATTTTCTCTTTAAACTATAAAGTGAATGTTCAATAACCAGATGTGAACTCTTTGCCAGGAAAACACCATGCCTTGAACTACGGTGTTGTGAAGAGGGCAGTGCACTTGGCTGCTTTTCCAGATCGGCTCCTTTATCTCTCAAATAAAAATTCATTCTCAGTTCTGCTCATTCCCTATTATAACAATTACCTGACACAAGGGACCGGCAGAGTGCTCTGCAGATTAGTATCCTGGGAGAGCTGAAGCTCAGGCAGAGTCTCCTGATCGTCGTGAAGACGTTGCTCATCCCATCACACCACTTAGAGCTGCTGCCTTGCGCTGAACAACAGCTGAAGTCCTTCTAATTTAATGGAGCCGATAAAAGAACAATAAAGGTTACTTAGATGTTCAATAATCTTCTCCCAACACCTTTGTCAGCGTCTTTCGTAATCCATACAGAGAGGGAGGCACAAAGTGAAGTAGCAATTCATTTAGATCTGGTGCCTTTTACTCCGCTTGAGCATCAGGATGAACCCATGAATATAGTAGAATAGCATCCTTATGGTGCCAGAGCTTGCTTAAGAAGAAAACCACCACCTTCTGCTTTTTTATTTCATTTTTTTTCCTTCCATTACTAAGCTGGTTTCAACTGTAGGCTACAGGAAGCTACCCTTGGGATGGCTGAGCCAGTAGGAAGGGCTCCATCACGAGAAACTTTGGGTATCTTGTCCAAACAGATGGGGTCTGACAATACCCTGTAGTACAGGGACTTGGAGGGGGTTGTACCAAGAGGAATTCCTGTAAGTTATTGGGAAAATATATATATATATACATAAGGGTTGTTGAGAAGTGAGGCGGTGGTCTAGATGAGGTTGAAAGCAGAGTAACTCCTGCAGGAGTTGCCCTTCTGAAAGAGAAAAGGTCTTCAAGAGAATTACATCTATGCCCTGCATGTCATGTCACTGCCACTGGTGCTGAGCAACCCTCTAAGGGGCAGTCATTGCAAATTATCTCGAGAAGCAAGCGAAGATCAGCCTAATTTACTCCTGTCTGGGTTTGCAAAAACATCGCGCTCGGTAATCAATAGTACCAGTATCAGCTCCAAGACCTGGTAACACTCGCTTATTGCCAGGAAAAGGTAATCTGTCGATAGGACAAATGTCAAATTGAAGTATAAACTCTGCACACCGGGGCTATTGGATTCCAGGAAACCGAGAGGGAAAAGTGCTGCCAACATCACAGCCAGAGATAGTGCTGTTTTTCTCTAACCTCAACCCAAAAGATATTTGGCCTCCTCTGCGCAGAAACTACCCTCAAGCAATGCATTACACCATCTTCCAGAAAAAGAGAGAGGTGCCTTGAGTATCATTTTGCAAATATCCTTGGGTTTCTAACGCACCCAATGGCCAGTAGATTAAATCCCATTAAAAGAAACCGTCAGGAAGATGTATTCCACTTCTTGGACAACACACAATTCCCCTTGAGAGCAACGCTTGGGAGCAGATTTTAGCACAAGCTAGGAAAATTACATCCATCCTTTAAAAAAAAAGAAATCTTTAAATCATCTTAGCAGTCTTTAATGGTATTAATAAATTTAAGTATTCCACTAGAATAGACTCTCATGGTGACGATCTCCAAAGGACTCTCTTCTATGTCGTCTGCTAGAGCAAAATAGTTTGGTTTTATTCCTTCTAGGCACTCTGTAGGACAGCAACAACTTCATTTCAGTGGTGGATGAGGAGCTACCCCTCCGATATTACTTTGAGGACTGTGTCAGGTCATTTGGAAAGGAGTTACCATCAGAAAGGCTAAAATGGATAATAAAGAGCTTGGGTATTGCCTTCAATAAAACAAGAGCCCTACCAGTGAGTTATCTCCTTTACAGCACAACAGAATTGGCCTGGATTTTCGTCTTCTGGTAAACTGAGCAATCCATAAAAATAGAGAAAAACTTTGTTCATTTCAAGTAAATTCACCAAATGCTGTCAAATTCAAGTATGCACTTCCCACGGTGATAGAGAATGGGGCTTGTAACTTCTTTATGAATAGAAAGCACAAAATATAAGTTTTTAAATTTGGCACATTTCCTTTAGTCTTTTGCCTATGAGCTATATGAAGCAGAGGCTCGCAGTATGTTTCTACATTAAGCAGACAATTAAACCCTGATCTCATCTTGAACTTGTGGGCGCTTCCGTAGCACAAATAATGAAGACCTGTTAATACTCTGACGTGGTTAAAATATCAATTCGAGTTAACCTGGAATTGTCCCCGAGGAGCAGAGTTCTGCCAGTCTGCTTCACAGAGATGAGGGATGAGGGACAGAGGGGGTCCTACACATCTCCATTTCAAACAATTCTCGGTAAATCAGTCCCCAAAGCCAACATGTACCTACCCCAAGTCCAGGCAGAGCTGTGGGAGCTCACCGTGCCACGATGACCTGGGGAGCACCAACCTCCAGAGCATCACACCAGCCTTCTGCAGCCCCGCTATTTTGGGGGAGCCTGGGCATTTACGGATGCTCGGGCTCATTCGGGAAACATTTAACTTCGAAAACACCAGGGAAAGTGTTTAATGGAGCAAGGAGAATTTATAATGAGAATCTGTTAAGTGCTTTTATTTGAAAGCAGTTCAGGAGACGCGCCTCAAATCCATATTTACGGTTGTTTTTAAGAAGTCACCTAGTCATACATTATGCCCGCTTCCTGATTTCGCTTGTGAGCGCTGTCCTGTGTGCATTATAACAAAGTGTGCAGGGTTTTTTTCAAAGCAAAGGCTGTAATTTGAGCATGCTTAGAAATAGGTCTTGTCTCCTGTGGAGATGTGAACCTTTACAACCCCCACGGTGCGTTGCAAGCTCAGTGCATTCAGTGTCGGTGCGGATGCTGAACAACAAAAAAAATCCCAATGCGTATCCCAGACATTTGTTATTGACGTTACAAATGCAGGCGGACTCGGGGAAAGTGAAGTAGTGTAGCAGAAAATGAAGTGTAAGACATATGGAGAAATGAATAAAAAATGAACGGCCGTGACTCCAGATGCCTTCTGACACCAGAAGAAATGCCATTAATGCACCAGTCGGGTTAACCAGAGGGTGGGCAAGATTTCTTCAGGCACCCAGACACAAAAAAATAACAATGAAAGTTGCACTGGGAGGAGAGGTTTGTTTCCCTTGCAACAAATGAGTCTTTAGTCCAAGCAAACGTGGATCTATGAATCTGGGTCACTTGGCTGGTTTCTTCTCCTTGGCATCCCCTGATGATACCAGTAATGCTCAAGAAGACAAGGCTCAGTGTTGTATCTGTCCTTGTTCGTGAAAACTGAGATTGTAACAAAGATTTTGGTTTTTTATTTTCTTTTCTGTTGATAAATGAATATAAACAAAAAGTTATTTTTGGCTATTTGCATAATTTCTATTCCAATTTGGCACGAAGAATTGTTCTTAAGCTTTGCGTTCTTTACCATAAGTAGAAATAGAGAGCTTATTCCAGCGTTATTATATACAGAATATTCCATCCCATCTACTGTTAATGGGCCCTAAACATTTTGTCAGGGAAGCCAGTTTAGCTATTTATTATAACTGGAGGATGACGGCGTAAATAAACCAAAATACCTTGAGGAAAGTCAGCCGAAGCAGAGGAGTGGATTCCTACACGGAGATATACGGCTGCAATTCACTTGTGCCCAGAGGATTAACTTGAGGATGCTCTTAAAATCTACACAATTTGTGATTTGGGGGAGTTATGTCAGATCTGCGTGTAATGTAAATAGAGCACGGATCTCAAAGCGACCCTTTTGCTCGCCAGTAATTTCTGGCGAAGCAAAACAAAGTCAGGGAGGAATGAGAGAAAATTGATGCATGAAGTATTTGGGCAAATGGCAGGATTCCTTAAATGACAGTCGGTTTTGAAAGGCAAGAAAGAAAATGAACAGTCCCCGGAGTCTCAAAGTGCCTTTCCTTGTTAGTGTTGTGTTTTAATGCAAGCTATGAGGGAAACCGTGAGATGCACAAAATTTAACAGATTTTTGTTTGATTTTCACCACTCCATTTTGTATTAAAAAATGCAAAGGGAAGAAAACAACCCCAAACTACATTAAAAAGCTTTTTTGTTCCCTTTCATGTCTTTGTTATAATCCGCAACTGTCATCTGCAAAGATTAAAGAAAATGAAGAACCTTCTTTCTTTCCCTTTCCAATAAACCCAAATGCTTTTTTTTTTGTTGCCTTGCCTATGCATGAGGGTCAAATTTAATCTGATCTGCACTTAAAATGAAGGTGGATTTGACGGAATCCTTAGTATCCCTACCAATATGTTTGTTAAAATAGAAAATTTAGATCTAAGAGCTTTGCTTTCATTTCTTGTACTTTGTCATTGTTGGGTTGCGGGGTTTGGGTTTTTTTGTAGTTTAGATGAATGTGGCAGGCTGAAGGGATTGTGATGGTTTTATTCTCAGCACCCGATGTGAACTAGGCTTGGAGGACAAGGGCATATCAGCACGTCCATCCTTGTCCCTTCATGCTGCCACCACCATGGGACATGGGGTGACGAGGACATCCCATCATCGGGGAGCTGCTGGGAGCCAGTGTGCTGGCACAGGCTGAAAAACGACGCCTATGAGAGATAGGAAAGTGCACTATAAAACGACTTCTCTGCATGAGTTTTTATTAAGTTCATATTATTTATACGGCAGCTCTAATTCTCCAAACTACTAATTAAGCAGAAATTGCTCCCATCCATTAAATTTGCTCTTCGGAGCTTAAAAATTTCAGATGTGCGTAGCTCCGGGCTTTATGGGAGGAGAGGGAGGAACTTTTAAAAAGTCTTTGCTAGACGTGCTGTACATTCTGCACTTTGCTTTCATTGCTGGGCCGGGAGGATCAAAGGTTCAAGTTTAAAAGGGCCCTGAAAATAAGACTTCAAGATGTGCGCGCTCCAGCTTCCCAATCAAACTCTTTCAAGAGGGTGCATATGAATTCCTGCACGCTCGGGGAGATCAATGGCGCTTTTTCTTAGGTCACAGAAAGGCAGCCGTGCTTAAAAACCCTTTATAAAATGATTCTCACATACTGAAGGGGGGAAGGACGGGATGTGCTCTAAGGTGGAAAGTCTACGTTTCTGGAAAACTTGTGAATTTGCTCCTTTCTCATCATATTTTATCGGAATAGCTGTAAAACAGTCATTTTTATACACTTGTTCTTGGAAAGGTTTAGGGCATTTTACAGATGGACTAATGTTATGGATGCCATATGGATACCCTACTGTTAGTAGTAGGATGCTACTAACTAGAGGATAACTCTCCTGTTTCCATCCAAAGGTTTTTCAAAGCATTTTTACTCTTGGGGCATCACGGCGTTGGCACACAAGCAGAGGCCACCCAGCGCAAGGAGGTCCAGGGTTGCTTACTTCTATCCATTATCGCTGTCATTTATTAAAATATTCCACAGTGAGTTATCAAAACATCCCAGAATGATATAATAACGTTGTCAGCCTATCAGAATATGCTATTCTAAAGTTACCGTGCTTTATTTTTTCAATATATTAATTAAAAATAGAGCTTTACGACCTACTAAAAGGTTTATGTAAATTATTACAGCTGGTGTTTTGTTTCAGATACTCCGGCCTTTATGTTTGCAGAATCGGTAAATGGAAATCTCCTTGGCGTGCCTCTTCCCTTTTCATTTAAGCATTTATTTCATGAGCAAGCTTTAATACAAAGCTCCATGGAGATGAGCCCTGCTGGTTCATTGCTACATGTACCGTCTTCTGAGTTGGATCAGCACAGAAATCGTTACTTCTTCCGTGTAAAAGATCAGAATTGGCACCCGTGACTTCTTCAATATCGTTAAAACACAACCATTAATCAGCCAATAACCTTTCCATTTAAAATCGCAAGCAACAAATAAAAAAAAAAAAAAGTAATAAATAAATAAATGGATGAAGTGGTTCTCCAGAAATGCGTCTCCTCGTTAGAATTATTCATTTGAAAGTCAGTCGGGCACTGATTTTTCTGTCACAGAAAAGGTTGAATAAGAGCAGGGGACACTTGCTGCTGAAATTTATGAGACCGACATCAAATATCTTTCATACGCTGCAGAAAGAAAACACAACAAATCCTTCACTGACAAAGCTGAAGTCTCTGTGTATTCTTCGATTCTTCTGTGCCCGCGGTGAGTGTGTCTCCCAGGCAATATGACCACTCAGTCATGAGAAAATCACCCTATTTAATTCATTCCAGGGAGAAAGTGTAACCTCTACATACTCGTATTCAAGATGATCATCAGACAGAATAAAGTTCTCAATCACTATTATGAAAGGCTGAGCACTTTTCTTCATGTTTTTCAAGTGATTTATTCAGCAGCTCAAGTGTGCTACTCAGACAACTGCTCTAACAGCCCGGGTGCAGGCTGAGCCGGTTCTTAGAAAAGTTTTGCATGATGGAAGTAATCAATTAAGTACCCCAAATATGATGCAAAGCTGCCACACGAAGTGTGCGTATCAGTATGATTATCAAGAGGGAAGGAATTAAGAAGCAGGCCACTCTGTAAGCGAGTAGGTCTCCATCCTTCCCTAACGAGGGATCTACTTAAGCAGGTCTCCCGTTGCATCCAAGCCCTGTACTTTCATGCAGAGATTTAAAATGAAAATTGAAATTTAGGATTACGGAGGTGCAGTGAAGTATCTAATAGGATTTCTAAAGGAACTGATATCTGTCTTCCATCCAACAGCTCTGAGCACTAGGCGTAACTAGTACTAAGCGTTCTTTGTCAATCATTAGCAGCAGATTGAAGGTGCAAATATATTTGGCATTTCATAATTAGCTCCAGGATGGATGCATAACCACGCACACCGTGGCCAAGTTACAGTTATGGGCGTCTGCAGTTGTCAACAGGGAGAAGAAAGGATGAGAAGATGGAGCTCTTGGGTGGACTGAACCACCCCTGGTGTCGTCTTTTCATGCTTGCTGGACTAGAGATGCAACGTGGATGATGTGGCTCACCTGAAGTGGAGTAAAATAAATACTCAGAGTGCAGGCCAGAGAGTTTGTCCTTAGTCCTCTTTGATCACAAAGGTCTCAGGAGTGAACGTGGACGTGCCATGGCCACAAGGAAAGCCACCAGCTGACTGCAGAGAAGATGATAAGTCCTTGGCTTAAAGCATGGGCTACGTTTTGTTTCTGATTCTGCCCCAACCTCTCTGTATGATACTAGGAAGTGATTTTGGATTGGAAATAACCGCAGAATTTAGCACAAGAATACATACTATAGCAAATTACTGTATTTCCAGAAATTTCTAGCAATTGTACTGCTAAAAGCAGGTGGCCAACAATGCCCCGCGGCTGCACAAACAAGTTAGGGAAGGGGGGAACAAAACCCATACAAATATCAGCATTATATATTGAACGAGCAGGGATTGCTACAGCAACCATATCGCAAATCTAGGGCAGGAAGAGGCAGACAAAGAGGGATCACTAAGGCAGGAATTTCCAGGGCAACCACATTGCAAATGCTGGAAGGGGAATAGGGCCGACAAGGCAGTGCCACGGGGGCTGCTAACTTCAGCTTTCAACACCCGTGTACATCCTACTTGCCAATCTCTCAACTGCAAGATCTTCAGGAAGATATCCAGGTGGTGCTTTTGTGCAGTGCTGAACACTGAGGAAACCAAACAAAACCCCACACAAAGCCTGTTGCCAGGAAAAAGAGCGGGGATACGTGTACGAGCCCATATCGTGGTGCGAGGCATTTTGCATCCTTGCATGAGTTTTAACCAGGGAGTTCTTCCCCATCATTTCTCTCAGGTCTATGGGAGATGCTTATGGAAGGAAATTAATGCCTGACACGGACACGGGGTATTTGGTTTATGCATGTGTGTGTGAAAACGGTGACTGTGAATGCGAGTCGGCCAGGCTTTCTGAAAGGGAGCTGATGGCAGACAAACCTGATTGCTCCTTAATGCAGGCACCTGCCAGTCTAACGTATGAATGATACATAGGTTTGCAGAGCGTTTCAAAATTGCTTACCGAAGAAAAATAAAAAGGGCTGCAGTGAACTTTGGGAAGATGCAAAGGCCCAGTTTTTTCAGCGACGTGCATCATTCGGCTGAAGTGGAGCATCCTCTCCCCCATCTCTGTCTAACAAGACCAAGGAGAGCCAAGAGGAAGCAAACACTAAAAGCCACGAGGATCAAAAGTCTTCAGTGGAGAGAGAAAAACGCAATGAAGTTCATCATTTATTTAGGTATCTAACTTTGTTGTTGCTTTTGCATATCACTTTTAAGATAACGCCTACCTCTCCTGCATAGGTGTCACAGCTGTAACTGGGGAGAGGAGCCAACAAAACCTCCAGGGAGTATTTTTCCTCCCCACCTGCCAGCAGAACATCTTAATTCATAACCTTATTGAAAACAGTATTTTTATTAGGAAAATAATCCCTTCTCATCATTTCATGTAATTTTTTGTAATGGTTTCTAATAAAGCCGGTGAATAATGCAGGAAGTGTTGGCAACTGCTCTGATTTTTTAAAAGCTTTCTCTGGGCCCTTGGTCACATCCCTCTGGGGTTCGTTTTCTGTGGATATTGAAATGATGGAATTTAATTAGTGCAATTATTCATGGAAATTGATTTTCAAAGTTGTACATGTGAACGCTCTGAGAAGTTGAATTTAAAATTTGCACATCGGGATTTGTGGCCAAAGTGCTCGCGTCCGCAGCCAGTCAGGGACCAGATGCCTGTGACTTGTCTGGACAATGGCAATCAAGTTCCACTGCTCACAGGCTGAATATTTAAATCAACCCCCAAAAAATCTACAGTGAAAAGATACTTGCCACTTGAATAACTTTTGTAAAACTTCAGGCTGCTGGAGGATTTTTGGCCAAAAAAAAAAAAAAAAGGCAAAAACAACAGCAACAACAAAAAAATACCTTGATTTTGGTAACCAAATTATTTATAAGTAAATGTTTGCTACACTCAGCACAGTTCCTTGACACCTGCTAGATCTCTGAGTGCAACTTCTCTAAGTGTATTACTGAAATATCCTCCCTGCCCTGCTGGGCTTTCTATGTACTTCTGCCTGCCAGCGCAGCCAAGAATATTGGAAAACTTTTAATCCACAGAAACAGTTTTAATAAGTGAAATATACCACGAGCTTTCCACAGTGCCGAGTATTGTTAGCCTAGTAGAAGGCTCTTGTATCTGCAAGTGCTTCTTAGCAGACCTTCCACTTGATGGCAGCGGCTATCAGAGGTCTAAGAAGTAAACAAATTCACAAATAGATTTGTATATAGAAAACCAAACTCCAAAGCTTCATAAAACCCGTGGCATTTCTCCAGCTGCTAATGCGGATACTTTCAGGGAGAGTTGACCATCAGGAGCTCCAGCAGACTGGGCTCTGTTGGCATCTCCTCAACCTTTGCCAAAGCACATTGGTCTGGGCAGTTCTCTCCATATAATTTCTTTCTTTTTTTTTTCTGTAGATGAATATTTGGGGCAGTTTATGGCTCTCTGCAAAAACATTAACCATAAAATACACCACTGAACATAGAGGAAGTGTTTCATGGAGGAACAATTAAAACATTTTATTCCAGTCTATTTCCCGAGCTCCCCCAAGGAAACAGCAGAAGCATTGGCTGATGCCGTTTCATGGTGCTATAAAGTACAAATAGCAAAGGGAAGTGACCCCAGATATCAAAGAGTTTTGGCCTTATAGAATTAAGATAAAAAAACAGAGCTGTGCCCCCCTAATGCACCAAGTTAATGAATATTCCCATAATACCTGATCATCCCAGGATTACGGAGCAGAAAACTTACCGCTTCTCCCTGAAATAAAAATGCTAAAGAAGCAACAACGAGGAAACGATTAAACTTTCAGCCTTCCTTTAAACTTTGAACTGTTTTCCCAGCGCTAGGAGAACGGTCCATCACCAGTGGAAGGATCCAGGTCCCTGTGTATCACGCTCAGAATTCAGACGAACTGTCACAGAGGCTGTGCCATGAATAATGAACAAGCCCCTCTCCTGCCACCGTTTTGACAGACACAAAATAGGAGTTTTCTGATTGCCATTCAACTCAAACATGGGGGACCAGCCTGGGGAGAAACATCTTCAGATCCAGCTCTCCGCGCGAGTGGGAGTCGGCATTAGGAGCACGAGACACGACCTACTTGAATAAAGTTAGCATTTGATCAAGGAAATTTGATATGTTTGAGAGTGTCCAGCGGTTTAAAGGTGAAACCAAACCCAAATTGCAGAGCACAGGCAGCCTAAGAAAACACCATATGGAGGAAGCACCAGTGACAGCCTGAAAATAAACTTACCAGCTAGCATAATCTCAGAGGAAGCTCTTTTTTTTCTGCTACTACGAACGAAAACGATTACTTACCCAAATTTTCAATGGAATAGTAACGTTGTTTATTGTCCACCCGCACGGTCTCTGCGTATGGGCTGCCCACGCCGTAGCCGATGATGTACCCGCGGACGACAATGTTGGGGTTGAGCGGCGGAGTCCAGCTCATGACGATGCTCGTGGTCAAAGGTCTGACGTGGAGAGAGCTTGGCTGGTCAGGAACCTGAGATTCTGGGATTCAAACACAAAGAAATGAATTAACATTCTAAGGAAGTTTTACTATTCACGCGGGTTGAGTTTAAAACGTTAAAAAATGAATCAAAATGGTAATTGAAATGAAAACAACAGGCACACGCACACACACAAAACGACCAGATGCCTCGGTTACATGCAGAGCTTACATGCAACTTCATTTCTGAGCTACATCCCTCCCTTCCAAGAGCCCATTTTTAAGAGAATCTCCTAGAGCTTTCCACTTTTAATATAAATGTACATGTACAAGAGAGATTTGGAACTACACACACAGGTTAAAAAAAAAGATGACCTGCACAAGAACTTCCTATAGGACAACTTTTATCTTCCCTGGTCTATTCGCAGGATCCTGACAGCTCATTGCACGAGTCCTCCTGTGCTCGCTCATCATTTAACAAAAAGGTTGACTTTGTTAGCGACGTGCTAGGATATTCTGGCAATAATCTATCTCTTTGCCATGAAAACAAGCAGGGAATTTGAACTCCTGGACATGCCTCTCTTACTTTGAAGCCACTTTAAACTACACATCGACGTTCCCGACATGAAATAATGGACTGAGATGTTTTATTTGCAGGTATTCTCGGGTAAAATTCATTACTTTAAGTAGCAATTAATCACTTGGAGCCTATTTGGCAGCCTGTTGCCTTCTCTGAGCCCGATTTTACTTTAAAGGTGAGGTAAATGCCTTTTGTTTGAGTTTACTCCCAGCTACCATATCACAAGTCTCCTCAGAGGAGCTGCACAGTAGCTTGTCTTTTTGAGAGCAGAAAAGAGACAAGTTACTATTTTCCCCCCAATAAAAAGGCTTGCAATATAATAGCAAAAAGCTCGTAGGCAACAAGGACGGGGTGAGGAAACAGCAAAAACCATCAAACGACGTAAACTCCAACAAAAGACACCTCCCGATTGTGAAGCATTCCCACTGTAAACCTTGGAAAAGGCAATAAAAAGGAAGAATTAACACTTTGCAATAACGTTTGTGCGTCCTTGGCGCTTTATGTGCCTTCAGATGAATGCTGATGAAGGCTTTAGGGGAGCCTGAAAACCTGGTGGATCTTCAGGAGGTCTCCTTAGTACGTTACCAGTCTGAAAAACCCAGTCCCTTTAGAAAGCCTTTGCCTTCAACTTCTTAACATTGCAAAGCACGGATCTCGGTTAAAGGTTGACGAAAAGCTCACTGCAACGTAGCTACTCACAAAAAGAAGAAACAGCCTGCGCCCAGAGTGTCCCTGTGAGCCGGGTAGAGATGCCATTTACCCCCCAAGTCCGTTCCCAAACTTTGTTTCAGCGCAGAACCAAAAGTTACTGAACAGAGCTGGTTGCAAAGCAAGCGACGGAAACGAGCCCCGAGGATAAAAATATTAATTTAAGGAATGAAAATTTTCTTGAAATGAAAAGTTAAGATAAAGTAGCAATACTGCAATTCCTTAAGCATCCTGAAAGTACGAATTCCCAGGCAACAAAGGACATCAGATTATTCAAAGGACCTACAAATGATATTTTTTCCATCGGACGCGGTGCAGAGATTTTCACCACACCACCTAACCACGGGGTTAAAACCACATCATTCAAACATTCCGTGTTATTCGTTTCAAGCGATTCAAATACGCGATTTGTGCATTTCAGAGCAAAATCACGACCTCTGCTTTCCAAAAGCAAAAGGCCATTTCACTTCTCATCCCCTTCTTGGGACGTAAGCCTCTGAAATGAAGCTGGAGCGAACATTTTGGAACCATTTTTCAAATACTAAAGCTTCATAAACACACAGCTACTTTTTGAAAACACTTTTTTTTTGCTTAATATTTCTGCATAAATCCTTTTAAATACACTTTAAATAATTTTATTTTAAACCTTTTCTGGAAAAGAGGCGATTTTCTCATTCTGAAACAGTTCCAAACTTTAGAACAACCCAAAGTTGATTCAGAATTAACTTTTTTTTTCCCCATAATCAGGGCTTATGTTAGACATAACATGCAGGAAGCACCTTAATCCATCAGTTCATCAGGAACTGGACCACTCACTCTGCATGCTCTGCTGATCCAGTGTACCAGCACTCGGATACCCAGGATTAAAAATCCTATAGAAACACGTTTTATATTCCTGCTTTCTTTTTGAGGCTATTTCCTTGCAGTTCTAGGTCAATGCAGTTACTTTTGGTTCTTCTGGGCTTCAAGAAATACTTCTGAGAAGTATTTTTCAGCTCCCATTCTCCTCCTTCAAGTGCCGAATCAGCTCTTCATCCTAAATCACAAAGGAGCTAAATTTTCTCAGACTTTCGTGGATGTGTATTTTACCGAGTCCGGGTAGTTTTCCCCCGTCCCGTTTCGTTCAGATGTTTCCCCAATCCCTTTTCAGTACAAATTGCAGCCTGAGAGCAGTCTGGCTTGTCATGCTCTTAAAGCACTAATTTAGAGCTGAAGCTAAACTATATCGCTTATCTAATATGTGTAACAGCTTCCATCTGTTCGGTGCAGTAATCAGAAACCAAGCATCATAAACCCATTTTCCTGGAGGATACCTTCACAAAGTTGATCAGAGATTCTCTTGCATCCTTGCTCCAGCTATTTAAATCCGACCCTTTGGGGAACGCATTGCTTTCAATTTCTATTTTTTTTTTTCTTTCTCCTATTTCTTTTTAAAGTACGAAATGCGAGGCTGAAAATAAATATTTAAAACCATCCCAGCTGTCAGCAAAGGCACGCGAGCTTTCTAGGGAACCTTGAAGAAGCGGCGATGTTTGGATTTCTAATCACTTGAACAAAACACACTAATTAAAATGAATATCCATCGGGAGCTGGCGCCGTTCGCCAGGATGCTGCTCGTCTTCGTGCTGCTGACGCCAAGCAGGCTTCCAGAGAAAGCAGGAGAAGCTTGCAGGAGCCACAGCAGCTGAGAAGGACTTGCAGACAGCAAGCTGGGCTCCAGCACTTCCCTTCTTAGCTGCCACTTGCAGGACTCTGCGTAACTCCTGCAAAAAGTGGATTTATCCCCAAGGTTTAGCATTTTTTTGCATTTGGACACGGGGAAAGGACACGAAGCAGGAATCCTTCGAGTTGATTTTGAGATCGTAAGGAAACCCATCGAGTCAAAAGAAAGCTGATATCGAGCGCAACGGTGCATTTAAACTAATTATTTATTTATTCTTTCATCCTGCTTGCCTTTGATCCTTTTGAGGTGACTTATTTTGTTTTAAAAATCATAGCAATTTGCACCAGTTTCATTTTCTCTTCATCTCCTTTCTACTGCATCTCTGCTTCTTGCGGATTGTAGTTTTGCCATGATTTCCATCTGTCAGCTTCTTTGTTCCATTTTGTTTTGCACTTTGCTTAATTTTTCAGGTAAGACTTTCTCATTACTCTCCTTTTATTCCTCCACTTCTTCAAATATCCCCATCATTTTTATCTACCCCTTTCATTTCTGTGTTTTCCTTCCCTTTTGTGTCAGCATCTGTGCTGATTTACAAAGCCCACGGTTTTCAGGTATCTGCATCTCATCAGCTTTCACTAATTATTCAGCTTCGCTGCCAGCCTGCGTTTCTAAAATCTGCAGATAAAGGCTAAGAAAGAGTATTCGACATATCTCAATATTTGCTTGGAGAATTATTAGGATTGCTGGCATCGTTTTCGTCGGTCCTTTGATTACGTTTATGGTTTATGAAGTTCCAGATCCACTTCACAGCGTTATTTTAAGTGGCCACGATGCTCGGGAGCTACATTCTGGCACAGAATTGCGATCCCAAAGGCTGCTGACTCCTTGGTCGTGGTGGTAACAGAGAAACACAGCACAAGACATGAGAGATCCGAGAGCAGAAGAAAACATTTATGGGTGGATGTTTCCAGGTGAGACCCTGGAATGCCACCCCAACCTCGTGCTAGAAGACAAGGGCTGTGAAACCCCTCAGCTGGAAAGCTTTTGGAGACAAGAGCTTTTAAGAGATGCATTTACCATCGAGATCATTCTCGGGTGTTTCTGCCGTGTACCAGTCCGAGGGTGGCCCGGTCCCGTTCACTGTCATGGCAGCAACCTGGAAACTGTACTGGCTTCCTTTCTCCAGTCCTGGCAAACAAACAAACAAAACAAATGAAATCGTAAGGAAAGAAGATGAAAACCAAACCATTTGTGACTTTACCCAACGCAGGGACAGCCTGGTTGGGGATGGCGCTGCAAGGCGCTGAGGAAAAAAAAGGGATTTTGACCAAAAGGAGAGTTTAAAAAATAAATGCGAGCTGCACTGGCCCGTGACTAGGCAGGGCTCTAATTCCCATCCATTGAGCTCATGGGTACAAAATGAACAAAGTCCAATTAGTGGGAAACTGAAGAATTGTTTTACACAGCGAAGCCACTAATTGCACATTTCACAAAAACAGCTCTCCCTGCTTCCCAAATGCACAAAACTCCAGCTAACTCTCTCCTTACGCATAAAATATGCAGGCTAGGAGCTAGGTTAGCAACCAAACAGCGTTTTGCTTGCCGGTGCTCCTGATTAACTTCAGAGCATGCAGTCCAGGAAAAAAAAAAACACAATACAACCCTAAATCTTTCCAATATTATGAAATAAGGATGAATTCCCAAACAGATGTTTTCCTTTGTGGTTAAAGCCATCAGAAAACAATCGCTGCAGCACGGCTCGATGCGCCACAGGACCTCCAAGGCCCTACGGTGGGGATACACGTTTACCTTTCTGCCTTGCCTATACTGACCACAGAAATGCACAGGAAAAAAAAAAGAAACATCCCATTTAATTGCAGACGTTCTCCAGAGAAGAACGCTTGTAATTAAAACGAGCGCTTTAACATTTAGCTGACGTGACTCTGGAATTGCTAGCAGCTATTTGAGAGGCTGCATTGTGACTCGAAACTCCTGTGCTGTTGCAGATGTTCTTATTATCCTGCAAAGCACCTGCCTACCAAGCAGGATGGCAGCGAAGATCTAAAGCGTGGCCGTGTTAATATTTAAAAGGCCCATTTAGAAGAGGCACGCGGCTCTGGCAATCACAGTATATGCATGCAGAAGGTAATAATGAGGCTGGGATGTATTTCTGAACTGCCTTCCCAAGCCCAAATTGCCACGTTTTGGGAAGCAAAGCACTTTGTTTTCCACTGCATAGAGGTGAGTGGTGGATGGGGTAGGTGGGAGGGCTGGGGGCTGTGGTCCCACGGGACTCTGCAGCTCTCCAGACCCAAAATAATTCATGTGAAGGAGCTCGAGGTGTGGGGATCTACCACAACGGAGATTAATGTGCTGTGCTCCCAGCCCAGCAGACAACGGCCGTGACCTCCCGCTGCCTTTCCACCTCGCCAGCCCTGGGGATGGGGAACGTCAGAGGTCTGTGCCTTTGCTCTGGGACTTGGACTTTATTTCTGCTTTATTAGCCAGGAAATTTTTCCTTGCCAGCTTGGCTAAAGACCTCGGTATGCGATCTCTCCCCAGAAACTACGAGTTTCTCGTTCAGCTGTTAGTCACCAGCCTCCACAAATCATCCCGCAGGCACCGGGGCCAGCAGCGTAGGTAAGACAACCACGTTGAGGGTTCAATATTTAATGTCTCCCTCATTCAAAATAAATAAATAAAAAGTTCGGCTTTTGCTTTTTATTTGATCTTGAAACGAAATCCTGCTTTTCCTTCCAAAATGGTAAGCGAACATTTCCATTCTGAAGTATGCGATCCAGAAATAATTCTCATTCTCACCGATTGCACTTTATATGTGAAAGTAAACATAAAACAGGTGATTTGAGGTGAAGGCACGGTTATAAAGATGCCACGGACTTTGACAAAGTTTAATTTTTCTCCCTTGCTGCTTTTTACGTCTGGGCATAATGCAAGAACGCAAGTGAAATTCATTTTCAGCTCCTGGAATTCACTGTTACCCCTACAGCACTCACCTGGCTACTTCCATTCATTGCAATTACAGTTTTGTTATGATCCACCGTTGCACTTTTTATTCTGTGAGGAGGCATTTGCCCTCTAAAATCTTCAAATAGAAACTGAGGAAATCGATATTTTTGCACCCGTAGGAAAATTGGGGATGTTTATGGAGTGGTGTAAAAAAAATATCTGAGGTTGAAGCTATTGGACACGAGGAATTTGGCCTCAAATTCACTGATGATAATAATAAAATCCAGGAGACAAATATATGAAAAAAAAATAAAAATAAGGAAAAAATTGGGTAAAAAAAAAAAACACATAATATAAAGACTGTCTTTGTACAACACAATAAATGCTACCTGCCAGCAAAGAAATCAATGTTCCCTTGAAGTGAAAGTATATTTTATTCCCAAAGCATTTAATTCATCAAAACCTTGCAAGGTTGTACCATGTGAACACTGACCTGTGAACAAGTACCAGAGGTTGTTTGGCTCCAGTGTTTCAATCTCACCCCTGCGGGTAGTCTTTCTGTGTCGGATTTTATAGCCCGTAATAAATCCATTTTGAGTGCCTGGTGGTGGAGGCAACCAGCTAACTTTGATACTCTGTAAAAAAGAAGAGATATTACTGCTGAATTTTATTTTATTTTTTTTTTTCTTCAAGGAAATGACAAAAGTAAAGCAGATGAAATGAATGAAGTAAGGAAAAAGAAATGAAAATGGCTTTTTTTTTTTTTTTTTTAAACCGACTTTCATTCAAGTTTTTATTTTTGAGGAGACAAAATCAAATCGGAAAAGATTCAAGTGATGGCATGAAGAAAACTATGCACTCGCCAGCAGTGGATGGCTATAGAGATAATGGATTTATATGCTAAATTTTCTTCTTTTTGGGGAATTTTTCATTTCAACAGGCCACTAAAATACCCATGGTACCATAAAGGTTGAGCAGACACTAAGACTCGTTTCACTTTCCAGCCCAAAGTGCCAAAATCTCATCTTTTTGCCCGTAGCACTCATCACCCTGAGCATTTCTAAGAGTTTTGTGCCATTTCAGTCCCTCCGATGGCCACAGAGATGCGACTGCCCCCTCGCCACATCCGTGTAAAGCCAGTTAAACCTCCTGGGCAAAAACTTATTGCCGATCCCAACTCGTATGAGAATTTTCTCCGAATCAGAGCTTTTAATCAGGATCAATCACTAATTTTGTTTTAACTTTGCTTGTCTTGATTGTACGGGGGACCATTCCTCAACACGCCGTGCACCAGCTCAGGAATGCCAACGCCTCTCTTCCCTTCACCCTCTACCGCATCAGTTGCTCATCACAAAGGTGCCTTTCTCCTACTCTAACAACTTCATTTCTTCAGGAGCCTTTGCTGAGGGACCTTATCGAAAGCCTTTAGGAAACCCCAGAGAATGATATCAACCGGATCTCCCTGCCCACGTGCTCCGTGATTCCTTCAAGGACTTTAATGGGGAAGCGAAGCAGGACTTCCCTCCACAAAAGCTGTATTGATTCCTCTCCATCATATCACGTCCATCCGTGTGTCTCTTCATTCTCTTCTTTATTAGAGCTTCTATCAGTTTGCTCAGGAAAAGCACTCGATTTACCGGGCCGGACTGATAAGAGAGCTGATATTGTACATCAACCTTTTTTTCTCCTAAAACAATCTGGGCACCAGCACTTCCCTGCAAGTCTCCGGTCCTTTGAGGGTTTCACCCACCAGGATATAAGGTCTTCACGGTGTGAAGGGTTTCTGATGGAGCAAGGCCTCGAAATTATCTCTGCACCGGCTCTTACAGCACCTCATTATGCATTTTTAGACAAAGAGAAAAGCTGACCACATCACAGTGGATAGTTTTTGACCAAACACAATTTATTACCATTATTGAGTTGCTTAGGCCCTGCATAAATACGTTATAGCACATACCAAATTAATTATTGCAATAGAAAAAAATCAATGTTGCCCATATATTGCCCCGTGATTTATGGTTACAATCAATTATACATTTCAAAATCAATACCTCGGGTTTTCAGCGCCGAGTGAAATAATGCTGGGGTTCTTCCATTAGGGCAGAGCAAACTCCGTTTTTCAATTGCGAGAGTGATTGTTTTGAAAACAGACCTGGTCGCTTTGCATATTGAAATTGCCCCCATATAAAACGTTTATGGGGGAATGCGAGCACACCGAGAGCGCCTTTAAAACATTTCTGCTGACAGCTCCGAGGACGCCGTTGGGTAACTCATTTGCTACCAGCAATGCATGGAAGAGTGAAAGCAGAACCCCCCTAAAGTTATTTCCCCTTGGACCTGGGGCATCCTGAAAAGCTGGAGATGATAAGAAGTATGTATGGAGAAGAAACAAGAAGAGGAGGGGCAGAAATGCTTTCAGGGACCTTCCACACGGCTCACGCAGGTTGCAGGAAGGATTTGTAGATTGAAAAATAAATCTTTCTTCTGATTAGGGGAAAAGGGGGGTTCTTTCCAGACCCACCCAAAGCTGTCACTGCAACAGCAACAGTTCACTTCACCTCAACTTGGTCTCCATGGCCACCACGGCGATGCTTTTTATCAATAGTGCTTAACACGTGCCCCTTTGATCCGGGAAAATCGATGAGTAACGTGCTGCCGGGCTCCTTGTTCTTTCTTCTGCTTCGGAAAGAGCAGGAATGGCGAGAGCTCTAATCCTTCCCACTTTAGCCAAGGGGCGACTCACAGAAAGGAAATATTTCCTTCCTATTCCATCGGGATCCCCTTGCAGGCGGTGCTTTGCAGGCTGCAGACCACACAGCTTTCAGTTCATCTCTCCCCGATCAACTGTATCTGATGAACCTTTTCAGAGAGAATAGATATTGGCGCAACGTTTTTCCACGTTTTCACGTTTTTGCCATGTTTTCATGATTGTTTACGCCAAACCAGTATAAAAAAAAAAAAAGAAGGATTATCTCTAAATTGATCAGAAATGTGGAGCATCATTAATCTTATCAAATCAACATTTCTGGATGTGCAAAGACCATTTGTCTATCTTGGTCCGTGAACCTCTGGACGTAAATGCTCGTTAAGTAAAAGAGGGGCTGCTGTGAATGGAGGCGGATTAAGCATCCAGAACACACTTACCTCACTGTGAAAAGCTGGAAAAGGTTCAAAAAGGAATAACTCAATGACTTCATGCAACAACAGAACGGGTTATTAGTCTCCATGTATGGCTAGCAGCAAGAAATTTTTCAGTCCAAACGCGACCCATGCACGAGCTGGGATTTGAAATGAATTTCCTGAGCAAGGCGGCAGGGTTGGGAGCCAGTTGTGTCCTCTTTTTGGAGACCTTGGAAACCAAGCATTATCTCCCAAATCGGGTATATACGTTTTGAAAGACAGACAGGTCTCACGAAGGGACTTAAAAAAAGACTGGATTTAAAAAAAAAAAAACACAGCAAATCCTCAGGTGTGCTTTCGAGCGAGGCTAGTGCTTCAGGCTTTGAGCAAACATGGAAATCGATGTCTCATTTGTGCAATAAGACGAGCTAAGCCTGGCATAACTGCAAAATAATAGATTTCAGCAAGAAACGAAGCATCCTGAGGTGAAGTAAAGGGTGCTTAATGTACTGCCACTTCGCTAGGTGTGAGCTCTCTCTTCAAAGAGCAGGCGAATTCCTGGGAAATGCTTGTTATATACCACACATGCGGCACAGGAGCTGATTATCTTTATCTGGACAGTCAAAAGCATTTACGAGTCAGACCTATGGAGCCTACGGAGATCCCAGATGATGATGATGAATTGAGGGTGTCTTGATTTGAAAGGCATTATTTTTATTCGTACAGGAGGCAGCGTGCAAGGAAAGAAGAAGGAGAGCCCTTCACAGCATGCACTGTGACCTCCCATAGTCCTGCTAGAAACATCTGAAGGCACCGGTGGGCAAAGACAACAGGGTTTTTCACGTGATGGTTTGCAAGCCGAGGAGCAGAAAGGATGAGGCTTGGATCCTTTTTTTATTTCCAACCAGTTCGGCTCTTTTAAGTCCTTTGCTGCACCGCTTCCCAGCAGCGTGAATCCTCGCCTTTGATCCCACGCCTTCGGGCGCAGCCCTGGACTTGGCCAGGCTCAGAAAGAGCTGCTGGGAGTAGGTAGGAGATTGGAAATGACCCCGTCTCCACCACATCCCCTTCCCCTGAAGGAGAGGAGAAGGGGCTGAAGGTGAGAGCTGTGTTTCTCCCACCCCACCGCATCCATCCCAGCACCCCGGGCATCCTCGCTCCTCCACCTCCCGCAGGTGAGGGCTCTCACCGTTCAACCAAGCCAGGAGCTGCAAATTAATTTACAAATACTCCCTGAAGCTGGTGGTGGTTACCTTGGCTACGAGCAGTTGTAAAGTTCCCAACCATGGTGTTTCATAAAACCACTCTCATTCCCAAGAGAAGATAATGAGAAAAAAAAATATGGGAGGACTGCTAAGGTATGAAGACCTTTCCAGCCAGTATCATCTTCTCCGGGTATTTCTCTTCTGAGCTACGTCTCCAAACAGATATTTTATTAAAACTGCATGATCAAATACTTAAAACCACTTGATTGCCACATTCTTAAAAAAAAAAAAAGAAAAAAAAAGAAAGAAAGAAAGAAAAAAGGTGATAGCAAAGAAGATATCCCAGTGAAAGAAAATTAAGGATAAAAAATGCCTCTGGGTGTCTTCGCTAACTTGAAAAGAAAAAGAGGATGAAACACAACCAAATACAAGGCTTAGACAAATCAGACACCTTGGGCAGAGGCTTATGATGGCAAAGGAACAAAACAAACAGAAAATGGTGAGCTTTGACAACAAATAATGGAAAAAAAAATCAGAATTTTCTCTCTTCAAATGTAGAAAACTTCTAAGGCAAAGCGGCTTCTGAGATTTTGTTCTATATATTTAAAAATAATCATGTACAGTGCAAACGTGTGCTTTTTATGTGAGTGATGTGGAATGCCAAATTGGGTTTGGGTTCCAAATGGGGTTGTTCAGGCTGGAGAAGGCTCTGGAGAGACCCTACAGCAGCCTGCCAGTACCTCAAGGGGGCTGCAGGAAAGCTGGGGAGGGACTTTTTGTTAGGGGATGCAGTGATAAGGCAAGGGGGAATGGGTTTAAACTAAAAGAGGGGAGGTTTAGGTTAGATATTAGGAAGAAATTCTTTACTCTGAGGGCTGTGCAGCACTGGAGCAGGTTGTCCAAAGAAGTTGTGGATGCCCCATCCCTGGAGGTGTTCAAGGCCAGGCTGGATGGGGCTTTGGGCAGCCTGGTTTAGTGGGATGTGTCCCTGACCATGGTAGGGGGAAGAATTAGATGATCTTGAAGATCCCTTCCAACCCAGTCCATTCCGTGATTCTAAACACTAAACAGGGCAGCATTTTTCTTTTCATTAATGGGAAGTGCTGAGACCAATAACTTTCCCATTTAAAACAATTTCAGTATTTAAAAAATGTGAGATTCCTCTCAGGTAGCAGAATTAATTGACTTAACCCACCAGTTGATGGTGAAAAAGGAACATCCAAAGCAGACAACCCCAGTACCTGGCCAGGGGATTGCTCGTTTTCTCCCCATGGCACAGAAGAGCTGGCCTAACCATGAGCATCTCACTTCTAGAAGTCAAAATTGGGACAGGCGAATCTGGCTTTCAGTTTCTCCTTGCATTAACTAAGCAGTAAAGGGTGATAACTTTTCCTATTTAAGGCATTGTTAGACATTGTAGGCCCTTTTAGACATTTCATTTGAAAATTCAAACCAGCTTGTAAGAACTTTGTACCTCTGTTTGAAAACAAAACCCTCTGAAGTCACTAAGAGATGCCACTTACTTGAAATGCTCTTTATTTGTAAAGAACATTATACTCGTGAAGATTTTCAAAGCTTTGGCTTCTCATTCAGAGTCAGAATGCTAGGCTTTCATTAAGGAAGAAAAAAAAAAATACTGCAATAGGAAAATCCATCTAGCATGTTTTCAGAGCTGTAGCAATACATTTCTTTTAACTCATTCTTGTGCTGATGACACGGTTATTTACAAGAAGCTGTCGTACATTGGCTCAGCCGATAAAACCACTTCGGAGCTGTTGCATTTTTTTTCAGCTAAGCACAAGGAATGGCAAATATTGCAGTAAATTCATCTTCCTCCATCCCAACACCTGCTAAACATCATAAACTTGCAAAGGGTCGCAGTCAGCTGCAAGAAAACCAACTGGAACTTTACAGGTCCAGGGATCAAAGCAACTATCAATACTTCAATCAGGTTTTCAATTACAAATGCCTTTAATTGATTAGCACTTAGCAGCACCTGTAGTTGGCTATCACTTTAATTACTGAGTATACTGATGCTGATTACTTAGACGATATCAGCCTGAGAGCCTCATGATTAAGAGTTTATAAAGCAAAGGGCACAATAATTTCAAATTAATTAGGCTATTAAGATTCAGATTAAAATCAAAATCTCCAGAATATTTTAAAAAATTCCACTTTAAATAATGTTAATGCCTGCTCCCCTGCTGCCTTGTGCTGAGAGATCTGTGCCTGCAAATCACTCAAATGCAGCCAGCTCCCTCTTACTCTGAGGGAAATACCTTCCTGGAGGTGATCTCAGGGTTGAAAAGGCACCAAAAGTGCAGCTGGCTTCATGCGTGCACAATTGGGAATTAAAATGCCCGGCAGAGGTCCTGTGCCCATGACTGGAGCACCAGATCCTCTCTAAGCTTTAACTCTGATTTTCTGTATATTTTTTTTATGAAGCCTCTTATACTCTCCTTTTTGCAGTTCCAACGTTTTCATAATAATAATACTAAAATTATAACTGCAGTAGAGGTGCACGAGTCTCAGTGTGAATGCAGGTTACTGCAGTAAGGTGGCATGGGAGTGCAGGCTGTACCTGCTTCTCTTAATGTACTATTAACCTGGAGGGTGTCTCTTGGGCCCCTTAGGTATAAATCATACAGATCCTTCCCCAGCAGAAATGCTCAGATTTAAAGGGCTAAGTCGGTCAGATAAAATACACTATTTTGGGTATAGAGCTGAGTGAGTTGCTAAAAAGACCCACCTGGTGCTCCTCATTGTGCCTGGTGCACTGGAACAGCTCCCCAAGCCCAAGTAAGAGCACTGAGAGAGGGCTGGAAAGCAAACAAATGGCCACAAAGCTCCTGTTGAACCACTCGAAGATGGAAGACGATGCCAAATAATCCCTTTTAAAAGACCGGGGAAACAATAAGATATGGAAATGTCCGCAAAAGGAAAGAAAGAATGCCAGATATTGCTGGGGTTGGCAATTTTTGTGTCTGAAGAGTAATGCTGTGGATTGCACATTTCAAAACCAGCACCCAAATGGATTGATTTCTAATTAAGGTTACAGTGAGACTTCCCAAGTCTCCTTCTCCACTCTCCTTGAAGAACATTGCTGCTTCCAGTTGGTTTTCACGGGAATTATAGATGTAGTAAAGGGTGACAGAGGTCAGAGAAAGCAGGGCTTGAGCAATGGGCTATAACCAAACCTCATCTTCACTTCTGTGTTGTTTCCTCTTTCTCATGTGTGACTTGGGCAGAGGATGGTGGGGAAGATCCTCACTGCTTTGCAAGTTATTTTTCTTCACATTCATGACAAATATTCCTTGTCTCTAGTCCTTACCTCTCAGAAACCGCCTGTTTCAGCTGCCCCTGCCACCTCCCTGGCTGCGGCCTGCTCCGCACGGGAGCACCTCAAACATTAGTAGTGCCCTTCAGGATCCAGAGCACACCTCGTTCACTCGTTTAAAACCAGGTTACAGATAAGCTGTGACATAAATAGGAGCTGCAGGGAAAGAAGTTTAGCTTCATCCCCTCAGCATACTGCACTATCATGCTCCCCCTGCCTGCCAGGCCGCGTTCCTGTGTGGGGCAGCCCAGGCTGCCCAGAGAGGGGTTGGGGGCTCCTTGGGGACATCTCCAGGCTGGTCCTGGGGCTGGGCACCCTGCTATGGGGACCCTGCTGGGACAGAGGCACCCTGATGAGTCTATGAGTCTGGATCCAGGAGCAGAATCCCGGATACGGACTTCTGAAGCCCTTTCTGAAGAGATGCAGAAAGCAGGAATGGGAAGGGACATTGCGACGTGTCCGTGTGGTGCTTAGTTGCTTTCCTTTCCTTTTAGCCACAAAAAGCATACTTCGAGAAACTCCTTCTTAAGTTTTGCTGACAAAACTCCCTTTCTTAAGTTTCTTTGACAACATCCCCGAGTTGCATGCATTTTTTTGTGTGCGCTCTATGGAAAAATGGCACTTTGAAGTCTCTCAAAGCTTTGTTACAGCTTCTTATTCACAGAAAAGTGTTACTTTTCCTTTTGATTATACAAACATATCGCCTGTCACCGAGGTTTGGCCCTGAATGCTAATAAAAAGTGTTTTCGCGAAGCTGTGTTTTAATGATCATGCAGCCATGAATTTTATCACTGCCTTTTCATGAGAAGACCTGAAAGACAAATATATTCTGACCTTGGATCCAATTAAGTCACTGGAAAAAGTTCAAATGTAATGGTAAGGGATGGTTCTGTCCCCATTCGCAAGTTACTTATCAAAGAGCTGGCCGAGGAGTGCTGGTGATAGCAAGACGTAATTGAAAACCAAAATGGAGTGCCACGACCCTCAGGTACGCTTTCAAATTCAATCAAATACTTGTCAAAACAAATTGTCAGCTCCCAAGTCTCTACTCTCACCTCCCGCATGCTGTACTTACGTGCTGTGACACCTACAAGGGAATATTTACTTCTTTGTTCAGTATCTTGAGGCCAGGAGGCGTCCCATGGGACCTGCACCAACGCCCTGGGCATGAGGCTCCTCACACCGTGGTCCTATACCAGAGAGCAGCCAGGGAGCAGGGGGCTTCTCCCATGTAGAGCAAAGTTATCTAAACAGAGGGGCAATTCTCATGGTTCACATCCCCAGAAGCTTCAAAACGAGAATGTAAAATCTGACATTTCACGAGAAACGAAGGCGCCCTGGCATTTTCCCTCAGGTAAATCAGAACCCTTCATCTGTCCCCGACACCGAGGGCAATCCCGCTCCAGGGTCCCGTTCCTCAGCCTGTGTTTATTATCTTAGCATTTTGAAGCCTGCCCACTGCTTAATTCCTCCCCGTTTCATACCCCAGGGCTTCTCATATTCATGGCTTCTGATTGTGCTCTCGGTTTTCCAAGTCTCTAAAACGCTGGCTGAAACACAAAGGTTGTCCAGGTAGCACATCTTGCCTTAAACACCTCCAGCTCCAGCCAGCTGTGAAAATACATAATCTCCAGTAATTATTTCTGTTTTCGCTTCTACGTTTTTAGCTTAATTATGTTTCCTTTTAAAAATTGAAGCACCGGAGGTCCCTGTAATTATCACGGGACACAGACACACCGAATTTATCTGGGAAAGGTAAATGGCTAGAAGTCACTAGACAACCTAACACACTACATTGATTTTTAGGATTAATAGGAACATAAGCCTTTAAATTTTGCACCCATTGGCATCTGTTTAATTAAAGACTTTTCTTTCCCTGTGGTCATTCAATAACGCTGAGATGGGCTCCAGAAAACATCGACTCAGATGTAAAAACGTGTTTTCTATTTTCTATCTCTAAAAAAAGGAGTTAACAACTCTCTTCTTTGATGTTGGGTTATTTTTTTGAACTTGGGAGAAACAACCCTTAAAACAAAGCATTTACAGTTATAGGTGCTTATATTTATATGTATGTAAGCCATACTCTGATGCTTGAAAATATATTTTCTATGTTAATGGCAAAAAGTCGTACATGCCACCGAAGAGCAACGTTCCAGTAAACCAGTCCAGAATTTGCACAGAACCATGCCAGTGACCAGCTGGGTTTCCCCAGGGTCTCTGCATGCGCTCTGAACTTTCTGGTGCGCACATCATGCTCCTTCAGCTGGTTTCTGTCTGCACTGTGCAAGCCCAACCTCCTCTGCTGATACGAGCACAGACCGATACGTCACCGTCCAGCGAACATACAGCTCTTCATGTCACGCTTTCCCTGAAAAGATGTAGGATTTCTAACGAGCACTTGGCTTAAGAGACCTGCCACCGGCCATTTTCAGCCACCATCACAGCTGCTGCTGGGTTACTTTCAGTACAATTTCTCTCCCTACAAAAATCAGACCGAATTTGCGGAATTCAGTGAGACCCAGAAAAGATACCAGGCAGCTCTAAGGCAAATCTGTTCAGCTTGAAAGCTTGTTTGGAAGACCTCCTGTTCGATGATATAAAGGACCACAGAAGGATATTCCTCTACGGTGAAGGACACTGGATCGAATCCAGCCCCAACTGTTGTTTACTACTAGAGCAAAGAAGTTTCACTTTGCTATAAATCTGTTGCTGGATGCTCAGAGCTGGGTTCATCCCGGTTAATGTAGTTATAAAACTGAAGCATCCCAGTACTTGGTCAGAGAAGGACATCACATCCCTCTGAAGCACCCTTCAGGAGGTGCCTGCCCCTCATCGATAGTACGAGCAGGGTGATCCATTTCCATGAGTAAATCAAGTGCCTAAATTTACATGGTATGGATCCAGATCAGCGCCAGGCACTCCATTAATCTGACATGAATCCGAGCTATGTCGGAAGAGACGTAAATACCAAAATACTTTATGATAGAGTGGAAAGAGACAGAAATGTCAATGAATCATAGAACGGTTTAGGTTGGAAGGGACCTCTGGAGATCAGCTGGTCCCACCCCCATGCAGTTATTTAATGCTTATTCAGCTCATATATACTTTTATACACCCTCTGGCTGCTATTTTTGTTATCTCCCTGCAGACCACAGCAGGCAGCCCCTCTGCCCTCACCCTGCCTATTATGGGCTGTGCAACCCCTCTGAGTTAATCCTTGTCTGAATGGGATACAGGGGAAATCTGGTTCTGCCTGACCTTGAGAGATGGGATGGTACTGTTCAGTTTAACACGCAAAAAAATGGTTTATTGAGGTACATTTTGGAGGCTTTATCGGATTTCCAAGGAAGAGGGAGATGTGCACAACTCAGCCAGAATGAGCAAGCAGCCAAACTTCGATTACAGCCCTGCCACCCAGTGCCACTACATTAAAAAAGTTATTTTGCTTTCAGGAGATTTAATATCATAGCGTTACCCATAAAGGAAGGTACAATAGAGTTGTCAAGAAAAATGAGAAATAATCCCAGCTACGGGCCTGGCCAAAGCCAGGTCGGGCTGTGCTGAAGCACAGCAAAGAGACGCATCCAGTGACCCACCAGCCTTGCACCCCATTGCTGCTCTGTGAATAGCTAATAAATACAGCACATTTTCCACATGCATTTCAGAAAATAACCCGGCACACTAACAATGGGGTGGATTCCCACCTGACGATCAAAATTAGCCATCGCAGTTGGGAAGTTCGCTCAAGAAAAAGCTCAGAATAGCAGAGGTAGCACTTCTGGCAGTTTGGACCCTTGCGGGCATATACTTTCAAAGAAAAAGCTGCAGTGTAAGAATTATGCAGACAGTGATGTATTTGAGTCCTGTCTGCTCTCATTATCCCGGGCACGGTATTTCTGCCCTGGAGGGAGAACAAATTGAACAAGAATTCAAAGTTTCCGAAATTTCCCAAGTAACTTTATGGCGCCGCGCACAACGCACTTGCTCCCTAAGTAAATTAAGCGTCTGGTTTCAAAGCCAGTGCGTTTTATTACAGCAGACTGCCATGACATTTGCCCTTCAGGGAGGAAATCCTGCAGGAAACCTCACCATTACTTCACAGATACCATTTAGGATCTGGAAGGGGGAAAACCCTGGCAGCAGCCCCTTAAACTTTACCTTCACATCTCGTCCTATATGGTTTTCCTCAGCTCTTGCTAAGACAGAGGACCAATGTGTATATTCTGACCTCTGGCAGTTTTACTAAAAGACAGAGCAAAGTAGCAGGAATTGCAGTCACGATTAATAAAGATCCCGTTTGATGCTAGTGTGCTCTGGTGAGCAAAATGCTGGTTTCTTTTTTTTTATTATTATTATTTTCTTTACCATATTTTATTTGCAAGAGGTACATGACTGCTTGGGTACCATCCAGCAGATAAGAGGAAAATTTTGCTTCATTATATCACATTACATCGCTCATTTGCTTCAATTTTCTTTGTCATGAGCTTATAGGAGGAAGAAAGCAACCATTAAAAAAATTAGAAACCTTTCCTCATGAAAAAAAAAAAAAACAGGTTCGGCGATTTTCCAGCCTGAGTAAATTACACCAGATGTCAACCCTTAGAAATGCCGGGCTGTCATTATTATGACATAAATAAGCATTTCGGTCAGCTGTTTTTATCAGCTGGGAAAACAAGCTACGAGGCAAAATCAACAGTCAACATAAAATGGTGTCCAAAAATCCTGCCAACATTACTAAATTGCATAGCTCCGTCTTGCCATGCAGGTGAAGTCGTTCATACCCCCCAGACGAACCCCCAGAGACACAACAAGAGCAGTTGGGGCTTAATACAGGACTTTACAAGCGTGGATTTCAACAGTTTTAATGGCCTCGTCAACTGGCCAACCCGTCTCAAGTGCAGAGATGTCCAAATGGCAAAACCCGGAGCTCTATTTCACCTCCTCGTTGCTCCTCACCTGCGTGAGGAAGGCGCAGTGCCATGCATAGCACGTACCAGAAGGGTGAAGCTTTGCCAAAGGTTGGTAATTCTGGTTATAGGGCTTTGTTTCCTATTCAGAGCTGCTCAACAGTGCTGAGAACAAATAACAGCCACATTCCTCAACTCCGTGCCTTTGGTGTGCTGAGGATACCCACGCATGATTTGGGAACCCCATCACGTGCAGGATACGCCCCAGAAATGCTTCTTCTCCTGGTGAATGCTCCATGAACTCTATTTCAATGCCTCACTCAGGTAAAAGAAGCAAGTGCTGGATATTGCTGCATGGAAATGAAATTTTACTGAGGACAAAATAAGGCAATAAAGAAGGAATTTGTACAACTAAACATTCATAGCCTAGCTCAGAAGTATATTAGAGTGTACACAAAAATATAGGAAACAGCTTAATTAATCAATACGAACTATGTGAACAGATTTGGAGATATTTAGTTACCCAAACAGGGTTTACTACGCAGTGCAGATTTAGTGAATCCAAGTGCTTCAGCTGTTGCTGCAGATGATGACAGAGCCTCCTCGTCCTCCAGCTGAGGTGGGAGATACCCAGCATCATTTGGATTTGTTGTTCAAATGATAACACGCTAAATAAACACTGAGCCGTGTATTTTTCCATTTTAGGATTTCTGCAAACTACTGCTGCTTTGAAAAAGTGGTTTTCTATAGGTATCAAATTTTACATACCACATTTTTCTTCAGCATCTGAAGAAACACCGTGGTTAGTAAACAGTACACAGCATTCTGCTCCGCATCTCCTGATCCAAAGCCCCCTAAAGTCAAGAAGATATTTTCTCTTTTGGTTTCAGTAGATGCTGGATTAGGCCCATAAATTGTATTAATCCTAAAATCACCAGCATTTATTCTTTCGTCAAATGCTAAATTTGTACGTCGATGCACCGGTGTGCATCAACACCTCAAAGGTCACTTAGAAGGCAGGGGACAAATCCATTCCTTATAAGTCTCAGATAGTGTCACAACAACCTCAGTGAATGGGAAAAAAACAAACATATATATAAATTATTTCTCTCCCAGTGCCACCTTTTTTTTTTCCTTTTTTTTTTTTTCTTTTTTTTTTAAAGAGATCCACCAAAATAATCTGAAGAGCGTTGGAGAATATCACTTGAGCATAAATACAGATTTTCATCAGACTCTTTCTGAATTCGCTGTGAAAGATAACATTAAGCTTGTGAAAAGAGTTAATTATGCATTAAAAGGGCACGCCGGGAGTTAAGGCTACCTTCAAAATTCTGAAGCAAAGCTAATTCTGGCATGAATGATTCCATAAATATCATGCAGTTTAAGCCCAGAAATAGGCTGTTTTATAATTGGTTTATTCTCTGGAGACATTTCTGGGGATTTTAAAAATGGGAGCACACATTCTGTTGGCTTCGGGGGAGCTATGGGATCCAAATATGGAGTTTAGGGAGCCAATTTTGCTTTTACGTTTTTGTTTCCAAACACCACCCCCTTAGACACCAATCCCATTAGGCAAGGCTATGTTTATAACATAAAAAATCTTTTATGACTTCTCTTTGTATTGATTCTGCAACACAAATTAACAAGAAACGTTGTTCTCGCTGCTTTATACATGTTTTCAACAAGGAATAAGGAAAAAAAAAAACACACACAGAAAAGCAAGAAAACCCTTAGGTTGTATATAATTAAGACAAAAAGTCATAAAAAATCATTAAATGAAAAAAAGAAAAAAGAAAGAAAGAAACCTCAGGTAATGATTTTCATTTAGACTGAGAAATCTTCCAACCGTTCTGGCTGCGCAGAAAGACCTCGAGGAAGGAAGAGCAAATTTACAGCTGTCTTCAGGTGCCTTTGTGCTGCCAGCATGCCAAAAACACCTGCTGCAGGAGTAGGAACCCGATAAGAAAACTCCTGGAAACGGTTGTGTTTTATTTTCCAATTCTTTAGCAGTTGTATAGGGCCCCACATCAAGTCAGGCGGCCATGGGGAAGGCACTGTGATGGAGAAGGGGCTGGGAGGGTGCTGGGGACAGGACACCCACCACAGGCACCCAAAACGTGGCACCACCAGCAAGGGGCTTCCAGCTCAGCACCTTTATTAGCACTTTAGAAATGTTTAAACCTTCATGAAACATCTGCAAGAAGTCTGTGCCCTGGCTGCCTTCAACACCCAGGCCAAATTTTCTAGGCTTTCAGGCCTTCAGACCTGATTCTTTGTGCTCCTCACAGTTTTCAAAGTGCCTCTCCTAACAGATTTTATGAAACCACAGCATCATTCAGGCTGCAAAGACCTCTAAGACCATCTAACCTAGTCCCTTTTGTCCCCTTGCATCCCATTTTCCTCTCTATTTTGCTCCTTTTAATGAAGGGTTCAGGTTAGCCAGCTCTGCAGTCGAACCAAAGCTGCTGCCTCTGACTGGATCTGGCCCCAAAGCATCAATAAGAGCAGCAGTCATATTTTTTCCTTCCAACTTCCCATCCCAGCTGAAGCCTGTCCTGAGGATGACATTTCTGCTGAGACCAACTGTTCGCTAATGGACTCTATCCTTTTATATTTTGTCTCCAAAAAAAAAAAAAAAATTGCATTTCTAGTGGAAATTACTCGAAGAACAGTCCATAAAGGGTAATTGCCTTTTTTTTTTTTTTTCCAAAGGTGATCCACGCAGCCTGCCTGTTCATCGTCGTTTCACAGGGATCCTAAGACCAGAGAATTCTCGCCTTTATTTTTGAAGGAAAGGGAAAAATAGCAAACAGCTTGATCCTTATACCTAGGGTGATATAGGGTATTATTCCACTTACAGTTACATTTCTTTCTATTTACGGACAAAAGATATAAGCTGATTTTTATTTTTTTTTTAACTTAAAAAATCAAATGAATGCTGCTACTGAACAGTATGCTGCTTCCTGCACAGATCCTGGGATGGGGAGGAAGGAAAGACTTTAGCATTTACAAATCCAGCGCGACCATAGCCAAATACGTCATATTCCTGAATACGGCTCATTCTCACTTAAAATCACCCCTGAACAGAAGGATGAAACTGAAGGAAATCCCCATCCACTCTGTGGAGCACAGGGACTTGATAAAAACACCCAGACATCCCAATTGCTTCGGTTTTGCTCTAATGAACTCTAACCGCAGGCTGTGATGAAGATGTACGATCCCTTGGGCTGCATGCAAGTATGAACTACTCCAGGCTCCAAATCCTTACTCCTGCTGCTTTTTCTCAGCTACCAAGACAACATTCAAAGCAATACGTTGCTCAAAATACTTGAAATCTTTTACAGGACAGTGAAAATGCAGTCAGCAGCTTTGTGGGATAACTGTTGTGTTTTTGTTTTTTTTTTTTTTTTTTTCTCCGTATCTGCAATTTCCCTCCCATTCCTGGCACTCTGGGACTTATTCAGCAGACACCGGGGCCACTTGAACTGACCCATAAAAATATATGTTTCCACTAGTTAACTCTTTCAATAAATGCCATTAGTTATGCCACTTTTTGACAGACGAACTGCCTCCATCCCCGAGGAGCTTTCCTACCCAGCACTTAGCCTCTTAAATATTAGGCTGAACGAAAAACTCGACGGCTTCAGAAAGTGCAGAAAATTTGAATCCCAATTTGACACCACAAGGTATTTCCTTAGAATAAAAGTATAAATCTAGATGTCAATAAGTTCACAAAACTCAGAAAAAAAAAAGAAGAAATCAGATTTTACAGAGGCAGTGGAAGCTCTCAGCCAGGCCAAAGGGAGCGTGGAGGAGCAGGCCTCATGGCGACCCAAGCATGAGGTGCTGGCTTTTCTTTACTTCACAACAATTATTTCTGTTTCTGGAACACAAAGGAGCCTTCTCCAGATGAAACAGGCCTCCTCGAGGTCCAAGCACCTCTAATGAAGGTGCGTCCTCTCTTGAAATGTTGCCAAGGAAGAATGGGAATATCTTCACTTTCATGGCGCTGGATCTGCCAGGCCAATACAGATGTGACAACACTGCTTTCATCGCCAGTGTGTAAGATGATTTTGATAAAAAATAGGTGTTTTCAGGGATTCCCTGGCATCAGAACAACCGTTTCTTTTACCAGGACGTTGGACGTGCCCCGTCACGTTTCCTTTTCCCTGCTCACGTCTGCCACAGGCCCTGATGATGCAGCAGCGGCAGGCGACGTGCTGTGCAAGACAATCAGCAAAACCACCTCCGTGACCAACCTGCTCACTCACCAGAGACACTAAGTAAAGTTCAAGCACTGGCAACACTATTTACTGAGCTGCAGAACGGATGACAGTGTATAATATTGTCTATTATTCCAGATAAGAAAAGGATGAGAAGCAGTAAATCAGGCAGGATACAGGGTCCAGCTACGGCGGGAATTATCAGTGAGGTGAAATATTTTGGTTTGTAAATATCGTAACACAAATCCACACCGAAAGGTGGTAAGAAGTGCCAGAAATCCTTGTGATCGCTGTTATATTGGCATTTTGTCACGGTCGGTAGCACGATAAGGTCTTGAGCCTGTGTTTGTACACGCCTGGAGTTCACAGTAATGCAGGTAATAACAACAGCAAGTGCGGTGATGTAACTTTTATTTTGCATGCCTGGTCTAATGAATATCTGTCCCTGGGGTGCTCAGCACACATATACTGGGGGGAGAGAAGAGCATAAAGTGTACACAACTGTAAATGTCAATGGCAAGGCAGCGCTCGCAATGGCACCCAGGGGCATAACGAGAAGTGGCGGAATAACATTAAGAAAGGGAAAATTTAGGGTTTTTCCCGAAAGACGGATAGTGATAACAGTGAGTTGTGTGCGAGGGACACTCGAGCAATCCCCCAGCTAACGCGGTGGGAAAACACCACCACTTAAAACACTTTACAAGTACCTGGGGGCAGTGGGGAGGAGCAAAAACCAACCCAAACCCATAAAACTGGCTGCTGGGAACGGCGGTACATTAGCAGAGTGGCACCAGAGGACACAACAACTCCTTCCAGCTCTAATTTCAGTCATTTCATAGGGCAAACCTTGACCCAGAAATTATTTGCTGATTCACCATGACCGCCAAAACAACCCTCTTATATCCAAGCAGTTAACCTCAGCTACAAGTCCCTTGTACTCTGGCACAGCTGAGTATGTAACTTCATCACCAAAAGCACAAATAAAGATCCTCCTGCCACATTTATTGCTATGTTTTTCTGACGTTTTTTTTCTTTAAAAGGTCAATATGAAAAAAAAAATATCTTGAATTCTACCAATTAAAATGCAACAGTGAAAAGACCTAAGGATAATAAACCAACAGGATGCTATTTTTATTGATGCTACCTATTTCTTTGCAATTATTTGAGTACAAGAAATGTTATTTCATTAACTGTCCTGGGTATATATTCTGCAAGACGCTGCTGTTTTGTTTCTGGCTGCCTGGTCTATGCTGACAAATGGACAGAATTATCGAGCTTATGGGGAGAGAGACATTATTTTAAGGGATGGAGGGGCAACATGCCTCCTTCACCCCGGTCCGAGGCAATGGCTATCACCATCGCTCTTAAATTAATCGCAGCAGCTGAGCCAGGTCAGCAGTGACCCCAGCTAAGAGCCAGGGAACGCACACCATTCATTACAGACACACTTGCAACCAAGGGTGAATAAGGGAATATTTTCTCTTGGTGTTTTCTCCTGGACCAGCAGAACAAAGCCGTAACTTGTAATCACGGGCGCAGAATCTGGGAGAGCAAATGGGCTGGAATAGAGACATAAACCATGCAGAATGTGCGGGGACAGAGGACCTGCACCTCTGCATCGAAACTCGCTGTAATTACAGCTCTCCTGCTCCTGGAAGGCAAAATCAATACGGAGTTAATGGGGCTGCGATCCTGCCCACGCAGCAGAGGGGAGGAGAGCCGTGGCCGTGCCGATATGCACCCTACAGCCCAGCAGAGCGATGCTGGGGCGACTTCCCCAGGCCACAACAGCCCCAAGGAATGGGAAATCCTAGGGAAAACCATAGGAGGTGTGACACAGAGCTGGCTGCCACGTGCTGTCCCTGCTTTGGGAACAGCCTTTTTCCAGATACGGGGATTGCCTGGCACTAATCTCCAATCTTTCCATCTTAGCACCGGCTTTCGACTCGCTTCTTGTGTTTGTTTTCGGCTGCCTTTTTGCTTTTTTACTCGAAATTGTTACAGAACAGGATGCGTTTGCGCGTTTCTTTTATGCAACGCACTAAAATGTTGCTGAATATCAAACATTCCTTAACTTGCTTGGCTTATAAACGAAAAATAAAAGCATAAAACAGTGAGGGACAGGTCTCTGTGAAGGCAGAAGACCCATTTTTCAAAACCTGGTGAATGCAACCACCAGCCAGAGGGCTGTGTAACCCCGTGCAGTGAAACTACACTTTTCACACTGGTGAAAATTGACATTTTTGAGTCTTTTGGGACCCCAGGCACTGAGAAATGGAAACCCCAATCCACAGATATGTGTCCATCCCTGCCAGAAAGCTCCTATTTAGTTTTTTTATTTGCATGCATTCTTCTTAACAGCGATTAAAAATAATAATAATCACAGAAAATGTCAAAAAATCCCATAAATCTGTACACCCCACTGCCAAGCTGCAGAAGGGAAATTTGTGTTCACGAATGGCACCAGGCCAATATAGCTGTGGATGGTAAAAGACCATATTGCCCATGTATCCCTCTGCATAAGAGGCAATTAAAATATGATAGTAAGAAATGCTAAAGAAAACGAGGGAAGCACAAGCATTTGTTGTGCTTTATTTTTTTTTTATATACGAAATAATACAATAAAAATAAAACCCAATTAAAAAAAAACTCTGCCAATGCTGCAAAAATCTTATGGCTCATTACAAGCCATCGGAAATCGAAGGCAGACAGACACCCAAATTATCTCCCAGCTTGAACCAAGTGTGCTCAGACTGAGTCCTGGAATGAATGACTTCTGGGTTTATGCCAGGCTACAGCTGGATCCCGCCTCGGTAAACTTTTACAAGCCATTCCAAAATTTCTCGTGGCTCATTTTGTCGTGCATCAGCGGAGGAAAAGGTCCTTGCCCTAATGAAATAGGTGTTTGCAATAAATGCTCAGCAGCTGGTTATATGACTGGACACATCGCTTAGCTCCTTCCATATGCTCTCATTTCCCTATGTGTGTGGATAAAAGACCTTCAGAGGTTTGGGGAGCAGGGGAATGTGCAAAATTATATTTGCCATAGAACCTCCCTAAAATTAAATATGATTTTCTGCCTCTATTTCCGTACCCGTTTCTTTCTTATCTCGAGTATTTTTGAACTGCCAGTCACTCGAACCATCCCGACTTCCAGAGTTTAGATGCAAAACCATAAAATATCGAGCTCAGTGAAAAGAAATTAATGAGTGTTTTCTTTTCCAAGGGTATTCTCTGGCGAATAACACCAGCTAACCGACTGTGCGCCGGGCAAATTGCTGGCTGGGGTGATTAAATCAGAGCTTCTCAGAAGCAACGTGCCTGTCAGACTTCATCGAATTTGGTTACGTTAACACAGTTTTACTTTCTTAAAATGTAATTAGCAATAAATTCAATGAGAGGCTTCGATAACATCGTTCAAAATAAATAGGAAATGAGAAAACGCCGGGAGGGACAAGAAGGTGCTGCGGGCAAAGCGCACCAGGGGGAGGAAAGCACACCAACCCAGCAGGTTTTTGGTGTTTTTTAAACATTTTATAATTAAATATATATATAAAAATCATGTATAAATAGGTATATATGTATAAATATGTCTGTATAATTCGAAGGAAAAGCCATGTAAGGTTTTTTTCTAAAAAGACCCCGTGAAATGCTGCAAAGAGCACCGAAGGCTGCATTGCTCCGCGGGGGCAAGCGGTGCTCGGAGCAGCCAGGAAAAGTCTCCCCTTGTCCTGAAGGACTTCCAGGACTTTAGGAACACGACTTATTCATAAGCTTTTAACTAGTCTTAGGATTAGAGGCCGCTGCATTTGACCGAGCCAACTTAATTCTCTTGTGTCTGCAAGGAAATGCTCTCGGGGTGTCCACGGGATTGGCTTCCCGCAATTAATCCCGATTCTCGGCTAATTCTAAAATCTTATTAAGCCCAGAAAGGGCTTAATGCCTGACAGCATCCATCACAGCAAGGGTCTGAGGGACATCCCCAGCCTGGGCTGCAACCTGCAGCTCCCCTCTGCTGCCTGCAGCCTGCCTTTACTGCAGCAAACCCACCCCAAAAATAAATAGGAACAGAAGATGTTGGTGCTTCAGCACAATGATGTTTGGACTCTTTTTTCTTTTTTTTTTACAAGCATATTTAGGCTCTGCACTCGACTGCGGCACGTAGCAGCTCCGACGAGGTTTTTAAACAGCTGGAAACTTCAGAAAACTTCAGTAGGGATGCTGGATATAATGAACACTTAAGCGGAGCTGCAGAAAACCCGTGCTGAAAATAAACTCATGAATATGCAGGAGATCGACTAAAGTTTGTTGCGGGATATTGGGCGGAGCAGTTATGCTTAAATAGCAGGTAAAGAAGCAGAGAGCAAGCAAAAAGAGTGAGGTTTTTGGTTAAAAGCAACATGTTTGATGCTGGAGTCACTGGAGGAGCAACGACTCCTTGAGCAAAGGCAGCGAAACCTCTGAACCAAAGGATGCTGAAGCAGTGGGACCTGGGGGACCGAATTACCTGTGGGACTGGGGAAGACATCAGCCTTGGGCGAAAAGGCTCCAAAAATGTCAACGAGAAATTTCCACTGCTTCTTTTTAGTCCCAATCAGGAGACAGAGCTCCCCAGTTTACCTCCTGGGCTTTCCACGGCACCAGCAACTTGCAAACGCCGATGAAATGAATTTATACGTTCATTTACCTGTTTATTTTCACAGCACCCTCGTGGAAGGGATGACGTTATCCCCTTCTTCCACTCGAGTGGGAAAGATTAAGCCCTGCTACTTTGGGGTGCCCCCTTTCAGAGAGGAAACCTGGCAGTTTTAGGGGAGTTCATCAAAGGTCGGCTGCTAGACGGCACAATTAAATGGAAATAACTCATGAGCCCCTGGATGCATCCTGTGAATAATGATTTAGAGGATTAGAGTTATTTCTTGCACAAACCTGCCTCTTGGAATAAAAAGCAGGGGATGTATTTATGCATTTATTTATGCGTTCCCCCTCCAAAAAAGCCACAGGGCCAAAAATACCGGTGGCATCCAAAACTCAGGCAAGCCAACCCTGGCTGGCTGCTGAAAGAAAACGTGCAGAAGAGGTGTTTGGGGACACGGGGATGAAAAGGAAGCCTTGCACTCAGAGCCAGCTTAGGAGGCTCTCTATTACACCTGAAATGCTATCGGTAATTTCTCGCTCTGTTTATTTGCTCCCCCAAAATTGACTGTTGAAGTGGCGTGTGGCTGCGCAGGGAATCGTATCGGTGCCGTGGGACGGGAGCAGGCTGTGCTAAAGAGCTGCACGGCTCCTGGCGGCTGCAGGATGAGATGCTGAGGACAGGCAGCAGCGCTCGGGGACTGTCTGACATGCAAATAATAATAAAACGCCACTGTACAGACACCGCCGTGGACTGTCATTGCCTGGCGGCTGGTAGGGGATGAGAGGAGGCATGGAGCTGAGGAGCGAGCTTGGTCCTGCTTCACGGTCTGAATATTGTCATAAAAAATGTCATTCCCCTCTTCCAGCTCCTCGAAGATGAAGATTTATGAAAAAGGAGACCACTTCAGCAGCCCCAGGCTGCTTATCGATGGGTTGAGGACAGCGGAAAGTAAAAGGAATGATTTCCAAGTGGGAAGTTTCCATCATTAAATGAAGGACCGCTGAGCTCTCATGTGGGTGCAGGAGTTTCAAGGAGGCTCACGCTTCACCAAAACCACAACTTTATATCTGACAGCATCTGCGTGGAGGTTGAATGCCCTTGCATTTATGTACATCAACCTTACAGCTTTCATTAACCCGTCTTTGCACTCAAAACAGATGAAACCCCTGCTCCCGATGCTGCTCCTCATCCTGCTCACCCAGGATCTGCGATGCTCTGGGATCACGCTGCCCACCTCCCGATGCTGTAGCACAAATCCTGCGGCACAGACCCTCACACCCCATACCCAAAGCATCCTTACTTTGCTCTCAGCGAGTTCACACAGCGCTGGATGCTGCTCCTCACCTCCTCCAGCGTGTTTCTCCCACTTGGACTTGCCTGGGTTCTCCTTCTCTGCATTATTTTTGTCTTCAGCTCCAACAGCACTGCTACTCCCTTTTACAACCCTGCTGTTCTTTTCTTTTCCTTTATTTATTTATATATATATATTTTTTAATTGCAAGATGTTCCCCAGTCAAAACAATTCCAGGAGAGGCATTAGAGCACGGAGGACTAAATAACAAAGAAAACCACGGAAAGCCACGTGCGATGCAATCTGGCAGCGCTGCAAAATTAAAACAGAGCGAGGCAGAACTGGAGATGAGTGAATTATTTACAGCGAGCAATTTGTCTTCCTGTCTGCTCGTGGACAAGGAACTGGCTTGTTTCCTCCGGCTCATTCAAGAGATGGGAACAAAACGGTACTTTGGGATTCCCTGCTACAGGCTAAAAGGCTGATAGAAATTCAACCTACGGGTCACCTAGGATTACGTCTGCTTCTTATTGAACAAGTATGGAAGCATTTTGATGGTGAAAATTTGGATAATCTGGTTTCTGCCCAGCAATGCCCATGGTTTGGGGCTTTGGCACGGCGTACCCCGCGCAGCTGGCTCCCATCAGGGCACATTAAATAACAGAAATAACAGAAATAATATAAATATCGTTGTGCTCCTAGGCAGAATGAGCACTTTGAACCACCTTGTTCTCAGTGAATAGGAGGAATAGAGGAGAAACTTGGAAATTATCGCACTTGCTGGCTCCAACGTGTGATTCTGGAAGGCCCTGAAATCCGTAATTCGAGGCCAAATCGTACCGGCGATCAGAAAACTGACAAACATATTTTGAAGACGCTTAGGTAACTTCAAAATGAAATCGGGCTTCAGCAAGCTACGAATTTGGGGAACGGAAAGTAGGGCACTGCCACAGACGGCTGGAGCAAACCCACAGCATTAAAACCTCCGCTCCATAAACCAGCGGGGATTAAAGCACAGACCTGCCAGTTCTCAACCCAAAGCATCCCCTCTTTCTATTAAGTTTTGATATTTTTTTTTTTTACAAGCAGCTCTGCCACATTCAGATGTTTCCTCTGGTATTAAAAAACAATGCTGTGCTTATCAGGACTACCGCGACGCCAGCAATTTGCAAGGAACGTGTTTATAAATGCACCGACTGTTTACCCCAACACATCAAATTAAGGGGAAATATATTTAGGAACAGATTTGTGCTGCTTTGGCTGGTGTGATTATAAATTATTTTGTCAGCCTCGCTGCCTAATTGCTAAAGGATAAGGATCTCTTAAGGGAAAAAGCAAATATTAGAACAAGCGGAGAGCAGGCTTAGTGCCTGGAAAGCACATGAGTGTGAACCAGCCCCTCGATCTCTGGCTCACCCTCACCATCATCACAGTGTTTTTTGGAGAAATCTTCTCTTTCTGTTTCTTCTTTCCAGCCCGATGAGTCAACGTGGGGCTTTGCACAAAGAGAAACGGGAGGGAGCTTTTCAAGGCTGGGCTTTCACTGTGTAAATCTCCGATTTGGAAGAAAACCATCGTTCAGTCACTCATCCAAAGGAGACATTACAGGTCAGAAGTATTTTTTTTCCTGCTAGAAATACAAATCAGGCAACTTCCTTCTTTCAGTGTGCATTAAACACCCTTTGTCTTTTCACTTCGGTTGCAGCATTTGATGGCCAAATGCTTGGTCATGGCAGGTCGGCGCCCGCGGGGAAAATTACTGTTTAGCATCACCCTAAACCAAAGGTAAATACAGCTGTACACACCTCAATAAATAAAAAAATATTAAATAAATAATAAAAACCAATCTCCTTTGACTGAATCCATCGCTCTGTGCATGTCATATGCCACGGGCTGATTTTTCAACCTGCATTGACGTTAGGCACAACCGCACAGAGCATTGAGAGTACCTCTCCCCAGTCCTTTACCAGATTATACAGAAGTTAAAAAAAAAAAAAAAAAGTCAACTGAAATATTCATGATTCAGCAAAATCACTGATTTTTTTATTTTTTTTTTAATATCCTGCAACTTATTTTTTGCTCAAAATTTAGAAATGGAGTCTGTTCTTCTTGGTTTTTATTTAATATTAGTGCCTTCTTTATACCATGGTTCTTAAGCACGTCCAAACCATAGATGTAGAGTTAAATATAAAAAGATAAAACGCCATGTAAAGACATCATGCACTTTAGGTGAAGATGGGCTGCATGAAACCAACCTCATCCCGGAGCAGAGCTAAAAGCTTCAAAAGTTGCACGTGCAGAAGCGCAAAGCATTACCACAATAGTGCTGCAAATATTGCTCATATTAGAAGGGAGATGGGTGTTTTAAGCTGGGATCTTTCTTTCCAAAGCCAAGCAGAGTTTATGTTTTCCTGCACAGGGACAGGAGCCTACAAACATTTTGGCTCCTTCCCCATAGGTCCCATCGCGCCGGGGCATGGCAGCAGCCGGTATCGGCTCCCTGTGGCCACCCGCAACCTTGCCTTTCTCCTTCCCCAGCTCTTTATGGCTTCTCTCAGAGATACCCAGGAACACAGAGCTCTACTAATCAGTGTCATAGCTCGTTAATTTGGTTTATTGGTCTCTGGGTAAGCCTCGCATGCTGCACCGTTCGGCAGGCGCCGAGTCTTTATCATTAAGAGATAACTGCCCAGAGCTCCCGCTCGGCGTGTTGCCTGCTGCATTAAGTGGCTTAATAGTACCGCTAAATTTATCCTAAATGAAAAGGTGGCCGGAACATTCATCACCTCGAACAAGGTTTAATCAAATCCCATAACATAATGAACCTGCCCAGGTTTGACACCGTAACCTTTGAGGGTTTCTGTGCGCTCAGCGGCAAGGTATCAGACGGGGACGATGCTCTTCAGTTCTCACACTACTCAAGATAAATAGCTGGAAAAAGCTCTTGGAACTTGTGCCACGCAAGTATTTTGACGGCCACAATTACAGTGCTTCCCTGATAATGACACATCTTCCAGCTTCATTAGTTCAAGGGATATTTACGGAGAGAATGACCCCCAAACAGTTCTGGTCTCAGAAATGTGGATAATTAATATTAAGAGAAAGTATCGATCCACGAGCCATCAGAAACTTTTCTGCTCTTAAAGGTTAAGCTCAGAGCTTGTTTCTATCCTTCCCTAATAAGTAATACATTTAAAGGTTAAAGATCTCTTGCTTGACGGTCTTCTCCTTAAGTAGTATCTTTAAAGGTTACTAGCATTGTTTCTAGAGGACACTTCACTAAATAGTGGCGACAGTCACTTTGATTTTACCTTTGCTTCTTCTAAACCACTCAGTATCGATTCCGACACGAGATGCTCCTGGACATCATTCATATTTACTTTCCCAACTTAGATAAATTCTCTGAACGTTCATCATAGTTTCAGAAACAACGCTATTTTACCCTACGTTGCTCCATCTGGCAAGAGAAGAAAAAACAATTTTATCTTTCCTCCAATCTCACTTTCCAGTATACGCAGCTCATCTTTCCCTGCTGCCATAACATTTACATATATCTGAAGAGTTTCAGCCTCCACGGTGCTTTACAAACATTAGCTAATTACAGAAATTACCACGTTTTTCACACTTGGCAAATATCATGTTAAAATCCAGCTTAACCACCCTGCTGGCTCTTCAGCCTTGCTGTACAGAAACGTCACCAGGCAGTGCGATAGAGTTAGCAGAGGAAAGCTTCTCCTGATTTTTTTATACTCATCGATTCCGCCATCATCCCTGCTGGAAGGAGAGGTTTGGGGGATGGCAGTTTGTTTGACTGTCTGGCTTAGCTCTATCACCTCGATTTTCCCCCAAAACCACCACCAGAAGGACAGTTTCATTACACAGAAGTGCCTCAATTAGCAATTTTGTTCGTATTTTGGTAGCAGTGCTCTCAGCGAGTCGATACCCGGGAAGGATGCTCAGCATCCCAGCAGGACGGGGGACAGCAACGTCCCCTTGCCAGCACCTTGCGCACCCTGCTGCTTTCTTAGGTAGATTTAAGCTTAGTTGGTGAGAAAATGGATAATTACCATGCTCATTTGGGAGAAAAATGCCTCCCGTGCCAGCTAAATGTCTGACATATGATGATGAAAGGCTCTAAGCAGGATAGATGGCACCTACTTGAAACAGTCTGTCCAGCCTTAAAAGAAACATCCTTGCTTGCTATTGCTTCGTCATAAAGGGCCCAATCCATCCTCATCCTTCAGGGAGCCCGCGGTGCTGCACCAGTGTGATGTACAGCTCAGTAACAATTCCTGCGAAGCTTTGGATGCATTTATGGCACATTTTAATGTACGTTTAGCAGCAGAGCAATTTTAAGCAGCTGAGCTAAATGCAGCCTGACAGAATGGTTGATCTCCGGGGCTGTGCACCGCTTGTCTGCAGCGCAAAGCAGCCTTTAGACCCAGATGCTAAGGAAAGAAAAAAGTATATTTTTTTTTTCCAGTGGAAGCATCTGGCTCCGGCGTGTCATGGAGCATCCCAAGGCAAGTGTCTTCCAGTCTGCATCCTCCTCCGCAGCAGCAGAAAACTATTTGGGGATCAAAATCGGAGTGAGGAGGAGAGGAACGAGTAACATCTTACCCTAAAAATGATGAAAGCTTTGTGCCACGGATTGCTAAAGAGCTGATAGTTTGGTGATGACGTTAATTTGGAGACCCTTCAACATCATTTAAGATTCCATCTGAGCAGCAAACCTTTGTGTAGGTGATGGAAAAGTTCAGACACGAGGTTTGTTTTCTTTAGGTCCCAGGTTAACGTAAAGCATCCCATACAAGAGCGCCTATAGAGCAGGCAATCGGATGCCTAACTTCGATTGTCTAAGTCTTTTGCATAAAATTATTAAGAAAAGGGACAGAAAAATTGCATAAAAAAAATCAGTCTGATAGAAAAAGTACAGGTAGCCCAGAAGGATCCATCTATTAGGACATTTAGTGGCACTCAGCACCTTAGGCGCCGTTCTCCATTACAAAATGTTAACGAGTTTGAAGACGATTAAAAACGGAGCTCGCTGATGGGATGCTGACCGCATTGTGCCCTTGTCTGGGCTCCTCACAACATCAGGCTCAGCCACGAATCCAGCTCAGCCATCGGGGTCCAGCACCGCAGCCCCCTGGACATCCCTCCGCAACCCCACAGCCAGACTTCCTCTAAAATCAGGCAATTTTTGTCCCCATTTTTGTCCAACTTCAACACCACCCTGCAGCCCTGAGCGGTCCAAGTGGCCATGAATATGCAGCATCTCCAGAAGCCATGGTTGCGAGGTGCTTAAGCAGTGTGAAATTAAATGATTTGTTCGGGGCGGAGGTCCTGCTACCCGCCAGCCTACCCCTTTTGACAGCAAGAGACGCTCGCAGTAGCTGCAGAGAGTTCAAGGTGTTGCGTATTACAAAGATTTTGCTAGGAATAATTGACCACATGAGGCAAGAAGCAGGGAAAGAGTTTTGCTCGGTGAATGTTAAACAACACAATTATTCAGCGTAACGAGCTAAGGATAATAGGAAAGAGCTGCAAATGTGGTATTCAAGGGTACAACCCACGGCTAGCACTCGCTTAAGCCAAATTCTCCTTTGTTAAATTTGAAACAAAAGCCTCTCTTTTCCTACCGCAAGCCAGTGATGAAGACAATGAAGAATCTTCTTCCCCCAGTTTATTTATGGCACTTCCAAAAACCTCATAAACGTCAGAGATGTTGGGTAGCAAACATTACAGGGCATGACGACAATGAACTTTTTATTTATAAAGACAAAGATGCGCACCCACGAAACGATAGAAAAAAGAGATTTGTTAGCATTCTCCTAATCTTCACACCAGGTTTCCATACAAAGCCTCTTCTACAGGATAATTGACGGGAGTTTTATATAAAATAGTGACTTTCTGGGCACTTCTTGTGATGTCCTCACCTGCACTCTCCCTCCACCGCTGCTCCGTGGGCCCGCTTTGTCAACGAAATGAAACATGGCACAAAATAGCGACTTCAAGCAGTGCTTTGGGATCACACTTGTTCTCTTTAACAAGTGTTGTTTTTTTTTTTTTTACAGAAAGGTTTTCTTTTAGAAGACAAAAAGGTTGGCAATTTGTTTAGCTTGAAACTGCAAGTCTTGGACTTTTTTGTTTTCCAGCCGCCTGCTGTGGAAATGGTCCCCTTCTTTGACCTCTGCTGACGAAGGTTTGGTAATTGTCCCATTGTTTTTGAGCAATGTGCTCCGTGTTTTTTCTAGAAGGAGAAGCTGTAGGTGCAGGTATTTCTTTGACAAAACTCTATTAAGCGTTGGACGCGTCCTTCTCCTTAGCAAAGAAGGCTATTTTCAAATGAAATAAACTAGAAATGAGTCTCTTCTTAGGAACAAGCCACACGTTAGTAAAAAGAGAGGGCAAAAAAGGGCATTTTCAGCTTCCATGTTGAATCAGGTTCACGCCCAGAATTTAATGGCAACAGACATGTGCACACCTACGTGCGTATCCTTCCCATCACTGCTCTTTCTTTTGGCCAAACTGGACGCTACACATAATTAATTCATAGGAAAAGAAAATCGGGAATCATGTAGAAAGCTTTGAAAGAGGATTTCTTCCTGAAATAACTCTTGGTCGCTTGCTACCAAGAGGCCAGCAGTGGTTATTTCTAATAACCAGCCAGCGGTGATTACGAGCCCCCGTGCCTTTCGCCGGTTTCTCAGATCAAATTCTCCTCTTAATTGTCTCAGCCACGTCTGCGTTGCGATTTACAGTGAAATCTCTTTTAGGCAGGGAACTGTATTTCTGTCCCAGTCCTCACCGTTATCAATTCTGATCTGACTGAGGTCTCCAGTCCCAGAGCCCCATCAATATTAAGCAATAATCACGGTAATAGTAATTCACGTCGAGCATCTTCCATTTGCTTGGCCGTCTCCGTCATGTTATTAAATTAATAGATCTGCCAGCACCAAAGAAAAATAGCAGCGAGACAGAAATCTTATTAAACCGGAGATAAAAATTTAAACAATTCTGCAAACGACCAAAGCAAAGTCTTGGGTCTCTTCTGTGCACGGCTCAAACCCGGTTAGCAAACCATGACGGCTGGTTATTTGTTTTGATTGCATCAGTCCGTGCTTTTTAAGCGTTTAATTGAATTAATTCTCAGCAAGGGCTGCCAAGAGAAGAAAAACAAGAAGACGGGCAAGACAAAGACTGCAGAAGTGCAACAGGAGGCTGGGTTATCACAACCTTTTACAAAGGTGAGAAACTGCGTACTTCGCCTTGTTAGGAGTCACATTAAAAAAAAAAAAAAAGGGAAATAGCATTTCGGGGCACGATCTTTGAAGATGGTTCTGCTTGAAAGAAAACTTTTTATTCCTTGAGATTTAGTGAGCTTAGCTCATTTCTGCTATATTTGCTGTTTCTGGTTGCCTAGATGTAGATATTTCAACTCTATTCCCATCTTACAAGGATTTTATGTGGTATGTGGGTATGGGCACTTCCCTACATCGTCCCTACCTGCAGGATGCGGTCCAGGAGAGCGCAGAACAATTCCACATCACTTTTTCTTTCCAGTAAAGATCCACGATACACCCTTCAAACACCTTTTTACACAGCTGCCAGCCTGCGAGCTTTTAAAACTGATACTCTCCATCAACAGTGGGTGCTTTGGAAAGCCATAGATCTCCTGAGCAGAGGATGAATTTTGGAGCAGAGGCTCACAGTAGACTCTTTTACCCCACCTGTACAAAATAACTCTACCTGTAAGTGCAAATAACCCTATAATACATCCCAAGGTGGGAGCATCCGTGCCCCATCCCATGCAGCATCGTAACCCGTGTCTTATTTTCTATTTTTGTTCAAAGTGCTTCAAAATGGAAACGCTCAGCCTAAAAGGTCACTAACCATGATCAACTGCTCGGTGACATTTTACCTTGAGAGTAAGGAAGGAAAAAGTAAACACGAAGCTTTGGAACAAGATGCGCCAAGACGACAATGCCCTTTGGGCACTGCTTGTAAGACGAAAGTAACTGCAGCAGAGGGAATTTTGAAATAAATAAATAAAGATCCAGAAGGTTTGATGTCATGAAAGCAAGCAGGGAAGAAAAAGATCAGCCTGACAGGTACTCAGTGGTCCCGACGGATCGGAGATCCCATAAATGTTTCTTAAATTGCGGTTTATCCTAGTCAGTGAGCTTTGGGCTCCTGTTTTTGGGCAGCTGTGCAAATGGATGTGGTGAAGATAACGTCCTAGGGGACGTGCTGATAAGACACAGATGGGTGGGAATTGCACCTTTCTTTCACATGCTGAAATTTGAGCTTTGCAATGTCCTAACGAGCCAGTGAAAATCAATGAAATGAGCTCCAAAACAAGAGCTTCTGCAGTGCCGGTAAATGTGAGGAGTAAATAAAAAGGAGCAATCTCACCCATCTCTCCGAAAGCATTCAGAAGTAGCACTCATCAAGCACGAAGCGCAATTAACACCTATTATGTACAATATTATCTTACGAAAGAATATTAGCCCACTCCATCATGGAAATGGTACAGGTTTTTCTAAGAAGGGAATTACGGCATTGAAATGAAACAAATGAACGCTTCCGAAGAAAATTGAGATGTGCTCATCGGAATAAGCAAGACGACAACAGACCTACCTGCACGTGGTGCGTATAACCCCATCAGTAAGATATTTCTTCCCCACCCCTCCTTTCCCTCAGGACCAGCTCTGCTTCTCGTTATTCCCAGAGATTTTTCTGTTTAATCATGCCACAGTTACATCTATTACAGACGTTAATCTGCAATCAGGGAACAGCTTCTGCTGTTCTCTCCTCCGTTGAAGTGGCACTCCTGTTGCTGAAGCCTCTCTGAAAAAAAATCACTGCTTCTCTTTCGAACATTTTTGGGGTGTTTCAGGGCTTATTTTAATGAGATCTTGAAAGGAAATGAGGCTTTTCATTCCCATGTGCACGGGAATATGTGGTGTGTCCACCTGAGGAGCTCACCAATACATTTTTGATGCTTCTCCCCACTTCCCTTAAATGCCATGAAGTCTCACATTGTTGAATATGACATGGAGAAAGAAGGAGTTGGGTTGAGAATGACCCAGTTGGTGTCCCCACATAGGGAAAACCTACAGCACTGGTAAACTTGTTACAGGACAGGAGAATCCGTGCAGGACCTGCACAGCAGGAAAGCTCCGAGGTGCCATGGCTCTGCAGCAGGATCAAAATTCACTTTTTGAATCCTATTTATACATTAGACAAAGCTGTTTTATAAAATTATTCACATTGCTGGTCACACACAGCTCCATTTTGCATAGGAAAATACCACAGCACCTGATTGCCTTTTATCTTTTTCTCACATGAACCTCCAAGAGATCAGAATACATGGTTTTGTTCACGGTTTTGCTACGATTCACTGATTTTCAGTTAGTAATATACGAGTTTTTTCTTGCCTTTGTTTCTGTCTCCTCATGCCAATGCTGAAATATGGCACGGAAATGTTTTAAAAAAACAACACGGAGTTTTTCTTCTAATGAGATTTCACCCGAGACGCTTTTGTGCGAGTCAATGCACACAGGTAAGCATGCAAGAAAGCAAAAATAAATCCTCGCAGAACTCCTTAAGATCGCAAAAACGGTATTTTGATCCTTTCAGGTATGGCCACCCTGACCTTTTTTGCCCTTTACAGTGACACAGGACAAGTTGCAATGGCAATCCCAAGGAGGGATTGCCCAGGGGGAACAGAAAACCTTTTGGTAGACACACTTTTACTCAGAGAACCACATTCCTTAATCATGCTCAGTAACACAGCTCCAAGTACACCAGAATAACACCCAAAAAGCCACAGAGGAGCAAATTCCTCCTTGATTCTTAGCATTGACAGCACCCCAGGCTAATCTCATTCATCGACTACCACCCACCTCTGCTGGACTGATGCTGTAGTAGGGCTTTTTTTTCCTAATTAAGAAGTTTTGGAGCATAGGTGACATTTGGGCCTGTGGAAAGGAAAAGAGGAACGCCTCCCAAAATCAAATTCAGCCTCAGAGGAGGGATGAGATGCAGATGGTGGAGATGCAGAGCCTACCAAAAGCAGGGACACCTGCACGCAGGATCACCGGCCACGAGATGCTGAGCACGGGCAGACTTACCCTGGAGTTGACCACTTCCAAGGAGACGTTCTGGGGCATCGCACTGGGCACTGAAAGGGAAGAGAAACAGAGAAGTGGGACAAGGTGCCATCAATAGCCAAATCCCAACAAGCTACACCCAATATTTCTCCCGTCGGACAGAAAGGAGCGTGTTTTTTTCCATGTGGTTTATAATCTGCTCACAAGCATGCACATCATCCAGGTGGCACTTCAGAGGTCCCCTAGGGAGAGAAAAAACCAACTGCATCTGCTCATTCCTTCTCGTTTGTGATAGACCTATTAGCAAACCCTTTAAACAGCCATTCAGCGGGTTCCCTGCAGTGACACCGACTACTTGAATTCATTTCTTTGTTAGCATCTCGGTCGAAAAAGGGTAGGAGCAGGGCAGAATTTTTTCTGGTATTTATTCATCAAGGTAAGTGCATTTTGAGGACGTATCACACGCAGACTGACCGGACGCCCCTCTCACTGCTACCTTGCTTGTAGAAGGATGCTAGGAGGGAAAAAGGGCATTTTTTCTCCAGATATTACTTAAAAAGCAGCGTTTTCCATTAAGGCTGCAATGTGACAAAACAGCCATTCAGGTCATCCGCAACCAAGTACTTCCTGACAAATTTCTTCCTGTTTTCCACTCTGCATATATCTCTTTCCAATCTGCTCGTACAAGACCGGTTCAAATGTATATTCATTCCTCCAGCAGATGGCCAATATTAATTCAACTGCTGAGGAGCCAAGAGCTTTACAAATATGTTCTTAGTTGTGATGCATCAGCTCCCTGACACGCACCTCAAGCTTTATTTCCCTTCTAGAGAAATATTACCTGCCTAAGTTGGCCCTGAATTTGCAAAAAAAAAGAACTGAAAAAGGCCCATGGTAAATACCCAATTTAAGAAGAGTTGGCAGCCTGATGCATTAGGGCAAATGAGAGAAAATGATTTTTCAGTGTACAGTTATGAATACATCAAGCCAAAGCTGTGCTCTTTAAACCATTTTTATGTGACGTTAACAAGAGCACTCGGGCAAAATTATTGTTTCAGCTGCCCGTGTTTAAATTGGTTCAGCAAAGATCTACACCAATGATCTCAGACCTGAAGCATCTCAGAGATCGAATGAATTAATTTTGTTTATTTAAACGGCGTTAAGAAGTGTTTGGATTATTGTCGACAGCTACCTGAATGGGAGAAAGACTTCTGGTTGTAGGGAATAATTTAATAGGTAAAGACCTGCGAGCTGGAAGCCGTGTAGAAAGGGGACATAGTTTTCATCTTCAGTGAAAAATGGAGGAGAGTGGCACCTTTAGCACCAAGCAAAACGTGGACATGACTCATTTTGTAACTTGCTTTGGCCAAAACTTCTGGGACTGAGGAGAGAATGAATGGGTGAAAGCCAACGTATTAAACCGAGGGCACGATGGGGACCACCTTGAAGCATCCTCAGTGCACAGGATTGATCCTGCAGGAAGGATTTGAGTCAGCCAGAGCTAAGTCATTTGCCGGGGCTAATAACAAAATAATGGGAAATAAGAGGAAAAGCAACAACAGCTAACCAGGAGGGTCCTGCTGCCAGCAAAGTCCCGCTCTGATACTGTTGGATTTAGGAAGGCTCCGTGGAGCATAAAAATTAAAAAAAAAAAAAAATATGCATTTGAATCACAATAGCCTGAAAATTCATTGTCTGGGGGCAATGGTACAGCAAAGTGAGCAGCTGTGATGGCACAGCAAAGGGTGGCTGAGCCACCTTTCCTCTTCGTTGCTGACTTTTATGTTTTATGGCCGCTACGCATTATTCTCCTACCAGATAAACTTATCTTCATTTTTCCTTTTCCATTATTTGTTTGTCTTTATTTTTCTGATTATTTCTCTTTGGCGCACACTTGTCATATTACCCAATTTTGTTGCACTCGTACATAATTGATGCACGCTTTATCTTTCCTGCCAGATCTTTGATCAATAAGAGAAATAAATCCAGCCCTGACCCAGCATCGAACTCAATCCCTTCCACGGCAATGCTGGGCGTCTTCATTCCTTGTTCTCCACTCTGAGTTTTCTGCTTTACTAAATGGGAGACCCCGATTTAATGTCTGGGGTTGCACAACCATCAGCCAATTCCCCTGGCAAACCAAGCGCTGGAGAGATTACAAATACATCCTCTTCTTTTCCTTCTTGATCGAATAAAGCAATCGGATGCACCTGGTAAAACTTTTGTGGATGATTCCCAGCTTGATGATGCCGAGAAATTAGAGCAGAACTCATTTCATCGATACGAAATGAGCAGAGACGGATGCATCCAGGGATAAATTCAGCCCCTTCGTCTTGGCACGAAGCTGGGTGAGATGAGCCTCACTGCTGGTGATGGGAAGAACATTTATATGCAAGGCACTGAGTTTTGGTACTTCTAACTGGTAGAAATAATAATAATAAGAAGAAAAAGAATGGTTCAGTTGGAAGAGCCCTTCAAAGCTCATCAAGTCCATGGGTGGACTTGGTGAGCGGTCATTTTAGGGCCAGCCAAAATTGATGAGGGCATTGTCCGAATGCCTCCTGATCATGATGGGCTTGGGGCATCCATCCAGAACCCCTCCAGGAAGATGGGCTATAAATTTTGTTTAAACCAAGTACTCGGGAAGCATGAAAGAAGACCGGCTGCCAATTGCCGGAATTAAATGCATTTTGATAAATTCACGAGCACGATAGCTCGGAGCGTTTCTGAGATGGCACACGGCTCGGCCAAACCTTATCGGAGCTGTATTTTAAACAGAAAACTCAGCAGCACTGAAGATACAGTCTGCTCCTTGATCTGGTGAATCCTGTCTGGGGTCCATAGCTCCTGCAGCGGGGTTGCCACACTCAGTTCCTTTGACTGGGGTTTTTTTCTCAGATAATAGATTACATCCCAGAGCTTCAGAGGAAATGTCTGCGTACAGATGTGCAGGATCCAACGGCACGGGCTTTTTTTTTCTTGTGGTGAAGCTACAGACCGTATCATACGCTGTACAGCCAAGGACTGGGATGGAAAAAATAACTTGAGCAAGCACACTCGCTTTCCCAAGAGGAAAGAAGGCTTAAAAACGATTCTGGTCCTTTTACAAGATGAAAGGAAGCAGCCCAATCCCAAAGACTTCTCTACCAGAGAGTGGGGAGCAGAAACTAACCCTGTTTTAGAAAGTGATGTGGATATGGGGAACTGCAGGCTTTCTCCTCCCTTTATCGCTCACCAATAAACCAGGATGGATTAATGGCTTCTCCTCTCCTCTCTGTAGGTTGATAGCTGCACACAAGTTATTTCTTGCTGTTTTATGGGGCAGAAAAGGCCTTAACCCTGGGAAAGGTCTTTTTTTTTTTTTTTTTTTTTTGAACCATAAAAGAAGGAATTGCAGGAAGGTTTGGACTTGTGCTCTCCATTCCCTCGTCTCCTTCCGTACAATGAGATGCTGCGACTACCACAGTAAGAAGGATGAAAAGAAATCCTGGAGGCATTTTCTCTTCTTTTATACCTGCTCCAAACCCTTTTTTTTCCCCCTTTCTGCACATCCCCTCCTGAGAGGGGGGTTTGTTTTGTGGGAAAAGCTTTAAAACAAAACCAGAATTAACAGATTCTTGCTTAATTGCAATTACCCTGGGATACCCCAGGTTTCAAATGTCATTTGGATATCGAGAATGAGTTATTGGTAGAGAAAGAGCCCAGGAAGAGCCTCCTCTTTAGCAGTGATTTTTGTTCGCAGACAGGTGAAGCGTTTGAAACACTTGCGGAGGATAATTTCCAGCCTCATGAATAACAATCTTTTCCCTTTCTCACTTATGATGACATTTAAAACCAAAGTGGAGTACAGGGCCGCAGTTCTACACTTCACGGCGTGAATTAAATCTGCATACATTATGCAAAATATTCATTTTTCACTTGTTTTCCTTTTGTTTTTATAATTATAAGTGTGAAGTAATTTATTCTGCCAAGATCCAGCCCGTATTAACAGGGGAAACTGAATTAACCGGGGAGACAGAAGCAGCACTTCAAAAAATAGTGCAGAGGTGTCAAATATAAAATAACGGTGCCAAACGAGCTGGGGGCTCGTGGATGGATCCCACTGAAGACAGAGCCTGGAGTAAGGCAGATTAAAATAGCATTTGCTTGGGGTTTCCCCTACACCTTGTCACCTGCGTGGCCTGGGGACTGTGCTGCAGCCACCTCAAAGAAATGCAGGAGCTTCTCCAGAGCACGATATCCCTCTCATCTGCTGTTTTTCTCCAGGGTTTATACAGCTTCTGCTCCTGCTGCCCAGAAACTCGTATTGATTTTTTCAGCTGCTCAGCTGTGGAGAAGCGTTCAGAAGCAAAGGAGTTCGCCAGACAGAAAGAAAATCGCCACTCCTAACCTCAGACTAAATTTTTCAGCTGGTTTGGGTACGATAACCAGGGAGAGATACCGCATTCGTAATAAAATTAGGTAGAAAGTGGTAAATATAAACATTTTTCCACAAAGATGACCTTGAGTTAGTGATCCAACCCCAGGGCAAGCCAACTGGAACTCCCCTACCTTCCTTTAGCAGCACGGGGGAAAAATAAGTTGTCAGAATTGTTATCAGAACGAAAACCATTTATAAATTTCACCACAAAAGCTCGGTTGACACCTCTTGGATCATCTTTAAACAAAGCGTTGGCATGGAGAAAAATCCCTCTGGCTGTGGGGCTCAGTGGGGAACTGTTCCTGAAGCACCGGCACCCTCCCGTCTCTGCTCTCTCTTCTGCTTTCCGGGCTCTCTTCTCCCCTTCATTTATTCCTCCTTCCCCCAGCAAGTATCAGCTATTCTCTTTTAACCGTAAGGGCTGTATTTCCTCTTAAAACCAGAGAGAACTGCCTGGCAGCAAAAATATCTATTTGGAAAAGTCAGCCTGATGGAGATCCTTCTTGGGCTTTGCATGCACCCACCCCACTGAATTTTATTATTATTTTTTTTGTCCTTTTTAGGTTTTTACACCTTTGTGGCCAAAGTGACTTTGATATAAGTGACTTTGTAACTCCTGCTTTGGCTAGGTCCACGAATCAGACTCAGTGTCTTCACCAGGAGTAAGGTAGGTGTAAACTCTTGTGTTGGCCAACACAACTAAGTGCTTCCTAATGCAAAACCCAACTTGATGTACCTCCCCTGTGTGTCCTGGGAGCCTGGGGAGGATAGCAGGGAAGCTGCTGTGACCGAGCAGAGGGTGAAGCACAGGCACATCTGCTGCCCCACCACATAACATGCAAGGAAAAGGCAGGCAGTTGTGTCCTCCAATGCCATTGCAATGAAATAGCTACAGGAAATATCCACACCTATGCTCGAGTTAGAGAGAAAATAGAGCTGTGCAGCATCCTCATTATTAGATGTAGGTATAATGAAGTGAACCAATTATCCCTGGAGATGAGCATTAGCTCAGAGCACTGCAGGCAGGTTATGAATCTCTGGTTTCCGTCCGGCACGCTGAATAACCAAATTGCTTCATTACTGTTTCTTCCTCAACGTAGAGAAAAAAAGCATCACGACCTCAACCCAGCAACCCGTTGGGTCTTTCCTTCTCCACTTACCATCCGAAAGTGTGGTGACGGTGACATCCTCGGTGGAGACGCCGGGGCCGTAGCGGTTGTAGGCCAGGAAGCGCAGGGTGTACTCGGTGAACTTCTTCAGCCCCTCGAGCCGGTAGGAGAGCCCTTCCACCTCCACGTTCTGAGCACACACAGACAGCAAGAGGTCACCAGGAGCAACGCGAACAGGGGTGAGCAGTTTGGGGACCGATATGCTGCTCTTTGAGAAGCTAAACCCTTATTTAAGATGGAATAAAAGGCAAATTCTAGCAGAATAGGTTGTTACAGACATTCATCCGCAACAGGAATTTTTACTACGAGCAGCTGTCAGTCTGGTGAGAGGATGTGCCATTTCTAGGCTGGATTTGCATTATTTTACCCTCCTACAATAAACCTGGAAGAAGTTACACGAAGCAACTAAACCCACGTATTCTACAACGATCACACGTACAACCTGCTACCAACATCTTGATGGCTTAGCACAATGTAAAGGGGGAATTCTAATGGGTCTTTAAACAGGATTTAACATTTTGCTGCAATTTCAGAGCAAATAGAAGAGGGCTTTCACCAGCATGAAACAGTTTCTGCAGCCCAGGCTGGATTCCCCCCTTCCCACTCACCTGCTCCCTTCCCGTCGCTGTCTCCGTACAGAAGAGCCTGTAGCCTTGCACGGGGCCGTTGGCGTAGGCAGGGGGATCCCAGGACACGAGGATGGAGGTAGGTGAAGTGGACACAGCCCGCAGGTTTTCCACCGGCCCTGGCACTTGCACTGCACAGGAAGGAAAGGACCGAGTGAGATCTCCGCTCCCGTGCTGCTCTCAGCCCCCTTATGCAGCATGACCCTCAAAACTTAGACAGACAGAGATGAAAGGGAGGCCAAACCCACGGAAAATAACACCAGAACAAGGTGACAATGTTCATGCAGGTGAGGGAAGACACCCAGAGCAGCCCCACAGACAGGAGCCCACGGGTCTGGCCTGGCTGGGCACAAACACATAATGACAATATTTGACGAATAATGACAATATAAGTGTTGACACAAATAATGACAATCAAAGTGTTGAAATACCTGGTCCTTGAAACTGATATTTAATTCATTTAAGCTGGTAACTGTAGAAGTTTGCAATAGTTTTAGCTCTAAATAGAGATCATTTGAAATGCAAAGTGTGCCTTAACACCAGATTGTGGTGGGTGAAGAAACACAGAAGTCCTCAAATGCCAACCCCAAACAATCCCTTGCCATTGTTCAAGGAACAATAGCGGGTCACCTTTTGTTATGCAGACTGTCTCTTAAAGTGCTCCAATTTCTCTCTGCATGCAAATTATGGCACATTAACTACATCACACTCAGCTTGAATTAGTTCTTAAAACAAAAGAGCTGAAAATCTTAATAAACTCCTACAAGCACCAGCAGTCCTCCTCCTGAACATCAGCCACCGCGGGTCTCCGTTGGACCAAACCCAGTGGCGAAGGAAGGTTTTGAGGAGAGAATCCCTCCAGTTTATCTGTGCCTTCACCTTGAACTCCAGCAAAATCGGAAGAAAACCGAGCGATAATCATGGCCAAAATGCAAAGGTCGAGCAGGAGGTTACTGCTGAACACCTTCAGCACCAAATAGCATCTTTTTACTTTCAACAGAGCGCGTGCCGTAGCACAAAATAAACTCCCCGGCTATTGTGCGCACGGCACGGCACCCGCACGCCTTTGATCACATGCAATTCCAGCTTTAAATGTTAACATTTGAAATATTTTGTATTTTCTTCCCCCGGCTTTCCCTTTTCATTCCATCTCATGTTTCCGACAGGCGTTGTAACGTGCTTAAGGTCTCGATATTTGCAGCGCACACAAAGCATTTCGTAATCTTCCCTGATCCCTTCCGACAAGCAGTCATCTGGAGAAAATTGGCATTAGGTTTTCAATCTTTTCCTAAATTCTGATTTTGCTAAGTAGCAGAGAGGCTCTAGAACCACTTTACGTCCCATTAAAATGAGACATTAAATCGTATTTCTTCTGAAGTTGGTCTTTTACAACTAACAGCGTCCTTTCTCTGAAAAAAAAAAAAAAAGAAGAAAGCAAGGAGGGCTGGCAGAGGAACAGCATATTTTCTGTTACCATGAGTTCCACGTAAACACTTCAATATATTTCCAAAAGCACTGTTTCTCTGAGAATGCCCTCCTGCTCCCATAAAAGATGGGTTCAGTAGCTCAGACTTTTTCATAAACACGAGCAACAACAACTGCTTGGAACGATTTTGCTGCTGCTCTCCCGACTGCCAGTTTTGGGGTTATTTGGGGGAATTGCTCCCATTCAGGAGTCCATAAAAAAGCAAATAGTTCATGTGCACTTGGCAATACTTTGAGTGCCTCCGGAGAAGGGCCGTAACTCCATCCCTCCTCCCATCCTACAGAGCACAAGTGCTGCACATCCACGTCCCGGCCCGGCTGCTGAAACCCCACTCATGTGGGGTGAGCTGGAATCCTCTGGCAGGAGAAATGACACTCAGAGGCATACCTACAATGGCAAAGCTCAGTCAATGTGGCTCGTTTTTGGGGTCAGAAGAGCTGGGGGAGCTGAAGAGGACTTCAGAGCTCGGGGAGGGACACTAGCAGTCTTGGCCACTTGTAGGCTTTCAGACCTCTAGTGACCCTGCTTTGTTGTAGGGTCAGAAAGAGCTGGTATCCCTTTTACAGTCAACTGCTTCTTGAATCCAATTTCTGCTCTCAGGAGCCTTCGCTTCTCTTGCACAGTTTTCCTCTTTGCTGTCATTCGCTTAAAATTTTGATGATAATAGTTATTAAGATCCAGGAAAGATACCAGTGCCTAAAATAGGAATGTGGGCAGCTGCGTCAAAAATTGCTTGGCAACTGCCTAAACATGTTTAATATCCCTCTCAGACCTGAATTTTTGGGCTCATGCCCAGGTCCCACTGGAGACCGGAGAGAAGAGCAGCTGAACTCCTCAAGGAGCCCTCTGGCAGGTACAGGATCAAGTAGTAACCCCCAAGACCATTGGTTTGAGGTCTAGAAGATGATATTGAACTTCTTTTGGAGCTACTGGTGGGCTCCAGCCTTGAGCTCTAAGTATTGATGCAGAATTACGCACGGCAGCCTTGGGACGAGAAAGTAGAGCCCTAAACATCACCTTCAAGTCGAATCCCCCAAATACAAGCTGAAAGCTCACAGTCCTGCTTGTTTTATTTATTTTTTCCTCCCTCTTTCTCTCTCTGGTCCCAGAGATCTTGACCTTTGCTGCCACAGCCCGAGCCAACTTCTATTCTCTTCATTGGGATTTCACAAGTATCATTCCTTAGTGGAGTAAAACTCAAGTTGCAATGAACAATCCTTTTGTAAAAACTTCTTGGCTTGCTTTCCCTTGTTGCAGATCAGCAATTTTCTTTTTCTTTTTACTGCTCATGCAGTAACTTTGCTGGATTCTCACAGACGACAACATGTTAGAGGAAAAGCAGGATGAGATTCACAGCGCGTTTGTTCTTTAGGACATGTTCAGTGAGAAGGGTTAGGCAACAGACCTAGGAACTTGTCATTATTTCCACTCTTCCCATACAAACTCTCAGATTTCGGTGCTTCCTGACCATTACAAGCACCCTCAGATGAGTTGTAAGGGAGCAATCACCAATGTTTTATTTCTAAACCACCTGCATGGGATGTCTAAGTGCCATGGGATGCTCTGTCATTCATTAAAACCCTATGAGAAGAGATAATTAAACCAGAGGGAACCTAAAAGATGTTTTTCCTTACTTAGTCCCATGGAAATAAATAAGAGAAGACCTTGTTTTAAGAGGCTGGATGCTTCTGCAGGAGAGCCACGAGCCCGTGTGCAGAGGAAGAAGCTGGTTTATACTGGGGAAAACATCTCTCCATGAGTTAAAACTTGTCAAGAGATCACTACTGTAAATAAGAAACCCAAAGAAATATGGGATACAAAAACACAGACTAAAATAATGCCATCAACCAAGTAACAGCCTGCAGTCAGTGAGATAAATTAATTTAGAAAACATGCTTTTGTTACAAAATGTGTTTCTGGGTGTCCAAACATGCCCCGCTTTTGTTCCGAGGTCTGAAAACTGGAAGGAAAACCCTTCTGAATGGAGGAGCGTTCAGCTGGAGGCCCCGCTATGCACTTAAGGGGAATGATAGCATCCGCAGAAATCAAAAGCAACTCCTATTGACTTCAACAGGGCCCAAAATTCAACCTTTTATTTTGAGAAACTGCCCAGAAAGATAGGTTACGGCAATCCTGGCTCTGGCTCAGGCTTCCAGAGGGAGCTTGGATAAATAATTTAATGCTTTTATGCTTCATTTTCCTGCCCATAAAGTGGCATAATAATATATCTCCTACCCATTCTTTATCTTACCTCTTTAGACTGCAAGATTTCTGGGGCAGGAAGAAAAGTCCAGATGAAATAAAGATAAAAATTCTCTGCTCCTTCTTCGCAAATCAGTCAAAAAGAAGTACGTCACTTGGCATAGTGTGTCTCAGCAGATTTGGAGCAAAATTACGACTTGCTTCTAGGCAGAGAAGCTTATTATATATGAAAATAAATGATTAGATGACAACTGGTGGGTTCTTCTTCATACCAACAACCTCCATGAACCACAAAAGGCAGGGAGCATGCCGTGTAGAGAGACCTCGGCCATGGAGAATCCTTCTTCTCGTTTAGAGCCCTTGGAGTATTTTCACTGAGCTGGATTATTTTGGGTAAACACGGTTTTCAGAGAAATCAAAACATTGGGAAGACGCGGTGACAGCTTTCGCTTCTCGCAAGGAAAACGAAACAAAATATTGCCATGGCGCTGAAACACCCGGTAATATTTCCAAAACAGAAAAATGCCTTTCCGAAATATTTCTCAGCGGCTTTCACATGACTTCAGTGTAAGCTTTTCATGAGCTTTACATGCAGGATGACAGGATGAAATATATCGGTTCATTAGGGCAATGAAAAAGGAAAACAATCAAAAAAATACTTCAAAATACAGCCAGCATTTTGTTGACTATTTGTATGAAGACGACAGCTTCATAATTTCCCGTGAACCATGAACCTCCAGTCTTTCTCCTACTCTTCCTCTACTCACCCTATATTTAAATTGATGTTTTAATCCCGTTTTAAAACCTCCTGCCAAGAAGAGCACCTGAAGCTTTGGGTTTCACCCAACAGAGACCGTTATTGCCTCTGCCTTAAAACTTACCTTAAAACGGAAAAGATGCAAAACAAAAGTCATGACATTAAAGCTAAGCAGATTCTGAAGAATAAAATACCAGGAGATGGTCTTCAATCTCAATTATCAGTACTAACAACCTCTAACAAGCAGTTCTTCTTCAAGTTTATTCATACCCCAAGAGCCAAACCTGTCCCCGAAGCACAGGCACGGCCCCGAAGGGGGCAGGGGGTGGACAAGGTGTACAAGAGCGGTGGCAGGAGCGATGCTTGCCGTGGGAGAAAGCTTCAGCTTCCCCGCAAAATAAATATTTATCATTTCCATCTTATTTGAAATGATCGCCGGGTTGAAACAAACAAAAACAAGGCAGGGAACAGAGGACAAAATTCATACTGCAGTCATGTCTGTGGGATTCAAGTGTGTATTTTCCAGCACCCGAGGCAGCACTGAGGCCAGCAGGGAGGTCGGAGGCATTACCTGGACCAGTGCTGGGGACAAACCAAGTGTCCTAAGGGCCAGGCTAGAACGAGACCAGAGCTGCAAAGTGAAGCACGTACCTAGAGCAAAGACCCGGAGCTGTCAGACCCCCAGCGAGTAAAAAGAAACCTATTTCAAACATGTTTCCTGCCTGTGATGCTTACTAGGGGGAAAAACGAGCAGCAAATAAAAACAATGGCCAGAATGAGCTCTAATTGCAAAGCGGTTTCAAATTCAGGAACTGCAGCCAGAAGCCAAGCTTCACTCCCAGGAAAAAAAAAAAAAATAAAGGAAAAAAAAAAGATTTAAAGGCCTTGGGAGAAATAAGTGGATGGAAAGCTAGACACATGAGTCAAAGAGACAGAAAAACAGACGCCACCATCTTCTCCTTCATGCCTGCCCAACATTTAGCAAGGAAGACACGTTCCATTAAAATTTCAAGCAATCGAAAACCTCTCCCCCCCTTCCCCAGCCCTCCCCGTAAATTACTCATAAAATTAAAGAACCATGTAAGAACGGCGTAAAGTTACCCCGGGGTGCATTTTACGGAGCCATTACGGAAGGATACACACAAATGAGGGGGATATTAATGACTCCGCACAACACATTTTTCAGCGCTGCTTCCCCCTTTCATCCAACGACGAGAAAAATTCCCTGCCGAAGCAATCCACCGGAGATGCTGGCTTTTTTTTTTTACCTGCCCTGACCCTTTCACATGCTGATAAACATCTCCCGTGTCTCGTGGCGGTGATGCTGTCCAAACCTCAAGGGGCCATTCGTTGTTGGCCATTCGTTATTTGGGGCTCTGTTGGGTACACCCGAAATTTGGCAGGGTGAGGACACCGCCTCGGACAGAGACGAGTTTTTCCTTTCCAGTAATAAATGTGGTGTTGTTGGGAGCTGATGGATGGGGAGCAGGAGCCTCTTGTCCTCCGTTCATCACCGTGACAGCCAGTGTGGGCTGGAGCTCAGGAGGCTCCCGACGGAGCCCAAGGGCTCCCTCGTTAAACGGGACTAGCCGCAGGGCTTATAAAAATTATTCATTTTTTATTCCATCAGTACACAAAGGTCTGAACAAACCAACTGCTGTTGACTAGCACAAAATGATTTAGCATCGTTTAGAGCGACAATATTATCGGCACCGTGACAAATCGATGCCCAAAACGAGTTGACATGGCTCTAGCACCCTCTGAAACACTCAACACCCGACAGCAGCAGGGTCCGGCCCTATTTGGGGACCCCGAGAGGTATCAAAAATGGATGGGTCTGATGCAAGACATCAGAAAATTCAATTACTCCAGCACATACAAACTTAATTTGTGTGGGTCAACATATACGGAACCGATTGTGCCTGATAAAATTGTCATCCGCGTGCACTTTAAAGACAACACTGCTTTCCCTTGCTTTTCATGTCAAATCTCATTGCGTTCATGTTAATGATCTTTTAATTTGCTATGCGGTTTTGACATTTCTCTGACAAACGCACGTTACAAGAGACTGCGACTGGAATTTTGTTCGTGTCCTTTCAACGTTTCCTGTGCAACTAATGCCTTCAAAGGATATTTGGATATTGTCTCCACTGCGAAACTTGGAGTGAGAAGAAGAAAACCAACTTGAGCAGCTTCTGGTGCAATTGCTTTAACATGGTATCAATGGCAGGTTTTGTCTTTTGAGACAAAAAACTTAGGTGCAGCCAGCCAGGGATTAAATAATATATGTATCTTCCCCATCATAATCACAAAAAATGACAAAGGGACTGATTTCTGAGGCTGCATGCACCAGCCCCCAGTGGGAATTAAAAGTCATTAGTGTCAGCTTCTCTGGAAACCTGGATGCCGAGTGAAGTAACTCGGAAAGACATTGATGAACTCTAAGAGCTTATGAACTCTACCCTCGGTGTTTGCCTCCCCTTAGTAATATTCATGTGTGCTGTATGATAACCTTACACTGATCAGGTTGGCTCTGTAGCTAGTCAAGTCCGTCCACGCATCCATCTGAGCCCAACACGTGGATGTCCACCTGCTCTAAGTCAGCTAAAAGTTTAAATATCGGTTTAAACAAAGTACTGGTTGGCCATGTAAAAACAGAGCTATCCAGTCTAAACATTGATTTGGGTACCGATGGTCGCTCAGTGATGAAAAAGCCCTGAAATGCCTTGACTTTCTGCTGCTCCTTCTCTTGGACCACACAGAAAACGTTGAAGTCCCTGAAACTCGCCCTGGCCCACGTTGAGAGACACACACATATCCCGAGGATTTCCTGTGCTCACATCCACCTTCCCCTCATTTATCATCTCTGAAATACTGGTTTCCAACCCAGCTGCCAGGCAATTTCTTTCCTATAACTACGCTTACCTCTTTCTAATGAAAACAGGAACCTGCTGTGATACCATCTCCCGTTGTGAACCTAAAACCTGACACTCCCAAGAGCCTGCAGTTATCACTCCCAAATAACCCTAGGACAACTGCTGAGTGTAGTCCCTCTTCCTCTTGGCTTCAAGATGGGCAGGAGGATCCAAAGTGGAGGTCTACAAATGCATCGAGCCCGGTTTCTGGCTACAAAACCACGTTGGTTTGGGACCAGAAACCTTCACCCAAATGGAGAGGGAGAGCCCAGGAGCATTTAATGCTGCCCCACTCAGATAAAAGGCCTCCTAACTGAGGGTTTCTGTGAAAGATGGGGAGGAAAAGGTTTAATCTTTGGCCAAGTGGCTGCTCTATGCAGAAGACAAGAAGGTGGGGGCTCGCCTCCAGGGGCAACTACGGGGGGCTGAGATCTGCTCCCACAGGAGGTGGCAGACATACAGGTGGGCTTCTGCAAGTAGGTATAAGCAAACCTCAGAAATCAGGAGTTAGGCCTCAGAAAGATGCCGTTATTAATTGTCCTTCACGAAGCTGCCCGGGTAGAAGTTGAGATGTCAGCGCACGCTAAATTGATTTCCCTGGGACGGAGATGATAAGGCTGCAGAGATGCCTCCGCGTTTCTTTGGGGCACACCAACATGCCTCCCTATTCATCTTCTCTTCCAGCAGCTAACACACACATCACGGAGACGCAGATTTATTAGGAAGCGGCCTTTAATTCCTCAGGGATGTGAAAAGCCGTGAGCTGGTCCCGCAGCGGGGAACCCCTTTCAAACCTCCGATGGACATTTTCAATCCCCCGTGCAAGAATAGATGCCTTTCTTTATTCTCTACTTCCAAGCTGCTTTAACAGCATCTTGAGGAGGCAAAATAATAACTCACAAAGTCTCCACATGTGGTATGAAAAGATTAGACATGGCTTAAATCCGGGGGATTTAAATCCGGGCCGATAATACTGTAGTGAAATTATATACCATAAAGGCAAGGAAAAAGGGGTTGCAGTTTACAACAAAAAAAAAAAAAGGAAAAAGGGGAAAAAAAAAGGTTTAATCTGGGGACAAAAACCTTCATATAAATCCAGCACGTATATTGTGGATGATTATTTCAAAAAGCTGGGACTTGTTCTGTTGATCTTTTAAACTGATTACCGAGCAAATGTATGCACTTTTAGAAACAGGCACTGACAGACATGAATTTCAGATGTCCTTTTTCATCAGCTTTTTTCTTCTTTAACAATGCCAGATTGCATAATACTTCGGATATTTTCAAATAATGTGGAAATTCAATTTCGGGGCAGCCATGTAATTTATTGTACAATAGTTACAGCGTGTTCTAAAAGACAGCCACACCGAGGCTGACTGCCTCCCAGGACCAGAGAGAGTTGTTTCAAAAATGATAAGATAATTTGGTCACCGGTGAAAAGCGAACAGAGAAATGGAAAGCAATATTTCCTCCACGCTCTAACTTGACACTTTAGAGGAATCTTGAAGTTATTAAATAGGAAAAGATATTCCATACGTCTACGCTTGGCGTTAAACAGAGCGGGTAACTCCGGGCTGTGGCAGCATCAGTCAGTAACAGCAGGGGGAAGCGGTGCCTGCTTTTCACCTGGGCTTTGCAAAGAGCAAGATTTCCCCAGTGAAATCTTATTTTCCTTCTGTAAATATATGTATGCGTAATGCAAACATTTACAGGATCGTGTGTGCGTGCATTTGCACGTGTTTTAACAGAGAGAAATTGCTGATAGTTAAACGATGCTGATGCTTATTTGCTTAAAATTTGCTTATTACTTTCTAAAAACGCAGATTCCTAAACTGACTTTCAAGCATTATTTACCCAAAAAGGGCTGAAATACAACCCTGGTTATGTTTGCACACAGCAATTGCATAATTGGAAAGAAATGCAATAAACAGCAAAGCAGTCTCAGAGCAGGAGATGAAGTGGTTCCTGCACCCATCTCTGTTTGAATGGGAGATGCTCTGGTCCCCAGATGCTAAGAATTGGTTATCAACACCATTTTTTTTAAATAACTCCTCTAAACAATGAATTTTGCTGTGGGAGGGCTAAAGTCACATTGCTTTCTCTGCAACAGCCCTTCTTGGACCTTCCAAGGGAGAAAAACTGCCGTAGGATAAACTCAATAAATTCCTCTTCTTTCTGGAGACCAGGAAATATTTACAGATGAGACATGCAGAATGTGAAAAGGCAGAACTGAAAGCTTCCAAGTACTCCAAAACTTAATAAAACATACTTAGAGGTGAATGCTAACTAATGGAAAGTACTCATTTTTAAATACAAATACCAAAGCCTACATTTCAGCATCATTTACACCGTGACATGACAGACGATGGGATGTGTGAGCATCAAAGCTGCAACTCAAAACTGTGACAGAAGATGGGACGTGTGACACCAAGGCAGAATTGTGGCCCCGACCCTGACCCCACTCACACTCGGGCTGCGTGGCCACCTTGACGGGCTGCGAGCTCTCGCCGGGTCCCCACTCGTTGAAGGCCACCACGCGGAAGGTGTAGGTCTCCTCCGGTCGCAGGTTGCCCACGGTGAGCTGGAGAGTCCCGGACTGCGACGTGTTGACCGCCCGTTCCCTGCAACGACAACAAAACCAACTTGAAAATGCATTTTGGGTACTTCTTTCTGCAGCCAGTAGCTTGCAAGGTGTGATTACTTATCAAATTTCGGTTCAGAGCTTGTTTGTCTGTAAGGTTTCTTTTGATTTCTGCTTTCAAAAACCTAATTCAAGTAATGGTGCCTACTGGGAATGTGGCAAGCGCTACAAAAGGCTTGTGTTTTGGCACTTCAGAAGTCATATAGCATGTTGGTCCTTTGCCTTTTTTAATAAAACAGCAAAGTAATATTGATGGAAAAACAATCTGCAAAGGGAAGCGGGTAAAAATGATTTCCTAAGGATAGCGTGCCTGAATACTTCTCTGTGACAGTGGCACCTGTGGTATATGAAATTCTGGAAAATTGTATGGTTTGTAGCATTGATTTGGTAAGTCTTTTACTACCTTAGTAAGAAATTAAAAATAAGTGCAAAATACAGTGCAATTGGCACCCACATCACCACGGAGCATCCCTGAGCTCAGCCAAACCTGCGTTTTATTTAGGCTGAGGGTGCTGAGCCAGCACCAAACTCTGATCCTGTGCAGTTTGGGATGTAGGTGTGAAGTGTTACGACGAGAAAACTCTGACAAAGCCCGTTTTGTATCTGGATTTGTATCTGAAGAGTCCTGGGGATGCCATTCCTCTTCTCAGAGCTGCCCTTGGTGCATCACAAACCAGCCTCAGTCCTTCGGAGACATCAAAGCGAGTGCTTTGGAATTAGCCTCTGATGATGGCTGCATCTCCATGGGCAATCTCAGCAGCTTCAGTGCTCATCTTCTGTTGGTGATGGTCCCAAATCCCACTGGTGACAGACCACGCCACCCCTAGATAAACATGAGTCCACGTGAAGCTTGGCTGCTCCTGCTGGAAATAGCACCCAGGCGGGCAGTAGTTGGAGGTCTCCATCGCCCACTCCATCTCACAGCATTCACCCATCGTTTCCAAGGCTAATTAGCTCGAGTCCAATTCTAATTAGCTCCAGTCCAATTCTAATTAGCTCAGGTCTGTGCCTAGGTAATCTGATGTCTTCCAGTTTGGGAGCAGCAATGAAAAGTAGAAGCTCAGGGGAGCAGCCTTCAGCTGAAAAACCACACAAGTTTTCCCTGTTCCTAGCCAGCAAGTGCTTTCTCTCCATGCACCTCAGGAGAGCACTGAGCAAATTAAACCTTTCCATGTTTTATTTCCCATAATTTCAGTTTTCTAGCTGAAACAAGAGCATTTTCCAAGCACAACAAGAGAAACTGAGAGGCACGCTCATCTGACTGCTTTTCTACCCCAGATCAGTGCTCTGAGGCTGCCTCTTGTATTCCCTCAAAATGCAAACATTTTTGTTTCCCTTGCTTCATTTCTATACGTCAAGATCCTGTAACTTCAAACCAGTAAGAACTGGACTGCAATAAAAAAGTTCCCAATCCGCCCGAGTAGGGACCGAAAAAATAACCAAGCAAAAACCCCAGGGCTGAGACCAAGACAATGGGGCAGTGCAGGAATTCCCTAAAAAGCACAAACGTCCTCGAGCCAGGCATCTTTACACTTGGGGTTCTCTTTTTCAAGCCTGTCTTGGCCATAAATTACGGGCTAAAAATAAAAGCCCTTGACTAAAGTCATTCGTGTCCTTGTAAAATGGAGGCCTCGACATGTAATTTCCAGTGACTGAGGATCATGTTACATTACAGTATCAGCATGTAAAAAAAGATAATTACAGTCCCCATATATCTCCTAGGTGTGTAACAAATGCTTTTATAATGTTTCAAACACCTAATTAGTTACTTCGAGTAAGACAAGTCATGTTAATGCTCCTTGCTGTGAAATGAATACTATTAATTTTAAAACGGGTGGACTTCCACCACCTTGAGCTCTTTTTTTTTCATCCCCTACTATCGTTTTCCCAGGAAATAACACAAAGTCCTTGATTATAACAAGCAAAACCTCCGAACTAATGTAAACAGTTCATCTGGGACTGATATTTTAGACCTTAAGCTGAATTCTAAAGATAGGCTCTAATCAAATAGAAGTTTTTGCATTCAATTAAGCGGTCCCTTGATTCATTTCTTCGCTCTGCGCCGTGCAGGCAGTGGGTTGGGGAGCTCCGCTGGCTGCTCGTGACTACCTGTGCATTCATTAATTTGGCGTTGAAAACAAATTGTAGTGAACGTTCAACTGGAAACAAAGCAGCTCCCCATCTTGCAAGAGCCCTTCATCGAAGGAAGTTCGTGTTATGTCGGAATCCCGTTGATTGCCAGGAGCGTTTTCCTCCTCCTTTTCTGTTAGGATCAAGGTATCCCAGTTCATTCATTTTATTTATTCATTTATGTTTGCAAACATTCAGTTAAAGAAGGATGGCTACAAATCAGAACCCATTATTTAAACCAACTTGCCGTTTCCAAGGTTGCAATAAAACACTGAACACTATTTTGGGGCCTTGTGTCTCCTCTAAAATGTCAAACAGGAATCTATTATTGTATAGATATATTATTGTATAAATATTTCTCTCTTATAAATCATTTTTTAATTTAAAGCTTTAATTTTTAATTTTAAACATAGCACGTAAATTCTCACCGAGGTGGCAGAATTCATTCAATACTCCGGACAGGCAATTAAATATGGCTTGAGACTACATGCGAGGGGTTATTTTTTGTTCTATGGCTACAAGATCAAAAATAAACAATGCCTCTTTCCTTGTGATGACTAACACACACAAATATTAAATGCCCGTGTGAATCAATGCTCACTCGGTACAGAAGCAAAGCAGCGAAGATGGATGAGAAGAGCAAACAAACAATTAGGCTGAGAGTGGGTCTGAACAACAAAAAGAGACCAAAATTACCAAAATTCAAAACGAAATATTGGATCAGGCCAATTTTGCAAATGTTCTCAAGGAAAAGTTGCAACTCCAAAGTTGTTTTGTAATTAACTGGTGGCCACATCCAGATGCAAACGCTGTTGGTTTTGAGGAATTTTATAGGTGAATATATTTAATATATAATTATATATATAATTTTGGTGTTTTCCACCTGAGATGACCTCTAGCAACGAAAAAACGTAATTTGAAGTTCAGTATGGATGGATAAGATGTGGGCAGCACCACTCCCAAGAGCTCACCAGTGCAATGGGAAACACAGCAAGAAGGCAGAGATTTACCTCTTCCATTGCAGAACTTGACAAGCATTTTTAATCTTTCAATCGACCTTATTACTTGTGTATGAAAGAGTTTGTTTTCGGGGAGCTTATAATGTCAAGTGAAAGGTAAAAGAGCTCCTTTCTCTCCCGAAACTGCTCTCCATCAGGGCAGGATGGATTTTTATATTACGTCTATGTGTGTACCTTGCAGAGCTACATCCATTGAAATTCATGCATTATATTCTAATACCATATTTAAACAGAAAAGAAGAACAATAAAATGTGTGCTTCGGTTATGTATCTGCTAACAGATCCTATACATGAAAAAATATTTGTTCCTTTTTTGTCAGTAGTCTGCTATTACCAGCAAGTGGTACGGAGTATATCACTTTTTAATCTGAACTTTTTCTCAACCCAGCAACTTTCCTGAGTGCAGAGGTATTGGTTGGCTGTTTATTTCCTAATAGATTTCAGGTTTGTTTTATCCTTTCCTCAGAACCCTGCCTTTTACCTTTAAGTGCTCTTTCCAGTCATCCTTATCTGCAAGAAAAACCATTTGATCCCCCACCGGATGCCTGGCAGAGCACGAAGATTAAAGAGCATCCCGTCAGAAGGGCCCTGGTGATTACAGCACAGCAATAAGCACAATCGCTTCCAAAAGTGGCTTCTTTCAAAGGGCTGAGCCAAAGAGCCCTTACGGTGGAGTTCAAAACAAAGGGACAACTTCTCTGGATTGTCCCCAAAGCCACCGTGTGTGCTGGTGCTGCCTCCTGCCACGCAAATCGTCACGGGGTGAGCTCCTTATTCCAGACTTGCAGTAATTTCTCTGACAATTCCTTTGCATCCCTGAGGTTAATGTCAAACCCATTTGTATTTTATCTTAAAAAAAAAAAAAAAAAAAAAAAAAAAAGAATAATAGCTCTTTTGGAAAAATAACATGTAAACAATGAAGTCAAAGAGCTCAAAAATTCCACGGAAGCTTTTGAAGAAAAAAGACACTGATTTCATCCTGCTATTCTTTATTATTCTTTTCATCCTGCTATTTCTTTATTTTAACACAGGGCCCTCAGTCTTCTGCAGGAGGCTCTTGAAAAAGGTGTGGATCTTGTTGGGAATTGGCCTAATGCCTCTCGCTGGTACTCAATACTTCGAGCAGCACCACCAATTCTGGAAGAAAATTACTTTTCATGCAAGGGAATCCAGGGGTGGGGCTCCTTTTACATCTTCAGTAATTCCAAACACACCAACGAGTCCCAAAGGTTTTTAAAAAAGTAAAGAAATGGGAATCCCCTTGCACAGCACACGTCCTATCCCACTGTGACCAGCACTGATGGGTACAGACAAATATTAGGACCCAGTTGTACAAAATAATTGATGCTGCCACGTGAATCCTCGTTTGGTACCCAAACTGGGAGGGACACAGGGACAGCTGAGCATCCTCAGCTTTACACACACAAGTACCAGTCGCCAGCCAGCAGTGAAATAAAGGATGGGATACTCGAAGCGAGTTCTTCGGAGTGATTGCACAGGAAGGGAAAAGCACAAGGTTCTTCTCAGGCATCAAATAATTTTTGTACGGAAAATAAAACCCAAGTAACTACGCATTACCTGTTCGAGTGTGACATGAGCATATATCATGAGGATTCAGGAAAAAGAGCAAATAATCTCTAGTGCCGTTATACCAAAAGAGCTATCTGCTGGGCAGCAATCAGCCGTGGCCGGAACAGCCCAGGCTGGCCTGCTGCACTCACAATCATGTTAAAATCTTCATTGTCCTCTCCCCAACTGTTTTTGAGACCTTGCAGTGCTCTAAAAGCATCCTCCTCTCGAGTTGATTAGGGCTCAACAAATTCGCCTCCGCTGGGGATGCAAACAACACTTGAGCCCGTGGCTTCGGGGGAAGATGAAAGGTAAAACATGGAGCTAACAATGCTTTATTTTAGATGGCCGAGTGATAGCCGGAGGGGTAGGATCCATGGACATCACTGTCATCCAAAACAGTCCCTCGTAGCAAGACGACAAGTCTTGTTATATAAACGTTGACGTGTCGTCTACAAAAATAGACCGCAACAAAAGGCACCGCCGGCCTCAAAACATTGGGTTCGATTTGTTTCGTTTCCACACGCAGACAGAGGGAAGAACACAAGGTTAAGAATCTTTTGCAAGACAATGGTAAGGAGCTCAGGGGCTGTCCTCAACGAGGGACAGTCCCCTGGGCTGCAAGAGGACACCTACCTGTTGATGCCTTCCCTGGAGAAGAAGACTGTGTACGCCTGGATGCTGCCTCGGGCTTCGGCGGGCGGGCGCCAGCTGAGACGGACAAATCGGCTGGAGACCAAGACAGGGACCACATCTCGGGGGGCAGAGGGGAGGACACTGGAGCTTAGGACAGCTGGAGGGGAAGGAGAGGACACAGTCAGAGAGGCCGGTGGCACGGAGGTGGCGGGGCTGGCGGGAGGCGCCGTGGAGGGCACGGCTGAGGTGGCACGAAACAAAGGGCCAAGGTGGCACGGAATAAGTGTGAATAAATAAGAAGGGATGAAAGAAAGAGGGAAAAAGAAAAAAAAAAAAAAAAACTAACAGTAAAATCACACCTTAAGACACGGCATCCTCAACCAAACAGCAACATGGAAAACTCAAGTCAGCTACTTCCTCAGGATACTTGAAAATTATTTCTTGTCCGTGTGATCACAGCGTCTGATATATTCATTGCTTCGCTCCTATTTCAGTGCTCTTGTCTTGTACGCCCCAAGCAGCATAAGTATTTAACCTCATAAACATGCAATAACTGGCCGCTCAAAGCCTCAAGCCTCCAAACCTTTGGTCTGGGAAAAGCAGAAACTAAGTAGGGTGTTTCAGCACCCGATTTATTAGGTAATCGCATCGAAGTGGGATAAAGCAAGAAGGAAAGAAACATTTTTTTACCTAGAAAAGTGTTCTGTCTACAAGCAAAATCCAGAAATGAATAAACTGCAGGCTCAAGCAGTAGAATTCATTTTTAGAAGAGCACCTTTTGGAGCATTTAAGGGTTTGGTTGTTGCCCACCAAGTCCACATGAAAGCCGGCCAACCAAATTTTCATCATTGGTATCAAACCAAAAGCATTTTTTTTCCATTATTACAAGCCTATTTTGGACCAACACCCATGCAGATACTGTAAACTCTATTAGTAGCATTAATCTACTGTGAGATCATTAACGGTGGTTTATTACCTAAACAGCTTATGAAGAATAGCTTTCTGTGAAAAGCACGACGCTCACTAAATACCGGCACAGCGTTTCCTTATACTGTCCCTAAATTGTTTTTTTAAGAGCAATTAATACCGTTATTATTAATAACAAATATTATTACCCCTTACTTATGGAGATCAATCCCAAACCGGAGGGAATTAAGAAATTTCCCAGGGGCATTTCCAGAGTAATGAGGTGTTGAAAGAAAGTATTAAGCCCTAGCCTCAGCTCTTTTGGCTGCGAAGTTGCGATCCATTATTTGCACTGAGATTGTGTTTAGTGTCCTTAGTCATGGGCCACTGCTCTAAATAATGTGCAAACACAAGACTAAAGTATAATCTGTGTACATTTATAGGAGAAAGAGACACAACTACTTCGCTGCACGGTCAGAGCGAGGAGATTTGGGCTTCTGGTCTGTTCCGTATGTTGACTCGTGTCTTGGAAGCGCATTGGCTTCTAATGAGCTGTGTTGGGTAAACATCTCTAGAGAAGTATCAAGGGCAAGATCTGGGGAAAAAAAAAGATACAGAGAAACCTGCAAGGCTTTTTCGGTGGAATTTTTGTGCTTAGATTCAGAAAACTGCCCTGTTATTAGCAATTTTGGCATCTAAGACCTTGTAGAAACCCCCAAGTTCCCCTACAAACCACCCCAGTATGCAATTCCTCCATCGAGGAGCCATCCTCGTGGCAAAGCACAGCAGTCTTTCACCAAAGTCTCTTCCACCAAAGGTGGTTTGGCGTTCAGAAACTTGAGCTACAATCAGCCCAAGTCTTGACATTTCGGTGACTCTACACATGATGGGTGTCTAAGCTCCCCCGGTAGAAAACGGGGAGATGATGGAGCCTAAAAAGCTACTCAAACCATGAAAAGGCATCTACCTTTAAAACTTCTGAATAAATATCTTAAATCTGGAGGTGAATCCATAACCACCTCATGCACATGGATGCTGTGGTGGCTGACCTGCCAGGTGCCCGTTTAAATAGTAGGAAAAAAATTAGGGGAAAAGCAGCAAGATTGGGACTATAGCTCTAGCCCACCGAGTACTTATTTTACTTTGGCTTTCAGTAAACTCTGTAGAGCTATCACTGACAAAAGCAATTTCCCTTTTATCATTGCTAGCAGTGAATAGTAAACATATATTGTACAATATAGGAAGACATATAACCTGGAATTATCTCAGCAAGCAATATCTGAAATCCTTCAGTCTTTCATGTGACTACACAAGATCAATCCACCACTGCTTAAACCATCTACATCTGAGTTTGACAGGGGCTGATTTTAGCCTGATGTGGTTTGAATTAACTCCTTATGAGGTACATCTCTCTCTGCTCTCATGGCAGTGTGAACAATCACCTATCTCTGTACAAAGCGAGCACGAAATCAGACAGCTCCCATTCATTTTCCACAGGTGCAAATGACTCAAGAACCTACAGAGAAGGCCTGAATATAGCCCAATAGGCTCTGATTTCCATGTTTCCTTTACGAAGCCACATGAAGCATCTCAAATTATGAACCAAATCTCCCACTATTTTTAATCCAGAATCGGCTGTGAGTATTGTGACCTTATTATTACTTTGCCAGTAGGATGCATGCTTGCACTGGGTCCTACTGGTAGCATCTTGAAAAAGCAAACATTTTTAGAGACTGTAGAAATGGAGGTTCTTGCTTACAGCTTTTAGTGTTGAAAAGAGATCAATTATAAAACACGCTTTCACAGTTTTTGGTTTTAAATAGACGTGGACACGTCTGCACACAGGTAGGGAGACGTCCTGGCAGAAGCATCCTTCTCCCCTTAAAATGGTGTCTTTAGAGACCAGCAAAAGCTTTTGGGGGATACACAAGAAGAGATGATGAATGAATGGCAAAAAGCTTTGAAATCATATCCCACAATGGATTTGGTATCAAAAGATGTAACGTCATTACTGCCAAGCAAAGGTGGGAATAGGTGATGTGAGTTTATTCACGAGCTTCTCCTGGTAAGAGAGACATGGGTGCAAATCCTATAAATCCAAGAATGAATGAATGAATGAATGAACGAATAAATAAATAAAATAAATAAATGATTTCAGTGCAGTGCTTCTGGGACCTTTATGTAGTGCTACATCCCAGACCTCAGCCTAGTTTTTATATCTCTGTACCAAAAAGACTTGTTTGCCTCTCTTGCAAAACTACCAAATTGAAAGAAAAAAAGAGAAAAACAATTGTTTCAGAAGAAAAATAAGCTGAAAAGTGGCTGTGTGTTCAGAAACTGTTGGTCTTGTTTTTCAGCTGCCAATTACGACTTTGATCTAAAAATTATCCTGGTAATCTGCACCGAGGACCAAGTCCTGAACTACTTAAAGTGAATTTGACTTTTCTGCTCTTAAAGCAATTAAAATTTGCATGCTTTTAATTACTCATGTTTAATTCACATCCAAAATTGGAGCCTGTTACACATATGCCATATTGCCACACCCCTGCCTTAACAAATATAATCATTTTTCAGATCATAAATTAATACACAGAGAGATTAGCAAGCTGAGCTATGTATAGGATCTGCCTATACCTCACAGCAAGTGGTTAATTCTCATGACGCTATCCATTTAGCAATTTTTTTTTTAATTGCAACCTTAGCTAAGCCAAGACTTTTGCAGTCACTTGCCACTGATTTAACACTTGCAGTATGCTAAAATAAGAACACGCACTATAGGCTATCCATACTTTTAAAACGCTGTCAATTAGAGCTTGTTGGTAAGATTTGAAACTCGATATTTTTTTCAGGAAAAGCGAGAAACCTACCGCACTTAAACCCTTCAACTTCCTGCTGCAAATCACACTTTCCTTAAACAGGCCACGTACCCTGGTGCCAAAATACGACTTTTCAAGACATCCAATGGAAGTTTTCAGCCAAAGAGGCTACATCAAAATATCTGTCATGCTTTCTAACAGCTTTTTCAATTCATCGGTTTGCTATTTTCAATACAGATATGAAGGGTTTATATACATATATTTATTTCCATTTAAAAAGACAACATTTTTGCTGAATGCATTTAAGCATAAATGGAACGTTCATGTTTTATGTTAAGCACTTCATTTCAGGGCAGCGAGATGTTTTATTCATGCAAAAATATAAACTTTCGGACTAATTCAAGTCTCCTCCCAACAGCTTCCTTGTGTTTAGCACTTTAAGGCGGTTATTCATACAGCATGAATTGCAAGTGTAAGAACATAAAACTCTTTTCATCCTCAGTATTGAATGGAAAAGTTATTTACGGGGAATTTTAATGTCACAAATAACATCAAACCTGTCCTTATGGTCTAGTGGTGCTCAGTACAGCCCAGTCAATATAATCTTTTGTGGCACTCTTGCACTGAGGGAATTCATTATTTTTTTTCCAGCACCTCTCTGACCCATCTTTCACGGTTTTCTCTATGGAAGTTGTAAGTTATGTCTGAGAAAAACCTCCCTGCAGGAGTATCTGTAACCACAGAGATGCTGTGGATGTAACACCTAGGAACAGAAAAAGTGAGGCGTTCTTCCACTGAAATTGGCTTACATAAGAAGATCTGTAATAGATACCAATTTGGGGAGAGTCATCATCTTTTAGAACACAGACACTTGGGAAAGAATTGTTCCCATTTCACTTTCCAGAATATGCCCGTTTATTTTAATGGGGCCGCGCCATTAAATCACGTCAGTGCAGGCAGCTGCGGAAGTTTAGGGGCTGACGACAATTTCTGGACAAAGCCTCTGAGGCGGTTCCTGAGCCACAGCTGGGATTAAAACCAGTTCTTAATTTCTCTTCTTCCTCCAAAAAAAAAAAAAAAAAAAATCAATATTCATTTACATCAAGGAAAGAAATAGAACGACTCTAAACAAAAACAGCAATCGTGGCTGTAGAGCATGAGTTGCCTAATTTTCCTTTGCACCAGTCACCAGACAAACAGGAATTTGTATTAAATTGGTAACACATCACTAATTGTTTCTAATTAAAGAGGCTGCACCCAGAGCTGCAGATGAGAGGAGACAGAGTTTTGCACCATTTTATCCCAGGGAGATTGATCTGGATGAACTCAACATCAACGCAACCCCCGGTGGGTTAGGACAGCAACCAGGATCTGAGAGGGGAAGGCAAGGAAAAATTGCCATTTCATATGTATGATCACATCTAAATCCCAGTGCTAACCTCTATAGGGAGGATGTTCCCTGGGAAAGCCATGGGACATGGATCTGGGGGCTCTCATCACCCCAGATTAACCAACTAAATCACGAAGCGGTGAAGCAGAGAAACGCGAACTGCGATGAGTCCCCGTGTTTTGGCCTGCCCATTAAGTAATTAAATTTTGATCTTGCGTCTAACAGCCGGGAGAAAAGCAGGCGTTGAATCAGATGACCTTTAGGGAGATGTGCAAGAGGTATAATTTGCTGTCTCAAATATCTATCAGATCGGACACGTTACCGGTCGCTCATTACTTACGGCCAAACAAAACGCTCTTTTCCGCACAAACAACTCCTCTATTACCTTTCTAGGGACCATTTACAAAATTTGGCCTTTCCAGTTTTCATTCAACTGATTAACCATGCAACACGGTTTCAAAGCATCGCATTCAGCAGCATTTCTTCGGGCTCTGTGTATAAATCTATCCTCCAAAAGCAGGCAGAGCTCGCGTTTGCCCAGCTCGTACGTGACCGCACGCATCTCCGTTGGATTTGTTCACACACGTTGGGTTTTACCAACGACTCCGAGCACATGCCGGAGCGTCAGGGTACATCAGCATATGCTTCAAAATTTTCAGCCCATCTGCAGTGATGCTGATTTCCCAACTAAAAGATCTGTCCTCGCTGCCATACAAACTTCCTCCCTTCTGGCTTCTCACGCAGCTCTTCATTATCGCTCGGTGCCGTAACGATGTTCTTCAAAGCAAGTCATGCGGTACTAATTTTTATTATGCCTCTTTTATGACATTACGAACCTCGCTATAAATCACCGAGGTTCATGGGTGTCAACAACGCCGGGTGGTGCTGTAAGGGGAGCTCTCTCCTGACTCAGCATCTCCCAGGATCAGCCCAGCAGCGCTTTCGAAGCAGCGTGTTGAAAATGGAAAATAGTTAGAGGCTTAGGAGACGTCGAGAATTGCATCCTATAATCGTGTTGGAAGCCTCCCCGTGCCCCTGACACTACGTGAGGGCAAGGGGAGAGCTGGGGACGTTAGAGGAGGATGCTACCAACTCCTCTCTGACATACAACCCCCATTTCACTGCCCTTTACAAAGCTTTGGGGTAAATTCCGCCAACAACAGCACACAGCGCAAGCCCATTGCTCATACATCCTAGACCTACCGGAATTTCACTCACATCAGGTTTGTCAGTGCTACAGAAGGGAGCTTTTAATGAGATGAGATTGAGTAGGGATGTGCTGAAGATCCTCAGGATCCTCTTCTTCCATGGGAATGAAACTCCTTTCCTCTTACAGACTATAAAACTGCTATTCACGTGCACAAGAAAAAAAAAAAAAGTCAAAAAAATCAGTCTTAATGGCTGCTTACGTAGTCAACAGATCTTATTAACTAACTGACACTGTGCACAAATATAATAAATATTTTAAAAATCCAGGGCTGGGATCAGCTCGGTTGTTCTGTTGCTCTCCCCCTGGGTGCCGCGAGGGCATCACGGTGCGGGTGACATCTGTCATCACCAATTAGTCACCGGGAAAAACGAGGGGGGGGGCTGTTGATTGCAAGCAATTCAATCACCCGCGAACGCTCCCCCAGGAGCCGCTGGTCAGTTCATCTAGTCTCCGAGCCACCGAACGATAGCTGCCGCCCACAGAAAAAGCAGAAAGAAAGCAAAGGGTTTTAAGGCAGCCGAGGGACTCGGAAGGCATTTCGTGGTCAAATACCGACGGTGCTAAACGGCAAACATAAATGGAGCCATCATCTATGGTACTCAACATGCAGCAAGGGACTAGGAGCGTGTTCATTATTTTTGCAAGTGAACTCAGCGCTGCAGTGGTTATTTCTAGGAAGGACTGGGCCAAAGGCTCGAAGGTCGGCTATTTTTTTTATTTATTTTGGCAAAAGTTTAACTGGCTTTAAAACCGAGCCCTGAGCAATTCAACATAAAGTTGAATAATACTTTTAGCTGAAGACCAAAAATGAAAAGGGGAGAACTTTGAAAGCACGAGAACATTTCAGTCATTTTGAGAAAGAAGCACTTCTTTTAGGAAGTGTTCTGGTATAGCTTTCTGATCTTCCATTTTGAAATATCTTGCCATTTTCAAAGGAAGGTGGCATAACTTTAATTATATTTGAGCCAAAATTGCCCCCCTGGGCCAAAATTGCACCCCAATTTTGTGTGAGCATGGAGCACCTCCTGGTGGACCATAATGTGCTGCTGAATTTGAAGTTTGCGTACTCTGATTTTGGAGACTTTCCATGGAGGCAGACTACGTACTCACACCTTGAGTTGTCGACCTTCAAGCCCCATCTCTAAATCTCTCGTTTAGCCCAAGTTTTCTTCACAGAGGCACGTGGCCATCCAAGTCCAACATTATGACCAACGAGACCTTCAAGGTCTTCAGTCAAATTTTATGTAAGCTTATAAGAAAGATCTCTGAACTACACTGACCTACCCCATTCCATAAGGCTTTGCTGATGGATGGACACAAGACTTGAAGTTTTGATGTCAAGTCACTTGAAGCTTCAGCACACGCCTGGCTGCTCTTCCAGGGATGGAAGCCCCTCACCAAACCCAGCCCAGGCTGATGGCAGGATTTAAACATCTGCTGATGCCTTCAATATTTGGGCCAAACCCTTTGCTTTCAGAAAAAAAATAAAAAATGGGACCAAACAGGTCCCATGTGGCAAGGAGGTACTTTATAACTGATTTAATAATAATAATTCCAAGGCAAGATTCAGAGCTAAGAATCCTACAAAAAATAAAGCAACAAACTGCTTCGGCATTGCTTTTTTTCTCTGTAGCATTTCCCTTAATTTGGCTAACCGAGGTACTTGCTCTGTATTTCAGTTCTTATGTTTTGGATTCCTAGGAACCTAATTTTTCTCAAACATGATACAATAAATTAGCCATTTTCTGTAGCTCAGGCTTCCACCAGGCACATTAGCCTTTTATAATTCCTAATTTTTATTATCGTTATTCAGCTCTCAGTGTTACTCAAAGGTTTAGCAGAAGGCGGCATATGTTTCCTTATTTGCTCTGTGGATTATTTATCAAAACTAATGACACTAGCATGAATTTGGGGGGCAGCCACGCATAGCTAATGGGGATGCTTTCAAGGCGAGACTTTCTGCACCTTTCCTCCTCATCTGAGAAGTGAAGAATTATAAGCTAAGTGCCTACACGGTTGTGCAGCAGTTCGTATTTTCTGGTAATGAGCACAAGAGGAAAGAGCTTCTTCTCTGAAGAACTTCTCTAAAATCCCCACAAGTAGTCTTCCCAATTGACGCACCTCCACCGGCAGCAAAACCGTGGCATCATGTCGTGGTTGCTGGCAGCTTGCGAGCTCCAAAAAATCCAAGTGAGCGTCCTTGCTGGTACACGATGGGAACAGTTTCAAGGCAACAAGCCCATTCCCAGAGCAATTAGCAAACCTGAGGTCATCGGGACCAGCCTGGGATTCTGTGAGCTGCAAAAATTGGCCTCTGCCACCTCCTGGCTAGGCGAAAACTAAGATAACTCACTCGTTAGTTCATCTTTGGTCTTCATTGAGACAGTATTTGTCTGAAAGGGAGCCAGCTCTGACCTGCACCAAAACCATCTGAATTTCAATCAGATAGCCCAAGGCGGTGATGGAAAAAGAAGAAAAACGGCTGTGTAACAAACCCTTTTTGCCTGGCTTATAGGTGCCCATTTCCAAAGATGAGAGAAACGTCTGACTGCATGTTTCCTGGAATGCAGAAAGCGAGATTTTAAATAATCTGGATCAGCCCACACCAGGTCGAAAGAGCTAACGGTGTGCCTCACAACCCTGAAGTTTTGGGGCCAAAAGCACCACCTGCTCTTTCTCCTCGCACAGAAATTTCCTACGGTTTCCAGAGCTACGAGCAGGGCTGAGGGGAGATGGGAAGGGTGAGGTCTGTTGTGTTGGGGGGAAGAGGGAGCCAGAAAATAATTCCATTTCCATCGGAAATTATTCATAGCAAAACAGCTTTACTATAAATGTGAAAAAAAAAAAAGAAAAAGAAAATAAAAAGTCCTGCTCCTGGCTTATGCTTACCCAAAGCATCCTCTCTGTTAAAGGCACGTCTAAGGCACCAGATCCAGCATTTCTTTCCCCAAAAGGCCACACTGATGCAATGCACATAGCAGGAGACAGGCAGAGGGAGGAGGACAGAAGGACAGCCCCGCAGAGGTGCCAGCACTGCTGTGCTCCAGCATGTAACAGCCACCAAAGCAGTCGGTGTCCTGGCGAGGGGACCCAACCAGGACTCAAAGGACAGATGGATACCAGGAAGGCAAAACACCAAAGGGCTTCTTGTCATCTGCCTTCCGCGGTCCATCGGCCTTGAGAAGTGAACTTGCAGCGGCTGCTACACTGCAGAGATGAACACTGACCCTAACTGGTCCTGAGTATGGACTGAACTCAATTTATCCATCGATTTAGGGCTTTAGGAGCAATTTCCGTACTCCTGCAACCAAGGTTTTCAGTCCTAGATCAAAGCCTGTGCGAGACCATCTTCCATGGCAGTTTTTACCATTTTATATTTTTAAGGAAAGAAAACAACAGCCATGCTATCTGCCTGTCCTTTAAAGCCTCTGTGGCATCCGTCATCTTTTGGCCAATTCTAACCGAAATCCAGACGAGATTATGGAGCTCAAAAAAAATGAAATATTGAGCATTTAATCAAAGTCAATGCCTGGATGTGGTGTCCCAGGCTTCAAAGGGAATTCAGTGACTCTCTTCTGCCTTACGTACGGGTTTGGCCAACGTCAGCCTTGCATCAAGTACCCAAAATGTGCTCACATAGTTGCCTCTGCTCTGGGGGCAGACAATTGATGGCTATTACTGCATTTCTTCATGGTGGGGCATGAAATTTAGGGAATGAGGGGTCAGGAAAGGACCCCAGTGGGGATTATTGCAGGTCCAAGGCATGAACGTGAAGGATGCAAGTCTGTAGGAAAGCAGGCTTCATCAGCTACATCGCCCCCAGAGCAATCGCTCCAAAGAAAATTACTAATTAAGAGGATTCCCAACCAGAGAATTCGTACCTACAACCTCTAATAAACCCATTAGAAAGCTCGGTGGCAGGTCACAGGAATCAAAGTCGGAGATGGCAGGGTTGTGTCCTTCCTAAAAACCATCTCCCCACCTAAGCCAGGCGGAAAAGCAGCAATCGGATGGGTTGAATACTAATTCCGAGACCATTATCAGAGTAGAAAGCACTGAAGAAAAAAAAAAAAACACAAACACATATTTCTTCAGATACGTTTTCTCTATAATATTGAGTTTATAGATAAAAGCAAGCAAGCAGCAGAACTAATCTGTACATTAATGAAACTCACCATGCCCTGCTAGAAGAGCGGTTACTCTGAGACAACAGGATATTTATAGCCGTGTGCAGTGATACTAATAGTTTTGTTAACATTATCTACTTTGCCATAGACTTAAAAAGAATTAGACATAATGGTGGTAGTTACAGTAGCATCTTAAAAATTGCTGGCTTTCTACCATTCTAATTCCCTCTTCAATCACCTGTAATTTCCAACCTTCTCCTCACCTATTAGATCGCAATTTCTCAGCAGAGAACCACCCACCAGCATTTGGTGAGGGGAAGGATACGGGGGATCGAACGGGAGAAATATTTTACTCGGTACAGGGGAAAAAAAAATCATTTTGAAGCTATTTGCTTTACACGGGAGCTAAAATTTGATCTGGAAATAATTCTACTGAATAGCCACACGGGGCATTCAGAGGAAATTCTTTGGGTTAAAGTCATGAATTCTTGCAGAAAAAATTTCCGCAAGAAATTTGGTCCTGCTGCACCCCTGGCTCTCAAAAAAAATAAAAATAAAAAAATGGGGAAATTGGGAAAATTGAAGAAAACCCTGAGATACCTGCAATGCCTGGACAGGGTTGACAAATGCTGGGAAGCTGAGCAGCTCTACCACGCTGAGTTAGAGAAGTTTGCCGTTTGGTGCTTTAAGCTGAATCAACAGAATTCTTATCAAATTGACAAATATTAATATATAATTCAGTTTTCTAGTACAGTTAATTTTTTTATTTTTTTTTAAGAAGGCGACACAATCCTCTTCCCCCAGCTCTGTTCCTGGGAGAACATAATCACAGCACTTCGGTTTGAAATGTTGCTTGCTTTTTCTCCTTGATAACGTTTGCAAAAAACAATCAAAAAAAAACCCACAGTATTTCTTAGAAAAAAAAATATGGAGGACTAAAGAAAAAAATCTTTTTGAAATATTAAATGCAGTTTTATTTTGAACTGAAATGATAAAAAAGCTGCTGTGGCTGGGGTTACAGCTCCTCATCATACAAGGAGACAGACTTAAAGGGAGTTTATAATTGTCAGGGAGCTTTAAATAATTGAACAGTAAGACACAGCATGGGAGGGCGTGTTTTTATTGTGTAATAATCTCAGGATTCATTATTCATAATAATTATGATTATTAGTCTTGCAAGTTTTCTACTGCGTCCTTTGAAAATTACAAGACTGATTGTACGAGCTCAGAGAATTTGGAATAACACAGTTAATTTGCTTTTAGTTTATTACATTCCCCTGCATTAAGTTTGGTACCAGAGGGAATAGCCCTCTAACACACAAAAGCAGCGAGAAGAAACTATTTAAAAAAAATAGAAAAATTAAGACCTCTAGAACTGAGTTTCAAACAGCCCGTGTAGGAATGCCTGGGCACCTCCTCGCCCTGAAGCCAAGGGCAAACTCCTCGTTGCTTTTGAAGGTACAGATTAGGCCCATGTGAATACATAAAGAATTAAAAATTACAGGAAAGCATCTGATGTCGGAGGGATGAATTATGATCGCCTTATTCACACTGAGCTGTGCTTACACCCCGAACGCTTTGATATCAGCGAGGCTCTCCGTGCTCTCCGTTATTATTCAGAGCCAGGCAGAAGTGGTTTTCCTGTCTTGAGAAGAAATTTGAGATAAAAGAGCGAGAGAAACGTCTCTGCATTCGGATGAGCCTGAGACCTTTAGTCGTTTTTCAAGGAAAAAAGGGAGAAGGAGCTGGAGAGGATGCTTCATTGGACCCCCCCCAAAGCCTACCCATCATGGCACGCAACCGGTCTTGGATGCAACGATAACAGGAGACACCGGTGTAGATGGGAATCTGCTAAATACAGCATTACAATGGGAAAAGTTGAAACAAGGCAACGGAACAAAACATGATGAAGTCAGTTCTAGCACAAGAAAAGTTTTTTTCCAGCTGAGGTATTTCCAGCTGCAGTTCAGATGACAGAAAAAAATAAATAATTTTTTCCCCACAGCACTTATGAAAGATGATTCACCAAAGATTGCAGTCAGATGTAAACAATCACCAGCCCCCGTCAGCGGAGTTATTTTCCAGCTATTCACTGATGGGAAAATGGAGCTAAATATTTCACTGCCAGCTCTTTTCCAGCACAGGCTGCAAGGAGCCCGAAGCAGAACTGTTTGTGCCACCAAAATCTCCGACCTCTCCAAGTAACTCGTTTCCACGGCACAAGTCGGTGCATCAGAGAAGCCATCTGAGCTGTCCACCCATTCATGGACATTTATTTTTAGGCAGGGCTTGAAATTTTAAAGGCTGAAACTTCATTTTGCATCGTGAAAAAGGGCCTGGCACCACGGAGAGGAAACCTGCCCATTTTTCTTCCCCCTGTCTTTCCACAAGCTGCATGGAAATCCTCCGCTTGAATAACTAGGGGAATAATGGACTCTTCTTTACATAAAGATTTCGTACTTCTGAGAAGAGATTTTTTGCTTCTCAAATGATACAAAGGTTTTCATGTTTTATTTACACAGAGAAACAAATTACTCTGAGACTTTAAAGTGGGATGAGGTTGGGGGTTTTTGTTTAGTTTTGTTTGAAGGAGAAAGAAACAACAGAAAACTTCAGAATATCTATTTTTTTTTTTTACAGATCTTGCTGAACATACTGAATTCTATGACTCCCTGCAATATAGGGGCTATAATATAAATCAGGAATTTTTATTTGATAAAAATGTGGTTGATAAAGAATACTGGAAGTGCTACTAGTATATAAAGCTATGCTAATGAAAATACGAAACAGCAAGAAAAGTAGTGGAAACAAATCATTTTTTACACACACAAAAAAATAAATAGAAAGAAACACATTTAATGCAGAGAAAGGAAGAAACATTAAAATGAAAAAAAAAAAAAGCAACAGCCAACTTCCTAAAAACTCACGAGTCCTTGACATTGTGGTGACAAAGATCATCACGGTATTGGTGATAGGGGTGATATTGTCCACAAAGAGTATGGCCATGTAAGCATGAATATCAAAAAGCCTCTGTACAAAGACTGGAGGTGAAGGAATAGATGAGGAAAAAATAGAAAAGATCATTCTTCTTGGACCTTCGTACAAAGAGCTGGTAATTGATTGCTATGCCAAGACCCGAGGAGCTGAAGAACCACAAGATATGTCTTTGGGGTATTCCTGACCCAGACATAAGCTTTTATCGTGTGTTATAATAAAAAAATATACCACGTCGTGCTCAGAAATGTCAGGTGAGCAGCTAGTAACCTTCAGGAGCAGACAAGTTGTCTCGTTGAACTGGGAGCCTGCAAAAATAAAGGCAAGGAGCACGCACCAGAGATGAGATGCTCCACTGGAAGTCATCTCCTGGGAAAGGGCCGCGTCTGTCGGCTTCAGGCAGTAAGTAGCCTTAGGAAATTGGAATTGGGTTCTCTGAAAATAGCACTGCTTGAAAGAGAGGAATAGATCTGATCTCGGATGGTGAGGAAGACACTAGCCCTGAAGCTTCCTTAAGACAGGGAAGAGTGGGAGGAAAAATGTCAAATAACGAGAGAAAATTCCATCTTGGTGGCTATTACAGGCATGGAAGATCACCCCCTGGAGCATGAGGAAGCTCCTAAGGCTTGAGAAATCTTCCCAAAACCAAAGTTTCCCATCAGAAAAGAAATTTTATGAAATCAAAACCTAAGCACAGAAGCCATTTCATGTGTTTGTCCTTCTTCAAGGCCTGCCGAGGTACTCCCCAACACAAGGCCTTGTGAAGACCCGTAACTTCGGCAGGAGCTGGCTCTCTGGGGAACACACGACGGTGCTGGCAAACATTTGCTCTTCTCCCACGTGTTAACCATCTTCTACAGAGCAGAAAACAGCCAGTTTCTCATTAGAAGAGGTAGCGTTTTCCAACAGGGCACTGCCAAGGTTTGAAACACGCCCTACCAAGTGGTGCCGTTAACGCACACTTAGCTGAAAGTCATCAAACCCACATGAAAATGATTATATTATGGCTTGTAAATACCACCAAGGGCATAGGACAATGCAAACTCTATACTCACTGTGTTTTTTATTGTGGTTCTGAAGCAGTCTGGTTCATAGAAAGCCTAACGCCACGTTGCAAAGGGCCTAATCCTACAAAAACCTCAACCTACGCAAAGCACCATAGAGCTGCATTACCACAATGTCCCTGTCTGCAGAAAACAGTACAGGTGAAGGAAGCTCTAGCTTTTTTTTTTTTCCCAGTTCTGGCAAATTATTAGACACAAACTGGGGAGGTGAAGGGCTAGCAAGCTGAGGAATAGTGAACGATCCGCGTACGGGGTAAAAAAAAACCCTAAACCATCATACTGGTCACAGGCAGAGCAAGGACCAGACAGAAGAGAGAGAAGGATAAAAACTAAGCGATGAATTCTCCAATGGCACAAAAAGAGAGGCATAAAGCAAGGTTTTGCATTTCCCTTGTCAGCATGGACACATCCTGAGAGCTGAATAGGGTCTGGATTTACCAGCAGTCCCACCAAGCCCAGCTCAAATTTGCCTTGGATACCATTTGTTCCCCTCAGGTAAGTCATAGTGGCCTGCATTCAGCTCTCTTGAGGATAAGAATGTAAAATATTTGCTCCTTTTTCCTTAGGAATGGAAATGCAGGAGAGAATAACACCCGCATCCGCAGAGCTGCAACTGGCTGGGTTTCTGCGAGGGTCCCTAAATGAAAAGTGAGTGGTTTAAATTCATATATTCAAATAAAGTTAAAGAAGAAAAAAAAAAAAAAAGAAGAAGAAGAAGTCTGGCTAAATGCAAAACACTCCTTTAAACAGTATACCATTTTCTGCTTTACAGATTGTGCTTGCTTTCTCGGGTCATTGGGGTAATGTAAGAAATGGCAGGCAGACAAACTGCCTCCGGCACAACTCAGGAGTACACCAAAGAGTACATTCAAACAGTGGTCACACTAGAATAATTCTCCCAAGGCTGGCAGGATGGTAAAAAAAAAGCCAAAGCGTTAGAATAGAAATTGGCAGGAACTGATAAGAAAATAATCTACCTAGAGCAGAAAAGCCATTCCATTTTCCAACCCCAAAAAATTCATGCAAAACTGGGAAGACAAAGCAAAAACCCGCTGCCCTCTACCACCCCAGGGCTGGGAATGAGGACGTACAACTCGTTGAAAGTGGAAGACGACAGCTTCGATACTCAAATGTAGATGGGATTAAGAGGAGTCATGGTGGGTGGGTGTGCAGGGGGGCTATGGACAGCTTTTTAAGGGTCTGCTTGCAATCTGTTTTATATTGAATGTTAAAAAAAAATAAAAATGAAGTAAAGATAATTTATAAGGTTATCAGAAAAAAAAGACAAAATACTATTTTTCTACACTTTCCTAACTCCACACTCTGCATGACCAAGCCAATAAATCACAGACCAAAATGCACATGTGTTTTTAGGTACTTTCACCAAGGAATCTCGACACGGAACGGGATTTTCATGAGTTGGGAAGGAGCAGCTGAGTGCCGGCCGTACACAACAAAACAGCCAAAACCTACCTTTTCTCTGCCCAGCAGAGGTTAGAAACTGGGCAGTATCATGGGAGAGCCGGCTCAGCCTAGCACTTGCTGATGTCCTAGAGCTGCCATGTCTGATGCTTTAAAAGCTGTTTCCTTCACAACCTCCACTCTTAGGATAATTGCATACGCTCAAGCGGTAGGTCAGGGGGGACGCTGTCGTCCCATACGTGCCAAGTTGAAGAAAATTAATTTCATTCCCCAAAGAAAGGAAGCACTGGCAAGATTGACGTTAAACAATATTGATTCTGTGGCACCAGGGTCCTGGAAGCAGAGCCAAAACAAACAAGCCTACTTTGGGATCCAGCATCCATAATGCATCAACCAGCCCGGACGGATCCGAAGCGGCTCAGCAGAGGACATGGCTCTTTTCCCTTTTCTTGTTACACCAAAAAAAGAAAAAAGAAAAAAAAAAAAAGGAAAAAAAAAAAAAAGATGCACAATGCTCCCAGTAAAAAATCAAAATAAGTCATGTGGAGAGCAGAATACAGCCCGATAGTTTTAACGAAAAAGGAAATGCTAGGAAAAGACTCATGCATATCTGATGCTGAGTGAAAGCCAGGGTGTGACTAACATATTGGAAAAATTATTAAAGAGTGTTTTCCTCTTTGTACAGAGACTGCCCCCAGCAAATTCTGTCAAGGTCGCCAAGACCTTGCATTATAGCTTCTGTAGAGGAGCATCTGTCTGCAAACCGACTTGCAAATGTACCTGTGCATCTCCCTGCGTGTATTTTTTTTTTTTTTTAATTTAAACATTTAGTAGGATTTATTTGTTTCAATAGTTTCCTTCTGCTAGCATCAGCTCTATCTTCTCCCCCTCCATCACTCGGTAGATTTCCATACTAGAAGAGTTTTCTATAATGGCATCTTCAGCGCCGCGTTTAAAAAAATAATAATCATATAGATGAGAGTACCCTACACTTCATTAAACGTGACAATCACATCCCTTCCTACTGCTGGTCTCACTGAAGGCATCCTGTGTAATTCAGCTACCTACACTCTCTTCAATCTATCAACACAAACAACGAATTTTGTTGTATTGCAGGAAGAGCAACACATGCCTTCTTGCCTCCCCGCCAAGGCTGCTGGAAAGAGAAAAACTTCCCCCCCAATGTGTACCACCCTTCCTCTCCCAAACCCCAAACCACCTGAATGAATTTTAATTCTACTCCCAAGGAAAACAGAAATTTCTACAAATTCAGAATTTTCTTCATTCTTTTGCTGAATGTTTGCCTTTCCCTTTAGAAATAGCAGCGTGAAGTATTCCTCTGGGCTCATTTCATTTGAACGTAATTTCATTTTTGCCAATTAGATGAAAATTAAAATTGAATCAACTCAGTAAAACGTTTTGTGATACTCCCTCACCAGACAGCCATCTATCCTTTTTTTGGGGGCCAACCTAACCAAAATCCCCCAGATTTCAGCATCGCACCCCTGCAATGACGTAACACCGGACTCACGAAGTACAAGGCTATTTATCTTGGCTTCCCACACAGGAATAACAAAATAGATTAATTTAATTCCTATAGTATACACAGCACTGTATTTCGATGATTTGGGTCTAGCTGGAAGGTATCTCGGAGAAAGCCAACAAAAGTTGAAAAAAGCCACCCAACGCTGATGGGAGACGTAGCCTCGGTGGTGCAATGGGGAGACACCACAGCATTATTAATTAATTAATTAATTAACCCTCTTCATAGCACTCACAAGGGTTTGTCTGAATGAATTGTTTCTCCTCTGTCCTTTTTGCTTTCACCAGATGTTGCCGACTTCCTTATTCCTTTCTTAATCCTTACTCCTTTATTCCTGCGTGCATTATTTCATAATTGCCTCGAGTTAAAACATACCGTTGGAATAGGCTTAGCTTGCTCCGATGGCCAAATCACGCTGTGTATCCATCTCAAACCCATTTCACTCCGGTGATAAGCAGCTCATATTTAGTTTCAGGTCATCACTCTTAGGCATTGAACAGCATCCGTCCCAGTGACAACCTCCACCCAACCCAAGACACCCAACCAAGAGACTATTCCCCTGTCATTAAAGTATCAAGAGCTACTTGATTTTAATCCATTAAACATGTGCTGTATTGACAGTGAATGGTGTTTATGTTTTTAACAAGAGCACCAGGCAGCTTTTTTCTTTTCCTTCCTAGCACGTCCCCCTTCCCTTCCGAAGCTGACCGCATCCATGTTAGCAGAAGAAGCTTACTTCTTAAAAATAATTCTTCATGTCTTGCTTTAAATGATTCATCTTTGGTCTTTCTTAATTCTGTCAAGCCAGCTACTCAACCTGAGGATTTCCTAGCTGATTAATTACGCGGTATCTATTTAATTATGAACTTCGTCTTGCAGTAAGACCACAATCGTACATTCTTTTCCCAATTTCACCCTTTCTTTCCCAGACTCAGAGACCTGTCAGGGTGGGCAAGGAGCCCTGGGTGCCCCTCATCTCCCCTGTCCCAGCAGGGTCCCCAACCCCACTGCCCAACCCTCAACTCTATCTACCAGGACAGCTGTTTGCATGCAAGCAACTGTAGCAGGCTGCCAGGGAGATCCTCGGGGCCCTGCAAACCCTAAATGTCCCCCCCAAAAACCCTCAAATGACCCAGAGAAGCCAAGGGTCCTCATTTATGGAGTGTGAATGGTTCATCTGAGTGTGCAACGGGAATCACGAGAACTGAATGACTAATTTTTAGTCAAGATAAAATTTGTACGATGGAGTAAACCACTCAATATGCGAAAAAAATTGCGTGTGGTTTTGTATAACCATATAAATATGTTATACAGACATTATCCAGATTGAAATAGAAGCAACTGGTGGAGATGTCCGATCTCAGCCTGTTGCACAAGCACATTCAACAAGTCCTGATGCAATAAATGCAAGGCAACATATGATATGGGATAGCCAGGATATCCAAAGACGTTTCTGGCTCAGTGCAAAGTCTAAATTTTCACTGAGGTGGGAAACCATCGAAAAACAGTCCTGGTGAGGGGCTAAGGAGGCACGTTGGCCAAGATGGTGCAAGGGGAGGAAGGGCAGGGATGGGAGGTGGGGATGGGTGATGGGCACAGCCCGCCCACTTGGTGCCCGGGTCCAAAAGTCAAGTTTCATTGCTCAAGAGCTCAATCCCTGCTACGTACCCATTTGAAACTCAAGGCTAAAACGCACTGCTCTCCAGCAGGAGGGCGTATTGTAGCTCATTTCTTAGCCTGTTTAAGTGCAGGGTGATGTGAATACGCTCCCCGTATCGCATTGCCTTTAAAATCCATCTCGTGAAAGCTTCTGGTGTGTCCGTACGCAGCGAGCGCGGCTCCTGGCGATGCATTCTCATCCTTACACCCGACATCTTTTCTTATTAGCCATTCTCCCGGGCTGAATTCGCCCCGTTGCCAAGGCGACCGGCAGGAAGCAAAAAATCTTTCATCTGGGAGGGGACGATGGCGATGGATGAGGGAGTTTGAGCAAGGTCAGGCGTTTACCGCTGAATACAAATCTGTCACGCCTAATAGATGAAGCTCTTTAGTTTCCGAGCTACTCAGGCTGCTCCCAGCATCCAAGGAGAAAATAAAAAGACACTCAAGCATGAATGCCAATCAGCTCGTGCTGGCAACAATGATGTATATACATGTGCCACAGCAGCTGTACCAGGCTTGGCCACGGATGAAAGGAGAAATTAAATAGGTGTCAATAATTAGAGAAGGTCAGGATCTCAATCCCTGAATACTAAATATATTTTAATAACGTTGGCTGGGGAAGCAGAGAAGTTATTAAGCCAGGAGGCTCAAGAGGCCCCGACCCGGAGCACAATGGGATGCGGCGGCGGAAAAGGCGTCACGGGGGAGCGCAGCGGGGCACGGAGAGACCCCAAAAACAATGGGGCACTAAACGTGTGCTTAGCAAATGCAGCTCTTGTGCCTGGGCTGGCCAAGCTGCAGACAAGGGGAACAAAGTGAGGGCTGGAGCCGGAGGATTTGCAGAAGCCTGGGCAGGCTGTGCTGAAGGAGAGCAAGAAACTTGGTTTAGAGCAGGCACAAAATAAACGTTTTGGTGGAAAACAGGCAGTGGGCAGGCATCACCCCATTAAACCTTTGCTACAAGGACAGCCTTTGACCTAAAGCCTTGTGTCCAAGGCAGTGAAAAGCTCACTCAGGTGGCCATGTGTTGCTCCAGAGACAGAATAAACCGCAGCTTCTCCACCCTGGCCCATAGCCACATCCGAAATCCTCAGCATGGACCGCTCCTGCCCAAACCGTTTCCTCCAAAAGGACATGCTGGAGTAAGGGTTGCACAGCTTAGCACCCAAACCGATTCGTTTTCCCCCATCCCACGCTGAGGATGAACAAAACCAGACAAAATGACTAAGTCCATGGCTAAACTGAACCCACTTTGGGGGAGAAAGCTGTATTTTGCTTGCTTATCTGCAGATTTCAACAAAAAGCTCCTCCTTGCGTGCTGAAGGCAAGGCTTAATGGGATTTCAATGCTGAAAGCCATGGAGCAACCACAGCAGTGCAAGCACACAAGATTACATATGCAACATTAAGTTTTAAAATAGCTTTAGATTTCCCTGAAAAAAGCCTGATTTCAAGTTGGCATTGCAAAGAACGCCTTCAACATGCTGAAAAAATGTCTTAATTTGGGGGTATCAGCAGGTTGGGTTTGTGTTTTGTTTTTTTTTTTTTTTTTTTTACTACTGTAAGGCAATTACACAGGAAGATAGATGTCAGAAAGCCAGCTCAGTACTAAAACCTTGCAAAAACACAAACATAATAAGCCGGATTCTCATCTCGCACATCATAGTTTAATTCCAAACGAGTTGTCCTGATGTTGAGCAGCTTCCCATCCAAAGAAGTCAAGGCAGAAATGAGATGAATTCTTTCTGGTAGACCGGGCTTACGTTGTCACCGAGCTCTGAGAAAGAAGAAAACCAAAAAGTCCTGAGACCAGGTGAAAAAAGGAGCAGGCTCACAGCATCTTTCTTACCCCATTACCACCGTTTTTGGTTTCTTCTTTCACTTCTCGGGGAATTTCACTTCTGTCCATCCATCTGCCCTCAGGCACCAATGGACTCCCGGTAGATGTTCAGCAAAAATCTGCTTTTAGGGACATTTCGTGATAGAGATGCCAGGACTTTTCCCAATCCTGCTTGCATATTTGCAAGCTGGGATCATGTGTCTTCTGTTCTTCTAAATTAAAACCTTCCAGTTCCCTCCGTCTCCTCTTGATGAAGCTCTGATCATTTCCCTGACTTTCCTGTGAATCTCGGCGCTTCTCCCACCGCAATCTGGCTTTTTCAGCCAAAGCTGTTTTAAGGAAGATTCGTCTTAATTTATGATTTTTAGCTATGTACTTTTATCTGGTCACAGGTAATAGAAATTGGCTTCGCTTTTATTATTTCATCACCTGGCTTGAAAAATGATAACATTTAACAGCTATAACACAGGCAAAGACTTTCCTTCGTGCTTCTGGGCTCCAGGTCTGGGTGGGAACTAAAGGGTGTTCCCTCCAGCCTTGGTGTCCGGGGCCATACCCCAAATATTGCCCATGGCAAAGTACCACCACTGGAGGGGATCTATCAACATCATCCTAATTAAGTCATTAAATTCAGCAGGTTTCATCTGCCTTCCCCTCAGCAATTATTTCCCATACAGAAAAAATGGACCTGAATCTCCATCGTAGGCGATGTAGGGTCGGGCTCTCTGCACCAGTCCATGCAAACCAGCGTGCCACAGCCCTAAATGCTCTATTTCTTGTAGCGATTTCTTGCACCTATCCTCACCTGATTCCTGGGCTTTTTACCCAATTCCTGTTTCTTTTTGTAGCTGTGACAGACGCTTCCAAACTCCTGTCCTTTCTGCCACACCGCGAGATTAGCAAAATGTTGCTTTATTCAACCGAAACCGTCAGCGGAGATGTTTTAAATGACAACAACTGGGAACAGCTGCTGTTACCTGGAGGAAAGATCCTGAGGTTTTGGCAGGGAAAATCCTGCCAACTGTTTCTGGAATGAAACTGTTAATATCTCCGAACAGCTCAGAAATCCACCATAATACACTAAATTACAAACAACGGGGGGAAGAAAACGAGAAACCCGAAAGCAAAAACAAACAAGAAGGTAAACAAAGACTACCTGAGCTTTCTTTAATCCCGCTTTAAAAAAGAATCAGTTATTATGAGCCGCGAAGAAAAGTCTTTGTAATCCTTGTTAGACTCTTCTACAGGGAGCCAGCCGTGCTGTGCAGACACAAAACCCTCCGAGCCACAGCCCCGTGCCAAGGAGGCGAGCGCACGCGCGGCACCGCGGCGCTTCTCTCGGTAGCCTACCTTGGAAAAGAAGCTGACCAAAAGGGGTTTCCAAAATATAAATACCAACCCAGTTGCCTGCCCTTAATTTCAGCAGAATTACTGAGATCGATGCAAGAGGGTTGAAAATTTGATTTCTTTAACATCAGGCCAAAGCACGGCTCTTCACCACGGCTCTGCTCCCGCGAGATGGATTCAGTCTCAGGCAGCCGCCGTAAATCAGGAACGTGGCCACCTGAGGTCAATGCGGCTAAGCCAAAATCTATATATGCAGGAGATAATTTAGAGCCCGGAATAGCTGACACTACAATAGTTTGTGTCCAGCACTCCTCAAGCAGGGGATGCTCAGGTCTGGCTGGGAGCGAGGGTCCTGCTTTGCTCCAGCGGACACAGCGAGGGCTCCCGATGTATGCTAAGGTTTTTTGGGGTGCCCAGTATGGAGGGAAGTAACTGTTGTCCTAAAAATAATCTTTTCCATGCTCAAACTGCATTTTTTTGTGTGCTGTGAATGCTTTTAGAGGCATCCCTTCCCTCTTTGGCAGGGCGTTGGGAAAACAACTGGAGAAACATGTGAATTTCTTGAACCTAATCTTTGCTCTGACTGATGTTTCTCTCCACAGACGGGAGCCCCGTGAATAGGAAATGAAAGGGAGTGGGATCACCTTTCACCCCCAAATCCACAAGGGATTTGGCCACTCCCTTGGGATTATTGGTCCAAATCCCATTAGGCAGAAGGCAGCGGTGCTGTGCGCTGGCTGCAGCTGCGATTCGGGGGCAAGGATGCTAATTCCATTAAAGAACCTGCAGAAGGTAGACCCATGACAAAGAACCAGAAATCCTTCTGAGTGAATAAAGATAATGTTATGAAGTTAAAAGGAAAATATTAAATGGGCTGAAGGGGATAATGTCCTGAATGTGAAATTAAGTGTTTGCTTGCAAAGGATGGTCCTGGCCAGAGCCAGGCTGCCAGCTCCGCGCCGCCATGCACGCAGCCAGCAGGGCTCACTTCCACCCCATCATTTCCTCGGACCTCTTCAAAATTAACTTCTGCCCTGGCGAGGCGAGTGACAGAGGCTGCGGAAATCAATTCTCATCTCCACTCCGCTGCTGGGAGGTCGCTGACTTGTGCAGATCTGTCACCGCGCTGATGCAACCGCAGCTGAGAGGAGGTACGTTGGAGGCAAACAGGACCTTGAAAGAATCGTGGTTGAGAGGCCCTTGTATCAGAAACCCTCCGTGCAGTAGCCTGAGCAGGGCACGGCGATTTTGCAGCACTGATAGCACCGTTTCAGCCATCCAGAGGAGGAAAATTCTGCTTTTTCCTACAGGAGGGGCTGGCGCGTTGAATTTTGACAGCACCAATTTCAGCCTCCGTGGTCCAGGACAGGTACCTTTTGATGGCTGCTCACCTCGGCCCTCTATTCCTCCGAGAATCGGGGTGTTTTCGGAACAAATAACACCTCTCTGCTTTCAAGCCAGCCCTCCCCGGCTCAATCTTCCCCTTCCAGGGAAAGCAACAGCAAGGCGAGAGCGCTGCTGAATATAAATAGGAGCAAAGCACATTATAATTACAAATCTGGCTATCCAATGTGCAGCTCTAAACCCTGAAATGATAGGCTGACACTGTCATCCCAGCCCAGACACCAATTACAATTACATCTAACCGAGGCCACTGAGCCAGACAGGGGAAGGGGCAGATGAAAGATGCACCTTGGCGGGGATCCGGCTCCTCGACTCCCAAGAAATTGCCTTCTGCAAATTATTAGCGAGTCGCTTGAGCTAAATAATTAAGGCTTTTATTTATTTTTTTCTCCCTTATTACTCTCTGATCTGCCAGGTGTAAATAACCCCACGGAGAAAACCCTAATAGGTCTGAATCAGCATCAGAACCCAAAGGGAAAAAGCATCCTGCCCCCAAGCTGGTGCTGGGCGGTGTTTTGATCTTAACAGACTCTCCGCTCCTAAATTCAGCCCCAAAATCGATTGGTGAGCTCATTACATAAATCCATATTCAACTATTTGGTCTACATTTAACACTACAACAAGGGTAGGCAGGGCAAATTAAATGGATTTCCTTCCAAGTGGCACAGAGCCTGAGTTTCTCCTTCTTCTTTGAATCCTCTCCCACCCATCTTTCGCCACGCTGGAAAAAAAATAATTCACTTTTTGCACACCTACAAGGGATGACAACGCTTACAGCCTTTTATGATCGGAGGTGTAGGTGCTAATGGGATCGATGCAGCTGTCTCCGGAGAGATATTGGCAGCAGGTTTTGGTATCTCATGCACGTGCCCTGTACTCCTTTTAGAAGTACATTTCCAGCAGATACAGGTGACACGCAGTATAGGAAAGGCATCACTCAACACGAGCAAAGGACGCGCTCGCCTGGCTGCTCATTTTCTCCTAAATACAGCTGCCAAGCTTCAGCGACTGGCTCGGAAAGCAGCTTCCAGGAATTTCCAGAATATGCCCCCTAACTTCTCAAATTAAGGGGATACAAAGGATATTTGAGGATAATCCCGGACCCTGTCGCATCCACGGCGATGGCAAGGACACCGTGGCACTGCACAGCCTGTCCAACCCTCAGCACTAATTCTGAGGATGAACAGGTCCAAATAAACTCTACCCTAAATCAGTACTTCGTAAAAATCAGGTACCGTTGGTCCTGAGCATGAATAAAAGCAAAAACCAATATAATACCTTGCAGCTTCCTAAATAGGGCCACGTGTAAGACATGTTTGGGGGTTGTTTTCCCTGAATCTTTCCATCAGGAAGCAAAGATACGAAGTTAATATCGCTGACAAATATGCCCGGAGATTAATTTGATGTTTCTCCCATAAAGCAAACACGTCCAGCTGTTTCTTCCCCTTTCTTATCGTCGATCAAACGGCAGCTCAGCAAATAGGTTTCTGCCGCGAAGGTGACAAGGTGGTGCACCACGGATAAAAACTCATCAGCGCTCAGGACTGCAGACAATGCATCTCCTGACCTTATTACTGGCAAGCTCTGCAGTCTAACTTCATCTGTGCTTCTAAAGGAAGATGTTACGGTTAGGGAACAATCAGCGCCTGGGAAAAGGGGGGAAAGAGTTGACCGAGCGAGGAGTTAAGTTAGAAATTCAGCTTGGGAAATGGCAGGTGAGGGCTGAAGTTGGTCACCCAACCATACGTGGTCAAATGAACAAGCCTACAAGGACACGGGCCATAAATATCTTCAATTCCTACCTAGTATCCAGCTGCAGAACGCAAAAACACTCTGTGTTTTAAAATGTAGGTATCTTTAGGACACCTTAGATAACCAGGAAAATTGAACTCATTTGAGCGGAAGGCACCCAAGCGAATTACGGGGAGGTCTGCAGTCAAACCTGGGCACACCAGGGTCAGACAAACAGTTTCAGCACTCGTTTGTCTTTCCTCCAATAATTTCCCAACTCCTTCTTTAGAGGCGGTTTAAAGGAAGAAAATCTTTGCCTACATAACCTACAAAATCCAATCGAGCCCCATGGCAAACAACCCTCCGAGCATGCACAGGGCCACGGACCTCCACGAACGGCCGGGACTTCTGACACCAGTGCTGCCACCTCTACTTCCAGTAAAACTATAATCCCTGTTTATACACACAAATAGGTTCCTACAAGCTCTAAGGAGCCTGAAAGTTCATAACCGAGGACAGGCAGCCACCCCAAAAGCCTTGGGAAGCCCCAGCCAGGGGCACAAAGAGTTGCACCCAGGTGGCAGCACGCTCCCGAAGCCCTGTGCAACTTCGCTGACCTCACTTCAACCAGGAGCTTCTCCAGAATTTGACTCGGAGCCTTTTATGGATTATTTTTTTTCCAACAGCTTTATCTGAATGTGTAATAGGTTGCGTTGCTCTCGGTGAAAACATAAAGTGCTGAGGTTACGCAAACCTGAAGGAGCGGCTCTTGAATGAGCTCTTCACAAAAACCTGTTTTCTCTGCGCTCAAATTGCTATGAAAAAAAAAAATGAAGCTTTTAGGGACGTAAGCACAGTCATTCATATAACACTCGTGAAGACCAAAAGGTTTCCTTCTACAGGTTAAAATAATAAAAAAATTCAAAAACTAGGAACACTTGCAGTAAGAGTTCCGATATGAAGCTATCATACTAATTACATTCAATTGTCTGGAAACTCATACAAGCCTAGAAATTACATCACTTCCACATTTCAAACATCGCCCTTCAGTTCTGCTTCCCTGCCAAATTAAATTCTGACACATCTTGAAGTTTGGGAACTAATTGTGCAGTTATTTATTCTATCTCGTGATTCTTCTGACATTACCACGTAAAGTTAATATACGGTAAGTGATATTTTCATTAACACCACTTAAATGTTAATTGCCTTCCAGTTTCCCGGGACTATTATTTATCAACACATATCCTGTTCTAGAAACACAAAATCATGGGAAGGCTGGCTTGGAAACTGTAAACAGCTCTATAGGAAATTATTACTCCTCTGCCTGTTATTCAGATTATCCTAAATCAATTTTAATACACAGCTGTGTTTGTGACAATAGCTCTTCCTCCCTTATATGCAAGAAATTTCACAGTGTTTTCTGAAAAAATCTGTCATGTCTTTACAGACTCTTTGTGCTTGGATCACTCTTTTGTTCTGTGTTCTTTTTAATTTTTAAAGAAAACACGAGAACGTTTGTAAATGATTCAGGAAACACAAATGTTCGTGTGTATCTGACTGCCACCTTGGAACTAAGATGTATTTTACGTATTTTTAGGACAAGATCAAGCATCCCCTACCTGCATTAGCTGTGTCCGAAGCTTGCCTTTAAGAACAGATCTCTGTCTGCTCACACCTGAGCATTTCTCACAACACTGGTCCCTACATCCAGAACCTTTCTGGTCCAAACCAGAAAATAAAACCAAAAAAATAAAACGAAGAAAACTCTGGATATAATGCTCCCTGCCTGATTTCCACTGTGCAATTCTTGAATCTGTTACGGTAGAAAATCTCCAAAAAAATTCACTTAAATCCAAAGAAAGCAGAACCAGAAACAAACTCAGGAACTCAACCAATCCTTTCCAACATCCCGTGGCAGGGTTAAAAATACCCCTGTTATTCCTGGAAAACGTTTGCCTACCTTGTTCATGAAGACCTGCAGAAGGAGCAATTCTAAATATCTTCCAAGACAATCCCTTGCAGAGCTTTGGTCAGTCTTCTGGGCACCTCTAGGATGGCCTTTCTACACCTTTTTTTTAATTTTAAACCAGAAAGATATTCTGCTGATTTCGTATTTTTGCTTATGTCTGCGATAAATCCCCAGTAAGGTGTCATAATGTTATGGCAAAGACCACCGTAAAAGCATATAAACCAAATTTATTCTTACCATTATCATGATTATTACTGCTTATGCAGTGCAATAAACGCGAGCGGCTTACCAGTTGTGCATACTAAAACAAGGAGGTTAAGGCTCTTGTCTCAGCACAAAACCACACGATGTTGGTTCAGGAGGTCATTCTCCTTCCCAACCCCGAGCCTCGTGCAGGTCCTTAGGTGCTTTTGTTGTTTTGCTGCCAGAGGTTTCCCCTGTAGCATCTCTTTGGCCAACCAGCCTAATAAATAAGCCTTCAGAAAATAGATTTCGCATGCCGGCAGAGTTGCCGTTCTCCGGGTTAGGAAAAAAAAAAAAAAAAAAAAAAAAAAAAAGCAATATTTATATGTATATCCACACATTCGATTTTGAAATTTGCAAGTGGAGTCTTGAAATAGCCCCTCGCGTCTTCCTCCACGGCACGGAGGAGCCCTGGGAAATTTGCTAGTTCTAATTCAGGGCATCGAGGGCAGACTGGAGAGGCAGCACGTAGCAGCTTCCCACGCTACGGCAGGACCAGGATTATTAGCACGAAGATACACCTGCCTAACATCTTCCCAAAAAATCCATTCATTACTTTTTTCACTCATTTTTCCTGATATTCAAAACTGTGCTTTTATATTTCAGGTTAGTTTTAAGACTAACCACAAGCAAGACTAACGTACGCTGTTTGGCTCTTCCAACAAACCTGCAAAGACTAAAAATCTGAATTTTAATGGCAAAATTAGCTCCATTTCTTAACACGTAGATAGATTTTGATTTCTTAAGGAGGAAGTGAGACTTAGAATAAAGGGAAGTGATGCCTCGCAGAATGGTTTTCTAATAGGAATTCAGGGAAAATGATTTCTGAAGATTGATTCATCCCTGTTTCTTTGTCAAGGAAAAGTAATTTACAAGTTCCCCAACCTAAGTCTTATTATACAACAAATGCAAAGTCCTCGTGAAGATCTTGCACATGCAAAAGCATTACATCTGCCAGCTGCTAAGCCGAAAACGTGCGACGAGAAGCGGCCGCACAACTCGGAAGCAGAGGAATTAAAAAGGAAAAGGATGTGATGGAAATGAGAAACTGAACCACACACAGCTGAGCACAAGCAGGGGTGTTCAGAGCTCGTTGGAGCTCACCCCTTGAGGATCTTTCCAAGAGTTTCAGCCCTCTGCACCCTCTCCATCTCCCTACAATGTCCAATTTGGGACATGCTCAAACATTACAATGCCAAGAGCCAAGGCTGATTTACAGCATTTTTACCAGACTCTGAGCGAGGGCATCTTCCTAAGCTGCGGATTTGTCTAGCGAGGAATTTACTGCAGAAACACAGCTAATAATTATCCCATTGTATACACGCGTTGATGATTTCAGGGCTGTCTTTATCTGATCTTTCACCTGCTAGAATAAAACAATCCCTCCATACGTCCTCTGAATATCTGAAGGATGAGGAGCTGCTGGTGTAAAGCTAATAACTGCCTGGAAGTTCTTTATAGGAAGATTTTCCTCGGGGATCTTCTCTTCAGCTGAAGTTATGCGTGTCCATCATTCACCACCACGCTGCTCTCTGCTCATTTTCTAGGTGTGCAAATAACAGGTTTTATACAGTTATAAAAATAAGGCAGCCGACGGAGATCTCTTTCAGCTGCTTTGTCTTGCTGAGAACCGGCTTGCCAGTACTTGTACCAGGAGTCCGTATTGTAGGGTTTGTTCCTTTACCTGCTTAATAGGATCACGCATGCCTGGAGGTCCAGAGCAATTGTTCTTTGGCAGGGTCACGAGGCAGAAATAGAGGCCAGCAGGTAGCCAAGTGGCTTGAGAAACCCAGGATGTGATGGTTGAAGATTACGAGAGAAGAGAAATCCTTTGATATCTCTTATTTACTGCTTAGCTTTTTAAAGAAATAAGCATTTAAAGCTGCAGTTTATAAATTTATTATCAACTGGTGAGCAGTCTCTTGCTTGGAGTATGGCATTAAGGCCGTTAATGGGAAAAAAAGGGAACAGGAGAAGAAATGCTGCCTGATGCGTGGATCGCAACCCATCCACCATCACTTCTTTCACCCTAGTTCGTAATAATCTGCTGAGTACAGCGTCTCTTCAGCCACGAGCTCAGCTAAGGACAGAGATTTTACATTTCTGGCTTTTTGTAGTCTAAGCACAACACCTACCCAAAGAGTTTGGAGCATCCTCCAGCCACGTCTGGAAGAGTGAAAGCCGAGGCTATTATCTGCGGGAGCTCGCAGCCCGTTTGGCTTTCACTTCTCATTTCTGTGTTGGCTAATTCCAATTTAGCAGCACAGCATTTACAAGGGACGTGCTCGGTCTCAGTCGGAGCTCGTTTCTTCTTGCTTTAAGGCCAACTCACGTGCTGCTCCTCCGGGTCCTACAGTTAACGGTGGTCAAAACGGAGGCTGTCAACCTACACGTCTGCATAATAATGATGGCGTGGACTGATTACATCCTTTTACCCGTGTTAAACTTCCAATATCCCCCAAGATAACATACAGAACACAGTTAGCTCTCAGCATGGTCCAAATTATTGGAGCAGCCTCCCAGAAAAAGCCACACCACCAAGCTGGGTCATCGCCAGCCCCCACCAGAGCCCTCGCTGAGCAGAGCAGAAATATTTCCCCCAGCCCCACCACTTCATCTGCATTTGTAGCTGGCTCCTGCGCCAGCTGTGCATGCCGGCCCCCCCTTCACCTCCGAGGAATTGGAGTGGCATTGTTTGAAGAGCTGATTAAACAGCCAGGAAAAAGTAATCCATCACTTAAAAAAGGGAAACGGAGACAGTTTGCAACGGCGTCCTGGAGCTCTTTAGTATCTGCTCTTCATTTTCTTCGATTTTAATCCAATGCCCAGCATCATAAACTCAAACACAGGGTATAAAATTAACTGACAGCACTTCATGACGAGGTAGGAGCGGCGCTGAGTTAAACCCAGTTTTGCTTTGGCTGATCCTAGAGCCAGATTAAACCCCCCTACAGTAGGAGACGGCCGGTTTCCTTCAGTTGTTCGTGCATGCAAATATCATTCGAGTGCATGAGCTGAATGCCAGATTCAGCTTGAAAGAAAACAAAGAAAATAAAAAGCAAAGGCAAAACAATCCTGCATCTCCCCACGGCGACATCTGAAGGGGAAACAGGTTGGTTTTGAACAGGATGATGCCTCGCTGATCCCTGCTGTCCTTCCTCAATATCACACAGGCATTTTTTCCGCCCGTGAAATCTAGTTTCTAAGTGCTTTCTCATTTTCACCTTTGTCCCTAAGGGAAGATAACCTCATCAGCACCTCTGGTGACTGCACAGAGACGAGGGAAACGCTCATCTGGCAGGATCCTGCAAGGGCAGGGCTCTCCCACCAAGCTACATCACTCCATGACTGCAAAGATTCTGCTCTTCCCAGGCCAAATCAGGGAACGAACGATGTTTCTGCACGTTCCCATGCCCTCAGCTTCCTGGCATCGTCTTTGAGAAGCAGCAAGTGCATCCCGCAGCCCGGAGCGGGTCATTAATCATTTACAACCCAGAAACTTTGAGAGGTTTTTAACCACGTTTTACAAGGCGTCTGGTTTAAGATGAAGACATCTTTCTGCTGCCTTAAAAAAAACATAAAGGAGTAAACCAAAACACCTATGCTGCTGTATAATGCTGTCCATACAACCAAACGACTATTAATTTCAGAGCAACAGAGCAGCATTTGTCCTTCTAGTACATAGACACAAACCTTATGATCTCAGTGGTTGGCTGCGCTCGATAGCCCCGTGCCAAAATGTTTTTTCTTTCCCTTTCCTCAAGACAAAACCTTCTCCAAAAGCTTAACACAACTAGATATATAATCCCTTAATGCTTATGGACTGTTTCATTCCATCACCTCACCCACTTATGACCATCTTCTCCTATTTCAGGAGGACAAAGCTCCCCTACAGACGGTGAGGCATCGCCGTTGGCTCTTCGTGCAGGTTTAGTTGGCCTCCAGAGTCAGCTCTAGGACAAGGCCAGCATCTGTAATTGCCTCAGTGAACAAAATGTCTCAAAGTATCTGAGAGCTTGGACACACTTTTAACTACAGCCAGCCAGCTGGAGAAGTAAAAGGGAATAAAGAATAGTAGCTGCTCGCTTGGGATTTTTATGTTAATAGCATTAATTACATCTGCAATTCTGTGTCCTTTGCATCTTACCAGGCTCTGGGATGATTAGCTGTGCACTGGCCTGTGCGTTTCCAGCTTCATTTTCAGCTACACACTGATAAAATCCTTCGTCTGACTTTACCAAGCCCAGAATCCGCAAGTTGCTGCCACCCTAGAGAAATACGGAAAATGGAAAGAAAGGAAGAGAATTAATTAGAAAAACACCAGCCAACGTGAACGAGGATTACAAAACCTTCACGGAACAGCTGTTCTGTGAAACAAAGGCACTGCGCACGCAATCTCAACCCCAGATCACATAGGCATCTAAGGACAAGGTCTGTAACAACGAGAATCTTCATCAGAAACCTCTCGACACGTGGTATCTTTGCATTTTGTTTGAGGGAAGGTGCCTACGGGCCTGAGGTTGGACTCACTTTGTTGTCCATCCAACACCTTTCTCAAGGTTTAGGCTCCAAAATTACAGCCAACCACTTGGTTAGTGCTCCGAATTTTGTCTTGGCCCTTAGCCGCAGGGAAGATTTAAAAGAACTTTCAACTTCTGTGTCTTTGAACAAATGCTGTGCTGAAGGTCAAACCCTCCTGATGGCTCGAGGCCTGGAGATCCTCCAGAAAAGGTCACTCTGCGCTTACTCCATTTGAAAGAGATTTAGCTTTTAACTTCTGTTAGCACAAGCAGAGACCTATTATCTTGGTTAAAAAAAAAAAAAAAAAAAAAAAAAGGAGTGAGGGGTGTGCTCTGGCTGAAACATGCCTTCTATTAACAATAATTTAAAAGTGAGACAGTTTTCCACCACCACATAACCATGACAGCAACAGAGCTGTCCTTTTCCTTGGAAGCTTAACGCTTCTGGCTGCTTTTTAACGAGCAATGATGTATAATAATCAAAAAAAGTTGAACTTACTATTGCGTATGGCAGAGTGTATCTATCGTGCATGAACACCACATTAAAACTGGTTTGTTTTTTTTTTTTTTTTTGATTGGTAATTAAAAGATGTTATTGGTTACAAGCTGAAAAATTAGAAAGCACTGAACCAAGCCATGAACAAGTCACATCTCGTGGCCCATGGACATCTTCACTGTCACTGAGATTTTTGGGGCTCTATTCCAATATTTCAGCTCATTTACAAGTGGCACTGCTTTCAGGAGATCAGTGCTTTTGGAAAACTCAGCATAAACTAAGCTTATAACAACTGTATTTAAACTAAAAGGGGTGGGAGTCCTGCATGGGGATGTTACTTTGGGGAGAATGTGCAAAAATTCTCTTTAAAAATCTAATTATATCAGAAAACTATTCTCATTATTAATCCCCTTTGATTTATACAAAATCAGTGTAAGAAATAATTCCTCTCATCAACCAAGCCATAAGTTAGACAAAGTATTTCTTGAAACAAACCTGAAACTACTGCAGGGAGACTCAACGGGTGAAAATTACCAAGAAAAGCATCTTTTGCTCATGTAACTCTGTGGAGCACCACCACCATGTTCTCTAATGCTTGTTCTGGTACCCTGAAACCTTAAAGATCAGTACTTAAAAGGAGAAACTAAAATTTGTCTTCATCAGTGAACCTTTGCACTCGACCATAGCCGTCGTTTGTCATTCCTAACAATCCTGGGAGTCTGACTTCCTTGGAGAAGAGATCTAGTATTTCTGTTCCAAGGCCAATAGTTAGTAAGGAAGTCGTTAGCACTTGGCAACCGATATTATTAACAATAATTTAGATTGGGATCACAAACTGTTACATCTCTCCAAAAAGAAGTGTTTAAATCTGGGACATGGCAACAACAAATTTGCTATAACATCTTGCTGCAATGCTCCTTCTTCGCACTAGGAGGCACAATAAATTTTGTTTGGGAAAGCTTCCAAGTTTGCAAAGGCAATGATTGGGTCAAGTATCAGAACGCATTTCCCAACTTGATAAAAAATCTCAACCATTAGTGAGTAAAAAAAACTAGAGAATTACCACTATCTGAAAATAGTCGCTAGGAATGACCACTTCTCCATTCTTGATCCACTCCACCGTAGGGATGGGCTTGCCAGACACGGCGCATTCAAACTCGATGTCCATGCTCTCGTAGGCATAAAGATTCGACGGGCGAACTAAAAACCATGGTGGAACTACAAAAAGAGGTGGGGGGAAAAATGAAAGCGGTGATGAGTAAATACAAGTAAAGGTTTAGCAAGTAAATAATTTCAATAAGCCTTCAGAAATATCAGAAATAGGTAGAAAACACATCTGTAATTCAAATTCTTCTCTTCAACCTTTAACAAGCAAACACTAGGGAAAACGTTTATTCTAGGGAGAGCACTTAATGGTTGCTTTTAATATTCATTTCTAGCTTTTTTGTTCATTTTTTTTGGGCCAAAAGAAAGAATTTGAACTTCAATTTACAAAACATGCAAGTTGTTTTCCAGTGCGCACAACCCGAAATTTTATAAAAGTAACTTGATCGTAGGAAATTAAATAAATAAAAATAATATTTAAAAAATCTCTAGGAAGGAGGGTAATTAAATCTCATTCATTTCAAAGGATTGGATGCCAACTGCTAACTTAACAAAGACTGTAAGTCAACGTATGGAGAGGTACGTAAAGGGATAAGACAAGTTCATTGGCAAGCGACACAGAATTAGGAGCATTTAGAGACATTTTCATCTAAACCAGGACTTCTGACCGAGTTTAATAGAAGATGAAGAGATAATCAATAACTAGGAAATCCGTCCCCAGTGATGGAAGAAGAAAAAAATAGTTATCTTTGCTGAGAAGGAATACTTATTAAGCCAGCAATTATCTGTTGCCTTGCATTACTGTAATGTATTCACAGCTTTTCAGTATGCTATACGATATGCTAATTTAATTTCATCATTATTGTAACACTAGCACAATAGAAATTAGCAAGTTGAGGAAAACCACTCATAACGTCACCGTCCTGATGAGCCCACTCGCCTCGCATCCAACTGAAGAGCACCCACCAAAAAAAAAAATATATCAGCATTCCCACCAGCTTTCCCAGGGGAAAGATGGTTTTGAACATCCATAGTCCTCGGGAAGCCAGAAAGGATTAAATTTCCAAGTACCATCCATGACTTATCATTTCAGACAGAAAATCCAATTGTGTTTCTTGAGCCATCCTTCCTGCTGTCTGCTTATAATATTTATAAAGCTGTAATATTCAACCCCCCCCCCCCCCCAAATTAAAAGAAGGTGAAGATTATAAAATCAATTGTGCAGAAGCTAAAGAAATGTTACAGTCGAGGCTGCCCTTGCATCCCTAATTCGGACGCCAGGTTTGCAAGGATTACAGCACACTCCCCAGCTAAACCATCAAATTCTGCAGCCTCCCAGGGCTCTCAGAGGAGCACGTCTGCTGTAAGTATTTTAGGATCTGATTTCCAGCTTCCTATTTAGTACACGGCTTCACGCTTTCTAGGCTTCAAACTCTTCCGTGCAAGCAAAACGATGAGTTTCCAGTAGGGTTTTCTCTGGTTCCTATTTTGGCATGATCCACGCGCTTCCTTAATCTCGTAGCACTTTGCCAGCGTCACAAATCAAGAGAATATCCAACGTACAGCTTAAAGGACACGAGACTCCCCCCAGTTTTTCTGGATGAGTTAGGTGTGACTTAGAGCAGTCTCCACTGAGACTAACGTCTTCCAGTTGTCCACCAGACCTTAAAATCTCATGGGGCAAGCAGAACATGAGTCAACCCAACCATCTACAGCAACAGAAGCGTCGTGCAAGTGACCAAAGCATTATCTTGATGTGCTCTTCACAGCTGCATTTAACTACCTTACCCACATAATTCTGCCTGCAATCACTTACTTGCCCTTATTGGCATTACGGTTTCCAGCTTGGGTAATAAACGACAGCAGAGTCCTTGAGATGCCATCTCTTTCATCATACACTCCCGACAAATCCTTGGAGGGCTCTCCAAGCTTGCGTCCACAACAAGGTAGGAGTATTTTGGAGAAAATTTGATTATTTTATTTAAAAACTGTACAAAATGCATGAAAACAAGATCAAATTAAGACTGCAAGGCTATCGTGTCAGCTATTTCTTAATTTCTAGCAATTGCTTCTGCTTTGGAGCTAAGTTATCTACACAAATAAGCACGAGCCCTGGGCCCCTCAGCGTTGCTCCGATGTCAAATCTTCCCTGGTTCTCTTTCAGATCAGCCTTATTTTCCACGCACCTAACAGTTTTGGATACCTAGAAGCTCCCAATCCGGTTCCGATCAACTCCAGTGTGCACAAATTAAACCTGATGAGCTGTCCTGATTAACTCAGCTGCCTAATTTCCTACTGAAGAGGCTCCCACGGAGGTGCGTGCGCAGGTCAGGAAGGCTCTGCCTGCTTTTGGGGGGGCACAACAGGTTCAAGACCCCACAGCCACAGGAGCATGCAAGAAATTCTGCAGGTTTTTCAGAAAAAAAAAAAAAAAGCATCACTGATAGGGAAACACCGGTAATGAGGATGACGATTGAGACTATTATTTTTTTAAATAACATTAGATACACTAGAGACATACAAAAAGACACAGCGGCAGAGCTGAGAATAATCAGCGTTGAATAGCTCGGTTTTAAGGGAAAGCAAACAAGCTGTTTGTGTAACAAAGAGCTGAATTAAAAATTAAGAAGCAAGCGAATTCACATGCTCGTTTTTAGCTTCTTTCCACCAGTATATTTTATTCAATAAGCTCACACCAAACCCCCCGCTATCTACGCAGTTTACAAACCCCGCAATTTTTCAGAGCTCTGACAAAACCATAAACTACTCAATCTTCATTAGAATGGTTTATTGCCGTGTCACCAGAAGCCTGTAATTAATTTAGAGGCTTGTAATTCACAGATTCCTGCCAGTTCTTCTTTCTGACGCACACATTCACGGACCCTGACCCGAAGGTTTGCCCTCCCTCCACCAGCACGGGGTCACTGCTGCTCCCCTCCCCAATTTCCCTCTATTTAAAAAAAAAAAAAATTGTTGGCATTTTTCTAGACAGAACAAATGTATTTAATAATTACCGTGTGTTCACAAACCTTTTATGCAGTGGGGTAGGTGTATTATTTTCAAAAGACATCATCCCAGCTTCCATAAAGCAAATCAGACAGCACGAAACACAGGTAGACGCTACAAATAAGGACACCCCGACATGCCAAAGCAGACAGATGTAACACATTCAGACTCCTGCTCTATATACGTTATGCATACATATAAAACGCCAAGCACCATAAATACACGTGCCATAAATATTTTATGGATCAATAAATGCCAAGCGCTGCCGCGTTCGCTCTCTTCTTTTGCTCCGTGCTGAATATTTCAAAGGCCCGCGTACGTGGGGGAGGTTGGTGAGTTGGGCTGGAAAGGCAATGAAAATGCTTGCTTGTTGCTCGTGTTCCTTCTAATTATATCGTGGCAATATAAAGGCAACTTGAAGAAACCACAGGCATTTTTTTTCCCACCAGAAAACTTACGAGCTTTCAGAGAAGTTTTTATATATATATATATATTTTTAGAAGGTTTCTGTGAATGGGTGGAAAGCTCAAGTTCAGCGAGATTTCAGCAGCCTTGCGCTACAGTATCCTTATATCGTCCTTTGCCCCGTTGAAACCTTAAAACCTATCCTCAGGCAAAAATAAGTTAAAATGGAAACTCAGAAGGCTCCATTTTTAGACCTCATCAGAATGAAAACACTTTTCAAAGCGCTCGTTTTCCTTATCTCACATCAACCCAGCCATATAAAAAATGCCCCGGTCTCAGGCTGAGGATATTTAATGCTGCGTGCTGTACCAAAAAAAAATTGAAGTAAAAATAAAACCCAAAAGGTTAATCAGACATGTAAAAGATGTCCACGAGATTTGGGGTTTTAATAGAATACCAGGGGACCCCCAACAGCTCCGTGGGGCTCTGACAGAAGCCAGCAATGCTGCAAAAAACTGCTGGAGGTTCTGGGGTCTCGAGCCTTGCTTCAAACAAATGGGATTTCCCCTCCCAGGAGCACAAGAGGCTGCATTTATTCAGAAGAATGTCAAAGATTGGTCGTAATGAGCCTGTAGAAGAGACGTGGGGACTAATCGAGCCCTTGCCGGCAGCAACAGCTAGCGTGGAGCGTTGGGTGTTGGGCTGACCTCCCCATTTCTAGAAATACCTTTTGCGAGATGACAGCTGATCTTGCGACAAGAGGAAGCAATTTTAACTCAGAAATGTCAGCGTTTTCTAATGCGAAGCGTCTTCCCTTTGCATGTTTGAATAAGGAATGTGGTCCTACTGACCCAAGAAAGATAACTGCTGTCAGCGAGTGCCCAACCCTGTCAGCCTGCAGAACGGGAAGACTTTCAATTGCGTGTGCTTAAAGGGAGCCTTTGTCATCTCCTATATCCCAATCCTTCCAAAAGGGCCCTCGTAGTTTTCACTGCTAGCTTGCACAAGCCATGGGCTTAAAATAAAGCCCGAAACTATTTCAACAGGTCACAAAAAAAGGGCCTACGAATGCTCTTATAATATACAAGAGCTCTTTGGAAAGAGTACGAGGCAATAAATAAATAGATACCTAATAATGTGTCTTCAAAAACTAGATTAAAACTCCCATCTTCTTCTTTCTTGCCACAGCTCGGTACCCTTGTCTGACTCTATGCTCTGCACCTGACGTTCAGGAAGGCGATATGATATCAATACATCTCCCCTCAGACCAGCCTTGAAGAAATAAAAGAAAAACGATGCTGTTAGTCTATGTAAAACTTCATTCTTCACCTAAATAAAGGCATGGCTTGTCTTCTTTAATGATTTAGATTATCGTCATGCTTCTTTAGTTCTCCACGTGAAGGTCAGCTCCTATCGTTACTACAAAAAAATCACAACAGCGGCAGCTCGCGGTTCCCAAGAGGAAAAGAATTGAGCCACCAAAAAGTCGAGCGATACATCACCGTGGTCAGGCGTGCATGAAAGAGGTGGAGAAAGTGTGCAGGCAACTCGTGCAGCTCCGTCAGGGTGTTGTAGTCAAACCCTTCCCTCTGTTTTCTATTACATGACGACGTGCATCTCTCTTGGTATTGAGTCTGCTAGGTACTGGAGGGCAGAAAACATCTCCAATTTTTCTTTGTGAGCAGAGAACCATCAGTTTTAGCCAAGTAAAAAGCTGCTAATCTGCTGTGCTCTCTAACAAAATAATAATTTAATGAAGAGACTGATTTTTATTGCCTCCATTACTAAATGCTCCCCTATCAATGAGCACGCTGATGAGACACTTAGAGAAAAACACAATTTCAGTTTTATAAATACTTAATATATATAAACGCAACTGAAACCATACTTACTGTATATTAAAATACACCAGAAAATGCAGTGAAAAGCAAAGCGTAGCATTGCTCCCACTTGTTCCCAAAGGCAGAAATCCTTCTGCAACGCTACAACGACCTGCACTACACTTGAAGGTAAAATTCTTGATCTTATCTAAATAAACCTAGCGATTTTCTCATTGATTTGTAGGCGCAAGCCCCTCACCCCAGCACAGGAGAAAAGGTGACACTAATATATGAGGAAAATACGGTGTTGTCTCCGTGTTGGTTCCAATTTTGTTTTCTTTTGTTGCCCAAACCCCTCCCCACTGATGAATAAGTTTGACATGGAAAGACGACTTCTTCCCCCTTAAAACGTTGTTTTATATATGACCACTGAATGAAAAACCCCAAAATGAACCAAAACATCCTTGTCCCTTCTAATAGGTACAAATGTTGACCCATGCCTAACTGGAGGCCACAGAATATTATTTATTTAATAATAAACATGGCTTTTATGTGATGTACCGATAACAGACAGCCCGCGATGAGAAAACTAAGGTCACAGATATCTGTCACTTTCTAAATACCTAAAGATTTTATTTTATTGCTGCCTTTATGACTTATGGTGCAGACAGCAGCTATTGACCACCTACCATCTGGCCCGGGAACAAACGAGCATTTCATAATTGTGTATTGGGGCAAACTTTATCTTCGGATGCATTAACGTTATTTCTGTCAACTCCTGTAAAACAGCAGCACACGCAGCACAGAGGAGGCTAAGGGCTAATACAATACTGACAATTAGCTCAGGTTTTAGTAAACAGCATGAAAACATCTGAAAAAAAAAAACTGCAGGAAGAGCTGAATTATCTCTATTTACTTATTTATAAGTATTTTGTCTGTTTGCCTAAGGGTAGCCCAAATGGGCATTAAGTTAATGGGAAAACAAGACTCCGAAAAATACATTTTTTCTTTGCCTTTAAAGAAAGGGAAGGATACAATGGCTCTGAATTAATTCAAGATAACTACTTGAACTATTAATTCAAGATAATTGAGTACCAACCTGTCTCATCATAAAAAAAAACAAACATCTCAAGACCTCACCACCAACTTTCCTCTTCTGTATCTGTACGAGACGCAAAATTTCAACTTTCATAACCCGGTTATAAGATGTTTTTGTGGTTAGACAGGCAAATAAGGGCAGGATGATGGCTCTCCAGATCTCTGTGGTGTGTTGGACTCGATGACCTTGAGGTCTCTTCCAACCTAGAAAATTCTGTGATTCTGTGACCAGTGAACGCTCTTTCCTGGAGCTCTTTGCTGAGATTCGGGCTGACACCAGCAAGCACCACGCTTCCAGGCTCGGTAATTGCAACGATAATGCATTTCATTTTGGGATCTCAAAGCAATTTGTAGGCATTAAATAATTCACAAGCATTTTACAGATAGATACACACACACGCGGAGTAAATGACTCGCTCAAGGTCATGTAAAGTATCAGTGACAGATAATTAAAAGCCAGTGTAATTAATAGATGTCCCTGGGAGATTTGTGTATATCTAAGACTCCCTCCCCTCCATAGCCGGCACCGACAGCCACCTCTCCGCACACGGATTTCCCAGGTTTATTTTGGGACTTTCTGGGCCCCAAAGTACAAGAGAGACCTGGGCGTACTGGAAAGAGCCCAGCAAAGGGCTATGAAAGCTGTGAGCATGAGAGGAAGAAGGAAGAAATAAAACTACAACACCTTGGGAGATGCTCTCACCTTTAGGTGCTCTCAGGAGGTGCCTTCAAAACTTCTGGCTGATGCAGTGTTTCAATTCATCAGCACATTTTCCTAACAAAACTAGCACGAATTGAAGTTTTTATATCAGTAGAGGTCATCGGATTTCCTGAGCAACTCAGTCAAGTCCACACATGGACAGAACATAGGCCTGTGCCTGTCCAGCCTCATTGACACATCCCAAAACCATGAGAAAAAAAAACATTCTCACATTGAGCACCTCTTCAATGCTTGGAGTGAAAAAAAAAATCGAAGAAATAATGATAATAATAATAAAAAAAAAATCTGGTAGCCCATCTTTGTTTTCCTTTCTTCATTCTCTTGGTCTCCTAACCACTTTCTCTTATCAAAAAATAATATCACCAACCGATCACACATCGATACCCTTTACACAGGTGTTCCAGCAAGTTTATGGAACATTTATGGAACAACCCAAAATGTACAGAAAGCTGTTTACCCACTCAAATCCCACACTGCCTTGTTCGCCCGACAGGCCCTGAAATCTTGGGGGGAGGTGTTTGGCTGGAAAAAGTCCAGTATTAAAGAATGGCAACCCTTCGTCACGCTCCAAGAGGAGCATATTGAGGAAGCGTGCTGAAAAGGTAGTTATTTTTGAGATCTTTATCTGTATGGCCTCAATCACCTTCTTATCACGTTGTCTTCTGGGAGAAGAAAATGAGAAACAGAGGAGCAAATAGATGAAACAGAATATGTGTTATAGCAATACGCAATATTGGGCACATTACTGCAGCCTGTTTCGATGCTTACTATACTTTCATTTACCCAACAAGTTAACGGGAGGACCCTTATTTCATTTATTCCTACTAAATATCAACTTTCAAGCTGTCTCATTCAAACAAAATCGTTAACACAGACTGAGGTCAGAAGCTCAAAAGATGCATCCTGGAAAATAAAGATTTGGGCCACTAGTGAAAGGACAAGGAATGTAGACATCATTACTAAGAAGTAATTAAAAGTCCTCCCTTCCATTAAAAAAAAACAGAAAGATGGATGAGAAATTGCTCGTTTCCGAGCCCCCAGGTAAAGCACAGGATAGTAGCAGCCTGCAGGGTGTGATGCCAGGGCTCTAATTTACACATTTCAGTCCTTGTCTCCCTTGTTGGATGCTTTTGGTTCAAAAAAACAAGGATGCTTTTGGTGCAAACCTCCCTCTCCATGCACTGCCCTGGCACAGGATGACCTCTGGTCTCAGCACCAGAATTTGAGCACGGAGATGAAAGGACCCAAAGCAGCTACAGGCGCTCCAGGACACTCATGCCGTGGCAGAGGGGGTTGAATTTGATCAAACAGAAAAGAAGCAGCACGCTCTAATTCGATTAACACGCCAAAGCGGCAAATGATTTTTAAGTAATCCAAGGTCACCGAGGATAAAAGGCAGGGAGGTATCCACGCAGCGCTCACCCGAACAGAAATCAAGGAGCTGTCGTCTCAGTAGCAGCCACGTCACCTGCTCCAGGACCCACGAGCGCAGCTTTTTGTTTGCCATTCACCTCCAGAAGGGCAGCACTAAAGCAGCTGGCAGCTGATCTAGCCTGACCTTGCATATAAACCAGAGTGAAACTTCTGTGAATTAATTCATTTTTGGATTACTGCGTATATTTTAGGAATCTCATTCAGTTTTTCCTAGAGATACAAACCACACCACGAACTTCGGTACCTTGTTCCATTACTTACTCTTGTTTTCTTAAATATTATCTTGCTTCTAGTCTAAACTTGTCCTTTTTCAACTCTGGATGTTCTTCATTTCGTTGTCAGGTAGACTGTAAGGCTCTTTATTATTGTATTTCTGCTCTTGGCACAGACACCTACAGACCATGATCAAAGAAATAAAAGGGGCTCTTTCATCTTCAGCATCTTTTCCTATCCTTTAACCAATGTCACGGTTCACCTTGGATGCCTGGATCACTTAAATCTCCTTCCTGAACCGTGGATGCAGTTCTTCTGCAGTGTTTTTCCCCCGTGCTAGGTGTGGACGTGCTAGGTTTATTCAAAGGTCTTGTTTTTACCAAAATCCACAATCGCACACCAATTTCTGCTGCTGCAAGTGCTGGGTGTGATGCTCAGCTGATCAGCCTCGACTCTCAGCACTTCCCCAGTCTGTATTTTCCAGCAAAGCCCCCAGTCTGTACAGTGTACACATCCACGTGCCCAGCTCAAGCTTTTCTGATTGGGATCAATCCTGCTCTCGCAAAGCAACGTGTTTGTGTGAGCTGTGAATTTGGTCTGTGCTTTTTTTTTTCCAGGTCATGGGTCAAAATATTAGAAAACCATGTTAAAATATTCAAAAAACATGTTAAAGCATTCAAAAACCACGTTATCTGATGTGGCTGCCGGGGTGAGCATCCCCAACCCAGCCCCATGTGCCTTTCCAAACCTCACCTCCAGCCTTCCACGACGTTCAACTATTTCCACATTTACTTTCAAGACATTTTTAATTCAGACATTTCAAACAGTTCCTTCAAAGTTCTCGAATTCAATACATTTAGACAGGCTGATTTGAGATGAGACGTTTGAAAACGTCTATTTTAGGTACTCGGCGAATTTCCTGCTCTGCTGTTTAACTCTCGCTGAAGCTCCTTTGATGCCCTGCTGTGCTCTGAATGCATCATCCACCTTCTCCCCCTGGTCCCAGGGAATATTGTCCTATATTCTGTCTATATGGACCTCATTATCCTATATTCTGTCTATATGGACCTCATTGTCCTATATTCTGTCTATATGGACTTTACCATCCCAACAGAGCTTTCAGGGCTAACGTGCTCTGAAAGTTAAGTTAGGGAAGGGGCTGACTTTTCCCCTTGGATTTTCCTGCGTGACCTACCTCCAGATACTCTAGGACAGAGATGTCAATATGCATGATAACGCCTCACATCAAACATTTTTTATGTCTTTGTACAACTAACACCTCTAAAATGTTGGCACATTTTACTATTTTGACCCTTTATTGTCTCTTAGCTCAAACTCTACAAGTCTAAGCATGTGATTACATCAGGAAATAATAATTACAGCTCACCTCATCTGCAATTTGGCCTTTTGTTGCGGCTCTCCAAGCTGGCTGTGCACCAAGGAGCTCCGTGAAGTCCTTGCATCTACCAGGTAAGCTGAATTTTGACTCCACACGTGAAGCCAGCCTGCAGCTGCACCTATTTCTGGGGCTGAGTGAGGCTACAGGGGTGGTGTTAACTCAAGCCAACTCAAACAGGACATCCCGCAGCCGGAGTTATCCTGAGCACGAGCAGGATGAAAGCACCTGCAACACCTTTTTCACGAGGAGAGCGTTGAAGATCCTGAACGAACATCAACAGGAGGAACGAAACTCCCCCACGCAGTTATCTCCTACCTCCAGATACAATATTTACAAGCAGCGCAATATCATTTTTGCAGCTCTTGTGTTCTCAGCAGTTGACAGAAGGAATAAAAGCTATCATCTCTAACCCTAAGGTCCCACCGGCATGATCCCAAACCTGCAGGCTCCGACTGTATTACCGGGATTAGTCTTTACTACTCTAAGTAATGCTCTTGACCCCTCTTTAATAATATATATTTCATTTTCTCTGCTCAAACAGAGCAAGGATTCACGGGCTGGGGGTCAAACTCACCTTGGCACACAAAGCAGGGCTCCTTTCCTTGAGGGTTTGCGCAGGATCTAACATACTAAAAAGCCAGGCTCTGTGCTGAGCAAGGAATTTCCCCCACTGAGCATCCTTTTGAAGAAACTTTATTATTTTCCAAAGGAAAAAAACACCTTTAAGGCAGGACAACAGGGAGGCACTGGGCTGCTTCTTTCATCCTGCAGGCAATTGCTCAACCCTTAATTTATGCACAAGGCTAAATTCTCATCTTCTTCAGTACTCGGCTGCTGAGATACGATACCGATCACTCTGACAGCTGTCACTCCTCCCATCAGCACCTCACATATTTAGCTGTTAAAGGGAAAAATTGGCTGGCACGCAAATAAAAAGGCTTATCCTGCAACAAAGAGGTTAAAGCTTTGCCCCTGGAAGGACTCAGGAATTTAACAAACGTACGGGAGAGAAAAAGGAAAGCTGAAAAAGGAAATACTAGGAAAAACGGTGTGGGTTTTAGGTGTATCAATCAAAATCTCTTGCACTTTGGGGGATGTAAGGAACACAATTTATCACCGTGATGCGTGTTGAGAACACAAAACCATTGCCTCTGCCGGGTAGGAGCAAAACTGCAAGAAACCTCAGCAGCAACCAATTTTTCAACTAAAACTCATAGAGCTGTGCACAGAAACTCCACAGTTCAGGCTCTGCATGCCTCTCCCAAGGGCAAACCCGTTAAGTAGCAGCAATGGGTTTGCCTTTCTCCTTTTCTATTCCTATTTTTCCCCCTCTCTTAATGACTTCCATCAGAATTTGTATTATCAGTAGGCACTGCATGCATGCTTGGCAGCAATCCACAGCTTCACTCCTCTACGAAAATGAACATCTACTGAAAAGACTTCTTCTCAAAGACTCATAGAATATCCCAAATTGGAAGGGACCCATAAGGATCATCGAGTCCGATTCCTGGCAAAAGGAGTTAGCTTGCTTTTTACCTTGCTTTTCGTCTTCATCCTCTTTAAAGTTTAATCTTCTTCCCTTTTTCTTTTTTTTTAAAGAAACTAAAACGTTTCAAGAAAAAAAAAAAAAAAAAAGGTATGGATGAACAGAAAACATGTCGAAGGCCAAAAACCTAGGAGAGAAAATAATGTTGAGGAGCTTTTGCACTGGAATTTAAAAGCTGAGATGAAGGAGAAAAAGCAGCCGATGCTCATGACCATACAAAGCTTTACAACTCTCAGAGGGGATTTGCTATTTTCGCCGGAAAACCCTGATGCCCAACTTCCAGTAGGGGGAAAAAAAAAGACAGGTTGGGTTAAAAAAACGAGCGGATATGAACTCACATAAATTGCAGGTTGGGTTTGTATCAAGTTTTTAATAAAGCCTGGGAAATCTTTCACTGTTGATCGGTATTCGTGATACAATGGTAATCCGTGATACAACGGCAGCAACTTCATCAGTTCTCCATCCAAAATATCTTTGTTTTAACACATTATTATTATTTTTAACGATTTTCTGGCTGACTTCCAGTATCGGAATTAGGGACCAAACTAACTCCACTACTCTTCCCCTAACAGAGCATCTCCTCCTCTGCCAGCCCCGGGCAGCGTGGAGCTCATACAAACATCAGCTCTGCTCTCCCGTGACCTTAATGATTGATATTCCTCTCTGCTGATGGATCTCAATAACATCTTTGCCGTTTGACTCTATCAGAAAGCTAAAATGATGGCCTCAAGGATTTTCCTATTATAGTCACATGTATTCTGTAGCTTGGTTCATTGCCTCCAGACTTAGTTCCCATTTGTCTATATTAGCCTGTATGTTTTCATGTAATTTTCCCAATAACCATGAAACCTAAAAACCTCCTGAATGCGGCTGCATTATTTCTCATTAGACACAAAATTGAAATAGATGACAAAGCAAGTTCCAAACCGGAGTGGAGAACATAATAAGCCACAAAAATCTTGTGTAAGACCCTAATTTCGACTCATTACTCAAGCTGTGATATAATCAGATGTTTAATTACTTCTCTCTCCATCCATTTTATTGAGTATGTGGAAGTATCTTTATATATTAAATGTATAAGTCATTTTACTTGGGAATCTCTATTTTCATTACTTTCTTATGTAGCATTGCCCACCCCAAACAGGATTCATGAGCTCTTGGGTAAGATTGTCCTAATGGGATTACTTTCCAGTCCAATGGGAAAAATACTGGGAGTATTTCACTTTTTTTTATTCCAAAAGAGGAAAAAAAAAACATGGGACAAAGCCAGTCTTCTACTTTCTTTTCACCCAGGGAATGTAAAATGCTACATATATTTGATTTTAATTGCATTTCCACAGATTTAGGAAGTAAGGTAGGGAAGAAAACCACCAACCTCATCAAACATTTGTCCAGGAAAATGTGTTTTCGACAAACATCAAGAGCCATTTACCATCTGATCCTCATCCCCACAACACTGAATATTCTGCAGTTGTGCTGCTTAAAGGAAATTTCAGCAATGATGGGCTGAAACGACCACAAATGAACCCAACTCCTCCTCTTGGGGTGTGCGGAATGACTGCCGGGCACGCAGGATCGCGAGCAGGTTGGCATCCCTCGGGTCAGAGAAAATACGTGACCTTTAACGCGTCATTCGCCTTTGACAATCTCATCCGAGAAGCACACACGTTTCGAATGTGCAAACATTCAAATGTGTTTGTTTTGCAGCAGAAATGCTGAGTCTGTGTTATCAATATAGGATGCTAAGGAGCTTAAATACCCCGTAGCCAACATTGAGGCAATCCCTTGCCTCTTCCAGCTCTGCGCTTTAACAAATTCACCGATGCTTTCTCTCATCTGGCGTATCCTTAAGCAGATGGCTCCGCTCCACCCTACCCACTCTGGAAGATTTGCTTTCATGAAACAATCTCGCAAAATGATTTCATTTGCATACATCATGCCAATTTCTCAAACACCATAAACACAGGAGCCAAAAAGTAAATCTCCACCTTCGGTTTCAACCTCTGAAGGGAAAGATGATGAAGACTGTTCCACAGGGATGGTCCTACAAGCACAGTAAAATTATTTATACCAAAACTGGGAAACCCCAAACAAACCTCAGCTGAATAGAGAAGAATATGAAGAGTTAAAAGGGAAAATCTTTTCACTGATTGTGGAAACTGCACAATGCAATGGCAGCCAGGAATTCGTGGGTGGTTTTTCTCCTGGTTGACATCCACTGGGCAAGCATGCTTGCCCCTAGGATGTGAAACGTTCAGATTAAGTTAAGGAACCCACCTTTTATGCACGTTTTTTTTACATATTTCATTATATTTAGCAACCCTCAATTCTTGAGGACCTTTTGTAACCACGGTGATGCTTTTTTAGATGGAGTCTAGCTGAATATTTCTTTGCTCCCCCAAATCAATGCTATTCACCACCGACACACGGTAAAAGCAGCATTAGGGAACCCTGTGAATCAGTTCTCTTCGGGATTTTCAAGACAGAACCAGGGAAACCATTTTTCCCTTTACCTAAGCAAAAGGTTAGGCTTTGATATTAAATGACCTTTTGGCAGTCATTGTCTTCATCAAACAGAAACAGTATTTACCATGGATGGGAGACTGTTGAGAACCTGCTCTGCTTCACTAGCGGGCTGTAAGCTGCAAGGAGAGGAAATCCACAACCTGCTGGATTGAAAAACCTCAACGTGATATTTAACTACTGAACGGCTGGGATTTGTGGGCATCTCCTCTCGGCAGCTACGAGCACTGCTCATGGAAATCCCACATTTATTTGGCCGTGTGAGCCACATCGCTCCTGCTGCAGGACTCATCAATGAATCGAGCCAGGGCTTCAGAAGCCAAACGAGTTTAATTCTTACCCATCTGGGTGCGTGGTTCAGCATGCTCTCTGCAATTACTGGGGAATCCATAGCTTAGCTCTATTAAACTCCATTTTATCGGGCATTTGTTGCTTCAGTTTGTATATATTGATTCTTTTTTTTTTTTTTTTTGGAATAAAGTGATTTCAAAATACATGTCATGAAAGCGCTGTAAAATCAGAGCACAATATTATTCTTGTTAATGCCTGCAGTCCAAGAAGGCAGGCAGACCCATAATATTTTCTATTTCAATACCCTGACAGTCTTAAATACTGTATAGATCAAACCACTACGAGTACGGGAGGATTAACTCTTTCCAGACCCAACCTTACAGAGCACATGCTCACGAATAAATTTACGGTGTTTATCCTAGTTATAGAACTGGAAAACTGTACCCAGAAAACTGAAGCTCTCAGTTAGGACATCACAGTACAGGAAAGTAATTCCAGATGCCTGAACGAAGCAAGACTATCACTAAAATAATTAAAAAGCTCTGTTTTTAAAGTCTTAGCACCCCTAAGCCCAGTTCAGCAATATAATTCCTGTAAAATACTTTCAAGTTTTGCTTGTGTGTCCTGCCATCACAGCTCGTCTCAATCAGTGGAGCTGCTCACACAGCATTAGGACACTTTCCGCTGTGAGTAAATGGCTCACAAACTGGCTATTAATTTGAAAGGAGCGTGCACATTAATTTATTACAATAATACTTTGCACTTTTATGGCGGTTTTCCATTTAAGAGTCACAAAGTACTTTGGAAAGAAAAAAAAAAAAAACTAATAAATTAAAATCTCACCGTGCTCCTCTGAGATAGCTATTATTAACCACATTACACACAGGGGAGAAAGAATCACAGAAATGCTAAATGAATTATCCAGGGTTGGATGAGACGACGGTAACGGAGCTCAAAGGAAAAAGTAGATTTCCCAGATGTTCAGCTCATGCCGAACAACGCTTCCTCTCAGAAGCTGTGGGCAAATCCCAGAGAAACCCAAACAGATGTGAGTAACTCCTGCATCCCAGAGAATCAGCTGGGATTTTGTCTTCTTATCATTGAACCTACAAGATCAGCTAAAGCTTTACTAAGGTCAGGACTGGGACTTCCTCAAGGATGATGGGCAGCCCAGGAAAGAAACGCTTCGAGTACCAAACAAATGGGTTTTGAGTAATAGCCATAAGAAGGGCTCCACATTAATGGGAGCTGCATTGCACAGCTAAAATTAATGGTTCTGGAGTAAAAACCCAATAGCAACAATACTGGTCAAAGTGTTGTTGTCATCTATGAGTCAAAAACCTACTCTAAGCGAAGTTTTTCTTAATTAAATGCACTGGCACGCATCCCACAGCCACATAATGAGGATATGAAAATCCACTAAACTCTTGCAGTAAGTTTCAGATCTCGACCATCAGCAACTTGTGTTGTTAAGGGATTGTGACCACTGATAACATTTTCAAGTAAAACCCAAGATGCAGTTCACCTCTGATTCAAGTGCCTAAAAAAAAAAAAAATCAACTAAAACAGTAAGGATATAATTTGGTCTACCATACTTAGAGCATAATTGAGAAAAATTAAGTTCCATATTCCAACTATTTTGATAGCCAGCCATACTTCAAAGGAAAAAAGCACATTATGCAAAAAATGCCTCTAACAGTAAGATGAAGCCTGCAATTTGGGACGCAACAGAAGAAACTTCAGATGACAGAGGAAAGGGTTTGTTCTTAAGATTTACCCCAGTGGCAATGGCACGGAAGGATGGGCATGGAGCAGCCCATCCCACAGCCATATTTATTACTTATTTCTCTGTTTTATCAGCAGCTGGACACACATTTTCAACAAGAACCTGCACCCAATTATCATTAGATTGTGGCGAACGGTACAAAACACCACCTCCTCCTCCATTAAAGCAGAGAAACCTTTCCGAAAAGATCTGGCTGTTCACCCTAGGGGAGCACAAGTGCTGTGACCCCGAGATTTCACCACCCCAGCACCACCTCGTGCAGAGCTGCAGTGCAAAGGGCTGGCACCCCGAGCCCAGGTGTCCTCCACCAGCCTTTCATCCTCCTAATGACTCCTGCCTGAAAATCATTTGTTGCTTCTGAAAGGTATTTCCTACCTGTGGCAATTTATTCTACCGCAAGAAGAAATCATTAAGCTATCAGAAGCCACTGCTTTTAAAGCAATCAAATTTTCATGAACCAGGAATTACAACTTCAGGTGCTAGATAAGCTGCATGGGCAAATAAATGTGGAAAGCATCAAGCCTCATCCTGAATTGTTAAGTATAAAAACAAGAAAATGTCGAACATAAAATGAGAATTGTTCCTAAATAGAATGCTTATTGAAGATTTTTCAGAGGAATGAGTAGTTCTTTAAGTGGCAAGTTATTGGTTTCCTGCAGATTAGATGTTATACAATCAAATTGAATTATTGAAACGCCTTCCATCTATCCACCAATCTATTTACATCAAATATACCATGTTATTTTTCATACTGTGATCCCAGCCTTCACAGGAATTCTTTCGAAAATGATTTTAGCACATTTTCTTCATAACAGTGACATTTTTACAGGCATTTAATATATGGGATCCAGCCTATTAATGTATTTATCCTGTTTCGCCACGGTTATTAAATCTTTAAAGCCACAGTTTTTCGTTGTTATGACAGGGGAATAAAAGCACAACACCAGAAAAAAAAAATAGATGAGCTGCTGGCATGCACTTAAGGGCATCCTGAAAGATACTGGGGTGGTCTGATGGCTCACCAAAGGCTCGCCGAAATCCTTGATATCCCGTGCAGCTACAAGAACTTGCTCGCTCTGTGACCTCGGGCAACATGTTTAACATCCAGAGGTCTCAAAAAGACTCAATATGAGCTCTTAGTACGCCGTGGTGGCTTAAAAAAGCTCGTGTAAGCCTTAGATGTTTAAAAAGAAGGACATCAAGGAGATGGAAGGGACTGATCTTGCCTGACAACACAGCCTAAGGCTGCTACCACAGCACCATGCCTGGTGCCTGTGTTGAGGTAGACAGAGATACCCGACCACGGGAGTACAAAGAAAGGACACAAAACTGACCCAGGAGCCACACGCTGTGAGATTCAACATGCTCAATGTCTTCAGTTGACTGAAACTGCTGAGAGGTGGCCGCTTTGCTGTGAAGAGACCGAATTTAAAAGCCCATTTCAGGGCCTGTCACCCTGCCGGGCCCAGCTTACTACTGCACAACATGGCCGATCTCCTCAGGAGGAGCTGGGGCAAGAAGGCTCGTAGCTGGTTTCATCCCCCATGTCGAGCACCACATCAATCCAGGCCACCCTGCCATGTTGGCAGGCCTAGGCTAAGGCTCTTTGCTTTCTGTCAAAGCAAGCTGAGGCCCGAATCGAGTCCATTAAACACCAAGCTTTAAACGCCACGGCAATAAGGAGGGGGAAGGAGCGCGGTGCCAGCAGGCCAGGAGGGTCGAAACGGTGCTCAGGGTTCGACTTTATGACTGATCAGTAACACATCCATGTCCAAACATTGCTTGAAAAGGACAAATCTAATCCCACAGCTGCTAGTTACCCACTTGGGGGCATTTTCAATTCCTTTTTCTGCTGCTAGGAGAGTGCTACGCAGACTTACTTCACCTGAAACGAAGCAAGTGTAAAAGATTTTATTCGTTCAGCAGCAATAATTAGATGTCAAGGCTGCATTTATTCCACTAGCTCATGCAAAAGAGACATTCACTTATTTTGTCGGAGTTGAGGATATTGTTCATTAATGCCCATCCCATTTGTTTAAATGCTTACAGAGCAATAACGAGTGCTGTGAAGTGCATGCTGCTCCATAGCCCCCAAAATACTTCAAGACAAAAAAACTAACAAAGCCGTAACCGCCTTATTAGACATCTCTTCGTAACAATAATTAAATACACCAAACTCGTGACGAAAATGTTATTACTCTCTAAGAAAACCCCATAAACCTGCTGTTACAGTAAATCAAGAGAACTTATCTGATTAGACAGGGGGGTCGTTGCATTCGATTTAGACAAACCCATCGTAGCATAAAAGCAGCCCAGGGATGAATTAGATTTTTACTAAAGATTAATTGCCACATTAACAAAAGAAAACCAAACCAGTATGAGGCAATATCCCATAATTGGGCCTAATCACTTTCTAAGCAAATTTTAAATGGTAATACTTGATATATTTGATTAAGAAAACATCTGTCACGTTCTTTAAAGAGATGTTCCTCTGGCCTCGTTGCATCTTCCCACCAGAGACATCACCACCACCACAGGGAAGCTCAAACAATCCCAACAACACCAACATCTGAAGATCTTCATCTGGTAACAGGAATATAAGGACAAAACTGCTCCCCGACAGCATTTTTGAAGGATTGCACGTATTTCCCTTTCCTCATTAAAATAAGCCCAATACAAAACAACCCAACTTCTCTTGCCCTTAGAGTCCGTGTGTAAATCATATTGGTTTAAGACCGGATTGCTGTCAGATTGCGATAGTAATATCACTGTAAAGGTGCACCTTGATGATGACTTTGATTTTCTTTTACTTTAATATCTCCTTGTAGCTCTAGAGCCCATAGTATCAAAAGGTGATAAAAGAACAAATGAAACTGTTAGAGCAGTGTCTGTAAATGTCTCTTGCCATCCATACAGGAGAGAAATGTGTTATCATGACAATCCCATCTCTGTTTTTATTGTACTCTGGGTAATTTGGGGAATTTCATGCATAAGGTGAAAGAAATCATTTTACCACATTAATGCACAGTTCCAAGAGATTTTACTAACAGGAAACGAAGAGCAGAAAATTTATGATTACTCTGTACCTCCATTACTCTTTCCCATGGCCTTTAAATCAAAGCTTTGCTGTCATGCACTGAGGGGGAGTGGCAGGAAGACCAAAGCAGGGACAATCTCGGGGACACATTTCCTCTCTGGACCATTCTGTGCCAAGGACCGGCGCGTTTTTAACCCCGGGGAATAAGCAAAGCTTCCACAGAAGCGGCACAGTAATTCCCAAATCAAATCGTCCGGGATGATGGATGAGTGAAGATAGAAACAAAACAAAAACAAATGGCAGCTTGCCAGCACTGACAAAAAGGGAATTTCCTCCCAGCCTAGCCTCTGGCTTTGAAGATCAGACACACCAGTATAACAGCGATCATACTCAGGCTGGAAATGGAAAGCCAGCTGCACTAAGATTGCTTTTTAATTTGGGGTTTCTGGAAAAAATCAGCCAGAAAGGAAATACCAGCCTCATCAACACCTTTCCTACAGGCAGGATCTAACTTCTTGTGCATCCAAAGAGCAAGAGCAGCAATGACAGGCAACACGCTGCCCTTCTCTGCTCTCATCCTGCCCCTGCCTTCACCCGGGGAAGGGCATGAGATCCTGATCATCCCCTCTCAAAGATCCCTGCTGCTTCCCGTCCTGGCCGAGAATGATGTCGGCTCCTGCCAGGAGCATTTTCCGGATGCAAAATTCCCATTTGGCAGCGCTGCATGTTAGAAACCTAATTTAAATTTCTTGCAAATCTAATCTCTTCCATCTCGTACATCAGCCCAGAGACAGTTTTACAGCAGCGGGTTTGTTGTCATTCTTCCCAAACTGCACTGTCCCCGCTCTCCTTTAAAAATATACAGAAAAACTCACAAGCGGTGTCAAGTTGGGGGCCTGCCTCTCTTTCAGCAGCCTCCACTTTGAAGACTATCAGCTAAAGCAGATTCCCGAATTCATTTTCTCCTTTGGAATCATATTTCACAGCTTCCACCCATCGGTCTTTTTTGAACCAACTCCTCGGTGTCTTGATGGATTCTTTCGTGAAGTTTCCAGCCCTTACCAGGTGATGGAGCAGGCTCTTGATCCAACTGACAGCTCGCAGCAAACAAATTGATGGCCTCAGGTGGGAACGCTGTACCTGCCTTCTGCATATTCAGCCCATGCCATCCGCTTTTGACCTTAGGGAAGATTTGCTCTCATATTTTTCAGTGTCAATTCTCCCCATTACCCCGGCAACCTTCCAGCTTTCAATGATTGCGTCCGTGTCTCTGGTACCCCAAGATTAACACGCAGTCTGATCTCGCTGCCTCTTTGTGAGCAGGCAGCCAAGGCGCAACACGCTCTTTTCATAAATACCTTGGGGTTTGTTTTTTTTTTTGGACATCCACACATCCACACGTTAGGATGGTAAAGCAAACCTCACCTCTACCCATGCTCACTTCTGGAGTCTTGTAACCATCCTATATATCCCACGAAGCGTATCCTAGGAATTAGGATGGCAGTGATGTATACATCCAGCCTGACGGTATGGTCATGTGAAAACCTAAATAATTCCTCCAGCTCTCCGGGGTCATCAGCATTTGTGAGGGCACAGCACAGAGACCTTGCCCTGCCCTGCCTGAACCAAACCAGCCGCCAGACATTTCTTGATGGGGCCCACGACTTCAAACACTTCTTCAGCAGAGCTGACAAGGTTGGAGCAGCTCGCTGGTGTAACCTAGCTGCTACGGGGCAGCCTTGCCGGAGGTCCTCTAACATCATTTCTCTGAACCACAAAACAGCTTTTACACATGAACTGCTCTACTTTTGGTACTCTGGGTGTCAAAGTCATTAGAGGAGCCTGACATCTACTAAAGGGAACTGCACGTAGTGCAAAGATTTGTTTCTTTATTTCACATCTTCCTGGCATAGTCCTCTGCGCGCTGTTCTTTCCTTGAGGCTCAAATATTTTTTATTTCAATCGGAAAAACAACTCCCTTAACCTTGCTCGGGCCTTTCCTCCTTTAACTCAGCCCTCGAACAGCGTTAGAAGAGATTGATGTCATCCTCTCAGGCTAAGCAATCCCAGGATGTAAGTGATACGAAGGAAACTTTCAAGCCGCCTCCGCTTGGTTCTGATTTGGGAAATTAGAGGGGCCGGAGCACGCTCTGGGATAACTCCAGTCTACAGTTACTAGCAGAACCCCATTTGTAAACTTTAATCAAAGCCCACAGATGCCTTACTTCAGATCTTAATTTGTAGGACCTCGGAGGCTGACGATCAGTTTTCACCCATGGGTATCCCATGCAGTGTGTCCTGAAAAGGTCTCCGGGGCTCAAATGACGGCCAGGAGATAATAGGGCACGGGAAGGCAGACTCATTCTTCTCCTTAGCAGAAGGAAAATACAAACAGAAACGGACCCGAAATAACTCTGAAATAACTCAAACCCAACCTATTTTCAAATAGGATTTTTTTTTCCCCCCTTTCCTAGGGCATTTTACTTCATGTGAAAGAGTGAAAACGGTGAAAGTTTGGAATTAAGAAGCGGAACCAGAGCGCATCGGTGCTGCAACGGCGACGTGGGAGTTGCCAACACGAGAGGAGCCTGACACCAACCCCTAGTTTGGAAATAACACCTATTGAAGCACAGGAAGATAGAAACGAGGATTTCAGCGTGAAGCCTTAAACACATTAAAATAATATCTAACCAGCAGTTATTTCAAACTGTGCTTCTCTTTCAAATAGGCACACATCCGCCTCTCTGAAATCATGTGTTGAGTAATAAAACGGAGTCAGATTCACCAGCGGGAAATCTTTGGCTTTGTTATTGGAGAAATATCTCTCGAAGAAAGGAGAGGGCACAGCTCCAGCACCCCGGCGATCCCAAGGAGCAGAATTGGGGAGGTGAAGCTCCTCGCTGCCCGCCCCTGGACCTTGGCACCAGCTCCTGCCACCACGTAGCAGAGGCAATCAGAGCCTATTCTCCACGAAGCACTCGAAGAGGCACTTGTTAGGAGATGGAAAAAGCGATCACGCTGCTTCACCAAGGAGCAGGCGGCTCTCTGGAGAAATAAGGAGAGCAGCGTGAACACCGGCAGCTCCGCTGCGCCGAGGGATGTCCCTGCAGTCACTCATCGGAGAGGCTCAGCAGAGTGCTGAGAGCTAACGCAGCGGTGCCTAGGATAATAATTCTCCAAAAAAAACAACAGAAAAACAACAGAAAAGAACAAATCCAAGTACCTGCTTCGCCCTCTGAAAAGCACAAAAGCAAGCTGTCGCTGAAGGCCAGCCATGTGCCTACGGAGTGGGACAGCCCCCGTTGAGCTTCCCCTTCCCTTCGTTGCCACCAGGAGGATCAGCAGCCAACTGCAGCAGACATAGAAGAGCAAAAACCATCTCCTGAGTCACCAAAGCCACTCTGCGGAGGGATAGCAGGCAGCCAGAGTGCTTTTCAGCAGGGTTTGAGATGTGCATTAAGTGCCAGGGAGCGCTGGGACAAAAAGCTTTCATTATTCTGTTGCTAGCTCTTTTCCGGCCTCTTCCATCCCAACGTAGCACCTTTCTAAATAACAGCTGCAAACAGAAACAGGCATAAAAAAAAAAAAAAGCATAAAAGCCATTTTCTTCTCACTTCTGGATATTTACCGAATCCTTACAGAGATGAGATGATTCTGTCAGATGCTCGGGTCTTTTATCTTTGTTTCAGGTGCTAAAACCTTAACCAGACGCAAAACCTTGCCCGATCTCCCTCCTCCTGACTGATGTTCATTTGTGATTTGGCCATTGCTCACGGGAAAAGACATCACTCTACAGGTGAATTTGTCTTTCTGAGGGCAAGCGGAGAGATTCCTCCTTTGGATTTTGTCTGCCAGGCACTGAGATTCAGCGTTTCCTACAAGCAACACCATTTACAAGCACCATTTCTTTCCCCTAGGTCTGGGGAAAGGTTCATTAACCCTAGCCAAAAAAAACACAGTGCTAAGTTTATTAGCGTGGTCATGATGAGCATAATTATCATTTGAGTTTGAGCTTTCCATGAAATAAGCCATTCCTCTCAGCCCTTCTCTGCTGTCCCAGGCCATCCTCTTCCAGCAGCGATATCTCCTGATTATCCCTCATGGCAGCATGAACGACTTGAAAACCTTCCTTTTAAAGAACCTAGCTTTTTTTTTAAATTTTTAAATTTTAATTTTTAAATTACAAAAGAAATAAGAACTTACTGCCCTTCTTCAAGAAAGGAGCTTGTGCATATATCTCTCTATTAAACCACTTTCATTTCTGGATGGTCATTTCTGGATGGCCACCAGAAAGCTGAGCTGAAATACCTCCTTGCACAACTTTTATCTTTCCTTTTTTAATCGTCTATATCTTAAGAAAAAGGCATTTTTTCTTGTTTTTGCTTTTCATAGAGCAGGATCTGATGATCACTGACGAATAAATTTTGAAGTGCTACCAGCTGATGGAGACCACAACCTTTTCACTGCACCTTCCATAGGCAAGGGGTGGGATTCTTCTTTATTCTTCTTTTCTGACCTTAAATTTCTGTGTGTTTATGAGATGCCCTCGATAAGAACAGTTACTCTGCTCACTGCAATTAGGGCTGTGTAAAAGCAAGCTGGGATTTCAGGGGTTTCACTTCCCACATCACAAAAGCAGAAACCCCAAAGCTGCGTCCTGCTGAATGTGCAGGATGGATCCTTGTCCTTGGCCCCCTCTGTTTAACAGCCCATTCAACCATCTATCGATGATTTTCTTGCAATAATCCTGCCCAAATATAAAACTGAAGATTAATTTGCATCATTTCTAGTGAAAACATTTTTAAATGACTGGTTAAGAGTTCTCATAATGCCAAGGGAATCCTTGAAAATCCCCTAGGAAGCCATCCTAGGGAATGCCAGCTCACTACAGCACAGGTTCAGACTGGAGGTGCTAAAAACATCTGAAAACATCAATTTAATGTCGATTTACTGTTTCTTTTTGTATTTTTTTTTTCATATGCAGACTCCAGAGGCTGAGCTCTTGACTTCTCAGCAGCTCCAGGTCTGCAGCTGCCTCAGATGAACCCTGGATTACACAGCTTCAGAGCCACGCTCTCCCTTCCCTCCCACCCCACCTGCTATCCAAATCATAAGCCACCCATGGCACTACGATTATTTCTTCCGCCAATAAAGGTCTCCTTTTTTCCTTTTTTTTTTCAGCCTCGGGAGTCTTTTCTCGGGCTCTCAGCTGGAATGAATGGATAATAGCAGCTCTGACACATTAAAACACACGCCTCGCACGGGATGGAACAATGCCTAGGTGCGCCGCTGCTGCTATGGACTCGAGTTTCATTTCTCCACTCGATTTCCCCGCAGCAACGAGCTCGAGTCCCCCCATTATTATGCTGTGAAGCAGATTCCAGCTGGGCTGGCACCATCTCCATCGAAAAAACCGCTTGGGCAGCTCATATGTTGGCTGTCTCCTTCCATCGGTGGGGCTGGAGGGATCTGTCCGACACCGTGAGGTTCCCTCTTGCAAGAAGCCACGTGCCTGTCCTTCAAACCAGAGCTAAAACGTCGTGAAAAACACAAAAACTGCACTATTCACATGCAGGGTGGACGCACGCAGCCTTCCCGTACGCGGGGGTTTTAGGAATTAAATCCATCAATGAGGGGAAATGGAGATAAACACATAATAGCAGCCTCAGACTTACGGCTTGTCATTAAGGCGAGGCACTCTGCAAATTAGTCATCCCCCCCCCCCTCCCTCCAGAGGGATTTCATTAATAAGAGCAATAATCTGCATAGTAAAAATAAAATAAAATGGGAATTATAAATGGCAACAGGGCTATAGTTATTATAGCTACAGCTATCACTATAAAAATTGCATTTATTTATGCATCCAGCATGGCTAGCGTTATAGGATCTTTAAAAAGGAACACCAATTAAAGGTATTTAATATAGAGAGATATAAAATGAAACCATCCTCCTCCTGCTCTGCAGCATCCTGCTCTATTTTTCTGGGACAAAAAATTCATTCTTGACATTAAGAGCTGGAGGTCACTCTGGGGAAAAAAAGCCTGTGTGTTCAAAAATTAAATACACCGAGAAGGAAAAACACTGCCCACATGAAATTTAAGGAGACTTTTCTCTTTTTCCTAGGAGAATCGGACACAAGGAGAAAGCTTTTTTCAACAGGGAATCCTCACCCTTTCTGGGACGAGCCTGAACTTGTGGTGGCAGCCTTTGGCTGCAGACTCTGCTGGCGTTATAATACAAAACTACATCCATCAAACCCACCGAAATGAAAATGTAACGGCTTGCACCTCCTCAATGCTGGAAAGCTTTAATTAAAGCTTAAAAAATTAAAACAAAAACATTTTACGCTTTTTTAATCAATTTCCTTCCTTCTGAGTTGTACTCTGGATATCACTGGTAAAAAAAAGAAATGAATGTAATTAAAACCTTGATTCAATTCCATAGACTGTATCCGTGGTTTTTTTTTCTTGCTGCTGTGTCAGATCTAAAAGATGGAGGTGTGATGAGACGGAAAACCAGAGCTCACACTTTTCTTGAGCCTTAAAACATCCTTCTCCATCGTCTTTATATTCTATGAATGCTCCGATAAAAATGTGTGAAAGCAAAATACAGCAACAGTTTAGACTTCTATGTATTTTTTGTTGTTTTATGGACCCCAAAGGATATCCAACGAGTGATGCACAAGAAAATAAGGCATAGGTTTAGCCTGTCCTGTTGGCTGGCATTTTTTGGGGTATAGGGTTGATGATTTTGGGGTGTAGGGGTGCATGCTTTGTCACCTTACCCTTATGAGAACAAGAGGACAAGAGCTGATGGGAAAGGGCTTCTGGAAACCCGAACAGACTGCCTGCAGCCTTCAGGGAGACAAGAACGAAGATCACCACTTCCAGACACACTCTACAACAGCATTTTACAACAGGGCTGCTTCCCCTTTCCGTGACTGCATGAGCTGCTGCACACTGCTCTCTTTTTTTTCCTTTTTTTTTTTATTTCCTGGGCTCCAGGTGGCTGAAACCTGCCAGCAACCAGGGGCTCCCCACAAGGCATCCGCCAGATCAAAACCTGAGCAGAGCAGAAGCCGTCGAGTCCTCCAGAGCATCCAGGGAGCGTGCTGTCACTCAGCCTCTGCTTCGAAGGGAAATTTGCTTTTCCCTTGGCAAGGCTCAAGGCTCTGTCAGCGGAGCGGAGTAGCTGGTGCTCGCTGTCATTTAATGCACGACAGCACTCCAAAAACATAAAAGTTACTACGCGGAGGAATTCCCGAATCGTTTAGGTTCTTGCTTCCTGCGAGGACGTCTGCAAGCTTCAGCTAGAAAATGGCAAACGACAAGTTTTGATACGGGGTAAGTGAAGGATGCTAAGCCCGTGAGCTGTAGGGTACCTCGTGATATCCCAACTGAATTATCCTGCGAGGAGGAATAGTAAAATACAATGCTAGAGAAAGCTGAAGGTGAAGTACGTGGTACAAACCAGATGTTTGCAGTCTTCTGTAATTTTAGCAAGTGCAGAAAAAGATAAACCAACAGGAAAAATACGTCTATATTTTCTTTTCCTCTCCAGCGGTGTACTACAGCTATTCCCTAAACCGAAAACAAAATAAAAACTCACCAACATCAACTCATATTCAAGAGGCTGCTAAAAGCTCCGAGCTGCCATCCAGGCTAAGCTTTTAAAACAAAACGCCTGCTCTTATTTTTAGCTTCCTCTACAATTCCAGCGTGTTCGCAGCGAGCATCAAGTCTTGTCGGAAGCAGACGATAAAAAGCAAGCAAAACACCAGGAGGACCGGGGAAACGTTGCTCTGAACATTAAGGAACGGTCAATCTTCAACCCATATCTTCACCTTCTGTTATCAAACAGCTTACAAAGGCTAATAATCTTCTTGGAAGTTATCCAACTCTGTTCATAACCACCCAAAGTAACATAGCCCTGAGAATCCCTTCCTTGGTATTAGGTCTAAACCCAAAGGGCCACAACAGGTAGAAGGAGTAGATTTTATGTGAGTCTTAAATTCAGGAGTAGACAATGACAAAATTACTGCTTGGTGCTTTGCTCCTTGCTGGTGCTTGCGAGAATCTGGGTACATATTCAGAAAACGAACAGGTAGCAAAAAAAAAAGTCCCATCGATTTTTCCCGTTATTCCCCAGAATGAAGCAGCGACAGATTTTCGTCTCATGCATTAAAACCTAGATAAGCCCTGACAACACATCATAGACAGAATTTCGATCTGAAGCCTTGTCACACACAAGCAATACGTTGATTGCTCTCAGCAGCAATTCCTGTGCCATCATTGATCAAGATGCGAGATCATAACGCGTCTTCTGATGCTAAGCAAACACTAATTTTATTTGCTGTCCCACTACCGAGGTCAGACACAACTCCAGCATCTTGTACACGAGCACAAGGCTTGTGACCTTCCCAATAACGAGCTCACGGCTCTGTTCCACTTTGCACCCATCAGCAGAAGTTGTTTCATCAAGGAATTTTCATTTTTTGGACCCAACATGCAACCTCTCGAAGGAAGAGAGATGATTACTCAAAGGAGAAGGGGAAAAACCAGGCTACAGACTTATATTTTTATCTGGTCCATCCAGTCTCATGGTATTCCTTTGTGTTGACTTCTATGTTCCCTAGCACATATCACAAAACAATTACCTTTGGCTCTGGGAACATTTATTTTTAATCGTTCCTTATCAAGCCAGATGAGAAAAGACACCTATCCTTGGGGACATAAAAGTAATTTAATTCTGTGTATTAGCAAATCTTTCCCTTATTCCGTGATCTTAAGGTGAATCTATCAGAAGAAAGAAAAATAACAAATAGAGGATTTAAAGCAACTAAGAGCTGCTTTCTTTTAAAGGATCAGAGAAGATCCTGTTATTACACCCAGCAGGGTCTACCTCATACACTAGATTATTTGGCCAATTTTGGGCTTGAGTTTTTTGCCCAAACTAACGTTAATGGATGTCTTGAAAGGAAAGCGAGGCTAAATGGAACCGCCAGATCACTTAACATCTAAAGAATCCAAACGAAAAGACTGAAAAGCTGTTTTGAAATGTATGCAACAAGTCAGAAAGAGAAGAATTACAAAAATTAACTGAATGTCCTGGCACCTCTGTTGCCACCACGGGACTAAGTGGGAAAGATTTGGGGGATAGAACGACGCAGATGGAGACCCCATCGTGCAGAAGGCTGGAAATAAATAATAATAAACCTTCATTTAATTTTAAAAGAAAATCCACTGTAATTAAAGATGAGGATAACGCAGCCCAAGCAATGATGTCCATAGGTGGTTTGGACAATCGCCTTCAGATTTGGCTTCTGCCTTTGGGAGAAACGCACGATGATGTTAATTAGTACCACGCTGCTGATGAGCCGGTCACGTTTCACGCTAACGACTTCAAAAATGAGCAGGAAGCCAGATTTCGAAACCACATCAAAATTAAGTTCCTCCCGGATTAGCTGTTTAAGACCAAAGGCAAGGAAGGTCAGAACTCAGGAGTTTAGAAGTGGGAAAACTTATTTGGTTAATTGCAAAGAAATAAAACTTTAAAGCCAAATATGCGCAACATGACCCTCAACTCCCCATTTTATTTTTATTTTCTTTTTATTTTTAAGAAGGGAATAATCTACATGGAGATTAGAAAAATCTCTGGGATTGCCAATGCCTTCTTTTTTGCCTTAACACAGCGCTCCACCGATCCAAATGAATACGATCTAGGCATTTCTAGGGCAGCCATAAGGAGTGAACACATGGCGGAAGTTTTTTGCCAGCTTCTCAAGCCTTCATCTGTTCCTTTTCAAGAGCAGCCCACAAAGCACACATGCGGTGCGATGTACGTGTGGCAGGGGACCCTTATTTAACATGTTCACAGTTTGATCCGTAGTGACAACAGAGTCCTGTTTGCACGATTCCCTCGTCCTCTGGAGGAAGAGGAGTTGATCTGCGCCATACACGGCTTTCACTTGTGTCACTTTCTGCAGGGCAACCGAAAAATTCATTGGTTTTGCCTCCAAAAATGTATTATTTTATGCCACGGATCACGTACCAGAGCTGGAAGGCTCTGCAGTCTCCCAAGTTTGTCTTTATTCCCAGCTGGGTGGAGAGGAGAGGACCTCCACCGTTGCGCAAATGCAACAGGAGTCGGCAGAGACCATGGCCATGAATTTTAGAGTTTGTCTTTTCTAAAAATAAAAAATAAAAATAACGCTCCTACAAGCATCAGAGCAGCTCTTGGTAGGATGAGGACTTTACAAACTAGGCCTCAAAAATTTCAGTCATCTGCCCAAGCTTTACAATTTACTGTTAGACTTTCAAATCAATGAGTGGACAGAGCACGTACATGTGCCTTACCTTTTGCTGGATCCTTGGTATTGTTTCTCTAGAGAATATTTGTAGCCTTACAACACATTTTAAATAAACAACTTGCTCAATGGGGGTAGCTTTAGCTGCTGCGATTTGATAGGGAGCAAACAAAACCAGCCTGGTTCTGCTCATTGGACTGTTTGAAAATATAGCACAGGAGGCAGTGAAAAACGACCAGTCATTTCTTTTCTCCCGACTGATACAGATCTTATTTATTCTCCCTTGTAATGTGTGAATGCTGCGCCGTGCCCTATTTTGTCTTCTGCCTCAATTAAAATGTAAATTTCTGCAGCCCGTCTCTGTAATTCCAAACTGCTCCAGGCAGGGGAATTTTAACTGCTTTTAATAAAACCAACTACAGATGCTGCAATAAGATTCCTTTCAGACATTTGAAATCTATATTTTTAATAGTGTCCTGGGTATAGCACAGTTATGTCACTGCTTTGGACTTTCCCATTAAAAGCAGGATGTGGAAAGACCACGCATGACCCAATAAATAATGGGCAAAATCCCAGCTAGCAACACTCATACACCCCCAAATACACATATCCATCTCCCACCTCAAGAATTATGCACATTACTTGCTGCTTCTTTTACTTTCAGAAGGTGCAATACACTTTGGGGTTAGTTTGGGTACTAGAGCTTGCAATCTTTACACTCTCAAAGCTTTTTTTTACCAGCCAGGATCCACCACAGATCTCTGACAAATTGAGAATCCACAAACCTGCAGCCATAAGAAGTTGCCCTGGATATTCCTCATTTTTTTTCTTTCTACCTCTCATATAACTTCTGCAATGCTGTGAGGTTCATCCTGTTGAGTTAAGGTATTTAAAAGTTAAGAGTTGCTCTCAATTTTATAATATGCACTCTTGAAAGGCTTATGTCCAACGGTGATAGATATAGGTGGGTAGTTAGGACTGCAAACTCAATCCTAACTCAGAATAAACCCCTACCCCATCACACATCCAGGATAAAATCCTTACACCAACAAATCCTGGACATCTGGATTTGCACCTTCCATGATGCATGCAATACGTGGTGTGTATAGAAGTGGTCACAAAGAAACACTAGAGCTACAAAAAGTCCCATTCACTAAAAAAGTAAAAATAAAATAAGATTGAACGCCAAACAGGAACAGAAGTCACAACAATCCATATGGATCGATCAGATTTGCCCCAGTCAAAATCCTACAAAGGAAGCCCCAAAACACTTAAGTTAACCAACAGAGAGACCTACAGCATGTAAGCCTTATGCACTTTGTCAGCATTACTCGTTAAACATGGTAAAGTCAGATAATAAAAGCTGAAAATTTGGAAACCTGATTTCCAGCTGGGATGCTCTGAAATGACAAACTGGAGACAAGGGAGCTTGTAAGCGAGGTGCTGCTTTCAGCCCCCACCTGCACCTTGCAGGGCACACGGGGCCTTCCTGGCGTCTCCCCCCATCCAGGCTGGAAAACATTTTTAGTTTCGAATTGAGAAGTGAAGCTCATCTGTTTTCTTAGTCAAAGAAATGACAAAGCAGGAACTGCTGGTATTGAAATTTTAAAAATTAAGGAGAAAAAGAACTCAACCAAGCAACATTCGAGGGTCTGAAATCTCTCCTTTACCAATCTCAGATTCAAATGAGCTGACGAGGATGAATTTGCATCATGTTGGTATTTGTAGTTCCAAATCAAGAGGGAAACAGCCGAGAATGTAAATCTAGGCATAGCAGATGTTTGTCCACTTCCCCGAAAGATATCCTTGCTTTGCAGTCACCCTGGTCAAAGAGCAGTGCTCAAATTGCAAGCCTAGCCAGGGGCTGATTTGTGCAGGACCTGTAGGATACCTGTACTGACCTGGAGTAAAAGCCAACAGCCAGGCACACGAAGCGACGAAATCCTAGCACAGCACCCTGCTGGTTTGAATCCAGATCGTTTTTGTTAATAAACAACTTTTTTTTTATTTATTTTTAACAGATTGAGACTTCCAAGCATTCATTTCAATAGCACCACGTGCTGCGGAGCTCCAGTACACTGTTGCAAAAGGTTACCTGGTAGGTATGATTTATAGAGAAAAGCAGTGGTGAATTTTCCAGCACAAACACAAAGGACCTTTATCCAAGGTGTAAAACACACGGGAGAAAAGAAGACACACAAAGCACTTGTCTCGGAGAGGCTCAGCTAAAAAAGAAAAAGTGAAAAAGCTCTTCCGCAAAGAAAATATTTTTTCTGTATCTTTGTTATTACAGAAGTGTTTTTTTCTCAAGTCTAATAAATACCAGAAAAAAATATGACCTTCAATTATTATATTAGAAAAAAAAGTAATCATCTTATTTGAAAAGGTCAAGGACTTGCTAATTAGCTTTAATTTCATTAGAACAGGCTGAGGCTCTTGAACCAAAAATAGAGCATTAAAAAATTAATAAAGGGCTCCTTTGTGAAGTTTGCGGGTATTATATTTGAAATCTAGGTAGCATACCACTGTGCTGGTGGTGGTTTTTTTTGTTATGGTTGTTTTGGTTTGTGGTGTGTTTTTTTTTTATACCCAGATATTTTGGCAATCAATTCTCTTGATGTTGAGACAGAAAGGATGAAATGCTGTTCTATAAGAGAAAAGCTGTAGTACTCCTCCCACTTTTTTTCTATCTATTGATTTAGAATTAAACCCAACATTGATTTACAAAATTCATTTTTGCTCAATGAACTTATGTTTTCATATACTGAAGGCTCAGGAGAGCACAGAACCCCTCAGAAGCTGGCTCACAGAAGATGCAGGCATCCCTTCTGGCCTGATATTTCCGTGTTTCTAATAAACTACAAAATGGTTTATTTGAATTGCTACCTTTTGTGGGGAGTTATTTTATATAAGAAAAGTTTCAGACGAGGTGAAGCAGGCACGTCAAGCTGGGGCTTGGACATTGCTGCTGCCCTGGACAGGAGCACCCTTGATGCCCTCACATGACAATATTACCTGAAATAAAAGTGCCTGAAACAGTAAATCAAAATCTTGAAGTTTCACCACCAGTGAAAATAAATATATGAAAAATAAAAATTATTTAAAACAAAATTGCATCAAATGTGCAAGTATCCATTGGTCCAGAAAGAGAGAATATCTGCAGCCTGGTAGCTGGGGCTACAAGATCCAGGTCCTACTCCAGTTAAGAAATAATTTTACATAAAGAACTGAAAATATTCTGCAGAAAACGGAGAAGTCTGTGTGCTGACCTATGAGGTCAGATGAACATTTTCTTGTTCTTATTTTCTGGCCCCAGGCTCCTGTGTTTATCACTGCTGAGCAGCCTGGTTTCAGGAAGATGGAGAACACCCAACATTCTCATAGCAAATAAGTTTTGAGCATATGGGATCACATATTCAAACTCCCAAGCAGGATGTCTTAAAGGAAGGCATACCATAAGGAAGAAATACCTCACATTTAAAAGAAAAAAGAAAAAAAGCTATCCTAGCACCAAATAAGGATGCAATATAGTAAAGATAAGATTAAAGCTAAATCAGGAGGCCAGAAAACCCTTTCATGTAGGCAATTGGTATAGATATCTTTATCCTTGCTTCTCCAGAAAGGAAAAATTATTTAATTTAATAATAAATAATCTCTCAGGAGTTGAAGAAAGCAGTGGTCAGCAGAGATCCGTATACAGGGCATAATTCCTCTTTTCTCTCCCTGAAGCGATAGAAGGCAAGAAAAACATCCTCCTTTTCCCCATCAGCACACTGAAGACAAGGACAAGGCTTCATTGTCACTTAACTCTTGGGGAACAAGGTGGTGATGTCTCTTCTTTGACTAACCAGCCCATTTAGGACCCGTTCTGATTTACTGATTTACCTGACACCGTGGAGTAGAGAGAAACAGCCCCGTGAATTATTATCTGAGCTGCAGGACTGATGGGCAGGGGAGAGCAATGGATAAGCCTCAGCGTTTAGCACAGCCCTGCTTGCAAATCCTTTCCGTCCCTGGCTGAACTGCTCCTTCTTCCTCCTGGTTTTGTTTTGAATGCAGATGAAGCAAAGTTAACAGTCTGCTGCCCCACATAGAAGAGATATACGGCCAAAGAGACATTCAGCACTGCACTCAATGATGCATTTGAAGATAATGGGGCACAACAAAGACACAGAGCAGACTTAACTACAGACGCTGAATAAATATCACTGCTGCTTCTAAGAAGAGCTTCGCAGGGCCAAAGGCAAACACAAAGGATGCTGCGTGAAGGGGAATGGGAAAACAGAAAAGAAAGGGGAAGGAATAGAGGCTAAGCTAGGTTGTGGCTTCCTCTTTTTATTATTTTTTTTTCTTTAAATCAGAGAGACCCTCACAAAGACACATTTATAAGCTGCTCAGAATTGTTATCCTTCTCTTCTGAAGATAAGGACTTAAACCTTGCAGGTCTGATAGAAACAAGACTCCTGCTGGCTGCAGGGGAGATTTCTGGTAGCGTAAAACCACAGGGATGTGTGCAATCTCTCAGGTGACTTCCCTCAAATATTTTCTGTGTCCTCTGGAATCAGCCAAACCGTGCCTCTTCTACGGCTGGGAAGTCACTAGGAAATGGAGGAATTTGGATATCCCCTGCATTAAAGTGACTCCTTTAATGTCCAATGAGACTGAGCCCACTGGGTTTCTGGGCAGGCAGTGGGGGAGAAAAGTGTTAAAGCAACCTCATAAAGCAACTAATCAATCGGGATGGGAAAGCTCTTTGAGGGAAGACTGCGAGGACACGTAACAATAGCTGTGAAAAAAAAAAAAAAAGGTCTGAAACAGCTCTGCTAAAAATTGAGTGTAATACAGAAAATTGTTTTTCTGAGTAGAAGCTGAGAGAGCACACTGAAGAAATGTCTCTGGGAACAAAAACACCAAATAACATCTTCCCCCCTTCCGAAGGCAGGGAAAAAGTAAGAGTAGGGCCTACCCCATCTACATTTCACAGTAATAACAGTATTTGCATAACAGTCCTAGATGGTTGGCATATGTATGCTCACAGAATGACTTTATTTTACAAGTATGACTTGTATGCAGTGCTTAATAAGGCCTTTTAGGGCTAATAAGGCCTTTCCTGGATGTGAAGCCTTCCCGGGCTTCCCAATAGCATCCCAGGGTTGGGAAACAACACAAACCCAAATCCAGGATGAGATTTAAGTCCTTTGGGCAACCCGCTGACCCCACAAAAGGGAAGGCCACGGAGGCCTGAGGTGGCCGGGCCTAGTGCCCACGGTGGACAGGTCACCCCGCGGTAGGACTGCAAGGCCCAAACCACCAACACCAGCACCCAAATTTAACCACCAGAGCTGAGGGAAAGAGCCATCACTACCCTTATTCCCCTCGTTCTCCACAGCGCTATTGTCAAAACCGATCGATTTTTGCTTTAGAAGCTGGTTCCTGTGTTTTCGGTTTAAGTAATAAAAGAAAATCCAAAGCCTCACTGGGAAACTGCTAAATCTCCTCGTACTTGTCAGTTGAGCTCTTCCATCATAAACACCAGAGCAAGGTGCAGGCAAATCAATTTATAAGTCTAAGAAATTATTTCCTACATGCCCAATATTATACAGGCCCATATGAAACACGCTTAGTCTCCTAAATCACTTGATGCATTAATTTCATTTTCAAAAGTTCTGGCTTAAAAATACACGTATTTGATCAACTGTTCGATTTTATTTTGCCCTTTCAAAGGAAAAATACTGTTATCTAAATCATTGTTTTTGTGAAAGCAGAAATTTCAATTATTAGGTCTTTCACTTGATAAATGTAATCATGTCTGTGACAACATTGTATGAAAACATACTGTGGGCAAGGCTGTCTCTCTGTGCCAGCTCTACCTGCCAAATTCATTTATAAATATGGATTACAGTATCAAACCAAATTGTATCATTAACTCAGAGGTCACGGCCGTTTTATATAATCTTACAAACCGAGGTCCTACATGGAACAAATCTATTTGCCTTCAAATATGAAGTCTGCTATACCTGATAGTGTGCTTAGCTAGCTGTGCTCTCCGAGATGATGTAAAGACCCTCCATCCTCAACTCACAGGCACTCATTTTATCACTGTCCTAGATAGCCATGGAGAAATATTTGTCTTTTTTATGACAGAACCAAAGAGAAACTCCCAGCTTGTTTGGCAACCAGAACTCAACAGGCAATTCACCTGATGGTCACAGCTGAAAAAGAAACAAGAAATATTAGACTAGGACATCAGCACAGGCAAGCTGTCCCCATTAAACGCTGACTGATAGCCTTCAGGACAGGAACTGCTTAAAGCTGGGAATTTTCTCAGTGTGCTGTATTTTTATTTTTTAGAAGTTATTTTTTAGGAGAATGCACCCAAAACAAGGCTACAACAGACAGCAGGCACTGTGGCACAGCATCTGCAGAAGGAACTGCAGCCAGCCCTTTGGGGACAGATCTGTGTGCAGCAGTTTAGTTTAACCCTTTATCCAGCTGGGTCATTCTTTTATAGTCCTTTCCTACTGGCATCATTAAAAAAAAATAAATAAATCTGTGATAAACAAGCTACTTGTACAGCAGAGGAGGAGAGAGTGGGGAAATAATTAAAATCATTAGTGTTTACTGAAAAAAAATCAAGTGTGGAAGCTATTTCTAGCCCTCAAATCATCAGTGACTTCCAGCCACGCTCTTCCATTTGAAATTTTATTCGTCTCTGGCTTCCACGACTCTGTTCTCACCCAGGTCCCACTGTCTTTCTAATTATTTCCGAAATGCATCTTCCTGACACTGCTCCTAACCTCCCTGCGACACACGAGCTTGCCCTCGACACGGCTCTGGCAGCATTTGCATAATGCTTCACACCGGGGCAGCGATGCAGCCTCCGGCCCCAGACCTGGGCTCAAAGATCACCTCTTGTTCCACCCCAGACATCTGTCTGCAAAAGCAAATAGCGTTGCCCGTGGAGAACAGTTATTATAGCATCCCCACTTGTAAAATAAGTGGCATCTTAGACTTCTCCAAGGCTTTTACCTGGAGAAAGCAGCACGGAGCAGTGTCTCGCCTGAGGTCTCAGCAGTCACTCTGTGTAGGTGGGCACTGAAAAGAGACTTGGAGTTGAAGCTTCCCGAGAGCTATAAGGCACAGGAACAGTCTGGATAGAGCTGCAGTCCTATGAGTTTGCATGTAATAAAAATTAAGCTTTCTTCTGAAACAGCTTTGGTTTGCCTCGTGGTTCAGAAAGTGATCTCAGACCAGAAGTTGTGAGATGCCTAGCAGGGGCCAGCTTCATCTTACAGCTACCTCCAGAGCCTCTCCTCCCTCAAATGAGGTTTTTCTTCATAAACTGATCTCAGAAAATGGGATTACTTCTGTTTCTTTAAAGGGAATAAATTGTTAACTTCAAAAAGTAAAACTTTTTGCACAAAATAGGCAATGCTTCTTCAGTTATCCATGCAAATCGGTGGGAAGAAGAATGGAAAGATGGAAGTTAAGCAAAGATTTTGAAAAGGTCACTGAAAAAAATAGCTTCAGGTTAAAGAGTGCCTTCACTAGATGGATGTTTGTGCAATGTCACACAAGAACAAACAATCTTCCATGCTACAAACCAGCATGAATTAGAGATGGAAGATTTAGGCAAATGATACACAGCTAGGAACATTAACAAAAAAAAAAAAAAAAGACTGTTATGAGCCAACTGAGCAAAAAAGCTATTGGAAAAATATTCAAAGCACTATTTTTAAAAGATGCACTCATCAAGAGCATTTCATGTAACTGAGTTTAAAAGTTCATTTGCTTTAAGTATCAAAAGCATCCGCACCATGAACGAATACATTTTTCCATTATTTAAAGATTGTGGGGGAGAAAAATATATACAGCCACTGGTTAGTCCCCATGCTAAGCTAACTGAGTTGCAGACTCTAGGATTTCTCCATTTGGAATAAAAATATTAACTAAAATTATTATTTTTTTTTTAATGAAGCTATTAATAAATGATTCAGACTTCAAATGGATCCTGTTTTGTGAAGACCTACATTTTAAGCTGCTGAGCACAGAAGTCCAGCTCTTTTTTTTTTTTTTTTTTGAGCAATAAGCAACTTACAAAAGGAACAATCGAAAGTTAAGCACAAAGAAATTAAAATTAGCCTAACAAAAGAGAGCCCTGCTCACAGCGCCGTAAGAAAACAGGACTGCTTATGTAAAACTTAAGTCAAATTTGGTGGAAGAAATAACAAAAATGGAGATTATTGGATGGATCTATTTTGAGGACGTTATTCTGGAAGGAAGACTAACTCATTTTACCCCTGGTTCCAACCAGCACCAGTGTGTTTGCCTTCTCTCCAGCTCCAAAACAATGCCACGACAAGCTGGGAGCCTGAAAACAACCCCAAACACCTGGGGACACAGCTCATCCCCAAACAGCACCCAAAATCCACGTCTTCTGTGCCCAACAGTGCTGTTCCTTGCCTGTCTGTCCTCACCTCGGTGGGATTTCTCTTTCATCCTTAAACCTTCACCCTCGTGCTATCCTGCCTTCAGAGATCTGACTCGGCCAAGCAGCCGATCTTTTCTAAGGCTGCTTTGAAAGAAGCAGCTCAAATAAACGCTTTAAAAATAGCTTGACACTTGGACGAGGGTCCCCAAGGATGGATAGAGCAACACAGCCCTACCCCGAGAGGGCGTGAGCACAGGTCAGAACCACAAAGCAAAGCCACGCTTTCTATTTTTGCTGTGCTTTTCCTTTCTGCACACGGTTTTCTATCAGGATTAGAGGAGAAGAGCTGAAAACTGCAATGAGAGCTCCTCCCCATCTCAATTTTCTCTCTCTCTTTTTTTTTTTTTCTCTCCCAAAACCGCATGCAAATAACACAGAGAACTTTAAGAGCTCAATACCAACTTCTCCACCCCGTTTCTCTTCTGGCCAAATCCATTTACACCGTTTCATGCTATCACAACATTTACTGGCCACATTTAAGAGCCAGCTGTGTACAGGAGGGAGATTTGGATCAGGAGCCAGAAATTCACCTGTAGAAGTGTGCAGGTGGAGTCTGGCAAATGGACAGAGAAAGTTTCAGACCCTGAACCAGGAGTCTGAACAGTTTTCCACTGGATTAACTTGTGCACAAGCAGAAATTCTGTTCTCCATATGAACAAAAAGTTCATAATTTCTTATACATAAGGAGGTGGCTTAAAAACACTCATCGTTATCTCCAATTGGCCTGCAGCTATGCTTTAATTAGATAAATTGTAATAAAGAGTTGCTTGCAAACCCCATACTGTGCATATCTAATACACCTACAAGGCTTAAAAGGGAATAAAAAATAGATGTTGGCCATACACTAGTCCTTCAAAACCAACTACAAAGTTATTTAAAGCACGTTAGCTGTGGCACCCCATGGTACGCAGTCCTCAACACCACTCTGCTGCTGGGGAAATAGTCAGTGAGGCTGGTTTTTCATGGAAGTTTTAAGCCGGTGTATATCTGTAAATAAAATACGATCACCACGCAGTGTCTGTCCACAGATATTCTCCACCGGAGAGCTTCACACCTTCCGCAGCCTCTCAACAGCACGGGCCCGTGTTACATGAAGCCTCTGCAATAAGATCCAAAATTGCAGAAAGAACAGGAATAATCCCCCGTTAACCTCGTAACTATACATCTAAATATACTTATGATAAAGAACTCGTTCTCTTATTGAACGTCTCCCTTGGGCGGCGCAGGAAGAAGGAATCGTGTTATTTCAAAAGCTGCAATTATTTAGCAGTCACACCAAAGTCGGTGCCAGCTTGTTTATGCAGCTCCGATGAACGATGATGCAGCCGGGGCCTAAATTGAGTTCGCCGTTTCCTTTCCCCCGGCATAGCAAACTGTTTGTCTAAGCTAATAAATGTGCGTATTAACCCAGGCACCTCGCAGGAAGCCTGCTGCGTGCCCCGCTCAATACGCTCTAGTTAAACTAATCGGAGCCATTTACTCTTTTTAAGACTTTCAAGAGCCTCTCCCCTTTCAACTGGGATATAACACAAAGCGGCTTTAGGAATCGTGAAGAAGTGCAAAAGCTGGGAAAAGCCACAGCAAGAGCACTCGGTATGTTTATTACGAGTAAAGGACATTTTTCAGTCTTGGACACTGTCCTGGTTTTTAATAGCTGATTTTTGGCAGGTGCATTAATTTGTGTTAACTACGTAGTTTAATGGGAAGCACTCCATAACTAAGCGGAGTTCACCACGCGTTTCATTCAGGACCTTGTACAATGATTAATCAAACTGATGGCCAATCGCTCATCACACCAAATCAAAAGCAGAGCCAGAAGGCGAGCAGAACAAAAAAGGTCTAACGCCACCTATTTATCTCGTGTTATAAATGGAGAACGTGGGGAAGCACAAGAGCATGTAAGCAGAGTGATTTCTCAGTACCTTTCAGTCTGATTTTCATCACCTCATATCAACAACAGAATAATTTTGTTGGTGGAGGGGGAAAATGAATTTGTGAGATGCTGCAGCTTTAAGGTCAGAGTCCAGGGGGAAGTTTTGCAGGTATCAGAAATGTTCAAATACAGATTTATTTTTTTTGTTGTTGTTACTAAGTAATGGCATTAATATGCTTTGCAATGAGATCTGCATGTTTGGGCTGGCGTGTAGGAAGTACCAGGATGACTTACGCTCAAGCACTTTGCTGCACAAAGTCTTCTGGAGAGCTCTGCAATAGAGAGCAAATCACTCCAAGGGCAAAGAGAAAGCACTTCTTTTGTCACAATTATATTCACGCTGTTCTTCATTTATAGCACGAGAGATAAAAGGCTGAAGTAACCCAGCTACGAGCTCTTCTCTCCCATTGAATCACAAACTAGAAAGAGCTGAACACCCGACGGTCAGGTGAAGCACTGAGCACCACTCCTCTCACAGGAACCTTTCTGCTTAAAACAGTTAAAAGAGAAAAAAAAATAAATAATAATAAAGCTTTTCTTTTAAAAAAGCAAGCTGCTTAAAATGTTTGCAGACATCTGTTGTTTTTACTTCTCAAATTCAGCCAGCAATATGGAGAAACTCATTTCATTTTTGTGCCTTCCCTGCTGGTCCTTTTCCATTTTGGGGGAAGTATGTAATATGCTCTCCTTCTTGGAAAGAGCACGGTGCTAAACAGTGCTAATATATTTCTTATAGTACAGCATTATGAAAGATTTCTAGCACTGCAACTAGCTGAGGAGCTGCACAGTGAGAGAACATGGACCTCTTTCCTGGGCTGTGCTCTCGTCTTTTCCTGCTGGATGCTCGTAAAACAGTAAGCTAATCAATATTTAAATGCAAATACATTTAAAATTATGCAGCAATTGGTTATAAAATAATGCTAATGCTTTGGAAAAATCAGAAATTCATAAATTAAAGGAATTTGGGGGGGCTTGTTTGTTTTGGTTTTATTTCCCTCACCCAAAATAGGACAAAATGAATACTTCAGTGCCCAGACCTCATTGATGGTCAAACTGATCCACAACAGCTAAACATTTTTGTTTTTTTAAACCCATGAAGACTTTACACCAAATCCACATCGACAGCAGCTCTTGCACACACACAACTCATGGTTCTACTTAAAAACAAACTCAAGGTCCTACTGAAAAACAAGCCAAGGAGCAAGCAAGAGTGTATACGAAGCAAGAAAAATACTTTACAGATGTCTCAAGTAGGTATCTGGGACAACAAACCTGTCGGCCTGGGGAGCATCTGTGTTGGTGCAATGCTGTTTTGAAGACTTACACTGGTAGGACTGTGCTCAGCACATCTCTTGGTGGCCCTGGGAGAAGTCAGAACATGGCCATAGCAATGGCTGATCCACCAAATGAATGCTTTAAAAATCAGACTCTGCACAGACCCAGCATAGTTACCTTTCTATCATTCATCCTCTTTCGAATTCAAAGGGATTTGTGTACCAATATTTTCCCCTGAACCTGTAGATCATCCCAAGATACAGCAATTTTCCTGGGATCACCCAGGGGTATCACAGAGCTTGTTAGGCATATTTAGTTTTAATAGAATGGAATTGAAACACCATTATCAGAAACTGGCAACTGTTAAGTTGCACTCAAGTGCTTCTTACGAGTGGCACGTGCTGAATAAGTATTTGGTACTCGTGATGTATGGACAAGAATTAAGTTTTCAGAAGGGTCTGAATTGGGCACTCAACCCCCATTGCATTCATTGCTGTACCATTACCAGGATGAGATTCCCTTTACCTGCAAGTTGGCATCCGCCTTATTATTCACAGATTCCATTCAAGGAAAAGACACTTGAAGAAAATGACGCCAAGTCTTCATTCAATCTACAAATCTGTAAATCCTGAAGTTATTCTCCAATAGGAAGCTCCACAGATTAATATAATCTTTCCAAGTGAAAAAAAAAAATCATTTCATCAGCTTTATATCTGCGTCAGAGACTTTAGCACTCGCACCTGCTCAAATATTTTGTCTTTCTCGACGGCACTCAAGTCGTGCCATGAGATTTTTGATTCATTGAGGGTGCTGGATGAGCCAGTCGTGCTGCTCAGGCTGCTTGGCTGCCTGGTTTTATGTAGTTTAAGGTTAAAATCATCCATCAGAATGTCAGGCATGTTCCTATGTACCAGGAAAACTGCAAATATCTCTTTGCAAAACGCTGCTGATTCCAATCCTTGCACTGACTCAGCACTGCTCCAGAGAGGCCAGGAATTTAGTTATGCATATGCTATCTTGTAGCCCTTCTTCAAGTGTCCTATTAATAAAATACTCTTCACACATCCGTCTCAGCAAGGACAGCTCCTCTCCCCTTCCATCCCTTGAATCTGTTGCCACGCTTATGTTTTTCCTCTCTTCGTTTGCACTCCTCCAGAAGGCAGAACAAATCTGAGATCAAGAGCAACGGGAATTTACAGTAAAAAAAAAACTGTCAGAGCTCAGACTGCTTTCCCAGGGGGGAACCTGGGGTATTCTGTGGTGTTTTGCAGTTTACTGTTTGTGCCAGCACAGCCCCCCGGTAGTGCCAAGAATTCATCATTTCTGTCAGAGGGTTGCACAGCTCTGCTGGTACTGTGATATTTCCTTTCCTGAACATACAAAACCTTTGAATGAAGCAGCTAATAGCCTGGATCCAGTCTCAGAACATCTCCATAACATTATTTTACTGGTTACGGGGTCTCAAATTTCTCTCATTGGTACTGTACGACCATACCATCCGCCCCATTAGCACGATGCAACAGTAGGTAAATGATTTCCAATAGAAATGTTTTGGCCCCAGATCCGTAAAATTCATTCTAAACCCTGTCCAAATTCATTTTTTGCCTGGATGGAAAAATCTTACTGCCTCCGTGAAACCACTGAACGCCATCGATTATATAATACATTCGAAAAATCCTTTAAATAAAGTGGGAGTGAACACTGAAAGAGTTGATTTTATTGATCCATCTCCTCCAGCACCTTCACCGTCGAAAGGCTGGGTACATTTCTATCTATAAATCCCTTATTTCCAGAGTTTGGATCGCCTATCCCACATCAACCCACTGAAAAGAAGTCCCTTGGCATGGCCAAATTGCAATATTTGATTTTTATATTCTAAGGTCACACTACCCCTAATGTTTTCATATCATATGAGAACAAGATATGTTTCATCAGCCTTCTGGAAAAGGGTGTCAGGACAACACCTTGGACATTTAGGTTGACTTGTTGGCTCGACAGAGGAGCTGTAGGGACAGATAACCACTGTTGCCATGCCACAGACTCAAAATCAGACCTGCGAGAAATATAAAGGATAGTATCAATGTTTTAGATTTACACTTTTTTATGGATTAAAACTATAAAAATGAATGGGAGAGATTGGGTTTTACATTCATATTTCTCATTTTTGCCTGCCAAAAACCATCATGGGACTGTCACAGATTACTGTGCCAGCTCACATATACATATGTCCTGTTCCAGAAATAAAAATTAACTCAGACCAAGGAATAATTAGTCTATATTGCATTTAATTTCTCCAACAAGATAGCAAGACCTGAGCAAGTTTAACCCATTTGACAGTGCCATGCCACGAAGGAACAGAGCCCCATATCGGTTTTCTAGGGTTCACCAGCTTTGGTAGAGCTGATGCAACACCTAACCCAATGAAGATCCAGCTGCTCCTCTGAAGTTTATAATAGCAGGTGGTCTGCTATAGTTCAGAAATTATTTTACAATGGGTACAGGGCTGGATTTGACTGAATATTAGCAGTAGCCTCTAACGGGTTTTGTAAATCTTGCAGTACTCGTGCATTTGTGCAACGTTACCTTAAGCTGCACTCAAAGTATGAGGAGGTTACTCATTTTTCAGGCTCTCACCGCTCTGTCAAACCACATTATGGTGATGCAGGCTTCCTTCTCAATGCTGCTCTCTACCTAAATGATTCACACACAAGAACACGATCCATGCCCGCTTTATTCACTGCTTCCCACGACCTTGATCTCCCAATATCCATTTTGCCGGTGGAATTTATGCAGCAGAGCTCAAAGTAAAACAAGAAAAAACGGATTTGACTGAGATGCAGAGTGCTTACAATCGTTCATTCTTGTCAAAAAGACCTAGGTGATTTCATAAGCCACTTCTCACGCGGCAGCAAACCTTACTTTTGATGTAGCTTTTCTTCCGCGGTGGCGAAACGAAACCAGTGCTAAAAACACTTCATATTAAAAACTCCCTCGTGGAAGGCATTTGTATAGATGACTGCAGTTTGGAAGTATTTTTTGAGTTGCTTATACCTTATACATATGGATGCTTAGTAAAATTTAGCAATACTTTTTCCTCCAAACACCATGCCAGGCCCATTTTTTTTTCCTTCAGTAGATGCTGTGCTTTTCCCCTGCCGTACTGGCACAGCTATAAGAGCAGCTCGCTCGTTGATGCAATCAAAGGACCATCCAAACAGTAAGGAGGAAGAAAAGAAATGAAGTTCATAGACATTCAGATCTCATCATACAACTTTATGACCATCTACAAAAATGATTTTTACAGAATTCAGTTCAGAAACTCCACCAGGACCTGAAATCCCAGACATTGGACCCACTACCAAAGTGGGCTGAGTATGCAGAAATAGGATGTAGACAAGTTTTTCCTACATTTATGACACTTTGAGAGCTTTTAGGCCATGGAGGTAGGGTTTTTTCTCTGCCAAGAACAACAGACTTTCAAGTCTTGCTCAACAAAACACGGAAAAAGCCATCAAAACCCCTTCTGAGGACAAAAGAGTGTAAAAATAAAAAAAGGCACTTCTCAAAGTTAGAAAATACACAGAAAGGAATTTAGTTGAGCCCCGTTCATACATCTAATCTTCAAACATTTGTCTAAACTCTAAATTCCCTAAAGCTACTGAGCATGTAGATGATTTATATATTAAAAAAGGTAATCTGCACCAGACCTTTTAATATTCAGTACGCAGGGTGACGCGGCTAAAATATTGCCAAAAGGCCATGCTACAAAATCACGATTTAGCAAAATTTCTCAGCTCGCCTTGCAAATTCATTTACATCTTGCGATGTTAGGCCTACGTCCAACACAGGAGTTATTTTTAGCTTTTGAAAAGAAAAAAGGGATTCCATTGTGCAGTACTCTCCATTCCTTACAAACAGCCTCATTCCTTTAAAGATCAAAAGCATCTTGCCACCATGTGATGTAACTAACTTTGATCTGACGCCGTCTTCCCAGCTAGACTTCAGAAGAGATAATTATGGGACTTGATTTGCTTTTTTTTCAAGCACTGCAAATGTCTTGCTTATCCCTCTTCGCACTCCAAATGCTTCAACAATTAAAGGATTACATCAATATTAAAAAATGCAAGTTTGGCAACAAAACGCAGATCAGCGATTTACAGTTTGTTAACTAAACGAGCGCATTAACTCTAAGAAAACATATCTCCATTTGTATCTAGCAAAAAAAAATAAAAGTATGAATTTGTTATGCTGTTTACGAGATACAATTACATGAGAAACTTGGTACGTTTGAGAGTTTCCTACTGGTAAGGATGGATTCAACAAATAAATAGATTTGTAGCCCTGCTATATTGCTCTGGAAAAACAGATACCAGGGGATTGTCATCATCATCTGCTGAGTTTTAGCCACTTAATAACATTGGAGTCCTTTGAACAGTTGCTGTTATTAATGCAAACATACATGAACACGACGCTTCGTTTTCAGCTGCCTGTCACAAATGAATGATTTACTCATGAAAACAAGAAATGCACATAAATATTGTGCCTTTTTTATCTGCTCTGAATTTGTAAATTCCTTGGTAACATATGTGAAAAGGAACTTAGAGAAAAAAAAATCAACACAGCTCATAGCAACTGCTTCTTTTATATAATACAAACACGGAGTACACTTGAATTGTGTCGTGGCAATGCAGTTTTGGCTTCCTCTTGAGATTGCAAAGAGTCGGCAATTGTGGCATCTTTCATCCTCATGCACTTCTAGTTTCATTCTTAGTACTATCTTGCCATTATGTTCCCTCCTTTTAACGTTTTTCGTTTTTGTATTCAACCTTCCAGTCATGTCATATTGCCATCACATACCTCTCAGAATGTGCAAGAAAATGTATGCGCTTTTAATTTCTACATGACACTTACAGAAAAAGGCATAATGCAGGTAGAGCCAGATGCATTACACACCAAATGCAGGCAGGAATAAATTTTTCAACAGGTATACAAAGGACCTAGGTGCAAATTTCCTATTAATTTTTACGTGAATCACATGGCCAGAAACAATCTGTGCAAGAATCAACACGATGATCATCCAGCCACAGTTGCTCTTACCAACAGATACCGCTATTGATGCTGATCCTCTATCATTGGGGAGAAATATTAATCTAATTTCTACTTCCCAATCAACTCTTAGTCACCCAACTGTACTCTGCATTTGAAATAAGACATCTTTCAGTTAGACAAGTACATTGCCCAAGAAGTCACCTGCCTTTTTAGTATAATTCCTTATAATGAAAACAATTTCCCAAGTTGAACTTCTGCAATAATAAATCCACATTTTTATTTTCACCCAGTAAAACAATGTATTCCGCTAATGTACCCAAAGAAACAGAACTGAACCCTCCATCATCAGCAATTACTATATTTTATTACAGCTAGATAAAAGGATATTGTTGTACAAGCACTGAATATCCTATAATCCAAATTAAGGCAGTATTCACTAATGAAAGTATTTTTATGCATAAGCTTTAAAGTCTGAATATAAAATGAAGAGCACATTGAAATACATTATTGTTTGACTAAGAATTAGCTACGTAATATTTTAGATCTGACTGAACAACACTGAGGTACTCTGCTACTGCTCAAGGGTTTAAATGAAGAAAATAGAAAAAAGGCAGCTCACAAATTTAAATGTTTCTTATTTCATTAATGTTTGCCATGAAGAAGGGATGTGTGATTTGAGATATCAGAGAAAGCAGGTTCAGTCAGGAGGGTGCTTCCATAAAATTTAACAAGAACCCTCAGACCGTCGCTGCTGAGTGAGGACTTCCACAAGTGTAACTTTTGATATTTTAGTGGAAATACTCTAACATACATTGACTTTTCTTACCTTAATATATTGACAGTCATCCACACACCCTGAAGGACCAGCCCTGTTTCTCTGATCCTAATAATATTGCAGAACCATGCAGGAAAAGAGGGCACGTTTGGTGAGCAGCTACAGACCTGATTTTCACCCATTGTACTTCTCACTTGCTCATCAGTGACATGCATTTTAATAGAAGAAATAAGGCTTCAGGAAGCAGAAACAGAAGGAAAGACCGTTTACAGAACACCGTAGCAGTTAGCATCCAATACCATAGGATATTCAGCAACAAGCTCATAGGACACAGTGGATATATCCAATGATTCACAGGATTTGGTTTCCATAAGTGTGAAATCCTGATCAAGGTAGAGAAGGAATTTTGCAATTTGCAATTACTTGGAATTACAGAAATTAAGTCATTGTGAAAAAGGCAACGATTAGAAACGTTCTTGGAGAAGCAAAGCAGGAGCAGTTCACGGACTCACCCATCACTGACAGTTCCGCAGAGCCACTGCTGTTCTCGTTCTTGTAGGTGACGACGCATGTGTATGTCCCTGAATCATCATCGGTCACGTTTGATATGAGTAAGTTACTGCCAGCCAGTAATGAATACTTCTTGGACCTGAAACATCGATATTGTATGTTTGCAGGGTGTTAAGATGGGATCTCTACCCAGCAAAACACACATCGTAAATTATTCCGCAAGTAATTCCCAGCTGCGATTTTTGCTGTTAATAACTTTACACCTCCATTTTAAATACCAGCCTAGTAATCCATTGTAGCAGGCGACATTTATGATCAAATTCCACCCTCAGATTTGGCGTGGAGATTAATTACATGGGCAGGTTAAAAAAAAAACTGGTCCAGTGTCATTCATATTTAGGAGAAAATTTCACGGCCTCCAAGTCTACCCCACTGAACTTCAAGTATTAACGGTTTCGCCTTTAATTTGCTCAAGGTAAATGTTATGATATGAAAGGCACAAAGGGGTGAGGTACCTGATGGGGAGCACTTCTTCTCCTCGCAGCCACGTGAAGGTGGGAGGGGGGTACCCAGAGACGCAGCACTCCAAAACAGCATCCTTCCCTTCCATGGCCATCACGTTGGACGGGCGCTGCAGGAAAAATTGTTGCCTGTGCAGACCTGGATCTACGAGAGCAAAAGAGGTAGTTAAGTTAAAAAAAAAAAAAAAAAAAAAAAAAAAAGAAACATTCTTTTTGTTGGGGAATATATAAACCAGCTGATCAATAATGGCCCCAAGAGACCACACTTTTCACAGATTCTTACTGATGGAAAAAAATAGAAAATCATAGTAGAGACATAAAAAGCGTATCAAATCACAATCCTAGAGCCACTTACGGGTTGAACCAAGGGAGCAATTTGCAGGCGGAACAATACCAGCTTTCAGCAAGGTGAGAATGGACTGTTTATAGCCTGGTATTAAAGCCAGGTCTCGGAAAGCCACAGGAAGAGGCACAGCCGCGGCAGGAAAAGAGAGAGAGATATGTGAGGTTATAAGTGGTCCGGGATTAATGACGCCGTTTTGGAGTTGGAAGAGGGAAGTTCATAAATATGGCGAGGAGAGAGGAGGAAAGCTTCAAGTGAAGGAAAACAGAATATAAAGGAAGAACTTGAAAAGCCTGAACTGAAAAGGAATTAGGAGAAAGATCAGTGCCCCAAGTTATCCTTTGCCTTACAGCGGGTGTCCACATGGACACGCCATGTGTCTGAGGCTGGCTCAGCTGGCCTTAAACACTTACTTGTATAAAACCAAGCCAAATTCAAGGTGCACGGCTTAGGGTGAGCCAAATCTCTCCGTCAGCACCAACCAGACAGTTTTTAAGACACCCACACTCAGGTAATGAGCTGGCCGACCCCAAATCCCACCCGCGGTGTCTGAAATACCAGCAAGCAGAGCCATACGCCGAGGAGATCTGCTGGGTTTGTTTGCTTTTACATGAGTCTGTTCCTCCTCTAAAAAAAAAAAAAAAAAAAAAAGCTTTCATTTTCTTATCGCAGATGTTGAAGCAAATGTGCTGGCCCACAGCCATTAAACATTACTCCTTGTTTCTGACACAAACATAAAAATTACACAATATAAATGAATATTCCTACCAAAATTAACAGCTACCAGATCTTCCAAAATCATCTCGAAGTAATTAACTGCTTCTCCCGGAGAAGTAGGAAGAAGCGGTAAGGAATTTGTTATGGATTTACTACAGCAGATCTCAACTTCGTATCGGAACCAGATGGACGAGCAGTTTCCAGCCATCCGAATTACAACTGGTGCAGAAGTTAGCACACAAAATTCAATAGCTTCAATCTGTGAAGAGATCCCAGCTGACGTCCTGGTTTTTGCTAGGATAGAGTTGATTTTCCTCCTAGTAGTTGCTATGGTGCTAGCTGAAAAGCCACACAGATACTTGGGGAAAGCATCCAAAGATGTCCTTTCCTTTGGGCACGCCTTGTGGATGCAGACATCCGCAATTTCTTCTCAAAGAACCAAACTCTTGAACAATGGTTTGGTGTTAATGCTAAAAGAGTCATCGCCAAAAGGTCTGTGGAGCACAGGCTGCGAGCTTCGGCACGAGGTACAGCATCATTTGTACGATCTCCATCCACTTACTCTTGGAAACGGGGTTAAAAATATCACTGAACGTGTACTGGGTAAACCCTGGGAAAATATGGATTAATGGCACGACAGCTACTTCAGGATTTGGTTGAGTTGTCTGATAAAACTAACGACTGCTCCACCAGTACAACCTGTTATTTCCAGCTCATTACAAAGGGTCTATCAAGTGATATTTCTCTATTAGAAAGGATGGAAAAATGAGTAAGATTTTAAGATTAAATGGTCATTAAATCTTTTCTCTTCTACAGCACAGGCCACGGACTTACACCCAGCCTGAGCTCAGAAGTACATTTGAATAAAGTGTGTTCTTCGAGAGGGCATCCAGCCTTGATTATCAAGATATCCAAGTTCTCGTTATGCCCTAATCCAGCTGATTAAAGAGCACTTAGTATATTCTTCCTGACAAGGTACTCAGAGCCCATAATCAAGCCCACACAATCAGCCAGCTATGGGCCAGCTTCAGCGAAGGACAAAGTGCTCCGCTGGAGTCATTGACTTCATTCCAGCCACAATTTCATCTCTGATGCACGATTGCGTTGTTCATGGCCTGAACCCAACGCCACGATGCCCCTATCACCAGGGACGTGCCAGGACACCTCTTGGTCGTCTTCTTACAAAGCTGCTCTCGCTACACTCCAAAAACTGTTAGTGAAGCACTTGATTCATCTTCTTCACCCCAATCTGCAAAACTGCTTCACCATTTGGTTTTGGTTCGTTGTTGCTGTTTTGAAACCCAAAGGCTTTCTCCTATCTTGGTGCCGCTCCCCAGAACCCAATTTCCAGATCAGGGCATCACAAAGACCTGCTCCCAGCCTGCAGAGAGCCCATCGTGTTGCCGGCATTTAATCCTGTTGATTTTAGCATATTTCTACACGTTAGTGTTTAAAACTGAACAGATCTACCTAAAACTAATTACGAAGCAGTGAGCTGGAAGAACTTATTTCCCCGAAAACCACGCGTAAACCTCTCGTTTCCTATATAGCATTTTTCCTGAGCACACAATGAGGAGTAACGAGGTGCCACCACATATCCACATTTTCCATGCTCGTTAAATTGGTGACATAGTTGAAATTTGGAACTACAAATAGGATTTGCAAATGTGTGTGTGATTTTGATTATCCCCGTTACCCTGATAGCGGAGCCTAATGCACTATTTGGAAAGAAAAAAACACTCATCTTCACAAAGCCTTGTTAGGGTAAGTCGTTTTATCTCCTTTTTATAGATGGTTAATGAAGTAACTGAGATGTTTTGTGATGCAACTGCAGACCTACGCGCATTCAGCAACATGGAAAGGTCCTGAATTAATTTTTTCCCTCTTTGTGTCAAAGGCATGGCTTCTGTTACACTATCAGCATTAGTCCTTCACTACTCACTCCCAACAAAACTTCAGATTTGTGCCAATAGGCAGTGATAAGGGTTGAGGATGTATTTATTCTCACACCAAACCGTTCTAAAGTAAACGGATCTCCCATGCAACTCATTTCCATCTTCTAAGAAAAATGAAATTGCAAGGAACTCACTTGGATTCAGCTCTGCAGATAGAGCTGTCCAGCACACAAGGAGAAAAAGACATTTATATTGCAGTATTTTAGCTATGCAGTGTATTAAAAAAGTACTTCCATAAAAAACGTTGCATATTGTTGTACAGCATCTGACTCTGCGAAGCTATTTGGTGCTATGAGGGCATTTGTAAATATTCTGTTGACAAAAATCTCCCATCGTGTCGTACCCACGCAATTTTTCTGAGCGAATTTGGATAATATTGGACTGGGCCAGTCGGGTTTTTACGTTTATTGCAGCAGTTTTGATATTGCAAATGGCAGAAGTGAGCTGCCTTTAATGTGACACTGATGTGACGGAATAGCTCTAAGTGTTCGTAGTCGCATTGCTAAATTCGATTAAACCAGATAAAGATTTAGACCAACTAAAACCCAATTTTGCTCTCTGCTGTCAGCGAAGAAAGGCCGGCGAAATTCCCCGACCCGATCTCCCCGTCATGCCTAGAGGCTGAACACTTAATCCCGACGAGAAAGCAAGGGTTATGGGCGAGCAGTGTTAGAGAAATCTGTCATTAACGTGATACCGATCTCTCAATATACAGAATGCATTAAAATGTATAACCAGAATGCAGCCACTACTTGGAGATTTTGCTTTTTTTTTATTTTTTTGCCTCCACCTCCCAACCCCCTCTCGCATTTCCCCGCTCCATCCTTTCTGCCCTCCCCAAGCAAGGCAAATCTGGCTCGGAAGAGCTGTAGGATGCGACGCGACCAAGAAAATATAAGAAATAAGGACGCAAAGATTGTAACATCAGCGCTGCCGTGCATCAGGGTGTGAAGGCATTCTTCTTACTGAAGGAACTTCAAAATACATTAACTAAAGCGCAAGGAGAAATGTGCCAAGTCGCTGCTGGAACACAAGACCGTACATCAGGGGTCCTGTTCGCAGCTTTAACGATGACTTCTTGCGCGACGCTCCCTTTGCTCAACCATAATGAAGACAAAAATATTTACAGCCCTTTCCTTGTTCCTAGGTAAAAGGATAATGTAAGATTTATTACTCTGGGAGTAGACAGGGGACTCGGGTATTGTGTATTTACAAGACAAAAGCAGGAAGCTTTCTCTCTCGCCATTAAAGTTTTAGAGGCCAAATTGAAGCAGAAGGAAGTACTCCACAACTGCACGAGCAGAGCTGAGACAAAAAAAAAAAAAAGAAAGGACACATTTACACTCTTGCTATCAGCTGAGCAACACAACTTTGGCCGACATTGCTTTAGAGCTCCATCATCCTCGAGAAGCAAAGACGTGAGCAATTAAAAAGCAGTGGTTTGATCCCAGTAGATAAACGAATTCAGAGAGGAACCTAATAAGATTTTAGAAGTGACCCTGTGAATATTAGGAATGTAACTCAAAAGGAGAGCCAGCCCCTCTCCCAGCAGCATTTCACCCATTTCTGCTGAAAACCCGAGATGAACCTCCAAGACATTCAACTTGATTTCCTAGAGAAGAGGCACAGCAGAAATCCCCCCCAGAACTCATGGCAATGCAAATCACCAACAAAAAAAATATGTTTTTCATTGGTTTTCGTACACTGATGTAGACTTTGATTGCATTGAGCATTATTTTGTCTCTCAAAGATGACGGGCTGATGGTCCATCAGCCACTCCATGATTTATTTGTTTTTAGTATCTCTCGCTCCCTTCGTTTTCTCCTAGGCCTCGGGAATCTTCAGTATTCAAAATTTACGGTCAACAATTAATGATCCAGAGAATCTCCCTGCCCCCTCGGGAGCTACTTTTTATCTGGATACAGCGACCTAAAGATATCTGAGGCACAAGCTTTAAGACCCACCAGACAGTCCTGGAATAAAAACCAACTTTTGGCATTTTTAAACATAAGGAATATTTTTGACTAACCAATGCCATAAGTACAAACCTTTTTCCAAAACTGGTTTAGAAAATAAAAGCTTTCCTACCTTGCAGGTACAAGTATGGAAGCAAGTTCCACCTCTTCCACCCATTTATAATGAACTCATAACAATATTTTTTGGTTATATTTGAAGAACATTTGTACCCTGAGCATTCCTAATTCAATATCTTTCCCATCTCCCATTCCTTCAACTCTCCAAAAACCCTATTTTTTAGATCATAGTTACTGTTATCAGGTTATTTGCTCCAGTGTTTAGGTGTTTTGAACTTTTTTGTAACCACGCTGCTGGTGGTGTGAATAGGGCTTTAATCAAAACTGCCTTTTGCTTCATGTGTTTTAGGAAAATCCTGAATAAACGCTAAATACACCCACAATAACCATACAAATTATTCCACTTGAATTCTCTCTGCCTGCTAATTTAACTCCTGCACGGGGGGAACAATTTTGGTTTAAAAGAGAGCTTGACAAAAGGCAGTGGCTATTAAAGATTTGTCTGTGTTTCACTGGCAAATTAGACTAATGGCCGGAGAAGAAAGCAAAGTGTTTCGTGCAATTAAATACAACAAGCTGGAAGTTCATAAAATGACAAAACCCCTAAATCGCCTCCAAAGGTCTAAATCACTACCTCTGATGATGGAGATGTATAATAGTTATAGTCGCTAATGGTTTATTAGCATTAATCAATTTCCTGTATTAAAAACAATCTCGTGTCACTCTGCAGTATAAAAAATCTCAGCAAAGGCTGTTCCAACACTAAAAGGGGAATTCTGTGTTTGGGTTCCTTCGTGAAATGTGTTTTTAGAGCAGAATTTTTGGTAAATTTAGGTAAATTAGTGAACTACCTTGTTCTTGGCTGCGTACCAAGCTTGCAAGCCAACTTGTGGCCCACTAGTTAACAGTATCAGCACCCTCAATCTAGTTTAATGCCATTAATTGTATACCAAAAATCTTCCAGTGACACCTTATGCCTCCAAATACGTCCAGAAACACATTACAAAATACTCTTCAGACCCCTTATTCAACTCTAAATTTATGCTTCAAGCATCACAAGCGCTAAAACCGATCCCACTTCGAACGATCACTGAAATCTGCGTGTTTTTAATAAATAAAGCCACTATTCTGGCAGCTAGCCTAGGAACGATGAGCAGACCACACTTCTTGAGTAGATATTATTGTTCTTGTGACTGCACTGATCTGGAGATCGGCTTCTAAGAGGGTACACACTGACTGTAACTGTCTCCATCTGCTTGTTCTTTTTTTCTTCTAACTAGGGAAGTTGCTCTAACGTGGGAAATTTGACATTTGGATGCTTTTGGTAATAAAAATAAGCAGAGTAATCGCAACAGTGCTAAGTGAGGCGGCACGGGCTGGTGCAGGTGGGATATGGATATGCTCAGCATTCAAAGGGCTCTCTCCTAACAACAGGAAAATGAACCCTTCATCAGCCACGATACCAATCGAGCAGCACAAGCGATGCCCACGCCTGGTCCACAGCTCAGGACGAGGCACGTGAGCCATTTGTTCCTTGGTTTGAAAGCAGGAGAAGCAGCTACCAGCATCCAGCCTGCCCAGCTTCTGAGCACACACCAAGTTTTACCATCAATTCCTGCTCTCAACCCTTATCACAAGCTCTCTTGAAGCAAATCCAACCTTGATTTAAATGCAGCTGATGGGAAATCCATCACGTACTTAAGCAAAACCAGTAATAGCTGCTGGAATTAAGTGTTTGACTTCCTTACGCTTGCAAGAATATAGTTGCTGGTTTCCAGTCATTAGTTATTTATATGGCTTGTAAAAAACAGCAGGTTAAAGAGCCCTTTTCACCCCAAATATGTACTTACAGATTGCAATAACAGCAATTCTATAAAGATGTCCTGGACAAAGTACAAATTTCCCACGTGTTTACCAAAAGGCAGGCTATGGAAAATAAATACCATAATTCTTTCCTGAATTATTATTAATCAGCACTCACTCCCTCAGCTGCTGCCTCGAGCGGGAAGCTCTTATTTAGGTGGTATTCACGTAGCAGAAATCCTTCCCAAAGCAGCCTGGGCTCTAACAGAGGCTTTACACACTGGCATGCCCATAAATGAGTGTGCAAATACACGTGGTGTGAATTCAGGGCAAGGCATTTATGCAGGAAACGAGCACTGGACAACATAAGGATGAAAATGGTTAGATTAAAAAAAAATAAAATCCATACATTGAGTATTTTATTTGGCCACATCTCCTGGAAATCTGTTTTCATCGAAAGAATAAAAAGTGTTAAGCGTTAGCTGCTGAGGTTATGTGTAAATACGGGAAAGGATTGACTTAGGCAATTATTGGCAGTTAGAGAGCGTACGGCCAGACAGCCTGGGTACGAATGAGAAAAATCTTGATTTTTGCACAGCCTCACGGTACTGTAGAAGAAACCGAGGCTTTGACAAAATTGCGTGCTTGAATTCAAGCAGACCGTCCTCAAAATTAAAGCTAAAAGCTATCAAACAATGGAATTGAGCATACCCCACTCCTCTCCTTTCCCATCTGGACGTTTACTAAATAGGATGTCCCCAGCTACGACGCCTCCTGCATGTATGTGACTACCCAAATTTAAGCTAAGAGAGTGTTACAAGACCAACCTCTCCTTCCTAATTCCGTCTCGAGACCTTGAGGGATCCGTTTCAATCCGTCCTCATTGCTGCTCTACCCTTCTCTCCTCAGAAGCACAACGGTGAGGAAGGAGCTCCAGCAACCCAACTCAATTTGCATTAAAAACGAAGGAATTACACGATATTGTTATTGTTATCTTGAGCTGCAGCTCAGCAGACAAGCTCAGAGAGAGAGAAGGAACGTCCCCGCCAGACAATAGCACGGTGGCAGATTGCTTTGATGGCTCCTGATAAGCGCAGGATTATTATTTATAAATAGAGAACGACTGGCTTTCAGGCACCAAACTGCTCAACTTCTCCTTTTCAAACATCATTTGTATTTCTGAAGTGTACAGACCTCCCAAAGAAACTTGCTAATTAATTTACAGAAGCAAGGAATTTGGCTATAATTTAATTCCTTAGCCCTGCTTTGTATAAGATCTTTTGCTTTTTTTTTTTTTTTGCCTTTTTTTTTTTTTGGTACAGTACTATTGTTCCCTCTAAATTAATTAGGTAAGCGTATGCGGTTATTTGAATGCGTACTTCCTCATTTTTTCCAGTACTTGCTGAAACTTTCCACTTGGGACTAAGCTTTTCGATCTCAAAGAAAAGAAAGCTTCTGTAAAAAAAGGTGAAAACATGCATTTGAAATGAATGTGATTCTCCGAGCAGCATTACCTTGTGCCAGGATCCCAGTGGGACCATTCCTACCTGCAGGCATCCCTTTCTTTTTGTTTTCTGTCCCCATCCTGTTGAGGAGCAGCTGGGTGGGATGCCAGCAGCCAGCCAAGCCTAACCACCACAAGCTACTTCTCTTTGGTAGCAGAGGTTGAAGGCTTTATCACTCTTTAGTTTACAAGGGGAAAGAAACAACAGGCTTGAGTCAGGTAAGGTGAATTTTAATCCTTCTCCTGCCCCCAGGAGAGCAGTAATCCCTTCATCTGAACATTTTGTTTTGCTAACCTCTATCACATCGCATGACAAATGTTTCTACCACGAGGAAGTCCGGCTATTTCCAGACCCACCACAACGTCAAATCAAATCCTTAAGCCACAGGCACTCCGACTGAAAAGAAAAAAAAAAAAAAAAAAAGAAAAAGATTGCTTTCATGTCTATCCCTCGTTTTCTCTTCCATTTCGTTTGGAAGGTGTAAAGAAGATCATAAATTATTTGCCAGGATCGCAGCCAGTTTTGCCACACGTCCTTGCAGAGGTGCTGTGTTTTCACAGCATCTCTCATCTCTGATCTTGCGATCACAGATCATAACCACCAGCAGAGGAGAAGGCACATTTTAAAAATACAGAGAGGGGATGTACTACCTAAGCCTTTTTCTTTTGCTACCTTGCCTTTTGAAAGAAAGTTTTGTTGTTGTTGTTTTTGCGCTAAGCAGGGGAAAAAAAAAAAACACTGCCTTCGCTAATTACAGAAGAGGAAAGCTGCAGCTGAAGATAGATTTCTGCCAACGAGTGAAAACAGGAGAGGCTGAATTAGCAGCAAAGTATCAGAGAGCTCTGAACCATCAAAGCGTGCACACGAGAACCAAATTCCCAAGAGGCTCAATAAGATCTGAATTTTTTGTTTCAGGAACACCACTCATTTCTTATAAGAGCTGCTGTCTGTTCCCATTATCCTGAAATGAGGCCTTGTGCTGCTTGCCCTAAGCCAAAGTCTGACGGACTCCACTGGCTCCTTGTTAGATATTTTCCTCATTATTTGCTCCAGTGTTTTTCTGCTATAAAATTCAAACGTGCTGGGAAGAGACAAACGAATATGAATTCCCCCTCTCCCCTCCCCAGGCAGCGTGAGAGGCCATTTAGCCTCTCAGAAAGTTAACAGCCAGAGCTGTGAAAAGGAAGAAGCACCGATCCATCCACAAATGATCAGGAATACAGACGGATGGCAAAATAACACTCTGAAGCTGAGACAGCTGAAAGAACTCTTCCAGCTTTTCTGTGACACACAAAGCTCTGTGGCAGTCTTAATTTCAGCCAAGAAAACTGGAGAAATAAGATTCACGGGCAGGGAACTTAATTGACATTAATGACTGCAGAAGTAGTGATGCCTCAGTGCTGCCCCATACGTAGGGAACAGCACACGGCTGAGGCTCATGGTGATCCTGGAAGCATTTTGACTTTTCCGCCACCTCTCATTTAGTGAGAACTATTTAGGGAGAAATTATGCAAGGCGTTTGCTCAGGAGAAGCATCTCAAACAATTTCTGAAAATGCAGCATCCCTGCCCGATTTCATTAGCGGTTACACATTAGCAGGCAGATCTAGAAAGGAAGGAGATTTTGAAGGAATGCCTTTTTCAGACCGCTCTTTTGACGCCCAGTTCTTGGTGAAATACTGCAGTGGTAACCATCCCATTTAACTGATGGATTCATTAGATGGAACAGCAAGGTGCTGCTCACTTGGCTGAGTTTATAACACTGGCTGACACAGTTAAACTGTGTCAGCTCCCAAACTGCAGTCTGTGAAGCTTGGCAGATCTTATCAGGGCTGAAGTATCCAAGTAACCCAGCTTTGAGTAGGTAAATTTGGCAGCTAGTCCCGACAGATTGCTTTTCTAGTCACTGGAGAAAGAGGACCTCTTTCAGTGAGTATTTGGGGACAGTAACTTTTGGGTAATCTGTGAGGTAGGAATTACTCGTCTCTCTCTATTAACCATATAAAAAGACCAGCTTCATATACATCTAAATGAGGTACCTAAAGTTAGGCAATGTGAATATTTCCCTACAGTGTCAGCTCCTTACCTTTGCATCACGCTGCTTCTAACGGGCTCCAAACTCTTCCATGTAATGAAGAACATGGAAGCTTGTAGAAGGAATTAGAAATTGGGATAAATCAGCCTAGCTGCCCCTGGAGGAGTGACTGCAGCTTGAGAACCAAAGGACATAATCGGACAAGTGAAAAAAGTGATGTAAAAGTGTGCAGCTCTTACCTGACAACACTCTGACTTCTGCATCATTCCCGGTCCTTGAACTGGCTGGGTTTTTCGCCAGGCACCTGTAGATCCCACTGTCCCCAGGCTGAATCCTGCTGATTTGTAAAGCTCCAGAGGGCAAGACGGCCACCCGTGCGTCGGCCGGGCTCAGGAATAAATCCTCCTGGTTTCGCTGCCAGTGCACCACGGGCATGGGCTCCCCGACGACTTCGCACTTGAGCAGGATCGTGTCTCCCGCAAAAGCCGTGACCGATTCCGTCTGGGAAAGAAACCTCAGCGGTCCTGCAAACACAAGCAAAAGAAGCAGTTAGATAGCTGCTGAAAATAGAAGTCCTTTGCTGTTTCCATGTCGATTTGGATTCTGGTAACATTCCAGACTTCAAAATAAAAATAAAAATAAATAATTGTGATGTTCTGAAAACTACTCAGAGATTGCTGTAATGGCTGGGTGACTAACACCTTCCTTTGTAAATTATACTCATTAACGGCAAAGAAAAGATGTGTTAAAGAGCAACAAATTGCATCTGTTACTAACAAACCCACTCAGGAACAACTTGAAGGAAGTACAGACACTATCGTGCAACACAAACCTCTCAGAAAAGCATTCAAAGGAGGGCACAACTACACGGGGTTAGAAAAATGTTGCAGTCTCATCTTTCTGCATTTCTCCTTGCCCTTCCCTCTGAAGAAGAGGAAAAATGATCTGAAATTTCTTCTCTTGAAGAAATCCTTTAGGTCACAGTCAAATACTTCAAAGAGGGAAGGGCCTGTGTCTGCTTTCCTAAGAAACGTTTTTGTCTTACAAGGGGAAGAGAGCAGAGCTAGGAGCTTTAATTGCCTAACTCCCAAACACCCCAGCCTTAATCCTGTAGAAACATGATGGCCACATCCTTCACATGCTACAGAGGGGAAAAAAAAAAAAAAAACAACAGGACACAGACTGCAAGATATAAAGCACCAGTGAGAGGCAACCCCAAGGCCAGGCCAGCGTGAGGCCTAAAGTGCAGGCGCCGCTATGGGAATTTGGCCTAGTAAATGCAGGCCCTTGGAGAAGTATGCACAAACATACATTTGAAGGAAGAGAAAACTTAAAACAAGACACTCAAAGCAACTGAAAAATATAGAGGAAACGAGCATCTTTCAGATTATGAAGGCTTTCACGAGGTGTTTGTCCAAAGGCGCTGTTAAACTAAGGAAGCAGAGGAGGAAGGACCTGAGTTTCCTGACATGAAATTGGCACTCGGGCATTCAAAGGCATTATACTAGGGAATAACAGCACAAGGGAAGACCAGGAGCTTCATTTCGTGGTTCAGACACCCGTCTTGGGGTCCCCCACCAGGTCTCAGTGTTCCCATCCCACAGAGCACCCCCAAGGCTGCCACATCTCAACATGGGCACAGTGCTCCCAGGAGCTGAGGCAGGGGGATTCCCCACAAACAGGTTCAGGAAAGGTTTCCTGAGGGATTTCTCCACATAACCGGGAGCCTACATTGCTTCTTTACTGCAGGGTGGTGCTCCCAAATAGCTGTGTGTATTCAAGGATAACTGGTGGGAGCTGGACCTGCCCTTGGTAGACCCACTGATCCCCATCTGTGCAAGCTCTGCCACCCTCGTGCACGTCCCCATGCCAGCAAAGATGCTGCTTCCCACCTGGCCACAAGCACCGATACACACACAAAAGCCTTACACCCCCAGCAGAGCTGATATAATCTAGAAAAACGCAAACATTCAACGCTTTCAGCTTTTTACCTGAAAAAGTTGGAAGAGACGGTGTGAACAGTGAAGGAAAACTGTTGAAAACTACAGATTTTCCAGGAGGAAAAACATCTAAATTTAACAGTGTACTGTAAAAACTAGGACTAAAACAGTTGCCATAATAGAGGAACCCCCTTACATCCTGCCCCAGAAATCCATGCAATAATCCCAACAGCTTTGTTTTCAGGCAAGGAAAACAACTTCTAGCATAGACAGACCGACTCCTCACATGGATTTGTGGTGTAACTTTTTATTTCTCTCTTTTTATTTCTCTCTAGCAGTGTTCCCAGCAGTCCCAAACCTGCCGTGCCCCTGCACGTTGCCCTGTCGCTGCACCATCTCCCGTTCTGCGGTGTCACAACATCTCCACGTTTTAAAAATTCATAACATCCGTGCATAGCAAATCAGGATGTCACCAAAACCTTCTTGCTGTGTCTCAAAGAAAAGCACCAGCCACCTTTTTTTCCGTGGTTACGTTCAGGACTCATTCATCTCTTTGCAGGACCACAGTATACAAGACCTTAAAACCATCTCTGGGTCTTCGCAGGTCTCCTGGCTGATGCTGATTCATTCTCAGACTGTTTTTGAAGCTACGCAGATGTTTGGGTTGTTGGGAGCTGGCTCGGGGGAACAGAGCAGCAAATCCCTTCTGAGAAAGTCACTTTCCGAGACAGGCTCCAGAATTAAACATCACAGATTCACGGGGATGCTTCGCTCTTGTAGCCAAAGGGTCGCAGATGCACCTCGCTGCATTACACCCAAACCTACTTAAGAAACCTAATTGAAAGCAGCACCCAGCTCTGATTTACCATGCAATCTGGTTGGCAGCTTATCAGGATCCCCATCTTTCCTTACAGAAGACCCAATTATTAAGCAATTAAAGTTCATTTAATAAAAAGGCTTATCATTTGGGGGACAGACCTCAGGCTCTGGTGCATGTTTAGCTATTAAATATTCAGCAATTTAATAGCACTCAGCACAATCCCCCAGAGAAGAACTGCTTTAAATGCTTTGTTTGTTTCAAATTAAAGTCTGCAAGGTTACTTAACATCAAGACAAGACCTTTTTTCACTTTCAATTCGCACAATAGCTGAAGGGCAGGAAACCAAGGTAATGAAAAAGAGCGATTTCCTTCTGCTTGCTTCAGAAAACGCGAGAGAGAAAGCATGGGTGAGCGAATCTAGAAATGTAAATATTTTAGGAACTGCTAATTCACTCTTCCACAGGCTGGTTTCCAAAGGAAGAAAAAAAAAAAAAAAAAAAAAAAGAAAAGAAAAGAAAAAGCTGCTACGCTTTTGTTACTCAATGTCCTCTCGTATTTGCTAGCTCCAATTTACAATTCTAAAAAGTTTTGCAGGGTGATGTTCAGCAGAAGCAATAAAACAAGGTGTAGACGCTTCACTAAATAACCTAAGTAGAAATGTGGTCTGGTTTGTTTGCAGAAGCACACGCTAAATAAATGGCTCCCCTTTGTACAGAAGCAGCATAACCCACACTGATGGAGAGCTGGGCGCTCAGATTCCCAATTTGGAAGATGCGATTTGGAAGAATCCCCCTTGCATTCATCTGCTTGGGTAACCCAGGGGAATTACCAGCCAGGGGGAATTACCTAAATGAGGTGACTCGGTTAGTTTGTAGGTATGAATACCCAGATGGGATTAATTAAGAGCTCATGGCCACTGCAAACAAAGCAGGAGGATTATTATTTTATTATTTCTAATATAAGTCAGCATACTGACTATGCAGAGCATATTTAGAAGCTGGATAAACCCAGGATGCACAGCTGAGCTGAAGTCTGGACCTCAAACATACCTCTGCAGAAGCCATAGAGAGACAAGGATTTATTTTAAACACAATCAGCCTAATGTTTTTCCCGAGGCCTGCTGTAAAGGTGCACTCCATTTATAATTTGTCTGTTTGTGCATGCCCACACCTCCTCCATCCTACTCGAGCTGCAGACTGATGCTGCAGCAGCCCCTTCGTTCCCTGTTTGGCTGCCCAGTATCGATCACTGCTAAGCTTTCAGTCCTCAGATACTTACGTATGCCTAACTCCTAGCGCGCTGTCAAATTTCATGTATACCACCCAACAACTTCAGCTAATTTTGAGGTAACTAGCGCAATTACTTCACCCGGTAATGTTATTTGAAAGCTAGACATCTCTCAGCTATTTGGAGTGCAACAGGATTGTTAAATCAAAGCGAGTATGCCTCAGTGAATATAACGTCAATGTCGGCAAAATGAGTTTTGATTGTGATTTATGACACGCGTGCAGGATTGCCTTGATTTCTTACGACCATGGAGACTCGCGTAAGCAGAGCTAACTAGAAGTTAACGTGGCTGTTGGAAAGTAAATGAATTATAGGTAATGACAGTATAGACAGAAGGGTCAGCACCACGCAACAACCGATAAAACTGTTCCAGCAAGAAATATTCAAAGGGCGTACCCACGAAAAGCGATTATAAGTAGCTAAGAAGGATCAGAGAAGCAGAACACCGCAGCATCCTCGGAAACAAACCCCCTACTGCCCTAATTTGCTCCCTGACCCCATGTTATTCCTGCAGAAAGGCAGCAGAAACCCGCTCAGAGGGCTGTCACAGCCCCGTGGAGATGCCCTGATGCAGACAAGGAGCTGACTCTTAAGATGCACATTAAAAGACTGCGAGGTAGCAGAGCCACAGAAACTGGCAACCCACTTATAAAATGGGGCAGCTTCTGAATGAAAAAAAATAAATCTTTAGGCTTTTTAGCCACTTCTGAAAACGCTACAGTCATTGACTTACATACATCCCCGCAGCCCTCCTGGGAGCAGGATAATTTAGTTGATCTCGGATAGCAGCATAGCTCTGCAGAGAAACTCTCTGCTGGGTCAACTTATTAAAAAAAAAAAGTCAAGGAAACAAGGCAGAGGTTTTAGAACTGACTTTAAGCATAATAGCGATACATATGTAAACATTATAAATTAAATAATTACCTAAAAATATAATAATTTGGTAATGTTACCTGTAAATAACCATGTAGTGCATAGATATAAGAGAATTTAGGGGAGAGCTTGAACTCAAAGACTTAAACCGTGTTGCAACCCTGATGCTATTTAGCCACAGGTCTCCTAGCATCCTCCCTTTCTGAGGAGCTTTTAATCCTGGTGGTTTTGTGTTATATCACATCCCTATTAGTGCCAAGAGAGCCTCCACGTCTCCCCTTAAACCACATGGACAGCAAAGTCGGAAGCCACCTCTTCCTCCATCAGCCCTACCCTCACATAGACACCTTCATATAGGTGCTGATGAACTCCAAGAGCAGATGAGAGAAACCACAAATCTTAGGTTCTGAACATCCCACGAGCAAAGGAAGAAAATTTCACCTTTCCCAGCATGGAGGCCCATCAGAAGTCTCCTCCAGCACGGCAATTTTCTCCTAGAGTACAGCTCATTACAAATATTACAGCCCCGATTCTTGGCAGCAGCCTAAATCCACCAAGGAAAGCGAGCTGGAGGGAGATGGAGCCAGGATCTGCCCTTTGATGCCTCTTCCCCCATCACAGAAAATAAATGAACTTATTATTCGTCAAAAAGACTTCTCCCTAATCCACGTTACCGATGTCAGATCAGATTATCAAACCTGCAAGAGTTTTAAAATCTAATTTACTTGGCACCTTTTATGCCGGATTGCTTGCTGCCTCCGCTCAGCATAACGCACGGAAACAATCTATTTTTGCCGTCCACATATTTACGCTGTAGGGGGTTTTCATCAAGGATTCAACGCCTCGATGGTCGGTTCTACTTCATCTTTCTGCAGGTCTCTCTTTCGACTCCAAGCACCAGAACAAATCCGTTGTGTCTGCATGCCCCGCACGTGCAGGGTATATTCGCAACAACCAACTCTTCCATTTTAACCGAATCGTTAAAGTGCGACCCTCAGGATTGCTTTTCTCTTCGTTCCGCGGATTTGTCAGCATTTTCGGAGTTTGCGAGAGCAAAACTTGGCGTTCTTCAAGATCACTGCTCAAAATGATGACCTTCGGCTAGCCAAAGACAAAACGCGGACCTGCACACCTCCAGCTCCTTAAGGCAGCTCCTCACTCATTGAGTTGGATCCGATTCATCTCAAGAATTCCTATAAAACACAGCCAGACTCAGACTTTTGGCTGATTTCTCCAAGAGATTTGGGGGAAGCCATAGTAGCTATTCGAAGCCGTTCGTATTTATGAACAAGTTGCCACGATAGAAGATCTCTGGTAGTCTAACTCCCGGTCATTCCCAGCAGTGAAATACACCTTCATGGGCAAAAGACACACCACCCTAAATTTGTATATCCTCCCCCGACAGGCCCATGGACTGCTCTGCCCTGCTAATACCGAAATCAGAGGGTGTAAATCTCCTCGTCTTCCTGCCGGCGCTCGTGGCCTGCAGCCAGCCAGCAGAGCAGGCTTCCAGCCAACCGCCTAGAAAAAATCATCAAATTTGCTCCTCAAACAGGAAATAAGCAGGAAGAAAATAGCTCTTTTTTTAGTGCTGAAGGATCTTATAAAGGGGCCGTATTTCAAAATCTCTAATTAAAAAGATAAAAAAACAAAAAAGAAGGAGGCTCTCGTTTGCGTGCCGCACATGGGGAATTTGATGGCATTAGCATCACCCAGGCCATTATATTTAAGAGCTGGTGCCTGGCTTCCAAAAACCACTGCAGAGCAGGATGAGGAAGCTCTGGCTGGACCAGCAACCCCTTGGTGTTACAGTCTCTAAACATAATGTGAAATTTTTGGGAGATGCCTCTTTAAAGACCACCACAAGCATCTCTACGGCACAAACCCTACCCACCGCATCTGAATCCAGCCGTCTGCTCTGAGCTACAGTTTCAGGAAATCTCCAAAGCCTGATGTAACAAGAGCAGTGGTTTGGTCTTCCATGATAGCCGCAGATGTTTCTGATGTGACAGACCAGATCTGACATACCAAAGGTCAAGCCGTTCGGAGAGCAGGGAGAGGACTGCTACCATGAATAACAGATTCTGTCTAGGCAGCAGAGAAAATGTTGATGTATGTTCCCTTCTCTCCCTTAATTCAGCTCAGGGACGGACTTATCCCTGTGTTTTGGAAAAATAGAACATATATGAATTACTACTAACACAATCCACAGCAAAAAGCTTTTCCTTTGTTCCCCTCTCCACCAACTATCCATGGAAGATCGCATCAATTTCAACGCTTCAGCCCTTCGGTTTAATGGCTCGGGGTCCTGCTATCTGCTTAAAGATCAATTAAAACTCCCAATTGTCAAGTAAAACTCCTTCTCAACAGCCTTTCAGCCCATTTGTGCTGAAGACCAAACTTTCTCAAGGACTTCCAGGAGTCTGAATAGAAAGATTTTGGCTCCTCAAGCTTGGGCTGGGAGCCTCCTACATCATTACCGAAGGTGAGGCCAACAGGACATTCAACTCAAAGCCACAGGACGTGAAGAAGCTCAACCCTTAATAGGTTTCCCTTTTATAGTAGGTTTGGCTTTTTTTTTAGTTGCTTTTTTTTTTTTTTTTTAATTTGTCCTTTAAGACAAATTGCAACAGCATATAACCCATACTCGGAAAAGCATCGCACATTACAGAGCTGAGCGCTTCGGAGGCAGATTGTTATTTTACCATTAGAGGAAGCGATATTTCTGTAAAATAATCAGTTCCTCATATGCCTGTGGCATTTATTTATGGGACATCTATTTACATGCACTTCCATACTTCAGGATTCAGCCCCCACCCTCTTTCCCAAGTCATTAACTAGCAAAATTATTAACACCCCTACCCCTGAGAAACTGGTGACTTCTTTGGGAAGGAAACTAAAACCAGCTGGCAATTCGGGCCTGGCAGATTTACTAATTTATCTCTGGGCCAGCGAGGCATTTGAACCACGTGGCACCTTTTTACGAGACAAATTTGGTAAAAGCATGTCCAAGGCCAGCCCTGAAATACTGCGCAATAAATGAATTAACTGAGCACGGCGGCCGTTAAAGCGCATTTCTACGCGGGCAGCCGCAAACACCGACTCGAGAAATGCAGCCCCAATCGACGTTTTATTGAACATTAGCAGGCAACCCTAAATCACCAGCCATAGCGGGGTAGAAGCAACCATTTAGCAGCAGTGGTGTTTGTGAGCAAGCAATTCCCGGGGGCCTCGGTGGCTGTAGCAGCTCGGTCGTTCCCGTTATTACGCGCAAACGCCTGCACGATTATTACAATGCACATTTGCCTGAATTTCCCCTATTTCGTTCTACAACTTGAAGAACTGGCCACACTGCAAGCTCAGGCCCTGAGCCATGTCCACATCCTATCCACATCCTAATTCACTGGACCATCAGTCTGGATAACATCATCTTCTCCGTTGACCTGACCCCAACAGCAAAGCAAAAGCCTCCTCTACCTCCTCCTGTCCTGCCTGGCCACCAAGAGCTCTCCTCGTCCCCATCCATGCAACGAAACTCCTCTGCTCGATGCCAAGTAAATCAGCTTGTTGGATCCTGCGTTGAAAGGAAGGCAAAGAACTCACACAACCAGGCACAGAAATTGGTCTTTAAACGTTTTTCAAGCTCAAACCTGCCGTTCCTCGCCAAAGCGGGTCTGTTTGCTGCGGGCAAAACACGAGCAGCAAGCTGGAGCTCTGCAGATCCGTTTGCCTCGAGAACAAGCAACAGACAATTTAGCCACACGCTAGAAAAAAAAATCAGAAACAGCACAAGGAAAGTAGCATTAAAATTATACCCGAAGAAAGCGTCTAAGGCTATGGCAGACCACAGCGTAATCCAGTCCCTGGTGCCTTCCCCCGCTTTCATGCGAGCTTTATCTTCCACTGGCATGTGTCCTCGAGCACAGCATCCTCTCCCTTCCCTTTCCGCGGGGACCGTGTAAGGACTAGCAAGGTGACACTGGAATTAACTGTGCATGCCATTTATTTCAGCTCCCAAAGCCACGGAGCAAACAGGAGCGAGCACCACCTGCGATGCGCCCAGATAACAAGGAGGGGATTTCGCCAGAGGATGGATCGGGGCCACTGCATCCTCGGTTCTCCTGGCACCAGGAGAAGCCACTGGTTAGCCTTAAGTCTTGCACGCAAGGATTCAAACCCAACTTTAAGTACAAATTCTCAATAACTTGAGTGCTGAAGACTTTAACACAAGAAAAAATGATGATAACAGCAAGCCGAGTCCATTAAAACGCGGCAATCCACCGGCGTTGTTCTAGTTGAATGCTACAGCGCTGGCACGCCTTACCACAAATCCAAGAGAAATCAGCAGTAGCCTTCGGCACCAATGAGGAACTTAAATATTTTATCACGGAGCATCTCTGAGTTTGCTGTTTTATCAGCAGTGCGGGATAGTTATGTAAAATCGAGCCGCCCCGGAGAATTTCTGTTGTTTTCTGCAGCTGTCCCCATCTCCCCTCCCTCTTTACGCCCTCGTAGCAAGCGCTGGATGTGCCACGTTTGCATTTCTGGGCTCCGTGTCCAAGCTAGACGAGGATATATCGCGGTGGTACCCGAGGTACTTAGTGCACAATAAGGGAAGATGCCCTCGGGTGCAGCTCGGATGGCCCCGTCAGCTCGGAGGAGGAAACTATGAGATGTGGAAAGCAGCTTTGCCTTTCTTCCCCAAAGTGGGAATGTCAGCATTTTGGAAGGAGCCGCTCAAAACCCGACCTTTGAACATCAAAAAATGTGTTAAGTGCAAATAAATCAGGGAGAAAAGAGGCCGAGAGCAGTTAAAAGGCACGGCAGCAGCTTTTTAGCTTCCGCAGGTAACGCAGGGTGCGTGCACACGAGGCTATTTATCCACTGATCTCAAAAATAATTTAGAAAGTGTTAATTGACTCACGAAGCTTTGCAATTTTCCCCCGCGAGGAAAAAGCAGAAGCAGCATTGATATTACGTGAGAGGCGCTGGGGAATTTTCCTTTCAGCGTGATGGTTTCACCACTGATTTTCTCCTGATCTGTACCTGAAATTTGGAAACCAGGAGACGACGACCCAGGAGCTGAGGTTTGGTGGTATCACGGAGCAGCTTCCAACCTGCTGAGCATCACAGCTCAGGGCTGGTGTAAAACCTCCTTGGACACTCCGATTTAAAGGATCTCCGTTCAGACACCGTGAGCAGACCCAGCTGGTGCTGAGTTCCTGATGGGGGCTCTCAGGTCGGGATGCTGGCGCCACCTGAGGCCGGCCACACATTTTATTTCAAGGCAGAGACCCACGGATCCCTACCTGCTGGGTAACCCCAAGATAACCATCGCCAAACCCCCAAATCTAGCAGCACCAGCTCCAGGAACCCCTAAATTCACGAGCAAGAAAGAAATGACTTCAAGAAAGTCACCCCGTGCCACCTCCCGAGGAAGGGCACTGCCTGACACTCAGGGCATCTTATCTCCATCCTGAAACCAAAGGAAAAAAAGAAAGAAAAAAAAACAGATTAGATTTTCTGGGCAAGCTGCTTAGCTCCCTGGGTAGCTCCCTATTCCATCACCGCTGAACAACCGTGCCTACTGTGCAACAATTTACCCGCAATTAAGAGCCAGAAACAAGCTGATACGGTCCTGCTGTTTGCTGGCATCTGCAAGCGTGCGGGCAGCCACGCTCCAGAAAAGCAGAGGGAGGAGGGAAGCGAGCCTCCAGCTTGCTCTCGCCAGCAGTCCTCGAACCGAGGAGGGTTGAAGCTCCAGAATAAAAAGAAAGAAATTAAATAAAACAACATTTGAAGTAAGTGCGGCTTCTTTTTCAGCTTCTTTTTCACCCCGAATGGTTACAAAACTGAAGTTTATGGAACTTAACCTCTGGTTTATTACTTTTAGGGAGTGATTTTCACTTTCCATCACAGTCTACCTTGATCATCTGCAGGAAGCTGATCTGGCTCAACACCTTCAATCATGTTTTGCATTGCAATAGACTGCCTCGATCATCCTAAAATCCCAGAAGAGATATGCAAAAGCAGCACTGCGTGGCTCTGGACCACACGATGGATAAACCCAATCGTATACTTCAACTTCCAGGCCTGAATCCACACCTCCAGCTATCCATAACCTAGGTTAGGGACCTCTTCCCTACCAGCTTTCTCCCCATCACGATGTTTTACATCTGCATCAAACTCGAAAATCTGAACAAATTCTTCCCCCTCCCGCAAAAAAATCAAAAGCTAATATTTTATTTCCTTCCAAAGGCATCTAATTATATCGAATTATGCATTACTTTAAGCAAGGATTTAGCCATTTGTAGTCATTGTTTCGTTCTCTAAATAAAAGATCATTTTCTTATTGGTACTGCTCTGGCTCATTAGACCTCTAATCACCTTCCTTTGTCTCAAAGACATCTGGTAACCTTTCTGATGGCTTTACTGGTTATATTTCCTACCCTGATCCTAATAGGAGACTCAGGGAGCCCTGGGGGCTGTACACACAGCACCCCCGAAGTGTTTGGCATCCCCTCCAGGCAGCATTTCCCTAGGGAGCTGGGCATCACCAGGTAGGGACCACTGAACGACCAAAGCCAACGGGAGCTCGAAAACAAACAGCACCTCGTTACATCCCTGCTAATACCTCTGATTGCCCAGGACATCAGCCATATGTCATATTTGTGGCTCCTGAAGACTCTGGCGCTCGGTTTAATTATCCGCTATATCACCGAAGTGTCTAGCAAGAACACTGCCTCCATCCAGCTTCCATCTTCTTAATGCCTCTGAGCACATCGGCGCCAGGACATTGGGAGCTCTGCCTTCCAGGTTTAAAGGCTTTAAGAGGCAGCAAATCACGCGCTGAAGCCTTGGCAGGGGCGTCCGTTAAGCTTATGATATCTATTATTCCCCCAAAAAAAAACAAATGCAGAGCACTGCAGGGTAATTTTGTTAGCGTCGTCATCGCGGCAGAACTTTGCGAGGAGTCACTAAAAGCAGCTTTACAACTCCATCTGTATCAATAAACACATCTGTACATCATCCGGCTTCAGATCATCGCCAGAACTTCGCGGCGGAGGTTTATTTGTTTTGCCCACAGCCTCTTTATGTCCCTATAGCTATTTACAGCAGAACATTGTTCCCCACACCCTGCTTCCTCCGGCGGCTTTATATTGAAATTAGCATTCCTTGGGAATGGGAAACAGAATATATGATTCAAATCCTGCAGGGGGGTCGGATCCTGAGCTTTTAAGAGGAGAGCCACGCTGCAGAAATCAGTGCAGCCACTCCCAGGAGCCAAGTTTCCAGCATCCTTTATACAGACTGAAGATACCTTCATCCCTTCGGTCTCGCCGAAGTCACTGCAGCGAGGATTAATGCTTTATAGAAACAAAGCAGCAAAATATCTGAGGCAGCACTGTAAACGCTAGCTTCACGGTTTTGGAGGTAATTGATTCATTTTCTCTAAGCCCATGAAATCCACCCTTAGTAGCGGAAGGTGTTAAGAGTAGAGAAAAATGTATTTGGGATTAAGTTGTGGGAGTTATCTTCCTCCTTGGTGAATGAGGATGTCTTTACCTTGTGCCCCACGGGGATTTTTAGCAACTGCTGGCCAAGGATTAGAGACCAACCATCAAGAAATGGGTTTCCTCCACCAGTGATATTCCCTGAAAGCCTGGGAGACGTCACAGGGCACTGGGAGAGGTTGTTCTCTGCTCGGGTACGATCCAGCCCATCACCTTGGAGAAGGCTCACAGCTACTGACTGCACCACCAGAAGACGTGGATCCACAGCTCAACACATTTCATGCAACCAGAAGTAACACACACTCGCTTTAAACACAAAGCCAAACAGCTCATTCATTAACTTTAATGAATATTCCAAGGCAATTAAGATTAAACTCCCCCTCGCCGTTCCCCAACAGATCAAGCTGTCGGTTTCTTTTCAAACAAACCCGCACTGAAGGCAAAAATAAAAGCCAACTCCAGTTAAATAAAGAAAAGGAGGGTTCAAGGTAGCAATTTCAAGCACCTGAAACGGCTCCAGTGTTTAACGTAGGTAAGTATCAACAGATAATCCAAGTAGGGGCTGAAAAAAAAAAAAAAAAAAAAAAAAAAAAAAAAAAAAAAAAACAGGAAAAGAGGCAAATAAAAAGTTTGGGTCAAAATACTTAAGTGTAGAAAAACTTGAAATTTTAATAAGTCATTATAACAATTATCTGTGCGTCCCAGTCCTGGGGCCATCCAACATCCGTGGCTCGATTCTCAGCCACAAACCAGCCAAAGACACTGCCTGACCCATAATCAGCAGAAATTATGAGTAAATAAAACACCCCACGGGCTTGGTTTCATGCAATTCCCTCCCGTTCACAGGCACGCTTCCTTCAAGATTATTATTTAGTGTTTCGGTCTCGTTTCCTCTGACGATGCCAACAAGTGTATTTACTTCCCAAATCAAACACAGATGTCACGCGACAAAGGCATTTGGTGAGCAAAACGACTGTGCAAACAGATGTTTGTTTCTCAACGACTTGTGCTGATTAATAAATTGTCCAGAATCACTCCTTTTTTTTTTTAAACCAGAACAATAAGACCAACAGTCATGCTTTCTATCAATTTTAAAGGCTTCTTTTAAAAAATGGGAGAAATGCAATTTTAGACTAATTTACCATCTTACCAAATCACCAGTTTTATGGAACAGCCAAAGAGTGTCAATGCTTTCTGTAAACAGCATCTTACATTTATTAAATGGATGTTTTGAGACCTAAATAGCTCTTTACAGAAAATATTAAAAACTTGGGATGTTGAAAGACCCGAAGTCATCTCCATTAGGTTTTGGAGCTCCTGGGTACTGCATAGACAAAAGAATGATTTGTTAGAAGCCTCTTCACAAGCCAATAGGTTGGGGAAATCGGAAGAATTTAATTTAGAAAGATATGGGTATGAACTAGAAGCTAAATTGGATCTTCTAAAGAACGCCATTCAATAGCAAGGAGCACAACATCAAGTACATATCTGGCTGGGGGCCCAGGGCTTACTCTGCCTCGTCATTTTAATGTGATGGATCAAGTCCTAATTTGATGAAGATGTGAACTTGTGCTGAACTTCAGTTATCAAATCTCAGAAGTTTACTGTACTCAAGGGACGAGAGCTGTTTCAACGCAAGGCTCCCTTTTTTTTTTCCCCCCCCTGGCTTGTACATATCTATGCCCTTCCTGCTTAGCACAAAATTGTCTACTTGCTCTTGGTAATTGACTATTTATTGCCCACACATTAGGCAAAATAAAAGAGCATATTTCTGGAGTCATCCTAATGAAACGGCTCCTCTTTAAAGGCATTTACTAAAAAAAAAAAAAAGAGATTCCTGAAAGATTACTGATGCAGTCTTAAAGCCATCGTTCGGCCGTGAGTGAGCGGTTAAAATATTATTCGGAACGTAATTTCCAAACAGATTTTGAAATTAATTTTAAGACTACTTCTATTTAGGAATTACAGAAGTAGCGAGCACCTCGATTAATTATCAGCCCTCCCCGAGAACTGGGAGTACCGCCAGATTTGGAAGAAACGCAGCTACACTAGGGCACAAAACACAACCTAAAACCCTTCCTCAGTGACCCATCTCAAAGATCCCTTCTTGTAATGCAAGTTTAAACACAAAACTAAACCCCAGGTGTCCCACAGCCCTGTTCAGACCTTTAGGAAAGGAGCAAACAGGGATGGCAAACGAAAAGGGCTTCCCAGTGCCTCATCAAGGTATAAGAGCACCATTTATGAGCTAACGCGCTAAAAGCAATATAGTACATTGCCTGTAATGCTTCTGGTGATTTAAACGTCAGTCACAGTATTCAACTCATTTAGATTTAAGTGTATTATTTTGTTCAGTCATTAGGAAAACGTTCGCACGAGCTGCTTTATGCTCGTGCTTACCAGATTTAATAACTACCGCAGACGGCATCACTCCATAGCCGCACCATTTCTCTCCGGGGTAAAAAGGCACCATCAGACTACTCGGTAAAACACACGTAAGGAACGAGACAGACTAAATCTATAATTATATTTTTAAGCCTTAACAGGAGGTGCACGTGGATCTTTAGCCCCAAGTGTCAAGGCGCAGGTACTTGTGCACAGCGAAGTTGCACACTGAAGGACAAAAAAAATACCGTGCATCATACAACATACAACATAAAAATACCATGCCATACAACAGGACTGCCCCAAATGGGGCTTTTCCTTGAGAATTAAGCTCCACAGAACAAAATATAATAGGAAACTAAATGAAACAGTACCTCATCTTGGCTTGGAAGGCAAGGTAAGACAGCCCCACCTCTCAACTAAGTCCATTTTTCTCTTGCACTGAGATTTAGGAAAGTAGCTCACAATGTCAACACTCATTGATTATTTAGGATTAGTTAAGGCTGGAACCAGTAGATGATTAAACTACAACCTGATTTTAATTTAAGTTTTTTCCCAGATTTTTATTTCAGATTTCAGATAAACCAGTGAACAAGCATGCTTTCCTTACCCTCTTCAATTTTTGATACCATTTTAATCAAATTCCTTAACATCCTACGGCTCTTCCTAGTTTTTGCCTCAGTAAATGAGTCACCAATATCACTAACAAGAGGAAGCCAAGCCTAATGATGGTTTAACGATGGTTTTGATTTCCTTTCCACGATCAAGGCCTGCTTGGTGATATTAAAATACAACATTTGCATGATTTGAATGAAAATATTTTGATGGAAATATGTGCACGTACACACACACAAATACACAACCTCCTGAGACATACAACCAGCATTTCTGGGGTACGAATGCTGTCACATATTGCAAAAGATTTCCCTCTACATGTCTAAAAGTGATATTTCGGAGGAGTTCAGCAACTCTTGATGCGAGCCACGGTCCTTTTGGCTGTACTCGCACTGCTGTCGACGTGCCCTCTGCCTTAAGAAAGCTGGAAGATAAACACAAGCATGAAAGCCCCAGATATTTTTATGTCAATGCTCACTTTCCTGCACCTCCAGAATTGGTGAAGAGCTCATTAGAAAGCAAGTCTGGGTGCTCTGACCACTATTGACAACATCAGTTCCCTTCAAAGGACCTGCAGCCAGAGCAGCAGCGTTGAACTTCCCACCCTCTTCTGAATTCCCAAATAAAATAACAAAGAAATTAAAAAGCAAATCTAAGGCTCAGATTAAAAGCTCTAATATTTATATTAATTCAAATGCCTTCGCTGGGGATAATGCTGGAAAGCACGCAGGCAGAAAGGAAGAGCCAGATGCACCTAGCACAGCATCCAAGACCCACGCTAGAAGAATAAAAAAATAAATAAATAAAAAACCTGCTCAAAAATTAATGCAGAATCAAGCCTCAAAGTAACAAGTAGCATCCAAAAGCGACTGGGTATAAAAAGCACTTGTAAGCCCCTCTACGTTTCTTTCACTTTAATGAGTGGGATATAATATATATGGCAGCTATTTAGGGCTGCTCCCCATCTTGGCTCCATAAATTGATTTCTTACAGCTTCAATGAATCACAAAGAAGAAATCTGAAGGATGAGAGAGTAGGGCTTCATAAAGCCATTCCTTTAATAAAGTGTTGTGTAAAAATATAGGAGGGACATTAAAAGTATCAGAGCCGAGAATTACATGAGCTGGCGAAAGCAGGGGGGAAATCTGGGAAGACAGAGGTGAGATTTTCTGATCTGCCCTCTGCAGAGGGTGCTGTACCTTGGGGCACCAGAGCAAAGGGGGACATAGGGAGAAGGGTAGGAGGTGAGAGGATGGAGCCAGCCCTTCTGGAGGGCGAGCGCTGTGTGAAATTGGGAAAAGTTTGGAAGAAAAGACCTGGATGCAGAGAACAGACAGGGTCAAAAATGATGCTTTTGTGGTGTTTGCAGTAAGGCTGATAGGTCAGGCAGCAGGCCAATATGTTAAGTAACATCAAGTTTTGGCTCTTTTCAGGATAATTCAACCAAAGATGAGGCTATTTGTTAACATTTAACCAGATGCCACCACCTGATTCATAGCGGATTGATCAGGAATCACCAGCACGTGCAGCAAGGAGCAGGAGGCAGCACCCAAAACCAGGGTACATGCACCAAGTGCTTCGTTTTTCACAGCTTCACTTTATGAATGAGTTTCAAATTCAAAGCAATCCGTGCTGGAAAGGCTTCCTCCTACACAGTAGGAAACAGCCTCTGAGTTTAATAAGCTGTATTTTGAAAGTTTTAATTGAACGACTGTATTTATTATTTTTTTCCCCACCAGATGGTCTGTATCCAACACTCCAGGCTATTTTGAAGTTTCCATCGGCGTGGCAGCACGATTTATTATTCATTTTCAACACAGAAGCGTTTTGGTCAAGCTCTCCTTGAAGTGATACTTACAATGGCCCTAGAAAACACCGAGGGCTGGTAGCATCCTCCAGTTACTCCTGAAACACGAGGAACGTGGAGCAGCTGATTGGGAAATGCAGGGAGAGGCTTTGCAGATGGTTACGAGCAGCTGGTTCAACCGCAAGACTTCAGTAGTCAAAGAGCTGATTAACTATTCATTAAAGAGTCGTTAACCATTCATTAACCCTTTGTGAAGTATTCATGCACGGAAACTTCCTATTATGCATCCCTAGCATCTCCCTTTGTAGTAAGTTTGTTTATAGCCCCGAGCAACTCCCAGCACTGTCCTCTTGCTGTTTTTTTAGCTTTTCATTTTATTTTATTTTATTTTTGCTGGTTTTCTGCTTTTTTTTGCTGGTTTTCAGCCATTCTGTGAGCAGCCAAACCAGGCTTCGGTGCCCACGCACTCCACCAAAGTGCCTGCGTCTTACCCGACATCATGTACTCGAAGAAGGACAGACACCCTGGCTGTCAGCTGACAATATTTTGGGGTTTTGGGGACATTTTTGCAGCTCTTAAACTCGACTCGTGGCAATACGGAGCTAGCTCCCACCTCACAACAGGTCTTGAGTCCCTGTAGGCGTCCTGGGAACCGAGGAAGAGATGCATAAGGACAAAATAAAATAAAAGATTAAAACATCTGAGATTATTCCCATTTCCTGGGGATGATCTGGAGGATCTCACTGCTAATTTCTTTGGCATCTTCCAGTAAACGTTACCATGAAAGTCCCACTCTCTGGCTCCATGTATTTGCCCCTAGGAGCGTAAAAGCTGCTCTCGCCAGCACTCCCACTGGGTTACAACTCCTCTCTCCGACCCTGGCAGCATCACAAAGGTTATCTGGATGAACAACACTTCCTTCCAATGGATTACACACCAAAAAAATTAAGGCTTCTTTCCAGCATCCCCCACCTACTTGCCTTTGCATCAAAGCCTTGCTTCAAAAACACGCTGGCTGCCAGCAATGCCAGGCCAACTTAATGAGAATTAGGGCTCAAAACTCCACCGTGGTTGACCTCTTCTTGAACGGTACGTGGCCAAGTGAGTTCACGTGTGAGCTCCTGTGTTTCCAGCAAATATTTGCCTGCTTAGGATGAAAGTAGGATGAAAGAGGGCAGGGGATTCACCTTACTCCAGACGAAGACTAAAATGTAGGTCTCAGCAAGATCTCTGGCAACCTCTAGGTTTTTGGGGCTGCCCCAGGCGCAGATAACCCTAAATTTTCTTGCATCAAATTAATCAGAAGTCCACCAGCACACTGGTCTATTAAAAAAAAAATTGTGTTTCATAGTGATATTTAAACTCCTGTTATAATAAAAAAGAGGAACAGGAGCAAAGCTTCCTGTTGTTACAAAGATATTTAATATATTCTGCTTGTCCTCGAATAAAAAGGGATTCTAAAACACCCAGAACAGCCAAGTCTGCCCAGTGTTTGGGAGACCAAAGTGGGAAAATAGGGAAAATACCCTGGGTGGCATCCCTTCCTGCAACATCACACAATCAGAAAATGGTTTGGGTTGGAAAGGACCTTGAAGCTCATCTAATTCCACCCCCTGCCATGGGCAGGGACACGTCCCACCAGTCCAGGCTGCTCAAAACCCCATCCAGCCTGGCCTTGGGCATCCTAAGGACATGAAAAAGGAGATGCGAGCTACCTACACGAAGGCAGAAAAAAACCCGCTTGGTCTGTCCCATTACCAAGGACTGGCACATGATAAACAGGGAAAAGCTTTGGGGAAATTGGGACTGCTGCCTGATAAACAATATCATCTTTAGGGAAGCGGAGGTGTCACCGATTTTCCCTAAATAAATTATTCAGCGGGTTTCTGACAGCAAAAAGACACCCGTGCTCTTACAAATAGGTTTTAAATTCCCTGCTGAGCTCCCCCGCAGGTGAGCGGAGGGGCTGTTGTCATACAGGGCTAATATCCCACTCGCAGAAATCATATAAAGCCTCGTCAAATCTCCTCCTGGGGACCTGAGAAGTTGAAAGCCAGGAAGGCAGCCTCGGAGGGAGCGCTTCATTTCCCTCGTACGATCCTAAATAAATTTCCCTGTCTGTAACTCGGATATTAGAGCTCAGACAGAGCCCTGTTAGCACTCACAGCCTCGTGGGCATCAACCATGGCCACTCACATCTGCTGAATCCTTTTTCCCTCTCCCACCGAGGCTGAGCCCACCGCATCCAAAGTCACCCTCCAAAAAAAACAAGCACGGTGAAGACAGAAGGAAGCTTTCAGGAAAGGGGCTGCAGGATTTGTCTTCAAATAAATAAATAGGGACTGAAAGAGAGAGCTCTAAAAGGCTGATACCAGTTAATATGATTATTTTATCAGCCCTGCTGATTAGGGCTGGAGAGCAGAGGCTCCGTAACCCCAAGTTGCCCCGCTACGGGGAAAAGTCTCAGCCTTTTTGCATCTTTTAGCCGATGCGAGGCGCTTCCATTTGTTATTTATTGCCTGTAAAGCTGAGCACACACGCCCCAAGCCACCCCTAATTAATGGCTTACTTCTGCCTCGCTGAAGTGTCTCGCTGGTCCAAAATCTGCTGCATCCTCCCCAACAGCCAGAGACAGCATATGTGTTTTCGTAAGCCGAGCGCTGCACTTGATAATACGCTCTAAAAAGATCTGATTTGTGTTATTTTCATCTGAAAAACTTCAAGCCGAGACAAGAGAAAAGAAAATCTGGCTAGGAAGCACAAAAATCCTCGTAATTAAACAGGTCGGCCCTCTGTTCCGACACACCTGGTAGGAAGATACCAGATGTCTGCAGGTAAACACCAAGTGGGTCTTCATCTTTTTCCCTTTAAATCAACGTAATTGCTTTCAATAGAAGTCACCCATTAACAAACCTCAGCTAGAAATGTCTCCTAGCACATTTAACCCAGGCCCAAATCCCGTTTTTAACCCACAGCCGATTGATTCTTCTCCTCCCTTCCCCAAAAGCTTTCAAACCTGTCATCCCCATTCAACAAATCCCGGTTGTAGAAGGAAAACCCTGGAAATTTCAAGGACAACGACAGCTTCCGAGAGCACAACGAGTGCCAGAGGAGCTGGAAAAGCTGCAGGTTGAGCTGGTGAACCCAAACACAGGTACCACGGCGGGGAGGGAAGCAGATGTGCTCGGAAAGTTGATGCTCCTCCTACTCTTCCCACTGAATCCCAAGGACACGGCACATAGCACAGTCAGAAAAATGAGGAAAAGTAATATATACAACAAAGGAGTAGGAAAACGGGGAGCTGGAGATGGCCAAGCATGGTGGATGACTGATCTGGAGTCTAAAATTTTGGGTCATGGTCTAAAATTTTGGGTAGACCTGTGCGGTGCCGGGAGTAGGACTTGATGATGCTCATGGGTCCCTTCCAACTTGGGATATTCTACGAGTCGGTTCATAGACAAAGACAAAGGGATATGGTCATTCTGGGGAGGTGATGACTACTGTAATATAGAAAAATAGTTTTACAGAAGCTAACAGTTGTGAATCATGCAAGAAAGAAAGGGAACGTGGACGGTGGGATGAGCCAAAGCATTTAGGTGATGAGTACGGGACTAAAGAGACGACAATCACAACAACGAGGGCAAGATGGCAAAGGACAGAGGAAGAGGTGAGTTGGCAGCTTCCCCCCGTATGAATATATGAATAATCCCAATGATACCATTTACACACGTGAAAAGGCAAAAAAAGTACATTTTATAGGATTTGAGTCTTAAAGCAGGAGTTACCACTTCGCCTGCAGCAAACCCTTTCAAAGTAGCTGCACGAACATCTGCCAAGCTGTGCTGCGATGAGTTTGCATTTTGCCATTTCCCATCTTGCAGGACACCCACAGCAGTGCTTCACCAGCATCCTCATCGTTAAACCATGTTAAAAAGGGCCTTACAACATTTGAAATAATCATAGCACTTCCACAACGTTTGCCGATTTGTAGAAGAGAAATGAGAAGAGGATTTTGTGCCTGTTAGTAAATGCTTGTGACTCTTTTGCAGTGCTGTTTCCTACAGATTTCATCCCACTACCAATTTCCCCTGATACTGTCATCACCCGCAGTTTGATGCCAACGTGTCAAGCAACGTTCCTATCAATATTCCTTTTTGCAGCACAAGTCCCAGGGCCTCCGGGCTGTGACATTAATACGAGGGAACGGAAAGTCACCGGAATAATTCACCGCCGCCTTCTTGGATTTGTATATCAAAGGCACCGAGGCTTACTCCAGTCTGTTCTTAGTAACAAGCACAGAAAGAGGAGGTGGCACTGGCAGAAGTCGGGTAGGTTTGAGCAGCTGGAGCACAGGGACTTCATTCTCTAGGTATTTTTTTTATATATATTATTTTTACCCGAACTGCTGTTGCTTTCACACAGCGTATATTAGCCACAATCCTACTGTCAAACACAATATTTTAAGCTGTCCAGTACCAGTCGTTGCCTATTTTAGCTAACACACGCACCAGAACTGACACAGCAGCGATGGTGATTGACCGAGGGATGAATTATGATTAAGGAAAGCAAGCTGGTTTTGTTGTTAACCCAAGAAGTGAATGAAAGCCGAAGCCCGCTGAAAAATGAAGCAGGCAAAAATGGAAATACGCTGCCAATAACTCTGATCAAACAAACCATATTTCCCCACGCTGTTACTTGTTGAAAGCATTCAGAAAATTATTTAGTTGGGCTTGAGCATTCAGAATTTCCCCCTCCTTTCAAAGGCACAAAGCGTTGCTCTAGACTTAGGTCTCCTCATCTACTTCAGCCCAGCTCAATCTTCAGCTATGTTTTACACTTATAAACTAACAATATTATAGGGCAAAAAAGCCTCATGTGGCCTACAGCCTCGATGTTTACTTAAATATTTCTTTTACATAACCAGGAGCATTGTCCAAGTTTCGTGGTTCTCCAGAGCTGCCTGGAACAACATGAGTAACCCAGGCTGGATAAAAATCTTACCATCAAAACCTTCCCTTAGACAACTACAGCTTTGGCTAAATACATATTCCTCCTGTGAATAAGAACCATTTTTTTAGAAGAGATACTAAAACCTTTCACAACTTTCATAAGAAACTAGACGCCTGTAAAGCAAAACGCTTCACTGAGCATTCACTTGACAGTAAAAAATAATAATAATAATAAAATTTCAGTATTTCCAGATGAGGTTTTATTTCACCCAAAAAATAAAGCTACCTATCGGTGTGGGGAAAACCACAAAGGTTGTGCTCGGGGTCCCAACCCAGCAGGCGAGAGATGGGAACGAGCAAAGGCAAAGCACAGCTCCTCCCCAGCATGGAGGATGTGTCTGGTCTGCTGCTGCTTTGTAATTTACACTTGGGTTTTATTACCTCACTCCAAGAAATACTTGATGAAACACCTTGGCTCTAAGACGGATTCTCTCTGCAGCTCCTGAAAAGGGTTGTTTGGGAAGCCGGGGGATGGGAGCTCCATAATAAAAACTAAGAACAAAAAAAATTAATGAAGCTCTCGAGGAAGATTTTCATCTGGAAATGTGAACCATCGAGTGACCCTACCAAAGACCTTGAATCGCACTAAAGTAACCGCAAATCATTTGTGTTTGCTAAACCTCATTAATGAATGACATTACTAAATTAAAATTCGTGAAGACTACTTGGGGACAACATTGAGCAGGTGAATAGCTATGGCAGGAGCTTGATTACACTGATCATTTTTCCTTGTACATACAGCATTATATTACTACTGTCAGTTTAAGGCACTCATGGCTATTTTCTTTCCATTGCAAGAAGCATCACTTTTAGACCAGAAAACCAGAGCGCCCTCCATCCCTCTTTACACAAAGGGAATATTTAAGTATATTTTTAATTCTCTGCTCAAACAGTTGACTGAAAGATTCAGAAATTGTATTCCAAATCTCATATTTGTTCCTGGAAGATAAATTCAAGACCTGAGAGTATCAATTTCTCCCAATCCCCTTTATTCAGGGGGGATGAAGTGACACTGATGCTTCACGAACACCTCTTGGCTTGGAGGCACGTGGCCGATGCCCAGCAGTAGGCAATGCTTGGAGTCGAGATCCAAAATTTGGGAAAGCAGAGGATTAAGCTTCTCACTCAGCCTCTCTTTAGGGGCTCACGTGGACTCCAGAGACAAGACCGATGCATCTTCATCCCTTCTCCTCTTCCTCATTATATATTGGGATGGGCCATGAGATGATTTATCCTTTTTTTTTTTTCCTTCCCTAAAACTATGCATTGCCAAACTGCTCCACAGGCTCTGCCCCAAGCAGAGTGCCCACATCACATATGTTGGGAGATGGAGAAGCTCTTGGCCTTTGTCTTATCCAGCTGTGTAAGGATTTGCTTCCTCCAGTTCATCCTCTTTGTGATCAGAAGGGAAGTATGAACCGGGAGATGAACCATGCCGGCACATAAGACAAGGCAAAAAAGTTCACACCCTTTAAGAAAGAGTTGGTGAAAGGAGTTTTACAAAGCTGCCCACACCACTACACTTCAGATTCATTTATCTTACTAGCAACAAGCTACTCAGCACTTAATTTGAACTGTTTTAGGAACACGAGACGTACTGAGTAGCTTTGCACGCACGAAGCTATCACTGAAGGTCGTATATTCATTTGTGAAGGTGTGCGTTGGATTTCCCACTCAAATATTCTCCTTTGCAAATACTCTCCTTCGAAAACATCCTATTACTTGTCCTGTAGCAGTGCTTTGGAGCTTTATGGATGGGTGAATCAAACATAAGTGTTATGTGCTGCACACAGAACAAAATATGCTCCAAGAGGCCAGCGAGGACGAGGACAGCTCCACTCCAACAGGAATATTTGGAGAAGTTTTGGAGAAGTCCACGGCTGCAATCCACAGATATAGTTTTAACTGGATCCTCCTACAAAGAAATTGTTTCTCACCGTGAGCCCTTTCAGGCCTCTTGTTGCTGTCTGCTATTCATGGTTTACTGGCTGGTTTTAAAATGAAAGTCGTAAAATGAAGCTGCTGAAGAACACCTGCAAACACGGGACTGCCGGGTTATGAAGTGCTGGGTCCTGCTTGAAGACACACCAAAAAGTGTTAAAGCTCAGGGTACAAATACAGAGGATTAGAGGAAACCAAAGAGATGGAGAGAGGATGCAAATGCTTCAACTCTTTTCCTTAAGAGAATTTGACTGGACTGTTCCTGACTGCAAACAGCACAGAAATGTTTTCTTCTGAATCTCGGAAACCCTCAACAGAAAAGACCAATTGCGATGGAAATAAATTCATTTCCATCAGCTGTGGAGGCTGCCGCTGCCGTGTTTCATAAACTACAAACTTAATGTTTGATTACAGTCTAACACGCCAGTGAAACAAGTCTGCCTTCACCAAGCAAAACAGCTGCTCAGCAGCTCCAACCCCGTTTTAAAGCAGCGGCTTCTGGAAACGAAGCTCTTCGAGTTCTTGTTTTCTCTTTTGCTGCCTTAAATTCAGTTGTGTCTGCTCTTACCAGCTGCGGGAAGGCTGGAACAATTGCATCTCCGATTCCAAAGCCAGACGACACATAAAAGGCATTCAAGCAGATTTCATCTTTTAGGGGCAATTTCACCGCTTTTTGCTCTCCGGCTAAAAATTGCTTAACGTCTCAGGAGAGCAATGCAGGAAAAGGGACGTGCCGCTCGCAGCCAGGTAAACAGACGCTTGAAGGGTCCAGAGAGCTGTAAGGTTCTTGTAGGGCTGGGTGTTCCTGGAAACATCTTAAGTATTTCAAACATTTTATGTGTTTCTCATTAAATAGCTAATAATGTGATATGACACACTTTCCAACCATTGAAGGGCTCTGTCTGCATTCAATCCGGATAAAACTAGGCAAAAGAAAGAGTTGAAGAAGGTTATGTCCCTAATCCACCCCACAAAAATAACCACAATATTGTTTCCATGTCTACCATTATTCAGTTCAGAAATTGAGATAAATCTGACTTTTTTTATTTATATAGAGAAACCAAAATCATGATTATTCTTTACTCAATAACTCCACGTCCTCAGTACCTTCAGGTTCCCTCCTCACCCTCCCGGGACCTGATTTCTCCTGGCCAAGGCACTGTTCCTACCCCAAGCCGCTCAACATTTTGGGGCAGGACTCTCAATCTTTGCCATTTATGCAATTTTTCTCTGCTTGAGCACAGCACCTGAGTCAATGAGTTTGAGTTTTGAGTTTTAGACTCTGCTCTTTGTCCATCCCCAGAGCTTCACATTCAGGGATGCAGAGGGAATGGAAATGTGTTACAGAGCACTATAAAGGTGTCTAAGTCAGCTTTAAACGGGCTAAGGAGGGAAATAAAAGGAGAAAAACAAGCCAGCCTGGAAATTGAAAGACCCCTGCTGAACTTTTGATTTTGTTACTTACTCTATGACCTGCAGCATGACTCTCCCTTGATTTTCCTCCTCTAAGATCTAACCGCAGCCACTAGCAATGAGAAAAAAGTGACTCAAACGATGTGTTGAAAGTTTTATGCAAGATGGCAAGCAGAGCACTGAGGTAGAGAGGCAACGTCCCTAGTCGAAACCCCTAGTTAAGTTAGCAAAACCACGTTATTTTCCAAGCCTCTGAAATATTCATTTCTGACTCCGGGTCTCGGACGCCAGACACCAGCCCAGGTGAGCTTTTAGAGCTGAATTATAAAGCCGGGAAAATGGAGTTCATAATGGAAACGCAGCTCCAGCTCCACTAGTGGGAATCGCTCTAATAAAATGACTGCCATCACTCACCTCGTTTTACCAGATTTTATTGCTGTAGAGAAAATTAAGCAACTTAACATCTTGCTCTCCGCTAAATTGCCTTTTTCCTCCCCTCCCAGACTTTTTTGCTGTGCCCTTTGTGATAGCATTTCCTTGTAAACATCCTCATTTTTGTCTACATATTAGCACACACACACACATTTAGTGGCTTACATTAGGATTTTATTTCTTGTCTCTGCAGTGTTTAACTTCCTATCAGGCCACTTTATTCTGAATCTTATTCAAATTAAAGCAGGGCTATTATGCGAGGCACAAAAGTTCAATTTGAGTAAAATCTGGGCAGGATTTTCTTTTTTGCATGAAAACAACGGCATAATAAATGCTAATCATTATAATCTTTTCAACGTGAAAGCCTTTCAAGAGGAGTTTTGCATTCCCGAATATAAAACACGCTTCCAATTTACATTCTAAAGGTTTGCATTGAAGCGGAGATTCGAGGTGGAGGAGACCTCCGTGTCAGCCATTCAATCCCCCTGTCAGCGCTGGATTGTATCTTCTGCTGGTAAATATGGAATAAGAAGGTTTAAGAATTAGATGGTTTAGCTTGCAAACCCATCATCATCCAGCATCAATCACGGCGTGCGGAGAAATTTGGAGAGCGGCGTTTCCGCACCGCCCTACGTCAATCAAACCCCAAACCAGAGCGCTCATCGCCTACCTCTCGGTCAGATACCACCAACTAGGGCGGAGAGAAACCTGACCCCTTTTAATTAAATCGCTTGGATGAGGTGTTTTATGAGACTTGAGGGTTGGCTCGGCTAATTTCCATCTCTTCCCCCTGCGGTGACACGGCGGCGTCGCGACCGACCTATTTCTCATTTGCCCAACAGAGGTCACCAAGGACAAATGAGAGGGTTGTAAACAGCTCCTCTCATCTTATTAAACATCGCTTCGGAAACGTGTATGGATTTTGAGTAAGCAAGGTCAAGGAACCATTAGAAAGGTTAAACTGGAAACAAGAGAGCACACAAAGTGGTCACAAGATTGTTTCAAGCCAGAAAATTAAATTAACCTGAGGAAATCCCCAAAGGTGCCTACATCTTTGTTACTTTTATTAGGGGAAAAAGCAAATCAAGAAATGGGGGAAGTCCTGTTGAAAAAATGCACCAGCTACTTGGAAAGCCTTACAACTTTCGGTGCTCCCCTCTCAATCCTGAACATGTTCAATATTTTGTGGTCCTGTGCCAAAAATCGTGGGACACCAAAAACTTTGGGACCCGCTCAAGCAAATGAAGTGGTATTGATGGCTAAGCTGTCACCAGAAAACATGCTCCAGTCCCACAGCTTAGCATATCCAAGAGCTTTTCTGATTATATCCCAAAGCTTTTCTTCTTTGGCTCACCCAGCTCTGCACACCGAGTGGATGCTCCTCAAGATAACCTCAGCTCCGGAGCCCAGACGAGGAAGATGATGAAATTTCAGACACTCCTCCTCAGCAGACACAGATATTCGGCACGCCAGCTCCTACTAATCTCCCTCTTTGGCATTAAATTCTCCCCATTCACTGCAAATGATACTTAAGATCCAATTCATCACTATAAATGCTCTTCCCAGAGCCAGGTCTCTAATATTCAGGATGAGCAATTTAAGGCTGGGTTCACCATGAACTCATTCCATCCAACCACCCCAAACTACATGACATCGGGTTCGAAATATAAGCAGCAGATTATACTGAACTGCTCGTGGTTAAGAAAATCACATGCTTCCAGTGTAGGCAAAGTATTTCCAGAGAAATAGCTTTGTTCTTCTATCACCTTAGAAGATAAAAATACAGCTACAAAAATTCTTCGTGGTTTTTCTTAGGAAAACGTCCTGATTACTTATTTCAAATTAGAAATGAATGCAAGAGGTCTACATTTGAACCCTTTTAGGGTTATTATTGCATTTTGAGGTTATTATTATTATTGCATCACACATTACCTGGAAGAACAGTGTCAAGAACCTCCCCAGAACATAATATTGCTGAAGTACATGCAAATATCCTTCATTTTTCCTGATACCTTGTGCCATAAGACACTGAATGTTGCTATTGGAAGAGCGTGTATAATCTGGACATCCCACTAAGGAGCAAGAACAGCAAGAAGTTTGGTAAGACAAGGTGTGTGTCAATTTAAATTTATTTATTTTTTAGCCCAGAAAAGGTAAGGGGATGAGGGATCTGAGCAAGGTGGTCAACACGCTTTTGAAACACAATTTGAAGCACAGGCACTGCGTCTTGGAGGGAAGAATAAAGATGTCAAGGAGAAGACACCCAAAACTATAATTTTCATGAAAAATAGGCACAAAGCACTTGAAAACAGAGGATATAACAGGTAGCAAGGAGGGCCAGAGGCACTCGGTGCAATGGTTTGAGCCATATTTGACCCAGAGCAGGATATAGTCCGCTGTCCTCAGGCAGAGTTTTGGTTCACAACAGCCAAAATAAAGGGAAGGGGATGCTCTTAAAGTAGGGATACCTCCAGCAAGCCAAACACGAAGCTGACAGTGCCAGGAGGTAAATGCAGGTAGGCCCTTCGGTTATCAGAGTAAGGACATTACACCCTACAGCACCCTCATCCGCTGCAATAAAGGACAAAGCCACAAAGCCATGATACTCCTTAAGCTGGGGCTTAATTTCCCCAAAATCACCCTGACAGATCCATTAGGCTGTAGGACACGGTCCTAAGGGAGGCTGTGGGACTCCCATCACTTCGGGCTTGCAAAAGCAGAGCAGACAGATGATCGGCAGATACCGAGAGGGAAGAAACCTTTCCTGGAAGGTAAGCTGGCACGATGATGTACAGGCTGATCTCCATCCCCAGCACCAATGATCTATTACAGCCCATTATTTTAATTCACTCCAACCTCGTGCCCTCGCTAACCGAGGCTGCTCCTTCCTCAATCCAATCTCCTCAAGCACAATGTAAGTAAATCTCTGCCAGGCGCTCAAGACAAAAGCAGAAGCTTTTTCCTAAATGAAATCTGCTAATTAAAACCGGGTTTCTATTAGCAGCGTGAGGGTAGGAAGAGCAAGAATTGCTGCGGCATGCAATCCTGCCAAGCATTGCTCAACAGAGTACAGTGCAGGAAAGCCTCCCTCTGTCGTCACCTGCAGCTGAGTGTTGCTCAAAAACCGTGCTCAAGCCCTATTATTTTGGAACGACACTGCTACGGTTTGATAAACTCACAAAACAATGAATGAAGGGCCAGCATGTTGAGAACAAACTTATGATTTTAGCTGTTAAATGTCAAATCTCCCTTTCCAAGAGCAAAATAATCGCTGGCTCACTGATGTCCATCGATTGCAAAGGTCCCGTTTTATCTCAGCTATTCAGATTTCCAAAGTACCAAGCATGAAAATATGGGATTTGCAGGAAAAGTTCTCCACACAGATGAATAGATAAGGTTTTTTTAATTATGTTAAATGCTCATTAATTACTCTTCCTCCTGGCAGAAGCTGTACCTAAGAACAGTGTGCATGGATCCAGGTCAGGAGGCGCATGACTGAAGCGGTCCTGGGGAAGTTGCTGCTCCTGAAAGTAATTTCCAAGTCAACAAAAAAAATTAATTTTCTAAGCTCAAAGAGGTTCTGCTCATTATTGTGTTGGTGTTCAGGCACTTAGACATAAGACAGAGTATTAGCAAAGACATACATCTTCAGACATGACCTACTACTCCACTGCTTTAACCCCAGTGAAGCACAATCAGTAGAGCCATTCCCAACGCCCATGGAGGGAGCAGGGAATCAAGTGTGTGTAATGAAAAGGTGTAGCATCAGAAAGGTTATTTTCTTAGCAGGGAGAAAAATAATACAGAGTTGGAATAAGAAAAGCTAGCAACAACCAGATCTGGGTATTAAGCAAACATCACGGGGGCTGCTGGATGTGGTTCTCTGCCCTCATCTCCAAATGGCACCTAAAGCCACTGGTTTCGCAGTAAATCAGGAGCCATAAAGCCTCTCCAAATAATTTATAGCAAAATAAAACACATTCAGGTTTTTGGAATATCTTTATCTTTGAATATTTAAGCAGCACTTCTGTTCAAAGTGAAGGCTGAGCAAAATAACCGGTTGCACACCATGCCTAGATGATACTGCAGTTAAACTATAACACCAACTTGATTTCTTCATTTTTAGCCATTTGGGCCCACCTTCTATCTTATTCTTCACCCAAGAGGTTTGGATTACTAAGCCTCTAGATATGCTGGCTGTTGTTTTGATCTGTGTTGGTTATCTCCCTGCTCCCACTTTTTAAAGTAGGTGCATCTTCTGCAGGGGAAAAAAAAAAAAAAAAATCAGGACTTAGAGCAGCACGTGAAGAGTCAAATATTTACCTGATCTCTGCTATTTCCTCTTAGCTTTATGAAGAAAGCACTAATGAGCTTCAATGGAACGACAGAGCATATATTTGTACCAAGTGGTGGATGTAGATTTTACAAATACGGAACATTAAACAGGGATAGGAGGGAGCGAGCACTCAAATCGTCCACTCTATTAGGCAAAAAACCCACACCACCATTAAGCAAACGCACAGAGCAGTCCCAAAGGCGTTTGTTGGTCTGCCATGTGGCACACATAGATATGAAAATCAGGTAGTGTTAAACACCAAGCATCAATTTCAATAGAGTTCCGATACTCTCTGCACTATTACACATTGTATATGTTAAGTGTGCATTGAAATAAAGTATAAAAGACAAAATCCCGTTGACCAGAAGTCCATCAATGTCCATTTTGCCAATTACACTGTCAAGAGGTTACATTTTTAATTCATTTTTTCTAACTGTATTGTCTGACTCGGCTTTTTTTTTTTCAACTTAAATTAAGTTTTCGGAGCTCTAAAATTGGTTTTCAAGGGAAACAGCTTTAGTTTTGTTCACCACTTATTACGGTTGATGAATTTATATAAAATAGCCCCAAATCTCCCGTGATTCTGGTAGGAATAAACTGATTAAGTCAGTATTGGCTGATTTCAGTTTATAAATGAAGTTATACCTCCCAACTGGGGATTTCTGAAACTCATTTTCCCCTACTATAGAAAAAGTGACTCTCAGTTTCAGGGAACGACAAGTATGCAACACTTCAGACATTTTATTTACTCTGCACAACGAAGAGTTTCCTAAATTTCAGCATTAACGGGTTTCATGTGTTTAACCCATCCTCGAAGTGATACCTCTCGCATCACTAAATGATTTTTCATCCTCAGTTTATTAAATTCCCAAAACACGGGTAGGCAATAGTACCTAATATTGTATTTCATGTTTACTCCACTTAGATTCGAGTGAGATTAAGAACTTCTCCATATGCTCCTCCAGGGAGGCTCCACGTTTGCCATTTATCATCTTTAAACGGCAGAACAGAGCCTTTGTTATCTTATTAAATGAACTCTAACTAGGTGGGTTTCGTTCCTCCCCCAGGTAAACCTCTGATTTCTGCCAGGACCCAATCAATGGCAACACACCCACCGAAGGAATAAAACACTGAAAGTCTACGTGGGTGAAGGAGAACAAGTCACTTGAAGAATAAACTCATTAAATGGCATTTAAATGTACAAATGCTACACTTGTGACTCAAGAATTTACTGACATACAGATCACACCATATAAAAGTAACCTCGGGTTTCTCATTTAGTTTACCTCTGGTCTTTTAGAAGATGATGAACACCAAAACCTGTGAGAGCCTCATCCCACAGCTCTATAAATAGAGGCATAACACGTGGGCAGGGTTGTTTCTATCTGAAATCCTACCAATTAGGGTAAATACCAATGATCAGCAGTCTGTTAAATTGGGACTTTTAATAAGATGCTGAGTAGGAAGCAGCTCTTAGTTTCTCTCCATTGCTCTCATCTCTGTCTCAGCTAAGAGCTCTTGCACAGCTGGAGCATGCCGAGGCCATAAAGACCTTCGAGAAGTTCTTTGAAACAGTGCATTTTCCCCCAATACATGGCGAGCTTCATGCATAAAATCCTTGTCTTATGAAAACTGCTTTTAATTTGCTACGTTTTCTTTACTGAAAGCACTTCAAGCCATGGAAGTACAAGGGAAAAGGTTTTTAAAGGGCAATATACTTTCAGTACCCCCAAGCAGTCTGCTCCAAGTGAAGTTGACTGTTACCTGTTAGCCGTGACTGCTTTATTGACTGGTAATGCTTTAAAAAACATGGTGAAATCATGCTCGGTGCAAAAAGATATATGCCCCTTATGCATACCAATGGTTTGGGGATTTTAACCTCAAAAGACAAATGTGTTCTGTTGCTAACCAGCACATGAAGTGCTTAAAATGCCGCGGACAGACCCGTGATTGAGAAGTGACACCAAGATTAGATTGTAATTCAACGAGTGAATCTCTTCCTAAAGCCTACCTGAAATATTAAAGCTTGTGATCTCTCCTTTGAAGCCTCGCAAGAATGAAATGTTGCATAGACAAAGGAAACAGCGAAATGAGGAGGGTGCCCTGTTGCCATGAACACAACCTCCCATTCATCAAGACGGCGCAATCAAACACATCGTGGCTTTCGGATGAGACCATCAAGCTGTCCAGAAAGTCTGTTTAGCAGCAACACATCATCATAGGATTCAGTTTACAAGTGTTATAACACCCTAAGCTTGACCTAGTCCCAATCCTCTCTGGGAAAGCAGCCTTTTCTGAAAAGATGAAGCTTGTTTACTGTGCCAAGCGATGATTAACACAGCCTACTGTAGTGTGAGACCTCCGCTCGTCCTCTTGCCCTCGTTCCCTTCCTGTCATGTTTCCATCTGCCAGTGCCTTAAGTCAACGATGCTCTGCCAACGTTGCACATTGACTCCCTCAAAAAAAAGCAAGAAAAAAAAGCACACATTCTGCTCACTTGGGAATGCACGTCCTTCGGAGATCAAAATACCTTTTCAACTTCTGCTTGAAGAACTTGCTGCCAATTTTAAATGCCATGAATTACTCTACCTTATATGATTCTATTTTTTCTATTTTATTCACAAAATCAGAATCAGGTAGATTGGAAGGTGACAAGCTTGCCTACTCCAACCCTCTGCAGAAATCAGGCTCTGCTGGGTTGCGTCCAACTGGGTCTTGAACATCTCCCCAGATGGAGACTCCGCAACTTGGCCACTCAACCCATTCCACTGCTGAATTACCCCTAGAGGGGAAAAGAGTACGTGTTTAAGGAAGCTTCCCATATTTTAGTTTGTGCAGTCTCTTTGCACTCTTTCCCATTAGAAGTTCTCCCAGTTTGAGCCCAACTGGTCCTGAATGGAGGAAGCCCACCTGTCCCTCTTCCAAACTACCCATCACCACAAGAATATTAGATCAGGATCTGCCAAACAAAGCAACACTCTTCTATAAAGAGCTCCAAATTAGTGAGCTGGGCACAGCCCCGTATGTGTGTTCACTTCAAAAGAGTAATTGGAGGGATTTTGACAGTGGTTGCCAACAGCCAGATTAAGGCCAGATGGCATCCTCGGTTGGCAAGGAGAGCCCTACTTCTCAAAGGCCAGCTCTGCAGACTCCATCCGAGGAGGGATGGAGAGTGGAATAATCCATTTCTTCATGTATTTGGGGCTCTCCAGCTCTATGGGGAAGTATTACTCCAGCATGGGTGTACATACACAGCTGAGGATGGCGGGTTCAGAGCTTACCCCTAGGCTATTGTGGAGGATTCAGAAAACTGGTGGGAAGGAGGTAGAAGACAGTTAAGACTCTTATTGCCTGTTTTAATCAGCTATCATGAGAAAACATGTCTTTCTTAGCTGGTAAAAGAGACTCAGGAGGAACAGAAACTGCTCTTCGGGTTAAGAGACCTTGAGACTGGAAAAGACACCGAGTTATGAGGGACACACTGGAGAGACTGGCCAAGAGGAGAGCTGTCTGGACTCCCTCCCCAGCATAAATGTTTAGGAAACTACTGGATAGAAAACTTCTGCAGAGCTCCTGGACTGAACTGGATTAAACTTCAGCCTCAACTTTTCTTTAGTGTAAGCACAAGCATCTCCTCCAAACAACGCACTCGAACACGCTCATTGCTCGCCTGCACATCACATGCCACAAATATATCAATCCCTTCTCAGCAGCAAGTAATTTCCATCTTTTTTTTTTTTCCAGGGTTGCTGATTGTCAACCTTAAAAATTCACGCACGCAACACCCTACAAGAATCCAGCATTTGTTGCGACCCTCAATTCATCGGAAAAATTTCCAACTGCAGAGATCTCCTCCGTTTTGAAGAGGAATACACAGCAACAAAGAGTTCATTAGAAATGTTTAAACAAGAATAACACCTTGTCAGAAATAAATTACTGTTGCAGGAGCGTCATATCTACCTTTACCTCTTTTGATGAGGTGGAAAACGTAGTTCAATTGGTTTCTCTCTGCATTTTTTACTCTTTAAATACCAAATTCTCAGCATTTCCTGCAATCCGGAATGTAGGAAATAGGAAGTTTCTTCCTTACCTGCTACCATGACCTTCGCTGTCCGACTGATGATGGCTCCGATGCCTTCCAGAGATGCTTCACACTGATAGAGCCCCTCGTCCGGCTTGTGGTGCCTGGAGTGGACTATGTTTTGTATCAAGAGCGAGCCGTTGGCCAGCTGCTGCCTCCTTTCGTCTACCGCCAGGTTCAAGAAGACGGCGTCTTTCTTCCACTTGATGACCGGAGCTCCTCGGTCAGATTCTGCCCCACAGTTCAACAGCACGTTGCTTCCACGCATGGTGACAGCATCTGAAGGCTCCGTTACAAACCTCAATGACGTAAAAGGCTTAATTTGGGAACCTAAAAGAGCAAAAACAGAAGACGGAGTAAATATGGGTTACTCACTTGTACATAGAGAACGTAAGACAGTTTCTTTGCAAATTTGTTTTGGGACGAAAATACCTTTATCACTGCAAACACAGCATGGGTAGATAAATAGATCTTTTACATGAAAAATAATTATATTTAAACATGAAGACAAAAGGGGAAAAACTGTACAAGTGCCTATACAGCCAAGTTGAAGATAAATCCACCACGCCTGTTGAATTTTATTTGGAGAACTTAATTGCCTACGCAACTTGCTCTGGCCACAGGTACCAAGATACATTTCAGTACAGCAAGCACAAAAGTTGTGGTGGCCCTTTTTCTTGAAGACCTTTTTCTTGAAGAATTGAGGGGAGACCATGCACAGGTACATCCTGACCACCCATCAGAAATACCAAGACCTTGAACCTCATGGATCTCCTCCCACCTTGCTAGAACAACACTCTCCACCCTACCCAGTAGCCCAACCATTGCCTTCCAGTAAGCCCAAGAAAAACTATGAGGTTATTCCTTTCTGCTGAGGAGGAGAAATTCATTAACAAGCTGAAGAACACGTGGACGCAATGGCATCAAAGGGCACAGAGCAGAACAGAAAGCAGCCCTTCTTCAAACTCAGCAGAGAAAAGATACAAAAACAAAAACAAAAAAAAAAACTTTGTTTGCTACAAAAAGATGGTTTTATAAATTTGTTGAAAGCTTTTGTTCAAGTAATGCATAACCATGCAAAAACTACTGACATTTTCTTTACAGAAATCAATTTTATTGTCAATGTATCTATAACATATATATTCAAGAAGACTGGTATCTAATTTTTTCTTTAAAGACAGCCTTCAAAAATTAATAAAATATAGCTAAAAAGCAAGAGTTGCTCTCAGCTTGTAGAGCATTTCAGACACTTTATCAATAGCACCATACAACCTAAACTCAGAACACGTTGTCTCTTAACAGCAAGATATCGAATCAGAATATGATTTGTCTTTCATCTCCGTGCTCTGATCCCGATTTCTGGAGGAAGCACAGAGTTAGACCCCAAAAAAGTTAGACCTGTGCTACTTGCACACTAGCACAGGGCACTTTTGCCATTAAAAAAATCTATGAGATATATTTGCAACGCACAAAAGTGTGATTTTTTACAAAGGATTTTTTTCCTTCCCATTCTCCCAAAGACAACCAAGTCCCGTTTGTAAATCCCAGCTCCTCGTTGGGCGTTTTATTGATGTCACCAACACATAATACAGTTTAACACAGCTGTTTATGACGGCGTGCTAATGATTTTATGTGGCTATTATCACAAGTAAATAATCCACTTCTGCGGAAGAAACGGGGTTACGACAGCTTCCAGAGCAGCAAACACAGAAGTTAAACAAAGATTAACTTTCTTTTCATGCAATTACCCTTGCAGTTCAGTTGCAATTTCAGCTATTCACATCCTTTGCAAAAGGCATATTTAGCCCAAATTGCTTTACTACAAGGGAAGTAACAGCTTGAATAACCTGGAAAGCTTTCTGAGTGCGAGTTAAAATTCAAATATTCCTGGAAATGTTATTCCTAGAGAGAGAAGCAACTGTGACATGTCAAAAAAAAAAAAAATGGGAGAAAATGACCATATATTTTCAGAACCAATTACTTGGAAATCTAGGCAGGATGAGAATATAATGGCCACATTTTTTGCAGTCTTGAGGTGCTGAAATAGAAAGGTGGAATAGCAGGTGAAGATTCCCTCACCATCTATTTGCGTATTTGAAGTATTTTTGAAGTATTAGCCCGGAGAAAGCCCAGGTGCAGTGGATCCTGGGTCCCTTTTCTCCTGTGTAAGACTTCCCTGCCCTAGCAGCTCCAGGGTTTCAGTTCGTGCTGAAAGAGCAGCTGCTGTAAGCTACCAACCTCTTTCCTAAGCAGAGCAGGGGACTCGTTTTCAAACAGAGATGCTAAACCTGCAATTTAATCCTCATCGCAATAGCTCGACTGAAACAGAAGGCAAGGAGGGAAGAAGCAAGCAAGCAGCCAGGCTGGAGAAATAGGAGATGAAGAGCTGATATAAAATTTGCTGTGAAGCATTCCAGTTTTCCCTATTTCCAAGTTTTGCTCTTGGTGGGAGAGAGTCTCTAACTTTACCTGGGACACCTCACCTTCCCTGGGATGCTGCCCAGGCTCTTTTGTCTCTGAAAGACTTGAAAAGTCAGAACAACGGAGGGCAGTGCTCTTAGAACTGCTTTATCTGGTGTAGTAGATGCATTCACCTTCTACGTGCATGCTCCCAGCCGTTGTTTGAGGTCCAGCACTGACCTGTTTGAAGAAAACACATTTGTGGGAAATTAAGAGTGCTGCAAGCCTGAGACTGCTGAAACCAATGGGACTTGGGCACATCAGTGCTTCCTTCTTCCTCTGCCTTCACAGAAGGATGATGAATACAGATTGATGACATCTACAGCTTAACTACAGACTTCAAGGGAAAGCCTGAAAAGATGAAACACCTCCTGCACAAAGCGGCTGTGTCAGCAGCTCCAGGCACATCCACGGCAAGCCAGCCTGCAGCGTTACTCCGAGATCTGAAGCTCTGAGGGTCAAGGAGAGAGCCCTCGGCAATAGCTCGCGTGTCCTTGAGCCAAAAAAAAAAGGAGAAAACTTGAAGATAAAGTCCCCATCCTTGGCCCCTCGCTGCTTCAGCTATCAAGATATTACCCTACACCATGACCTGCTTTGTGATACGGGTATGAAACTAATGGGCTTCTCACCCTGACAGGTAACATCACAGCGACGGCGAGGTTATCCCTTCTCCAGGCCACGGAGGAAATTAACATTTAAAAGATGGGGTTTGATGTGCTTCTTAATCACTGCCTGCCTTTGAATCCTCCCTCCCTTTGCCGTTCCACCTCTGTGAAATGTAATCTTCCAGGGTGGGTTTTTTTTTCCCCCCCCTCCTTCGTGTTCTGCATCGCTTGCTTCCATTACGGAGATGGAAGAGATGTCACAGCTGCAAAAGCAGTTGACCAGGCCACCCCCGGAGCTTTCTTCTTCTTTTTTCAAATAAACATTAAGAAATAAGACTTTCGAGCACGGACCATTTGAGATGGGCGAACGCAGCAATACCCCCCAGCCCAAACTCAGAGTCAGCAGCTGAAATAAGTCCATTACACTGAAGAGGATTTATGTACACTCAGTACACATTTTCGCAGAGTGTTTTTCTTAAATCTGCAGGAAATTAGCTTAATGGCCAGGCTAATAAGCGTGTATTTACATGCTTAGGTAATGCAGACAATACAGCATAAAACTATCAAGTTCTGGTACCACTAAATACACTAATACAATGCTAAATATAATAAAGATCTCCTGTTTTAATGCTTTTATCATGACTTAATGTTTTTATTATGACTTATGATGTGCCTGCAGTGGTGCTGAATATTTCATCTCAGCTCCGAAGAGTTTTGGAAACCGAGCCTCATGCCTGCATTTGGTGTTTGGATGGAAAAATCAAATATCACCGCAAGGAATTTACAGTGCAAGAGCATGTAGTACAAGGAAGCATTGCTCAATTTTTATATAAACATCCCGTTTTCTATAAAAGTGGATGTACACATGACTGTCGCTGTTCCAAGTCATTCAATTTTTAAATGGTGCCGTCGCAGGATTTGGGGCTGTACCAAATAAAAGCGCTTAAAACCACAACCCTAACTCCTCCAAAGGTGTTGAATCATTAGGGATGCTTACCTGGCTGTTCCATTTTCACTCAAAAGCTTTAGTTGGATTACAAATATGGCTTTAAGTGAGCTATCACTATGGGTAACACATCTACACCACCTTAATCCCACTAGTTGGGGGTCAGACTCCTTTCAGCTGAGCCATAAAAGAGAAGGCAGAGGGCAAGAGCACAACTACTCGGACTATGGGATGAAGAAAAGATCAAGTATTTTGGCCTCTGCCTGACCTTATAGACTAGTTTGGGCATTAGAAACATTATTTAGGCTACCTGAAGCTGAGTAAGCACTGAGCACACCCACACTTTGCTTACTTGGCTCATGTACAAGGTGAGATTCCCTCCGGGGCAGCCTGGGGATGAGGCAGAGCTGGGTCCCTGGCGCTGGGTGAAGGGGATGAAGGCAAGCTGGTCCCCTCCAACCTGCCTCAGAAAAGCACAAACAACTCTTTCAAGAGAGAAACTCTCCAGCGATATCGTTTCTTAAAGCATAAGTTGCTTACAGGCTTCGTAATGAAGAGATTCGTTCTACAATCATCTTGACAGCTCTTTTTTTTTTTTTTATTTCCTTGTAAAAAATCAGACAAGCCAGCCAACTGTGCAAACTCCTACTCAGTGCAGGAACTTGCAGCCACCTACTTTGCTGAAGAGACTGAAAAGCAGACCTCAGAAGTAATAAATTGCATTGCTGGAACTCTACGAGACACCACGATTTCAGTTGCTTTCAACATCCTTCCACAGCAGGATAAAAAAAGCATTTGCCTTGAAGAAAGCTGGTGGCATCAGCCACTTGTTTCTGTATTTTGGCTGAAAATGAGGATTTACCTGCAGGAGCAGGGCTCATTTTGTGCAATGAGGTGCACAGATGTGCCCTACGAGCACATGGAAGAGCTCTTACCTGGATCCTATGGCCTCACCATAAAAAGATCTCAATGCCTACAAGAAACCTAAGCAGAGCCCTGCATTTTCTTCCAGCACAGGGGAGAGGATTGGATTTTTATTTTGAGCCTCCAGAGAAGAGGCTGAATGGTTAATTGCACCAGGGCAATTTTTCCCTCCATGGTTTTGTTTCAAATGCTTTAATTACGCTATCAGACTATCGTGTTATTTGCCAGGTTTCCTTCTTTCTCCTCAAAATATGGCACTACTTCCCATTTTAATGCTCCCACACTTACTGAACTTCAAGATTAAGGGAGCAGATGACACCAAGTCCAGGAGGAGAGCAGCATTTTAGGGTGCTTAAAAGCATCATTACCAGCTCGGAAGCTAATTTGAACAAGCCCAGTTAATTATGGGATTCCAGTGGAGGACTCCAGTAGGTTCGTTCCCCAAGGTGTGCCCGAACACCGGTGCCTAGCTGGTTTCCACTAAAATGAAACAGAAGTGGATTAAATCACCTAATTAAAGAATAGAGAGGGAATTAAAACACGGAAGGGATTAAAGGATATGGAGGGGATGATGAGATGGGGCAGAGCAGCAAGGAACCTGAGAGAACTGGAATAAGAAATCCCCCAGGCAGCGGTGGAGGAAGAGTCAAGATGCAGGGAAGAAAAAAAAAAAAAGAGGGGAAAAATAAAAATCAATCCAGGACTGAATCCAAGCCAAGCAGAAAGGGGCTAAGAGGGGAGAGTCGGGTGGAATACAAACAAGGGAAGGCCCACAGATCTGGCTTTTACCAGCCTTTGTGGAAAAAAAGTCAGACTGCCAAAGAGCCACGAGCCAGCAGAAGAGATGCTCGTGCTTAGGGCAAGGCAATAGCTGGAGAGGGCAAGGACACGAACACACGTTAAAGGGAAAAAGAAATCAGGTGAGAAGGAATAAAGGAGGATGAAAAGAACAACCAGATCCCGGGTTAAAACATCAAGAGAGCAAATCAGCTGCTGGAAAAGGAAATCCCTTGGAAGAGCTCTGAGCCTAAAGACAGAAGGAGGAAAAACAAAAACAGCATTTCTATAGCTTGATATTTTTTTTTGGGGGGGGAGATGTATTTAGAGAGGAAAAAAAGGACTGAGCAACAGGGAGAAAAACGTGGAAACAGAATCCATGGATGGGAATGGTGCTAAATTTAAAAATGTGCCATCTCCGAGCAGCCTCCAGCACAAATCCCGGGGCTTCGGCACACGTGGCAGGGCTCGGAAGAAGCCACTTCTTGGGAAGACAAAACATTTAGACAGGGGGCTTTTTGTTTTCATATTTGTTCCTCTCTTAAACGCATCCCTCCTTCCTTGGAGGCCATTTAGCAATGCAATAAATTAATTTGTACTTCAGAGCGAACTCTTTAATCCTTTTTTGTTCTCTCCCCTCCCCATCAAACACGCGCTAGCGAATTTGCATGCATTAGCATAATGAAACATTAATTACACAGCATTTTGGATAGGACGAGCCGCAGAGCTTCAATCAATCTCGGGAACTTGCAGCGGGAAGGTGAAAAGCAGCGGCCAGACTTATCGGGACGGCAGAAGAGACACAAACACATCAACGGTGCCTGTTGAGGGGGTGATTTAAGCGCGGCTGCTGAACCCAAAAAGCCTTCCGAAAATTACAAAGGAAGCAATCAATTATGTTAATGAGTGCAGACAAATTGTACTCCCCTGGTTTTGTGCGAAACCAGAGCTGTGTTTGCACCAGGGATGAGCAGGAGCGATCTGGCACATCCTAGGGGGCAGGTCATCTCCTTCAGCACCTTACGGGCTGTAGGTGCCAAGAACAATGCACGTGCACCCTCCAACAACCTCCCATGACTTCAGGAGGCTGCTTCTGGTCTTCCTGATCTCCTCATCTGCAGCCTTTTTGAGCGCCGTCAGCACCCCAGGCACTACTGCTGAGCCTTGGGGTGCCCCTTTGGGGCCAGCCCCCAGGTTTGGAAAGCATGGGTGCACCTTATACCCAGGGCTGCCCATACATAAAACAAGCCAGCACCCAGAAAAACAAGCCAGCACCCAGGAGAGGTGACAGTGGGACAGTCGTGCCCTTCCATCCATCGCCACACATGCAATATCTTCGTTATACCACTCCCTCAGCTCCCATTTACAGCTCCTCATTCAACCCTTGAAATTAACCCCCCCACACACGCATTTTTACTTGGTAAAATGCTTCCAGGAACACCCGAATGGTGCTCATTAAGGAAACAAACTGCGGTGCTACGATAATGGATGGGAGCGTTAAAGAAACAAATGGTGACTTCGCAGCAGATCCGGAGCCCTTCCCTCTCCGCACAATGAAAACGCTCCAAGCCGAAGCCGACCGTGTGCCCTGAACGCATTTCAGCTGCTGGAAAACCCAAAAGAATTAAGATAAAAAAAAAAAAAAAAAAGTCTAATCTGAGCATAATCTGAGTCATAAAACATTCTCCAGCAATCGAGGCTGCTGTAGTGAGGAATGGCCAATGAATAACAAACCGCTCCCATCGCGCTCCCTTAATGCATCAGCCTTTCCAGCAGAAACAAACGCTCCATTTTCTTTCATAATAAATCACGGCTTCCTCGTTGTACTTGCTTTTAACTCCCTATCTCTCAACCACAGCAAGAGAAGAACGGAGGGGGCTGGACTAGACCACATCTTGAGGTCCTTTCCAACCTCAACTACTCCATGAATCTGACCAAAGACGGAAAAGCCAAAACTGCCAAACCCTAGGAACGACAAACCTTGGTGAAGTTATTTATTTTTAAGTCATTAGCTATAAAATCAACCCCTTCTCTAGGATTTTGTCATATACCACAAGCCCAAGACGTTGGATTTTCCTCCAATTGAGCATAATTTAAGAATATCCCAAAACCCTCACTTTTGGGTCTTGTATCAACACTGGAAGACTGATTTTTGTTTCCCGAGCATCTTAACTGACGTTTGAGTTATGCATGCTTTGGAGAAGATAGAGCCTAAGATACAGGAGGTCAGGTTTCGACTCTGACAGTGACGTTACGTTGATTTATATCCACCAAGATGTTGGACCTAAATTTTTAAGCCTACCTCACGACACGATGGCAATCTTCACTCGAGGACCTCAACGCGAGAAGACGGGCTCTTGTGGAAGATCGATATTCAGAGGGCAGTCGGGAAGAGCCAATGAAAAAAATATTAGTTTTCAATCGTATTTCAAAAGATATCATAGAGGCACGTCCGAATAACAGCCAAAGCTGTCAATACGAATTCCCTTGCAGGATGGAGAGCTTTTATGGGGAAATTGGCTTTCTGCAACCCCCACGCACTAAGCAGGATTTCTCATCACACCTGTCCTTCGAGCAGAGGTGTCAACGAAAAATGTTTCTATCTTCAAAGCCCAAGCCTCATTCTCTACCAGCCACCAATTACCAATTAAATGAGAGTTTCCTAACGAGGAGGAAAAAAGGAATTACCTCAGCAATTTCTGTTCATTGAACACTCATCTCCACGATGCAGTCTGCCAGCGAAGACCAAGAAATTGCTCTCACGTGAGACTGGGAAGGGGATAAGAAATATATAGATAGCAGAATTGCTACATGGAAAGCTCAATTCTTTAGTCCCAAGATATATTTAACAACTTAAAAAGTCAGGGCACGAAATTTAACCACCTGTAACTAAAACATTGCACAATAACGACAACTTTTGGTCAACTTTTTTTTGGATTTGCTTGCTCCACATAAAAAAAAAACACCCTGACGTCCTACTCCAAGCCCTCCAACTTCTCATAATAAAGCTGTTTGAAGAAGTTTGCCAGTTCCGAGGGAAAACAGAAGGAGCGGTCCAACATGATATTATTCACTTGAATGAGTTTCCAAATTGCAATGCCTAAGATCGCAAGCGCGGAGTTGTAACGACACGGGAGCCCCTCGGAAATAATTTCGGCTCTGAATATTGCCATACGGTTCTGTTCATCTCAGCGAAGGAAACCTACTCATGTGGATAATGCCATGCAGATGGGGCAGTGGCTTTGGGGCCTTTTGCCAAGGCCATGCCTGCTCTTAGGCACCCCTGCAGCTAAATGCCTTCTGATTGCAAGCACTTTGAGGAGAAAAATCAAGCTACCTACCAAAAATACTTGCATCCCTTAGATACGGGCTCAGACTTTTGCTTCAGCCACACCCGCGTCCTATTTCTGTTTGAGGTTCTTGGGAAAGAAAACTTCTGGAAAACTTAAAATCAAGCCAGGCAAGGGTTCAATTCACACAATTTCAGGGAGAAAAAATGCTGTTTAAGGTGCACCTTAGTCTGTAAACCACACGTTGAACAGAAAGAAGGCTTCTGGAAATAGTAGTGATGCAAAATATTTCTTTGTATTTGTTAAAGTTGGGTATTTTAAGTCTTTCTCCACAGCCTTTGGAGACTCAGCTCCCCATATTCCTCAGCTGCTACACGTAAATAAAAGCCTGCAGTACTGGAGGTCCTGGGCTTCCTGTAAAAGGGAAATTGGGAGACAAAATACACGAACTTGGGGTACTGCAATAGGAGCACGTGAATAAAATCACCTGCTGTAGAAAGAACAAAGGTTGGGAGCAAGCATTTTAATTCAAATTGCCGAAGCTTGCGTAGATAAACAGCATTTGATAATTCAGTGAGGTGCTAAAGGGGTTTTCTCTCCCATATGGCCCATTTCCACCAATTATGCCAATTAATTAGAAAAAAAAGGATGGAATAGAGGTGCTTTGGTTTCTCCGTGAACAAGGATCAGAAGAAAAGGAAGCCACTTACGTTAACAAGCAGCCCTCAAATCTCCCTGGCTGCCAGTCCGTGTAATGTTCATCCCCTACAAATCCCCTACAAAACTAAGCTGTCGCCCCTTTGGGTTAAACATGGACGCGGCCACGTTAAAAAGAGTATGAAGAAGATTTTCACCCTCTTCAACTTGACCACCCGTAACGATTTCCAATAACTATTCTGCCCTTAAAGTCAGAAGGGTACTCACTTCAAAAGCCAGCAGATATCACGCCTCATTTTTAACTTAATGATGGGATCAGAAAGAAACAACTACGAAGAACAGATCTTCCACCACAATTAAGCAGAAGTATCCCTAAATTAAGCAGAAGCATCGTTAAAAAAAAAAAAAAAAAAAAAAAAAAAAAAAGAGGGCACGTAGCTTGCTAGGAGCTCAGGGTCTGATGCTGTAGCAACTAAGGGCATCTCATTTCTCTTTTTATAGTCAGTAAAACGACTATTTTTCAGAGTATTGTATGGCAGTTTCCATCATCTTCAAAGATTTTGGCAACAGTCATCATATAGTATTGATTTTTGGCCAAGCCTCAACTTTTTATAACTGTACCTAGGGCGGAGAAGCAAGCGTGCATCCCCCGAAATAGATGGGAATTTAATCCAGGTGGCCTTTGTGTTCCCTTCCTCCAAACTACAGGTTTTAGCCCTCCTATTTATTCTAACCCTGGCTTTTGGGGGAAAAAAAAATGACTTGATTGGGGCCAAAAATCAATTCAATATTTTCTCTTTTTGTGAAGTCAGACGCTAAAAAAGCTAACCACACATTCAGCTTGGATGCGTCTCCTGCTTTCCTCATCACTCTCGTCCTTTCTGTATTGTACTCTACTGATGATTTCAGCTCTCATGCAAGCTATAAAAAAATACTAGTTACTAAAATACTTTCCGTATTGATTTGTCTTGCTGGATTATTTTTTTTTCCCGAGTTTAAAGCCAAACAAAAGCAACCAGCAGAAGCAGGATAAGCAACCAGAAGGAAGACAGCGAACCAGAACAAAGCTTATTTTGAGACATCCCCTTGGATAATGATGCTCTGTCTGCACTCAGCAAGCTCAACATGGCCTGGAGACACAGAGGGGACACTCCAAGTCACTGCCCAACTCCAGACCTTGTGGGTTCATGTCACAGTGAACCAAGGAACACTGATTTTTTGATAGAATCAGAAAAAAGTGGGTTTGAAGGTGAATATTCCTCCCTTTCCTTCATCAGCTGCTACAGGTAATAAATCAGTTGTTTTCCAAACAAGATGCACAGGGTCACTGCCATCATAACACACTTGTTTTCATTGCACAGAACCTTGTTTTTAGTAGGAAAATATACCTAATAACAAAAGCTGTTATTTGAAAGCCATAGTAAAAATATTTTCAAGTTAAACCTCAAAGTAACACAGTCTCTTAGGTCAGAAAATTCAGCCCCAAAACAGCAAAAACTCAAGGAAGAGAATCCAGAAAAGTAGCTGTTGATCACAATTTGCACTACCAAAATGCTTGTTTGTAATGATTGAGGGTTTTTTTTTATCAGATATAAATATGCAAACACATCTGTTCGGCGCAGTTGAGGCTGAAGTGCTTTCACCCCTCCAACAGCTGCATGTTTGAGCCCTCCCCACCACCACTGCTGCAATTAATGTGCACATTCCCAGGCCATTTTTCCCAAACTTCTGATTTTTTTCTATTATTTTCTGCAGCATTGTTGATTTTTTCCCCCCAGAAAACAGCACTAGAGGTACCTTTGAGCGCATAAGCCGCCGATGTCATTCATTCACAGCCCTGCCAGAGCCTCTCTAGTAAATATTTCAGCAGGCAAACATTGAGGAAAGATGTAAAGTAATATAGTGCTCTTGTCATTGCCAGGAACTGTTATGAGTCAGTGCTTAGAGGCTTTTTATTTTTTTTCTTTGAAAGACATGATATAGATCAGAAGAAACGGCTGGAGCTGGATTAGATATTTCACTAGGCAGACACTGAATTGAAAGCCAGAGCAGGACAGTTATGAGATGCTAACCCAAACCACTATCTGCCTCGGGGTACTAAATCCCATTTGGAAATTACCATCGGTCTTTACACTAAATCCCATTTTAAGAGCATTCGGAGCTGAAAACTTCAAATATATTGCGGTTATATAGCGGCTATTAGTAATGCACGCCATACAGCTTTATGAAGTGTTAATAAACTCAATAATAAAAATATATTAATATACAGCGAATTCTTAATTATGAAACGCAATTAGAGGTCATTTGTTTGCTTTTAATCACGCTGAGTAATTGGCTGCCTTGCTTCCCACTGGTGCATTTATCATTCTTTAGGCAAGCGGCTTCAGCGTAATTTATGGCCAGTAAGGTTTTACACCTGCTTCACACCTACGTGGACATCCCTGAGAGATACAGGAGCAATTTGGGCTCCCCAGGAATGAAACAGCACCATCTGGCAGAGTTTGACACCCACTTTTACCCAGGGGCACGGCCGGAGAAAGCAGCTCCCAACATCTGGGCTGATTGAGCGAGGTGACCCGCAAGACAACACGACGGGAGGATTTACGGCAGGATTTGAAAGCCATCCAGCAAAATGGAGATGCTGATGGGCCACAGCTACCTGAAAAGACAGCCTGCGATTTACAGTGGTTAAGAGCAGTCGGATATTATTCACTGTAATGCACTTCTGAGTGCAGGGTTTCTGTACGATGCTACCACGGAGCTGGAGTTTCACCACTCACTACAGAACCGAGCACAATTTCTGCAGCAAGGCAAACAGCAAAACCTTTTCGGTGGCTAAATCCACATGGAATTTATTTAGTGCTGGCTACAAGCTTGCTTCTGAGACACGTTCAGGAGTCCACGGATAACTGAGCATCCTGCCAAACACGCTGACCGCTGAACCTCCGGATCTCTATCACGCGGCTGCGAGAAGAGAGACGGGAGAAAGCTGAACCCGCGAGCCCTAGGTCAGGCAGAAAATGACAGATGAGAGAAATCTCCAGGGCGGGAGGAGAAAATGAAGTGCCAGAAGTGGTCACTTAACAAATGAGAAGTTGTCAAGCGAAACAGCTCTGCGGATCTTTTAAGCAAAATGTTTTGAAATTACAGCTTGAGCGTGTCACTGGCTCGGCAGGGCAGGTGGAGTCGGTAAGAGTAAGCTCTGCCCTGCTACACCAGGAGGTTTTAGGACTAATTAAGAGGTCTACTTAAGTAGATAAGCAGATAACTGAAGAAGCTTTATCAGTCCTCACTCTGGGCTTCTGTGAAAGCCACCCTGATATAGGAGGAGTCCCCAAAATTAGGCTTCTCCTGGGGAGAAGGCTTGGAGCTCAGAGCCATGGTGACCGACTGCTTGAGAGGTGACAGCGCTTTATTGAATATCAGAAAGACACCAGCTCTTGCTAAATTGCAGGTTTTCTTCTCAATAATTAACACCGAGTGATACAGGGAGCACAGCATCACCAGGACAGGCTGAAGAACGGGGCTTGCTGATTGACCGAGAGGGGAAAAGAAATCTGGAAGTGTGCTTACAGTTCAGATGCTTTTATTGACTAAATAACTGCTACTTTTCAGCTTCAGAAGCATAAAACGCTCAATAATATTTTTTTGAAGAGTCACATGAATATTTGAAGAGGTTTGAATTAAAACTGGAGGCTGGACCCTAATGTTTTTCTGGCCCACCCATACAACCTCCCCAAGCCTAGAGCAGAAACATCGCTCCAAAGCCTATATTTTCTTGGGAAAAAAAGCAGTAAATGGTCACTTTGCTCAGTATTTCTGAAAAACACAGTTTTAGTACCTCTATAAGCAAACAAAAAGGTTCTTTTTCAAGTGATGCAATCTTAAAGTACCTTAGTTTGAAAAAAAGGAAGAGCTGCCTGTTCTAGGCCTGCAGCCCTAGAATTAATTCTCTATTAGAGTCTGAGGATTACTTTTGCTTTATTACTTAAGAACTATGTATTTACCCAGTCTTAAGCAGCCATTAGTCCTCTTAATTAAGTACAACGAAGACACATGAACTGCTAAGGCAACAAGTGTCCAAATAAGTCCACAGCACATTTCTTTAAGGATATGTAGGATGCGTTAACCGTGGCACATTTGAGGACAGGCATTACGGAAATGTGATTTCTCTGTGAGGAAATTCTCTTTGTAATTAAAGAGGCTGAAAACTGCCGCGGCCTACTGAGCGACGAGCCCGTTTCATGCTAACCAGGCTGTTAGGCAGCAGTCACAGCCAGCAGCGAGATGCCATCCCACGAAATTCAGCTGTCCTCAGACGGGTTTCTCTGCGACTTCTCCCCAGAACATCCAACTTTACGCATCAAAGCGCATCTGGAAAGGCAAGTGGCAGATGCCAGGCTTCAGCATCAAAAAAAAAGACAACACGACTGTTAAGTCCTTACCAGCTGGCTCTTGATACTGAAAACTCCTCCCCAGAAGAGTAAGGCCTGGACCAGCTTCACCTGCAGGCATCAGCACCCCAAAAACCAAGCTCAGGTGCTCCCACATCCCTCAGCAGCATCCTCACAGGGAGGAGAACAGACATGAAAAAGCCTCAGATACACACCATCACGTTCAAGGACTCAGAGCTATGAAAACCCAGTGTCTGAAGACCTCTTGGTTTTGGTTTTTGCCAGCAAACAGGTGTCAGAGGCATCTAACCATGAAGATATATGGATATAATATGGCCATGCCAAAAAAAGAAAAAAAGCAGTCTTAAAAAAAGCCCTGCAGAGATTAATATTTTCTGTTCGCTGCTTAAGAGATTAGATTCCATTTAAGATAGTATAAAACTTGCAACTTCTTAAAACAAATCCTTATCAACCGGCGGATAATAAATGCTTCCAGAGCCATCGCATCTGAGATACCACAAAACGCAGCACAAAGCAAAGCCCTTCTTTCATGAGCTGATCAGGGAGTAAGCTTTATGTTGTTTGGGGACCAGTTTGAAAAAGAGGAGGCTACTGTGTCCTCTAACTTGTGTTTTAGTCTGCAGCATTTCAGAGAAGCAACAGGAGGCGTCCCAGCTCCAGGCCAGGTGGGCAGGTGCAGCCCTATAGCTAGCAGAGATCCCCTAAAGAAGACTGTTTCCTGATTTCTGTATTTTTTTAAAGGAACTTACCCTATCCCACCAGCCCTGCTCATGAGATGCTGCTGGTCAAGCAGAGGCAAGAGTAAAACGGACAAAAAAATCCTTCAGGTTTGTCTTGGACTAAGAGTTTGCGGCAGGATGAAGCAACATTGCTCATCTAGCTACGGGAAAGGGGAAAAAGCAAAATATTTTCAAGCATTTTCAAACTGTTCTTTGTAAAATAGAGGTCTAGCCACCTTGGGAGAGATCGAAGCCAGAGGTATCCAGCAGCAAATGGGCTGAGGCAGGTGGCAGATAACTCGGCTCCCGCACATCTGTAGTGTACAAGTGGCTTCACTGAAGGATGTAACAGCCTCGTATCAAACGCAGCTTTAAAGTGGCAAACCTTATAGAGGAATACACTGAAACTCGCTGATCAAAGAGCAGACAAAGAGAAAAAGGAGACTGATTTTGTGCTTTCCTGCATTCCCGTAGCGCAAGGAATCATTATCGCCTCGTCTGCCAGCCAGCACCCGTGACTCCCCAGCGCCCGCTCGCCGCCGTGCTGCCGCTTCAGGCTCCTTCAAACACCAGGAGATTCCCGACTCACACCCCATAAGGAGCTCGAGACAACTGTGTGTGCATTGATTCCCATTTTGCAGCACCTTGATCTCACTGCTGGCTCCCCAGCAACATCCACGCACCGCTGGAAGCTGCGGGACCAAGTTCTCCTTCCTCTCCCGGGGCTGGATTTTCATCCTGCTTACACCCGCAGATCTGCGACGAGCTCAGGAAGGGGTTGAAGCTCTGGGACTAAACAGCATGCCTTCAGATTAAAAAGATTAGTAAAGATCTGCAAATACAGCTGATGTATTCATTTTTCAATAACTGAGCTGAGATTTGACTCAAAACAAGCAGTCCGTCTTCATTCGTGCGGTACGGCCAGCAGACACAGGCCGCATTTGAGAAATAGAAGAGTGATTTATCTGATCAATAATCACTTTATTTTCAAAATCATAGCTCAGGGGAACGAATGGGAAGCTGTCATCAGCACCTGAAATAAGATATACTGCCTGCATCTCCAGGCAGTAGAGACTGCTTTCTAAACCAACTCTTATTTATCGCAGATGAATGCCCGAGCCGTTAAATGGGAAACACCATCTCCTACCTGGCTCACCCACTTCTCCTGAGCTTCAAATCAACCAAACGGGCAAGTTTGCAGAACGGCTGCCAAGGAACCTTGCTTCAGCAGCCTTGACTAATGTCAAACAAAATGTCAGAGCCTCCAGAACCGCTCTTGGCAACGCGCAAGATGGAAGCCGTCCAAAATCCAAGCAGCTGAACGCACGGCACAATGGGACTGATGCATTGCATATTGAGTCGTGTCAATGATTACATGTAATTGTATCATTACCTAGAGTGAAATTAATGGAAGTCACTATTCAGGGGGAAAAAAAGAGAAATTAGCTTGTGAAGGAGCGTAATGAAAGATTTAAGTTGAGGAAGAAAATCAGCCCCATTTTTTAAATTACTATTTATAGTGCCAGCAAACACACCACCCAAACCCTGCTTGTCACTTGGGCATGAAGACTTGCAGCCTCCTTCAAACCAGCATTACTCTGAAGTCAAGCATGAATAGCCAGCATTCACCCTGAGATCCAAAAATAGAAGAAATACAAAATCTTGGTCAACAACTTTGTAGGATTCATGAGAAAAAACAGCACGTAGATGATCTTTAACAAGTTGTATTCAATTGCTGGTCGAGCATCACACAGCAAAGGGAATTTCATCACCCAAAAATACAACTGCATGGGGTTTCACGGATCAAAGCTACTCGGTAATTGGTCAACAGAAGCTTGAAATTGATTATTAAAAGAAAAACGCTCTGCTACTGTTGAGGAAAAAAAAGATGAACTTGACATCGTTATCATACAACAGGTCCTATATGAATGATGCAACTTACTTATGGCTCTGAAATAAGTTTGAGCAAGTCCAAGCAAACCATTTTATCTTAACTAAGTTTAAATTATTGCATTATTTCTTACCTATAAGCTCAGGTTCAAGACATTCAAGAGCTCTGCTTCTTCCACACTTACTGATTGGGCATGAGCAGCATTCAGGTAGCAGCACTCAGCTTCACACAAGTCCCTTACAACTTTCAAAGCCCTCCCCCCAAGGCAAAACGAGTTGGAAGCACACCTCGTGTGGCTTTTAAATGTAATGAGGCAACAGGAACTTGTCTGAAGGCCTTCCAAGGCACACCGAGCCAGCTGGAGTCTTCCCTAAGAGCTGTGCACAGACTTCTTGATGTGCCCAATCATTTCTAGAAATAACCTAGACACGCTGCCACTTTCCCCCCCCCCCTCAAGAGCAACCTCTTGGATGAACAGAAAAGTTTAAGCATCCTGTACACCGCCAACAGCATTGCTCAACAGTTTCATAGCCTGTTGCTGTGAATAGCCAAAAAAATTTTACCCAGTTTTGATATAAAATGCTTTCTGACATGAATTTTGTCCAAATTGGCATACCCTGAGGTTTTTGGTTGCAGTAAAATGAGCTTTCACCTGATTTTGATACGAAGCCATGAGTCAACTCACTTTTGAGGCTTTTACTAAGCCTCAAAGAGCACAAGATTTTATAGAACCAGATTTTATAACTTGAGTTCACAGCATAATTGAGTTGGTAAGGTGCTTGCAAAACTAGGCAGATTCTTGTACTCAGATGTTTAAATTAATATCAAACCATCGTCTTTTAAACTACTACAGTAAAAAAAAAAAAAAAAAGTCATCCAGTGGTTCATGGAATCATAAAGTCATTACATTGGAAAAAGTCATCAAGATCATCAAGTCCAAACATCAACCTGACCTACCAAGTCCTATCACTACACCACGTCCCACACCGAAGACGTATCCAGGTTGAAAGCATGTTTTTTCTAGGCTTAATTATCACTTGAAAAAGCGATTTTAATAACCAAAACCCTTGCGTACGTGAAAAAACATCGCTCATCTGCTGCAGAAATTCCTAAATACAGAAGTCAACCTGGAAAGGAAACGTGAATAATGATGACAGCTCATCAAGCAAAGTGGCACTGAAGGAATCACCCAAGTGGACTCCATGCTATAAACTACTTGCTCCACACCTAAAACATTTATTTTAAAACAAGGGGTGGGGATCAAAATGTTCTGAAAACTGATTACCACTTTCAAGCAGGGCTCCAAGTGCTAGAACACCCTCCTCTTTTCCCTCGCTCCCATAAATAATTTTAAGGGAAACTGTGAAGCCCTGCAGTAAAACTAATATTTTAAAAAAGTTTTATCCCCTGCTAAGTTCCCAAACTTCTCTGCTGACCCCATTTTTCTTAGGTCTGTATTGATTTTCCAATTAAAAATTTATCAGGACTCAAGGAAGTAATAAAGCAGCCGGTGCCACCGTGGGAGACCCAGAGATGAAAAAATAACCTCGGTTTCGGAGCCGGCGATGGGTTAGAGCTAGCATGAGGAAGAAATGCATAAAGTATCCAAAAGGAGGCAACAAAATTGGTCCATCACAAAAAAAAACGAGAAAGGAGAGGGAGGAGGAAGCAGAAGACAATCAATGGAGTTGGATTTCTAGCGAAAAGGTTAATGAAATCTTCTGCTGACTTTTACTTTGGGAGTCCCTTTTCCTAATGTAAATATATCAAGTGCCCTTTTCGGAGGCTCGAGGCGCACGAGTACCTGGTGCATACCAAAACACCCCACAATAAATCATCGCTTCACTTTCTGAAAGGCAAAGTGGTACAACTGCCTAGCAGCTGACCCGCAAATAAATCTCAACAGCCAGATATATCCATTTCTTCCTGGCACCGTAACTAACCTGGATGCATTTTTTTTTCTCCCCTTTAAGAAAAAAAATGAACTTTATAAAAGAATTCTGGCTATCAAAAAGGATCTGCACGCACAAAGCTGTTCGGAGAGCAGCCAAGTTACTTCCCCAAAGCTTAAAAAACACAGTTTTATAAATCAGAGGAAATAATGAACTTGCACGGTATCATCTCAAAGGTCAAGAGCAACATCACAAGAGCAGTGCTGTCTCCAGCCGTCCTTTCAGGCGAGCCTCAGCCTTTGCATGTTTATAACCGATGGGTAAAAAAAGATTTAAAGTTACCCCACGTTGATCTGGAACAGACACCGGGGTACAGCACTTGAGGGGTGGAAATCCACACACAACACCCGCACCCACAGAAGTGATTCTGGTGATTGAAGAACAAGAAAACCCCAAACCCAGCCTCCCATTTGTTTTGGCTACCTCCGGTAACAGCTCAATCCTCATTGCTCTTCTTGATTTTGAAAATTAGAGTCCTCCTGCTACTAAAATAATCGTGCACGGAGCTGGAAGAGGTGTGGGGCAGGAGGTGGGAAAAGAAAGAGGAAAATGATTGCACTTTTTTAAGCAACATGCCAACAGCCACAGGTTTTCACATGCTTGAATAGGAACCTCTCACGTGGAAAATCAAAACTGAGGGATGCGGTTTCTTCGCAGAGCTGATCTTTCCTTCTCTCGCCAGACACACACAAACACATACGGCTAGCCAAACAGCATTACAAGGTGCTTTGGTCAGCCTCAAAAATGGATCGTAACATCTTCATCTTCCAAAGAGGCAGGAAAGAAAGTATTTGGGGTTTTTCAGTGATGATTTAAGGCAGTGAAGCAGCAGGGGAGCTGGATTCCCAGCCCCTGTGCTGGTGTTGCTCTGGGAAAGATGGAGAGGAGGCGCAAGAGCCACAATTGTAACACATTGATAGACTATATTCCTCCAAAATCAAGCAGGCTTAAGCACCCCATACATCTCCCACCACCTAGAGCTTGCTCACATGTTTGTGTAGGAAAATTTGTGTAGGAAAACATTGTAGACCCAGCACAAGACAGCTTAGTCTTCAAGATGATCTGTTCTCGTGTTTCTTTTTGGACATGCCCATACCATGGAGGAGTGAGCACAGGAGATTTTCCAATAACTTTCCAAATAAAACATTTATTAGAGCAAATATTATTCTGCTGGGTTTATACGATAAGAAAAAATACTCTCGGTGTTCCCACTTCATTTCTTTCTTTCCATTAAGAGGTATTTTTTTTTTCTTCCCTCTTTGATGACCCTGCTTACAAGAGCTAAATGCTGGTCCTGGAATGACAGATAGCATTGAGAAGGGGATGTCATAAGGTTTCAAAAGAAGACAGATCAGAAATCATACTTGCATATCCCATAGAACAAAGCCAAGCGATTCATCAGAAGGAATCAAGAAGGATCACTCACACCTTGTTCTTAAAATTGGTCATAGCCAGTGGGTTCATTATTAGTGGTAAGAGCTGTTTTCCCCAAAATTAGCCTTCAATGACCTAAGATCAGAAAGATGTTGAGAAAAAGGCTCATGGTTTGTCCATCTTACTCACCTTATTTTACAGAAATGCATCATACAGCCAAAAATACATTTTTTTCCTTAAAAAAACAGCAGTTACCTGACCCTGGTTATCTAAATCCTCCCCAGCAGGGGTCACTGAATAACAAATATGAAATAAAACAAAGGCACGGACAGTTCATCTTCCAATATGTCCTCGCCGCCTCTTAATCTGATGCTTACGTAGTTTCCCCTCCAAATCTAGAATTCCTCACGCGAAAGCCATTAGGGAAATTAGGAGTTAAACCTGACACATCCAGCTCCATCACACATGCATCATTAACACAACTTATACAAATTCCAGATCAGCAGGTGTCCATCACATCCCGCATAATAAATCCAATTTAACCTTCGGAACAAGAAATTACGAGAAGAGCCATTATCTAGTTTTGCTTTTCCTTCTTCGGAGGATCACAAAAAAAAAAAAAAAGCAGAGTCTCAGCTGGTGTAAATTAGCATAGCTGTACACTTTGGCCCAAGACTTCAGACTTATGCAAATATTTACCATCTGGGGATCTGACCCAATCCCTCAAAAATAAAGGCAAAATTGACTCGTGGTGTTAGCTACCTAAATATAAAGCTCAACGTTCCCGAAGATCAGAGGAACATTTGCAGAAAAATCAGGGTATTTTTAAGAGGTGCTTTAACTTTTATATCAGCTCTTAGCAAATAAGCATCAGCAGCGTCGCCACCTCCCATCTGCAATGTGTGCCCCTCGCTCTCTCTCAGCCAGAATTTCAACATTTGCTTCATCTTCCCAAAACAAGCCCAAAAAATCAAGTGGGAAACTTTCTGCTCGGTAAATCACATTTAAGCTTTGCATTAAAGAGGAAAAACGAGGTGTTTCTCCGTGAGAGTGCTCGAGAGCCAACGTTTCTCTTCGCTTTTCTAATAAAAACGCACTTCTGAGTCGCATTGTTGGAGCTGAAGTGGTGCCCATTGTTTCCTCACTAGCTCTATCAAGGGCTCCTGACAGATGACCCATGCAAGGCTCGCTCCTTTGTCTTCCACCCTCTTATCACCCTTAATTTTTTCCCCCTGAAAAGGGGCAATCTGCTTGGCCTCCAGCCTCCTCCTCCTCTCGGGGTAGCAGTTGGCGAGCCAGGGGTCTCCTCCTACACCCCCTTGGCTTTTTATGCAGAGCGTGTCTGCCTCCCAATTATCCCAGGAGAACTTGTGCATAAATTAGTCGAGATTGTTACCGAAGCTGTCAGGCAGAAATTGTTCTGATTTGCCACAACTGTCAAGCCGAGGGAGGGGGGCTCGGCGGTAAGCTTTGACACGCCGCCGCCACCGCTGCTCAAAGGAGGGATGGATGCAAATGCTGCCTCCTGCCAGGGGGTTGTCCTGACGACTCCTGGCCATGCCGGCGAGATAATAACCCACGCACATACCCGCTGCTGCCTTAGAGACCGCCGTCAGCTAGCAGAACCGTCTTCTGGAATCAGAATTGTCTTCTAGAAGAGGAATTAAATCGTAATAAACTGGTGTCTGGACAAAGATTGGCTAACCAGTTCTGTCCTCGAAGCAGATCTAAGATCTAGCTTGGAGCAACTGCACCTACACCACATCCCATGCCATTTAATGCGAGTTTGGCATTCCCCATGGGGGTAAAGTTCAGCCTAGACACTGATTTACAATAGAAAACAAGAAAACCAAGAAAAGAAACCAAGCCCAATATTGCACAAAGCTGACTTGAAGAGTCTACAAGTTACAAAACCTCAGAAGACAAACGTTGCACTCCTAGTTATAAAATTGTGTTGAAAGCAGTCGTTTCCCATTTGTACATGTATACATACAGCCACACCGGGGTGTTGCATCCTGCTACCACTTAGCTAGCCTGAAAAGAGCTGCACCAGCACTGCGAGTTACCAGCAATACACAGCCAGCCATCAGCACGCTGAGGGAACAGAAGAAAAAAGGTTAAAAAGAGCAATTTGGGGCCAAGGACAGAAAAAAGTGGCCTTGAAATGTTTTTCTAATTGGAAACCAGAAAACATCACCCATCTGAAAGAAGAACCCCTCCCCAGCACAAGAAATTGTTGCATTTTCCTTCCTGCTAAAACATGAAGTTTCCGAAGGCAAATCAAGAAGCATTTCCAAAATGCTGGATGTAGGGTGGATCACCCCTTAACCTTTATGAACAGCTATTACACTAATAAATAGTTTTATTATGAACCCACAGGCACAAAGGGCCAACTCCAAAAAGTGGCAAAAGGTTAACCTGTTCCTCGCCCTTTAGACACAGAGCACCATACAGGTATCTAACATCTTGCAGTCTTGACATGATTTCAGAAGGAAAAAAGAACAGAATAAGATCACCAGTATCAAAAGATGCCCTGACATTACAGGACGAAACCTTTTCATTTTCTTTTTTGCTTCCCGTAGACTTACGTTTCACATTACCAGCACATGAACATATGCACGTGCCCCAACTCCAGAAAACTTCATTTCCTGATAAATGACTTCCCATTTTCTTCTGCTGCCACCTCATTGATTCCTCCTCTCCCCATTAAGTCACCTTCTCCAGCACCAGCTGCCACCCAAAGCCTCAACATGTTTTGCTTGGGAGCAACCCGTCCCCAAAGCCACATCGAGTGGACATGTTGCTGCTGTCCCCAACACATCTAAAACGCACATATACAGCTCTTCTGTACTCAGATATTGATTTTTTTATTAATTATGTAGAAACTTGACACTTCTTGAACACCCATCTCTTTGCCAAGAGCAGCTGCAGTTGGAAGACATGGAAAAATTGGCATGGAGAAGGACTTGTAGACATGCAGAAGAGTGAAATTAGTCCTGCACTGTAGGAAGACTGAAAAAAATTGAGAAAGCACCTTTATAGAAGATGCTTAATGATTTCAGAAAATCCTGAAGGTTATCAAAATTCCTCAAAGCATTATACTAGCTTCAATATTTTAACACCTTCAAATCAAGACCTTCATGAAATGAAAACTCCACGTGCTGCACAGCTTGCTCCAGCAGCCTGGCCACCTCCCAAATACATTCATGGGAATACTGATATTTCCATTTACTGATGCTTAATACAATGAAAGTAGACCAAATTTTCTTAATTTAACCTACAAAACCCTCAAAACTAACACTAGTTTAGTTTACATCTCCTCTTTCTGAGGAGTACCCCACTGATGTGGATGAAGTGGAAGTGTTCAAAATGATTCCAACTCCTTTTCTTGTCCTGTTTCCCTCCCCATCCCCTTCCAAAAAGGAGAATTAGCCACTATTTTACTCCTTGTAATCACAATGAACGATTCTAGACTGGAAGTTTGAAGTCCAGAGCCTCCGCTTACAGACATTAGGAAATAATATCACCCAAAATCTCTTTTCTTTACGGTGAGAACACCTTGCCCTAGTGATATTGGCTTATTATTTAGTGTTGCTATCAGGCACGCGAACCTAAATGCCAGCAAGGTGTTTGACACCAGGCTTCTTTGGGGAAATTTGTCCTGCTCAATGGAAGCCAATTTCCCCAAGATCAAAGCTTCCAACATGCCACGAGGATTCTGCTGTCCCATCCTGAAGCTGCGGAAGAATATTAATTAGGATTTGCACTGCCAAATGTCAGGGAAAAGAGACCAATTAAGCACTTGAACCCACCTCCTCCAAAGGAGGTTTTATAAAGACGGGCTTTTGATTAGGAACCAGTTTTATTTTTCCACTAATTAAAGTTTCTTATGAGTTGTGTTGGGTTAAGGAGTTACTTGTGCATATACCTATGTTATTACCAACACATTTAATTTTCTAGAACGTCTTTGACAATGCTTTTGCCAGTCCCTGCTCCAAAGGGGCTAACCCACAAGTTGTCTGCCTGTCCCACTCACTCAAAGCTACCCCAACGAGCTGCTTAAATCCCATTTCTGTGTTCACACACTGTTTCTGGAATAGCCCCAGGGCCTTAAACAAATGTAAGAGGTATTCTTGGCTCAACCATGGGCTCTGAAATGTAACGTGTGCTGTGGGGACAGGGCTGCCATCAAGCCAGCCCAAAACATCTCTGCTCAGAGCACACCTAGCCCCACATCCCAGCTCCGATTCGGTTTTCGGGGCTACGAACCGCAGAGGTAATTTGTGCTCTGAGACACCCTGCTGAGAAAAGATGATTTAATGGAAGAGCTCGCCCCGGCTGACGTCTCGCTGGGGTGAGGCAAAGGCTAACGAGAAGGCTGTCTGAAGGATCAAACCTCAGCCTCACAGCTTGCAGGGAGCCACCTCGACTGGAGAGCCTGCTAGCAGCAGGAAACATGCAAATCATCCTGATGCCGGAGCCAGGAAAGATACAGTTTTAAGGGATATTCTAGCTTCATTTCTCCATAGCCACCTTCAAATCCATCCCCTGACTCCCTCAGCTTTGCAGTCAGATGGAATAAAGGATGGAAGACGATTCCTCCAAGCCTCAATTTGGGCAGCATTAAAAGTGCTGCCCAAGAGGCTGGCCAACATCAAGAGCTGCCACCCAGCAGCAGAATCCCACCGTGCCAAAGGACAAGGCTCCTAGGGGACGCGGCCACAGATCCACGCTGCTGGAGGAAGCTTTTCAACAGGACTGCACCTCGCTGCCTGCCTCAGGGAGCCAGCTGCTTTCCCAGGCACGTAGTCGCTCACCCGTCCATCCCAAGGATCGATGGTGGATTTATGAAGCCCGCACGAAGCAGGGTTTTCTTCTGCTCAAAAGCAAGAACAAAGCCATTTTTTTTTTTCAGGCTCCTCTCAGCAACCTGGAAGCTTAGGGGGAAAGAAAAAAAAAAAAAAAAGAGAAGTGGGATGACAGCAAGAGTACATTAAATACTAAAGAGAAGAGAGGGCAATGAATTTTGTGGCCAAGCGTGGCTGCCTTCCAGCGCAGCACGGAGATTTTCAGCAGCCAGCTGTAAGGGAATAAGTAAAAGAGCAGAAGGAAGAGCTGCTGCTTCTCGGGTGGAAGGGGTTCCAGGATTCATAACCCCTCTGTATCAGAAATTGAAGGATACAGCTCTAAATTCAGCCCAAACCCCTCCCTTTGTTCCACAGCTAATTGAGAGGCCAACCTGGTAACAACATAAGGTGGGAAAAAGGGAGAAGGATTCGTCCCTCCTCCCTTCCCAAAGGACCCGTGGTGGTCACAAGTCAAATATTTTGCTTTTTGGCTGCATGTGACAAGCCAAACACTCCAGGTATTTAAGAGATGGTAGATTTGATTCATGCACACCTACAGCTCACAGGAGATGAGGTTCAGCTCCTCGACGCGATGCCAGCACTCAATTAAACAACAGAAGCCACCTAAACTCCCTGTACCTTTGAGCAGGGTTAATTCCCCATCACCGGGCATTATCTTGCAGATAGCCAATAATCCTGCAATACGAAACAGCTCGTGAGACAGGGAGCCAAAACCAACGTAATGCCATGTGCCAACAAACAGAAGAGGGGAGATCTGCTCTTGGCAGCATCCCTCGCACAGGTTCTGGTTGCAACCCAACAAAGATCACTGCATGAATTGGACTGGGTCTTCATCTACCAGCTCTCCACAAGCAGATATCCATGCAGGTACGTCAGCCAGCCTTAGAATAAATATCAGATGATCCAAATAACAGCAGCCAGCCCCTGGATGCCTTCCAGACTTCCACACGCATCTGCTCCCCAAATGCGCAGCAACCAGGGCTGCACAACTCAGCACAGCTTCAATATTTGGTACAATTAATACGCAATTAAACTTCATATCATTACAGTTGTGTTCTCAGAGGTGTTTTCTAACTGCTGTAACATCAACAAATCCCTTTTTTCCCCCAGAATGTGGCTTAGTGACTGGTATCACCATGCACTGGTATCACCATATCACCTCTGCTAGTTACGCTATAAATTACTATAAAAGCAGCTAAAAAACACCCTGATATATTTATTTCTCTCTCCACACACTCTCCCTGAGCAGTGAGCACATCCCTACAAGTACCAGGGGTTTTCATACAGGCTGCTCAAACCCTCGCACACGAGAGCATTGCCTCCTCCCTGCGTGCCAGGGGGTGGGCAGAGCTCCCGGGGAGCCTGCCAGGGATTTAATTAGGATGCAGAGCAGACAGAGCAGCCCCTCGGTGGCTCTTCCCTTGTTTATTTAGAGCTGCGACTTCGCAGCCTGTGGCTTGGTTTGGTGGTTAGGTTTTTCTGTCGTTCCCCCCCTCCCCAAAAAAAACCTCCCATTTGCATGATGATGTGCGCTGCGCAACTCCACCAGCACCATCTCCGAAGACTTTCTGCACTTAAACTAATGGCCCATGTCATACATCAACGCGAATAGCAATGAAGAGGTGTCAGGAAGATCTCAGTTTTGAGGCCTTTTGTTCTACGGGACTGATTTATGAGGCAGTTATCTAATAAAAAGCTCTTACCAGCTTTCAGACGACCACGGAAGTGTTGTCTATTCCGACCCGACCCCCTTTCTTTAATGGATAACTTGGACTCGGCGCTCATCAACTCCTTCCCATGACTGATTCCCCGGCCATTCTGCATTTCCTGGGCTGCATAGCTGCAGAAATCCCCAATATTTTGCAGAAACTCCCAGCCTTCTGCAGAAATCCCCAGCATTTTGCAGACTGAATTCTGTTCCAGTTATCATAACTTAATCAGGAGTCAAATACCTAAAATATTGGACTCTATGTCAGCAGACAGAGGGCATTCAGCCTGAGGATGCTCTGTAGTTTCACAGCAAATCTGAGGCCATGTAAATGGTCCTTAATCCCCTTTCAGTTCAGGCTCAGCTATGTGGTTCCTCCTTGCATTTACCAGGGGTTGATGTTATGAGTAGAGTCTCTGCTAACGAGCTAGGGAACAAATAAAAGACCAAAAGCTTCCCCAGTCAAAAGAAAAGCTTGATTTAAGGCGTTACAGCTAATCTAGCGCAACACCCATAGCAAAACAGAGGCATTAAAGACTCAGCTCTTTCAGGATTGTGGCTATAATCAAATTGTATTGGTGACATCTCACACTTTTATTTCAGAATTACTGCTCTCGGTTTACCACCGCCCTAAATCTCACCAGAACCAGGCCTTTCAGTGGCTTCCCAGACACGTTTATTGCGGGGATGGCATCAAAAGCTTCAATACACCGAAGTTTAAAGACACAGAAACCAGAAGCACAGATCCCAAACTACAAGTTCAACAGGCTCCAAGCAGGATTTGTTTCTGTAATCAACAGAAAAACGAGCTCAAGTTAGCGAGGACTTTTACCTGAATTCCCCAAACGTTTATAAAGCCAGCTCCGGAAGCTGTCTTAGGTGGAAATAATGGCTTAATATTAATAATGCTGCTTTACCCCGACAAGAGGCTGAGCAAATAACCCGGCCTTCCCTGGGAAATCAACTGGAAAATCAAACCTGCTTCTGTACCCGTTTTTGGGAGCCCCGCGAAGAATTAAGGTTATTTAAAGAGCCTCGGAGAGAAACCTTCCAAAATGGCAAGGGTCATTGCAGAGGAAGCCCTGTTGCTAGGAGACCCTGATGAAAATCAAAACAGCCTTTATGTTGGTTATTTGGAAGAAAAAAAAATCGCAAGTGTCCAACAAGGAACGCACTCAGCCGACAAGGACTGAAGTTGTTAGCATCCCGTTAGGCTTCGATGCTTAACGGAGGTTAAAATCTAGAGTTGGAATAATCAGGAGCCAGGTATTCCTGATTTAAATGCCTCGTCCTGCAGCCATTCAGCAGGACCTCAGCATCCAAATGAGGGATTTAGCCTTGGAGCTCCACCAGCTGATGCCCAGATTTTGGGTCCCAGAGGTCCGACCTTCAGCCAGCATCAGCACCCACGCCAGCGGTTCCTTCAGCTCCGGAGACAGCTCTCCAGATGATGATGCTTCCACTTTAGGAGTATTTCTTCTCTAACCACGTGGCACTTCATCACTGAACACTCACATAACCTATTTCAATGAGACACAAGCTGGGGAGCAGAGAAGAGCTCCCATTTTCCTCCTTCCGAGTGAGTTTTCCCCGGTTTTGCGCTCCAGATGATCCAAGCCTTGTTTTACCCAAGAAAAAAAAAAACACGAGGTTTCATCATTTCATCACCTGACAGCACTGCTGAACGAGCTTTAATTTATAGCTGTGAGTACAGCCTTAAAAAAAACCCTAGGTAGCTGGTTGAGAGGCAAAAAGGAGGGACGTGGGTTAATGGAAAGAGGCGAGGGTTCAACCGCTCAGCACGGTGCGCTCACCCTTTTGGAGTGCTTCAATTCGCCTACACAGCCCGGGAAATTTATTCCTGCAGTTGTGCATGGAGGATTTAAGGCTGGCAGCTTTGTATTTACGGCCTGTTGCAAAAAAAATCAACATCAGCAGCTTTGCTGCAGAGGTGCTTAAGGTGCTTTGCTTGAGAAAATAGAGATTTTTTTAATTAGAACAAAAATAAAATCTGAAATGTTCCACGAAGAGACACCTGAAAGTTTTTTTTTTGTATGGTTACTGAAGTGCTTCAAGGTCACATTTGTTGTATAAATAAGTGAACTTCTTACTCTCCCAGTATAATATATAAGATTTAATTCAATTCGTGTGATTTCTGCGCACGCATTGTATTAAATCCATGCAACCAAGAAATAAATGCAGAGTGCTGGGTTTTAAAAGAGCTGTATCACCTGGGATGGTTTTGAAACACTACTGGATTTCAACATGCTCTTTAGCATTAGGAATTCAGCATTTATGGACTTACTAGCTTCTGGTACTTTCTCCACCTTCTTTTTTCCCTCAATTATTTCGCCCTCAAGTCCCTGAGAGCTGGAAGAAGTCCACTGCAGCCCTCGTTGCCAGCCCACAAATCAATGCAGGAGCCGTGTTTGCCATTTTGAAACCAAGCAATAACATCCTGCTAGTAAGCAAACAACGGTGGCAAAGACAAATTACAATGACAATATTGGATGGGACTTTTAAAAAAGGATGCTAGAACCGGAGATGCCTGAGCTAATTCAAAAAGGGTTCCTACACCTCCTGGGTTCCTTATTTTTACAATTCTTTTCTTATTTCACACACAGCAAACTCTGCTCTGACAAGCAGGTCCCAAAGGCTGGTCCCAGGCTCAGGGGAGCAAAAAGAGGAGCTGGAAACAAATCCCAGCAGAAGGTGGGAAGCTTTGCTGTCAGGAGATGGTTCTCCTAACCCCAACAGAGCTCACTGGTTGCAATTCCAGATGCTCATCACAAAATATTACAAGAAAAAAACCCCGAAAGACAGTACAGCTTCCCCGGTTCAGGGGTTATTTTTGCAGTTTGATGCTTTGCTTTGCAGAGGGAGGGGTGCTTGGTTGGGAGAGGGCTGGCTGCTGCTTTTTCAAGGCTTCAGCTAGGTTTTTACACACTTCAGAAGTCACTGGAGAGCAGCAGGGCTCGCTCAGCAGCTTTCTGCTGCCGTGCCAAAACATCGATGCCTACTAACACAAGAGGTATTAATTCATTCCCCTTGGCTGGCCATGCCGGGCACTGCAACGCTCTTTTAAAACCCGCAGTGACAGCAAGGAAGTCACATCCTCATAGCCCAGCAGAGGCGTTATTCATATGGGGAATTGTTTTTAAGTCTTGTCTCCTTGTATCAGGTACATCCTTCTCTTTGTAAGCACATTAGGGCACGCACCAGGAGCCAAGGAGTTATGTGTTTTCTTACCACAAGGGAAAAAGGGCATAAGTAGATTTAAAAAAATGTAATTTTATTACCTTTCTTGAGGATTTCTGTCTAGGCATGTTGGGTACAGATTGAAATCTTCTAGCAGAGCACGAGCTGTGCTGCCAGCGTGTGTACTGAGCATCCTCACCTCTTACATGGCAGTCTCATTTGTTGGCATCATGATGCAGTGAATCATGCATGTCCCAGCCCATCTTTGTCACCCCAAAACCTTCCTATTTAGATTTAGATCCCAGCAAGGATGCTCTAATTGGATTTCCCATGTTCCAGTTTGTTCCCATTACGACAGACTCCAGCTTTGGCTTCAACTCTCCCATCCTACATCGCACCAAGCCCAAGGACAAACACTCCAACTTACTTTCTACACGTTATCCATAGAAAAATCCAACAAATCTTTAATCTTCTGTTACAAACCTTACCTTGCCATCAAGATTTAACAGCCAGATCAGCTGCAGGATGACTGAAACCCCCTTGGTTTGTCCCAAGACTGGGGGCAGGATGGATGGATGAGAACTGGGGTTTGTCTTTTGGACGACACCAGCTCTCCGGAGTTGAAACGTTTCAGCTATTACCTTTAGGAAAACGTCCTCACCGTAATTTTTCTGTCAATTACTGCAGGGCTGATTGAATTTAAGAGGCAAAGCTTGAGCCAGCCGGTAATGGGCAGCTGCTTTAAGGAGCACCAAGTGTTTAACATACCCACAGGCACACGTCCATCATCTCCGCGCAGCTCCAGAGAAGCAAATCGTGCTGGAACACACCTTCCATGAAAGCTGGGCTATTTTTTTTCCCCAGTGAAAGCTTTGTCAGATGTAAATACGAGATGAAATACCTGGAATTGCATATGCATTACTGTACTTCGCAGCTTGCCCACGTCACATGGGAATTGCCTGACAGACCCAAGAGTGAACTAATGGGAAGAAAACCCCCTCAAGACCCCCACTTTCCTTTCAATTCCTCCCTCTTCCTGCCCTTATTCTTCCAAATCCTCTTTTTTTCTTTCATTCTGCCGCAATTGCCCCAAAATACAGCAAGGACACGAGACGGTGCCAGCTCTAAAATAAAAAAAAAACCTCCCTGGGACGGAGCCGTATACATAATTTATGGTGCGTGCTGTTGCAGAAAGCCTCGTGCACAGCCCCGCATTTTGATATTAAATGGACCTGATTAGTTGGGTACTTCATCAAACCCCAGTCAGCAATAATCAGCTAATAAAAGTTTAACGACGTATGGCCCCGAAGTTGCACCACCGTGATTTTGCTCCCTTACATCAATAAAGACAACACAGAAGGGATTCTCTCCAGGGTAGCCTAAGGAAGTTATTATTAACTACTATGTGTGTTGCAAAGATTTCTCCAAGTTAAAAGCAGCTTAAAAGAGAAGAGTGCTAAATTTAAGCTTGCAGTTTCCACGTTAAGCTAATTTCAACGAAAATAAAAGGGTTTGAACCTAATTGACTCTGGAAAGTTCCTGCTTTAAGGTGTCACTGAGCTCTTTGGCTCTTCGATTCTTTTTATTTTTTTAAGTGGGGAATGTTTCATGCTTCCCCCAGTCCTCAGAGATGTCCGCAGGTAACATTAAAAGCCTACATAAAATCTCCAAAGAGAGCACCTTTAAAAACCTTTAAGTTCAAATATAAATGTTTTTAAGTGCTCTGCCCCAGGAGGGGTTTTGAAATCTCTCCCTCGGCTAATATTAAAATTCCAGCCTTACCAATGGACGCAGCCATTTAACCACTCGAGTGCCTTCGGATGTCTAACAGAAACCCTGGGAATTGACATTTATTCAACCTAAGAACACACAATTTGGGTTTTTTTCCCCCCCTCCCTGCTCTTACCGCTTCGGAGATCACAGCAGGGGATCCCTCGGAAACAGGTTGCCGCTGGCATGTGCCAAACTGCACTCAGAGAAGGATTTGGCATTTCGAGTGACAATTTAGTTGCCGGGCAATTTGCATAATGCCACACGCAGCCCGGGATCCGTGTCAAAACACAAAAGGCTCCCTAACCTTTCTGGAGCATCAGGAAGCATTGCAAGACCCGAATCAGGAGAGGCAACCAGGCTGAGATGGAGTCACCTCCAAAAAATCAGAGCTTTTTATAAATATTACCTAGAATAATAATACATAAATATCATATATAATAAGTATTGTATAAAATAATGTATGAATATTGCATATAACATATATATTACACATAATATATGTTATATATTACATATAATCATATATTATATGTAATTATGTATAGTAATACATAAAAATTTATATAAAATTAAAACAGTCCCATATTGCTCAGACCAACAGATCCCTTCTGTGTGTTTCTCAGCTAGCAGAAAACCCCAATTTAAGAGATTTGTAGGAAAAAAACATGATTTAAGAGATTTGTAGAAGAAAACCCCGATTTAAGAGATTTGTAGGGATCCATTCTCTATTCTCTTACCTATCGAAGCTATCGAAGGCACCCTTTGAAGACTTTGAAGAGCTCCAGACAAACCTATGGGCACAGAGGGTGGCTCAAGCAGGACTGCTTTATAATCCTTCCAACTTCAAAGGAGCAGAATTACTCGATTAAAATGCTTGGTGAAAGGAATAAAATAAAACATCCATACGCATGCTATATAATTAGAGGTGGGTGATTAGTAAAAAGTCAATTCAGCATTTTTGCAATGTATTTTGCTGGCAGCTGGTGTAAGAGCACCAACTATTTATTTTGCTCTAAGTTTTAACCTACAGCAAGACTCGAAAATCAGCTTTAAAATCTGCATTTCTCTGAAGTCTAATCCACCCGAGCAGGAAAACCTATCCCTCGAGTCCCCTGGAAGTGAGGGATTGATCAGGGGGCTGTAATAACCTTGCACCTTGTGCATCTCATTCACTGCACTGGGTCATTTAAACTTGGCTCCCATTTAGGATCAGTGCATCCTACAACAAATATCCCTCCTTCAGCCCTCCCAGATAACATTAAAGAACGTTAAAGGATGGGTTCACAAAGCATTTTCATCCAAAGCAGGTGGAAATGATGCTACCCAGACACCTCGTCTTCCCCTCCACCCAGTTCACAAGGGCTGGAAGTGTCACACGAGCAAGCTACAGAGCCAACAAAGCCCCTCTGGCTGTGGCTTTGACCACATTTGGGGTCAGAGAGGATTTCAGAGCACACATCTTCCACTAAGGGCAGCCAGCAGCCACGGCACAAGGCTGGGAAGCGCTTTCCAAGCAGCCTTCAGCAATAAACACCCTCAAATACTCCAGCCTCCCACGTAACATCAAGCCATCCATCCTTTTTTTGTGCAAATTACAGGTTAGGACCACTCCGAGTCCGCATTAGGCAACGCACAAATGCCCTTTTAAAGGGGGAGGAGATTCCCATCACCGGCTCCCAAGCACAAGGCGACAGTGTAAATAAAGGAGTTAAAATAAAGGAGTTACTCTAAATTACAGTGGTGTCACTGGAGGCAAACGTGAGTACCTATTGTTATATTAAGTATGAAGGGAGCATTTGGAGATTAGGGAGAAAAAAAAAAAAGGACGATTTTGGTTTAATAGCAATTACCCATCCTTAGTTTTTCATCTCCTTGAGCCAGATTCCTGCCACCTGGCCATAAATCTTGGAGGTTTTAATTATGAAACACATGCTTCAGACTCACATTTCTCCCCCCATATATACTCTGAGAGTTTTGTCACTAAATTATTTAACACAATGCGTTTGGAAACACGTCAAAGATGCCATGAAGCTATTTCTTGGGCCGATACCATGAAGCACTGCAGGAGCTATACACGTAATTCAGGAGGCTTGTGACAAATCCTGCCAAAGGGAACAGCTGAAAAAGTATTTAATTTGAAGAAGAGCCATCAAATTAAACCTATAGCCAGCAACAGTCCTCTCTGTGAACACTGCACAGCCCAGGCTATTCATGCCCTTGTATTCCTGTGGGTTACTGGATCATACAGATGCCTTTGAAGAGTATGAGGGGAAAAACTTTAATTAAAAAAAAATTAAAAAAAAAAAAACAGACTCACGTGGCAATAGCTCCCATACAATACTTGAAAACTGCTGGTTTGGTCAACCTATTCTGGTTGTTTTACTGTTGTGATCCTATAGAGACCTTCGCGGATGATGGAGCCAGCCCTGGTCAAGGCAGGAGAGCACCACACTAAGCATCAGATTTTTAATTAAAATTAAAAAACCTTTCTGCCTCACACAGCTTTCAGGCTGAACAGAAACAAAATGCAGAGACGCAACGTCATCCTAAATGTCATCCTGCTTTTAAAGGCAGACAGTTTGCTAAAATAATCTGTCACAAGCTCAAATAGACCGAGTTCACCATTTAATTCCTTACCTGTTCTAAGAACCCTTCCTTTCTGAATCAGAGACAAGGAAAAGATGAACAGAAAGCTAAGCCCTGCAATAAAGCAGTCTCAAAACCACGAATTTGCAGAATCAGCATTTCCTTCAAGACATTAATTGTACCAGGAAAAAACTGTTTTCCATCTTTTTGATCTAGTCTGCCATACAGAGAGCACAGCCAGCCCCATTTCTCAGCACCTAGACCTGCTGCAAACGCAAATTCCCCTCCCAAACCCAACTGTGGCAGCCCAGAACTTCACCAGGGATTAAGGTCAGACAAGGTTTCAGCGAGGAGCTATTTCATAAGGCTGAGCTCGGACTCCAAAACCAGTAAGTGTTATATATGGGTGAAAAAAAGGACAGATGGAAAATTCTGCGTTTCAGGTGACATTTCGCAGGAGTTCAGTTGAAATCCGTTGTTGTTATGCTTGGGAAATGAAAAGGGCAACAGAGAGCGGCGTGGTTAAGCAGGGATCTAGAGATTAGCATAATCAATCACGAAGCTTTACTGGAAATATGAACCACTCCTCAAAGGGTACGGAGGATCTTTGGAATCGGAGGCGCGGCGCTGTGAGCATCCTCAGGACAAAGAAGCGCAGGGGCCCTGCTCCAGGGGAAAAGGGCTTGCAGATTTTCCTCCCACGAGGCATGCTGAAGGGCAGGAGCACCTGAGGCAGCAGCCAGACTCACTCAGGGGATGTTCACAGGTTACTGCTTCGTTCAGAGTCCTTCGACCTCAAGGACTTCAAAGTTGTCCAGAGAAAACAGCCCTCGCTCACTACGACACCTGCCAATGACCCCACAAGCAGTAAGGGAGAAGTCCAAAGAACTAAATGGAAAGATGCCATTGTTATGGGAACACTTATGTTTTGTTTCATCAACTTATTTGCCTTGATTGCTTTGGTTTTTGATTCAAGTGTTCTCACTCCCCGGGCATTTTTGCACTGTCCCTCCTGCAACGCAACTGAAGTTACAAATGGAGCCTCCCGGACACCAAATACAAATGAGAAAGGGAAAAAAGGATTGAATTAACATTCAATAAATTAACCACCCTGAAAAAAAGATGTTTAAGCTTTTAACTCAGCAGATGTATTCCTGGCTTATACTTGTGTTTTTAGAGATTCAGTAAAACAAGCCAAAAAAAATGGAAATAAAAGTAAGAATTTTCCTACTCCTCAGTTTTGGGAGCCCTGGTCTTTCAGCACAAAGGCATTCAAAGTTAATAAAATGGAAACTAAGAGTTTATTTTACAATGGTGAAAGATATCCAATGACACTGGAGATCACGCTCCAAAGAATAAGTAGCAAAGATGTTTAAATACCTAGAGATTTTATCCAAAGCAGGTTAAATATTGTTGTTTCAAGAGGTATTTTCTATCTATTTAGATTTCTTCAGGCTTAAAATTCAAGGTTTTACCTCCTAGCTCTCCCAAAATAAACTTCAGGAGCTTTTTATAACAAAGCTGATATTAAAAACTGACACCTCCTTTGGCTGAAGGTACATCAAATTGGAAAAAACAAAGACATGAAGGAGACATCCAGTACGTATTCCATTTCTTCATGCAGCCACAAGTTTTCAGAAATCAAATCTGCAGATATAAATAATAGTAGGCAAAAAGCAAAGCCTTTTGCTGAAAAGCAAAAGGGTTTGAAGGAGGACAGGTGGCTTAGGAAGCCCACAAGACACCCTCCTGCTGCAGGAGTCACCTGGCAGTGTTAACACCCTCCAGCAGAAGCCAGCTTTGAGAGAGGAGCGAAGGACGAGCAAATGGAGATATCCTGTGCCCCCACGTGGCATCTGGGGCAGGAACCAAGCCCATCATTAGCCCGGCAGCACACAAGCAGCCGCTAAGAGATTATTTCAGATCTCCATGGTTATTAATCCCATCACAAAAGCAAAAGGGTCAAGCTCGTCGCGCGCCGGCAGCATTTCGGGAGCTCCGGAACAAAGAGGCTGAGCAAAAAGCAGTCCTGCCCTCCGAGCCCTCGTCCTTTAAGATCCCAGGGTAAAGACCACTGGCATCTCCAGGCTTTCCAACAGCACCATACTAATGTTTCTCATCTCTTTTCAAGACCTGAGGCTTCGCTACCCTTCGAGATTTTCACTTTCACACTTCCTTTGTTAGAAAAGTGTTTTTCATCTGAAGCCATCGCGCCAAAGACCTTGAGTCTGCCTTTTAAGAGAGGCTCAGGAGCGAAGGGAGCTGTTTCCTACCACCCCATCCCCAAGCATTTTTCACCTCGGAAAATACATAAAAAAAGGGAAATAGAAGCATCAAATGATATTTAGGTCAAGAGGAACCTTCCCAGTTTTAATTAGAGGCTGTGAGTCTCCACCAAGTCATTTGGCTCTTGCTGGGATTGATGAGGATGCGCTCATTGAACGGAGTTTGCACCACTTAAAAATGCTTTACTGGGAGTTAAATACTTATGATTTACTACGTGGATTTAGGCTTAGGGACATCCCCTCTCCCAAAATGTTTGGGGACTAGAAGAGGATGCAACACGTTTGCTGCCAGTTTGAGCAAAAGTACCAAGTTGAAGCACAGAGGTTGGTGTTACTGGTTTGGTGGATATTGAAGGAGCCCTAACCTACCTGGTGTTTGCTTCCACCTTCCTGGTTAGTTCAGGTCCTCCCTGACTTCATAAACCTTAAAAAAAAAAGGTTTTCCAACGGGAATATGATTATTGAACTGCTGAACTTGAGAAAGCGATTTTTTTTGGACAAGAAAAAGGCGAAGAAAAATGAAAATGAAACGTTGCCTAAGAGGAAAAGGAGAAAGCATGGCCAGGAAAAAAAGAAAAAAAAAAAAAAAAAAAAAAAAAAAAAATTGTAAATACAGTATCCTTGAATAACCTTGTTAGGAAATTGCATAAAATAAGCCAATGTATGTAATCCTGTTACAACCCGTTCGCTTACAGGCTTTATGCACAGAGGAGCTGTGTAATGAGATTAAAGCCCAAACAAACACGCCTGGCTGCGGCTCGCCGAGTTGGATGGTTTTATTAAGAAAAAAAAAAAACTAAAACAAAAGGCCTTAAATGGACAAACAGCGCGTTATCTACTGTTAAAGTCGAGAGCAATTAGGCAGGAACAGTGTGTGGTAAAAAACAAAGTGGGGTTTCCTTTATTTCTGTCCTTTCAATAGCCACGCCGCTAACTAAGCTTTAAGGAAGATTTTATGGGGTCTGGAGCTGAGACCACCAGCCTGCTGGGACCATCTCCTTTGGGATTCCCATCCCACAAGGCCCTCCAAGTCCTTTATTTAGGATGCTGACCACCCTAATGTCAGGAGCTGCGTTGTTTTCTGCACTTAATTACCCAGCAGCTATCACACCAACTTCAAACCTGCATTTTTTTCTAGTTATTCCTCAATCCTGTCACCTTGGGATGTCATATATCGTTCCTCAAACCTCCTCCCTGCTCAGGAAAACCCAATATCCTGCCAAAATAAATGGGTTTTCCTACTCCCATGCTAAGTCACCAGCCCTGGCAAAGCAGCACATCCCATCCCTTGCCTCACCCAACACCTGCAGACACTGCAGTGGTTCTGCCATCTGTATTTCACTTTTAGACCTACCACACTGTGATAACAACCCAAGAAGACCTGGATTTCTGAGGTCCCAAAAGTCAAGCACCTCCCCACAAGCATCGCTCCTTCCCATAAACTTTAACCCTTTTTCCATTAGGGTCTGGAAGGGACCGAAGGCAAAAATCCAGAGTTACAAAGCCAGCTCTCATTAAATAACCCTGAAGAGCAGTTGGTTTTGGAGCTCTTCTTCCCCTCGCTACTCGTTTTACCTGACATCCATCAATATATTTGTGCAGTAAATATTCCCCACAGCCCAGTGGAAACAGAGTCTCGCAGATCATCACAGAGCTGCTCCAACCTAGTTCTTATTTTGGTCTAAAGTATTCGGAAAGAATGCAAAAGCAATTAACTAGCAGCAGCCACAGCCTCTCATCAACCGAGATTCACTCTGGGCAGGGCCATTCGAGATCTCCGCAGTTGCCTCTCTTCCATTTATCGCGACCGGCCTGCCCTGCTGCTGAACATTTTGGAGGGCAGAATTTATTCCCGGCATAAACCAGGGGAATGCTCTCAATATTGCTTGGTAATAGTACCATAAAGCATGCTTGCGGCTTTGTAAAACAGCTCCGAGGCATTATTATATCGAGCCCAACTATATTAAACTAAGTTTAGCCATCTTTTTGTGACTCGAAGTTATAAAGAGATGTAAAGGAGCAAGATGAGAGTAAATAATTCGGGTTTTTATCTCTCTAAGTCAGCTTGACTTGCATCACATTCTGCTCTTTGCTGGGTAACTTCATCTTTGTCCTTCAGCCTCTAGTCCTGAGCTGAAAGTAAGCAAGTGATATGCGCTGGAGAAAACATTAAATAGCATTTATGGATAAAAAAAGCACTGCCACCACCTCCTCAGTGGGCTGCAGAAAGCCTGCTGCACTCCAAACCCATTTGCAAGGGGAAAAAAAAGAGTTCAAAAGCCATGCTAAGAGCATCATCGTGGACACGGAGCTCTGGCTGGAGATAGGCAGTTGCTGATAGCAAGCATCCCTAAATGAAAAGAAAGGCTGCAGAAATAAATGTGACAGCAAGGTTTAATTCTGACCTGCACCTCGGGTCAGGATTTGAGACTCGCTCCAGATCAGCCACACGGTAGAGAAGCTCTAGGGCCATGAGGTCAACAGCATTAAACCTTCTACGATCTCCTACGAAGACCAGGGCTACACGAAACCCTACCGAATGAGCCCAGCTTCTCTGGGTTTGGCCCACGAAGGCAACAGGTGAAAATCCTCAGCAACACCACGCTGGTGCACAGGCAGCTTTAATCCTCATTTGAAGCACGCAGGCATTCCGCAGATCAACTCGCCCGCGCCACGGCCAAGATAATCCTTCATTTGAGCTGCTTATCGGAGATCCACCCCGCTGTTTGGATAGGAGGATTTAGCTCTTAAGGGACTATTCTTCGAGATAGCGAGCCGCTCCCGAAGGATGCTCGGCCTCCTCAGCTCTTTAACGAAGTGGAGCTGCTCAGAGCCTGGCACCAGCACAGCAGGACCACGCAGGATGAGGAGCACGGAGTGCCTGGCGTTGAGGGCAGCCTAAAAGTGAGCCACTTCAGCAACCCACAGCTCTGCCCAAGGAGAAACTTGAGCATAAAAGGCAGAATTTATTAAAAAAAAAAAAAAAAAAAAAAAAAAAGTAAAGGCAAGAGTATTTTCACATAATATAAAACATTCTTAATATTCATGGGGGAAAAACATGGAAAAATACAATGGTACGAAGTCCAAATCCATCTCTTCCCCATAAAACAAGCTTCAAACTCAGCCCTACCCGTTCACGTTTCCCTTTAAGGTCTTCCAATTTTTATCAAGTACTTCAATTTGAGGAATTCCCTGAAATGCAGTTGCCACCCGGCTTCTGCATCCTGAAACTTGACCAAATCCGAAGGGAATCAAGCAAGCCATTCGGTTGTTTTTTCCCTCGTGCCCACCGATGTTTAATAACCAAGAGTGCTGCTTCTGAACGTCGAGCGGTGTCGTTTCGATGTTTTATGCCTTTGCCTAGAACAGCAAAATCCTAAGCACAGCCATGAATTTCACTGAAATTCATATGCTGTTATTAAATGTTGACTTCTATGCAAATCACTACTTGTTGCCAAACAGTAAGCAAACGCATCAAAGAAGATCATTTAGAGAATCAGCTCCGAAGATGAAAAAGCCCTGGAAGAGCAGTTTTTAGGACTGGGCACTGAAGTTCCTGGTCTCAACAAACAGCCTTTATTTATTTGCACTGCACTGCCAGGCAATTTGCTTCAAGCCTCTGCAGGAGCCTGTTTTGTCAGCTCTAAAATTAAAGCGATAATGGAAGTCCAGGCAAAGTAATTAAAGCTTTACATGAAGATTAATAATAAAAATAACTGCTCATTACCAACATCTAGATAGTACTTAGTGAGCTGTAGGGCCACATTTGAGGAGCATTTTCCCCAAACTGACCCAACTTTTCAGGTGCAATAGTTACAAGGAGACAATTTTGAAGTGCATTTGGTGTTTCAGCATGACATTAAAAATAAAATGAGGATGACCTTCCTCGGCCACGCTGCCTCGGTTAAATGCTTCCAGACATGGTGTGGTGCTGGGCTTCAGGTCTTTGGGCAGCTATGTTCATCAGATTTAAGTCCCTTGGGGCTTTAAACACCACCCGAGCACCATATGATGCTGATCAAATTGCATGTAGCCCCCTCCTAATCAATAGGAAAACGCAGTTTGGAGGGTAATTACTATACCTGAAGCATAATTACAACTCTATATCCCATATAAGGCACGTTTCCAGATATACATCGGGGTATTTTGAGTAAAAGTCAGCACGATTACTACAATAAACTGCTCCAAGGAACTGCTGGAGCCCTGACCTCAGCTGGCAACCTCCCTCATCCCACAGAGGAGACCTAGGCAACAGCATCGATCCCATTTCTGAAGGGTACCGCAGCAGGCTGGATTAAAATTTAACTACTCCCATTATCCCTAATCAATTAAGTCTTTAATCACGTAACGCTCGCTGTATGACATCCCAAATCAAGTCAAGGGAAGATCTGGAGGCAGGGGGCAAACGAGATTCTGACGAAGCACGGCCAGGAAGCAGTCGGTTAAAAATACATATCCCTTTGGGCCAGTGGCTCTGCAGTTTTGGCCCTGTTTTATGGCATTTCATCCATTTCCTATTGAGTTGGACTCACGATTACTCTCATCTTATATTTACTATGTCCTTTCGTTGTCTTCGCTGCTCACTGATATTTCAAGTAGAGAGTTGAGCACGCAGAAAGCAGCAAAAAGTTGGATGGACCGTAAGTTATGGTTACAATCTCCTTCTGGTTGAGAAATATCTCACGCAGGCGCTGGAAGTTATTAGAAGAAACTTGTCATTAGCTTGTACAACATTAGTTATTTTAAGGCAGCCCGCGCCGATGACAATTTGAGCTATCGCGCTACAAAGCCTACACGGCGAGCAGCACGTTTTCACTAAACAAACTCATTATTTTGAGTGGCACCGTGCTTCCCTGCGCCTAACAAGCTCCATTTGATCACGCCAACAAAAAAACCTGAGCAGTGCTATCTGCCTCGTCAACGCTGACAGCTTAAGCTTCGGTTCAGCTTAGCTGCAAGCGGGGACCAAATTAAAAATTCTGCTGAAAACGAGCTTCTCCTTCCTCAGATGCTCATAAACTGATGGGTAAAGGAAGAGTTGTATATAAAATACCAAGCAGGTTGGTAAACTTGGAGGGAATAAGGAAGAGGGAAGCGTTACTGTTCTGCATGAGGTGTGTTCTGCCACTTTGAGGATGGTGTTTCCTCGGCCCAACTCTTACCTGGAAGAGGAATTCCTTCCTCTTGAAATGGGAAATGTTTCCTTTGGTTCTGAGTTCTGCTCTTCTGGGTTTAAGTTGTTTTCTTTTGGGAACAGGAAATTAAGTGCACGCTACGTTGCTCGCGGAGCCAGCCAGCAGCCAGCTTCCTTCTCCCCAGGACCTGCACGTACATTTGATGCAAACAATCCCATTTTCACACACATCTTTTGACAAGGAAAAGGTGTTTCACCTCTATACATCTGTTTTATTGTGATCTAACCTGAACCCTGGGCCAAATTCCCTACAGCCACACACAAACAAACCCCATGCTTCTGGGGATGCAAGCTCAAGAAACTCAGTACCCTTCCCAGGAAGCAATTTTAGCTCCATCTAAATTGTCCCACGTTGTTGTCCCATGCTGTCTGTGGTGCCTCCGTGCTGATATAAATTTTTGTGTTTAATTGAATAAGGTAGGAGATATTTTAGCAGGGAGAGGGAACAGGATCCTTGCTTGTTACGGCCACCAAATTAAATTCCATTCCCAGTCACGCCATCGCAATTTGTTTTGATTTCAAGTCAACAAGGCAACTATCTACCCTTACCCCACGAAAAGAGAGAACGTTTAGCAGGAGTGAGTGCAAAATGCAACCCAGAGGATTTATCACTCATCCACAAAGCCACGAGAGCAGAATTTGATCCTGATTCTCACCCCACAGAAGCTGGAAACGCTGCGGCCGTGCCAGTTCTTCCAGGCACCCCAGCCCGTAGGGTTTTTTAAACACGCTTCTCCCCATTTTAAAACCCTGAGTTGTGTTTGCCAGTGAGGAGGAGTGCGGAGAACAAGATTGAGTAAACATCCTAATTGGTGTGATCGCATATTTTCCGTGTTGTGAGAAGTGACAGCGGTAATATTGACCAATCGCTGCCAGCTGACAGCAAAATGTCAAGGCAGCCTCGGAACAATATATTTCATAATGAACCAACTCTGAATACAAAGGCGAGCAGGGAAAAGCAGAAATCAAGTGCGAATGAGGGAGTATAAACAGTTCTGATTAAGGGCCAATAGCACCAGCTGGAGCAGGCAGCCTAACAGGACTGCCAGAGCAGAGGGGTCAGCTCCACCGGTGACGGGCTTGGCAGCACAGCCTCGTTAACGGCGAAACGAAACCTCATTTGCTCCCAAATTTCTGAGGATGTTTCGCAGGCATCCGCGGCAAATTGGTGCTAGTGGATGAAATTGCATTTAGCCCCGATTTCCTGGCACCCGGCCCCAAACAAGCCCTGACCATGCCGATCGGGATCACTGTGGGCCAGCAAAGCGCACAGGAGAGTCTGAGGCTCGAAGGCAAAACTGAGGCAAGCAACACTGAAAGGACTGGGACAGCTTCCCAAAAAAGCCCTCCTGCAGGGGCTTCCCTCACCATATGCCACCCACCTCAAGAATTATTCTTCAGCAAGGAGGGAATAGCTGAACACCGAACTCTCCAGCTCCACTCCAAAGCAGAATTGTCAGCAATACCATTCCTATAATCACAGAATCACAGAATTTTCTAGGTTGGAAGAGACCTCAAGGTCATCGAGTCCAACCTCCAACCTAACGCTAACAGCCCTCCACTAAACCATATCCCTAAGCTCTACATCTAAATGTCTTTTGAAGACTTCCAGGGATGGTGACTCCACCACTTCCCTGGGCAGCCTGTTCCAATGCCTCACAACCCTTTCAGTGAAGAAGTTCTTCCTAACATCTAACCTAAAACTCCCCTGGCTCAACTTAAGCCCATTCCCCCTCGTCCTGTCACCAGGCACGTGGGAGAACAGGCCAACCCCCACCTCGCTACAGCCTCCCTTGAGGTACCTAAAAAGAGCGATAAGGTCACCCCTGAGCCTCCTCTTCTCCAGGCTGAACAAGCCCAGCTCCCTCAGCCGCTCCTCGTAGGACTTGTTCTCCAGGCCCCTCACCAGCTTCGTCGCCCTTCTCTGCACCCGCTCAAGCACCTCGATGTCCTTCTTGTAGCGAGGGGCCCAAAACTGAACACAGTACTCGAGGTGCGGCCTCACCAGAGCTGAGTACAGGGGGACGATCACCTCCCTAGCCCTGCTGGTGAAGGTGCTAGAGACCTACTTAAGTCTTCCTTAAGTAGGTCTCAGACAGCTAAAAATTTAAATGCATTAATATTTTGTATTATTTTATATTATTAACTTCACAAATATACCTGAATATATAATATACCTTCACCAATAATCTCATTTTAACATCAAATGCTTGACTTCTGGTCTCCAAAGGGCTCTCTCCAACACCCAACCTCCACAACTCTGCCTTGCATTTATGCTTCAGAGCTTAAAAACCCAGGCAGGGCTTTAACGAATGAGTATATCAGAATTAAAGGACTGTTTGCCAGTAAAGTGGTTGTGAACTAACAGCCAACTCTCTCCTCTTCTTCTTACTGCAATGCCAAATGAGGTAAAATTGGACTCCGCAGTCTCGGTGGAGATTTTCATCAGCTTTAATTTAGAACCTGAACCGCAGTCAATGGGCAGATCCTCAGCTGATAGCAACAGGGATGGCTCCGCTGCATATCAATTCTTAAGGCAGTGGAGGTCTACAAATAAAAACAGATCGGGCTGTGATTACCTGAGGCACGCTGGCAAGCGTGGAGCAGATCCTGCCTCTGCAGCCCTCTCCCAGGACAAGCAGCCTGGCAGATGCTCAGGCTGCACAAGAGGAATTCTTTTTTTCCCCCAGATGTTATGGAAAACCTAAAGTTTGATGACCAATATTGGTATTTCATGGTCTCTAACCTGGAAAGAGGCCACACCTGGGTGCTGCCAGGAGCCTACCTGCAATAAAACCCTTTGTGATGCTTCACTTTCTCTCCTTCATTCTTCCCCCTAGCCCACCTGCAAAGTTATTAACTTATTAATTTACTTGAAGGGTCCTGAAAAGTGCGAGATTCTCTTTTTAAGACATTTAAACATCAATTTTCCAGACCCTGATATTACACATAGCCACCTGTTTTCCAACGCTTTTTGAAATAAAAACCTGCAGAGCTCTAAGAAAAATTGCTCCCCCTATTTATAGGAGACCTGACTTGAGAAAAACCAAGTTCTGCCAGCATATAAAGCTGCTTTCCTTTTAAGTGCACATTCTTCCTATTAAAGGAATGAGTAAATAATTGGTGAACCAAGTCGGGGAATGACTGACTCCTGATTATAAAGGGTAATTTATACTTCTTAGCACTTTTGTTTCATTCATTGAGAAGTCTATTAATGACTGGAATCAGCTGTGCATTATATTAAGGAAACAAGTGAGCAGCACCAACAGCATTAAATATATTTTTACACTTGTTGGCTCCATGTTTTCTCATTGGTACAGTTGTTCTTGCAGCCTCGTGAGGGAGATTTATGCCGGTGATTATTTGAATTTATCTCGAATCCTGGAAAAAAACAAGCAAGTCATGCAGCTGCACACAGACCCTTTCATAATAAGCCCTGTAGCTCTGTAAAGACATTCTCTTGGGCACAAAACCTTAGATTTCTAAGCTACTATTTGCATCCTCTTACCAAAAAGACTCGAACTGGAGGCTTGTTTGCTCTTACGAGCCTGGCAGAGCATCTGAGGAGCGCAGCAACTTATTCATCTCCTCCTAACAGTGGTAGAAAAGTTAGATCAGAAGCCTTCACTGCGAGCATTTCTAATGTAAAAATACTTCTGGATGAGCATTTGCAACTGGAAAGAGCTTCGTTGGGTATACTCTGGATTAAAACAGAGCTGGGGAAGCGAGGAAAATTGTACTGAGGGTAAAGACAGAAGCTGCCAGCGCTCTCCAAATCACACCAAGCTGGTAGGGGGGGGGAAACACAGACAGAAAAACTTCACGCTGCTCACAGCAAAGCAAGGATCCAGGTTGCACCTGCCCGGAGGCAGACACAAGGGACAGAGACCGGGATAAGTGAGCTGAGCTGTTTTAATCAGGGCACTGAGATCAATTAATTGGAACGAGGATTAAGGAAAAAAATGAATGTGTAATTTATTAGAGAGACAGTCTTGGTGGCTTAGTCTCCGGCCAGGGAATTGAATGTCTTTCCACGTACTCCAGTGAGAGTCTTAAGTAACTCTGAATCGGTCAATAAATACCCATTTAAAAATAATAAATGGTGGTGCACAAGGAAGCCGTGCCCCCTGGCTACAGGGCTGCGAGTTCAAATACGAGCTTTTCCACTGTGACACTGAACAACTCACTTATCCCCCTATCCCCCACCTACCATAATTAAAACAGGGGAAAAAAAATCATTTACTCATCCTGTCCTCTTCTCCAACACACATTTAGACAGCAAGCTCTTCCAGGCAGGGACTCTCCCATGAATTACACACTTTGTAGGACCACAGACACTTCGGTTTGGGATGTGGATGCACAAACAGGGGCCTGAGCTGTGCTAGGGCAATGCACAGCCCTGCAGGATGGACTTGTTCTGTTGTTTCTTTCCTTTCCCCCTTCACCAACTCCATAATCTCAGAGGAAAACCCCTGGATTTGCTATTACACTCTGAAACAGAGTTTATATGGGTTTGAAAAAGAAATAAATCAGCTCCTGCAGCTCAATGTACCTTTTCCTGAAAGGTCAGGGAGATTTAGACTCTCAATTTTTGTCTTCTTTGCTAAATTACAGCAAAAAAAACAGAGCTTAAGCATAAACCAAGAGATTATTAGAAAAGATATAAAAAAAATCAAACCTCTGAACTTCTGTTTGGTGTTTGTGTCCACACTCAAGCCACGTATAACATGGCCAGGTGATTTTTCTTGCTCTTTTTCCCCCCCTCAATCTATCTAAAGGCATCATACTGCATGCCCTGAATCCAAACAGCCCTCCACCACAGGAGGACTCAATTCCAGGCCTGAGCTTTGATTCCATCTGTAAATTAAACAAGCAGGTAGCAAAACATATTACAGGTAGCCAAATACATTATCAAGTGATGCATGGCCTTGCCCAGCTCCACAGGCAAGCCTCGACACCGACAGCTCATTTGTATATAGCATTTAAAAGGATTAAGCAGCACGAAGGGATCCCACTTTGGAAACAGATTTGTTCTGTCTGGTCACCGGCACTCCAATCTCCTCGTTAAAAGGTTCAGCACATTTCTATTTGCTCCTCCATTTCTGGCCCTCTGCAAATATTATGAAATGGTTTAATGCCACGTGCGAGCTCCTAACGCTTTCTCTGCCTTCGCCGAGATAGTCTTTAATTAGTCAATAATTGCTTGAAGGCGCCAATTGATTGGCATTATAAACACAGGAAAATGAAAATGGCCCTTTTATTTCCGAGCTGTATTTAAGGTTTAGGAGGACGTTCGCAGCATATCATTAAGGAGAACGGAGCAAAGTAGCCTACAAAGCCCATTTAAGAAGCATGACTAAACACCACGCCACCCCGCCTGACTTTTCAGATCCGGGGAGTGACAAGCAGCAAATGAGGATTACGCACGTGCAGCTCCGAGAACCATCAAAATACCGCAGCCCTCCTCGTCTCACCCCATTCAGCGCACCCTGACAGGCAGCTGCAAACGCTCAGCAGGTTTTCGGTGTCATTTCTGGAGAGATTTATGTTCTCCCCAGCTCCAGAAAGCTAGATGTTCATTTTATGAAAGCAGGAATACTTTTCATCTGCAGCTCCGTTGCTGTGAACGCATCCATCTCTTGTCGGAGCCTAACGAAAAACATTTTAAGCTGGTATTTCTGTCAGGCCACATTCATTTTTTTCCCCCAACTCCCGTTTTCTTTTCTTTTCTTTTTTTTTTTGCCTCCTGGGGAAAGCACAGCAGCTGAACAGCTCTTCCACTCATCACTGATAAGAGACACCCCCTGACATATTTAAACACCGAGATCTTGCTGCTCACTAGCATTCATTATTACTTCCAGGAGGCAGGTGCCCAAGTTTTAAACAGAAAGAAGGATTTACACAATTATCCGTCACACCTGCGGATAAAATATTTTGTACTCTGCTCAGGTTTAGATGCCTACCTATGAAAACCAACATCTTTATCGAGGAAAACCTTTGTTTGAAGTCAACTGCAATCTGTCCAGGCTTCAAGACTGATCAGGCAGGCAATTTCTGCCCAAAACCTCCACACAACACCTGAGAGGCTCCCACGGTTGTAAACCTGGAGTGGAAGGCTTGCAGAAGTAGGAATAATGTTGATTTTTATCCTCTCCCCCAGCCTAAATTAAATCATGAGCTGGAAACTGTTGCTCAGTGGTAGTTTAAGGAAGACAAAACAGAGGACGGATGCTGCACAGCGCTGGTGATAGAAACATTTTTATACCGTGTTTACCTGTAAGCAATTCAGCTCCAAAGCAAGTCAATACCAATAAGAGGATATTGTTTAAATTCACACAGGCTCAGAGGCCAACAAGAAACCCGTCAGCACACAGCTGGTATCACACAGCTCACTGACATACCACTACCTATATCCTTTATCTTCTTTTACATATTTTTTTTTTAAGTATTGCATGTTAGACTGCAATATCATTCATTGAAACCCTCCAGAATAACTTAACAAGACCTTCCTAATGAGGACAATTAGCAATCCTACTGACAGCACAAGGCATCCTTTCACAAGGCAATGCTTGCACACCCCATGCAGGTATCAGACCTGTCTTGGGCTTGTTACCCCACACAGATCTTTTCCTACAAGCTGACCATGAAGGGAACTTCCCAGTAAGTTTACTTTTACCCAGCACATTTACTTTTACCCAGCACATTTACCTCCCAATTTTTACCAGAGGAAGGTTCCCTTGTCATAGCCACCTCAGTCACGTCCCCTTCGTCATATGTCAAGCCATCCCCTTTGTCATATATCATACCACCTCAGTCATATCCCCTTTCATCACAACTAACACAATAAGTCACAGTAAAAAAAAAAAAAAAAAAACACAGAATAAAAGCAGTTTCACATTATCTTGTGCCTTTACAAGCAGCACCAGGGCCCAGCCAACGTCCTCTCCCCTGCACATCTCATAGAGCAACAAGAAGGCTTTCCTTCATCAGGCTACAGCGAGGCATTAGGGAAATCAGAGAGCAGCATTTCAATTAAATTAGAAATGTTTCAGATTTGGGGAAGAAGCAGTGGTTTATTTTGTGATAGATTAATAAAACTAGCTAATGTTTTAAAATGGCTATCCTGCTCTTGGCCAGATTATTTCTAATGGGGTTTCTGTGATATGGCTGTGATGGGGTTATGTTGTTCGAATCCTTCAAGGTAACTCAGATGTCCTAAACACATTTTCTTAATTTCTTTCACCTACTATCTCCCAGTTTTACTATCTGGTAGGCACTGTACGATAAAGACTGAGAGTCGGTCCTCTCTGTAATGAAGCCATCTCCTAGGTGGCTGTAACAAAACTTCAGAGTGAGAAAAATGTAATGACAATCTAATAAATAGAAAAGGATGAACGTGTTTTGCTTTCATCTCTAGCCAAAGACATTTCTCACTTTCCCACCCTAGCACATATCCTAATGAAATATCCCTCCTGGTTACAGTACCAAGTTTTGGCCTTGGAAGCCCACGTTCTCCTTCGAGATTTTTGGAGTGACCCCGTGCCAACCTCCGTGACCTTCGCGTGCTCCGGCTTCTCTCATCTCTCACACGACAATAATTCTCACTTTTCATCTTGCAGGAGGATTTTGCTGTTTAATCAGAGCCGCCTTGCAGAATTTTAATACGAGTCTCAATTCCCTGGTGGTTTATCGCTCGGCAGGATTGCTAGGCTGCATTCGTAGTGGGTACCACCGACTGTATACAGTTTTTAATTGAAAATCATTGTCACTGTTCTGCCTCTGTCCTCCTGTTTTTAAAGACCAAACTGAGCAAAGGGGCATAGCATAAACAAGGATTATGTCAGCATCCGCAGGGACTGCAGCTGTGCCAGCATGTTGACGGGAAGTCAAAAAGACCTATCTGGGGGAAAACAGCATTTGTGCACGAATAATTTCAATTTCTGTCTTTGAGCGTCTCAAAAGACTTCATCACTACCTCAGACCAACTCAAAAGACATTGCTGAGGCACAGATACCTTTTCTATTGCAATTTATACTCTCATATATTTGTACTTATACCCGGCATGTCAGAATAACCCAATGATAAATGAAACATGATTACACTTATTTTGTGGGAAGAACTGCAGCATGAACCAAAATTCCAGACCCTTAAAGGAACCAAGGACAATTGTACCTAAGTACATTTAAAAGCTGAAGTTGCACACACACACAAAAAAAAAAAAAGCCTCAAACTTTTTCTGTTCCTATAAACACTTGTTTGTAGGAACCTCACTTTCAAGCAGAGACACCCCATCACTGAGCAGTAAGGACAGAAGAGGAGTGTTGAGCATTTGGTTTAGCTTTATGCATTCCTTTTATCAGGTAAACACCTCCATGCGGCAAGTTTCCCACGTATTTCCAGGTAGGATTAATCACCCTTTCATCACATTTCTGATGATGGAGAAGCACAGGCACTGAATCAAAGCCAAAGTCAGATGAGACCAATCCCACCGCAACTGATTTAACCAAGGACTCGCAAAATACACCTGGTAGAATCAGGAACTAAATGCCCAGATTAGCAGCTACTCAGGCCACATTTTTTCTTTAAACTCTGGATTTCCTGAATTTCCTTTCTTTCTGAATTTCCTTTAAAGGAAATCTATACCTGAGAGGAAACTGAAACTGGGAAATCTCCAGAGCTGCAGGAAAAACACAACTCTAACACGGCACTTACATAGTGGTTGTTTCTCGAGCATCTTTTTGAGTCAAAGCTCCCCATCCCTTTTCAGTCCTCTTGTTTCCTTGTTCTGTCCCCAAATTAATTCTGAGCCGTAATTACTACCCCGTTTGTGCATCAATAATGACTTGGGTAAGTTGTAATTGATTGTCTGCACCAACCTGAGAGAGCGCAGCCCTTGGAGCCCGGGCTCCAGAAGATAAGTTAGGGATGCTTTTCTGCCTTCCTCTACGAACTGCTGAGTATGTGCAGCCTGAAGGGTTTCTTAAGGATTTAGCTCAAACAGTAAATATTAAATAAAGCCGTTGTAATGACAGTGCACGTTAGGTAGTGAATCAGAAAACACAGCGATAGACACAAAGCTGTAAAACCCAGTTTTTAATGTCACCTTGTCAAGGAACTATCCGTGATGCTTCACCGACTGCTGTTCTCCTCTTTTTTTTTCCCTTGCTGTTTTAAAAGTATCAAGCGTTGTGTAATAAGAACAGAGTGAAAGGGATCATCCTTTAACTCGGGCTTGGCTCTGAGAACGGAGACACTATTTTAGGTTCGGCTACAAATTCCCCGCAAGATATTGGACAAGCTATTTACGTTTGCCATGGATCATCTTCCCCAGGCATGAAAGAGAGATCACGATGCTTTCACGTCTCAGTTTTTAAGCGGTGTGCAGCTCACTCATTCATGTCAACAACACCTGCTCTTTCTAAGGGGTTGGTACTGGTTTGGATTTGGATGCAGAGATGTATCCGATGCAAATTAACACGGGGTGCACAGTGATAGGTACTCACCAGCTCTTTTTTTGTAGCCCCTAAGTGGATGTATTTCAGGTGGTGTTTGTTTTCACATAGATGTTATCCTTCTAAAGTAAAATAAATACACTTCCTTTTATCTACACGGACAAATTTCACTTTGTGAATGCAAGCCTGGCCTCTGTAAAGAACATTTTTTGCAGTACACCTGTCTTTGAGCTGCCCACCTGTGGAAAAGGTGAGGTTTGGCTTCAAAACTCTTTAAAGAAAGCTAACGTAATAACTATGTTGTGAAATGCACTATTATTTTTTTTTTATACTTATTTTCTCCCACAATACGTGATGTATAAAACTTCTGGAAATGTTTGATTGCTAGGACACAACTTAAAATCGAGAGGAAATCTTCAACAGCAAATTTCGGTTTGGTTTTCCTGCAGAGGATGCCACTTGCACAAAGGACCTCATCTTTGGAAAATCAAAGGGCCTCATCTTTGGACCTCACTTAGAAATCCTTATCTAAATTCAACGGACATTATTAAACAGAAGGAGGGAGGGAAGGAAGGAAATTAAATGTTTTTCATGACTTGCGTTGGCTCAAAACCAACCGCTGATACAAGAGCTTTGGACCTTTTATAAAATTAAGATGGGATGGCAGGACTGATATGAGGCATGATGTGTTTTTCTTTCCCAAGAGAGACTCGACAAGCTGGGATTCCTGGAAGATGGACAACGGTGTGGGAGGATCCACTAAAAACCGATAAATTCGGAGCAGTTAAATAATGATTATTCGCCGTGTCACGAGCGCAAGAACCGAGAGGTCCCAGTGAAATAAATGCTGAATTATTTACATAAATAAACGGAGTAATTTGGATGTGCAATGCATAATTAAATTCTGGAACTCTAGGATGTTACGGAGCCAAACGGTTCAGAAGGAGATGAGATGAATACAGAGGGAAGATGTGGTGATGCTACTGAACATGACAGAGATGGAAAGCAGCATTTAGCACTCCCCATGTGCCAACTGGCAAGGGTGGGAGGACACGGCAATCCAAGACCATCCTAAATTTGTTTCTTCTTTAATTGTCCAGTGCTTCCAGCTCTAGGAAAGAAGCTACCTAGACAGTTGTTGTGTTTGGTTTTTTTTATCCAATTAAATTTCTGGCCTTCTTACAGCCATCTTCAACTTACAGCTGACTATAAAACAAGTAATGATTTACTTTCCCTTCCACTTTTATTACCAGCATTCGTAAGGCGGAGACATGTATCTGGCTCACTGGATGTATTTTTTCTGGAAATTACAGCAACCAAAAAGGACCAGATTGACTCTGCTGGACCTCAGATTTGGTTTCTTATAACTGCGTTTCAATGCAAGGCAAACAGCTGCAGAAATAGCATCCCCAACATTACATCCCCAACACTACATCCCCAATAACATCCCCAACAAGCTGTAACAAGGGGAGACCCAAATTCCACCTCCAAATGCACCAGCCACGCATTTCATTTTTGTTATTCACTGCCCAAAAAGAGAAAAAAGATCTGTGATTTTCTCCTAAAGAAGAGGAGGTCCAGATAAAGCAAAAGTTAATAAGAATTTTCCAAGCCTACAGCCTTAAATCTCAACATTGGAGCAAATTTCACACAGCAACTTCAGTCTGTACTACTTTAGAAAGAATGACCGTATGGAGAACTGCAACTTCCTAATTTTTAACATGAATATTCTACCCCGAAAACTATTAAAGTACATCTCAAACAAATAGGAAGAAGAAATGAATGAGGAAAGCATGTAATTTCACAGAATTAGTGCAGATAAGCTCAGTTTAAAATCAGTGATTGATACCAAAGCCCAACGGTGGCTAACACAAATAATATAAGAGGCAAAGACAGTGTTTGCATCAGCACAAATATCAACTATTATTACCAAAAAAACCCACATTACTAGTGTGGAGAGGTTCATCTCGATGTACTCATTGAGAAGGTGGAGTATTTGCCAGTAGGACTGCTCAAACAGTAGGGTACACTGTCAGCAAATTGTGGCTCTTCACTGATTTATCGTCCGCTCTGTCGCAACCTACATCAGAGAAGTAAAAACTTGAGTCGACTTCTTGACAGCAAAGGACAAGATGACTGACTACCAGTTGGTATCTTTAAACACAGCGAGCCACGGCAGAAAAAATAAAGCAACAGAGTTGTTGAGGTGAATTCATCCCCTACTCCCAGGGCTTTGGAGTGCTGAAAGTTTTATAGCGGGGAGATATCCTAAATCTAGGGAAGCACTGACTCGCTGCCTGAGATTTATCTCCGTGAGATTTCTCGCTAAACCTAAAGCTGTCCGGTTTGATAATTCACTCCCTTGGATTCTTGAACTCTTCCACGTTTCAGATTTTTAGAAACTACGGCTGTGCCTCACAATTTATGAAGGAGGTTGGGTATGAGTTGAAATGATGCGGAGGGAAAAAAAAAAAAAAAAAAAAAAAAAAAAAAAAAAAGATGTTGGAAAGAATTACTGCTAAAAAACTAAATTGACTTGGAAACCTTACAGATGTTGTGAATTCTGCTGCAGCCAATATGATTTTGCTTGAGGAACTCGATTTCCACATCGCCCTCAATACAGCTTCTACTGGCTTAGAGGTGCATTTTTTTCCCTATAAAATATCAGTGCTACCTTTCAGTGCCTGTAATTAATTTCAGATACAGGCTGCAATAGTTGCTTTGCAAGCCGATATAACCATTATTGATACTCCCCAGAAGCCTACAGAAAAATGGAGAAGAAAGGATTTTATTATCTCTGAAAGAGTTTTCAACTTAAAAAAAAAAATCCATTTTGCTTCAGGGGGGAAAAAAAAGAATAAAAATAAAACATAATCTGTCAAAGATAGGCTTTGAAGGTGCAAAAGTCTCTATGAATTCTCAAAGTAACCACTGTAGTTGAGGTGCTTTGCTAGGGCTGGGGAAACCCAACTCTGAGAACTTATTTTGAGTTAGGAGGAAAGGGGTTGTACCTAAAAAAAAAATCACCTCCCAGGTCAAGCCACGACAGACTCGGTGATGTTCCTCTTTCTGCTTCTGCGCAGAAATATGAACAATGCAAGAAATATGAAACTTTTTCCCCCCCCAAAAAAAAAGATTCAATGAAAAATGCCGCAAACACTTCAACTCACAAAAACGAGGAAAGAAGAATCACAGCCCTGAACACACGCAAAAGGCACAATGGTGAACATGAATACAGAATAAACATAACAAAGTTAACCCTGAATCAAAAAAAAAATCTTCCTAAATTTCAATATGTGCTGCCTTATTGAAAATATTACATGTGGATGTTCTCACTGGAGTACGGCTGGCAATGATACAATGAGAAAGTGAGAACAGAATAAATCCAGTTCCAAGAATTTTAATAAGAAACGTGTTTACCTGGGAGCTTATTACGCATGGGAGAAGGAGAAAATGCATGAATTAAAAACATACAGCTGCTAAGTGGATCGGTGACATCCATTATTTATTTATACTCTAGGGCAACAGGATGCTAGGTTACCATATGCAGGGTTCTCCCCACGTGGGCATGACCCTTGATTTGTGTCCCCAGAAAAGATCCTGCTCCTTCAACTGATCTTTCCTAACAGTTCACTAATTGATGATGCATACTGTATATAATTAGCCTTTCATGTCATAGCCCATGAAGTACAAATGCAGTCATTCCCGTTGAAAAATCCCAAACGGTGAATGCCATCTTAACCCGTTCTTAGACCACGACTACAAAATAATTATCTCTACAAGACAGCAATTTCTGCAGAATACCAGTGCTACCAAACACTCTGTAGTTTGTTTTTTGTTGTTGTTGTTGTCGTTGTTTTAATTTTTTTAGGATTTTGTATTTTGTTTTGTTTGAAATGAGTTAGGAAAATATTAGGACTGTGTTAATCAGGGAGCTGAAGTGCCAACAGTTTAAGTCAACATCCCAATGAAGCACAGAGAACTGATTTCCCTGACTTCTAATCCCGCATTCACCTCAGTTTTACCCAGTGACTCATAATAATCACTAAATTCAATGGTATAGGAAACAGATAATTATGTCTTTGCACTCTTGTCTCTTATATGTAACAGGATAAATACATCTTTGATCAGGCCCAAATCTGGAAATAGAGTAAAAATGTTCAGATCCCTAAAATGCCTACTGAAGTCACGCACTGCTATGGGCAACCTTACCTTTCCTTCAGCCTCCAATTATTGCTGACATTTCTTAGGAGGGATGTTTGCTTTCCACCAACAAGCAGAAGGATGCCTGCAGAAAAACTTCTGCTGGGTTGGAGTCGGTGTTTTACAACGTCAAATGCAAAGGAACAGGAAAATGAGAACGAGGGCTACGCCTCAACCCTGTTGTTGCTCCAACACATATTTGGAATGGAAGATTTTACTTCTTCGGTAGAATTTTTCAAGGTGCTTAATGAGCTACTAACAATCAACTTCTGTTTCAAAATAGCTTTTAAAAATGAAAAACTTGTTAAAATGTAAGATGTGCAAATTCTTAATGCATTTCCAGAATTAGATGGTCATAATAAACTGAATGCTCACCTCAAGAACCATGGAGCAATTAATAGAGCGTTGTTATTAATTACTTTTTTTGCATGCTTTTTACCACAAAGAATCAATACGCTTGGACAGACATTCCCCTCCAAAATACCAAGGGGCAGAATTGTTTACGGCTTGTTTGCCATTAAAATTTCATGCCGAAGCAACAAACTACGGCACCATTTAAAATCAATTTGATGCTTGGCATTGCACTTCTCTTCACTTCTGGTACAGGAACATTCCTATTGTATGTGTAGCTACTGTTCTGTGTCACCAAGCACGACGAGCAGGGATTTCAATGTAAGTACAATTTAAAATGTGCTCTGAGTATCCTAAAAGCACAACTAGGGATCTAAGGTAAAGGATGCGCAGTCATTGTTCTCTTGGATTAGTCAATGCACACAACTGGAGGCTCATCGTTAGCCTGTAATATTTTATGAACTGAATTGCTTAAATAAATGTGCTTGGTAAGTAGCAATCAAATTAGCAGAGTCCAAGCTGATGTGCCAGGCAAAGCTTATTTAAAACCACCAAAACCGAAGATGGTTTAACTGGTAGAGCCCTATGGGTAGCACGTAATATTCAGTACAATTTGTGTTGAGTTACACTGCTCGTTCTTTCTAGTTTGCTATTTCTCTAAACCCAAATTAGTATAACCTGTTAGAGACTGCTGTTCAGGAAGGAGGCGTTGGGCAAGAAGAAGATGAAAAAAGTAGTGCAAGAAGAAGATGAAAACGAAGTATAATGCTGCAATTCTACCCAACGCTATAAAATATCTGATTTAGAGCACAGCTCATGCTCAGATCCAAAATGACCTGCTCAGTGCATGGCATTGAACTCTTACTGCTGGAAGAACGGTCCCAATAGCCCATCAGTAAGCACCTCCACGAGACCTCCTTCTTCTGCCCATTTCAGGAATCATCGTACATGACAAGATGATTGCACGACAGGAGCTTTCAGTCACTGAGCTTCACATCATTTTGCATAATAGAATCATAAAATGAAGGAACGGCTTCGATGTTTTAAGTCTTGTACTCTAAAACAGAGAAAGGAAAGGATTTCAGAGGCAGAGAAAGCACCAACCTCAGCCTCCAGGGTTCAGGAGAGCTTCAGGAGTGGACAAACTCCCAGTGGGCTGCCCAAAATCACTTGGTCCCACGTCTCCTTTGGCCTCTTGACAACACAGACAACTTTGGGCAAGAGCAAACAGCTACAGAATGGAAAGTTGACTTAAATGAAGAGGGTAAAATCAGATGAATTTCTAAATTTTTATAGTGCTGAACACGATCTCCTGCCTGGCTAACATAAACTTATTATTTTAACCTATTAAAAGTGAGCCAATTCTACCTAAATGTATATGGTAAAGCTCCAAGTAAGTACATGGAAAGATGTAAGAAGCAATCCTTTTTTTTTTCCTATTTCTTTTTCATTTTACTGATCAGAATGAATGATTTTTTTTCTTCTTCATTAATACAAGACAAAGGTAGAGGTCTTGTATTCGTCCAGATGTTTTTCTACACACCATGAAATTCCAGCATGCCGTGCCTCGAAAACCAAGTGATACATTAGCAGAAAATGCCACAGCTTCATCCCTATTGTTATCTAATTTTTACAGATCACGTTTGTCAGCAAATGGACAAATTCAGGCAGTAAGACCTTCTGATTTCAGTATTCAAATGAAGAGGAAAGCCTGACCAGCACCGCTACAGCAGTTGCCAATTTTTAACGCCCATAATGAATTGGAAATTAGACATAGCGAAAAAACATCCCACAGCCATGCAGATACATCAGATCCTCCCGTGCCCTCTATTCCTATGGATCTGACTGCTTCAAGTCATCAAGAACAGGTGAAATAATACAGAAATTTCAATTCCTGGTAGCGCGGCCGTCCATTTCAATAGCAGGGAAATCACATTTTGAGCTCTCCTGTCTTTACGGGAACGATTCCTATATTCTTTTTAAGACTCCATTGTCATGTTATCTTTGCAATCCTGTCATTCAGGACTCGTGCTCTTCACTCTGTATAGGAGATGAAGTCCCATTTCGGCTAATCATCTTACACAATATGATAAGCTAAACACAGAGAACAAATATTTCCTGAAGGGGTGAAATAACTCTCAGCGAAAGAATAATCTCACTCGCTAAATTTAATTGAGCACTTTATCTTCCCTACAGATCATCCCCTGGAATCCTAAGTATTTATTTTCCTCCAGCACCCCCTGTAACTAAAACCCCCAGGAACGTTTTGTTTCATTTCAGTCTCAAATCCAGTAGAATTAATCAGTTTTAAAAACATTAGCGATGGAAGCGGTTTATCAAAGATATCGGCCCCAAACTTAATTTTGCAAGATTTTCTGTACGGTATTTTCACGGATTACGCATATGGGATCGTCGTGCTTCTTTACATCGAACTTGAACTCTAATTTTTTGGATAGTGACATTTAAAAGATGCCAGACAACAGCACAGGAAAATGTGAAGAAATAAGAGGCTTCATTAGGGATCACCTGTAACTATTACTTATCCCTATAAAGGGTAAGAATGAAGAGTGAAAAGATGCTCTGTGCCACTTATTTCTTCAATCGTGATACTTCTGAAATAATAATTTTAAAAAAATAATGAAGAATCAGCATTTTTTCTCTCCGACCTCTCAGATAAAGGCGAGAAAGCAGAAGGGGAGGCAGTGTCGGGGCTGAAGGCACTGACTGGCCTGGAGATGTGTTACCCTGTGACAACCAGAGCTTATCACAGTGGGGGGACTTCAGTAGGAGCCGAGCATCTTGAAATGAGGGGTTGAAAAAAAAAAGGAAGGAAATGCCAAAGAAAATGATCTGAAAATGGGAGAGAACGACCTATTATCGCTTTTTTTTTTTTATATATCACACCATTGAGGAGGACTCAGACTAGCTGTCAAAAAGCTTTCTTTGCTGAAAGAAACTAACAGGGGGTCCTGAGAGTCTCATGGGACAGCAAGTGACAGAAGAAAGAGAAGGATGGCATAAAACGCAAAGGACAAAGAAGCAGAGAGAAAGGTCTGATACGGTTAAGGGTGTCAGGCAGCAAGAAGACATGTACATCCCCGGGGAAAAGAAGCGAACGCAGAGCTCTAAGTAAGAGCAGCAGGAAAAAAAAAAACCTCAGTATCTTGAGACTGCAGCATCTGCCTCGTAGAAAAAGTGTTTCCTATGCTACATCTCCTGTATCTGCTCCCCAAAAGTCTGCATGTATTTGGGGTTCTCTTTTCTGAGTCCCCCAGCCTTGCTTCAAGTCCAGGGAGTTATGTTTGGGTTGGGGTAAGGGATGGAAACCCTTCTCCAAGCCCTTCCCCCTTGTTCATAGGCACACAGAAAATCTAAATATATATATATAAATTATTAATATGGGTTCTTTTTCTGGCATTAAGTAAAAAACACATTTTCCCTGTACTTCACAAAATTGTTGGCCAAGATGGGTGCGTTGACATAGGTAGCACGGTGCGACCAAAGAATGAACAACATGAACAACGCTTTTGAACCTCCAGAGCAAGAAAACCTCATTATTACAAGCATGGTTTTGAGTGGTTTTGGAGGGAAGTCCATGTTTTTAGCTCGGCAGAAACTAAGGCAAACAGGAGGCTTATGTTTTTCCCACTCCCGCACTCTATCAGGTCACTTTGCTTTGTAAATACAGCATTTTTCATGAAAAAAAATAAATAAATAAATAAAAAGGAAGCCACGGTACAGCCCAGCAGTCCTGGATATACAACCAGTAATACACTGGTTGGAAAGATGATGAGTGATTTTAAGGAAAAAAAATGCACAGTAGTGAGACCAGTATTAGGATTCCTGGGCATCTTGTCCCTGCTGTGACCCATTGTGTCGCCTCTGTGCTAGATGCCTGGCTTTCACATGAAAATCAAGGTGCTGCTCACACAAAACAGGCCTGAAAATAGATTTTCACACCTCCCAAAGCAGTATGAAAAGTCAGTTTCCTTCTTGCTCCAAATACCAATATATTTATGCATTGAAGGTACCTGGAAGCCCTTAGCTGGAATTTGGTATGCGAGGTCAAAATACTCTTTTGTAACACCAAAAAAAAAAAAAAAAAAATACAAAAAAGCCCTCACCATATTTAGGTGATGCATTAACAAATGTCGTGTTGCCATATCCAAGACACAAGATCAATGCTTATTATTAAAAAAAAAAAGTACCAATGGAAAGCTCTTTTCCAACAAGACTGGAAGTAAGGGGAGAGAGGCCGACAAAACATTCCATGGAGACTCATGATTGATTGCAGAATTGCAATCCTGATTTGATTTCCTTTAAATAGTGATATTACAGCTTTAATCAAGATCGAATCAAATGACAAATAATAAATCACAGAGCAGAGCTCCCACCTGAATAAATATGTGACCTGAGGGGGGAGAGTAGAAGAACTGTTGAAGATACTGAGAAGGTTTCAAAGTCGTAACGCTCATCATCCTTCAGCAGCCATAGCAAATGGATCGTGATGCAATATTCAGCTGCCAGCTTGGGTCTCTTCCGAGCAGTCCCAGAACACCAAAACTTTGCTAAGCTGAGCTTTTCACTTTTTCTCTCCTTCTGGATGCATTCCCGGGGCAATCTGGTGACTTACTTGGGTTGCATGGAAACTCACAGGTTGGGTAGGTCACCACCGCTGCCACATCCAGGATTGAAAATGAGGAGCCTTCTTCAGCTTTTCTCTGTTGTCAATAATATCTTTTTCAGTCCAAATCAAAAGCAAGAGCAAACAATTGCAAATAATGTCTAATTACAGCAGTGCCTTTTACCCAAGGATCTCTGTTAATCGAAATTGTGCCCTGCTCCTGTGGCACACGTGTTAGTAAGCCAAATCACAAATGAGCAAGTACAGCTGTGAAAAGAATGACAAAGAACCACTTCTTAAAATATATATATAAATATAAATCAATAGGAAATTGCTTCCTTAAATTCTCAGTTGAGGATGGAGACCTGCACGACGAGAGTTTAAAATCCATGACTTTGCACATCAGTGCAATCACGATCTGAGCTTCCTCAGCTGCCCCCCTTTTCTAAAACCAAACAAGGGTTTCTAAACTCTTCTCAACCAAACACTGGGGTGTTTCAGGTCACATCTCTCTTGAACAGCCCACCAACAAGCCCTGGAGGTGCAAATCCCAGTGGACTTGCACGTGGGAGAAGGTTTCTGCCAACTGTGCAATTGCCCGTAGGCGATGCAGACCCCATGAAGAGCTCGGTTCACTTGGAGCAAAAGGAAAACCTTACTTTGCAAGGTGTAATTGCACTATTTACAAATCTGTTTGAGCATGAAGGATAGGAAAAACTACTGACTTTACTGTATTGTCCTGATTCTCATACAATGCAAATAGACTTGTATATGCCAAGTACAAGAAAGATTTGCAAGAGTAAAACAACCTTCTCTTAAATGGTAAGAGAAAACCCCGAGGTGGCTCTGGTTCTTTCCACCATCCTGGTTTTCCTTATTTTCTAAGTCTACCCATCTTTCACAAAGCCCCTCCAGGCAATGAAGACAAAGAACCACTTTCACAGTGGAAAAAGCCTAGAAAGAAGGACTGGGCACTAATATATGATTTTTTGACATCTCAGCTAGCCAAGAGCAGAGCAGAAATAAGATCTCCACAAATGTCTCTTGAAGAACAAAGTTGGTGAAGGAGAACAATTTTTTATTATTTTTTTTTTTATGACTTCCCGTATTCAAAGCACTGCATGAAAGTTAGGGATGGGAGCCTTCAAGCTTGCAGACTTCTCATTAATTCCTATTAATTCCTCCAGCATCTTTGAAAACCCCTTCTTAATTCATTCCCCCGTCGGCCAGATGGAAGAGGGGTGAGCTGAGCGCATTTCACAGCTAGCAGCCCACGGCGGAGAGGTGAAGTGACACGGAGTTGCCTTATGACCTTTTTTTTTTGTATAAATTCATCTTCCCGGGCTTCTTTCATGTCTCCATTCCGTGTGACAGCGCCGGCACATCTCCAAAGCACCCCAGAGCTCCTAAGGGAAGGCTCTCATTTGTATGTTATCTTTGGCGGTGTATGAATAAATAAAAAATAGGGGCGATTAATAATGAATGCCGAGTTTGTATTTCCAGCAGCCTCCATTTTTGTTTGCAAACTTTCACAACAGGATGCATGCTCGGGATGCGATTTATTTATTACAGAGGAGAAAAAGGCATTCCCCCACCTTTTTTTTTTTTTTTGCCGTGACCACGTCCCAGGTCTTAGGAGGCTTGACGGATTTGCCTTGAAATCTCCCAGCATAATCAAGTCTGAATAAACATCAAACGTGGGCATTTCAAATCCAAGGAGGATTGTCTTGGGAAGAGACGCGCTTGCAAACCCAAGAGACAAGATCAGAGTGGAGCCTTCCAACTGCAGCTAGAGGCACTGGGGTTTTTTCATCAGTGGTCCAGGGTACAAAATCCCAGTGGTAAGCATCCAGTGCCAAATGCCAGCTCTAAAGGGGAAATGGCTGCCTCTCCGTGCACAGCTCTCCCCAAATATGCATTTTAATTGCCCAAGGGACTCTGTGGGGTCGCTCCAAGACCCCAAACCCTAAAAGTTTTGGGCCGCTTGCGTTTTCCAGAAGACAAAGACCATCGTGGTGAGGTAGGATTGCTCAAGGAGAAGCCTCCTTAATTTTAAACGGCAGAGGATATCCTAATAGGGTTTCCCCCTGCACAGGGCTTTGCGAGGCACATGGCTCTTTGGGAAACCCTACCAAAGACCACCAAGAGCCACCCAGCCCCACTGTGCCCCTGGGCAGCCCCACACGTGTGGGGCCGAGCTCTGGAGCCGGTATTGCTCATGCCGTGATAAAGCGTGGAAATAACCACTAATTAATATGGCTTAACGGGGAGAAAGATAAAGTCCTTTCTCCCCGAAATGTCAAATGTCTTCTTTCTTTACCTTCTGTTCTGCACAAACAATTTATCCAGCAGGCTTCTTCCCCTAGCAATTGTTGCTGCCACCAAAATCCCCAGCCCAGCACCCAACGCACAACATCCTTAGTGGAAACAGCAAGAGCAGGGCAAAATGATCTGATGCTTCCCCTCTCGTACCCCAACACCTACCCTCCAAGCATTTTTTTCTTGAAGATTTCTGAAGAAGTTTCTTTAAAGTCCTGACCACTTTTTCCCATGCTAGTTTAAAGGGACATTTTCAGCAGCACTTTCTCTTTTCTTCTCCTCTAGAAGCAGTTTTCCCTTCTATTTGTGTAGCAAACAGATTATTTTCTTCCATTCTGTCTGAATTAGCCTAGTTCTTTGACTTAATTCCAACTTTTCAAAGTCACCTGCGTCTAAACAAACACCTATTTGCCTGTACCCCCTACCCGATGATGACAAGTGCAGTCCTGGGGATCCATAAGAGCTGACAGCTGCTGAGGAGACGACAAAGAAAGCTCAAAGTATTTTACAGTCACTTCAAACTATGTGCATAACAACCCCAAGAAATAATAACCCTCACCACAAATAATACAGGATCTAGACTCACGCTGGTCTCGATGCAAACCTTTAAACTAACGAAGAAAAGGAAAAATCTGTTGGCAATGCGTCGCCATGCACCTTCTGGTAAGGTTGGTCTCTGTCCAACGTCCTCCAGGGATAAACATGGGCTTCGTCAAAGACTTTGATGCTCAAAAAGGTGAAGACAACCACGATGAGCTCCAGTTCTGTAAGGGGTAGCCTTCAGACCACCAAGGAGATGACTTTATCATGCCTAGGTAGACAGCAGTCATGCGGTTTGGTTGTACGATTTCATTTTTGGCTAAAGGAAGGTGGCATCAGGAAGGGCCGGTCACTTTTTTATACATACCCAGAGATCCACGTGCACACATACATATGCTACAAGTACCGTAAGCATTTTCATTTCTTTCCCCAAATCAAAATATTTGTCCTGCATCTTCCTCTGCTGCCTACCAGGCGTGCGGTATCGGCGGTGCGGGCTGGGTGCCGCCTTCGGCCGTGTGTTCAGCACAGTCGTGCGTTTAATTAGTTACACATGTAAGAATTAATATACCCATTTAACCACTCCTGAACTCCAGTTTTTCCTACCACATCTATTTTCATTCCCATCGCTACCAAACGCTGCGACAAACAATGGAATAATACCCCATCGATTAAGCATAATTAAGCTTAATAATTGCTTAAACTTGTCATCCATAAATCATGGCCAGTAAACCATTATGAACCAATTCATCATTAGTGGCATCACTAAGTATGTTTATTTATAGAGTATTTATAGAAAACCTAATCACGTGGTGGAAAAGATTAATAAGGGCAGGCTGGCGAAGGCAGGGGCAGGGGAGAGGTGCTGTGCAAGAGTAGGGACAAATAACCCTAACACCCCTCCTGCAACCAACACGTATTTAATTTTCAAGACATTCGGGGCCAGAAGATATATGAGAATCCAGTCAAGGCATTGAGGAGAAATTGTAGCTTCTAAAGACTTGGAAGCAAACAAATAAAATCCCTAAACTTAGATCTGATACTAGGTAGTTGTATGGCAGCAAAGGTCTCTAAAGGACACTGCTGCTCCCCCAAAAGCACCAGGGCCCAATTTAACATCAATAATTAATATTTCCAAAGAAACTACGAAAAATCAAGCTCTACAATATCACTGAAAGAAGAGGCAAATCAAAGAGATGCCTGACCAGGTCCTTGGCAAATCCTATTAAGGATTTCCCATCTTAAACACCCGCTTATGTTTTACCTTTTTTTTTTTGGTAACCTCTAGCCTCTCAACTTGTTCCTACCTATGGGTATTTTATAGGAACATCCTAAGAGGTTTAGAACATGAAAGCCTAAGTGGAGACAGATTAGAAAGCCAAAGAAATGTACGTATGTTAATGTGATTGACTTTTTTAATAGACTTTTGAGTTTAAAAAATTAAACTCCTGCTTGGGAACTGAGCTCTATGAACAAAGCAATCCATCCATTGATCCAAAGGTTCACAAGGCTACTCATCTTCAAATTAAAGCAGCTAAGTAATGAATCGCAATAACGTGTACCTGATGCTGGTGTTCATTTCAGAGTAGCCTGTCCTATGCACGGATTTCTTACCATATTTACGTCCCGCTACCTTATCACCTAAAAACATTTCACTACGGTCCTAGCCAATTATTTGATTAACACGGCATTTCCTCAAGAACTTCGTCATGAGAAAGAAATGCAAAAAACAGGCTTTAAAAACGAGTCCACTATTCTGCAAGCTTTCCAGCTCTTCTCCCATTAGACCACAAATGCTTTGTTACATTTTTCAGTAACCTGTTGTTTCCAAAGACGCCTTTCTATTTTTCATGAGAGCAAACTAGATCCTACTTCCCAGAAAGACCAACGCCACCGTGTTTTGCTTTCAATGTACCAAATTCACAGTCTTCAAAACAAATAATTCTGCATTCTTGCTCAAATTGCAGAGAACTGCAATTAGCCCCATAACGAGGGGAAGGAACACCCTACAGAAGTCAGGCAAAAAAGCTGCCACCAAGCACCGAGCCCGCTTCCATCGTGATAGACGCACGACAAAAGAAAGCTCCCAGCAGTGACAAATTCCAGGGTCAACCCCTTCACAGATACCTGGCTTATAAATCAGGCATCTGACATCTGCTAAAGCTGGGGCAGAAGGCTGCTGCACCCACGACCCTACTCATTACTCATGATTTGGGCTAAAAACACAACAGCCATCAAATAAAAGCCGCATTCCCGTTCACCGTACTCCCTACGTCCTTGATATTATCAATAAATAAACTCCAGAAATATAAATGTTAGTTACTGATGCTGTGCCAGAAAGCTGCCAGTGTTGTGGAAATTACCGGGAGCATATGTTAATGCATAATTCACCGTTTGCAACAGGGCTTTGTTGAAAAATTGATGAAAATTCATGAAAGAACCCTTCCAGCTGAAGTTGCGCAATAAACACGTAGCCGGCGGCACTCGCGATGTGATGGTAATCGCCCAGATTTACCCTCCGCACATTTTATACCTGTGGACACCACGCATTAAAACTTGAATCGTCCTCAAAACCAAAGATTGAATCAGTCCACAGCAGTCGGGGTGTGTAAGCAAGCGGGCGTTCACATTGGTGTCGCGTGCGTAAATCCCTACTGCGATGCAAAACGCTCCTGATTTTTACAGGTGTTTTCCACCTTTGCCATGCACTAATCATCTTCGGAAACACACGTTTTTCTACCAGAAGAGCTACTTTTCACTATGCCCATAGTTTGCAATACGCAGCTATAGGCCAGCATTTCTCTTTTGCCACGTTCAGCCAACTCCTCGCAAAACCGAGCCCCCAAAGTAGCTGCGTTCAGAGACGCGGGTGGTTTTGGAAGTCCCTTTACAATTTCTTTGCTGAAAGTTGGCAACGGAACTGGTATTTTTTTTATGACACGTCCTGCTGCCAATGCAGGCAGTTAGAAATGAATGATTATTCACACTAATGGCATAGTAGTGCTCCAGAGGCCAGGTGCCTACAGAGACATTGTGTCTACCTGCGAGAGCTTCAAATCCAAGAGAACAATGCAGTTTTATTTCTTTTAGGCACGTTAGGGGATAAAAACAACTTCTTGGAGTGGTTAAAAAGCTGAGGTGGGGCTTCCTTGGATTTTTCCACTCTTACTTGCGCTCTTTGATAGGAAAACGAGCAGAAAACACACGGTACATCTCGACTTGATGCCGAAATTCATCTGCAACAATTGCAAGCCCGTGTCTCGAAGCTGTTCCCATCGACAGGTTGAAGCTGCATGATACCAGAGGTGATGGCATTACCACCGAGACCCATTTAGAGGGAAAAAGGCACGCATTTTTCTTTCTCTGCCTGTCTCTCTCTGATGGCTTCTGTCCATCACGGTTCACTAGAAGTTCTTCATCCCCAAATCACGCCTCCCTCGGCTGCCAGGCAGCCCCCAGCCGGCATGGCAATTAGCCAGATGTCAGCAGCCCTATTATCTCCATTCCTCCCTTCTACATTATTTAGGCACTGCGCGATGAGAGAGAATTACAGCAGAGGGATCCCACCAGGGCTCCGCTTTAGAAACCTGCACGGAGCCTGAAGGAGGGCCAGGAGGGAGACCGGAGCGATGCAGGAGCCCAATGCCATCTCCTTCCCTTATGGAGAAGATTATGAAAAGAGGAGATTATGAAAGCATAGCAAAGAGTTATTTTTCTTTGTCACACGTCCCTGCAGCTCTGTATACAGATTTCTTTTTTTTTTTTTTCCTTCTGCAATGCTGGCACCAAATATTAACATCCGATAACGGGAGGGCGACAGGCTGCACAGAAGCAAGGTGTCATATACGAAACAGAAAATACACTAGGAACTCTTTTGCTGCAGAAAACAAAATATCCCATGCAGATCTTGACTTTTGATCCCCAAGGGTTACGGTTTTCCAGTCCTGATAGTTTGGGTTTTAAAACTCCAGCCTCGCTCGGCTGGGAGGGAGCTCCACCGTATCCTAAAGACAAAGGCAAACTTTCCAGCTTTGCCCAGAAAACATGCTCAGGCGAGGGTTTTCTCATGCATATAAGCACAGGGGCATGCTAGTTAGTATTTCTGGGTCATCATTTGGGTCATTGATTAATCAGTACGGATGTCCAGACGGGTAATTAATCAGTGGCTTGAGCAAAAGACGGACTGCGGACAGAAAGCAAATATGACAGCAGCACTCCGTAAATGCTCAGGCTATGATTAATATCTGAAAAGTGACTCCATTAAAGTGCCTTTCCCCTCATTTTCCTTCTCATCTGGAGGCTTTTAGAGACAAAGAGTCTTCGCTTTTGCCACCGACACCCTGCACACCACCAGTGGCTTAAAATAAAGATGCCCTGTGCCTCGTTGTGCGCTCCACGGCGGGACCCCAAGTGTTTTATCAACGTTAACGGACTGAACCTCGAGCCAGTCCTGGGCACATAGGGAAGTTGAGGAAGAGAGCAATGAAGTGGCTCCTTCCCATTGACCGGGCACGGCCACCACCACAGGGACAGCAGGGACATGGGGACACAACCATGGGGCTCCTGGCCATATATAATCCATTGCCAAGGCTGCCCAAGCACCCTGGAGGAGCTGGAGATGAGTATTTTGCTAGTGATCAGACCTAAAACCGACCTAAAACTCTACCAGGTGTCCTTAGCTTGGTCGTGATGTTAGCTTTTACTGCAAACACGTCTACCAAACACGCAGACGAATGCTTGCTAAGGACACCTTCACCCCATTAGAAACGCGGGACTGAGAAGTAAACCAGGGGGGAAATAACTGTGGGATCCCCTCTGCGGGCTTGCTGTGCCTTGTACCTGCTGGTCAGCCACGTGCTCAGTGCTCCCACTGCTCCACCAGCTTGGTATTTGCAAACAGTGAGCACGCACACGTGCCTCGCTCTGTTTTGGAGATGCAGAAGCGACAGGGAAGACAACAGCTCGTCTCCCGGCTTCTCGCTTACCAGGTTTTGACACATTTGATGCGAGTAATTAGTTAAACCCGGCCGGTTCGTATTAACAGGAAGACAGCTGAGCTGCGATCGAAAACATTATTAAACAAGGCGGTTGTTTCTCGGCGTACCTGGGCTGTGGACAGCTTTAATTTCGCTGCCATGTTATGTGCTATGACAAGCAGGCAGTGCTTAGAGATGGACAGGCAGAGGGGTGGGAGTCCCAAGCTTGTTAGAAGCTCTGGCATGGGCAAATGGCTAAAATCTTGCTAAAATTCCTGAATCTCTTGGCCACAGCACCTTACAGGGTGCTGATGGAGAAGCTTGAGGTCGTGGAGTTAGAGACAACTGAGTAAATGCAAAGTCCAGGGATTTTAACCATAAGACAGCGTTTCCAGCTAAAAAAAATGCTTCAGATACATGCTGCATGGATATATCTGTTCACAACAGGCTTAAAAACCGGGCATGGCCCCGCAGAGGCCCCTCATCTTTAACCCTCCCAGCTGGGCGAGCTGCAATCCAGCTGCCGGCGCCGCCCCGCTCAGCGTCTGGTACCTGCCCCAATCGATGGGGAGCATGATGGGACCGGGCTTTGAATGCAATTATCCCAAATATCCACGGTTCCCGTGCAACAGCTGTCACGTCGCATTACCTACGCGTTTGGCCGCCGCCGATTGTCGCTGAATATTTCATTGGGAAGCGGTGGGGAGGGCGAGAAGGTCCAGGGATGGCCAGGGAGCAGAATGGGACTTGCTCTCTTAATGTTACCCTGCCACCAGAAAGTTCTGCTTGTCCCGAGACTGAAGTTCCCTAAGAGCAGCTGGAAACCCAACGAGCACACAGGGTGACATTAATTGGGGTGCGATCAGCTATTTTCTTTTTCTTTTTTTTTCTTTTTCTTATTTTTCTTATTTTTCTTTTCCTTTACGTTAAGCCTTAAGGGCCGGCGCATCCTGCACAAAATGATAAACCCAATGAATTAAAGAGGGAGAAGCGAATTCCTACATAACAAATCACATCCTCATTTGCTAATCCCTTACTACCTGGGCGGGGATCCTCCGTCCGGAGCCTTCAAAAGCTTAAATGAATTACAAAATTCACGCATTTTGCATGGGCGAGGAGCGTTGCTCACGGGTGTGTTCCCCAGGCACCAGGGGCGCACGTAGGATGGAGAAATAAAAAGTTGTGCTGTCCTTCTGAGTCCCAGGGAGACGGGCAGAGGGTTCACCACCGCCGCCTTTCCGCAGGGCAAAAAGCCCCCCAGGCACGAGGATGGTTTGGGATCTTTTCACCCCAAAGCCTGGACGCACACAACAACCCCCCAGCCCCGAGCATCCTCACCCCAGCAGCTCAGGGCCGGCCAGGAGGAAGGCATGAATTCCTTTTGCCCCTTGAATTGCATCCTCCTGAAGTGTAATTCATGCATTTCTCTTAAAGCTGCCCCAAATGGTCAGCTTTGGCCGGGATTTCACAAACAGCCCAACTCCTGTTACCATTCCCGAGGCCAGCCTTTATTCCTACTGAACTTTGAGGCCCCTTTATTATCATCTTCAGAGGCAGCAGAGAGCATAATTACGTCCAGGCCAGCTCCCAGCATCAGCTGCCATCCTCCAGCTCCCTCTTTGATGCATCAAAAGCATCCGAACAATCGCAGCCGGGCTTTGGAGGGGAGAAGGTTTTCATCACCGAGCTGACACGCGCGACCTTAAGGGAAGTCTTCCGAGCGAACCGACTGCGAGTAAATATTGGAATTTAAAGGGATGAGAAACAGCCGGGGTGTTGCCTGTCAGAGCCCCAAAGGGCACGCAATAAATGGCGAGGGGACGGCCGCCCGGGCTCATTGAAATGCAGGCGCCGGGCGGGGAAATTTCCCATGCACGGCTTTCTCCCTCTCCGCTGCCTCCTTAACAGATGTCAGTGAATCGGATCTGCAGGGTGGGTGAAATGAAGTGCAAACACCACTGAAAAAAAAAAAAAAAAAAAAGAAAACAGGGAGAGGCTGGAGGGGAGGCTGAGCACTGCCCTGAGGCTCCGGCAGGTCCCCACGAGCATCACCACGAGCATCCTCTGGTCCCCAACACACCCCGGGCAGAGCAGGCAGCTGCAACCCCCCACCATCATGCATCTCACCCTTTGGCCTATGCTGTCTGTATTTTTTAGAGCAACATTTCAAAAAAATCCCTAAATAAAAGGAGCCTTCCCTTGCAGGAGCACTGTGCCCCGTAACTCGGTCGCTTTTCAGCAGCGCTGCCCCGCAGGGGCTCCCCGCTGCGGGCAGGCACGGTCCAGGCAGATGCAGCCGAAAGCAAATTTGGGTTTAGGTTTCCCATCAGCTCGTCGGGAGATGTTCTGAAATCTGATCGCCACACAGCAGGGAAAGGAGAGCATCTCCTACCTACGCAGCTCTGAGACTCGAAGCCCCCGGCGGTATTTCTGCCGCGCAGCCTTGAAATACGGGGACGCGCTCATTCGCCCAGGGATGCTGGCACTTGAATTATTCAGTGTTGTGTCGAAAAATCAGCACAGGGCTCGAGGCAAGACCAGCTGATTCCCTTCTTGGCCTGCTTCTCTCCTGGCTGCCTCGTACCGAGTTTCTTCTGGCCCAGCAGGACACCTGCCTGCTCCGTTTCACAGCCCTCGTATCCCTCGGTGACTCTCTCCCCTCCTCCTCCCTGCACTCAAATCCCTTAAAAGGGTAAGAAATTGTACCTGGAGTAATTAATGGGGAAAGCTGAAGGCTACCGGATACTTTACAAACCATAAATGTTAATCGAGTTTAATTTCAAACGTGGTTTTGGCTAGAAAATAAGACGAATTCTCCCAGGCGAGCAAAGGAGGTGCCACTGCTGGCTGAATTTCATCTCCCCCCAAAACCAAAGAGAAAACCCGGCCATTTTTTAACAAAAAAATGAATCGTGTTGAGCTCGCAAGCCTCGTGTTGAAACCGCAGAGCCTTTCTTAATGAGCTCCTACGCCGCTGATGGCCTGAGCAAGAGATTCACCGTTCGTGGCAGTCACTTCCCTCCCACTGCTTTTAGGCTGTAAAATTGCACTTAGTGGTGCTCAGCCTAAGAGCACCACCCAGGGAGGCATCTACAGAAGGATATAACCCTCCCAAATCGCTCTCCCGGCCCCGTATTTACTGCTTCCTAACCCAACTGGTGGTTTAGCACCGCTGCTGTATTTTCCCGGCGATTAACGGATCCGACAACGCGCCACGAAAACCAGCTTTGTGGTGGGAAATCTGTCATAAATCAATGTGATTAGGGCACATCGCATGGATTGAAGAGGTCTGGTGCTTCCAGGAGGTTTCCAGTCCCCTCAGCAGGCTCAGGAGCTCTCCCTGCCCCAGCACAGCCCCAAGCCCTGAATGATGGGCACAGCCACCAACAGGTCAAGGGGCTTCCAGCCTCAGGCAAGAGGCACGATTTCCATACGTGCTGGTTTCCCTGCTCGTTTCAACAGAAATGTGCTTCCTGCAGGGATGAGAAACGTGGTTGAACTCACGGCAGGTGAATTTGGGAACAGATGTCCACGTGTCTCAGCCTCCTGCGCCGCTCCTGAGGCAAAAGACCCGCTTCTCGCAGCCAAACCTTCCTGATAGGGGCACAAATGATCGTAAATCCACAAGGCTTACACTTCCTAATCCTATCAAGAGATATCAAGAATAATTCTGACACAGCTCAGGAGGTCCTAGCTCAAAGCCTTCAACGCACTTGGCTATTTTCAGGAAAATCCGTGCATGACCCTATAACACTTCCCATATGATGTTCTCCACGAGCACCAAAACTCAAAAAAAAAACAATTTTGGTGAACACGACCTACTCCTCTTTGTCTTTTCTGCCTCTGGTGGAATGTCAGCCGTGCCATTTTTCAACCTTGTTAAAAGCTGCTGTTATATAAATTGCTCGGTCTATTAGTATATCTTAATTACAGCATCTCGAGCCGCTCTCAGCCTCTTGCGGGGCAAAATTGCCATGATTTATACTGTACTAACAATGATATTTTTGCATTAGTAAGCAATTAAGGGACTAAACAGCACCCACGGGAAGTCGAGGAGATCTTGGAAGGACCCCCATCACTCTGAGTTATATCTGGTCTAATTGTATTTACAGAAACTTTTCCGAAAGAAGAATACCTTGTCAAAATATTTGCCGTGTTCGGAATGAAGGGGCATGGAGAAAGCAGCATTAACAGCTCAGATTTACGATGAAAGGGAGTCATAAAAGGGGCAGAAATGGCCTCGGAGAAGGTCACCGAGGGAAGATGATCGCAGAGGTTTTCGATTTGTTGGAGAGGATTGCTGGAAAATACGGGCTGCTTCCAGGCTGCTAGGGATGCAGGGATGAGGGGTGTCAGCGGTACAGGATATATTTTTAATATTATTACAGCCATGTGGCTGGATGTAGGAGATCCAGCGATGCTCTGGTTGTGGTGTATGCTTGTCGGGCCAAAGTGTGAGCTCCTGGTCCTGCTGCCTTGGCTCCGTGAGCCTCCCCATCCCATCCCACCTCCGTCACCCCCTTGGAAAGCAGACCGTCCTTCTCTTTTCCCCTGGGATTTCCATGGGATCAAGGGCAGCATTTTTAGGATTATTCAAAAAGAGAAGTATGCTCTTACCCAAGAGGTTAACGAGGTTTTAAAAACGCTCTGCTCGGCTTCTTCTGGTACAAGTGTAAAACAAGCCATTCCCACTGATGGTACAAATGTCACCTCTTGCATGAATTACGAGGCACGCACCTTCCGAGCAGGAATAAAATGGTTTTTCTACAGCACACCTCTCCAGATCAACTGTATTTGTCCACTTCCCTCCGTTGTCTTATGAACCTTTGAGCAGAAATCCTACAGCAGCAGTCAAGACCTTTAAAGGTGGCCTAATGGCGTGCAAGAGTTCAGGGCATCCCAATTCTTCTTAATTAGGATTTTCGCTCCCGCCGCAGTGGAGGTGCGGCCGCGATGAGAAACTGGTTTTAATTATCGAAAGTTGCCCATCGAATTTAATTAGAGCCGTGCGGTCGGAGCCCCACACCTCACTCGAAATAAATAAATAAATAAATAAATAAATAAATTAGAGCTATCGGTTTCCTAAATGAATCGCAGTAAATATTGCTGCTGAAAGGAAATTCTTCCACAGAAGAAGCGATGACCCTCGTAACTCAGCATGCAAATCGCAAAGAAAAAGCAATACCCCCTTCCCTCATCAATCTTACATATCCTAAGAGGCAGAGCGATGTTATTTCTGGCTACCAACAGCTACGGAAAATATAATGGACCGACACAGGTGATGTTACAGCAACAGCGCCGAGAGCCTCATTAATAAAAAGGAACAAAATAAAAGAGTGAACGATGTAAAACTTAATAGCTCTGTTGCAGAACGGGGAAACAGGGCATCAATAAATAATCTGGCCGGGCTCTCACTGATGATTTGGGTTGGAAGAGATTTCTGGCAGAGCAGTAAATCCACGTCCCAGCTCTATCTATGGGCAATGGGTTGGGTGAGCCTCTTGATCCGAGCTCCTGACTTTGCAGCATCTCCCAGCAGATAGGGAAGCCACAGTTATCCCAACACACCACTTGCAACCGGTGTGAATCTGATCCTGAAAACTTCCCTTTAATTATTTTTTTTTTTCTAGGTGCACAAAATCATGAATCTGAACACTCACGCGGGTTCATCAACAGATGAACGGGGAATGCAATTAGGATTTTTACAGTCTACGTCACCACTCAATTGGAGGTCCCTTTGAAATGTTGGAGATCCGAGGAAATCATGAATGCATTCAACCCATTTTAAAGCGGCACCGCCCGTGCTGCAATGCATAAATTCACATTTACATGCACAGGGTATCCGTGCTTCTGATTTCCCAGCTAAATGGGACACCTAACTCTCAGCTGCTCTTAAATATACGAGCAGCATACGCAAGCACAACAAATGCATGGGCAGAATAAGTATGTATCTGGCATCTATTTGGCAATGCAGCCTTGCAATATTGCCTGTTCTTCTGAAAATCAGCTACGGATCCGGAAAAGCTTTAGGAACGGGTGTATTTCTACCGCATCTGTATCTCCTGGGGGTCAAAATAGGTGGACAGAAGAGAAGACAGCATGACCTCCAGCTGAGCGGCCAGCAACTGGAGATGAAAAACCAACTCTGGTTTCTCAAGAGCTCAGCAAATGGTGCATGGCACCATCAAGACAGAGTCGATACAGCCTTCTCCAGTGGCTTGATGTATTTAAACAGACTGAATATCTAACGTGGAAACAGATTTTGTATGAAGTCTCTCTTTTTCTGGTCCTTTGCCAGGCGATAAAGATAATTAACTCCTGGGTGACTTCACAATCTCACCTCCAGCACAAACATAATCCCGATGATGCCCTCGATTACCAAACATTTCTCATCTGGCCAGTGGTCCATCAGCTACCCTTCAGGGTCCAGAGCCCCCAGCTAAGCCTTGATCCCACTGCAGATACAGAAAACCCTGATCTGTCAGGCTACGAGAGCTGGGTGTAGCATCACTGGGCACGGGACGAGTGTCTCTTATGCATATGAGAGACACAATATCTCAAATACATATAATTTTTCTATTAAAAAATGCTTTTCATATGGTAGTGTGAATGCATTAATATCAGCACGGCTCACTAGAAGGTGTCAATCTCGAATGAAACTCCTGCTGGAGAAGATTCAAGTCCAAGCCAATGTGCATGGACAACGTGGGAAGGAAAGACTCCGGAAATCATCCCTGGCTATCAACACAGCTGAGATACCACAAACATTGGGGCTTTTTTATATTCAGCATCAACGGCGCCGGGTCCCAAGCTCCTAGACAGAAATCTCTTCAATATGGAGCATCTGTGGATATCGTGCGGCATAAATCGACGCAGCTTAGCCAAAAGTCTTATCAACATGGCTACCAAGAGATTTCCTCATTTCTAGCAAGTCTAGAAATAAGAGAAAAAAAAAAAAGAAAAAAAAAAAAACGCCAATTTTTGTACTTGTCAGAGCTTCTGGACAGAAGCTGAAAATGAAAAGATGAATAGAGTGAAATAGAATATAAAATAAAGGAAATATAAAGGATAAACTGGAAAACCCCAAAGTCCGATTGCTCTTTATGATTATTTGAAGGTCTATTCTCTTCCTAGATGTTGTGAGAAATTTGGAGATGCCAACGGCTAGCGTTTAAGCCTGTTGAGCATCATTTTAAATCCCTCCCATTTCCTCTGCGGCCCTGGAACAAGAAGACCCGTGGCAGGTGACGACTCACGTTTGTGGCAGGCAGAATCTCCGAAGGATTTTGATTGCTCTGTTTTCCTTTAATGAGAGGGCAAACAGAGAAGACAAAGGTCAAGAGAGGTATATAACCCAGAGAAACTGGGAAAGTTGGTAAAATTACAAGAAAAATGCTGTTGTGGTCATATAGGAATGGAAAGCTTGGAAGCTCTTGGAAGAATGAGCTCCTCCAGCCGCTGTCCCTCAGATGTTTACTTTGTGTTGAGGTTAAATGCCCTGTTTCACCCCAAATTACGTATTTCATTACACATTTAATTCGTTTAACCTTTATGTTTAACATGTTTTCCACTGCCGCGCCACTTCCAAGGAGCTTCTTAGAATTAAGGTAACCTTAGACTTAGAATTAAGGTGACCTCAGACTAAGAAAGCGAGTAAAAAACGGAACCAAACTATAAATTTTAAGTGCCCAAGTTACCAAATGATCCTTTAGCTCGGGTGCTGATGCTAGAAGAAAATTCACCTCGCCCCTCTGGAGCTGAAGAAGCCCCGTTTTGGGGGCAGGTATTTGGGGAGGTTTTTCTGAGTTTTGGTGTCCTGCAGGAGGTTGTATGCAAGCAAAGAGGCTCCCAAAGAGGCTGTGTCCTCCCTCAGGTTGGCATCGGTTCCTTCCCATCCCAGCTGAGCAGGAATTGTGCCAGGAGACCAGGAGAGCATCTCTGGAGGCCAAGGTTCCTGCGATATTTGCGTTGTTTCTACAAGATAATGTGGCGGGGATGAAAATCTGCTTTAAAAGTGAACTTTGCATTAATGATCCTGAGATGGAAAACGGGCAGCATTCATTAAAGGAAGGAGTTATAATAACTGTTGATCAGCGCCAACCACTATTTACTACTACGCCTTTTGTTTTCCGCTCTAATTAAAACCTCCAGCGGTTTTCCTATTAATACACCGAAGCTGACTGCTAATGACTGTTTTCATTCTGCATGCAATTAGCAGAAAGCAAAAATGATATTCCATAGGACGGATTTCTTTTCGACAACAAAACCAAAGGGAATGAAAACCCGCACCAGCTCTCAGTGACGGCTACAACCTTGACCGTGAACTCCCGATTCAAATTGGGCTTGTTTCTTTTTCATTTAAAGTAGTGTAAGGTGAAATGAATCGCTTTTATTTCCCCCCCACTAAGCCTATTAGGGTTCAAGTATGGAAAGTTGAAGCAATTTTGCCCTGCTTAAGTTCCCTCCCCAGCGCAAGGCTGGGCTCCAGCTGTCAGCCCTGCCGAAGATTCAAGCAGATTAGCCCGAAATGATCTTAGCATCATCGCAAAGGTCGTAACCGCGTGGCTTCCTCGGATAAAACTCTTCTATCACTTCCCGAAGTCAAGGAAGAGGTCAGAGATGAATATAAGCTGGTTTGAGACAGCTGAAGGTTTCAATAAGGAGAAGCTTTCCCTCAAGTGCCAAGGACGTGTCCCTTACTCCAGGTTTACAAAGACCTAAGGGAGAAAGATTCACATCCAAAGGCCCAAGCAAAAATAAAAGGGCTGCAGGGACAACCCTAAATCAAGGCCATGAGTGTCCCCACCACTACGGTCTTGGTCTTTGCTTTCAGGAGCTGCTAGAGCAGCTCGAACGAGCTACGAGTTACTCCAAGTATAACAGGAGTTTGAGCTACTGGAGAGCCCTTGCACTAAGAAAAGGCCAAGTGTTACCCCCAAGATACACAAAGCTCCCCAGCATCCTTTATCAAACATTTATCAGAAATTTAATTTCTCCAAACCTGGTTTATCTCCCTGCCTCCCACTCATTTGCAAAGGCTAAAAGACACTCTGTGTTTTCAGAGGGAACCAGCCAGGCTTTTTTTAGCAGTGGCAATAACTGTGCTGCCTCCTGTAAATAAAACCATGAGGCTTTTTTTGCACGCGTGGACTAAATCCCCAAATCTGCTGAGCCCAAGCAGAACAGCTTCGTGGGTTTGTTGGTGCCCACCGAGCCCAATTTGGCCACCTTATTGCAAGAGAACCGAGATGAAAACATCTCTGGAAGCACCCACGGCTGGCGTGCTTTCGGTTTCACTCTCAGCGGATGCCTTTTTAAGTTCAGGCGATGAATTTTTTATCCTTTAGGACTGGCACCTGATCTCCGGTCCTCCTCCAGCTAGCTGAGCTCTGCGGCTGCTGATCCGGGCCGCGAGATTAGCCCTGCTTAGTTCAGCTCCCGTTTGTTGGAACAAGCCTGGTGGGGAGAGAAGAAACCTCAATTTGCATGTTAATGAGAGCCTAAGCGGCTTGAAGCCATTCATGCCGGCGTCCAGCTCCAATTAGCTGAAGGATTTCCATGCTCGGTTTGAAGAGTGGAGCAGTCCCGTGGAGGGAAGAGCACTTTGTGTAGTCCAAAGGACTGGTCGGGAAGTGTGTGCTTGACTTCCTAATCCTCCCTCGTCTCGTAACAACTGCTAAACCCCCCGGTCGGTACTTAGGGCTGACAAAAAGGACCCCCAGAGCCTGTTGGCCCATTTTAGGGTAAATGAGGACATAAATAAAGAGAACAACTCTACTTGCCTTTCCCTTTCCGAAAGCGTTACGATCCTGCTAAATAACTCAAGGGGCGATTAAAAAGGATGAGCCCAGCAGCCCGAACGGAGCCACTCCAACAACTAAACTCTAACAGATGCTTCTTTTTGTCCCCAAAAGCGCCCTGTGGCTTCTTCGGGGAGCCATTGTCTCGGCCAGCTCCCCTAGGACCGCTTCCCCACCTCCCTCCTCCCACAACAAGGCTCGTCCTTTGTGCGCGCCCGGCTGCCGGCAGATGCGGGGTCCTGAGGCCGGACACCCCCCGAGCATCCCCACCGACCACCGGCCTCCTCCCCGTGCTTTTTGCCCCCCAGCCACAGCTCGGGGCCTCTCCGAGCAGCAGGGATGTAAATCCTGGTGGTTAGGAAATTAGGGAAAACGGGATCGTTTCCTAGGATATCAAATGCTTTTCTTTATGTGCCCTATCTATAAAGACATATACGTCGCTTGAATGAGCAGAGACCTAAATCCATTCCTTTTACACCCCAAAAAGTTAAAAAAAAAAAACTGCTTTGCTATTTACTGGTGAATTTAGCTGTAGGAACACTAAAACATGGGTGGTTAAGAGGCAGCCAACAAAAGATAATGGCTTATGTCCTTCCATATACACAGTGCTGCGGAGTTAATATCCCACTGCTCACATTGGGAAATACCCACTAATGTTTCGAGCATTAGGTAAAATGCTGATTTATGGCCTAGCGAGCTGCCTCTGTGTTTTTCCCTTCCCGTGGTGGGTTTTAAGAAAGTACAAATAAGGTTCTGCACATCCGGACCCCGAGGGACTCGCAGGGGCGCCCACCGCTGCTCCCCGTGCCCTAATGCTGCCCCTCCTTGACCAAACGGGTGATGCCCCGGGGGCTGAGCAATTATGGCATCGACCGGGGGGCCTCTGGCACCAGGGAGCAGCAGCCAGGAGCTGCCTGTCTGCCAGATGCCCGAAATTCACGGGGTGCCCCATTAATCAAAGGACATCTGCCCTCCCGCTTCCCCGGCAGCTCGGCGGCCCCTTGCTCCCCCGGGGCCAGCGTGTCCATCCCTAATTGACTCTGCCCCCGAATCCGCTTTCTTACCATTATGTGGGAGGGGGCTGTTTCGCCCAGGGACAAGGCCAACGCCGCAAATTCATTTCCACATCTGAACAGATTGTTTGAATGAAGCCACGGACGCGGCCGAGCGCTCCGCTGGAGTTTTCCCAAGAGCTCAGACAAATCCGACCCCGTACATCCATCTGCATGCAGCCTGAAGTATATAGGGAGTACACAGGGAGCCCACACAGCCAAGTCTCACCTTCAGGATTCATCAGCTGAACCCTTACCGGAGAATTTCTGCAGGGTTTTGAACATCTGGAAAGACTCAAAACTTCTGCGGCGTCTGCTGAATAAAAGCCCCTACGCGACAGCGTACGCATGCAATTGTCTGAAACGTTATAAATTACAAAAATGGGGATCCTGACAACTGAACGCTTCTGCCAAAAGATAAACTGAAATCAGATCTAAGTAATAGAGCTTAAAAAAAAAAAAAAAGTCTGCCTTAGCTAGGATATATTGCTGGTATCACTCACTCAAGTACAAGCTTTGCTGTGGTTCAGAGGAGGCTGAAATTATCCAAGCTCCCTCTCCTACCTGATCCCATTCTGTTCGACCCCGAAATTGGGAAGTAATACCTTGTTAAGGGAAATGGGATCTTGTTTTCTGAATGCTAGCATAGAGAAAGAAATTAGGAAAGTTTGATTTTGTACAATCCTTTTTTCTTTCCTCTAAAAATAATACCAGTAAGCCCGCATGCATATATTTCTACTTGAAACAAAAAAATGAGATTCATGGGAAGATCTTGTGCATACAAATTGGAAGGAAACAGTGCGTTGGGAAGAAAAAAATTAAGGAAACCAAAGATTTCTCTTTGAGCCCCTTTCTGGGGTATTTCTGGAATTGGACACGGGTAAGACAAGGGAAATTACCATTAGCATTGCATACAAATCAGGAAACGCGTTGTGTCTCTTCTTGAACCTTCCTCCTCTCGCACGCCTTTTTATTCTCCTCGTATCTTGCCTTACTTACTGTTCATTCATTTTTCATGGCTTTCCTTGCCATGCCCTCATGCAGATTTAGCTGCTTTCAGCCTGTGGTATTTTAAATCTCCCTTCTTACAATGTTCCCTGCAGCGTGTTTACCCTCCGCAGCCTCGTCTTTCCCTCCGTACTTTGCTCCTGAGCCTCCACCACGCCGTTGGGGCTCCTCAACTGGAGAACGAAAGCTCAGCTGGAGAACCAAAGCAAGCAACCAGCTCACGAGCAACGGATTCTTATGGTTTGAAATGAAAATCAATTAAAACTGATTAATTTAATGCAATAAATGCATTCGTTCGCGGATCAATCACGACCGCAGAATTTCACCTGGCTCCTTCAACTCCTTCACGAGCTCAGCTCGGACGATTCAAACTCCTTCCCCTCCAGTGGGACACATTTCTGGCACATCAGCCCCACAGGTTTTGATGGAGACCATTAATAAACCCAGGAGGAGCATTAATTAAAGACAACTCCAAATGATGAAAACACAAAGCCATTCTTTGTCCCTCCATCACCGTGCAGGAATGACGGGTGCAGTTGAAGAGGCGAAGTCTTCCCTAATGATTTCGTGCAAAACCTTCCCGTGGCGAGACAGATTATCGCGGACTTGCTTATTAATTAGGCAAGCGTTTCTGCAGCCCTGAATAAACTTCGCAGGAAGGAAAGGAGCTTGTTATGCCATTCTGTTCATTCTGCACAAAAAAAAATAATAAATAAATAAAAAGTCCCACCTGTCCCTATCCCACATGCATGCCCCAGCCATTAGACTTGAAATAGCAGCTAATTACATCAAAAATCAACTGCTAATTATGCCACACGACAACATTTCATCTGCAGAAGCCCGTGGCTCCCCAGGAAGAAGCAGCTCTTTTGCTCCCGTCTATGGTGTCTCGTGGGGAAGGCTGCTGAGCCCTCGCTCCCCAACCCAATGATGAACGTTAACACAACAAGGTGATGGTGAAGAAGCTCTGGATAAACATGAGGGCACATCTCGTCATCCTTCTCATTTAATGATGCTCTTGTAACCCACCTCACGGGCACCAGCTCCTTCTCCAACCTCTCCCACCATGCTCAGGAGGAGAGGGGATGCTCGGAGCCACCTCCAGGGCTGAGGCTTCAGCCGATGCCGAGCAATCAAATGTCCCCTTTTATTATTGCTTAATAAATAAATAAATATAAATCAACCAGACAAAACTAAAATAAATTGCAAAGTAGCCCTGAAGTGGGCATGGCAAACCTTAACAAGCTAGGAAAGGGCTTGGATGCTCTTTGTCTCTCCTACCCATCTCCTCCAGCAAAAGATAGTTGGGGTTTTCTGCCTTCTATGTGAAGTTTGTTGGACGTTTTGGGGACTTCCCCGTGCCCTGAAGTGTTGGTGGGATGGGGAGAGGGGCTCTGGGAGCCATCTGAAAGGAATTGCTTCAATTTCCATTTTCCTCTGCGACGCGCCGCTCTGTCCGACCCAAGGTCTCCTGGCTAGCAAGCAGTACAGCTCGGCCCGGTGGCTAACATCATGTATTCACAAAATGTCACACATCTGGTGGAAAATAATGTTTCCATTCTTGTCGGCGCGTTAACAAATTGCACTAATCACTGCTTTAGGGCTAGGAAGAGATTGCGCGTCGAATGAAACCACCGTGAAATAAATATTTCATGACACCACCCCTGTGCCTCCTACATTTCATTTCAGCTCTACTAGAGTTAATTTCTTCCCGGTTAGCCAAAAAAAATACAAAATCCATCAGTCCCTTGGGTCTCAAAGACAAACCTCTGATGTCCTGAACCTGCGTATGAGTTGTTTCAAGTGAGGCATGGCTCCGAAAAGCCCCTTGAGCTTCTCCTGCGGGATTAAGAGATTTATTTCCTCACCTCCACGAGTAAGGAAGGCTTCGGTGAGGACAAAAAAGCCTTCAGTCCACCCCTTCCATCACCCAATCCAGCACAGATTTATCTAAAAGTATTCTAAAAGTCACTACAAGTATTGTGACATGGGGATTTCAACATATTTTTACATTTCTAGCGCTTCCTTGTCCATTTTGATTACCTACTTGCCTCACCTGACTTTCTACTTTTATTAATTTTTCCCCTCATTTTCAACTCTTTTCTACCTTCTTTATCTCAGATATGCTGCCAGATTTACAAAGCATCTGGTCACAGGGCCTAATAACCCATCATAAAATATCTCATCAGTTCCAACAAAGCCGGAGAGATGATATACAAAATGATAAAGCTACCTAAATCCTCCCAGAGTTTTTTTTTTGGGGGGAAAGGAGACCACAGGGAAGCACAAATGGGTGGAATCCCAACTCAAATCGAGTTTCCTACCCGCACCACACCGCTCTGGATATGAGCAGAAATGAAAGAAATAAGAGAAATATTGCCAAGCATCCCCCCAGTTATTACTCTTGGCATTATGATCGCTGCTGTGTTGGCATCCCACAACTTGCTGCGCACATTTGCTGCTCAAAGGGCTCTGTCCTGAGGTAAAATCCCGAATTTAAGCTTCCTCTGACCAAAAGGAGCTTTTCAACAGGAGCTCCACTGCTTTGGTCCAGCTCCACAATTTATTTTAGGTCCAATTTTCATGTGCGTGAGAAGTTTAGGGAGAGCGAGCGTGTTTTACGTTACTAAAAATATAATAGAAAATCTGGAAAAAACAGGCTTGGGTTTCATTTTGTCTTACTATTTCATGCGAGCTGGTGAAATTACTGTAGAAAATAACTATATTGCTATTGACAGCTGGCTCAGAATGGAACTGATGCACTGGGATCTCTTTTCCTTCACCCCGAATCACTTTCCTGGCATCACTTGCGTGTCACGAGGTGGCAGATAATAGCCAAGGCTGGCAAGTAGCTGACAGTATCTGCCCATGTATCTTTAAAGGAAAAAGCAACGAGGGGAGATAAGATGCTAACACAACGTTACACGTCCGTTTGTGTTTTTTTTTTTTCTGGTTTTGCTATGTCCGTTTGCTTCTCGAGCCGCTTCGAGCCGCCGCCTCGCCGTAACATCTCCAACCACCCATGGTGTCTTTTTAATTGAGATGAACTCTAAATGTCTTAAAAGAAAATACCAATTGCAGCACAGAAATGGAGTCAACACATCAAAACCAGCTTCATCTCAAAGCACGCGTGTTAGCCCTTCACCGGTGCAATCACGAGCACGAGGAAGATATCCATGGTCAGGCTGCAGAAAGCAGTATGTTTAAACCATGTCATAATAGGAAGAAAGAGTAATAAAGAATCAAGGCAGGCTATAATTTTCTTGCCCCGTGTCCCTGTCAATACTTCATTATTTTTTATTCTTTAAAAAGGGTAATTTTCAGGGGGGAGAAAGTATTTCGTGGAAGGACTCAGCTTCCTCCGAAATAAGGCTTTTCAAACCAATGGGAGAATCTTACATCCCAAAAAAGCAAAAAAAAAAAAAGACATTTTTTTACAGATCTCATCATCACAGCCTCCGAGCACGAATGCAGTTTTTTCCACTTTCTTCCAAATTTCGAAACGAAATTTGGCAACGTGAAGAAGAGTTAAGATAAATTTCAAGCTTTTACCAGCCTTTCCTTGGTAGGGGCTCATGCAGCTGCTGCTAAGGACTCGCTCCTTCAAAATTCCTCAAATGTCTTGCCCTACTACTTGTACTGCTGTAGTAATGTTAATTTAGGTCGTGTGTTTCCATGTGCAGGCATTTGCTCTCCTCCTGTTAACTCACTGCAATCAGCTTCGCCTAACGAGCCATCATCTAGCAGGGATTTGTTCAAAACCTCACTATTTATTCAGAAATGATAATGGTCGTGCCAAAACGTTCACATCCAGTTCCACCAAAGCTTGAACCAAGCCATTATTTAGTCAACCACACTTAGACGGGATAGATTATTGCATTTAAACAACGCTCTAGCATCAAAGAGTGAAAAGCTCAAGATGGTTTAATTGGGTTTCCCAATAAACGGGGGACTCGGCATAAAAGCTCATATTCCTGGGCTTTTTGGGGTGTATCTCTGTGTGTTTGGGGGTTGTTGGGATAAAACGCACGTTGCTTTTAGCTGATTGCAATCAGCCTGGCAGTGCAGCTCTCAGCTCAACAGGCAGCCATCAAATATTTTTAGCAGCACCGTAAAGAGTGGTCAGGAGTTCAAAATAAAGCCCATAAAGAATCCTTTGATGGATATACAAGATGCCTCATAAATATATGATCTGAGGTTCGGGAACACATAAATCAGAGGAAAAAAAATAATTTAATGTTATCTGTTATTTTAGAGGGGGGAAAAAAAAAAACACAACAAGTGTTTTAACCTTTCTCTCGCGGGGTTAACAAACGTAATTCACTGTAATATCAAACGTAAAGAAAGATGCATAAAACATAAGATTAGAAGGCTTTGCGAAAAGCCGGATCTTTCATTTAATTCTTTTATCTCAGCCCTCGCTAAGTCGAAGTAAAGGAAGGCTGCCGGGGCTGTTAGCAACAATTCATGAATCTTTTCTCTGCCCAAATCAAGCGCTCCTCACTCCAAGCCCGGATTTTGGAGAGCCTCCTTTCTCAGTCTGGCTTTTCATTTTGCCTCTTTGTGGTTCATTTCCAGAGCTCTCTGGGTGAGAGCTGCCATTGCTGATCCGCTACGAGGGAATTAATAAATGCCCTCATTAAAACAACATCTCACCGTGGTGCCACGGCACAGGGATGCACGAAGCCTGCCCTGTGCCCGAACACCGACCCGTGTATCACCAAGAGCAAACAAACCATGAACTTTGATCTTAATATAACCCTGCTTAGCTGGAGCATTGCCATTTAATAGGCTAAAATTAGGGTAAAGGCTTATTTACACCAAAATCAATCCACTGCATCAATGGGTCCAGCTCCACGTTACAGTGTAACTTTCACAAAGGGCACCAACACGTTAAAAATAAATCCAGTTTTTCTTTGCTTTCTTTTTTTTTTTCATTTTTTTCTTGATACATCTGGAGCTTTTGTTCCTTATTAACCACTCTTCTCCTCCCAGGTTGAAAACCCAGGCAGACTTCGTTTCGTGTTTCTAAGGTCAAGGAAGGAGAAGGAGCACAAAACCAAGAGGAAAAGGCCCTTTTAGGAAAGAACTTGGCTTCATTGATTCCTTTGGTGGCTTGCAGGTGCTCCCTTCTGACTCTGCAGGGTTTTATAAGAGTTTCTTGGGACAAATTGACATCGGGTGCTCACAGCCCTCGCTGTGACTCCCAGGACAAGGCTCTGCTGCCCCACGATGTGCTGAGCAGCTCCCAAGGATAATTTATAATTTCCATACGACCAGATTAGGCAGCTCCTACAGGTACCTCTTGGTGGTTTCTATCAGCAAACACTTTAAAACAGCTCGAAGGCGCTCTCGGGGTTTCTTCTAGCTAAAAGAAATGATTTCTTGGACATAAATGGGCAGGTTTTAGTGAAGGAAGGGGAGCCCCAGCACAGCCAGCATCCCCTGGACACGTAACGAGGCAGGAGGGGAGAGCATTACTGCCTGGGACAGCCAGGCCTGAATTGGATGGCACACCACAAAGGCACCTGAAAAAAAAAAAAAAAAAAAAACCACAACAGGGAAAAAAACCTGCGCTGACAGGTAGGGAGGAGCAGATGAAACGGCCCAAATTCCCTCTGTATCTTTATTATTCCCTCTGCACTTTATTATTCGACGAAGCTGTTTGATTCTCGGGAGCAGTTCACATCCCTACCCCAACAAAGGACCGGGTTTAGCCTGGCAAAGAAAAAGGCAAGGCTCTGATTTGTATTATCCCCGGATCTCCTTTTGACAGAGCTCCTCGGGTGGCGGTGCGAGCAGCGCATTGAAAGCTGCAGGAGAAAGGGTGGGCTGGGGGGCCGGGACGGCAATCAGAGGTGGGAAAATGGAATAGCTTTCATACCTCGCAGAGACAGTACCTCTCGTTTTAGATAATGTGTCTACAGAAGCCCAAATAAGCTGGATCACGGGGAAATGGCAAGCATCAACCTCGAAAGAAAGCGTCGCCCAAGAGGAGGCAGGCAGCGAGCGGATTGCTGTCATTACGGCGATGAATGGGAACTTCCCTCCAACGCCAGAGGTGCAGGGCTGAGAACAACTCACTCTGCAGAATCCCAGGGAAAAGCTTTGCTGGCATCACGGCGCTCGGAAGCTGCTCCGGCCTCTCCTATGATCCTACCTAGCGGGAGCAAGGAGATGGAGAGAACGGGGACGGGCCAGTCCGGGGCTTTTCTCTTCTTTTCCACCTGTTGGAAAAGAGCAGAGAAACAAATCTTTCCCCAGCCAGGAGAGCAATGGATGCTCTGCAAAACAGCCTTGCGAAGCAGAGATGTTTTTTCCCACCAAGAGAGACGCAGGGATGGAGAGCAGAGTTTGGAGAAGGACCCCGAGCAGAGCAGCAATCGGCTGGCAGACAACTGTCGGAGCAGCGATTGGAGACGTGGGCAGGGGAAGCAGGTTAGCAGATTAGAGAAAAAGCCTTGAAAAGCATCAACGTTGCTACTTGACACCGAGATGATGACGGAAAAGGTCAGACAGTCCCTTTTCGGAGCTCAGCCTGGAGAGGAGTGGGTGGGATGAGCCGGGGCTGTGCCCAACAGCAGCCAAAATAATCCAAGTTGCCAAGGCAAAGCTGCTCAGGGGCGGGTGGGAAGGGGTAACACAGGGTCCCTGCAAAACCTGGAAGCATTTGGAGGAAAAACGCAATGCTGGGCAGTCTATGGTATTATTATAGATAATAATAGCTTTAAAAAGCTTTTAGTTTTTTCCCATTCAAAGGGAAATGTGTGCGTTAGGCTAGTAAGGTACGCCACGCACCTGAAATCTGGGGCTGGATAGAAAACGTCCCGATGATGCGCCAAAGAGGCAGAGAGAGAAAAGGATCCTAAATATCCTGGCAGGGAGAGAAAAGGATCCTAAATATCCTGGCAGGGAGAGAAAAGGATCCTAAATATCCCACCGTAACCCCAAAAACACCAGGCAAGATGAGCACAAAGTGCCACACCAAGCCCTGAACACCGTGAGGAGCAGGTCCTGCGGCACCAAAGAGCCAGGGGGAGCAGCTTGGGCAGCAGGGGTGAATTGAGGCTTGTGATCCAGCCTCAGAAGGAGTCACTGTCTGTGTAGCAGCCCCATCCAAATTCGCTGACGCCCTTCCAAAAACAAGCAGCAGGAGACAAGGGCAGAGATTGTGCACGGCTCGGAGCTGTCAGATGCAAGGGAGGGGGAAGCTGAAAAGCATCCTTGTGATCCCGGCGAGCCACGGCCAGCCTTTCTGCGAGCCTTTCTGTGACAGCTAGCATCATCAGGGACGTGATGGAATGGAATAAAGTGGAGACACCCTCGAAGGAGTTGATGCACAAAGCTAACAATTAGTAATTTTCAGCAGGCAGCAAAGCGGCGCTCACGGGACAAATGAGTCACACGTAGCCATCCAAGCACCACCAGGGACAGAAAAGAGGCAGTAGCTCCTCGATCTCCTATTTATCAGGATGCAAAATACATTACAGAGGAAGAGGAGTGTCCAAAGACGCCGTTTCTCAGCCAAATAGGCAATTGGAAAATGAAGATGTGGAATATAAAGTACGTCCGTACAGCCCTATAGCTGGTTGGGATGTAGCACCCAAATCAGTGCAACATCCCCTGTGTTTTCTTCTCTGGCTGGAAAAATATTAAGGTTGTGGTCTGAGGGATGGGAAACCACCCCATTGAAGCAAAACCATACCACTGCAGAGCAACGGAGAAGGAATTAAAGAAAAGAGAACTGTTTGACAGTTACACGACTTTATTATGACCCTTTCTGATGACCCCAATGGATCTAGAAGAAAAGAATGGATAAATAAAATAAATAAATAAAATCAAAGCCTCCGATGCTCCAACCAGAGCCTTTTCCTTCCACAAATGTATATGCCCGACCAGGAAGAGCAGAGGGAAAAAAGAAAAAAAAAAAACAAAACCCACAACCTTTTCAGCATCTCAGACAACGTAGACTCCCAAGACCCTGCCAAATTCATCTTCCCTATCAGCCTCCAACAACACCTTGATAGTTTTCTCTCCCCTGGTTGCAGCTGTTCTGGAAATCTTTGCAGGAGAAAGCTCTTTCCTTGAGAGGAAACACTGCAGAAAACACGATAGAGACAAGACTTCCTTCTGTCTGTCAAGTTTAAATGCCCTTAAAGATCTTGTGAACTTCACTGTAGGCAGTGCTTGAATTTAAATGCCAAGTGCAAACGCTGTCTGGAATGTATATCTCAGGCAAACAAAGGAGAAAATACTTTTGGCAAGGGTGTCCAGAGCTGTCTGGTTAAATAAGCACCTCAGGACAAGAATTAATAAGATAAGTCCCCATTTTGCAGATGGACCAGCAATGAAAGTGCTCTTGCAGAGGTCAAAAAGTGGAGAGCTGAGACCGAAACAGCTAAAAACTGAGTGAGTGAGATGTCAAAGAGGAAATGAGAAGTATTTTTAGACACATAAATAACCTGCCAGGTTTGGCGCTTCTTTTTCTTGCTGTGTAATAGTTTATATAGCTGGAACATCATAAAACGAGCTGGTGAGAGCTCAGCCCCAGCCTCAGCTCCTCGGGTTGGCAATTAGGGCATCCTCACAGCAGGACAGAGCCAGGTCTTCGCATCCTTTCCAGCAGGAGAAGGCAGCTGAACCTCAGCTTGAAGCATCCAAAGCGAGCACTCTACTGAGATATTTGGGGAAAAAATCTTCCTCCAGCTGTTTTTGGTGTTGTTTGTGGTTTTTTTTTTGCCTTTTTATGGCAATGGTTTTTGTGTTGACTCTTCCACTTGGAGCGCAACTGAAGGTTGAAGGGAAACGAAATGTTGACTTGACCGTTGCTTGTCCCAACTCTTGTTGAGTCCCACATCCTTCTACATCATCAAAGCGGGCTGAAAAATCAGGTATTTATGGAAGGAGTGACATCCACAGGACGACAAGATCATTTCCAACTGGCACCTTTACTTCCTTTATTATCCGGGGTGTTTCTGAAGCTCTTTTTGTTTTTGAGAAGAAAAAAAAAATAGTAAAATAACTCAAAGTAAGGAAGCAAAGCTTATCTGCAGGCTAGCTGAGGTTTATTTTCCCCGCCAATTTTGCTAAATACAAAAGGCACCCGAAGCCAAAACGAGGAACGGCGGAGAGCTGTTTAATTAAAGCAATTTCTGCCGAGATGAGGCCCGCACAATGACTCCACTAAATAAGGCTCGGGGTGTTAGCGAGCAGAAAAAGGAGCTGGCTAATAACTATGCGGGGAGGCACGCTCAGTTGTGGGAAGGCTCGGGGAAGGCTGACGGTCTGTGGATAGAGGACAAAAGATAAGCGAACGTGGATAAAAAAGAGAGATAAGGAAGGTAGCGTTGAAAATGCAAGGCCAAGGAAGAAGTAAAGATGTGTGCCAAGGCACGAGGAGAGACAATTGAGCCACAGGGACGTGACCGGAATGAGCAGCAGGGAGATTTGTAGAGGGTTTTTCTGCTGGTTCCAGATCAGCAGTGTGAAAGATTACTCTGTTTGTCTCCTAAGACGTGAAGGAAATCCTTCAGCCAGCTTCCCTTGAAAAGAAGATTCACGGCGAGAGCATCGAGGAGCAGTGGGAGCTGGGCGCTGGATGGAGGTCAGGGATTAAAGCAGCTGGGGGATGGAGGGGACGCTCCCAACAGGGACTTGCTCCTTTCTCGGCTGGAATTATTAATTTTTTAAAGATAAATTACCCACTCACAGCTGGTGGCTGCCTACAATATGATCCACGTCTTGTCTTGTTGTACCTTGCTGTGTTGCTACACCAGTAGAGGTGTTCAGCGCTCCCGTTGGCGAACGTAGGTCTGGGATCCTCAAACAGTTGGAGGAGAGGTAATCAATCGAGGTGTCCTGACCCCAAGGATGGATGGGCAAACAGGCACACAACACCCCAGACCCGTGGCCCCAAGCTCAACCACCACTCCCTTGGCCAAGGCAACGCACCCGTAGCTTCCCCAAGCTTTTGCCTGAAACCAAGAGCTCTTTGATTAAAACAAGCCCCAAATTAGCTGCTGACGTGCACCAGCCACTGAGAATTGGACTCGTATCACAGATCTAATCTAAAGGAAAAGCCCAAAGCACGCTTCAAGAGCACGGTCGTACTCCGCCGGCAATTTCAGAGCTGAACGCCAGACAGAGCTGAGAGCGAAATGAGATTCATTCCTTAATTTTTAATGTAAGAAAATCAATGGGCGTCAGCCAATGAAAAGAAAAGCCTCGGAAAGAGCTCAATAAGCAGCACTCGTTTTAATGAAGGTACCGAGAAACACCATCAGAAAGTGCAGAAGGAAGGGAACCAAAACAGAAATTACGCAATGACGGCGCAAACGGGAGTTATAGAAAAAGTTGTGAATTTTTGTGTTCCCATCCCTAAGGCTGTGACCAGGTCACTGCTCCTCGGGGACTGCACCTGGGACTGCAGAAGCTGCCAGCATGATTACAAAACCAACCCTTACATCGATCTCTGGCCTTCTGGCCCCAAAAGTCCCCGCAGCCTGCGTAAAACCAGGGCACGCTTGGGGGCTTGGTGGGCAGGAAAGGTGCAGGAGCAAAATTCGAACAAATCAATCTATAAAAGAACTTCAAACAAAGCAATCTATAAACAACGTGTGTATACAAACACAAGATGCCGCTGCTTCTTCAGGGGATCAGAGGGCAAATTTAAAACAAATCCCGGATCCCGAGGAGGAGATGCCCGAGCACCCCAGAGCTGCCGTCGGAGAGAAGCACGAGGTGCCCGCGGATGAGATTGCATAAACTGGGATTCTAAAAAAAGCCCCAATCCCCTCAATTCAGCCAGGTTTAATTGATCGCTGCTCTTCGGAGAGGGCTTGGAAAAAATGAAAGCTGGCCTTATCTAAATCCGGCCTCGTTTTGGTGGGGCGTGTTTATATATCAAAGCCACCGGTCCCGAGGATTTTTGCTCGACTCTCGAGAAATTTCAGGATTTGATCCTGAACTCCAGATGGGGAATTAACGTGCAGCCCAAATCGTTTCATGCAAAAGCAACACGAAGCACGTGCAGGACAGCAAAGCCACAATGGGAGGAGGCTGCGGAGAGGCTGCTTTCCCTCGTTTCACATCACAGTGCTAATAGTAAATATTTATTTAATTATTTGAACCTGCATAACATGTCTCTATCTCCTCCCACTCTCAATCGTACCGTAGAGCAACAGGTTTTGTTCCTCCTTGGAAGTCCAAGCTGCCTAAAAACATCACAAAAAAAAAGGGAACAAACTGACCTCGTGGTAGCATTCAGAGCTAATTCAATAGCTTAATCCCAGATTTTGGTGCTTATCAGGGTATATTCTTCTGTTTTATAAAGAAAACTGTGACTTCACATCCATGTTTTTGTGATGATTTTGGTTTGTGTAACAGATGGACTCGGCAGTAGCTTTGTTATCTTCTTTGTTTCTCTCTCTTCCTGGGCTTTATCTGCGTACTTTGAAAGCAAACCACAGCATATTAATATTTCTGGGTCTCTCTCCGTGCATATTCATGACCTCCGAGCTACGCCTCGTGTTTTGTCCTCTGTATTTACCGAGCTGGGCTTGCGAGCCTCCCATTAACATGACAATGTTGAAAAATATTTGTGCTCGTTACAGAACCACACAAGTCATTATCTTGTTTGGATACAGCTCAGTCTTATTCGATACTTACTACAGTTTTAATCCTATTTTTTTCCCAAGCTGATTGAAATTTGGCTGTTGTGGGCTCCTACCTCTATCTTTTAGGGGTGATGCTCGTCCCTCCTCATGCCCATGAGCGTGGCGCCGCGCTATCGGGCAGAAATGTTTGAGGTTTTGGTCTCTTCCAGCTCGACTTTCCATTTCAAAGCACGACGTGCTGTGCGTTGTTCTGTCTCTCCAAATCACCATCGGGTTATCACTTCACAGATCGTTTTCCCTCCTGGAGATCCCGAGACATCATCGCAGGTCATGGATGCGGTCCAAAGCAAAGAACGGGGGAGCTCTGAGATCACCCAGCCACCAGCCATCCCAACTGGAAATATTCAGATGCTGGATGCCTTTTTTTTATTATTTTTTTACAGCAGATGAGATGACATTTGGGGAAAAAAAAAAAACTTAAAGACAGCCACGGGTCCAGATGGCTGGGAACCAACAGCAAGGATGAAAAACCCGACAGATCTGCAGGGGAAGAAAGGCAGGGGAGAAGGAAAGGCGAAGGGAGCCTGTCGTGTTCAGCAAGTCAAGCACCATAAATCCAAGATCATCACCTTAAAGCACACGTTTACTCTCGTATTTGCAAGCAGACGATGGAAGTAGCAGAAATACCAAGCTCCAAAGCGAGCCGACCGGTAGCCTCGTCTCACTGTGAAATATAAACCGGGGGAATGTCAAGAGCAATTAGCGGCTGCACTTCTCAGGCGAGACAAAATGGGAGAATTTTACAGGGCTCCCATAATTAGAGTTAATAAAAACGAATATACAATTCCCCGGGGGGCTGTGGGTGACACGAGTTTCTCTAGCCTCAACCTACCGACGCCCTCCCGGGTTGGACGGTGCTCGTTGGGTTAACACACTTCCATCTAATGACCTTAAAACAACCCTAGAAAGGGAAGGGAAACTGTTAGGCAAGCAGTGAGTCCATCAAGAAGGAGACAATATAGACAATCAGGAAGGAATCAACGTCTCACATTGGATTTCAAGGAGAAAATGCAAAGAAAGAAAGGAGGAGAAAAGGAAAAACATAGTGCCAAGCTTCTCGGTCCTGGTTTCCTTCCCCTGCCCTAAGCAGCACAATCCCTCCTCTCCCCATGCTCTGGGAAACCTCTAACCCAGGATATCTTTCCAATTTTCAGTTCTAATGCTGCTATCATTGCTAGAAAGCACTCAGATCTCTGATTTTGATACAGGCTCAAGTGAGAAACCTCCTGCAGCTGAGTCTGCTGCCTGGGAAGCTTCGTACGCGAGCGCAGCGGGATCACGGCGGTGCAAGATGCTCCACGTGGGCACATCCACCCCACAGCCCATGGAAGAGCCACCCAGAACCGTGTTCAGCGGTGTTTTGGCAGAGTCCTCTTAATAAATGAATGAAAACAGACAGAAAGAAAGGCAAACCAAGCTCGTTCTTGGCAAACCCTAGTCCTCCTCCTCACGGTGGGCTCCTCGCGCCGCGTGCCGTGGGTCAGCACCTGCCTTGTAGGGCTGGGACGCGCCGTGCTGAGAGCCACGGGGTGCCCCCACCCCGCATCTGAGCCGCGGGGGGCACGGGTCCGCTTGCCTGCACTTGCCTCTTATCAACTCCTTTCTTCTTTTCCTTTTTCGTCTTTTTGTTTGATGGCGCTTAAAAAAAAAAAGAAACAAAAAAAAAACGAAGGGCGATATCAAACGGAACAGACCTTTCAAAAGGGTTTGATGACAGCAGCCTGCTGAGTCCTTTTTCAACGCAATTATTTTATGCGGGACTAAATCAGAGATAAAAGTCAGCTCTGCCAATAGGGTTTAAATCCCTTCTGTGCAGAACAAGCCCTGGAATTACTCCTGCTTGGGACCAACTCGTGGCCGGCAGCACCGGCGGCGAGCCCTGTGACCATGCGCCCCGCAGAGCCCAGCCCGTCAAAACCCAAAAAACAAACCCAAAACTTGGCAGCTTCACCCCACCAAGGACACGGAGGAGCCAAGGGGCGAGGAGAGGAGCATCACCAGGCCCCCACAGCCATGAAACACGTTCAGATTCAGGGCTCACATTTCTCCCTACTTGCTTTTGCGGCGCTGCTCGCAAAGACAGCAAAAATGGGGCACTTCTGAGAGCTCCTGTTACATCCGAGCGCTCAGGCAGCCGAGGATGCACCAGCACTTCTTAATTTACTCTTCAGCTGCAGCTGAAATCCTCTTCTGTCAGGCAGGTTTTCCACGTAAAACCCCATTTGTACCGGTTTCTGGGCACCTTGCCACCGCCGCTAGATTATTCCCAAACAAGCCCGCGCGCGCACACACGTAATCAGGAGCTGCAATCACATATTTAATCAGCAACGGATTAGGTAACCTTTACAAAGTTCAAGAGGCAGACTGAAATAAAGAACTACCACACCTAAAAACAAACCAAAAAAAAAAGGTGTTATAAAGGGTTGAACGGGCTCGGCAGTAGGGATGCAAACTCGGGGCTCCTCCCGGGCTGCCCATCTCCTAATATTGAGTTCCACGTCTCGGATGTAACCCCCCAAAGTCACAGATTTGCTGTTAACAGGGAAATAACTGCGAAGCACCAGTATTTCTCTGCCTCATCAAGAGGGAAAGTTCACAAAAGTCAGTTCATTTTGTAATAAAAGCCAGACCTGGTATTCTCCAGCAGTTTTCCAGCTTCGTGGGCTTTCCAGGCACCGGCTCTGATTAATTCCAGAGGGTCCTTGCCGTTGAGTGAATGATTATTATTCACACGGCAGGGTGAAGTAAGTCATCAAGGCTAGGCTTTTCAATCTCTAGTGTCCAAATTTTGGATAAACCGAGGAGTGCAGACGTCTGGCAGCTCCTCTTTAAAAAGCAAGCTGCTTTTTAATAGGAACCACGGTGCCCATCACAGCCTGTGCTTTCCGGACAGCGTGATACGAGCAAACCAAGCTAGGAGCCCCGACCATCTGGGTTAGCCCGAATAACAGCCTGGACTGATCCTTAAATTCCTGGGGCAGAACGAATCCAAATGTTGTCACAAGATTAGGAGACTCTGCTCCTTTCTGGGCTGCAGCCACTCATCCCTACCTGTCCAGGAGGAGCAGGACCGGCTGCCAACACTGTTCTACCAAAAAAAAAGACCCGAATTTAATGCTACCTGTGTCTGCTTCCCATATTCCTCATTTTTTTTCCAGCCTTCCGACACGTTTGGCATATCGTTGGGGTATCCACGGCAGTTATTTGTAAGAACAGCCCTATAATTTTTAAGGCAGTCTCATTAACACGAAGCTGGGAGAGAGACGAGTCAAAATAGAGAACGTGAAACACCCCATAGATAACTTCCAATATTTTATCACTGTACACTGCTGCCTTTGAGGAGCACCATGCCCAATAAAAGAAAACACCCAGGAAAAATCAGAGCAATCCATTTGGGCTTAAAATGCATGATCCTGCAAAGGAACTGGCAGCAAGATCTGCCCACGATATGATGTTGAAGGCAACCCAGCTGACCCAACATGCTCTGGACTGGTGTGAAGCAAGAATACAAAAAGACACCTCAATATACATATACATATAGATTATTTTTAAGGACTATGTTCAACCTGGATGGAAAATTTCTCACCGAGGTGTAAGCTGAGGCCAATATTTATTCCAGCTGTAGTTCAAAGGAGTGAGTTTGTATCCAAAACGGTTCAGTGGGGAGACATGGAGAGCACGGCATCTACATTTCCTTGCCCTTTGCTCCTGAAACCCACAGGTTTCAGCTTGGCAAGATAGGAAATGAGAAGAATATAAAGAGGGACGGGACATTTACGTGACCTGAGAGGAATTTCGGAATTGCAGTCATGAAAGTGAAGAGCAAATATCAAGAGCCTCACATTCTCACTGACGGCCATGGGAGGAGAGATCGCCGCTCTTCCAGACTGGTTTCATCCCTGTTCTTGTGCCGAATGCCAATAAACTAATAAATAAATAAATAGATAAGTGGATAAAATCCATCTCCATTGTTTTTCCATTTGATTTCCTGAGAGTTCACTGCCAGACAGCACAAGGCATCGAGTGCAAACGCTGTCCCCGCGCCCGTTTTCACAGGTAGGATGACAAAACCACAATATTTTTCTAACATGCTCCAAGTCCTCTGCCTATTGACTGTCTTATCGAGTGATGGCAAGAGGAACAACTTCACTCCCCGAAGCGAGAGCTCACCTGGATTTTCTCCCCTCCTGTTGGGTCCGAAATATCGGGACTAGAACAACGTCACCTCCCCGAATTTGGTTTCATTTGGTGTCATTGAATTGGTTTTGCTGCAATTCATCGCGCCGCAGAAATTCTTCCTTTTAACTAAAAGCTTTCCATAACCCTTTGCTTTTAAATGATAAAAGCTGAGGAAAACGCCTAGTTTTAGCTCGCGAGATACGGGATAAATCATCGCGTGGGTCAATGCTTGCTAATTGCCCATGACTAAGTCCCAATTTAATGTGGACCGACAGAGGGGTTTCTAAATAATAATGCCTTCTCGCTCGCTGCCATAAAACACACATTAAAGAGGCCTTCTTTTCGGAGAGCAGGTGCTGAGGCTAAGCGCTGACAAAAAGGCACTTCTGGGGTGTGAAACACGTTATTGAATTAGCAGTGAATGCATTAGTTAGGTCCGGGCTATGTTTAAGACGTCTCCAGCCATGCAAGAGCCTCCTCGCCCCTACAGACCGTCTTTGGGGTGAAAACCTCATCGGCCACCCGCCAACTGTAATCAGGGGTAGAAAGGCACGTGAAGAAGGATGAGGGTCATGGGATGTTGGGAAGTTCAAAGGAAGGAGGAAAAATGATGGGGACACCGGATGCTTGGAGAAGGGAAAAGAGCGGGGCTGCTCGCAGCGGGACGGGGTCGGGGCCCCAGTGCCCTCACTGCAGGTCCTCGGGGAGATAGGATCCATGCCAGGCAGGTTTAATCTCTCCTCCAGGTAGTAAACGAGCCTTTCATAAAGCCCAATGCCCCCAAAAGGCCATTGAGAGAAATGAAAACCCAACTTTTAAGGCTGCTAAGCCAAAGCAACGCCCTTATCTATCACATCACCTAGGAGCCCCGCGCCACTAAAGCCAGGGAAATGAATAGTTAATGACCCCATAAATCTTAGGCTGCCACATAAACATAAACACATTTTTTCTTGTCATGTCCGAGGGAATAAATGTTTTATCACACCTTAACTCTGCCACATTGAATTATTCCCCCGTCCCTATTACTATTTTAAGGCAAGTACGCCGGTCCCCCGAAGAGGCTCTGAGTTACCCGGTTATTTATTTGTGAACGGATGGTTCGTCTTCGTCGAAGTGCTCCTGTGGAGACTTCGGGATGTCAAATATGAGACTAAAGAGAAATTTGTCTGACAGAAGGGACTGGAAGTTGGAACAGAGGGCGAGCGAGTCGTTTCGGGGTGAGCCAGCGGAGAAGAGCCCAGGGCCACGGACAACTTGGGTGGAAGGACCCAAGACTTGGGGCTGGGACCCCTCTGCTGTAAAACCCCATGGTCAGACCAGCAAGGAATACCTACAGATGGGTGTTACAGTGAAACAGGGAGAAAAACACACCTGTGGATTTCTTAGGATGGTTCGCGGGGTCTCCATCACTAGTTGACCATGCTCCTTTCACGGTCAACGGTTGACCATGAAGGAAGAAAGGATGAGTATGAGCTCCCAGCAGCCAGAAGTGGCCTTCAGGACCCTATTTCCCTGACGGTGGAAAAGGGAAAGGGAGAAATAACCGCTGTGAGATGTCCAGGTCTGCCTGGAAAGGGCTCGCTCCCGTATCTCCCGTATCTCGTAACTCACCTCCGCCTTCGGGGCACGTCACGTGCGGCTTCCCGAGGCTGCAGCGAGAAAATTCCCCCGGCTTTGTGCAACTCTTTGAAATCTGACTGAAGACTATTATTGAAGTGCAAAATATAATTACAGTGAAGATCAGCAGGCAGAATGGTGCCGGGGAAAGGGGTGTGACATTGCTCGACAATTAGGCAGAAATGCAGGAGAAATGGATTGTAAATAAAAAAAGGGGAAAAAAAAAAGAAAGAAAAGTATAAATTCAACAACAAAAAAAAAATAAAATCGTTTTAGAGAATGCTCGGTATTGTTGTTAAACCAGCAAAGTGGAGTTGATGCTAGCCACTAATTCAGGGCAATACCTGGACCCTTTGCTCGATGTCTTTATCTGCAAAATACAGGCTAGGGTCTGTTTCTGAATTTCTGAGAGGCACAAGGTAGCAATAGGACAGCTGGGTTTGATTTACTGTCACACACCCTTTGAAAATTCCCCTAAAGTACTTTCTGTTCTTTGTGTGAAAGAGCTGCTGCCGAGACACAAAGTGTTATTATTATTATGATTATTGCTCAGAGTGTTTCAAAGCCGGTACAATAAAAGTTTGGGCTGGCAAACCACTTCCCAGCAAAGCAAGCACGAACATCAGCAGCTCACGGCTTGTCCAAGGACTCCCTGGGGTCTCGCACACCCCTTGGGATCTCCAGCTCTCCAAACTCACCCTTTTCTCCCTTTTCTGGAAGTTTTGGCGAGGTTTCCAAGGAGCGCAGGGCGCCGTGCAGGGCTCCAAGCCACTCAATGAAGTCCAACCCAGTTAGCTCCCGTGCCGCGAGGTTCCCTGACCGCGCCGCCCTATCGATCAGGCCGTCTGCAAACGCTGCCTCATTTATTTAGGGTTTGATTTGAGCAGCTGGAGCGTGCCCGAAAGGTCACTCGTTTTGCTCCGTTCCTAGCGAACAACGCCCCGCTTCCATTCCTACCGGTTCCAGATCGATGCTGCTCTCCTCGCCCCTCCCGAGCCGGCTTGAATTTTCTATCAAAGAGGCTAAAACGGGGCTGACGCTCCCCACCCCTGGCTGTTTTTCTAAATTACTTCTCCAGCAAACTGCAGAGGACTTCACCTCCTCTGGGGATGCGGAAATCAGGCCGAGGAAGCAGCACCAAATTCCAGCCGGTGCAGTGGCAGCCGCAGAGGTGGGAAGCGGAGGCACTGATCCCGCAAGGTCTTTGGGATTAGGGAGGAGATTTAGGGACCTAAGCACTACAGAATCACAGAGCATCCCGAAAAAATAATAAAAAACCTCCTGAATACCTTGGCAAAGCTGAAATGTTACTTGAATCCTCCAGCAACCCCACTAATCGCATGGCACTGGGTCCCAGCCCTTCACGCACGAGGTCCCACGACATTGCAAGGCAGGGAAACCTCACCCAGTGATCTGGGACTTTACTTCACCATTATCTGATGGCGTTTTAAATGATGGAAAAATGGTTTAAAGTCACAATCTTACTTTAGGAAATGGTTCTACATCCCGTTTATCTCATCATGTGGGTACGCCTCAGCATCAGCCCGAAATCACCCGCACCCGAGGTGTTTCTTGCGGCGTTCCCAGCCTTTCTTTCCTCTCCTCGTTGCTTTTTTTTCTGCACACGCCTTGCCTTCTTGACAAGCTGGGAAGCCACCCAGAGCTCCCCTGGCTTTGCAAGTTCCTAGCCACAGCCTGACGGTGCTCTCGGAGGCTTCTGGTGCCACTTTTAATCCTCTCCATCGCCCGTCCACGCAAGCAGGTGGCTTTGCAAAAGAGCTGGCTGCGTCCTGCCCTGCTCTCCGGGGAAAAACCTGGGGAGAAAAGGAGCTGGAGGATGTCAATCGTGCTTCCAACATCTGTCCCCATCCCGGGTGCTCTTTATAAGCCGATCCGAAGTAATAACAGCAGAAAGCACAAGGTATGTGAGCTGATTTTGAATGCGTCTGTCTCCTTTTCTTTCCCTTGCTTAGTGTTTATCGCCTTCCAAATTCAGCCTTTAAAAAAAAAAATTGCATTCATCTCACCCAGAAGAGAGAAATGTATTCTCTTCATAACACTTTGTTCTCAGCAGAAAATCAACTTTAGCTTGATTGTCAGGCAGAAATAAAGCTCGGAGACTAAGAGCCGAAAAGGAGAAGGTTTTGTGCAGCCGCAGCTGGAATTTGTTTTAAGAAAGAGAGCAATATTCAGGTTTGGCTTACAAAATCTGAGCACAAAATGACACGGCCCACGAGGAAAGGAAACCTGCCCTGCCCTGCCTGACTTCCCTCGGTTGGAAAACACCTTCCTGGCCTTCATTAATGCCCAAATTTCTGCCCAGTTAAACCACGAACCCAAACACCCCGCGGCAACACACCGGCCGAGGGGAAAAAATATCATTTTAGAGGCTCTAAAATATCCCTTTGGTGCTTACCCCGGAGGAATCGGGAAGGAGATGCTCGGCGGTTTGCCGCGATCTGTAAATATCCCGGTTTCATTTGCGTTTTTTACGGGTATAAAACTTGCAGTATTTAAATCCAAGCTGAGGAGCAGAGGGCATGAATATTGCATCGGGTACGGCCTCGGTTTAATAGGGCTTAAGGAGGGGTGAAGGTCCAAGTGAGCTCCCCGAGTGAGGCTTGGAACAGAAATAGGAGAAGCTGAATCACGTGAGAACCTCTCACACCAAAAAAAAAGACCCTTTAGCTGTGAAATTCAAGTCCTCCATCACTTGCCTTCCTTGTTGCCACACCTTGGATGGAAAATACTTTGGGTTTAGGGAAATATTGGGAACTTTCTGCCAGCCTCTGGTTTTCCTCTGCCCCTTTTTTCTGACATTTGTGCACAAAAATCAACCTCAGGTGCCTCCATGCCTCCAGTGGTAACCCTGAACCTGATTTTGCTCGGGACTCAACCAAAATATATGGGGAAAAACAGCCTTCCCTTCTTAAACCAGCTCCTGGAACGACCCAAAGCTACCAAACGGATCCCAAAATCCACGCGGCCAACAAGATGTTGGCGTCCCTCTAGCTCGGGCACGAGAAGCTGGGGAAAAAGCTCGTCTGCCACGTGCTCTGGGGTTGAAGATGCAGAAGAGCATCACCTTTTGGCTTTAATTCATTCATTTGTAGCTCCAAATTTCATTTGCCGTTCACCTGGGCAGAGAAAAGCCAAGCCGCTCCCCCTTTCCTTCTCCAGCCGAGTGTTTTGGGCCTTGAGGAAAATGATGGTTGCAGGCCAGAAAAAAAAAGGTTTTACAGTAAATGCTGAACGTGTTTCATATTCACTCCTTGCTGTTATTTTTTTCCTGGAAAAAAAAAAAATATTTTTTTTTTGGAGTTTTGCTCACAGCAGGCCAGAGCTTTCCCGTCCTTCGGCTTCTCCAGATGACAAAGTAAGAGAAGAGGAGCCCACGGTTGCAGCAGGCGATGGCACGTACCTTTCCTCTGCTATTGATTGCTCATTTGCAGGACTTCACTTGAGAATAACGAGCGACCCAGGACTAGAAGCGTGGCCGATCCATTACGCCGTCCTCCTCATCACTCAGCGCCAAACCTGGGAGAAATGCAGCCCGCCACGCTGGCGTAAGATCCACGGGGCAACACCATGGTTTAATTCGCAGGGAATACGTTCTCCTTTAAATTTTTTTTCTCCTCTAGAAGTCAAAGCTTGCCTCGTCCTCCCTTCGTCCCATGGCAATCTTCCGATCGTTCATTAAAAACGCATTAATGGCACGGAAAGCGCCTGATTTCCCTCTGCTTGGACGCGAAAACAGAAGAGGCCAGGGGGCCAAAAGTTGGCAGGAGGGCACACCGCCGATGTGTCCCTTTAAAATCAGTCCCTGGGTGCTGTTAATTACAACAACTTACAGCAGAAGACATCGCGTTTTGACTTTAAAAGTTATTTTTACTGAAACCACCTCAATTTCTGATTCGCACGAGGCCAAAGAATATTATGATCACCTTACCCCTACCAATAACAAGCCAACCTTTGGTTTAACATCTGAGAAGAGGAATAGGTATTTTGGGACACTTTGGGGGCAGGAAAGATAAGGAAAAGATAAATAATCTTACGGCAGAACACTTCAGGTTTCCATTTTTCAACAAAACTGTTCCTACAAGGGGTCCTTAGCATCAAACCTCGATGCGCAAAACCAACTCGCGACGCGGCGGCCGCGCCGAGGGATTTGGGATTTGGGATTTGGGATTTGGGCTCGGAGCCGGCGTGCCCGTTTCGGGAGGCAAGCTGAAGTTTTTGCTCCGAATTTGCTTCTTTGAAGCTCGGGAGAGTCGTGGCACTTTGGAGAGGGTTGGCTGAGCACGAAGCTCTACTCGCAACCCGGAGCGGCCGCCGTCCGTGCGGTGATCCCTCCCGTTGCCTGCAATCGAGTCCCGCTAACGATGTGATTCAATTAGGCACAAATCAAGAGCTGGCTGATACTTTTCACAACGCAACTCCGGCTCCCGACCAATTCCCTACCCAGATGGAAGAGCTTGATAGAGTTACTGGTAACAGAATATCCCCCTCTGGAGGGATGTTAACAACCCTTTTAATATCAATACACCTGCCGGAGCAAAGCTACGAGCTTGCAGGGAACTCTGCAAGCACACGAGGAATGCAAACGATCCCCAAAAAATCGCGTTGGGGGAATTTGGGTGATGCAAACACGGAAGCCAGCAAGGATTTGCTCAGGTCGGGAATCCTTTTCTCCCTTTTTCTAACTGTTTACATCGTGAAACTTTGATGGATTGAGACAAAACGGGAGTTATTCTGCAGAAAAAATTATGATTTATTCTGGTTTAGAGGGTCGCATGGGCAGCTGGTTACCTGTTTGCCTCCCGAATCTCTCCGCCCGATGACCTTTATTTCGGATTAATGAGACCGACGAACGAATAACGTTTGCAGGAGAGATCCCGGGGACACCGCCGTGCCCGACAGCCCCCACCCCAAGCCAATTTGGTTCTCCTAACACCCACCTGCTGTCGCAGCAGCAAGTCCAGCAGTCCTATATTATTATAAGTCCTATAAAAAAGCTCTACCAGCCCTTCAGACCCCAAAATCTGCCAACAGGATGATGCCAATGAGAACCCCAATGAGGAAGAGGGTCCCACCACGACTCGGGGTCTTCAGCACTGGGAAGGTTTTAGGGGCTTGTAAGGGCTGGGATCGAAGTTTTAGGGGCTTGTAACTCCCTTGAGGAAGGGGCAAAGTAATTCCCACAAAGACGCCCTCCCTTCAGCTCCTCTGTTTGCCAACCAACGTTTTCCTGCAACTCCAGGCCGCGATTTCAAAGAGTTTTCGACCTCTTTTGACCACCTCGGAGCATTTGTAAGAAGTCAGAAGTTGCACCTCACTTGCTTTCCGGGCTTCCCTTACAGGAGAAAACCCCCAAGGAGCAGATCCCAAAAGCCCGAGGCTCCCCACCCCGATAAAATAAAGGGTTCCCGAGCATCTTGCACCTTGCAGCGGAGCCCACACTTGCTTTTCATCCTCAGAAGTGGCAACAGAAATGGGTAATTTTAAGGGAACGGGGCCAAAAGAACCAACTTGTTGGCTCCTTTTGAGATCTGCTTGCCCCTACACCTGCCCGTGGCGCGGCAAATCCTTGTATTAAAGCGAGTTTTGGTTTGCTGAGATGCTAAAACATCGAGCGAGGGCAAACTTTTTGAGGTTTACTCACATTTAGTGAAGTCCCTAGGCCTCTTCCAGCGCTGCTCTATCCCTGAGCCGGCTTCCCGCAGCAGCACGCGGGGACCCCAACGTTGCGGAGCTGCTTTAGCTCGTCAAAAAAACCCTTTTAAAAATCGGGCCAGGCCCTCTAAAGGACGCCTGGAGAAAAACCCACGTGCGGAGCAACTGAGGAAGGGCTCCGAGAGTTACTTGAGCTGCCAGCAGCCTGCTGGTGGGAAGGGGCCAGCCCAGGTGGCACGCAAGGGGATGCGAAATCCTAAAACCGAGCTCGAGGCGAGCTGGAGGATGCCCGGATTTCAGGTTGTATGGCAGGAGGCATCCCATGGGTTTTGCTCTCCCTGTTCAAGCAGCACAGCTGCGATATTTCCCGACCTCTGCATCCTGGGGAGGGAAATTCAGAGCTTGGGGCAGCTCCAGGATCGGGGCACGGAGCGGGAGAGGCGGTGGCCCCGTTGTGCAGCCTCCCGGGAGCCCTTTGTTAGCAGGACGGGCTCCCTGCGGGTTTGGGGCCGGCTCGGGGGCCAACTTTCCCCTTTTTGCAGCTCGCTCGGCCCCAAAAGAGGGATTTGGGGCGCAGGGCCAAGACGCCAGGCTGCAGAAGGAGCGCACCTGCGTGCCGGAGGTGGGCTGGGAGCTGCGCAACCCCTTTTCCTTCGCCGCGGCCCCAAACAATGCCAGGGCACGGCGGTGGCGTTGCTCCATCCCCTATCTCCGTTGCTCCATCCCCTATCTCCGTGGCTCCATCCCCTCCTCCGGCAGCAGAGGAACCTGCAAGCCCGTGTGGGGTGGCGAGGAGGAAGAGCAGCGCCACGGTTCCCGGCTGGGAAAGCGGGCGGCACCCCGCTCCGACCCTATAAACCCGCCTCTCCCCGGCTGGGGAAGGCGCTGGGGCGCACGCACCCCAAAGAAAACCCTCCCGAAGTCCCCCAAAATCACGACAGGCAAAGGATTTATCCATCAGGGTGAGGCAGGCAGCGCCTCCGGGGGGGATCGCCGACCCCATAAGGCTGCCAACCTGCTCAGCACCCCCCCGCACCCCACAAAAACCCCGCTGGGCGCGGGGGGGAGTCGGTGCCCATTGTTCCCACTGCGGGAGCTCAAGGGGGGTTTTGTGCTCGCCACGAGCTTTTTCCCCCCTTCCTGGGTCGGATTTGGGGGAAATCGAAGCGTTTTAAGGCGCCCCCACACACACAACACCACCACCGCCACCACCGGGCTCTCCCCCGGCCGCACTTTCTCAGTCCCGAGCGCTTTTGGGGCTCCCGGTTCCCTTCTCCTCCTTCCTCCGGGAGGGAGCCGAGCCCTTCCTGCAGCCCCTCCGCCACCTTTCCCCCTGCCCCTGCCCCAATTTGCCATTTTTCCCCCAAAAATAAAAAAAAAAGGGAGAGGTGCAGCCCCGAAACAACCGCAGGGACCCGGAGCCGCTTTGCGCATCTCTGCGCTCGCCTCCTCGCCAACTCACCGCCGCCTTCATCCCCTCCTCGCTCCTTTCGCTTTTCTTTATTTTTTTATTTTTTTTGGCCTCCCGGCTCTCCAAAAAAAAAAAAAAAACCCTTCCAGGATCCCCAAAAAGCCGCCGGTGGAGGGGATAGGAGAAGGCAGGCGGCACACGCGCGGCGCTGCCACCTCCTGCCACGCTTCTCCACCGCTCCCCTTCGCTCCCGGCGTTGTCCTTTTCTTCCCCGGTGCCCCGGCTCCTCTCCGGGTGGCGGCCGGGTGGGGGGGGCTCGGAGGGCTGAAACAGAAGGGAAAAATGGGGAGAAGGGGAGCCGAGGAGGAGGCTCGGACTTACCCAAAACGCCAGGATTGAGGCTCGCCAGGGCGCAGAGGAGAAAAGCCAGCGTGGGTACCCAGGCGCAGCCGAGGCTCCTCTCCATATTTCAGCAGCAGGAGCTCGGGGTCCCGAGCAAGCGAGGCGAGCTCGCCCGAGCCCCCCACCCCCCCACCCCCCCCGGCCTTTTTTTTGGGGCTCAGAGGAAGGGAAAAGGGAAAGCGAGGGGCAGGGGAAAAAGTTGCAGCCAGTCCGGGAGCCTGGCAGGGGCACTACCTCGAGGAAAAAACCTTCGCCAGGGTCCTCCCACCGCCGGCGAGCCAGAAGGAGCCGGGTCCTGCTTGGAGAGGCGGCCGGAGCGCATCGGCGGGGCGGCGGCGGCTGCTCCGTGTCCGCCGGGGGGAAAAAAAGGGGGAAAAGGGGGAAAGGGGTTGGGATATGGGGTGGGCGATCCCCTCCCCAACCCCCCCCGGAGGGGTTGAGCCTTTGGGGTGGAAGCTTTTGGAGGGGTCTCTCCCCGGGGGGTGAGCCTAGAGGGTGAGCCTAGAGGGTGATGCTTGGGGATGGTCCTTGGGGATGCTCCTTGGGGATGCTCCTTGGGGATGGTCCTTGGGGGTGATCCTGTGGGGTGATCCTGGGGGGTGATCCTGGAGATGATCCCAGAGGCTGATCCTGGAGGTGATCCTCGAGGCTGATCCCGGGGGTTGATCCTGGAGGACGATCCTGGCGGATTTGCTCGGAGATGCTCCCGAGGGATGACGCCGGGGGGGGGGGGGATTTTATTGGGATGCTCCTTAGGGGATGCTCCTTATGGGGTCGCCGGGAAGAGCCGAGGGGAACGGGAAGGAGCCGGAGGCGCCTCGCCGGCTCCGGGCGCTGCCCGAGGGCCCGGGTGGGGCCGCTATGGGGTGGGTTGGGGCTGGGGCTGGGGTTGGGGCTGGGGCTGGGGCTGGGGACGGGCCCGGCCCCGCCGCGCTCGGCAGCGGCCGCCGCAGCGCCCCGGAGGGGAGCGGGGGCGCCCTCTGGGGGCCGCCCGGGGAAGGGCGGAGGGAGTTATAGGGGGGGTTATGGGGTGGTTTTAGGGTTTGGGGGGTTATGGGGGATCTGGGGGGGTTAGGGGGTGGGTTAGGGGTTTGGGAAAGGGGCTGCGTTAAAGGTTTGGGGAGGGGGCTGGGTTTTGGGGGCTGGGGTTGAGGGCTGGGTTGAGGAAGTCAGTTAGGGGGGTGGGTTTAGGGGCTGGGTTAGGGGTCCGGGGTCTAGGTTTAGGGTCTGGGTTTATGATCTGGGATTAGGATCTCAGTTAGGGGTCTGGGTTTAGGATCTGGGTTTAGGATTTGGGTTAGGGGTGAGGGTTTAGGATCTGGGTTTAGGATTTGGGTTAGGGGTCAGGGTTTAGGATCTGGGTTTAGGATCTCAGTTAGGGGTCTGGGTTTAGGGTCTGGGTTTAGGATCTGGGTTTAGGATCTCAGTTAGGGGTCTGGGTTAGGGGTCTGGGTTAGGGGTCTGGGTTTAGGACCTGGGTTAGGGGTCTGGGTTTAGGATCTCAGTTAGGGGTCCGGGTTAGGGGTCTGGGTTTAGGATCTTGGTTAGGGGTCTGGGTTAGGGGTCTGGGTTAGGGGTCTGGGTTTAGGATCCAGGTTAGGGGTCTGGGTTTAGGATCCGGGTTAGGGGTCTGGGTTTACGATTTGGGTTAGGGGTCCGGGTTTAGGATCTGGGTTAGGGGTCCGGGTTTAGGATATGGATTAAGAGTCTGGGTTTAGGATCTGGGTTTAGGATCTTGGTTAGGGGTCTGGGTTTAGGATTTCAGTTAGGGGTCTAGGTTTAGGATCTCAGTTATGGGTCTGGGTTTAGGATATGGATTAAGAGTCTGGGTTTAGGATCTCAGTTAGGGGTCTGGGTTTAGGATATGGATTAAGGGTCTGGCTTTAGGATCTGGGTTAGGGGTCTCAGTTAGGGGTCAATGTTTAGGGTCTGTCTTAGGGGTCTGGGTTGGTTAGGGGTCAATGTTTAGGATCTGGGTTTAGGATCTGGGTTAGGGGTCTGGGTTTAGGACCTGGGTTAGGGGTCCAGGTTTAGGATCTCGGTTAGGGGTCTGGGTTAAGGGTCTGGTTTGGTTAGGGGTCTGGGTTTAGGATCCAGGTTAGGGGTCGGGGTCTAGGTTTAGAGTCTGGGTTTATGATCTGGGATTAGGATCTCAGTTAGGGGTCTGGGTTTAGGATCTGGGTTTAGGATTTGGGTTAGAGGTCAGGGTTTAGGATCTGGGTTTAGGATTTGGGGTAGGGGTCTGGCTTTAGGATCTCAGTTAGGGGTCTGGGTTTAGCATCTCAGTTAGGGGTCTGGCTTTAGGATATGGATTAAGAGTCTGGGTTTAGGATCTCAGTTAGGGGTCGGGGCTTAGGATCTGGGTTTAGGATATGGATTAAGGGTCTGGCTTTAGGATCTGGGTTAGGGGTCCGGGTTTAGGATCTAGGTTAGGGGTCTCAGTTAGGGGTCAATGTTTAGGGTCTGTCTTAGGGGTCTGGGTTGGTTAGGGGTCAATGTTTAGGACCTGGGTTTAGGATCTGGGTTAGGGGTCCAGGTTTAGGATCTTGGTTAGGGGTCTGTGTTAGGGGTCTGGTTTGGTTAGGGGTCCGGGTTTAGGATCCAGGTTAGGGGTCCGGGATCTAGGTTTAGGGTCTGGGTTTATGATCTGGGTTTAGGATTTGGGTTAGGGGTCCCGGTTTAGGATCTTGGTTAGGGGTCTGGGTTAGGGGTCTGGTTTGGTTAGGGGTCCGGGTTTAGGATCCAGGTTAGGGGTCCGGGATCTAGGTTTAGGGTCTGGGTTTATGATCTGGGTTTAGGATTTGGGTTAGGGGTCCCGGTTTAGGATCTCAGTTTAGGATTTGGGTTAGGGGTCTGGGTTTAGGATCAATGTTTAGGATCTGGGTTAGGGGTCTGGCTTTAGGATCTCAGTTAGGGGTCTGGCTTTAGGATATGGATTAAGAGTCTGGGTTTAGGATCTCAGTTAGGGGTCTGGGTTTAGGATATGGATTAAGGGTCTGGCTTTAGGATCTGGGTTAGGGGTCTCAGTTAGGGGTCAATGTTTACGGTCTGTCTTAGGGGTCTGGGTTGGTTAGGGGTCAATGTTTAGGATCTGGGTTTAGGATCTCGGTTAGGGGTCTGGGTTAAGGGTCTGGTTTGGTTAGGGGTCCAGGTTTAGGATCCAGGTTAGGGGTCCGGGGTCTAGGTTTAGAGTCTGGGTTTATGATCTGGGATTAGGATCTCAGTTAGGGGTTCTGGGTTTATGATCTGGGTTTAGGATTTGGGTTAGAGGTCAGGGTTTAGGATCTGGGTTTAGGATTTGGGGTAGGGGTCTGGGTTTAGGATCTCAGTTAGGGGTCTGGGTTTAGGATATGGATTAAGAGTCTGGGTTTAGGATCTCAGTTAGGGGTCGGGGCTTAGGATCTGGGTTTAGGATATGGATTAAGGGTCCAGGTTTAGGATATGGATTAAGGGTCTGGCTTTAGGATCTGGGTTAGGGGTCCGGGTTTAGGATCTAGGTTAGGGGTCTCAGTTAGGGGTCAATGTTTAGGGTCTGTCTTAGGGGTCTGGGTTGGTTAGGGGTCAATGTTTAGGACCTGGGTTTAGGATCTGGGTTAGGGGTCCAGGTTTAGGATCTTGGTTAGGGGTCTGGGTTAGGGGTCTGGTTTGGTTAGGGGTCCGGGTTTAGGATCCAGGTTAGGGGTCCGGGATCTAGGTTTAGGGTCTGGGTTTATGATCTGGGTTTAGGATTTGGGTTAGGGGTCCCGGTTTAGGATCTTGGTTAGGGGTCTGGGTTAGGGGTCTGGTTTGGTTAGGGGTCCGGGTTTAGGATCCAGGTTAGGGGTCCGGGATCTAGGTTTAGGGTCTGGGTTTATGATCTGGGTTTAGGATTTGGGTTAGGGGTCCCGGTTTAGGATCTCAGTTTAGGATTTGGGTTAGGGGTCTGGGTTTAGGATCAATGTTTAGGATCTGGGTTAGGGGTCTGGCTTTAGGATCTCAGTTAGGGGTCTGGCTTTAGGATATGGATTAAGAGTCTGGTTTTAGGATCTCAGTTAGGGGTCGGGGCTTAGGATCTGGGTTTAGGATATGGATTAAGCGTTCGGGTTTAGGATCTGGGTTAGGGGTCTGAGTTTAGGATCTGGGTTAAGGGTCTGGGTTTAGGATATGGGTTAGGGGTCCGGGTTTAAGATCTGCGTTAGGGGTCTCAGTTAGGGGTCAATGTTTAGGGTCTGTCTTAGGGGTCTGGGTTGGTTAGGGGGTCAATGTTTAGGACCTGTGTTTAGGATCTGGGTTAGGGGTCTGGGTTTAGGACCTCTGTTAGGGGTCTGGGTTTAGGATCTCGGTTAGGGGTCCGGGTTAGGGGTCTGGTTTGGTTAGGGGTCCGGGTTTAGGATCCAGGTTAGGGGTCCGGGGTCTAGGTTTACGATCTGGGATTAGGATCTCAGTTAGGGGTCAGGGTTTAGGATCTGGGTTTAGGATTTGGGTTAGGGGTCAGGGTTTAGGATTTGGGTTAGGGGTCTAGGTTTAGGGTCAATGTTTAGGATCTGGGTTAGGGGTCTGGCTTTAGGATCTCAGTTAGGGGTCTGGGTTTAGGATTTGGGTTAGGGGTCAGGGTTTAGGATTTGGGTTAGGGGTCTGGGTTTAGGATCTGGGTTTAGGATTTGGGTTAGGGGTCAGGGTTTAGGATCTCAGTTAGGGGTCGGGGCTTAGGATCTGGGTTTAGGATATGGATTAAGAGTCCGGGTTTAGGATATGGATTAAGGGTCTGGCTTTAGGATCTGGGTTAGGGGTCCAGGTTTAGGATCTAGGTTAGGGGTCTCAGTTAGGGGTCAATGTTTAGGGTCTGTCTTAGGGGTCTGGGTTGGTTAGGGGTCAATGTTTAGGACCTGGGTTTAGGATCTGGGTTAGGGGTCTGGGTTTAGGACCTGGGTTAGGGGTCCAGGTTTAGGATCTCGGTTAGGGGTCTGGGTTAGGGGTCTGGTTTGCTTAGGGGTCCGGGTTTAGGATCCAGGTTAGGGGTCCAGGGTCTAGGTTTAGAGTCTGGGTTTAGGATCTGGGATTAGGATCTCAGTTAGGGGTCTGGGTTTAGGATCTGGGTTTAGGATTTGGGTTAGGGGTCAGGGTTTAGGATTTGGGTTAGGGGTCAGGGTTTAGGATTTGGGTTAGGGGTCTGGGTTAGGGGTCTGGCTTTGGGATCTCAGTTAGGGGTCTGGCTTTAGGATCTCAGTTAGGGGTCTGGGTTTAGTGGGCTTGGTTTGGGATTCTGGGTTGGTTAAAGGGTCTGGGGGTCTGGAGTAGGGGGGGTTGGTTTGGGGTCTGGGTTGGTTAGGGGCCAGGGTTTAGGATCTGTGTTAGGGGTCTGGGTCAGGGGGGTTGGTTTGGGGTCTGGGTTTAGGATTTGGGTTTGGGGTTAGGGCTGGAATCGCCCGTGGGTTGAAATAAGGGCTCCCAGGCTCCTGAAGGAAAGGCCAAGGGGACGGGGCTGCCCGAGGGGCCGTGGAGGTGGCTGTGACTCCTCCTGAGAATGAATTTTGCACGAGGTGGAGCAGCTCCCGCATCCCATAAAGCATCTCAGCCCCTAAGGGAAAAAAAAAAGAGGCCCCAAATCCCAGGCCAAATCCTACAGCTCCGCCATCTTCCTCTCGGGATTCTGGCTTCCCGATCCGGTCCCTCTTTTCGAGGGACTTCCCATCAGATGTTCCTCCGGTGCAGCGCGTCCTCTGATGGCTTGCCCAAGGTGTTTCTTCCCTTAAAGCGGTTTTGAAGCCTCCTGGAAAGACTTTTTTATATAAATAACACATCTTTTCCCCAAACCGACCTTTTTTTCCCCATTTTAGATCAACCTTTCGTTATTAAGACAGCCCTGGGAGCCGGGACGTGGGGCTTCTGAAACTCCTTCTGCTTGACTTTCGGAAAAAGCCTCCGAAAAGAAGTTTTGAAGAGGCTTGAAACGGCCAAAAAAAAAAAAATCTGCAAACTGAACAACACCATCGGCAGAAATGAGAGCCTAAAACCTACCTAAAACCTTTGTCTCAGCTCTCCTTTCATCCCATTAATCCATTTTTTCTTGCAAAACGCCGTGCCAGCATGAATCCCTCGCATGGATTTCATCTAATTACTATTATGCTTTCACTACACTTCTCCGGTGCTCGAGCAAGGGGGTATTTTCGAAATCACGTAGATTTTCCAATCAGCTGCCTTTGAATGCCAGCACCCGGGCCTTTTTCTCCGTGGGAAACGATTATAATACCTGTCCTAACGAGCAGAATGACACCGTCCGAGATTTTCCTTCAGGTCTGAGATGTCTTGAGGCAGCAAATCGCCCTTTAGACATCAGAGCGGATTCCGCTCTTACCACTAAAACTAGCAAGAGGCTTTCAGATGCTAATTATATTCTGTCTTCGGGACCAAATCCTGACAAAATAGAGCAGGACTAGGAGGCTAGATGAGGCTAGGGCTCATGTAGACCTCAACTCACCACCTCTTTGGTCCATAATTAGGCAAGAGAAAGTCGAAATGGGGAAAAAAAGTTAGGGAGAGTAGGCTGAAGAAGCCAAGGGAAGGCGAGCACATCAGGGATTATTTTTATATGAAATACGAGCGTGATCACACGACCTGGTCGCTTGAGGTAACAGAGAGCTGGGTTTTAAGAAGTTCTCCCCCTCACCAAGCTGCAATCTGCAAAGAAAGCAGCGTTAAAACTTCAAGCATCACCTCTCCATCACGTTTATCTCTGGCGTTTCGGGAGCAGCGACGACGAAAGCCAGCGGCGGGGGAATGGTGGATGAGGCTTTGGGCCACACGGAGTCGATTTTTTGACCCGAGAGCAGCGAGGGTTGAGCGACCTTCTTTCCGTGAAAGGAAGCCAGCAATTAAACGAAATGGCATCGCAGCAGAGCCGTAATTTGTAATTTTAGGAGCCGCGCCGGGGAAGGACTCGGCGGGTCAGGGAACAATGGAAGGGCCCTGCCTCGGTCACCTCCAGTTCATCCGTCACCTCCGTAATGAGCAGCACAGAGCCGGAGAAAGGGGAAGGAGAGGGAAAAGCTGCTTTGGAAGGTACAACTTTTTAAATTCCTAGTGAGGAAGGAGCAGCGCGGGTCCAAAATCTGCAAATTGTTAAATCCGCACGTGTTATTTGTCCTCGATTCATCTCGCTTTGCCTTCCAGCCTGTGACTTTTGACCCTTCAGCCCTACCTACGTGTCTGAGACGACGAAGACTGGCGGCTGCCTCCCAGCACGGATGCACGCCAAAGCCAAGCAGGAAGATAAAACCGGCAGAATAAGGCAAAAGCTGCTTTTTTTGCCAAAAAAACGGTCAAACAAACAGCATCAAACTGGCTGGTAGTGTTTTGGTGCGGTTTATTCCTTTTTATATGACGTTTAGGAATCTGTCTTTCTGCATGATTCAGTGTCTTCACCGGAGCTGGGAGCTCCTCCATTTTATTTATTTTTTTTTTCACTAAAACCCGCTTTTTAAAATCCTATCACCAAATTGGAACGAAGCTTGGGCCGATTTCCCTGCCTCTGGTCATGCTAATCCGTGTCTGGATGTATTGCTAATTCATCAGAGCCAGAGATGGCTCTGCCCGGAGGGTCACAGATCTCCTCCTAAACACGGATTTTTTTTCTTTTGCCTTGGGTGCAGAACAGATTGCACCAAAGGGCACCGTTTCCCAACCATTTCCCAGAACAGGAATTTACCAACTCCCTTAGAGGTACATTTAACATTCTCTCCTATCCTCAACGTGCAGTAATTTATTTTTTTTTTTTTTTGGAACAAAGTGGGAACGTTTCCAACGAGTCTGCAAAACATATGCTTGTTTGCCCGGTGGTATTACCCTGCCCACTTGGATCCTGGAAATGAGAAAAAGCTTTTGTCTAAAACGGGAAAAAGAAACCAACTCCCTTCTGTCGGCACGGGGAGGTTTGTCGTGGGTGGCTGGCGAACAGTTTTGTTTGAAGCCCCTAGTTAAAAATATTGGCAAGGCCACCTTTGTGCTGTATGGATCCCGGTAATGAGATATTTTAGAAATACGGAGAAAGGAAGGGATTTGCTTTGCAAAATTATAGGTAGCAGAGCCGCGAGGACTTTTATCAGCTGCCAGGAAGAAAACCGGCGTGGGTTCGGTTTTGGAGCCCCTCCAACTTTACTGTTTGGCCCTTCGAGTGTTTTGTTGCTTTTTAGGACACTCCATTGTGCTGTCTGTAAGACAAATACGGGGAGCCCTGTGACAGCGTATGGTGTGTAGGAGAGAGTAAATGGCTGCACAATGTTTCCTGGTGAGGTTTCTCTACTAATTACTGCTTTTTTTTCCTCCTTTTCTCCAACCGCATTGTTCCGGGATAATGAAAATTTCCCCCTTGCAAAAGTTTGCGTGACGGTTTCTTTTCCAACAACGCCGGAAAATATCTATTTTAGAGCTATAATTATCCAGGCTCAATGAGTGCAAAAGAAAAAGTTCGGTTTCACTTCTCTGCAATTCCAACTTTCGGCACTCCAGGTGGAAAGTATTGTTGTGTAATTTGCTCTTTAAAACTAAGAAGAAAGAAGGGAAAGGAGAGTTGCCGGGAGCAAAAGTATGTTTGACGAATATAGTGTCTGGTAGCGTTTGCAGGCTGTTACCTCGATGGGACCTGAAGGGTTTGGGATTATGCTCGAACAACTGGAAACCACCAAGAGAGGTGGGAAGAGAGCTTGGATCGCCTTGTTGGAGGCTGTCGCCGGCTCACCAATATTTCTGTGCTCCTGTAAAAGAAGTCTTGACATAATAATGTGCTCTCAGCCAGCTGCTTGCTTGCACTTCAGCTGGTGAGAAGAGTTCGCGTCTTATTTATCTACCTAAGGAAACCAGCAAACAAAGCAGAATTGGGTCTGTTATATATGGCGTGGTCATTCGTGTCGAGAAAATGGTTGATATTAATAAAGAAGGGGGAGATTTGGGAGTGTGGCCATGGGGGTTGGAAAAGGCCTCTTAACGACGAGGCCTTTCTTGAGGGCAGGCTCCCCTCTTATACCCTTCTCTCCACAGCAATTCTTTTCAAAATAACTTTTCATTAGTCAAACAACTTTGTATGTAACAACAACAGCAAACACCCAGAAACATCCATGCCTTAACGGCTGGAGAACAAGAAACCGGAGACTGCCTGGAGTCTCCTGAATCACCCTTCTTTGTTCCCTCTAAACTCTTTTATATTCCTGATGGCCTCCTCGTTAAGAGTCTGATGTTATCTCAACCACGGGGCTTGCCAACCCCCATGGCCACATTCCCAAATCTCCCCCTTCTTTATTAATATCCACCATTTTCTCGACACAAATTACCACTCCATATGTAACATACGTATGTATAGGCATACTCGGGTTTACTACGTAAAAGCAATTTTCTGTATATTTACAATGTTTGATGTTCGTGCTTGCGTGTTGGTGGAGCGTAGACTCCCCCACACACCCAGCGTTGTTTACTTGCCTTTTATACCTTTTATAGCTTTTATACCTTTTATAAATATTTCTTTTATAAATATTACAAAATTCAGATTGAGTTGAGACTTCATTTATAACATTCCCCACACCAAACACCTCCAGCTCCCTCAGCCCTCCCAGGACTCCTGCCCCAGGCCCCTCACCCCTTTTAATGCTCCTCCACTGGCAGCAGCAGGCTGCTGCCACCCATGGCTCTGAACACCCATGGCTATGAACAGACCCTCCCTTGGGGTCACCACAGCCTTTTTGTTGAAGATCACGGCAAAAACAGTGGTCACAGACACTACCAGCACACAGGACGGACTCAAACCAAACGTTGGTGTCCCCCCCCCCTTCATAGTGGGCAGCGAGGAGCCGCCGCCATCCCAGGGGCTTCTCCTGCCCCGAGGCCCCAGCACCGCCCGGCTGATTCCTGCACCCTTCCCTGGCTCCAGCAGCTTTTGAGCAGTGCCCTGTGACACCAGGGGCTCCCCACTTTCATGTAAAACATTGTCTGGGCCTCCCCTACCCTAGCACATTTGTCTTTTAATCCTGTAAACAATAAGCGGAGCCTCAGTCCCCTCCTGGCACCACGGGGCTCCAAGGCAAACGCCTCACAAACACAGCTGCTTTTAGCAAGAAGTTCAATTCAGCGATTTGGGAGCTGACTAGTCCCGTTTATTAGCAAACCCTACCCACTCAAAGTTTGTTCTGAGACGTTTGAAAATAGCTTTACGTCCTCATCAAGCACTACATAATTTCAGGCCGCTCTCTCTTGAGCTGTCTGTTCTGTTCTTCCAGCACATGCTAAAGACGGAAAGGTTAATACCAGAGGTTACTGCAAACTAAATAGAAAATAGATTGAGTAACACTTTAATATATTGAATGCAATAAAAGACAGTGCAGTAACTTGGACGCTTTAACTACTCTGGGAGTAACACCCCCAGACACCAAGTTGATGATGATTTCTCTGTGCCTTATGCCAGTCTCTGACACTGCACACCAAGCAGTCACTGTCCTGGGACAGGGTTTTTGCTCTCTTTGGCCTACCAAGCTTGTCAAAGTGATGTGGAAAGACATAAATTTGCCTTCCTTTTTACCAGTAGGGCATATAAAATCCTGTCTTGCTCCCACTGACTGGAGCGCTCCGCTACCACAGCCCCTCACAGGGGCTGAGATGCTGGGGCTCTAGGAGAAGACAGATGAGCATGGACATGGATGAGGAAAAGAAAAACAAATATTCACACCAGGCAGGGCCTCGGCCATAGGGAGAGCCAGCTCTTTCTGCTTCACACAGCGCTTACACCAATAATGTCCCTACAGACATTGAATTGCTCAGACCTGAGAGAGCAGGGACTGCGTTAGCAGCTTCACAGGAAAAAGAAGGGGTTTGTTTGGCTTTACACAGCACCTGATGCTCCGACAGGGAGACAGGAACAACAATTTGCAGCCTCAGACCCTGAAGTCTTGGTGGAGAAGCACTCTGCTGCTCACATCAACACCAGCAGCTCACAGGGAGGCACAGGACCATGCACCCAGTGCCAAACCTAACAAGGAGGCCTTGGGATGCAGCCCACACACAGCAAAGAAGTTCATGAAAATCCCATTATTTCAGAAAAGGGGATTTTTTTCTAGGATCTTTGTTTCATTTCGTTCCCTTCTTTTATTGATTTTTGTGTGCACTAATATGCATTTTTATTTTACCTGGCAGTAGAGAAGCAAGGATTCCTACCAAAGATGAAAACTTTTTGCTCTTTTTTAGTGGAGAAGATGAATCCCTGGGCTTGGGAAGTGCTTTCACACCCCTGGACTGGAGCCCTGGTGTGGTTTAAACCAGCCCTGCCCCAGCTTGACAGCAGGCACCATTTTCCAACCCCTTCCACAATGCTTTCATTAATCTGAGTATTTGCATGTGCATATTTTGGGGCATCTAATGGAACAAATGGTAACTTAAAAACACATTGGAAACTGTTCGCTGGCACCTCCTGAATTTCCTAACGAGCCAGGCCTTCCTTTGCTTTTATCCCATGTGGGATTCGAAACTGAAGCTCAGCTTTAATTCTTTTTTAAGCAGGATGAGAGATTGCATGGGTGGGTGCCCCCCAGCCCCCTGCAACACTGGTTTCCCTATGCATGCACATGCACGCTCCTGTAATGCTGCGGGCCTGCGAGCTAATGCAAATTATTAATTGCCCATTCCCTGTTTTGCATGCCCACGTCTGGCAGACTAGAGGCCACAGTAAAAGCATAAAGCAAAGAAGATGAAAGGTGCCCGTTGATTACTGCTCAGAAGCAAACAGACTGCTGATCAGTGGGACCGTAATACCTCATAAAGATGATAATGATTCTTCCCCCCTCCTTTTTCCGTCCTCATAAACAAGCTCGATTCCATCAGGTTGCACGAAGAACAATGAGCAAACGTAATCAAAATGCCAATATGTTTGCATTAAGACTGGAATGAGCAGTGACATACCTGCACCGTCTCATCTCTGTCTCTTCTGCCCTGGGGTAAAGAGAAAGATATACCTTTCTTTTCAAAAAAATAAATATATATATATATAAAAAGATTTAGAAAAAAATGAAGAAGAGGAGTAAAAGCATTCATTTATTTGTGGTTTCTTCTTACCAGTGGCTTGATGCCCAGGCCAATAGGGAATTGGAGAAGAATATCTCCTATGTGTTGCTGTGGCCAGCTCACCGTGGTCCATATACAATTTTTTGTGTATGGAGAACTTCTTTTGATTTTAATCATTTCCATGGAGAAAGCAATGCATTACTTTGCAAACCAGATTTCAGTGCACATGGAAAATCCTTCCTCGGGCTCCGAGCTGCTCTGAACGCTGGCAAAAGGCACCCAAGTCCTCTCTCCCCTCTCTTGCCAAGGCAACTCCTGGAACCTCGTCCTGGGCTCGCCCTCCTAATGCCTCGCTAAGCCTTGTTACGCTGCCTTTACACTCTAGTGATGTTGCGAATATCCTTCTTTAAACCCATTGCCCAGCGCTGGACATGATATTTCAAATGAGGTTTTACAAAGGCTTTGTGGAATGAACCCATTCTCTCCCCTGATTTTAACTAATCCCCTTGCTTATTCGCCGTAAGACCTGATTAGCTCCTCTTGCATCTGCCACACACTTGGATCTTTACCTCCTAATTATCACACGCTTTTCTCCCGAAGTCTCCTTCCTTTGCTGGCTCTGCACATCTGCCACACAAAGCAAGTTTGCCTTCCCTTGGAGCCACCTCACCTCACCTGCACGTGTGCTGCATTTCCTAGGACTGTGTCCCAGATCTGAAAGCCTTCCTAGAAACATGACAGAGTAAGAGTGTTTCCAACGTGAACTCATCAATGCCGTTTTGTCTTCCTGAGCCTGCAGACAGCCTACACCAATAATTCATTCCTTTCAGCGCCACCTCACTTATCCCAATCATTTGTTGACTTCAAAGCTTAAATATGGTGATTTAAAGGTCACCACTCGGAGCTAGTCACTTAACCATAATTTTAGCAGAATTTATTCTGTTAACGTCCTTCTTTTCCAGCTCAAATTGCCTCCCCAGAGGTCAAAAACCCCATCTGTCTCTCCCCTTCCAAAACCTCCAGCTGTGATTCCACCGTGATAAATTGTCAATACAAACATTTTTGGCACACGGAGTATGCTGAAGTGTTGGGCACGGTAAAAACGGATATGATTGAGGGCTCTACAGCACTGATTATGTTATCCAGTTGTCTGTTTAGTCCGGGTAGAAATACCGTGTTTATATCTAAATAAAACTACCCTGCAATTTCCAGCGAGCGGCGGCGTTCGGGCTCGCATCGCCACAGCTCTCAGGTTTCTGTCCCCGTAGCCTGTAGGGTCGGTTCTCCTCAATTTTATACACCCTGTACCAAAGAGAAGTCTTCTTTTTGGTTAAATATGCACATAAATATGTCTATACACATTCACAACCCTTATGATGAGAGGCAATGATGATGGAGAGTGCCAAAACGAAACGATTTTGGACTAGAATAAATGAAATTAGCTTTGGGCATGGCTTTGGGGATAGCAACTCTGCGTCCTCCCCTGTGCCGCCAGCCAGGAAGGGTGCTGGAAAAGTGCTGAGGATGCAAACAAAAGCCTCAAACCTAATTAGAGAATAGGAGGAAAAGCTGCAACAATCTCGCTCATCAGCAAGAAGATGAAGGGGTAAACGAGGATGGCTACAGAGGACTCTAAATTAATAGAGGACTTCTCAGTTTAGCACGCAGTATGTGGTGACAGGAACCAGCAGCTGGAAGTTTTAGCCATAAAAAGCGTTTCAACCTGTAGTAGGGTGCAAGTTTTTAAGGGCGACAGCAAATGCAAGGGGGATCTTGGCTTACAAAAAGTCCCACTGGCTTTGTAGCATGCTAGATAATAATCCCAGCTCTTAAAAAACTGTTGAAAATTCAGAAAATATTCCGGATACAGCAGGATTTCTTTGGTTTCTTCCTTTCTATCCCTTGTTTGCATCAATTTCCTGAATCCTGACAGCCATCAGATAGCCAAGAGAGGCTTTTTATTTTCCTCAGGCAACCGTAGAAAAAAAAAAATCACATTTCTTAAAAAAAAAAACAATCTTGTAGTAGTATATTATGAGGGAAAAGAGATCACAGCTAGGCTCAGACTATTCGTGAGTTTTGCTGCAGGAGATTTGGCCCCCTCTCCCTACCAAAGTCCTGTGTCCCTGCTCTAATTTAATGCAAGAAATCTGAAAAAAAATAAAATAATAATAATTAAAAACATTATTTTAAAGCCACTGGCGGCTGCATGGCACCTGTTTCTGTTCAGATATACTCATAAAGGAGAAAAAAAAAAAAAAAACACGGCAATAACTTGAGGTCAAAATAGAGTTAAGTATCACAGCAGGAGAGGGAAGGAATAAATCCCAAAAGATCGGGTTCATTTTAGCGGACAGTTTTATTTATGTGCTGCAATGATCACTTGCAAACCCAGTACTGATGGAAGACCGCGAGGTTGTAGCGCTCCCCTAACAAGGTGTGATTTAAGGACAAATTTTATTTTTCCCGAGGAAAGTTGCTATTTTTAGTGTCCTCATCGCCCCACACTGAGTTAAATCGTTTGATTTATTCCCCAAATTCCTTATAGGAACCACAAGCAGCCTCGAGTACCAGGAGCTGTAAGGATTCATTCGAGGCTGGGCCTGCCTACAACAGAAACCCAAAAAGAAATCCCTCTTCCACCTCGTATCAGAATAAAGCAAGTCCCTTCTTGTAAGAGGGTCCCCAAAGCTGGACCGAAGGTCTCTGTCAGATCTCTGGGTTGTCTCAGTGTGCATTAAACATACAAAATATGCTTCATCTACCACCAGGGATTGTTTTTGGGAGGGAATAGATCGCTTTTCACTAATTCTATTAAAAGCCTACAGAGTCCTATGAGTTGGATCCCAAGGCTTGCCATAATAATCCTTTGCATATCTCGCCCTCGCCGCTGTCAAGTCCTGGATTCTTCACAAATAGAAGCAAATCCCCGAAAGTTTGCCAAAAGCACGGCACAGAGTGCCCCTAAGGGGGAACTTTTACATCTCTGAGCCTGGCAGCGAGTCCTCGGCCTCGAAGCACAAGGATTGAGCCTCGCAAATTTTATCCTCCCTCAGCGTTACTCACGTGAAAAACTCCTCCATCGAGTCTGTTTTCGATTGAAGTCTCGTTTCTGATCTGATTACCTTAAAAAGAGAGTGAATGAAACGTGTTGAGGGCAGGATTTACTGATGGGGAAAACTGGGAGGCTCCAAACCAGCACATTCTGTGCTCTAAACGGAGACAGGAGCAGGGACCTTCGTGTACTGCCAGGATAAGAAAGTTGCTATCCTTCAAAATCAAAGTCACGGGCTTTTTTCTCGTTACAGGCATCAGATAATACCATCAAAGCCTAAAATAGAGTCAAAAGTATTGCTCTGGGGCTAGTTCGTAAGCAACGCGCCGCAATAACAAATGAAATGTGTATAAATATATATAAAAAAACAGAACATTTGCAGAAGATCAAGACGATGGGAATGAAAAGAATACAGAGCCTCAACAGAGGGTGGCTGCAATGACAGCTAAAGGACAGCAAGAGCTTGAGGTTTGGGAGGAATTTGATCGCTCTTCTTAACTTCTGGATGGTGTCGGGAGAGAATTTGCTTCCACGAGCCGGCGATGAGACAGGAGGAGGAGGCTGCAGAGAAAAATACTCGTGAGAGCAAGATGCTGGCATGGGAAATTGGGTTTTTGCCCCGGATCTCTGCGCTTGAGACAGGCAGGGAACCAACCTGGATGAGCAAAGCGTCGTGTCTTAGATGCACCCCGAGTGGCTCGTGGACTCCTGGAGCTCCTTTGCGCTCAGCAATCACGCCGGGAGGAGAAACAGAAGCAAGCTGGGAGAAAAAAAAGAAAGAAACCGAACTTTTTCACCAGCCTGCTATTTTTTTTCAGGAATTTTAACAACAGATGCGGTGTGCTGAGGCTCCGACTTCCTTCGGAGATTGCTTCTCCAGAGAGAAGCTGCTGAAACAGCTGCCTTGGGAATATTATTCTGCTTTAAGCAGCCTCGGATCTGAAGAGCTAGGAAAGTATTGTAATCGTTTTGGAAGAAAATATCCATTTAGCAACTTACAGAGCTAATTTGCTAGAAGTCTCATACCTATTTCTTACGTTTTCCCCCCAGCCTTTTGCTTCCTGCAAGTGAGAGTTGCAACCTTGTTCGTGCACGGTCCATCTGCTCCCGTACCTGAAAGTGCCGTCATCCCCTTTCTGTGACATCCCCATCATTTCTTCCCTGCCGCCCTCGTCTCAAAAGCAGGATTACGACTTCAGGTGGGGGAAATCAGCGGCGGCAGCGGCAGATGGGCCCTTAAGGAACAAAGATCACAAAGATCCTCTTCTCATGCAAATGGGCCAACGGGGAAGAAATGAAGAGGACGATATGATTCCGGACCAGCGTAATCTGGATGACAGCAGAACAGTTTTTCAACCCATCTGGAGGGGTAAAACCGAGTCGGGTAAGAACAAAGTCAGGGAAAAAAAAAAAAAAAAATCTGAATTTTTCAAAAGGAGTTATCCTAATTTATACGAGACGGGAGTACAATGGGCTATGGTAAATATTACTGATCACCAGCAGAATTATCACTTGGAAATTATTCATCCCACGGAGCTGAGATAGATTCAGGATGAAGCCCCTTTCCAGCAGCCATGGCTTTGTAGTTCACTCGGAGACAAAGTCTGGACTCCACTACCAGCTTTATGGTGCGAGTCCACGTCCTTAGCCATTAAATTATGGTTTGTCACCTTTACAAGCTCAGCAATCTGCCTACTTCATTTTTCTGACTCAACTCACCCCAGTCTGCTTCAGTGTCTCTTTTTGCAGCCTGAAGAGCCGTTCTATCTTCATTTTGCTGCTCTCATTCGAGGGGAAAAAAAATAATCCTTTGCATTCGTTTCAGCCGGTCCGGTGACTCATCCGAGTTCAGCCCGGGTTCTGTGTTCCTCGTGCACTAAAGCAGCACTTTCCTCCAGCCCTGCCTGTCTGCTGCTCCTCTTTGAGTGGGTTTTGTGTTTTAGAAAAAGCCTCGAGAAGGCTTCCAGATGCTGGCACTCACAAAGGTAATTACCCAGGTTGTGGGGTGGCTTTGGCCAGCTCGCCAAGCTGATGGCACATCACTTATTTCCAGCACCCACTCAGGCTACTTCTTCCCCCTCCATTTTCCAACTCGAGCAACGTATTTCTCCGGAGGAGCCTCAACCCTTACCAAAGTCTCACCCCTCAAAACCTGGCAGATCCAGGGTGCAGCACCTCCAACCCTTCCAGGCCGTCCTTCTGCTTCCAGCACGCGGCATTTTTGGGATGCTTCAGACTCGTTGGCTCATCTCCACCGAGCTGTCACGGTATTTTCAGGATTCTGATCTGTCGCAGTGCTGACAAGGTGCTCGCGTTTCTTTTTATACATAAATAAGTGTGTGCTCGTTTATTTTGCCGTCTGTGAAGACTTGCGGCCCATGTGCTGTCAATCTAAATTAGATCGGCGAAGAACATTTTGTCATGGAAAATAAAGCGATAAAGTGGAGCTGCGCGGGGAGATGGCAATTGTGGATTCTGTCGAGCAGCTGTTTTGTGTTAGGGGGTGACTTCTCCAGGATTATCATTCACCACCTGTGGAGGAAACAGTTGCCTGACACCCCTGAAGAAGGAGGGTTATCTCTGAAGAAAGGAGGAAGACGTTTAGGGCAATGGTGACCTGAAATGGCTGTCGTAAGCCCTGGTAATCTCCAGAATGAGAAAACAGCTCAGAAATGATCTATAGGTGCAAAGCTCACCCAGAGGGTTCAGTTTCTGTACACTTTGGAGGTCGTGTTCTCAAGGCATTGTACAGTGCTGGGGGTTTTTAGGATGTTTTGAGTTTACAGGGCAAGGATTTGGTGGTGGGGGGCCTCTGCTAGCAGAGCCCCGGCTCCAAAAGGGACCCACCGCTGAGCCACGAGTGATGCTGGGAAAGCAGAGGTAAGAAAAGGGGAAAAAAGAAGAAAAATGGGGCACAACAGCAGCTGGGAGAGAGGAGCGAGATGGGAGAGACCCAGCCCTGCAGCCCCCAAGGTCAAGGTGGAGGAGATGGATGGAGCAGACAACAGGCAGGCATTTACCCCACTGTCCTGATATCCAGGTCACAACGTGTTCCCAAGTTTTTTTTATGGTCTTCTGAGCCAGGACAAACACACTTGAAGCTTCAAATCTGTCACAAATCAGAACTGGCATGCCCCAGACAGGTTTTACAGCGAGCCAGGGAGGAGAGAAAAAAAAAAAAAATCTTGTATCCTGCAGAAACACTGAAGTGTTTTCCTAGAACAGAAGGGAACTGGGGAAGAATTAATTGTCCTTTTGGAGCTCACTAAAAATACGGTAAGGCTCGTCTCACTCGATTAAAAAAAAAAGAAATACCTTTTAGCTCAATGAATTTTCAGCACGGAGGAGAAAGTTCAAATGGATTTCTATGCAGGCAAAAACATTCACTTAGGAATTTCCCTTCTTGATTATGCTATACCCCGATTATTGACAATCTATTTTGTCCCAGAGTGAGCAGATAGAAACAAAGACACTTGCAGAGTAAGATGTTTCTTTAGAAGCGGGCTGTCTTTGTTCCGCCGTGTGTCCTCGGCACAAAATAACCCCAATTCTTCCATAAGCTGAAAAGGGATTAGCGCTTTACCCCAGCAGCCTTCAAAGAGGATCTCTACACTTTGGTGAGACTCCCAGATTTTCCTCAAAGGGCTGTTAAATGGTCTTGCATGACCTCTATATTACACGTGCCGTAGGACTCCAGGCTGCTGCCATAATAAGCGCTGTAATTCCCCTTTGAACCAGATGTTCAAGAAAGCATTGCGACCTCACAGACCAAAACACCGCAGCCTGAGTGAGCCAGTAGCATTCTGAAGGTTTTGTCGTGTTTTTTTTTTCCCATTTTTCCCTTGATGGGTACAATGAGATAGAGGAGTTTTCAATAACGTTTTTGTATGCGCCGCGACTCCATGTGAGAGACACTTTCATATTACGAGCTCTTCAATATTTACGAGATGTAATACATACCCGGTTAAGAATAGCAGGGCCCAAAAAAAAAAAAAGCCACCAAACGATGCCAAGGTTTTGCTTTACCCTAAAGCGCTGCCTTTTGACAGCAAAAGGAGGAGGCAGGGAAAGAAGTTGGCATCGCAGGACACAAAGCCAACCTTGGCGCAGCAGTTAACCTAGGGTGTCAGACCATAAACATGGGCTTTTTGTAGGCTTCGTTACATCCATCCCCTTCGTTTGTGCAGCTGACCTGAAAAATGACCACGGCCTTTTGATGCCTTGTTTCCACCGTGCAGCTTTTCCGATGGGTAGGTGTTGCAAATACACGTTTACTCAAGGCTTTGCATTCAGCTGGTTTCTGGAGAAGCACACGTGGGAGTATCGTTAGAGCGTGTGTTTTCCCTTTTAACTTCTCTCCTCCTGACAATATGGGATTTTGACACGGAATCTCTGCAATATGTATCTCAGAGAAACTGCAGCAAATGACTTCTCCTGGGTGAAGCCAGGCACAGGGTTTTTTTAAAAAAAACTCTTCCACATTGTACCTTGGAGTCTCTTTTGTGCAGGTGGCTTGGGTTCAGCCCCACACGAGGAACCTGGAGGGCTCACCACAGCTTAGGAGCTTGGATCCTGTGCCCTGTTTCTGTTTCTTCTCTCCTGCCCAGATGTCAGAGGAGCTGTTGGTTTTAGAAGAGGGAAGCCCTGGCGAGGTCAGTGAGCTCCCCAATATGCCCTGAATAACTTCCAATCCCCTTTACTCCAATAACGTGTGAAAAAACGGGAGGAATGTGATCTACTGCAAAGGTTTATGTCCTCAGCTCTTCCCTACAGCCCAATGTTGCTGCCTCTGCTCGTGTCAGAGCATCTCCTCACCTTGCAAAGCTCCGGCTCGCACAGCGACTTGCTGCTCCAGAAGACTGACGGTCTTCTTCTTTCGGTCATCAGTAGGATTAACAAAGCAAAGTCCGGTCTTCTGCAGGCTGAAAACTTCAAAATGTGGAAGTTTATAAACCATTCTGTAGTTATTTTATTCAAAGTTAAGTTGGAGAAACAAAGGGAAAGGCTATTCTTGAGGAGCACACCCATACCAACATAGCCAGCGACTATTCAAAAAAAAGCACAAAAAATAGCTCAATAATTGCAGTCACGAATACAAAAAGCAAAATAACCCATGAAGTAACGCTTCTAGGGAACAAGGTAATATTTAGACAGCACCGAGAAGGACAAGCCAGAAAAAAAAATAATAATCTGTCAGTTATTCATCAACATTAATTGAATTCACTGATGTTTCTCCTACACAGTCTTTATCCCAGCGAGCAGAAAGGTCAAAGAGGCTGGAGGTCATCTCTTGACACATGAAAAAAATCTATTGTGTTGTGGTTTCCTTCTTCCAAGCAAACTCCTAGGAGCCCGAGTCACCTCTGAATGATTATTTAATGCTCCGAAAGATTTACTAGTCAGCAGGCACTAATGGGCCCTGGTTTTATGGATGGCCTACGAGAGCGGCAGCGACGGGGAGGTGCAGAAAAGGGAGGAATGAGTTGTAAAAAGAAAAATGAGTTTTAAAAAGAAAATAATCCCATTTAACCTTGGATGTAGTGCCATTTCTGCAGCGTATTCCTCTCAGGCAGGTAAAATTTGCTGTGCAAATACAAGTTATTTAACCTGGACGTAGACTGCCGGGCAGGTGCTTCATTTCGACACTGGCACGACTGCATTTGGAGCTCTGAATGTTAAAGAAAGGTAAATAGATTCTGATCTTAATTACCGTAGCTAATTGGGCTCCGCTGACATCAGTGAAAAGACTTTTTGCCCTGATAAAGTCAATTTGAAGAGCCCAGAATAGCACCAATGTGAAAATTTCCTTTCCATCACGTTAAGGGACGTGGTGTGGCCTGGGACGACCAAGGAGTGGATTTGAACTTCAGTAGCTAAAACACACACACCTTACTGCCTGAAAGCCTCAGGAAGAGTAAAAGAAATCCCACTGATGAAGAAGAAATTCAGAATTATCTGAGCAGAGTTTGCAGCTCAGAAGAATCTGTACATACCCAGCTTGGCTATAGATACCCATATTTCAAGCGATAGCTTTTCTATTCACCCTCAAACTTTTCCTTCCTCTTTTTTCTTTCTTTTTCTTTCTTGTCCTTGCACGTTTCACTCCAGCTCCTAATCTTGCTTGCCTTTGCCCCCCTGCTCCTGCACATCTTTTCCCTTCCCCGCCACCCGACAGCTTCCTACCGGGCAAGGGACACTCGTCCCCTGTCAAGCTCTCATCCCAAATCTGGACCGAGATCCGCAGCCCGAAAACATCCCATGTGTTGGGCCTCCCCTAATCATCTTTGCTCTTTGTTACGGCTCCTCTACCACATGCAGTTTAGCTGACAAAAGGGAACATCATACATGCAAATGGATTTTGCACACTCAGTAGAGTCATTGTTTGCTCTGCTCGTGGAGCTGCCCAGCCCCTGAACCGACCAGAGACCTTTCTTATTTATTTTTTTGCATCTTGTTTCATACTCCTCTTGGTTTTTAAGCATCGTGGAGTTGCCTTCCTCTTTCTAGGATTCACATCTAGCCACGGCCAGCCTCTCTTCAGACCAAAATCTTATTTTTTTCCAACATGGTGCAGGCATCTCACGTTGCTCTTATTCCTCCCCCGGTCACGCACCTTCCAGATAAATTTCCTTGGGTTTCACGCACGCTATCCATCACGTTTCTCTTAAATGTTTCAAACACAAGAAGGTTTTCCTAAAGGATCAACACTCAGAGACCTTTCGGTTCGATAATAGAAACTACTCTGGGTGCACACGACAGAGGAAAAACCAATAAACACCAGACAAAGCACTAAGGAACATCACGTGGGAAAAAATGATAGCGTTAATGCATCAGAAAAGGACTTCCACGGTTTCTTTATCTGTATTATCTGCAAGTGTTACAGAAGAATATGATGCCTAATCACCAGAGGTTGAAAATCAATCTGTCCTCTTTCAGGAGGAAGCAAAGGGGAAAACACGATGAAGGAAGACATTGAACCACAAACAGAGTGCTAAGAAAAAGTATTTTAGTATTTCCATGCACTGTTACAAGTCCATCTTTCTGACACTGAATTTCGGTGAGGAAGGGGAGTAACACCTGATAGATCTCTGGAGACCAACCTGAGCTAGCAGTTGCTGGGTCTACAGCCAGCTGGTCTTCCATCACTGCTAAATTTTGGGAAGGGGAGGATAATGGTTGAAGAACATCAAAATATTTCACCTCGGGTGGCTCAGCTGCCGTACACCAGGCTCAGTATTTACAAGTAACAAAGGATGGTTCAAGCTCTGCTACTGTTGAGCACAGCAGATGAAACTAAATTATAATCTGGGGGTTCAGAAAACAGCCCGATGAGTCCTTCCAGAAAATGAGTTTATTGGCAGAGAGTTTTTTGGTTTTATTTTTAATAAACTTACATTTTTAGTAGGCTTACGTGATCCGTCTTCACTTGAAGCAGTGGTTATTACTAGCAAACGAGGTGGAAGGGGGGATCCGACGGCACCACCTGGCAGACCTAAGGTCCCTGCTCAGCCCCAGGGTGCTCAGCGTGGTGCCCTTTGTGCAAGGGAAAACACCAAAGGCAGCAGCTGTGCCCCTCGCTCGCCCCAAAGGCTGGCACGTGGTGGGACTCGGCCCTGAAGTACCTTCCCAAGGCCTTGCTCCTAGGAAAAAGGGCACTAAGGAGCAGGAGAGCGCTGTGATAAGTTAAAATGGATGTTATATTTTAGGGATGATGTAGTTAATGCCAAATGTTTGGCAGCCAGGCTCTGTTTGAGCACCTTTTCCCCCCAGCAGTGGCACCTCCGGGCTGCAGTAGGTTAGGACTAGCTTGCCATATGCTCCCTTTGGCTGTCGTTCAACCCCTTAATCTCTGCAGTGATTAGCAGCAAACAATGAGCCCTGGCGGTGACCCGTTTCATCGTGGTTACTGAATACATTTTGATCCTGCTGACGAGTCAAGCGGGGTCCAAACTTGTAACTCGAGCACAAACCCCGCTAAGCTTGCTGCTTTCGGCCGAGTCTCCAGGCTTTGAGTTGCGTAAAGGGTAGAAAAAAAGAACACGACTGCACGTGGGGCTTGGTGAAACACAGCAAATGCTTGTTACACACCCCGAAAGAGTCAGGGGAGAGCAGAACCCTTATAAAACCAGTATTAGGGCTGAGGCTAGATGAAGATTTCCAGCATTTTAGGAACCTAAATAAAAGGCAGATATTCCGAGGTTCCCTCTGCGACACGTTAAATGCCAGCCGGCCTCGACGCCGCGGTGAGGCTGGCTTGGAGCAATTAACCCAGCGCAGCCCTGTAGTTTGAAATCCAGGTGGTTAATATTCTCGCCCTATTTTAAGCCCTTTTGACATTCCTTTCAAGCTGTTCCAAGTGCACTGAGCTCTTTTTGCTGGCGTGTCTGCACTATCAGCTGCGCAAAGTGCTGTTAAGTTGAAAATAACTTTTAGAACAGGTAGGAAACCCTCTAGCAAAATCCATTTTGCTTTAATCCTCTTATTTCCTTTCCTCGCCAGCGTCCCCACCTGTTGTTTCTCCCGTGCTTTGCCAATGAACTGGCAAGGTTCAGCTTTGCAAGGGGAGGAAGACTGACTGCTTGTCAGAGGTGTTAAGTTTAACATGGTTGTTAAGGACTCTATTACCCAAAATAGTCAGAACTACCAGAAAAAAATAACTTTGGGAAGTTCGAGGTGAAAATTAAATGTTTTATTCACCTGACTACTTCTCTGCAATGTTTCTCACAGCATCCATTTCCAGGAGGAAGCCCCCAACATGTTCCTCCCTGGCCTGCTCCAATGCTTTTCGTTTTTTTCAGTTGCAGTCGTGAACATTTTTGCAGTAAACTGCAAAAAAAAGAGAGAAGCCACAGCATTAATGAGTACAATTTTATACAATTCAAGGAGTCAGACACGACTAGAAAAAAAAAAGAGGCTGGTTTAGTCAGTCGCCCACCAGCCTTGCCACGTTACGTCGCACCCACCGCCACCATCCTCAGGTTTGTGCTGTGCCTCCGGAGTGAAATAAGCACAAGAGTCCCTCCTACACACGCCAGCAACCATTATAAATTCCCACCCGTGTAAAGAAAGAGCAGCTCCACTTGTTAATTAACATTTCTTCATAAATACCAGAAGTGGCTAAGAGGAAAGGGCTTCATTCCCTGACAGAAGCACGAAGGGAAGACAATTTTTAACGCCTTCGGCACGCGACTTGCTCTCCGAAGCGCCCTGCCAGCTTTGCTCCCTCCCTTCATTAACTTCATTTTCCAAAAGTCATTTTACAAATATGTTAATTCACTTCATTACAGAGCCCGTCAGAAACGCAGGCAGGTCTGGGCACGTTGCAGCTACACCGAAATCCCACGGCAAGGAGATAAAGAAACTTGCACTCACGTTAAAAGGGAAAGAAAACCTCCAGAGGGAAATGAACCTTTGGGAAAAAGGGCTGGAAAATAAGACACGAGAAGGAAATGCATTCCTGTTTTTCCTTCTCGCAGCAAATAGCACCCAGTACTCCAGATGTTCCTCCAGAAAATCATTTTGATGGCCTAGGTGAGGGAAGGTTTGGGAAAATCTCCAAGTTCCCTCTTCTGAAACCAAAGAGGAAGGGAATGGTGTGTGTAGTGAAATCATCACATGAGAAACACTACTAAAAACCAAAGGCAAAAGGAAAATAGCCTGGTTGAAGTCAGGTCAGACCCGGAATTATTTACAAAATCCACGTAACGTGGTTTTATGTGCTGTTTCTCATCGCCGATCCCAGCACGAGCTGCTTCCCCCATCGGCACCGCGATCACAAGCCTGGGACGCGTCCCTAGCTGTGTGCTTAAAATCACGTTTTTCAGCCAGCTTTACACCTGCCACAAGGCTGCACACTGCAGCAGCACACCCCAGAGCAGGCTGCTCTTCTACCTAAATCCCTCCTTTTCGCTTTCCTTGGGGCTCCATTTAAATTCACCATCCTTCCCCCTCGGGCTATTTTGCTCCTCCACTTCATTAGGAAGCACTTTCAGCCCTCCTCCTACATTTGGGGCAGCTCTGGGGCGAGCTATTCACCAGGCAGGGACTTTTCCCCAAAATTGACCACCCTCCTGCCCGGCAGGGGCATGTGCCAATCCTACACGATGCCCTCGTGCACGATGCGCTCTGGTTTTCCTACCTATAACCAGCGGCCACGCCGCATACAATCCTATTAACGTGGGGGGACTCGTTATTGCCACCCTTAATCAGTCACTCTGGGAGCAATTACGGGACAAGGAGCAATGGAAACCTACCACGCTGGCTCTGTCAGAGATGCCGGGACATGATCGAGAGCTGAAATGGGATGAGAAATTTCCCTAGGCGTTCTGCACCTGGGCTTTGATTCCCGCTGCTATCCCCACCAGCAAGAACCTTTCCGAATCTGCTTAAGCCGTGCCGGTCATCGATTTCGGCCGCGTTTAGCCACGAGGGATGGGATTTAAGCAGTGCTTAAGGATGCTCCAAGTGGGCAGCAGGACTCCTCTTCCTCGTGTCAAAGGCAGCAATCATTTGGGGTCTACCTGGGAAGTCTTCTGGAAGCTCAGCTTTTTCTGCCGGTTCACACGCAGCTGGGGGCTTTGCCCTCACCTCCCCATCGTTAGCATCATGGTGGCTAATTAGGCCAGTGCCTAATTGCCCCGTCCTTACCTGCAGGTCACAGCTGAAGACGCTGCTGTTAACCCAGGACACCTCAGAGGCCGCTCAACTGCAGAGCCGTCAGGAGCACTGTCTGGGGAGGCAAGGCTCATGAAAAGGAAGAAAAAGCTCAGCTTTCTGAGCAAAATGAACGGGATAGAGGGAAGATTAACGTTTCTGTCACCGTGCAGCAGCGTTGCAGCATCTCCCTCGTAGCCGCAGCTGCGCGGCTCAACATCTGCTACATCTGCACGCCGGGTACCGGATCCACACACGCTGCTTGCGCCACGCAGCACCTGTCTCATCTGAAAGGAATAAAGCAGACAACGTAATTAAAAATGTGCCTGCGTTTCAAGCGCAGCTCAAGCGCAACGAAAGTAATCTGGGCAAAACAAATACCAGGCAACTAATAGCCTCACCTGGAAGCCGAGTCACGGCTGAATTAAACACGAGTTGACAGCACCGCGATGGTCTTTCAAGCTCTAATCGGAAGCGGGCCTGGAACAGCTGCACCTCGACGAGGGCATTTTCTGCAAGCAGCCACTGCACAGCTCCATCAGCTGAAAGCAAAACCCTCCCAAAGCATCTCAGGAAGAGGACGAGGGCCCTGACAACAGCTGGTGGCGAGCACGTTTTGGTGGTTCTCAGCCATTCTTCGCCTCTTTCAAGCCGCGCAGAAATTGTTCCCGCTCCAGAGCCATTGTGGCGGGTGCTGGAGCTGGTGCTCGTGACACAGAAAAAGTATTTAAGATTTAAACTCTACCTTGAGAAACTCACAGCTCTGCAGGTGAAACCTCTGAGGGAGGTTCCTGATGGTAAGAGGGATGCTCGGGGCTGGACGCGCATCCTGCAAGAAGCTCGGTGCCCTCCACCCCACGGTGCAAACGCAGCCAAAACGGGGGAAAAAAAGCAGCAAATGGCTGCAGTCAAGATGCTGAGCTGAGTGCAGCAAGGCAGGCGACCTGCTGGGTTAAAAGCCCATCGCCACGCAGCCACTTCCCAGGCGTGAAGCCCCTGCACCAAGGCAGCAGATTGTCCTCACCGCCTCTACCCGTGCCACCGTCCCCTAAAAGGACAGCAGTGATCCAGAAACGTGCTCCTGCCCCAAGCAGCTTGCTAGGATTAGGCAGATTTTCGGTAGCGTATCGGACTGACAGCTCCTACAGGTGGATATCTTCAAGCTGCTTGCAACCGTGTTTCCCTCTGCAGGCAAAAGTAAAAACAAATCTGCTCATATCTCCAAACGGAGACCTCAAATTGCTCTCTGAGTTGTTTTTATCTTACCTCCCTTTCCAGTTAAAAAACGAAAACAAGTGACATTTGAAAATTTTTCTAAAAATAATTTATAATTTATTTTTTACAAAATAAATCAAATTCCAAGGCTCCAGTAATGACTTTTTAGGGGAAAAACCATACTGTGTTCCGGACTAAAAACTTCACCCATCTGCAAATGCTCGTGCTCCAAGAAATGAGGAAAAAGAAGGAAAAGTTTCTGCTGAAGGGAACCTAGAAGGAAAAATTACAGGCTTTGTTCACGGCGTGTTTCCAGCCCTGCAGACAAAGGGAGATGCCCGTCTGCAGCCAGGGAAGGAGCCCAAAGGCTCTGGGGAGGGCTGCGAAACTCCAGCCCGCGCCAGGGAGGCCTCGGCACAGCTCCCGTAATAACTCCTTCCCCTAAACGAGTTTGCAACTCGGCGCTTATCAGCTAAATTAAGCATTAATGAAAAATAGAACAATTTGTTTTCGGATTCTCCAGGTTTCCAGTAATAAAGATTGCTAATGCTTCATTTTGGGGCACTGGTTGGCTAATTTAAACTTTTTTTTTTCTCATTACGCAGACAATTCATTTAATTCGAAGAGGCCAGGTTCTTTCTAATTTTATTAGCGTTTGGCCCTTCTCCAGCTCGTCTTAATCAAAACGCTCATTATTTTTTTTTATTTTTTTTATTTTTTTTCCCTGCCTGTTGAAGCTAATCTCGCTATTATATGGCTGCTAAATTGGGAGCAGAAGGGAGAGTTTTGTTGCTACCAACCAGCTGCATCGCCCCGCGCATCCCTGCTGCTCCGGGAGAGTTTGTGCTGAGCAAACCGAGGAGCTTTGCTTCCAAAGGGGGACAGCTGTCGGTGCTTTTCCCTTTTTGAGGAGTTTTTTTTTGCACTTTGATTGCTTTCTAAGCATTGCTTTGGACACTGGCAACTCGGCAACCTCACAGCTGAAACGAAGTCAGGAGTAATGGGGGGAAGGAAAAGTCCTGCAAGGAGAGGAATCGAGGAGCCAAACTTCGCCAGGATACACGAAGAGCTGAAACAAGAGATGATGAATGTTTTGATAAGAGATAGGAACTGAAAAATAAGAGAACTGATACATTTATTATAAGGTCTTGCCAACAAACGTTGACAAAATCCCAGCGGATTGATGGTGACAAGGCCAGCTCCAACTCAACCGTGGATCAGGTGGGGGGCCCCTTCTGCAGAGCTGGCTCCTGCTTTCATTAATGCCTGCAGTAATTAAATCAGGAGCCTTCTTATTAAAACACGAATAATAAACCGAGTACAAGGAGCTGCGAGTCTTTTTTTTTGCAGAGTGGGGTTGGAAATCGAAATGACTTTGTCGGGTTGCGTTAAGAGGGCTGAAAAAGGAACGGGCTGCAACTCAAAAGGGCAGTGGGAGCACAACACGTGGAGAAAAACAGAGTTGTGATAATGGGATAAGGAATTAGAAACTAGATACTTGCTCCCCAGAAAAGGATCCACGGGATCTCCAGAAAGGATCTCCAGAAAGGGCTCTCCAGAAAGGGATCCAAGCAGGTCGCCGGCCAAACAGGGGTTGGTTTCTGCTGCTAGGAAAAGAGTAAATAACAGTGAAATAACTTAAATTGGGGCATGCTGATTAAGACAACTGAAAAAGGCAGCAACGAATGGAGATCTAAAAGATGCAGCCTATAACCAAAGCACAGGAGAACCGAGGGAGTTTATTCCAGAAGAGGGAAATCTGCCAAAAAACATCGTAACTCTCCAAATGTGGCAAACGCTGATGCACAAGAAGAGGGGCTCAGCCTCTTTTCCCTGGCTCTCTGCAGATAGTTTATGAAGTAACAGGCTTAAGTGACAGACCTAGAGATGCAAGATTTAGATTACACATCAGGAAAAAACTTTTTTAACGGTGAGGGCGGTTAAGAATAAGCGTACACTGCTTTCCCCTCGTCCTCTGGGACTCCCTTCTCCACTTACAATTTCTGAAGATAGCTGCTTATCAGGAATCCTCGCAAACAGAGCCAGCCATTAAATGCATTTCCATTTCCTCAGCTCGTGCAAAATCCCATTCAGCCTGTGCCTAAACCCAGCCTTAAAAGCCTCCGCCAGCAGATCCCACGGCCTGGTGAAGCAAACACCATTTTTATTGAGCAAACCTCCCGATTCTTGCGGCCGCTCTTTAAATATTTAAAAATCCTACGAGGAAAATACTCTTTGAGCGCTCGGTTTGCACTTCTGAGAGGAAAACAAGGTTCGCAGCAGAAAGTAAAAACAAACTGAGAAGGGTGTAGCAAGCTGAACACGGGTTTTGCAGTCAATTTGGTACCTTTACAGCAGTGTTGGTGTGAAGACGAGGTACATCAGAGTGCGATAGATGTATCCCAGCCTCTTCTTTTGCTTTGGGTTTGGGACTCTTGAAGGAAGCACCCAGGCTGCAGGGAGGGATCCTTGGATGCTCCAGGGATCCTGTAGGATCGAAATCCCCCAGCAGCAGCGTTTTCAGACAAACGGCTTGGGAAAGAGAGGATATAATTAAGAGGAACACAGAGTGGTATAGGGAAATAGATCCATTTATTATGTGTGTGTGTGTGTAAGTAGAAGGATGAATAACTAACACTGTAATTACAGAGCAAGAAACAACTGAGTAGACAGCATTCTGCAACAAAAAAAATAAAATAAAATATCTGAAAGCTTCACTGGGGCGTAGAAGAAAGGGAAAACACTGAGTCCCTACTCCCGTTTTTAAGGGGCTGCCACTGCCCGATACCCAGGGAGGCACGGCAGAAGGCAGATCCTGCCCCATTTTGCAGCACTCGGGTATTTTTGGAGAGGTTTTTGTGCTGGCGAACAAGCTAAGCTCCAAACGTACCCACTTAGGCAGCGTCCCGTGCTCCGATAAATCTCGCTGCAAAACGCTTGATGCTGAAATAAAAGCCCTGGGGCACAGTGCAGGAGCTCTCGCGGAGGTCGCTTTGCTCACAGACCGGGTCAGGTCTGTGCCTTGACGTCTTTAACATCCAAACTTTCCTTTTTGACCAGCCTCCAGAAGCCTCTCTCTCATTCAGCCGCTTGCTAACGCGTGAAGAAAGTAGAGGAAGGGATGAAAATTCCTCATCATTTACCGAGAAACGTTCCTACCAAGAGATACAACAAACCCAAAGGAATAGCAGTTGTGCTTTCATTTTGTCCTGAAATTAATCCAGTTCTGGACTCATTAGCTGGTTTCCACAAAGCTCTGCTTTGGTAGTTCACCGCTATCGTTTTTTAAAATAGTTTTCTGCCGTTTTTTAAATAGTTTTGTAAAAGTAAATTGATTGCTGGAATAGAGTGAGCTGTGCTTTTCCCCACGTCTCTTTAAGTCTCACCTCCATGCCCGTGTTTCTGAGGGGTTGGGCATCCCCTGGGTGCTTCACAGGGCTTTTCTTTCCCTTTCCTACTTCTTCTTCCAGTCTTAACTACATGGAAGTTCCTCGATTCACAGCTTTGTGTGACAGATGCTCTTTCCACAGCCCCTGTACGCAGCCACGGAGGCCTTTGAAGTAGCATTGCCCCCTTGCATCGCTCACAGAAACAGCCAAAATTCACCATCACTGGGTACAACCCTCAGGGAGGGGATTTGGGGAAGGATTTCTGGCAGACCACTTAAAACACTGCACCTCCTTCACAAGAATTTGCCCCAACTCTTGATTATTTTTTTTTTTGAAGGAATGCATTACGAGGCCAACAACCAAAAACTTCGGGAAACGAGAGCCATGCAAGCTAAAACATTTCTTTTAGCTCACTGCCAGCTCCGAGTGACTCCCTGAAGATTTTTTTTTTTTTACAGCACAGCTTAAAACCACAGGATTCGCATTAAAAAGAGCAGCCCAACAGGAGGTTATGGGGCTGTTCTGTGGCTTGTAGGCATGGGAAGCGCTCAAATGTTCTTCGTATGCACCAAAAGCAGCTCCAGCAGCATTTATCTTGCTCTGACATTGGTGCAAGGAGCAGGAAAAATGAACGTGCCACCATCAGCACGGGACGCAGGCGTGTGGCATCACTGCAAGCATAAAAGCAGGCAACGTTTTTGGCTTTTTTAATAAAAAAAAATCAGCTTATTTTGTGCCTCTGCAGCGCAGCTGTTACCAAGGTACCTGAGCTCTGTCCCCTGCTCTCGTGGTTCCCTGCTCCAGGGCACAGCATCCAGGCAGGGCTGGCTTTTTCTGTACTTACAAATCATTATCCTTGCACCTACGGAGAGCTGCTGATGCGCACCTGCTGGCAGCCTGACCTCGGCGAGATGCTTTCAATTCATTAACGGGCCCAACAGCCAGCCTAATATTTTACAGGGAAAAAAAAAAATAAAAAATAAATAAATAAAAACAACACAACACAACATTTCTTTCGACTTATGGCTGTCGTGCTTTTGGGACCTCTGACCCAAGCCACATGCGGGCTGAGTTTGTTTGCTGGCTATTATGCTCCAAGTCCCCCGATTTTTTGTTTGGGGTCACATTTAGCCAGCATCACCCAAGCGAAGGAGCCGTTTCTGCTCCCAGAAGTTTTGGGGTTTTCTTCCAAGCCCCGCACTTGGCATGCTTATTTGTGTAGGGTGCAGATATCCTGAATAAACCACACCCGGCACCAAAACCTGCTTGGCCCTGCCCTGCCTTCAGAGGGGCAGCTCCCCTTCGGCTGTATTATTAGCAAGTTTTTACCACATTAACTAGATAATTTCAGCTCTGCGTGCGTAGCTTTGTAACTGGACAGATAATAACCTTTTGTCACACTTGGGTAAGATTAGGACTTATTATTAGATTAGATAACATTCAAAAATGCTGCGTTTCGGGGGGTTCCTTTGTGCCTGGCAGAACATTTTGAGGGCAACTCGTTATTTTAGCTTGAATTCAATGAATGAAAAAGGGATTTTTTTTTTTCCTCTCCTTTTTATTTCCAAAGATTATGCCTCTCCCAACCCAACGCAACTCACAGCCAGTAGTCGGGGCTAATCCTAATTAACGCTCCCATTAAGGAGGGCAGCCTCAGAGCCCGTATTTTCCTGGGATCTCTGCAAGCGACAAGAAAACAGCAACACGGTTAAAATGTTCCAGCGAAGAGCACCATTAAAAAAATTAAATAAATAAATAAATAAATACGAAGCGAAACAGCAAAAAGAGTTTAACTCGACAATTAAATCCGGTGTTTGCTGCTTGTTTCCATTTTTCCCTTCCCCACCTCCGCCGGAGAAAACAAATACTGCAACTGCTGTTAATTAAAGATGTCTTTAACAACAAACGTGCCAAATCAGCCACTTTGCACATAGCAGGGCATGAACTCTATTCTTCGCAGGCAGCAAATTGCGCCACCCAATAAGTAGCATTAAAATGGTAATGCTCGCTAGCCGGGCCCTTAATTGGCTGAATCAGAGAGCCAGGAGCATGCTTGTGCAATCAAGAGACCCCTGGCTGGCCTAAACGCTGAGTTTTAAACAGATGTCTTCAAAAGAAAAGGGGAGGGAGAAGCCGAGGGAAGGGAGTATGAAAGGGTTTTGCGAATAGGCTAATCTCGGCCTCTGTATGCATAACATGCAGAAAGAAAATATTCTCCCCCAAAGCTGCTTTGAAGTCTTTTGACCTGGACGGCGGATCACAGGTGGCAGCTTCTGCAGGTGCCCTTCTGCTAGGGAAAGCTACGTTCACAGCCAAATCTTTCAACCTTTTTCTGGCTGCAGAGCTGATAACACATGTTAAGTTTGGTGCTGGACTCTCTAACGCTGCTCGTATTAAAGAATAATTTTCCCAAATGACTCCTGTCAGAAAAACTTCTCCTATCTACACATCAATTTCAGTTCCATGTGCAGTGGAAGTTAACTGGACCTGGCAATTTAGCTCATGAGAAGTCTTGCGTTTCTTCCTCATATCCCCAAAATAAAACCTTTTTCTTTTTATGCCTTCCCAGACTCGGTGGAAGAGAACCAGATTGCAGCGTTGGATGTGGGAGGTAGGCAGCAGACAGAAAACAAAAAGATGAGCAGAAACCTTTCGTGGTGAAGAGAAAAACGTTCACTGAATACCAGCTTCAGGGAAAAAATTGCCAAATCTGATGCTATCCGTGAGTGTTGAGCAAACCATCCGCGAGCCCCGTGGGTTGGGGAACAACAGCTCCTGTTGGGGAAAAAAAAAAGCACAGTCATTGGAGACGTTCAGAGCAAAAAAGCTTCGAGTACAGTACTGGAAAAAAAGCTCTCAAAGACATAAAGGTGTTACATTAGCACTTCTTAGCCCGATATTGCAGGAATGGTGGAGGTTTGGGAGCAGAAGGATGGTCACAGGTTGGTTTTTCTCTTGCTAAATCAGACTGAGCTGACCACAGAGCTGAAAATCAGCTGGTTCTGGAGTGCAAGCGATCAGGCCTTGATTACATTTATTATGGGAAAGGGACGGGTAGGCTAAGCCATAATTACACGTCCGCAGAGCTCTGAAAGGGCCAATTTCAGAGCTCAAAACAATTATAAGCCAAATCAGCGAAGAGAAAGAGTACGTACGTAGTAAGCATTCTCTGTTATCTTATCCATTTATTTCATAAAAACTGGATGCCCAACAAATCAGTTCATAACAGAAGGGGAAAACAACGCCATCATGAAACAGAAATAGAGACGCCAGTCGCCCTGAATGGGAAAGCAACTAAAGCAAGCATTTTTTTAATTATCATTTAAAAACTCAAGGGGAAGCTAATGGTAATTAATATGTGACAGCATCTAGGAACTGTGGAGCACAGATAAGGGAAGCGGAAGGACAATAAAAAGAAGTCTGTGATCGATGTAATTGAAACAATCTGGGGTGTTATTCTTTTCAAAGACACCACCTACATCTTCCTAGCAAATGAATCCATTTAGTGGATTTATCCATATTAGTATAGCCCATTACTGAACACGAGTGGTAGAATTGATAATAGAAGAAGGCAGCGGTGTTCAACAAATGCTCACATCCCGCACCTGGGAACGAGCCAGCAGACATATGGCTATCAGAGGGTACAATACACAGCATCATCACGAGTATTTTTGGAGTGGAGAAACATCAACTATGAGAGATGACACCGTATTACCCTAATTTCATCTTTTATTAACGCCCGTCAGCAGGATTTGGGAGAAACTAGGGTTTGTTTTGCAGAGTACCTCGCCAGCAGGTCTGTTGGGAGGTGACAGCAGCCTTCTAAAACGTTTCATTTTGTAACCTGCGAGGGCTGATTAGGTAAGGAGTAGAACGTACACGCGAAAAAAAAAGCAGTTTAGGTCAGGCTAAATGGATTAAAGTCATACCTGAGATAGGAAATGTTCCAGCAAAGCAGGCGCCTTCCCCCTGCAGCTCCACATGAGCCAGGAACATCGCGTGCAGTGGTTGAGGGCTCTGGAAAAAAAATAATAAATAAAACTGAAAAGTCGGGAACTCTAGTTTCCAGTAGCATCAGAAATAAGAGAGCAGTAAATAGGAAGGGTAAAGAGAAAAACAGCATCTAATCGAGATCATTTGGTAAGCTGTGCCTTGCCGGGCGACACGTATTTCGCATCGCAGCACGGCCAAAGCAGCCGGGACACGGTGAGAAGGCGCAGGAAAACCTGGGCTGAGGTTTGCAGATAGCAAAGCAAAGTCACCGGGCAGATATCAGGCACTGGACAGTCAGGGACTTGAGTCTGAGTCAAGTCAGAGCCACAGGCTCTGAGGAATAAGGATGATGCGGCAGGGATGGCAAGCAAACGGGCCGTGAGAGCGTTACAGACACGACACTGCACGCAGAGCACCAAAATCCCATTTCCCCAGCCCTCTGCCGAGACGTGGAGATCCGCTGCCTGGTGATGGATACCTTCATTTTGCCCGCTAATGCCCGCATTCGTCTCGACACCGGTTCTTGCCTCCCTCAAGGAAAGCCAAAATGGGAAAAGGTTTTGAAAGCTCGGAGATGCCGCTCTGCCTTCCTCACCTAGCGGGCGTATTTACGGCGTAATCCAAAGGAATAATTACTCCAAATGGTGGAACATCTCTCCCCGCGATCAGCGTGACTGCAGGGAGCTACAATCGATGCTGAAAATATACATCCTGGTATTTATCACGGGACAGTCCATTGAGCACTAAAAAAAAAACCACAAAACTGTGTTTCCCACCTTCTTACCTCATTTCCAAGGTGGAGCTGGGTTTGCATTGGAAATCTGATGGCGTCTTCTCCCAAAGAAATGGCTTTTTAGATTATTAACAGCCAAAGCGTGATACCGGGATCGACTCCAGCCTCTGAGAAGCGCAAAGAAAGCTATGAAAGTGTTTACAGTAACAGGGAAACCTTTGGAAATCAGTAATTGCTCTATTTGTTTTTCTGCGTGCGCCCGGCCGATACCAGCCAGGGGAAGCTTAATCACGAGTCGCTCTCTTTATTTGCAAATTATCAGCGCTCCTCAGCGCCGGGGGTTCCCGCAGAAAGAGGTTTGTCTGCCCCAATTAGAAATCCCCCAAGAACGCTCATTTCCAGAACGGCTGCATCAAATATTAATTACTGGCGGTCGGAGTAAACGAACAGAAGCTCGTAAATTTACAAATTCAATTACCACGAGCCGTCGATGACTTTTTTTTTTTTAATTTTTTTTTATTTAATTGCTATGGATTGCCCCTCTCGACACGGTAATGAAATTAATAGGAGACGCTGGGAATCGATAGCTACCGATTCATCGATTCGGAGCAGTGCTTACGAAGACTCTTTAACCTCCCCGACATCGTTATTTATTGTGTTATAAAGCAAGAGGCGAAGAGATGCAGGACATAGTTGGGAGCGCCTCGAAGGTGCCTGGCTGCTATACGAAGCTCAAGGTGTGGCAATGTGGGATTTTTGCATATAGAGAGAGTAGCTCACCCTTGAAGGTGATTAATTATCCTCCTCGTTAATATTTGAGCGAGCTCTTCCCACCAGTGGAGCAAACAGCCATCCTTCATGGGTGATCTGCTTTATTTATTCAACGAGGAGTATTAAACCCGCGAAATTTCAGCCCAGATTACCTGGTGGGTGCTGCTCAATGCCTATGGAAAACGTGTGTTTTTTCTGTATTTCAATATTTGCACGTGTGCACAGACTTTCTAGGGATCTGCAGGCTGACGTCTGAGATTCAGAAAGCGGTGGGAGTAGCAAGCTCGATGCCAACAGCATGCAGTATTTTCGTGCTAACAGTAGCTGCCTTGTCTGAAGCACTTCATTACAGCCCGAAGCTGTCTCTAGCCTGCTGTAAAGGAATGCTGCGGAAATAAAACACCTTCGGATGAAAAAGTAACACCAGTTACGTTCACAGATCACGGAGGAGAAAAGGCTTGAACAAGACACAAGCCCTGCCCACAGACCCGACCGCAACCTGCTGATTTTGCTGTTCAGCATCGTGCTGGACCCTGGGGAAGTACAACCCTTCGTGGAGGGCACGGCACCGGGTGTAGAGCATCGTCCCCATCGTGGCAAGAGGCCAAGAGGGAGACAAAATCCCCCCAAAATCCCCTCTGCCCTGCAGCAAGGCTGGTCACTGCCACGTCCCAAATATCTGTGGGGTTTGTGATCGCTCAGCCTGGACTGCTGGTGCACGGTGCCATGAAATGCTCCTGAGATGGCCACGGCCACCTGTGGCACCATGGGACATACCTCTGAGAGCAGCCACCCCGCAAAAATCCAGCTGTGAGCCCAAATTTAGCTTTCAGAGCAGCTGCAGACATCCTGGAGGGAGATGCGAGCCTTCCAGCAGCCCCCATGCTGCAGGGCAAGGTCATCAGATGAATTTGGAGAGCTTGGGAAGGTCGAGAGTTTCCTCTCCTCTCTCGTCTTGACCTGTTTAGGAGGAGAAAAAAGAAAGGCATTTCAGCATCCTAAGCGTTGTCAAATTTGCAAGGAAACGCTTTGAAATACGCAGGCTTTTTTTTTTATGGAACACATTTTCTGGTGTTTAAACAAAGCAACAAAACCCCAAGCCAAATTATGGCTAACGGTGAAGCAGTAATTGCAGCAATAAATAGAATATCCGGAAAACTACAGCAGCCTGAAAACATTTACCCCAGCTGACAACGGCTGGGACAATTCGGCTCGGGGTAAGCAACATCATTTCTGGTTTTATTATTACGTAGAGACTCCGGCGAAGTCAAGTTGTCACACGCATCCATAAAAATATACGGGGAGCTAAGATCCTTCAGGGAGATTTTTTACCTCCATCGAATAAACCTCCTGCTGCACGTTGCTGTCCTCTTTACCTGGTCACGAGCTGCAACAGCTTCCCAAGCCCTCCCAGCTCCTGCAGCAGCCTCTGGGAAACCACAAACTTACTGATTAAGCTACAATTAGAGACGGCTCACGGTTGCTCGTGCTTCTGTTGTGATAACGGGGTGTGGCACTCTGCAATATGTCACACTTGGAAGGATCTTCACGATGCTGCTGAAGGTTTTTCGTAGCCTTATGGCACCGGGTTAGGGATGAGAACGTCCCAAGGGTGCGGGGAGGAGCACGGTGCTTCAGGCCAGGTACCCCCCTGTGGATTTGAGAGGTCCTGAGAGCTGAGCCCCTACTCCCACAGAGGTTTTTTGGTCCCCACACTCCCTGTGGGGTCAGATATCTGAGCCACCAGCATCATGGCACCCCCTTTTGTGCCGAAATCCTTTTTGGGCATCATCCCAGTACTTGCCCAAAGTGCTTCTCGTTTGCATTCACAAGAGAAACTCCGGAGCCCGGGGAGATCCAGCACGAATGTTACATTTCTCAACCCCTATCTTCCTCCTAACAGCACTGAGGAATCAGTAAATATTTGTACAGCACCTTAAAAATGCAAAAACACCACTTTAATGCTAACTACCATCATATCCAAAGATGAGCGTTGAAACTGCTACATTATTCCTGAAAATTGGTCTTTTTTTTTTTTTTTTTCCTATTTCAGATGTTAAAAACGCTTGTTCCTTCAGCGATTTAAAGCAATTTTTTTTAAACATTTGTATCATAATGGAGTGCTTGACTATTTTTTTTTGATCTTGATCTCCTTCTTCATCTCAGCTGGCTTTATTACAGCACAACAGAATGAGAGAGAATTGCAATACAAAGTAATTCACCCAAAAAAAAAATATATGATTATATTACCAATGAGAAAGCACGCGCTGCCTTCACCCCCTAAGCAAAATTTCTACACGTTCAGAGGGACAAAAGGGTTAAATTTAAGGCGCATGACCTTGAAGCAAACATCTCTTGCCCAGAATACTTTAAAAGGGGAGGTATATCCATCCTCGCAAGCATTTACAACAAGTCTAGTTCATGGCACTGGGCGTGAGCGTCTAAAAATAGCATTACAGGTTTGACATCCACCACAAGGTGAACCCGAGTCTAAAATGAATCCAGACATGAAGTGCTGGAAGTAAATACTCCCAGACAAAAGCCCTGAATTCCTGCAGGTGTGAAGGGAGTCCCAGGCACAGTCCTGACGTTACCACCCCCTCGTTTTTCGCTGAAAATAACATCAGCGCTGTGCACGTCGGTTGCTCCAGCGTGGTTCTTGTTCGAAGCAGGTCGTGATCAGTGTAGCAGGGCCTTATCCTATAAAAACACTCGGGTTCAGCCTGAAAATAAAGCAGAAAATTGGCCCAAGGTGGGAAACGTGAAGCGTGCTATAGCGAGAGCGTTTGCTTGAACTGCCAAACTTTTGTTGTGACCCATAAGAGTGCTTTTAAGATACTGCGTTTAATTCGAGTTTTATGGCACCTGTGGAAAACATGCTCTGAACACATCTAACGCTGACTTTCTCCTTCCCTCCTCTCCATTTTCTTGCTTTATGGCTTCTCTCTGCCTTCACCTCCCCGCTTCTGAAAGACTAGAGCAATGACTCTGATGTGACGAGCACAAAATGCTGCGATGCATAAGGAAGGGAGCTCAAAAACCTCACCTTCAAGGGGAGAAACCTTTCTCCAGCTTATTTCGGAGGCGTTACGAAATAATGGTCAGCCTCCACAACAGGCTGGGGGACTGCCACAAAGCCCTCTGCCTCCTGGCTTTATTTTTGAAGCTTTCTGAGGTCGTTTGGTAAAGGAGGAGCGTGGAAAAGCTTTGAGAAATGGGATCTGACAACGGGGGGCTGGTGTGTGGTCACGAATGCCAAACCTTGCCTCGCTGACCCAGAAATGTGCCAGAGGAGAGAGGAGCAGCTGGGACCGCTGGGGTGATGGAGCCAGGAGGGCGAACCAGCTGCAGCAGGGACAGCAGGAAAGCAGGGGCTGGCGTGGACAAATCCAAGAAGCTTTCAGCTGAGGAGAAAGCACAGAAACAAAGCATCTTGGCTGTGGCATCCCAAAAAACGGTCTCGCTGCACGGCGCTGGGGCACCACACGTCCCACCTCCTTGCTCACCTCACCTCTGTCACCACTTCGAGGAACCGTATTCCAAAACGAATCTTATTTGGGTTATTTTCTCCTTTTTTTTTTTTTTTTTTTTTTTGACTATCGTGAAGCAATCTGGCTACGCGATGAGTTTTCGGAGTAACGGAGGGATTTACAAATCTATTTAAGGATTACGTATATATATTTATACACACACACACACATTATACATGGAAAAAAAAAAAACCTCATGCAGCACCATCCAGTCTGCTCTGAAGAAAAATTAACTCCAACCCAACCAGGCCTGATACAACACCATATATACATGCCCATTATATACATATAGTGCTATAATTTATATATTTTAGATATATGTATGAATGTACACAGCTTATACAGGGACCACGGAGAAAGGCAGGTCCTCTGGAAGGTGAAAACTATCTTTTCTGACAACCAACCTGAAAGCTGAGCTTCCTAGGCTCCTGGTTGACATGAATCATGCGCCTGAAGTGGATGAATATTTAAGCAATATTCCCTGAAGCGCAGCTGCCCTCCTGGGATGAGATGATTTCGACAGGCAGCATGGGTAAATAAGGGCCCAAACCCTCTAAAATGACACCAAATACCTTTTAATCGGAAAAATAAAAAGCTCAGCGTGCGGAAATTCAAGAAGAGGAGAGCAGAGTGCTCCTTAGGCAGGGGTGGCAAGGAGCAAGCGAGATCCACCTTCATCTCCACTGCCTGCTGAGGGGAGGACAGCACCCACAAAGTCAGGAGAGCTCTCCATCAGAGCTGCCACGGCTCAGTGCCACTTCCAGAGCCTCGGAGAGCTCACCAGCTTGGCGACCAGCACCCTTTTCCGCAAGCCAAGCGCTCAATTAGGAGCTATAGATTTCCAATGAATTTTCCTGAGCCTCCAGGAGTGACTGAAAGCCACCTCTCGCGTGATAGCCGCATTGCGGAGCTTCTCGGAGAGGCCAAGCCCCCTCCAGATAACAAAGGAGTCGGCGTGGCAGGTTAAATGACTGATTCCCCTCCTGGTAAAACACATCTGTGGGTGAGATGTGCTTCCCCAGGGGCACTAACACCACCTGAGACAGCCATCCCCAAACAAACCAGTTCGTGCTGTTCCCTTTTCACAGCCCCACGCTGCTCCGAGCAGCTGCCTGCGGCCGTCCCCACCAGATCTTCACCCCCAAATCCACCTTCTGCTGCCCTCCAGCACCTCCCCAAACCCCAAAACCACGCCAGCAAAGCCCCAGCAACACCTTATCATCGACCTTTCGCACGCTACAATCCTCAAACCCGCTCGAGGTTAAAAACAAGGGACACTTAACGCTGAGGGATGCACGCGTGCGGTTGGGGTTGGGCTCACTCTCCCTGAAAAAAAAAAATAAAGACAGCCAGTAAAATATGTAGTGATAAGCACAAGTTTGTCCATGTCTCCCACAGTTATTAAGCAATATAAAAAGAGAGAGATGTTTCCAGGCTGAAGCACGGTTTATCGCTGTCTGTTATGTGGCGGAGTGGCAGTGCTCCCGTTTATGGCGTTTTCTCCGGTTTTATTAAATACCCCGAAGACAGGATTATTCGTTTCCTCACAGCTTTTATGCCGTGCTCGTGGCTACACTACCCGAGTTCTTCACGGATATTATTTAGTTTTACAGCGGCCGAGGAGGCTGGAGGCTGTTAAGGGCTCAGCTTCACCAAGGAGGGAGATGAAGCTGAAAAAAATCCCCGTTATTTTGGGGTGTAGCCCGAGTTGTTTTTTTTTTTTGAGACGGTTTTTTGAAATATCCCAGTATCACGGAGCACCTTGGGTGCCCGAATCAAGGCTCCTGCAAGCTATAGGTCCTGAAACGGGGCACCCCAAGGAGATCCTGCAGTCCTAAATCACGACGGACACCCTAAAATGGATAAATTTCCCGTAAAAGACAAGTTTTAAACAATTTTCCCATTGAATGCGGCAGCAGCAGGGCCCAGCTCAACCTGTCTGAGGCAGCCCCACCTCACGCACACAGCTATCCGTTTATTTGCTCCTGCCCCATTGCTTTTGTAGGGCCCCACGAGCCAGGGAGACGGGAACCCAGGGGAGAAAGAGCGAGGAGGCCCCGCAGAGCCAGGGATTTCACCCCGCTGCGTGCTGCGGAGACATCCAGGCAGCTGCAGAGCAGCTTTCTGCTCCTGACATCCCCACATTTATTTCTCAGTCAGGGGAGAGAAGCAGGCACTTGTAGGGAGTGATTCATTTGACCCTTGCTAGATGGTCTGCTATTATATTAACAAGCTCTCCGCCGGCTCTGAAGGGACCCTGGGGAACCCTATAGATTTCTGCCGCGAGTGCCATGATCTACACCAGGGGTAGCCAGCCTAACTAGCAGCCTGGACGATTTATAAGCCGCCAAAAAGCGACGGATCGCGTTCTAGGGATGCCTGCTTCGCTCTGTTACAGAGGGAGACCGCACAGCAAAATTTGAGGGGGCTAGGAGGAGCGGAGGAGACGAGCCAAAAGCTTTCATCCCGTTGTTTTCGAGCAAGAAGCCACCTTCGTCCTCTGGAAAACACCAGCTCCTGGGTGAGACAACGGCAGAATCAGGCTCCTGGCTCTCAAGCATGAAACCTTCGGAGGCTCCAGCTGCTGAATCCTCCTGCATTAGCACGTCAGCATGTGGGCTGATCTCCAGGGAAAGCTCTGTACCTACACCCAAAAGACAAGCAACAAAGCGTATTTGCTTTAAGGTGCACAGAAACAAAACCCTAATAATAATCTGCAGCTGGTCAGTATACGGACTGGTTATTTTTTCCCCCAAAAAAAAGGGCGATTCTCCAAAGCCAAAGTCACTCCTGCTTAAATAGTCATTAAACTCCAGTCTGCAGCACATTAGGCTGAAGAGTTCTGGCAATCAGCTGAAGATTGATGAAATTACGTGCAATTACAAGACGATTTTTGTAAAACGAACCAGTGAGTTCATCTCATGAGTAATCTCAGCCGTATGCCGCTCAAGTCATTCTTTCCTCCTGAACTCGCTGCCCTCGCATTAAAAGGAGAAAGACAAAACAGCCAAACGTTGATATATCGATGACAGTCAACCATTCTCTCGCCTTTTAGCTACTGCAGGCAGGAGGAAATCTTGCCTTTGGCTCATTCCCGCTTGCTCCAAGCTTCCCCCTACCACGATGCAAACCTGTGCTTGCCAGGACCTTCTGCTGGCTGCACACTTCAGTTGGACTAAAAATAAGAGAGATCATTAAAAAAAAAGGAGGCCTTGCCTAACGTCTGCCCTCATTAACACAACCCGAGGACTGAAAACTGTCACATATTCGTTCCCTGTCCTTTGTTGTTTATCAGGATGGGAAGGAATTTCACAGATGGGCTCGGGCGCGCTCGCAAAACGTGGGAGGTAACAGGGTGACTCGGTGGCACGAGCAAACAGAAAACCCGAAATCATTTCTGCGCGTGGCAACGTACAAAACGCACCTCCTGTCACGGGGAAGCTCTCCGAGCAAAGCCACAAAATGATTAATCATTCGCCACGGGGAGCTCAGCACTAGATAAACATGTTTTGACTGCGGGATGACTACGGCGAACCCGCAGGTCAGCCACAACCAGAGCTGGGGAAACCCTGCAATGAAATTCCACGAGTGCTCGCTTGGGTTTGTAAACAAAGACCTCTTCGGCTCTTCTCTGGGAATGTTCTTAACGAGTTTTCTTTTTTTAAACCCTCAGAGGAAGTCATTTCCCTTTTTTCCTTCCCCCTAGGAGGCTGTCCTTCTGTTCCCAAATGTTCTAGGTTGTCCCAAATGTTCCAGGTCGATACTCACACCACAGGAAAATCCTTTCCATCATTTAAGTCCAGAAGCAAGCTCCGACACCGCTGTCTGATGCTCGGCCCACGGCCCCCTTGCCAGCCCCAGGACGATTCCCCACGAGGACTCTATTTGTTCCCTAATTCCAGAGGTTTCAGCCTAAATTGTTGGTTTTGTTTTCTTTTTTTTGGATGCTCCTATTTCCTAGCATTCAAATGTCACCGTCCCCTCACAAATTACAAAGGAGGTGCCCTGCGGCGAGCATCCCACTTCCTACAATTATTCGAGGCCGGCTGAGAGCTTATTTCAAACCATTTCGCCGCTCAGGTTGGCGCCACCTCATTTATCACGAGAGCCCTTTATTTTTAATGGAGGCCACAACTTCATCCTGAGCCCTCGTCAACGAGGCTGCAGGTGAAAGCCAACTGGGGACAAATTAGGGATGGTGTTATTACAAAACACCCCGTGGCCCTGAGCCGTGCCGCTGGGGTTTCAGCAGGAGCAGCGATGGCTTTTTGTTAGCATTCCTGGCCAACTTTGCATCCACCAGACGAGAAGTCTGGAGTTTTAACATTTAAAATCATAAATGGGATTAACTGGTGCGGGATGAAGTAATATTCTTATTAGGGAGTGGATTAAGACAGGGTGCAGGGCTGGGATTTTGTGGGTTAGCTGGCGTTATTTCCTGGTCCCTGGGGATATGCACACGCACGGACACAGGGGCAGCAGCTGGTCGGGGGGTGGATGTTTGCTCACGATGAATTACAGAAAGCGGCTGTCGTCAACCTGTAAATTTGGAAGAAAAAAAGAAAAAGAAAATCAACCTCGTGTCAGCAAGAAACACGTGCTGCAGGGTCAATCACTGGCATACACTTCCTCCACGTTAAAACCAATCCCAGAGAGGCTCGGCCTTTGGGAAAGAAGGAAATCCTTACCCGTTAGAGCAAAGCAGGGACTTGGATGTAGCATCCACGGCCGACGGGGCTGCATGTTTGGAAATCACTGCTCTGCGTCTCCTCACGACCTCAGCACGGTTTTTGCAAAGCCCTTCTCCCAGGAGGCCGCAGATCAGATGTGGCATCCGACTTTCCGCGAGGTTTCTGCTTTCCTTCCCCCGTTTTCCAGCTGGGTTAACTAGGCAGGAGGAGGTCAAGCACTTTACAAAAATTCATACAAAAAAAGTGTCAGCCTCACAATCAAAAGCCAGGAGCCTCCAAACACCTGCTCTTTTGCTGTCACTATCCCCGCTGTTTCCTTAGTTTTAGGTTTCTTTGCCTTCTGTTATCACCATACTTCTGTTTCTTAGCGCTCAGCAACTGTTTCCTCACTTCTTCCCGAGGCCCAAAATGGCATTTAGCCCACAAGTCTCCCGATCCTTACTGCTGTCCCGCATTGCCTTTGCCTAATGAAGAGAAATAAATGAAAAATAAATGAGAAGTTTTCCTTGCAGAGGTGCGAGTGGCATCGTACAGGATTTCTCCTTTCAGATCGGGATGAAACAAAAAAACAGAAAGCAGTGCCTTTCAGATACACCCTCAGAGGGACGAAAATGATTAAAAAAAAGCCACCAGCAACTCTACTTAATTCTTTAAACAGTACCAGAACTGTGCCGTGCCCAGGGAAGTAATGAACTGAAAGTGTGTCTAGACACAGAATGCTCCCCTGATTAGTATTAACTATTCACATTTAAGTAAAGACAAATAAAATGCTAACCGCTGCCCCTCTACTGTGGCTTTGCCATCTACCTGCAAACGCTGTTCATCACTCACAGGCTGTCTCACGGCTCATTTTAACAATAATTGCTTATCAGGCCGAAAGCAATCAGCAGAAGGCCCGATAATAGGGAGCAACGACAATAACAGCACAATGAATTGGGTTTAAATAGGGCCTTTCGTTTCAAAGGAAACCCCTCATTTCTCCCCAGGCACTTCAGCGCCAAGCCCGCAGCTCGCACCGCGCTATTTTATGAGCTCATCAAATAGTTCCCCTTGCTGGCTTTGCACTTTGCAAAGAAATTTGTCATCGGGACCTTTCTGGTCCACGGGGGCTGCAGCTGAAGGCCAGCTGGGCGCAGAGCAGAATTGGGAGGCAGGACCTAGCACAGATGAGGCAGCTTGGCCTGGGGCCGGCGGGGATGAGGCCCTGGGGATGCACCAGCCCCAAGCACAGCTTCTCATTCACACAGAGCTTTATTTATTTATTTATTTTAAACCTTCTTCTCTTGTGCTGATCCACAACCGGTGACTTCAGCTGCTGGCTGGCACCCAGGGAGCAGCCAGCCCTGGATATGGGCTCCCTGCTGCCCCTTCTGCTTTGCTTGCATGCTCACAGCAGCACCGTGGTGAAGATCTCGGCTTCGAAGCGCAACCTCCGTCCTGATGAACTCCACGAGAAGACACGAGGCAGCTTTTCAGAGGCTTCCCTCTGCTCACGTCACACTGCTTTCCTGCTGAATTGTTTCAAATGGTTCTGTTTTAATAAAGCACGCAAAGCCAATAGTACCCAGAGCAAAACTAAAAGAGAGGGAGAAAAAGCAGAAGCTAAGATTTCTCTTGACAAGTCTCCAAACCATGGCATACACAAATACCAAGCTTCTTCTGCTTGTAATCCCTGATGCTCAGAGCACACCTGCCCATCAGTGACCCAGAAATGTCATCTTCTCTCCATCACAGCCTTCCCAAAAATCCAACCCAGGAATATTTGCACAAGCTTGGCCCAACTAGGCTTATCTGGAGGCTGAGGGGGGAATTTCCATGTTATTTACAGTACTAAGCATCAGGGAAATCCCAGTTACAACCGGGAGCTGGCAGAAACCCACACTTACAACTACGTTCAGTGCTGCACAGGCACTGAATGCTGTTCAGAGACCAAGTTATCTCCTCGCTTCATAAATAGGAGCCACCCTCTCTACCACTAGCAATGGTGCTAAGCTGGGAAGTTACAAAACAGACTGCTGGAAATGCCAAAAAGCTACTCGCTAAATGCTAGAGGCACACGAGTGGATAGTAAATGCTTAGAGTTATCAGTAATAATCTCAGTGCGTCACGAATATATTTGTTACACTGTGCATAAAAAAAAAAAAAAAAAGAAAACAGTTCGTACTTCTTCATTATATCCCAGCAGCAAGGTAATGAATCCATTAGGGTATTATTATTTGGAAGACAAGTAATTGGCCACGTAAGCCTGCACTCTGCTATTCAAAACTATTGAGGGTGAACTTTTTCATAGTCCTTTGACATTTGTTTTTTTAAAGGGCCATAGAAATCCAAAACGTACGAAAATTGTGGTCTCAACTGACGATTTGAATAAACTATCATCAAATCGATATTGAATTCATCCCTCCAAAGATGCATTAGAGAAGATCATAGGTTGTGCTAGTAAATTCAGCTTTTAACCTTGGGGAGAGGCGCACGACCTCACATCAATTCTGCAGTGTTATTCTGAGAGACAGTAACAAGATGAAACAAAATACCCTGTGGATTTAACTTACAATACAAACCCAATGTACCTTCGCATGATCATATAGCGTTCCTCCCAAAAGAAAAAATTCAATATTCTGATAAAGTTATCTCATAAAAAAAAAAAAAAAAAGATGTATCACAGCCCAAAACTTTTTTTAGGCTTTAAAGCACATACCAGGGAGTGGTTAGTCATTTTTCCTATGCTCCTGAAAGCTGCAACCAAGAGAGATGGTACATTTACCCGACGTGCTACAAGACAGAGAAAATTGCCCATGCTGTGCTCTCCAGTAGATGTTCTTCGGTTTATGCCAACCAGAATTGGTGTTTATTCCTGATGCACACCCCACGTAGCACAGGTGCCCTGGAACAACACCTGAAAAAAAGAAGGATCCTCTGGTAACAAAGTCTTCAACCACCAGGTTTAGGGACTTCAGATTCCAAAATACAGATTCCAACCCCCGTGCCACCAGGGATTTGTGGCCAGGCATTGAGGAAGGTGCAGATTTTATCCACCGAGATGACCCAAGGGACAACAGATTTCTCTCGAAGCATCTTTAGATGGCTGCATTTTTTCAGGAAGCGCTCATTAGAGCCATAATAAGCAGAAAGCTCATCTGGCTATTAACCAAAAATAATTTAGCTCTGACTTGCTAAAATGTTTTAAAAAATTAACATAGGCTATTTATCTCAAAGATTTCTTTTTGAAGGCAAAGGAAAGTTCAAAACGCTTTTATGGTTATTTAAGCGTTAAGTAACATGCTTAGTTTGGACACAATTAACATTTCACTTCTTTAACAAAATAAACCCAAGCTTACAAAATTTTGATTTAGTGGGTTTCCAGACACGTCTTTCAACACCACAAATATTTAAAGGGAGCTTTACAAAACCCCAACATTGTTATTTTAAATCCACTTCCAGGCTTCAGAAGCAGCATTTAAAACCCAAAGCACAGAACCACTGAGCCCAAACAACGAGCATAACCAGCATCCTGCAGCAAACCCCCAAAGCACCCTTTTCCAACACCATTTTTGTGGAAAACACTGGGAAAGGAGACCACGACGAGGGGCGAGCGCCGCCTGCGAGGCGCAGTTACCTGGGGCGAAGGCCCCGCGCGCAGCATGGCGGCGGCGTGCCCATGGCCGCCCTTTGTGATTGAAATGAGAGCCAGGGCCTCCCGCCGGGCCTCCCCCTCCCCAGCCGGCCTTGATGAGGAGCACACGGCCCCGCTTTTATGAACACCTGTGTCTAAAGCCCACAAATAATTAGCTTAGCCTCCCTATTTCCCTCCAATAATGGTGTAATTTGCCATGCCTTTCAGCCCCGGGACAGCTGGTGCTATTGAAAAATCACCTCAGGATTAGGCCGTAACTCCCCGGCCTCCCTCTTTGGGGGCTTCTCACATCTCCATGGCAACACACTTAGGCTGCAAATTATCACCTCTAATGATAACTAGGAAAGTCTATCTTATTTTATTCAGCTTATGTCCGTCATAAAATATAACGGGTGACAACTGCCAAGTAGCTGGGGCGTATCCTCACCTTGCCCAGGAGCTTGGTTTTTGGTGGTATTTCGCCAGTCCCTGTGTTTAAGGCTGGAAAACAGCCGTGTGGCTTTGGGGGGCTGTCACCCCCAGTGGTACGGGGACAAGGGACAGTCACGGGGCTCCCTGAGCCATGTAATCCCTGCACAAAGCCCTCCAACAGGGTCCTGGGTGTCATTTGGTGCCATGCTGATGAAGGGTGTTGCGTGGCAAAGTCTCAGCTGTAACACATCGCAAGCACCCTCCTTAAAGAAAAGAAGCTCCTTTCCCTCTGTGCCTCTTGTCGACCAGAATTAGAGAAGATGGAGGTGGCCCAAATCTCACCATGGTGTGGGGAAAGGTTAAGATTTACATGAAAATGCGATTTTTCACCCCTTGGTTTGATGCTATAAGCAGGAAGGGTGAGAACCCTTCCCTCCCCAGCAGAGAGGCTGCTGAGTAAACCAACACAGCTCAGCCACGACACTGAGCATCTCTCTACACCTTGGTGAGGGTTTATGTGTATGTTTGACCATGCTGGTCCCACCAGAGGTTTTGCCCAGAGGTAAAACTTGGCTGCAGTACAAAACATCACCCTTCCAGCTGCGAGCATCACTGGGTCAAGGCAGGGGAAAGCTAGATGTGCAGAGAAGTGTTATCGGCACCTTTGTACCAAATGACAGCAAAGGCACAGCGAGAGTTGGAGCATCAAAGCCAGCTCTGGCAAAGCAAAATCAGAGCCAAGCTTTTCTAAACCCTTGCGTGTGCGTTTGTAGCCAGATCATTTATATTTATCCTCAAAGAGTCCCAGTGTTCTCCCCCCCATGTTCACAGCCTCTGCCCAGGGTTTGGCCTGTGCAGCCACATCATCTGCACACCAAAAAAAAAGGACAACAGGGCACCGAGCAGATCTGAGCAGTGACGAGGATGTCAAGGGGAGGCAGTGCAAAAGGGCAAGACATGCTCAGGCATGAAGGAGAAATAGAGAGATTATCAGGGAAGTCAGGTGCTTAAATTCACGTCACCCCCCTGACCGGAGCTGACATGACAGTCGGTTCATGCAAGCCAGTGACCTTGGCTGCACTACAAGGGTGATGTTTTCTCAAGGATGAAATGTCCCCGCATAATTTCCGTAGTGCATTGGGGTGAAATTGGTGAACATCTGACAGGCGGAGCTTCTCGGTTTTTTTTTCTTCTTTGTGTTTACATTGCTCATGTTCCCAGTGAAAACTGTTTTCAGTCAAAGGCTTTAGGACCTGTCTCACCTCAGGAAAAAGCAGCTCTTTAGGAAAGCTGTCCTCGTGCCAGCATGGGGAGGATTCCCTCGGAGAGCTGCCCACGTGCAGCCAGGCAGCAACACCACGATGGGGAGGCATTTATGGCCCCCCCAGCACCCTTTGGACTCCCAGAGCCAATATGTAGGGTGCTCTAAGTCACTCTTTGGAGCAAGACCGCTGGTGTATCTCCTCAGCCTGGCATCCTACAGACTGACCTTCCTCCTCCTCACTGGGCTCGGCTGGATCAAGTATCCTCCCACACTGCAGTTGCAGTCTGGCCCTACTCCCTTCAGGTTATTATTAAGCCTGCCCACATCCTATAAAGACCACAGGAGTCATCCTCGTGAAGAGCTAAAAGAAACTCTCCACCGACTGTTAGCAAGCCAACACCTAGGATACACGGCTAAGCAGCTCTAGGTCTATTCACTAGACCGCAAACTATGAACTGACTGGCTTAAAGAGGGGTTTTGAAGTGGATTTTCTTCTCTCCCACTGCAAGACACGTAACAATCAATATTTGAAGAAATATGTTCCAAACACAAGTTGTTTGAAAGCGGAGTTCTAGAAAACACCTTAAAGCCAGCTCCAATCCGGAGCTCCAGGACTGTTACTCATCCCCATTTCTTGGTGCTAGGAGGGTGAATCACAGGCAGCACTTGGCACTTCCCTTCAGAATTTGATAGTTTTTATCTGCTTTTACAAAACTTGATAAGACATCCGTAGAACATTTAATTTGATTTTCCTTCTTATCTGATCGGCTCAGGAGGGCGTGAGCTTTCTCCTTGGGGGAGCTAAACGACCTCTTAGCAGGGCATCCTGCAGCATCTTTCTGTGCCTCTTCCTCCACCTCAGCTCTTTGGGGAAGGTTTGGTATTTGGAGAAACCAAAGGAGGAGGGAGGAAGGTTGGAGGGAAAGCATCAGTCCAGATATGGCTGAGATGAAAAAGAAGGGGAGGATGGATAGGAGAAGGACTTGGAGAAGGACCACTCAGCCTCGGTGAAGTCTGGGGCTTTGCTAGTGGTTTTAAGTGACCCTCAGCTACAAGAAAATGTGAAAAGCCATTTCTGTAAAAGCCAGAGTCCAATTCTAGATGAGCTTTTAGCTTAAAAAAGCTAAACCAGAAACACGCACGTATTCTTGCAGGCTGCCGGGAAAATATGCTTCAGAGAAATTGTGCCATGCCCAAACTCCATTTAGCTGTTAGCAGATATATCTAAAATACATACAATTAACAGGCTTGAGCATCTGGGAAGACCAAATGGCTTTAAAATATACTATATTGTTGCTACACTCATATCAAAAGCACTCTAAAATAAAATAGACCCTCCACAAGTCAACCTTTGAGCCGAAGCAGCCACCCTAGTCTGGGAATCATAATGCCACGGTGGCTTTACGGTGTCTTCGGTCCACGTTTGGGCATCCCCTTGTCTCCTGGGAGGGTGTTTTGTCTTTTGACGGTGATCTTCCCCACCCGAGCACCACAATCGTTGAGCTGAGATTCAGGACAACACAATACTTCAAAGAGTGAATTTCTGTAGATCCTGTTTCGGTTTATATTCACGCACTGCTTTAATCTGAAAATGATCTGAAAGTGAATCTCTGCCGTTAGGGTAAAGCCCAGCTGCTTGCTTGGGCTCTGCCCTGGGTGAACCAGACCTACTCCTGCTGGCACAAATCCTCTGGTATCTTCACGCCTGGCTAGGATGAATCTTCCCCTCTTCAGGTTTGAAACCCAAGGATATCTGCATCCCAGGAAAGGCGGAGAAGAAGGATGTGGAGCTAAAGCCCCGGCGCTGACTTTCCGCAAGGCTTGCCTCCAGACCTAACAAACAAAAATGAACAAAAATTTACACGTGTCAAGAAAGGTGGAGGAGGCGATGAGCCGAGTTTGTGGCTCCCTCCCACGCCCAGCCTGAGCAGTCCTGTCACACAGGGGAAGGGAGGCAGATGGAGAGACAACAACACAAACTTGAACAGGAAAAAAATATTTAAAAAAAATAAAAAATACAGCACTAAAGGCCCATCCCTCCCTTCTCCTTCAAACCCAATCAGCTGGAGAATGGGTCCGGGCTATCTGTATTTACGTTTCACATGAGTTGTGGCAGAGAAACTGCCCCTAAGTTTATATGATGCCCAATTTAAGCACTCTGCTACCCAACAGATACACCGACAGCGGGTGTATCGTCTGCTCTACGTCAAATTATAGCAAAACAAGTTAAGAGGGGCTTCAAATCATCTCATCTACTTGCCCTTGTGATGGTTAGGAATCCATCCTATTTTCTGGCACACCAGTGGTTTGTCTTGGTTTGTCTTCAGTCCAGCTAAGACAACGCAGATGTAGCCTCATGTCCAGGCATGGAAATGCTTGATTTCCCTTAAAATTTCTCCTGAAACTGTATGAGCAAGCAAGAATGAGGGAAACTTAATAAAAAATGGCCTGGCATTTGAGGTACTCTCCTAGGAAATGAGAGGAGGTTAAAATTCATCTTCCAGATCAGCCCCTTGTATACTTAACGGTCGTCTAAAGACACATTTTTATCTCGCGTTCCTTCCTAATTTATTTATTTATTTTTTTTCCCCTAAGCGTTTAATGAGTGTTAATTGATTTTCACACCACCCCTGCAGCACCGCGCAGCCAGCTCGCGTCGCAGCGCTGCCACCTCCGCAGACCTCCGCCACCACCAGGACCGAAGGCATCACCTGCACCACTCTCCAGCGTGTGACCTTCCTGCTTTGAAGCCGTTCCCACCTTTCTCCATGCCTAGAAACGTTTTTTTTTACCAGCCAGTAATAACAGTCTTGTGCCATCGCTCGGCTCCGAGAGCTCAGATTTTAAAGAAACGTACTCGATAGCTATTTTTTTTTATTTTTTTATTTCTTTTTCTGATTGTTGACGTGTTTTACAGAAAGCTCTCGCATTCCCCACGGCTTGGAGACATCAAAAGGCAGGCAGGTCTGCGTTCAGCCGCGAATTACACGACTCTGATAGCCCAGCAGTCGGGGCATCGCCTCCTCTCAGCTCGTCCTGCTGCCTCCCACGGCTGCCTGGAGCAAAAAAAACTCAGCACACACCACGGGGAGATTGGAGGGCGACCCCGTCGGTTCATTCCTGCTTAGATATAGCTCACGTAAGCGACTGATTGTAGAGATCAATGCTCATTCCTCGAACCAGGCATTTTATTTGCTCTTCCCTATGCACCTGAGCCTGTTTCCTTCGCCTCTGCCTTTGCGTGGCGCTGCCTGTTTTGGCAGCAAATCCTCCAAAAACCTCATCTCTTGTTGCCTGTGTATAAAACAACCCACAGCACACGGATCACAGACTGTTAAAACTCCTGCTAATCCGACCCTAATGATATTCTTAGCCGCAGGTCCCTTATTAATGGCAGATTTGGTGGCTGGAAGGAGTTTCCAAAGCAGCTTGTTGATTGCTGACCCAGGAATTAATGAGCCTACCTACTTATCACCCATCCTGTTCTCATTTTTACCTGTATTTGCTCAGTTTAGTGCACTCACTTTTCTGTGGGGAAAGTGGTACCCAATACCCCAAGCAGCAGAGCAGCAGCCAGGCTCCAAGGTTTCTCCCCCGGTTCTCTGCAACCAGCCTGCTGTTTGGCTTTGAACAATTAATTTATCCTTTCTGTCTGCTTTTTTTTTAATTAATTTATTTTTTTTCTCAGCTATCTTTCTGTAAACAGGACAGATGGTTTAAACGGACTTTCAGAAAACCTTTGACAACTCCCTCATGAGATGCTATTAAGGAAGCTAAGTAGACATGGGGCGAAAGGTAAAGTATTGTCATAGAAACTAGCTAAAAGACAGAAACCACAGAGTATGAATGCATGTTCAATTTTTTAATCTAACCAAAAGCTGCCAGCAGAACTCTCCTGATATGCTCTAAGAGGAAAAAAAAATAAAAGAGTCTATTGGAAAAGCCAGATTCAAGACAAAATAAAATAAAACTTTGCGTGTTATTTGGCAAGAGGGTATTCTTGTGTGTCTGCATATGTGTTTGTATGTGTGTGTGTGTAGGTTTTGTGTTGTGTACTTTGGTGTTTGCCTCCTGAAAATCAGCAGGATGCTTTACTGTAGGTCATACGCACAAAACTGAATGAGAACAGGACAAATTATCGCCAGGAAACAGTCCCCAGGAAACTCAAGAGCAAACGGTCATTAATTTCCAACGAGAGCAAAGCATGTGAAGTCATCGTAATGAGGTGCTCGTTGGCTCCTGGAAAATTAATTAGAAACCCTCACAACACATCAAGAAATCCCCTGGCCCATCCCCATGTGCCCAGGTGAGACCAGGTCTGCAGGACCCACACGCTGGAGGATGAGCAGTGGAGGAGCACATCATCAGGAATGAATTTCTGCACGACTCCACTAGATGAGAATTTCCCTATCGCAGCTACTTTCATCTCTTTGATCTAATAAATAAATTATAATGCAAAGCAGACTGGATATTGCGGGGTGTGATTGAAATAGCCCGTGGAACAGCAACGCCATAAAAATCGAAGTAAAACTGCCACTGTGATTGCCGGTGCATTTTTCCTAAGGTTTCTTTGTGATGAGTGATCTCCAAATTCTTCTTTATTTGGGACCAGAAATAAGCAATCCGATGGCAACAGCTCCATTTAACCCCAAATATTTAAGTTCCATAAAAGAAACCGAAAGAATTAAAGAGAGAACGAGGTGAATGTAAGTGAGGATGGGGAATTTTCTGGCGAATGCAGTGTTGGAAAACCTGATCTATATTATCCACACGTCTTGCTAGGCTTGCTATAACCATTATTCCAGAAAACTCCTAGATAATTAAGTGGAAGTCGGTGTAATGTACAGGCAGGTAGAGTGTTTTGACAAATAAATGGGGTAGGAAATAACTCTGGAAGTGCTCGAGCACCACCCAGAAAGCCACGGCTTGCCATCAGCTGGGAAGCTGCTGTTCATGTTTTTCGACTGGGCCAATCTCAAAGAGGAAAGAGAGGCTTCTTGAGAGAGAAGAGGGGAAAAGAGAAGAGCCAGAGACACAAATGAGCCGATATGCAACAGAAAAAAGGATTTAATTAAGAGCAAGTGCAAGGGGACAGGGAGCAAATCTCAAAGTGGCACGAGATGTGGCCGGGAGCCTAGACCCAGGAACGTCGGTGTAGTTGGCACATCAACTGCTGGGTCAAACGCTGGAGATATTCCCCTCAACTCATGTAGGCTGCCTTAGAAATCCAAGCAGTGTGAAGTCAGGCTCGTAATTCAAGCTCCTTGTGTAGTCGGCGGAGAGAGCAGGGTAGCTCCAGGCAGGGGCATCCCGAGAGCCAAAGTTCAACGGTATAAATACGCTGCTAACTACGCGCTGCTCTTTGCACTGACCTTCTCCTGATAGCAGGGATCCCAACACCAAAGCAGCTGCCATATCCGCTTTGCTTTGCTCTCCACAGAGCTGCAATCAGGTCAGCTTTAGCCTGAAAAGTCCTAAATTTTTTTCTTATTAACACCATGAAGAGCATCGCCCGTTTAGATGCTGGACACGGATTTCTCTAAGTTATTCTTTAGACGTCAAGATTATTCTTTAGACATCAAAATATAACCTCCCACATAACCCTTTATAATTTATAATATGTAAATATGATACAAAGCTATAGAAGGAATGCATTTAACCTGTAGCAAAGCTCGTGATTAATAAAGGATTCCCATCCAATTAAAACTGGGCAAAAAGGAGCAGCCACAGTTTCGTTTTTTTCACCCGAAGAGGACCAATTTCTCAAAGTTTTGCAACCACCCCAATTACACCTTCCCCAAAAGGCGCCGTGCCACAAATGACACTGAAAGCACTGCTTGTAAAATTTCAGTAACTGACGGAAAAGGAAATAGTAGGGTCTTTTCAGACTTGTTTTCCGAAGCCTTTTCAAAGTTAAAGCTTTTTAAGCATTTTGAGAAAGGCGAGGAACACTTCACAGCAGGCAAAACTTTTTTCACCGTAGAGATTGTGGTGAGGGGAGGTGGGATTTATTTTTTTTTCTCTCTTTTTTTTTTTTTTTTTTTCCCAAAAAATAGAGCCTTTTTCCAATGGAAAGAAAAGATGGGCACAAAGCACTACCAAGGGCTGTGCTGGAGTCAATAAGAGTGTACTCGTCCACTCGACAAAGAGCCTTATTTTTACGTCACTCCTCTTCTCAGCTTGTCGTCGAGTGTTCATTAAAGTTGGCTGAAAAAAAAAAACAACAAGAATTCTATTTGTGCAGAAGTAAAAAAAAAAAAAAAGAAGTTTGAAGACGTGTAATTCTTCAAACTGAGCCAGGAGAGATGCGAAGCCCATTTTCCTGGGGTTTTTCATTCCGTGCAACTTTCCTCTTGGTGGCTCCTCCAGCCTTGAAGAAGGGTTGAAGTCCGATGCTGTCCTCTTCCATCCTTCAGCTGGGCTCTTCTCCTCCAAATTCTCCCGCCAAAGAGGAGCAAAAGCCATTAGGGTTGGCAGACAGGGACACGCAGTGGGATTTTCAGTGGGATTTTCTAAATTCGGGTGATTTTCGTAGGAAATCCACGTCCAGAAAACGCGTCTGTTCAGGAAGAAAACTAAGGCTTTGTTGGTTTTTTTTTTTTTGTATTTTTGTTCATTAGTTAGCTTTATAGAGCAACGAAATGATGGGACACGGCTGGAAAACTGTTATACCTTTATCCAGGTTGGGATCTTATCAGGAGGTCTCTTATATCTGAGAGATTTGCCCCAAACATCTGGTTAATGACAACGTTGACCCAAGATTTCCATGCTGAAGACTCTCTGCTGAAAAGCTCTAAGTATTTTTATATCTAAATGAAAAAAAAATAAATCAAGGAAGAGCCCTTTAAAATTGCCTCACCCGCTGTTGTATCAGCTCCCCCTTTCCAACCTCGTTTCTGTGATCTCGTTCCTGGGAAATTTGTCTCTGGTTGAAATCGTTTCCCTTTTACCCGAAGTTCTCCATCTGAATGCAGAAACACCCGCGCTGCTCTTTATTTATGCAAAACATACCATTCATGTTTATATTCTCTTTAAGCTTCCCAAATAAAAAAGTATTTCAGAAAAAAAATAAAACCAAAAAAAAAAAAACTACTCGGGGTTGCTAAGTGACAATGACATTTACAAAACCTGCACTGCACTTCAAGGTAAGGATATAATGATAGTAGTTAAGGCCATGCTAAATTTTATGACGAGCAAACAAACCCATTGTTCTCATCAAGTTTAATGAAACCGCCTCGACTCCATTCCTGGGTTTTAGGGGCATTTTCACCCGCGATGCCGAGGGACTGGGATCCAGCTGGGAACACCGTGCTCCAAAACCCTGATGGAGAGACCACAGTTTACAAAATAAAGATGGACATTTTTTCCTGCTTGAGTTATGCTCGAATTTCGCACCTTGTTTTAAACGTTTTCTTTTTTTATGGCCATGCTCTGACATGACTAATTCATTGCCTGGCTCCGCCACCAGACAAGAGCGATCGCTTCCTTCGGAGCTACGCTTCCCCGAGCTGGAAGGTGCTGGCTCCCAGCACATCACGGCCTCACTAAAATCCAAAAGCTCATGGAAAAACACCTGGAAGGGACCTCTGGACATCCCATGCCTCTCGTGGGCAGCCCCAGAAACCAGAGGCCACCTCCCCAGGGCTGTGTTTTATCCGAACAATAAATAACCCTCAAGCCAACTTATAAAAAAGGAGAAATAATTTAAAAAAAGGCTCAAACTAAACCTGTGAACTTTCCAACAGTGGGTATTTTGGGCAATAAATTCCCCCTCGTTTCACTATCATCTATTTAATTGAATTAATTTATAGGGTTCTTCTGAGCCAAATCCCGTTGGATGACCACATGGATGGCCTTACGTAAAGAGAGCCGTGCCTTTATTTTGGAAACAAACAAAAAAAATATATAAAGTTCCTTTCCCTACAGCTCTTAATAGTATTTCGGTATAAAATTCGCATCTGTGTTCAAACAAAGGCAGGCAGGGAATTTGAGCGAGCCGAATATTTTTTCCCCGAGGAGAGCTGTTTCGGCTTGTCACCTTTATTATTTCCCCACGCTTCATAATTCAGGTATTGCTGCCGCTCGTAACGAGCACAACCCTGATTGATCATCTCTGCTAATTTTAGAAACGATCCCGAATGCAGCGTGGCTGGGACTAATTGATGTTTCCTCGCGGTAATGACGAGCTTGCCACCGAGCCCGCGGGCTGCCTGCTCCTGGGTCAGGCAGCAGGCAAAACCCCAAAAAGGCAAAACACCCCATTGTGATGCCAGGCAGCTTTTTGGGGCCAGCAAAAACTCGCAGATGTGGTTAAGGACACCTGGGAGCCACCAGCAGCATCCTGTCATCAAAAACTAGCCCCGAACTGCGGCACGCCAGCACTTTGCTCTATTAAAGAGGTGCAGGATGCACCCAACTCTCCCACTTCATGGACCGGCTGGGTCTGCAAACCTCATTAACGCTAATTAGAAAGCGGGATTGGGAGCAAACTGCCCCCCAAATGGATTTATCCAACAGGTTTGGGGATGTGTTGGTGAGCTGCATGAGCAACAGGTTAACAAATGAGCATGGGGATGCTCAGGTGAAAAATTCCTGACCTCTTAACACCCGGGATGCTGCAGCTGTAAAATAAAAGCCCAGGAGCTTGGGTTCCTCCAGATCTCGAGCCCGGCTGACCCTAGGTCTGAGCAAACAGCAGCGGGGACAGGGGATTTATGTCAGCTCCACCAAAGACCTTGCTCGGCACGGGCACAGCCGTTTCAGACGGAATATTTCTTCCTGATGTTAGACCCCAACTCAGTCACACAGCAGGTGGTGTCTGAAATCAAAACCGAGGGAGAAAGATGTGGAGAGGGTTTCCCTCGTGCTCGAGAGGCTGCTTTTTTTTTTTCACGTTTTAAATTTCGGCGATTTTCTGCGTGAGCTGCTGAGCATCCTCCCCTGCGGAGAGGGCAGGGACAAGAGGCAGAATCCTTGCTGCCAGCTCCGTCCCCTCGCTGTCACTTTCTCATCATTTGACCTCCGATGATGGGGTTAGAAGAATCGATTATGAAGTGAAGTCGCCCTGCTTTGGGGAATTAAGCTCCTTAAGAGGGTTGAAGGGATTGATTATCCCCTGTCAGCGAACCCAGCATCGGGTTTTCCCCATGTGGAGGGAGGAAGGCTCGCTTCTGCTGGGGATTTAAGTCCTGACTGTGATAACAGGGTGCACCTCCGAGGTTTGGGAACATTTGGGAACAGGCTCCTAAAGCATCATAGCCAAGGGACCTCAGGATGGAGCTCACAGCACCATTAACTCCGGTCCTGGCTCCCATGTTCCAGCATCCTCAGCTGCAACAGGCTCAAACGTGTATTTTATTTGCAGCGTTGGATTTCAGGAGGCAAAAACCATCCTCTTATCGCCTAAAGCTGCGACGAGGGCATTTGCATCGCCTGTTTTAGCTCTCTAATTTACGAGCATGAAACAGGCACCTCGCTGCCCTATCCGTGAGGTCCTGTAACATGATTCAAGGCACTCAGCTCCATTCATCATCCCACGAGCACCGTGGCTCTCCAAACGGCTCTCTCCGTGTAGCCACTTAATTAAGGGAGATGACAGGTATGTGCCAGAACCCACATCTGGATTTAAACCAGATCATTCGGCAGCTTGCATTTCCAACAGCCACGTCTGCTTCAGGCTGAGACGAATGAAGCCCCAAAGTCTTCTTCGAGGAAAGTTAAAGGACCACGTGCGAAGTTAGCGGGTTTTAATCTGAACCCACTTTCGGACTGTGTAGCTGGTTGTGTATCGGGCACAAAGTGCATTTTTGGGTGGCCTCTGCAGGGTCATCCAAACCCGCTCAAATCCTCTAATTAATAGAGTCCTCCAAGTCCTTTGGACATCTTTTAATTTAAGCTGCTACCTTAAGAGAAAAAGAGACCCACGGGACACCAGCCTAGGGGCTGAACGTGGTCCTAATACCCCAAAATACCCCTAATACTCCCAGCTCACCTGGGCAAAGGAAAGACAGGACACTTCATCCCTGTTTTCCCAAGGCTTTGAACAAGGCTAGCTGAAGATAAGTTTGTTCCCTCATATTCTGCAGCATCACATCATCAGATAAGGGATTTTTTGTGTCGTCTACAAGTGCTTTTTTTTTTTTTTTTTGCACGTCTCCCTTCCCTGCGCCGGGCGCTGCTGCTGGTGAGTCAGAGGCTGGATGAAATTAAAGCACCGGGGAAGGCTCCCTTAGCAAGGGACCTCATTTAAGCCACATAAAGTATGGCCGGAGCGCTGGCAGCACAACGAGCTTATTCAATAAAATAATTGCTTTTGGCAAAAGCCCGGTAATAACATCACTTCTGCGCAAATGTGTTTGTAGAGCCGTCTCCGTAGATGACTCCCTCTCCGTCACGGGATAATCGGCTGAGAGAGATCAGGATGCTCGTGGCTCACCGCTTCTGCTCCCCTGGCAGCGGAGACCAGGCAGAGGACAAGCAATAGATGGCTTGGGACCATCCCGCATCCTTCTCACGGGGAAGGAAAGCAGTCCCCGTACTCATTCCAGGACTGAAAGCTCATTCCAGCTTTACCTCGGCTCTCATTTTCTCAGCCAGTACCAATTCTTCTATATTCTGGCGCTTCCCTTCTTATTCCTTATGTTATTACAAGCAGCAGAATTACAGCTCACTGCATCTTAACTCCCACATTTGTACCCCTCGGCTTCTTTGTAGACTTCCCCAGTGTTTCTAGCTTGCAGACGTTTGTCTTCTCTGCCGAGTTCCCTGGGTGAAATACTGTTTTCCCTCTGCAACCACTGAGATATAAGGGAAATTAAAAGATGTTCAGAATTTATACTCCGAGCAAAGCTGACTGAGTAATCATTATTATGACTCTGCCGAGGCAAAAAGATATTTCCGAATAGATATAGTTCAGGATTAACCTGAATTGAAAGTACTTCTGCTCTCTCCAAAATAACACAGAAAATGCTCTGAAACTTTCTCATCTCTTTTTATTTATTTTTATTTTTTTTTTGTGGTTGAGCAAAGTGTTTCTTCAAACAAAGACGGGATGTCTAGGTCCTCCTATGGGGATTATCCTATAAGTATTTAGTCCAAACATACGAGGATTGGAAGCATCTTTGAAAACAAACTCAACTGAAACCAACAATTCAGTCAAGCTGTAATTAAACAACCTTGGGGTTGGTTTGCAGATCTGGTTGTGACTCCACCTGATAAGCCCCTGCAGCAGTGGGAAGAGTGCAGGGGCAGAACACAAAAAGATGGGATTTCCCCCTTGGGTCATGCTCATCCCATTGAGATGGGGGCACACAACACCTGAAATAGCGGGTTTTGAGACTTCAGACAATCCCCCCAGCTTTCTTTCCTTCAGCATTCGTCTGACTGGCTTCAGACCCACTCAGCTCCCCATTAAGAAAGGAGCCAGGTATTTAGCAGGAAGTGTTTTCTCCTCCAGATCAATAGTAACAAGATACACAGAAACCGCACTTCTACTCCAAAACCTGACCATGAAAAGAAAAGAAAAACTATAGAAAGAGGTAACAAAACCTCGTAGCTTTGTTCCTCTCCATTATGTTGTTAGCAAAGAGCAGCAGAGAGAAATAGCTATAGAAACCAGCACCAAGTAGTCTAAGAAGTTTTCCCAGTGCAAACATAGCCACATAAAAGCACTGAAACATCTTCAAGTGCAAAGACACTTCCACCTTCCATGTTTTCAAAGGGAAGTTCACTTTTAGCTGCTCAAGTGTCCTTGGGTAATTACTGTTTTGTGTTAATATCAATTAATACCATTTTGAACGCATAGCAATTAATATATTGAGTCGAGTATGGTTGAGTCATTTAAAAAAAGCACGTTTGACACTTCAGGAAGCAACTCTTACCAAAGTTTCATGGTATATCACATGCAAAAGGATCTTCCTAAAACACTTTTTTTTTTTTTGCCTGTTTAAGCAAGTTTCTGCCCCAGGAGATTTATGTGTACCTCTCGCACCCCACTGACCCCAAGCTCCTTACACAAAAGGTAGATGGATACATCCTAGAGAGCTCTGGGTGTCTTCAGTTTCACGGAGGCATCTCAGAAATGTCTAAAAGCCACACACAAATGGCTTTCCAGCTATTTGTTGGAGGCTGGGTGCTGGGCAGGGGTATGAAGAAGAGGCAGATTTTGTGGAAGGACACCGGGGACAATAACAAGACCTGCAGCCTCAGAAATGCTGCACCACCACCAGCTTCAGTTCTCCAAATTGGGTGCATTTAGCAGGACGCCCAGCTCCTCCACTGAGAAATTGCTTTCTCCACTTGGACATTAATTCTTCCTTCACTCCCAGCGAAGGAGGAATACTTATTTATTGGTCTCTTGAGCAACTTCTACATTCCATTTACCGCTGTTCGATAGAAATAAATCTCATATTTGACTACCAGTAGCCAAAGACTACAATTGTCCTACTACAGCAATACCTAAGAATTTATTTACTGAAGTATGCATAAGCCTAAATTCCCAGAGGCTTGAAAACCAGCTGGAGAGAGATTAATTACAACTGGGTAAAAGCCCTGTAGCGCTAACATGCTTCTGGAAGCAAGATACTGAGGTATAGATGCCTGGTATTTGCATTCCTCCATGTTTGGAGAGCACTGGTGAGTAAGAGCCCTTTCTTCAACAACACAGATATTGAAAATCCCCCCAGCTTCACTGATGAGCCTTTTAAAGGTCTGTTGCACTCGCCTAAAATAAACAGATCCTGCATTAAATTGGCCCTTTCGAGATCAATTGCAGGCAGGAGCTGGTACAAATCATAGCCCAGCTGAACAGAGAGAAGAGCATCTATTGACAGTGCTCACTCAATACCTGCACGGCCTGGCTGGAGCCCATAAATCCTTTTGGCATCCCTTTGACAAAGGCTCTTTCAGAGCAAGCACTATTAGTTTCCCAAATAGAGCAATCTCTCAATTGTTCCCAAAACAAAGATTCATCCGAAACTGTCAGAAGAGAAAGCCTCTTTGAATTAGTCATTCCCCCTTGTTTGGTTTCTCCCACACGTACAGATTCCTCCAAACTCTCTCCTTCCTCTCCACCCTAAGCACAAATGAAAGACAAACCTACTTAAATCCACCTTATAACCCAGAAATCAGCACTGACTATTGCAGGGAAGCTTGGACCGGCAAATAACCCAGCAATCTGATAAGCAGCCTCTTACACCAACACTACCCCACGGCCAGCAAGCTTAAGCCTGATGTAAAAGATATTTCTTAGGGTCCATCACTGTGATAGACACTTCAACAGAAAGCCCAGCCTCATCTACTGCCTGCAGCAGAGATCCCTTGGGCTGGACCCTCCATTTAGCTCCATCACTTTGGGCTGGGGTGGACCAGGCCCATCAAGACCAGGCCCAGCAGTACCAGCCCCATCTCACCTAGGGCACCCCAAACAACCTCCCTAGAGTACAAACACCTCAAAACAGAAATCAGGGAGCACACGGCACATATATACACAGCTGGGAGTGGGCAGGAGGTTTCAGCTGGAGGGAAGGTGCTCCCTCTGGCTGCCTCTCCACAGATGATGCAGCCTGTGGTAAATGAGCTGTGGTGGGGCCTGTGCTGCCACCTGAGCTCTGCACGCCGGTTTTAAATCTCTTCCAATGGGCCCATCGGTGTTCAGGTGGCACTGCTGAATTCCCCCCTAGCATTTTTTTTAACTTCTGGCAGCACCTGCTGCTTTGGCCTTGTCGGGGAGAAAAGGTTAAGGAGTAACCAGAAGGTGCCTGTGCAGCATCCAGCCCCTGAGCTGATTCTCCACTGGTGAATCATTTAACATAGCAAGGGGCGGGGAGGGCAGAGGAACAAAAAGAGAAACGAAAAAAAAAAAAAATAAAAAAAATAAAAAAAATAAAAAATGAAAGGAAGAAAAAAATCCAGAGCTGCACAGCCTGTGTCCTTTGTGCATGAAAGTGAATTCTGCTGCCTCAGAAGATCTGGAGGCTGACCTGGTGGCACGGGGCAGGGTACCTGAAAACCTGGATTTGCTGAGAGACTGGGAAATTTGGGAGAAAGGGACTATGCAGTCGCAGCATGTTGAAATTTTCAGTGAGTTTCTAATGCAAGATTGAATGACAGGATGCTCTCTGGCCCTCTGCCACCCTTCCAGCCCGAGGTAGGGTTAGGCAGGTCCTCCTGGAGCAGCCTCTGCCAAAATCCCTCTGCACCCAAGATGGCAAAGCACCTCCTGCTTCCCCACAGTACCTTGTGGTCAATCTTCTGCTAAAAACTGAGGGGAAAAATAATAATTCATTCCCCCAGGGCACCGTCATGGTATTGTGCACTGATTTGGGGGTGCTTGGCTTCAAATCCTCAACAGTGTTGTGTTGGCAGAGGCAGCATGGGCTGGTTTGGGATGGATTTGTGCTGCTTCAAACCTCTGGCCCTAAAACGTAGTGTCTTAAAAAAAAAAAAAAAAAAAAAAAAAATGTGGTGCCTTGCTTTACCGAGCCCTTGGTGCTGCTGCATCTCCACAGGACACTGAACCATGCCATTGAAACCCATGCTGAAGGTGTTCCTGTTTCTCTCAATCCCTTCTTTGCTGTCTGAGGGACATTATTTATCACAGCTCAAGAAACAACGCCAACTTTAAGGCTTTTACTGGCTCTTTTGCCCTGTTACAGACAGGCATTTCATCTTTCCTTCCTAGCATCTTCCTCTCTGCCAGCAAATTGAATCCTGAAGCCCGGGGAAGTGACCTTCCTCTTCTTGCTTAAACAGCAAAGCAACAATTCACCCAGGCTTTCAGCAGCATCAATCTCCTTGCTCACAACCGTCCGTGTCTTAAATGTCACAGGGATGCTTCACCTCGTGTGTTCCCCTGAAACCTTTGCAGTGTCCCTGGGGCCATTCTAGGTTTGGGATTGCTTCAGGTGACAGCGTAAGCTGCCGTGTCTGTGGGTGCAGAGGGGCTCAGCACCCTAGGGCAGTGGCTGAGCTGTCCCACAAGGTGTTCCTTTACCCACCCTGAGCCCTGGCTGGAGGCTGTGCTCCACCACTGCGACAGTGGGAGGCTTTTTGTGTGTGCGTTGATGCTCTTTGGCTTGCTCACAGTGCAAAACAGCCTCACTGTGACTAAGAGCAAGGTTGTATCACCTCATCCCCTCTCTCCTCTGCTGCTTTCCTGCTTGTTCTCCTTGCTGCTTTCACACACAGGTTGCTGCCGGCGTGATTTGTGCCTCCCTGCCCATCACTTTCCCCAGGACCATTGCATAATTATTTTTTAGCTGGATCTTTCCCTTCTCGGCACAGGTTGGGTTTGTCCCACCATTCTTTTGAAGCATGACACAAGCCTGAATCCCATCCGCCACCAGCATTATGACAAAACCATCGCTGGAAGGGGCGAGGAACTGACACTGAGCACACAAAGGCAGGAGTGAAGAAGCACGCCAGGAGTATTGAACATACTGGGAGCTTCAGCTGCATGCCACAAGACAAAGCACCTCTGTCATCTGCCTTTTTTTCGTTCCCACAAGCCCTTATTTACTCACAAAAAGTATCCCTTTATCCTGACTTTGTCACTCTGATTATTCCTTAGCGCTGGCAAGAACCGCGAGTGCCACCGGGCCCTACACGAAGACGTGTAGCAGCCGGAGAGGAAGCAATTTTTCTTAATAATCAGCCATATATCCCCAAATTGTTGTCAGGATCTGGAATGGAAATTGCCAGGCTGTAATCGATAAAGTGCAAGGGAAACGAGAACTATTTTAAGATGCATTTTTTTAAAGGAAAGAAACCACGGTCAGTGCGGAGCTGAACAGTGCCGCTTGGGAGAGCAGTCAAACCACAGCAGGATGAAAACAAGTGACAGGAACAGCTTTGTGTAATTTTAGATTCACGCAGCAGATCAATGAGAAGAAGGAAAGCTGGTTTGCAACCAGAGGTGATTTGTGGATAGGGAAGGAAAACGATGCCAATAGAAATACAGGAGAGGTGGAAAAGGAAGGCAGGCTCGTGGGATCCTACCCAAAAGTGGCCATTCTGGGGGGAAAAAGAGGAAATTCCTGTCCCTAAGAATTGAGCAGGAGTCAGCCTGGCACAGATGTAGGTATGCCCATGTGGCTTGCCCTGCCTGATGCTCTGATATAATGTTTCCTTGGGATTTTTTTCCTTAAAACTAGCCCTATTATAGGTTTCAGGTTACTCTTCATGTACTTTGGATCCCGGGTGATGTTCTGATAAATTTCTGGGTCGCTGTGGACAAAACCCAACCTCTTGGGCAGGCGGAGGTGGGCAGCTAAGTCTGAGAGGGTGGAGGAGATGGAAGTTTGGAAATTGTTGTTTGAGGGATGCTTTTTATAACCCCATGCCTATCCAGGTATCGTCACCCCCTCTTGCTGATATATTGTCACCGAGATGCTGGGGCAGCACGTGTGGGCAAACCCAGGGCACCTTCACCTCCTTTGGAAGCTGAATCCATCTTGGACATGGCTTTTCACCTGCCCTTTCAACCAGCTGAGGAAAAAGTGCGTTTTTCTTCTGTGTCCTTGGTCAAGGGCCCGTGACTCCAACCCCCCGAAACACCCAACCACCTGCGTCAGAAACCTTGCGGGCTTAATTGATTTGATTTTGTTAGCTGGCAAACTTTTCAATGTTCCGTCTGAACGCATGCTGGGCCAGTATATAAACTTAATAAAAGGATGACTCAGGGTTTTCTAATTCCTAAATGGCTTGCTAGGGAAAAGTCACGAGGTACTTTGAAAGTAATGCTCTGTATAGCACCTGGCGAGCAGACCTGCAGTCTCTAAAGGAAAAAAGAATTACCACCGTGGGCACAACGCTGTTACCCATCAAATATTACACTTAATATTTTGTTTTCTGACGACGACATCGTGCCACACGCCTCACCAGTCCTCCCGATCAGCAGCTGGGTTTTGAGCACAAAATAACCCCCGTGAGGCTGCGGGTGAGCACGCAGGAGCCGGTGATGCTTTAGGTTTAACAGGGGCAAAGAGCAAAAATAATAATGTGGCATCTCAGGAGCATTTCTGAACCTCCCAGCTCGGTTTGGTGTTGGCTGGTCCCCTTGCTGAGAGGGTAGCACAAGCTCCTGGCCCATTAGTTACCCCAATTCAAAGCGATCCGAAGCGCAGAGCAAAACATCACGAGCCCCTCAAATTGATGTCCCCAATTAACAGCCTGGAGAAACACATAAAGGTTTATTTTGGTGTTCTTTTTCCGAGCCATTAAGAGTCAAATTTTAGCCAGAAAGAAAGAATTGCTCCAAGGTCACCCTGGACAAAAGTTGTCACTGCAAAACCCGAGCGCTTTCCTGCTTGGTTCAGAGCAGAGGAAGCAGATGTTGCGGCGTTTAATCTCTCCTGAAAGATTCATTTGAATTACTGGATGACCCAATGCCACAACAGCTAATTAACTCACAGTCTTGGCTGTATCCATCTTCATATCCTAGTGAGGTAAGAAAGAGTGATTATCCGCATTTTACTGATGAGAAAATGAAGTGCTGCAGCAGTAAGTGATTTGCCCGAGGTCGCGTAAGAGAAGCATAAAAAGACAGGACCCAAAGCCCAGAGTTTTTGGGGTGTCCTGTGGGGCAAACAGTCCAGCACTGCCCACTGCAATACAGCATATCATGTAATATCCCTCCTTGTTTATGGTTTTTGGTTGGGTTGGGTTGGGTTGGTTTTCCATTTTTAAATATGGAGATGTTTGACGCCGCCTTGGGAGGCAGCTGGCATTGGCTGCCCCGTAGAGATGTCACTTATTTTGTCTTCGACAAGTATAAAACTGGCTGAAATGATGTGGTCACGCTCTACAAATGAAGGAGACGTCTGACATAAGCCACATGTTGTTGAAGGTGGGACTATTTATCCCAAAGCCATTGCTTCAAGTAGAGAGTAGATTTATTTTTTTTCATGGGGTCAAAAATGGGATCCCAACGTGGACGTCCTGGAGCACATCTGGGCCAAATCCTACATTTTAGCTGCCCTTTTCACAGCTTCTCATTGAGACAACACCAGGTTTGTAGCACATGAGGCACGTTCGGTGTTCACTCCTCCTCTTGTTCACGTACCTTGTAAAACCTGCCATCAAGCGGAGCTCCCGGCGCTATTATCAACACGAATACTAACTGGAGAAATAAACCCCCCGGAGAGACGTGCATATGGCTTAGCGAGCTATTGATCTCGGTTTCCCAAATCTGTGTTCGCAGGCTGTACCTTCAGCCGTGCTCGCAGCTCCGCCAATTAGGGAGGGAAAGGAGGAGCGGGGGTGATGCGGAGCAGATTTTGTCAGCGCTTTGCCGGGTTTTCATTCCGAGTGACAGGAGCGTGCCTATTCCTCTGACAAAACAGCAATTAAAAAAACAAAAGCAAAAAAAAAAAAAAAACCACACACAAACCTACAGCCTTGTTTCCAGCCCCAACAGATGTCCTTCAAACGTTCGTCTAAACAAATATTGCAAGGGTTATTGCAAAATGTTATGAACTCCTATATGGGAGTATGAAATGTTACGCTGAGTGCTCGCAATTAAGAAACGTGGGGAAATATGGTCAATAAACCATCTCCGTGTATAAACAATTAAAAAAACGAGACTTGTTTGGGATGAACCTAGAGAAAAATAATAGAAGTCTTCTCTTATATATGCCACGATCTCTTTTTATGCGTAATAAACCGATGTTTACACAAGGTAGGATGAAAGGTTTTGCTCAGCGTTTGACTTTGTTGTCTTTTAGGGTCAGGACGGAGCAATGCCCAGGCATGGGGGGATCACCTTTTTCAGGTGGGTCTGTGCCAGGACGTGTGGGGTGCAGCTGGGTGGCATTTTCCAGGGAAATTCTTGGGGTCAAAGGACCCTTGTTCATCCAAAGCAGCAGTAATCATTGCAAAAGAGCTGTTTGCAGCAAATTCCTGGCACAAAAGCTTTGCGGTGGTGAAAGTCTTTTTACACTATCTGTCAAATGAAATGCCATTTTTCAATTTAACCCTATTATGATGCTTTAAAAATGTTTTTTTTTTTCGAACTGACTGAAGAGAAGCAGGCTGAGTAACGCAGACTGATGGCTTTCACTTAAACTGCCAATTTTTTGCAAAAAACTCAACTTCTTTCCGTACTTACCGCAGGAAAACATTCAAAACCTGAGCATTTTCTGGAACGGAAGGATTGCTCTTTATTTCTAGTAACCGTCGCACTTACCACACTCTTTTTGTCTTCATGTTCATACCCAAAACTCATCTCAAAAACCACCCCAGATAAGCAGCTCACAGAGACAGAATCATTAAGGTTGGGAAAAAAAATGAGCAGCCCCTGTTGTAGGTTGTTCTCGAGGCTCTCCTATTAAAAACTAAATTTTAATTGGGGTAGGGGACTGCTGGCCGCATGCTGCTAGGCCAAACGCTGGCCATAAATGTTGTATTCATACACTACGCCGTAGCTTTCGGTCCCACCTCCAAGAGCCAAATTGCTGAAGAACGCAAGCTCCCTTGTTATGAAATGTAGACATTTAGAGATGAGGAAAACTCCTGGATAAAGCAAAAATAACCCTGGGGGTGCGGATGGGGGTTTTTGTATGGAATTCAGGCCTGGAGGATGCTCAGCCTCCAGGCTGGCAGGGATAACGGGCTCGGTTTTGGGGACTTGGGGAGCGCGTCGGTGCGGCACGACGAGCCCCGTGCCCTAACTCTAACACAATTTTGCACCTTGGGGAGCCTCTGGTGACATTTAGCAGCATCCCGTGCATGGGAGCAGGAGTAAAAGGATTGGGAAGGAAAATGTCACCATCTGAGGCTGTCGTGGGCCTCAGCGCAAGGAGGCAGCCCAGGCGCCGCTTGAATATTTCCCAACTATTTACGGCACGCTGGATTGAATTTATCATCGTGGCATTAAATCCAGCCCTGCACCGGGCGAGGCAGAAGGTCCAAAAACGCCTCTGGTGGATTTAGAGCCTTAAACCACGATGCCTATGAAAAATTGTAGCTTCACAGGCGTCTGCATGCAGATGTGCTGAGGGAAACTTCATCAATGGGTGAAGTTGTTGCTCCCAACTCTCCGCCCGCACGGGAAACCCACATCCATTTCGTTGCTGCTTGTTGCAATGCCAGGAATTAGAGCCGAAGTAATTCTCTCTCGTGCAGAGGCAGGAGATGTATGGAAGTTACGGGAGAAATAGAATCTCCCAAAGAAGAATTAGTTTAATAAGAAAGGGAAAAGCAGCAAGAAAAACGTAGCGAACTCTCCATTTCCCATCTGGTTTTCCATCCACAGGATATTCCGAGCCCAGGATGTTCCCCCCAGCAGATATTTATCCCATACAAACAACCTGTCTGCTTTAAGCCAACACGAGTAAACCTAGAAATGACTTAATCCCATTTCCTTGCTCTCTCCCCACCCGCGTTTATTCTGCACCCCTTGTGCCTACGGCCCCGGGGCCTCTCGTTCAGCGTGTTTGTTATGAATGGTCTCTGCAGCAATGCTGAAATAATTATCAGCATTATCAACGGCATTAATAATAATAAAGCACCGCTCACGCTGTTCATTAACGGTTATTAATTATTAACAGCAGCGAAGCGCCGTGTTTTCTCAGCCCCCGCTTTCTCCACAGCCCGGTGCAAAACTAAAATGAAGTCGCTGTGATTTATGGGGGTGAATTTAGCAGCTTTTTCCCACTTGATTTGACCGCGATATAAATCAGCGGCCAAGCTTTCTGCTCGGGAGCGAATTACTTGTTAGCAGAATAAATATGCACAGAGCTTTTCTACTTCTTTTTAGTTAGCTGAAACATCCCAGAAGCGCACAGTGATGGGTTTCGGTGTTGTTTTTTCATTTCTATCCATCTAGGATCCTTTTAAAAATTATTTATATTTTTCTGGTGCTGGGGGCATACAGGCATGGGAACGGGAATGGTTCGAGGGGTGCTGGTGGGCACCAGAGAGGCACATCATTTCTCCTGGGGTGGCATTCCTGCTGGGACATTTATGAGGTTTCAGGCTCATGGATGGGGATATTTCCAAGCAGAATTAGCCAAAAGCCAGCCCCGCAAGCACAGCAGCAGCAGGAAAGCAATGAGAGATATTTGATGCCTGACGTGCCCGAAAGAGAGGTGGTGTTTTGCAGATGACACTCTAACGGGAACCCCGGTGTGAATCAGCAAGAACACATGTTTTTGATGATAGCAACTTAAATGAGTCTTTAATCTGTAAAAAAGGAGAAGGGAAAAAGAAAACTGACCCTGTTCTTGCCAAGAAACCGCGTTGGAAGAGCCAGCCTAAAATAACAATCGGGAGAAATCCAATGCATATTTTAAAATGTAATAATGAATTGAGTTTTCTCCTTTAATCTTCTCCAAATAATGGGGAAAATTGTACATGGCAACTATGAAATGAAATATTGACTATTCGCTTCCGACAAAGTGGTAATTTCTTCTGTTTGTCACCAAAGATCTAGGGACCACGTCCCCATCCGGGGATGTCTGTCAAGTTACAGGAGAAGGCTACACCTGACCTTTACTGTAAAATAAACCTTTATTAGGAGCAGGGAGGGGACTGGATCTTGGCAAAGATGAGGACTCACTCAAGCACACCGTGAACATGGCGCTTGGGAAGGGTTTTACTTGAGTGCAGGTTAAAAAAAAATAAAAATAAAGACAAACATTTATTTAATAGCATCTAATGTCTTTCCAAACGACTTGTGGATGAAGCCAGGAGCACGACGCAGTTCTACACAGGTTTCTGCTCTTTCTGAGGCTTTTGGCACAGGAAAAGAAAAAAAAAAAAGGGAGGTCAGCAAGTTAACAGATAACACGTGTTCCACTTGGACAGGCCATCAAAAAGCTAATTTTTCTTGGTCACGTTGCAACCTACCCTCTATAACTTGTTACGCGCCTAAATGATGGAAAGCGCCGCACAGATTCATAAAATACTTTGCGGAGAGTAAAACAGATCTAATAGACCTATTTCTCATTAAAAAGGTCAACGCAGTGAACATCTGATGCTGTAGAGATGTCGGATTCAATTTAGCAGGTCAAGCTTCACTAATCCGATGCCCGGATCGGTCTGAATTCACTCCTGAGGGGAAAAAAAATAAAATAAAGGAGGCAATTTTCCCACAAAGTGCCCAAATTCTGTCCTCCAGCCCTCTGTTTTCACGGGGAGCCCCCAGCACGTCGATCGAGCACGGCTACAAAATGCTCTCCTGGCCAACAGGTTGATGGCATTGCTCGGAAAAAAATGCGTAGTGCATATGTCTACGTCTGTAGTTTCGCAAATACATAGGTATGGATCGATAGGTATAAATTTATACAGGTTTATGGTGTATTTTTACAGATCTAAACCTGTATTTTTATAGGTATATACGGATGTATGTGACACAGACGGGGACTTTAAGAACTTGAGAGCCCTTTGGAGATTGGGAAGAGGAAGGGGAAATGTTTAGGGATAGGGTTGGGGATGGAGATGGAGATGGAGACGGAGATGATGGAGATGGAGATGGAGATGGAGATGGAGATGATGGAGATAGAGATGGAGATGATGGAGATGGAGATGGAGGTGGAGATGGAGATGGGGACAGGGACATGGACATGGACATGGACATGGACAGGGACAGAGAAGTGACCTCCACTGGTGCTGTAGGGCGGCAGCAGGGCCGAGCAGCCTCCTCCAGCACTTTCACCCTGCAAGATTTTGACCTTTCATGTCCAGCTGGTTTTTAATACAAATATTTTCTGGTACGTATGGCGGGGTAACATTTCTGAAAGGTCAGCATGGAAATGAAGCTTCTATCCAAGACAGCCTTCTGTAAGTGAACCAAAACAGATCTCCCTGTAGGAATTTTCCACCTTAATGATTCTCTTTTCGGGAGCAGAGCGAGGCCGATGTCTGAGCCCTGCCCGGGGAGGCCGTGCAGGATGCGGATCCAGGGGGTAAAGGGATGTTCTAGTTAGCCTCACCCTTCGCCTAATTTGCTAAAAATTAAAAATAAGAAGACAAAAATGTTTCCCTTAAATTATAGATTCAGAGAAAGAGGGTTCAGAAGCCAAGGATGGTGGTGGATCCTCGGTGAGCATCCCTGCTGGAGCCGGGGCTCTCATGGTCCTGGCAAGCAGCTCCAAGGGCGAAGGTGCTGGGACAGATCCCTCTGAGGAACCGGGAGATCTCCGTGCTTGATATGAGAGCCTGAGCTCTGACTTGCTAGAGATTTTGAAGGAGCTTCAAAGGAAAATGTCATTTCCACAAATCCGGGCAGGAAACAAAGGCGGTTAATCTCCCTTCGGGGCGCGGAGGAAGATTACCGAGTTATTTAACACGGATTTTGGCACACGAAGACATTCGGGCTTTAATAAATAAATAAATGAGTGAATAAATAAATGAATAATGAAAATAAATAAATAAATAAATAAAGCAAAAATAAATAAAACAAACAAAACCAGCCGTGTCGCATCTTAAACCCAAAGAGTCATCAGCAGCAACAATTAAAAGTGCTGCAGCCGGAGTCAAGCTCCGCTTGCAGCCCGGGCTTCTCGTCCCACGGGGGTATTGATTGGGAGAATCAATTTTGCATATAAATTAAATAATAATAATAATAAAAAAAAGGCGCAATCATTAAAGCGTGTAAGATTTAGTGAGAAGGGCAGAGCTGCTGGGTTGTGCAAAGAGCCCGTGACAGCAGGAGGCTCCGTGATGGGTTGGGATGGGAGGATCGCAACCACAACTTAAAAATTAAAATAAAAGCCAACACACTAGGCTAAACTATTGCACACATGGATGCTTTTTCTGTCCCCAAAGTGATAGCTCCAGCTCTGGGGGTCCCACCGGGTCCTACCCCATAAATTCGGAGCAGCACGGCTGGCGGGATGATAGAATTAAAACCCGACAGTCCCAGCCTCGATGTGTTTTTTTTTGTTTTTTTTTTTAATAAAACCTCTCCGGCAGACAGCGTAATGAAGAGAGCCGCCTTATTAAAAATTAAATAGAAACGGCAAATTATCGCTGAGCCATTTTACAAACACACATTAAACACTCCGGCAAACAGTGTATTAATAAAACTCGCCGGCGCTCGGCACAGTAAGTGAAAGTAATGTTAACAGCAAAAGTAAATAAGTTTTTTTCCCCCCCATTTTATGTAGCAACAAGGAACTGATGAAATTACGGCCGAATGAGTTACAAGCCTAGATAAGAAGCACGGCTTCGGGTTATTAGATCCATAGGGCAGACACAATTTTGGTCGTTTTGGCCTGGACGTGAAGGGGGAGCAGTGGTGGATCCCCAAACCTTGACCTCGTGGAGAGATTCGGAGCCTCCTTGGGGATGTTCAGACCCCATTAGGATGTGTCACCTGCTGTAGGTGGCCCTGCTGGAGCAGAGGTGGGACCGGAGGGTGCCCCCGACCTCGATCTCCTGTCCCTCTGTGATTCCCTTCATTAGGTTGGTTTTGGGGAGCTGTCGTTTTGTTTGATGAACCATTTCGTGTTTCTTTCCGGATTAAATCATGGGCTTCACTGGGATGAAGGTAAAATCTTGCAAGTGACCTGGCACGAGGCTGGAAAAGAATATCATCATCATCGTCATCATCATCATCATCGTCATCATCATCGTCATCATCATCGTTATCATCATCATCGTTACCATCCTCGTTGTCATCACCATCATTATTATTAGTGCTATTACTGTCAGGCTGTAAGAGAACATCAGATTTCGCCCAGGTTTGTGATGCACAGAGCTTCAGACAACCCAGATATGATGGATGCCTGCGGATACCTATTTACCCGGCTCAGAGAATTACCTCTAGAAAAGAGGAGCTTCACAGGGACCGGGTTCATCTAATCCAACTCAGGCTGTTAAGCGGAGCTATCTCCTCATATCACAGAGAAAATAAACTGTAAATCTAGTTTCCAGTGGTGCTACAGTCACAATCCCTTCCTCGCTTTCCGACGCGGGCTCGGTAAGTGACAAGCTCTGAGGCAGGCATTAAAGCAGCATTTCTCAGAAATGCAAAGTCACATCAGGAGAAAACCACATCATTATTTTTTTAGTTTTTTTTTTTTCCCCCAGAAAAGATTTTAAAGGCCTTACAGGAGTTCATGGCGAGCGGTGAGCGCGCTCCAGCCCTGCCCCAAAAGTTGGCGTGTCAGCGGTTTTCATTTCCAGACGAACGCCCTCACGCTGCGAAGACCGGGCCAGAAATAAGAGAGGAGGAAAGAAAGAGCTGCCCATGCTGGTAAAGCAAAGAAGAAACGGGAAACAGTGGGCTGGATCTGATGGGCTGCCATTTTCGGGTGGAATAATCAGTAAATCGTTAACAATTTTTTAATTGTGCCATCGTTCCCCTGCAGCCATGGGGCATTCCCATGAAGATGTTACCACCAGCATGGCGCATCCCTTAAATACTTCTGCCTATACCTAGGTTACACCTAGATTTATATCCAGATTTTTTATAAAAAAAAACATTTTTCTCCTTCTATTTCATTTTTTCAGCCCCAAAATCACCAGGCCAGCAAAACCGCTGCTGGGCACCCCGGGTTACACAGCAACATGAGCGAAGGGAGAGCAAAAAGCATCGCGGACTTGATGCCGATAACACAGGTACCAAAAGGCTCACCAGAGCAACCTCGCTGCCCAGAAATGTTTTAAAATATTTGGGATAAATAACAGACCTGCTAATGTCTGCAGATCTCCGGGATATCTGATCTGAATCCTTCTGAAGGTGAAATCCCCCCACCAGCCCCGTGCGGTGGCGCTGGGTGCGCAGGTTGGGCGCAGGATGCAAGGGGACCCCAAGCAGCTGCCACCAACCCCAAGCAGCTGCCACCAACCCCAACTCCAAATACAATTTCGCAGCTCCCAGCCCTGCTCCAGATCGGGAAAAATAACCAGGTTTTCCCATTGAAAAGGTTGGGAAAACACAAGCAGGCCGGGCTCGGCTCAGGAGGACGTGTGTTTTTGTGGGGTTTCTCCATGGCCCCACAGCAGAGCCTCTCCCCCTACACAATAAATGATTCCCGGGCGATACACGAGCCATCCTGCTCTGCCCATATCTATAAATTAAAAGCTGTGGCAGGCAATGTTCCTGGCTGCCACCGCTGCTAAATTATGAACCCACTCCCTGGCACGGCTTTTGGCTCAGGCCTTTGAGCAACGTCCTGGATGACACCTGGGGACGGGCACTGCGGCCCCTCACGGCCGCACTGGGGCAGTAACAGGATCAACTTTTCCCTTTTCCTTCCCTCCAGCATCCCCCAAAAGCCTTCTGGAAGCAGCAGGGATGTGCCCGGGGCAGGGGAAGGAGGAGGTAGGTGGCTGTACCCTTTTGGGTGCAGCATCACTTCCTAACGAGACCACCGCACGTAAAATGCCCCAAATCCAACCACCTTCACCTCTGAGCTGCGTTAAAAATGCAGCTACCTCCTCTTTGGTGAACAATTATCTCATTCAATGGCTTGATTCACTGATGTCTTAATGACAGCCTCCCCCGTTGTTGTTTTTTTTAATGTTTAAAATCTGAAATAAACGAGCCCTGTCAGGCTGAAAATTCTGGGTAGGTGCTGGTGGCTGTTTTCAATAAATAATGATGAGAAGTTTCAATTTACCCATCATCTGGCAGATCGCGTGACGAGGTTGTCATCTCCTTTCAAGCTTCAAACTCCATTCCTAGCCATGCCGGTAATGTCATTAAATATTGTGGCAGAGGCACCAAAGTTGCTTCACGAGAGCAAATCTCGCTCCAGCAGTAAATGGAGGGGCTGAAGGCAAGGCACGGCCACGGGAGGATGGGGCAGCATGTTGGTGAAGCCCCACATCCCAAAAAAAATCCCAAAACACCATGCCAAGGGATGCTGCGAGCACCCACGGGGTGAAGCCTGGTCTCCCGGCGTCCCCCAGCGCACACCCTGCACCCCGCAGCACCTCCCAGTCACCCGTCCCATCCAAGAAACCCATTTCTCCCCAGCTCTGCTCTGTATTTCCCCCTGATGTTAGATTACAGTCATTTTCCCCACTTAGAGCCATTCTGCTCCATTAAAGCTGCCTCACCGCGCACCCAGCCCGGGCGGCGAGGCAGCACGGCCACCCCGCGCAGCCCTCCTTAGCTCTGCTTTCCTCCAGCCAGCTTTAAAAAAAATAAAAAAATAACAATAATAAAAAAAAAATCTCATCAGATCATCTCAAAAGCTTCATCAGATTCCTATTGTCCCCATAATCCAAATGGTTTCAAAAGCAAACCGCTACCTGCTGGTAGCCGGAGTGGCTGCCAGTTACCAGATGTCTGGCTTTTGTTGTCGATAACTGGTGTCGTTTTTTGTTGGTTTTTTTTTTTTTTTTTTTTTTTTTTTTTTTTTACAAAAACGAGAACGGTTTTGATCCGGCAGCACGAGATGCGCCACGGATCGATTCATGGCCAAAAAAAAAAATAAAAATAAGGGCCTCTTTAAGGCCGTCTGCGCCGACGGAAATTTCGTCGGAGTGGCATGATTGGCTCTATTTAATGTAAACCTGCTTTCATACCCCCAAATTCAAAGAATGCTCCCTGCTTTGCATTTCAAAAAGAATCTCCGTGTTTATGAAATCACTTTTGAGTCGCAATTACAGTTATTTGTCTCTGGGATACACAACATGTAATTGGGTCAACATTGTTAATGAGCTAGTAGCATTATTGTTAATGAGCTACCAGTGTTGGTTGCAGTGTTTCATCCCCAGCAGGCAGCAAATACAATATGTTAAGATAGATAATTATGGTAATGTGACGAATACCCACAGACCAAAGAAGTCATTAAAAATATGAAACAAAGAGGTTAAGTGAGACAATTGCGTGGGGGCACGGCAGGGTTGGTGGAGAGGAGCCCTTCCTTTCGTGAACGGGGGGCTGGCATGGCACGATTTCACGTGGCATGGCTGGAGACCTGCCCGTTGACTTGTGTAAGCCCATAATTTTATGGGTTTTATTTCATTTTTGCGTTTGAAATGTATATATATAGGCATATCTGGGCCCAAACACTTCTCATGGAGCCCCAAAACGTGCAGCTGGTGAGAATGAATGACATACGAAAGGGTTTTGGCTCACGTATGTCAGGTCAGAAGAGGGAAGCAAACATTTTCTACGGGGAGGAAAAATCTTCAGGGTCTGAAAATGCAGGGGCAAAAAGTCAGACGGGTCCCCGAGGGTTTTCTTGAAGTCAGAGAGAAGCAGGAGTTAATCTGTCGTCTCCTCAAATGTGCGTTTGGAGGGCCCGAAAATAAAGTAGCACAATGTAGTGCTTCAGCTTCATTCAGCACGACAAGTGACAATGATTGATGAAAAAATAACCAGTCATGAGAAATAATTGAATTGTGAAAAATGGGAAGCGGTTTTTGAGGAATTAATGAAGAATAATGGAAATGATTGAGTTTTGAAATAATTAAAAAATATTAATGGAAAATAATCCGGATGTGCAGATGGTTATAACTGAGAGCATCTGGGGAGAAATGCTATTTATTTGGCAGGGGCTAAATACCAAGGAATTTAAACCAAAGCTCTTTTCCCTTGCATGTATATTTTAGCTGGGAGCTTTCAGCCAGGCCCACAAACAAAACCTCACGGTTTTGCCGGGAGCTCCAGCCAGGGATGAAACATCCAAATTTTTTCCCCAAAAAAATCAAAATGAAGAAACTCGGGAACTTTTGGTCTCTGAAGGAGATGCCAGAAGCTTCAGCCTGCAATCCCCAAATGTTTTAATTGCTGCAGAATTACACTACGGGACAGCCCGCTGCTCCCTCAGCCCCTGCAGGCAACTCACCCGGCCTCATTTACCGTCCTTATCCATGGGGTTGTCCTGGTGGGAAGTCGCTGATCACAAGACCTCCTCGCCTTAAAGACAATAGGATTTGGTCCTGAATTAACACACCAAACCACAGGGCCGCCCGTGGGCTGCTTGCTATTTTGCTGACTATGCAATGGGGTCGGTCTTTGCCTCCCCTTTGAGCGCTTTCCCTCTCTTCCCAAGGTGAGATTTCCAAGATTTAAATGCAGCCTTTCACTTCACTTTTCAATCAATTCCCTGGAGCTCACATGGCATCTTCGGTTTCCTACGGATACATCATTAGTGCCTTCAAAAAATTCATTTCCTTCCAAGGCCTTTTTTTTCACCCAAAAAAAAAAAAGTGAGCCTTACCAGAGGATGAAAATAGATTCACTTTGGAGAGACTGGGTCTGAGACATCAGTTGTTGGAGTAATGAGTCTAATTTCTCGCCAAAGCAGGGAAAGAACAATCAAAAATTGTGAAGAAAAAATAAATAAATAAATAAATAAAATAAATAAAACAGGAAAAAATACAATGTGGGTTTTTCCAAAACAAGATCATGCCAATCCAGCCTAATATTGTCCTCTGCTAGAACAAATTATTTCCGAAACAATAACAGCAGGGCAGAAACTGCCACCAAAGGCTCTTAGAAAAAATAAAGGGTCTCAGATGTAAGTGGGAAGTTTTTGCCAATGGGGCCACGCTGGAAGAGAGGGTGGAGGCTAAAGCTGGACCTGGAGGAAAGCCAGCCTGCAACTGCTCCTGCTCTTTTTGTGTTTATTTTAATGAGCTTAATCGAAAAAATAGAAGTGCAATGATGATTTTTAGTGCTTAGTTGGGAAAATTCAACAATATGGAGAAGGTTCAGCGTATTAGAAATGAGGAACGGGGAAAAAGAAGTTGTAAATTAATAGCACAGAGTGAAAAATGATGCTTCTGGGCATTAACCACAGGAATTTCTGCTGAAACAGGAAAATCAAAATGCCTACCTTGTCCAACGTGTTAGGATCTGATTGACTCTTTTTGCAGCTGGGTCACACTTTTGAGCTATAAAACACATTGGGAAGACCCCAAGGCCCATGAAACAGGTAATTGCACAGCATTTTTAATTTTGGGAAGCTTTCTGCCATGGGAAGAAAGAGTGGTGGGACCATGGTGGAAGGTCACCGGCCCTCCTAGGGCAGGTGAGGTGGGGTAGGGCAAAACCAAGCCTTGAGAAAAAAGGACGTATTTATAAGTGGATGCTGAAAAACCCAGTTTAGTCATCACAGGGGCGTATCGGGACGTGTCTGACCAATTTCTGCAATTACGCAGCAAAAAGAGGTAATCAGACAGGAAAAATGAGCACTTGGGCTCAGGGCTGCTGAAGGAAGAAAGTGATGTAGAGATGCTGTAAGTTCATAAAGGCTCCTGATTTTCGAACAAATTTAAGTATCAAAGGACCTGTTTTCTGGCTCAGCCTTTTAGTAAGATTAGTGGAGAAAAGAAACCCAGCTAGCTTTGAGGAATAGCCCGATCAATTCACAAAGCAGTCTGTGCAGCACTGCTTGCTGATACAGGAGTGGACTCAAGCGGTATTTTCCAGTCCTTTATCTTAGGTCCACACAACCCTATGTAAAAACATTTAATTTGGGGTTGGAAACAAAGCTAAAGGAAAGTTCGAGGCACAGGAGAGGGAAAGGAGAAGTCTAAAAATAAATAATTCCCCTGCTCAATAATTCAGTGGCTCATCTTTGCCAAGTCCTGAAGCACTTTTAGAAAGAACTCGAAAACACCTTCCCATTCATCTCCTGCAAACTCTGGTTTACGGTTCATAACCAAATCTAAATATGCACAAACACTCTGTAGGAGGCTTGAAAAGGACTCCCCACCATGGACATTTGTTAAGTGGCAAAAGCAACCAGGCCTTCAGGCACTGATGGCTGCTTTTGTGATCTCAGGATCTCCCCAGGTCTGTGTCCTCCAGCATCCCCACAGGTTCACGGCTGAGGAGGGACAAAATGGGGGGAAAACAGGGCAGAATGGGTCCTTGGTGACATCTTCAGGATCTTGTCCAGCTGTACAAGATCGTCCTTCCTGCGATTAGGGGTGCCCATGGCGCACCTTTCATCTCCGCAGCCTCAGAGATGTTCTTAATGGACCAAGTTTCAGCTCCACAAAATCCTCTCCTATTAAATCTAATTTAAATGCATAAGTTAAGACTCCTAAATAGACATATTACAGAGATTTAAAAAGACAGTTAATGCATGTTAAGTATAATCAATTCCGGGGGATGAATAGTAATATGTTTTAGGAATCACAGCATAATAGATTAAGATACATAGCCTATTACTGATCTAATAATTAAAAGACAATTACAGCCTATTTAAACCTGGGTAAAATGTGTCAGAAAACAAGGCTTTCACTTTAAAATTAGATATAAAGGTATACAGTAATTTAAGTGCTATCATTTTCAGCGCAAATCAAAGGAGTCTTGTTTTCGGGAACCGTGGAGTTATTCCCTCTGAGGCACCCAAACTCTCTCAGGCAAACATTAGGGTACGTACCCAATGCTGATCCTTCAAAATGTGGGAACAGCAAGCGTGGTGTAAGTGTACATCTCATCACCTTGGTGCTAAAAAAATTCACGTATCCAATATAAGCTGCCCATCGAGATTTGCTACAGCGTGAAAAATCTGAGTAAATAATTACAAGAGAGTGGCTTGAGGAAATTGTGTTTACCCGGCAGGGTCTCACCTGGCCCGAAGACCCAGCGATGATGACTGTCCAAAAAGTCATCTCTCTTTTGGGCTGTGTATGGTTTTTGCTTTATCCAGAGGCCCCTTCCAACCTCAAAGACTAAGTGATTTTGTGAAAAGCAAGCCCAACACACGGGATATTGCACCCAGCTCTGGTGCTGACCACATTCAGAATTACACGAAGGCCAAAACCTCGTCTGTGCCATCAGAGCAGAGGCCCAAACCCATGGTTTTTGTCGTGATGGGCGACAACCAGCTCCTGGCTGGAACTGGGGCAGTGCTGGATAAACCCCTTTTTGGGGTGCTGGGGTGGCTGCAACTCAGGACAGCAGCTCCAGGACTTGAAATGTTTTCACTTGCAAGCCCAAACCGAGGGCTGGATGCTGTCTTGAGTGCTAACCAGGCTGTTTTTAGCCACAATTTTCCCCCTACAAGGGCGGGTGAATCGTGTGGTATCGGTGGTACAGGCCCCACTGCGGCCATTGGAAGCAAGGCCCTGCTCTTCCCTGGGGGACACACAAATCCCTTCGAGCAGGCTGAAAGGGCTGCCACAAAAAAAAATAAGTGTCCCCAGCTGTCCCCAGGTCTCACAAGGAGCCAGCAGAAGCTGTTTCCACTCCCAGTGGGCTGTCCCTGCCTGCAGAGGGGATTTTTGCCCCCCCATAGGGCCGCTCTCACCCCTTGCCCCCACAGCCATGCAATACAGCGTTGAGAAAAACATGTCATTTTTCTGCTTTTCTCCCTAAAAATAAAATAACCAGCCATGAAGTGTAGGCCTGGAGACAGAGGAACCCAACAGGAAGCTCCTGCTTCGGAGCCATCATCACAGCCTCTCAAAACATCCACATCCCAGGTGTAATTCACAGTCCATACAGCATCCAGCTTTAAATAAATAAATAAATAAATAAATATAAAAATAAAAAAAACATCAGATGAACAAAACCAGCAGGCAATTAGAAAACCCAATTTACGTCCCGTGTCAGGGCAGGTGCCCCACATCAGCCCCAAGCCCCCAGCTCTGCCCTGCTCCCCATCCCATCCCTCCCAGCATGCGGCTCCTCGCAGGAGGAGAAGCTGTGAAACCTCAATGCTGGCTCCTGGAGAGCTTTTTTTTTGTGACCGAGCCATCCTGTCGAGAACATTCACCCCAAATTTGTCAGAAGCTCTCGGCTGCTAATTGAGGGAAGCAGAAATCTGTTTGCCGGAGCTCCACGAGCAGCAAAAGATGTCAGATAAATTATTCATCGCAAATTACTCACTTGGCTCATGTTGGGAAATTACTTGTTTTCACAAAGCCTGCATCAGATTAATCCCTTATTTATTTCATTTATTTAGAAGGCTTCCACTGGAAAAGGGGATATGAATAACAAGATTGGGGAAGGAAGAAAGTTTTTCAATAGTTTCTGCAGCTAACCTGGGGGTGGCCAGTGCCCACCTGGTGCCCTGCACATCATCCAGAAGGATGTCTGTGAGGGGCAGGGCCTCCGTTTTGGTCCTATTTACTACAGATCAGGGAATAAATACACCTGCACCCCCCAGGGTACAGTCCCTGAAATCATTTGGGAAATATGCAGCATCCCATCGCCTGCTCAGCTCTGTGCTTGCTCAGGGCTTCCCTTCGCCGGGGATTTCACCAGTAATTCAGCATTATAATAAGCTGGTCGCATCCAAAGGGCATGCTGGAAACACGTGTTAAAGGAGCTACTGTGAAAATTAGGCTAGCAGAGCTTGCTTTCAAGGTGCAGCTGCTCCCAGAGATTAGTTATGGCACCAAAAAAACAGCATTTATTTTTTTTAAGATTCTCTCAGCCTGAGACACTTTCATCCAAGCTTTTTTTTTTTTCTTTTTTTTTTTTTTTTAACGATTTCCAAGTCATTTTATCCGCAGAGCTGGGGCTCCAGCATTGTTACAGCGTTCACTTGAGATTCAGAGACAGCTTTTGAGTGCCTGCCCTCCTCGGCAGTAACTCCTCCAGCCTGCCACCGTCGCCGCCACTCCTGAGAACAGATTTGCAACCTGCTGCTCCCCTTCCTTTCAGGTGCGTGGGGGAGAGAAATTAGCTGTATCTCACTGTCAGGAGACACCCGAGGAGCTGCAGCGTCGCGGTTATATAAAGAAACCTGATACAAAGCCACTCTGGTTCTGCGGGTAAGCCTGCTATAAATACACCGGATAAATTACACGGGGCAGTCTGACGTCTCGGCCGTGCCGTGCCGGGGACCGTGCTGGAAAAAGTTGGCTGGTGAGGGGATGGCAGCTGCCCTCTGCAAATAACCAGGTCCTCCCTGTGTCCCTGCACGCACATTTATGATGCTTGTCCTGCTGCTGCAGTCTGAAACCTCTCCTTGCCAGCCCGAGCAGCTGGATGGAGATGGAGCGCCCAGGCTTGGTGGCCCAGCCTGGAGACATGCGGCCGTCGTGGCTGTCCCCATGCCCTCAGCCACCTGCTCTCAGAGCTGTCCAGCTGTAATTAAAGGTTTGTCAGCCCGGCCAGCAGCGTTACGGCTCTGCAAAGCAGGCAGCTGGGGTGGGAGAGCTGGGCTCAGCGCTGCAGCAATTAATATTTGGTGAGCTGGGTGAGGTGGGAGGACTCTGAAGACAAAGAACCACGTCCACATCCAAATCCACATCCAAATCCACATCCAAATCCACATCCAAATCCGAATCCGAATCCATGTCCACCCTGGACTTGTGTCCAGAAGGAGCCACGACCAGCAGGTCTGGACCCACAGAGCTAAACCCTTAATCATGGGAAGCACCAATCCTGCTCGGATCGTGCACACAAGGTGCACATGTGGGAAAGGCTGGAAATTACCAAGTTAGAGTCTAAAACTTGAACTGGATTAAAAAACGTGCCCCAGAAATGTAAGAATTTCACCCTACGCTGTTCCTAGTAGCTTCACACAGAAAAAAAATCTGAATTCGGTCCAGTTTGGGTTCTAGATGGCTGAGCAAAGAGCAGCAGCGTGGGTGTTTCTGGCACCTACAGGCTGCGGACTGGGCCGAGGTGCCTCAAGTAAAGTTGCCTTGTGGATGTTTGGTAGCTCTAGTCCTAATATTGCCTCAGCTCTTTGCCAGTTCCTAAAGATCTCGCCTTTCCCAATGTTTATCTCGGTGGCCCCGAGCAGATTTTAGCGCGGCGTTAATTGCCAGGAAGCATATTAGCTATCAGCCTTCTCTGCCCAGGCGATGAGTGCCTTTCCCTGGCACTGCACGATTAGCTCGAGAAGCGATCGGGGATATTCCTCAAAGCCAAGACTCGCATGAAAATTAAACATCCTAATCGAGTGGGGTGAAGTTGCTCCGGATTTGCGGGGAAATAACGCAGAGGAGGCTCCTGCTGGATAAAATTTAAGACGAGGGGGGTTTCCTTCACATCTCCCAACACACTTTTACACCAAGCCAACAGCCTTTAGAGGCTGCACAACACTGGATGCCTCTCGCCTTGATCTCCTGGTGTTCCCATGGTGTTTGCTTTTCCTTTTTCCTTTAATACTGTGATATTAAAGATGTGCTTGCACACACGACTTGCTCCAAGCCCTGTATTCACACTTCCTGGCCTAGTGGCAAATTCGGGAGCAGATCTGGCCCATCGAGAGAGGTTTGGCAGCAGGAGAGCCCCGAGCGGCTCCAGCTCTCCGCAGCCTCAGCATCTTTTCCCCGGGCTCCGGCTGCCACGGTGGGCATTAATCGAATAAGCGTTAATTTTCCACCGAGGACCATCTGCTGAGCACCAGCTCACGAATTTCTTTCAGAAACCAGGGCAATAGCACCATCTAGCAGAGCAGCCCAAAAAGTGCTGGAGGGACTCTGCCCGCGTTGAGGGGCGCCGAGGCTGGGCGAAGGCAAGGGAATAAATAAATTTTTGGATGGGACCAGTGCCAACCACGCACACCGGCGTCCCCAGGTGCGAGCCTCAAACACCTGGCTCACAGAAATTTGCCATTTCTTTGACATCTTTCAAACCTCCTCTGGCTCCTCTGTGCCAGGCCCCAATTTCTCAGCATCGCTCCGGGAGAGCGAAGCAGCCGATAAGCAGCAGATAAGGGCTACAATTTCAGCAGAGGGAATCCTTTGGAAAAAAAAATAAAATTAAATAAAAATGAATCAAATCAAAACCGTTTTCTGAACTTTTTCTCCGTCCCTTATTTTTCTAAGAAGGAAAGGTTTCTTCCCCATTGGCCTCATTTAAGACCCCCGTGTAACATTTGCTGCCTAATACCCTTATCAGGGGGAGATTAATGCTAATATTCCCCACTTTACTCTCCTGTAAAGTAGCTGGGATCTGGTTTTCTCTGTGAAGCTCTGTGAAAAGCAGGAACTGAGAAAATGTGCATCCCGGCCTTGTAATGAATGGAAATTTATACTTGCCAATCTCTTTCTTCTGTTTGTTTTTCGCTCCTCACACGGGGAAAATAATGGTATTCTCGTGTCTGGCAAACATCAGGCTCTGTGCTGTCCCTTGTAATTCCTTTTCTGATATTACTCATGCCATGAGATGAAGTCTTTGTTGATTTTATGCTGAAAGAAACTAGTGATGGCTTAAGCTGACCTCTCTGTTTTTCAGGGTTGATCAATTCTTCGCTTGAATCCCAGATTGCAGTCCAATTACAGAGTTTGTCTTCGGAAAATATGAAGCTCCAGCTCCGACCAAATCCCATCACGACACCGGAAAGGATGCTCCCTGTGTTAATTACCCTCCCAGCAGGGTATGTGCCTCCCCTGCCTCGTCTGAAATTGTTCGCTTCAAGCTTTGTCTTCTAAGGAGCTCGCTGATTTTTAAGGAACATCCTTGCCTTTAGAGGACGTGTTTTCCTGGAAAGATTGTAACTGGCTCCAGATTTATTTCAGAAAAAACGAGTAGACTTTCTTCTGCTGGGGTACAAACCACCTTTCCGGGGGTTTTTGGTCCTCTGATCCTCTCTGGCACATCAGGGATTTGCAGACCAGCTCAGATCAACAAGCGTGGTAAACAAAATGGATTTCCTTTCTCCAAAGCATCCTGAGATTCATGATTTGGAGAGATGAGGCAAGCTGAACACGTATTTCAAAAGAATCTTTCAAAGCAAGGATATCGAAACCCTTCGTTTCCAACCTTTTCATCCTAAAGAAAACATCTCAGAAGCCCTCAGACTGCGATGTTTTGTCCTGGTTTCCCGGAGTGAGACAAATGCAATTTGTTCCGAGCCATCTGAACATGAAATTGCATTTCCCTAACCTGAAATGCCTTTAGTCCAGGAGCTGGAGGCCTCATCCAAGCGGGCTCAAGAGTGAGGATGTCCTGTATGAGCACGGGACACCTGGTGGAGCACAAAGTTTGCCCTTTTGATGCTATATGGAGGTTGTGCCAGTCTCATCCTCCTCAATTTACATCCCAGGATGAATATACCCCATGCTTTATGGAAAGGCCGGTTGTTCTGCTTGCCTTCACAAGACATATGGTTTTATTACATCGTAGGAAATGTAATAAACCCCCAAAAAACATCCTCCAGGGAAGAATTCAAGCTAGAACCGTCACCTTCATTTTCCAGTCCCCTATGCTACAGAAATGAGCCATACCATTGAGGGGAACAAAACACAGAATGAAATGATTTCAACGAGGAATCCAACTGAGCCATAACGACTTCAAATGTCAGGTCTATGAAATCTCCGTGCTGCCACCTTTCCTGGGCAGACCTGCTGCCTTGGGATGTCTCTAGCACAGCTCCGATCCCGTCTCTATTTCAGGATTTTTTTAATTTTGGTTGGAAAATGTGTTTTATTCTTCCACCGCCCAAATAGCACGGCTATTTCAAGGCTGTCTATACGATTTTCCAAAGAGGCCATTTTTATATTCGAGCAGATTGCATCTGCTCCGAGGGAGGCGCTGGGTTACTAGAAATAGGAGACAAAACTAGTGCTCACACCCAGATTTTCCCCAATTTGCCACGAAGAGCATATGGCAGAGAAGTACCAGCAGTTCCCAGAATGGCAACGAGAGTGCCTAAATACGAGAAGTTTTGCTGGGACGACCCAGAAATGATTTTTCACTTGTACATCTGTTGCCCTGTGTGCTGAGCTTCACAACCGCCGTGGTCTCAAGCTTGCAGATGCCCTTCTCCCATTGAAAGGGAATGGCAAAACAGCTTCACCCACTCCCTTTCCATGTCCCATAGGTCTTCTGGGACCTCCAAAAGAATTAAAAGAAGACCTTGAGGTGCCCAAAACAGATTATGTCTCCATGATACATAGAAAAGCCAGCAAGACCCCAATAGGGAGTGATGGAAGACGGCTGCAAGGAGCTGTCGAGTACCAAACAGCAATCTGTCATACAAAAAAAAATAAAAAATGGTTAAAGATCAACCATCCTTCTCCTTTCTTGTGTCAGAAACCGCCCAGGCGTTGCACTGACTGGTATTGACATTTCACTCTGCTCGTATCTCGTGTTAGAGCAGCACATTTAAGCTCCCGTAGATAAGGTTGGGTTAACACCACCATTAAAAGCTCCCCCCGCTCTTTCCCTGGGGGGTGTGAAAGGCTTTCAGCCTTCCTCTAAATACTTACTCAGGGATGAAAGTTGGCAGAAGTTGTTTTTTTTTTTTTTTCCATTTACAAGTGTTTTCCTCAGGATAAATTTGACCGTTTCCTTCAGCGAAAACCCCAAACTACGGAAACTTTTCAGGTGTTCCACGGATTTTCTTGTGAAAATCCTCTTCCCCAATTTCCCATTAAAACCATCACAACCCAGATGCAGACCAACGCATCTATCACACTCCCATCACTTCTCAGTTCATCCTCACGAAGCCACAGGCTCCAAATAATTCGGATATTGCTTCTTGGAGATCCATCTGCCACTGATATCTCATCAATTCCCTTTTGCTTTTCTCACTGGTCAGGGGCATATCCGAACCTACTCCCAAATTCATCATTATTTGCCCCACTTTCCCCTCCTGTGTGCTTTCACAGGTTGCCTGTTAAGCTCAAAGGATTTGAGGGCACTCGGCAGAAAGTTCTTCCTCGACTCACTTTTTCCTCCTTTGATTTCCATCCACTTAACTCCACAGGGTTATAAAGCTTCGGGTGATGCAACCTTTAAAAGTCCCCAAATGATGCGGCAGTGGTCAAGGCCATTTTCCTCCCCGCACAAAGGAAGCATTGCTGCAACCGGACCAGTTCAGCTGATGGATTTCAGACCAGTCATCACCTCTTTGTCTATTGAAATGGGGTCAATATTCAATTATCTGGAGCTCGCTACACGGTTTCTGCATTAGGAAAGCCTCATATTTCAAGATTTCTAAGGACGCTTTGTAACCGAGTGCCTCTGAGGCACAGCTAGTGTTCCCGGGTTGAAGTGGCATAAGAAAATGCAGATTAAATTCCTCTCCTCTGGACGGAGACCAAGAGCAGAGTTCACCCGGCAGCTCGCCCCGCAGCCGATGTAGGGATCTGTGCCATTTACCCCATCCTGGGGCTGCTGCAACCCGTCCCGGCTTGCAGCATGTCAAAAGATGATATTTTAAGCAGAAATTCAGAGCAGTCGGTGATGCTTTAAGAGCTGAACGTGTCTCAAAATATCCTTATTCCCCATCCAGTCCCTAAAAACAAATGGTTTGAGTAGTGCCCGGCCGGGTGACCCACCACAACTCAACTTCTCGACCAAGTCCACGAGGTTTCCTTACAGACGTGGGCACAGCCAGTCCCTGCTCACACCAAAAACCTTTACAAGAAAGGTTTACAAGAAGGGGTTTTGATGCACGTGCCTTTCTTGCTGCTCTGGGTTTGGCTCAGGACCCTCTCCAATGCCTTCTCCATTGGGGCAGTCAACAGAAAACCCCGTTGTCTTGTCCCCTCTTTTTCAGCTGCATTAGTCCTGGGTTATTTGGGATAAAAAAAAAAAAAAAAGGAGTGCTACCCAAAAACCTTCAATCCCTGCACCAGAAAACCCAAATGTTTTTATTCCCTCTGCTCAGGGCTGGTGGTGCCCCCAGCCCTCTTCCTCCACGTGCTCCTTGCAAATCTTTTCAGCCAAACAATTACTCAGCAACTATTTATCTTTCCCACTCAAGGATGGAAAACTTTCAGAGATACTCTTATCAGGAAAAAGATAAACTTTCCAGGCACCAGGCAAAAAGGGGTCTTTTAAAAAGATACTGGAAAATTACTCGTGCTGGTTTACAGGGGCCAGATCCTCAGCTCCTACCTGGAGCAAGAAGAAGCCTCCTTTCCAGAAGCTTCCCCAGGTGAGCAGGCTTTTTTTTGGCAAGTCTTCTTTTAGGTTTCATATCATTACTCTCATTATCAGTTATCTTTAGGGAAAGGGTGAGCAAATGGATTATTTTTTTGCCTGGGCCACCGAGTTTGCAGAAAAGCTTGTGATGCCTCGACATCCTCGATATCCCTCGATGTTGGATATCCTCAATATCCAGCAAAGCACATGAGAATTTAAATGCACAAAAAAAGCAAAAGAGAGCTTTTTTTTTTCCATTTTTTCATAGCACATTTTGAGTTTTTCCATGGCTCCTTATTTTGGTGTAGGGACCACTCATGCTGTCCCTTTCCATGCACGTCTCTAACTCTAGAGGGCAAGCACAGAGGTTCACGGGCATCCAGATGCTGGAACCCGGGGGAAACACGGGGTTATTGCCCAAGAAACACCACCAGGCTCCTTTCCCACCAGTTTTTGGGCTGGAAAAGCAGATAACGGCTCCTCCAAGCTCCATGGCTTGCAGGAAGGCAGCCACCCCCTGGGTGGTGAGCGGCGCCTTGGGTTACGCTGGGACCGGGGGAAATAATAAGCCCCAAAGCTTGAAAGATGAGCAGTGGCTTAGGTTGTGCCGGGACTGGGGGAAATAACAAGCCCCAAAGCGTGAAAAAACATTCGGGAGCTGGAGAAAAGACAAATGGAGCTCCATGAAAATCGGACAGGAGAGCGCTGTTGCGCTCAATTATCCCCTTCAAAGCCACGATGGCATATTTGTATTACACTTATTAACGTCTTCCTCTCCGCTAAAAAAATCGCACCCTGTCCACAGGGTATTAATAGCTTAATGCCTGTTTTTGTTGCTAAGTATGATCGTTTTTAATTCAGCTTCTTTATTTCACTGGCACGCCGTCTAAATCACTCCGCCAAGCGCTCGCCCTGGCTGTTTCTTTGCTGTGTATTTAAGCCAGCAGCCACGGATGGAAAAATAAATAAAATAAAATAAAATAATAAATAAATAACAGCCTTTCCAGTTGCTTTTTAAGTAATTCAATCCTCAGCCCCAAGTTAAATCGATTAGAGCCGTGGTGCTGGGATCCGTCACACAGGCTCGTGTAACTCCAAGGGTTTTTTTTTTTTCTTTTTGCTCAGGGTGGTGGCACCACCAGCCAGCGATTCCCAGGGTGAAAACTGTCCTCCCTGACCGTCACTAGCAGGGTGAAAAGGCAAATACAAGTTCAAGAAGTTTGGCCTTTTCCACTGAGTTTCTCATTCGCATCGCCCTGGGCGCTATCCCTGATGCTCAGCAATCCCCAAAGCCAAAACACCTGGCTGAGCTGTCCTTTGTCCTTTGAGTTGCAACATTTATATATATATTCCATGGCAAAATCATCTGTACAGCCCCAAAAAAACAGCCCGAAGAGCCTGAGCACCCAATGAGCAGAGCGGGCTTTAATTTTGGGGGAAGAACCGGGCGTTACGAGAGTTTGCGTTTCTTCTTCACAGCCTGACCCCAGCTCTGCCCAGAGGGATTGAGAGCTGACAGCCCTGAAAAAAAAATAAATAAATGAATGAATTAATTAATTAATAGATAAATAAATAAATAAAGGTCTGTTAAACGTCAGTTGTTGTGTCGGATTTGGGGGGGAAACCCATAAAAACGTTCCCGTTTGCCATAAACTGGCAAAAAAACTTGACGGCGCATTTCCGTCAATGATTGCGGCTCCGTGGAAGGAGTTATTGAAGCGAAACTAAATGATTTCTGTGTATAATATCCGTAATATCCCTTTCCATTAAATATTTCTGCATCACACCAGCAGTTTCAAGCGAAGGAGTAAGCAAACACGCCTCGTGCGTATAACGCATTCCCATTAAGTGCATCCATAAAGTAGAGATTTTTGTGATGATTATAGTGATTTTTCCTTATTATAGTGATTTTTTTTCCTTCAGAAAAGCCCCATAAGCATTTTTAATCCATTCCGGCTCGTGGCAGCACCTATTTACGTTTATGGCAATCCTGAATTTTATTTTGCAGGAATTTTTGTTTTCCCCATCTGGGGGGAAAACAGGCCCAAAAAGATGCCTTGTGGGGAGCCCGGGAAGCAGGAATCTGGCCCGTTTTGCATATTTTTGGCCATTTTCCCAGGGAAATGAGTCATGCGGTTCGTCTGTCGGGTCCCTCCTCCACCTCCCCGCGGAGCTGGAAGGTTTGGGTGGCATTCGTGGATCCAAATCCATTCCCTCTTTGTTATTCTTTTTTGAGCACGGATCAAACCGGGACGCCCCCGTGCCTCCTGTGTGGCCTCCTCTCTGCCTCGTTTGCCTTCCAGCAGTACCACGCAGAGCTACCGTAGGATAAAAAAATTAAAAAATAAAGTTCGCACCTCCCATCGTCTTCAGCTTTTTTTGCAAATTCTCTTTTGTTCCTGGCAGAGGAGTGAATGACAGAGCGCTCTGTCAAAGTGTCAAATTGCCGGTTCCTTTCTTTTCATTTGAAAACTTAAGCTATATTTTATTTAATTTTATTGTTTAACCCCCCTCTTCGTCTTTTCCGAACCAAATAGCACAAAGGATGGCACGCAATTATAACCTTTGGTGCTTGGAAAAGAAAAAAACCTCCCAGGATCCAGCAAGAGCCCAGAAAAATCTCCGCGGTCTCTGCTCCGGAGCCTCAGCATCATCCCTGAGCAACGCTCCGAATTGAGGGCTTAGACCGAAAATGGGGACCATTTCTGGCCTCCTTTCCCATTTCTCAGGGATTCGGCCCCAAAGGGACACCTTGGAGGGTCAAGGTACCCGGCATCAACCTGGTGGCACGTAAAGGACCAGAAACACCTTTTTCAATGGGTTGTTTTGATACTATTATCAAAATATTTGGAGATTTTGGGGAGAAACGCTCATAATTTCAGGTTTCCCTAATAAAATCGGTGTATTTATGGGAGGAAGGACCCGGAGCAGCTTTATTGTGGCCGGTTTTGCTGAGCGAGCAAGGAGGCGATGCTTAACGTGCACGATGACGCCGGCTCCTCCTGCAGTTACCGGGGTCTGCAGTTTGGTGGCGGAGGCAATCGATGAGTCTTGGCGTGAGATTTATCGTGTCCAGGAGGGCAGCGAGCACCTTCCCCACGTGCACGTCGAGCCCAGCGAGCTCGGAGAGCAAAGAAATAAGGCCGAGGTGAAAAACCCCAAGCCCTTTTTAATTACAAAGCGGCTGCCCTCTCGCTGCTCGCCCGATCCGCTCGGAAGCAGCGGGTTAAAAAGCGGGGTAAAAGGTTACGTTTGCTTCATTAAAAAAAAAAAAAATCAGGAGCCAGGTTTTGTCCTTGATGTGCTCTTGCTCCACTTTCTTTCATCAGCTCGGGCTTCGGGAGAGTTACAGGATGTCACCCACGGAGGATGCCGAGAAGTAGGTGCTTAAAAAAAGTTACCAATTAAAGCGCCCTTCGCCGGCGCTGCTCTCATTTCTGCACGTTCAAAACCTGGGGAAAAAAAAAAAAAAGAAAGAAAGAAAAACATAAAAAGTGATGATTTTCTGCTGGATTTATTCAGCTCCCGGCAAAGAAGCCGGCAAGTTTGGGATGCTCTCCCTCCTCAAAGCTCGAAAGCGATGTAAATAAGTCGGGGTGAAACCCATTTTGGCAAAAACACCCTGCCCAAGAGGAGAAGGGCAGGGAGAAGGAGATGCGTAAAATATAACAATGTTTGCCACGTCCAGGACGTGGCACAGGCACCCCAATTTATAGCCCGTGCTCCAAATTAAAATCCAATCAAGCTCTTACAAAGGCTGCCGGAGGAGGCGCAGGCAGCACGGAGGGAACACGACATCTGCCGAGCACGCAGCCAGGTGCAGTCCCTTTGCCCCACCAAAAGAAAAAAAGCTCATTTTCATCAAGGATTAGCAGTGTCGGGTGTTTCCAACACTCCCCTGCTCAATTCCAGTCCTTGCAAGGCATTAAACACGCCAGGAGGACGGTATTTCAGGCCCTAAACCCCCAGATGAACCTATTTAGGACGTGATGCCGTGCGACGCGGGTGTCTGTGAGGGTTAATTAACGTGTCCGAAGAGCCCATGATATAAAACAGCCATAAAATAGCTGTGGTATTGAAAATATCGGAAAAAAAATTAATAAAATCACATCGAGTCGATCCCACAGCTCTGTCCACTCGATGGCAAAACTCTTCGGGATCGGACGAGCGCCCAGAGGCAGCGATGCCCCCGCGGCAGACGCGGGGAAGGGCCAGCAGCAGATGCCTGCGAGGAGCTTGCCAAGCAGCGGCGCCCGATGTCACAGCCCGGCGGGGGACAGGAGACAAAAAGACGTCTGTGGAAGGCCACCGAGCCGTGACAGGGAGCACAAGGCACGGCCGGGGACGGCGGGACCCGCACCACGCCGCTCGCGAGCTCTTGAGGAAAGTCAGCCGTACGCCAACCGTGCAGCTGGGGGCGGCCAAACCCGTGCTTCGTTCTGGGGAACCAGGAAAAAAATAACTAAAAATATAGATTTTTTTAACAATAATCCCGTTTCTCTTTTATCTGCAGGTGATGCTTGAATCCAGAAGCGAGCCTGCTGCCGTTCAAGTATGGTTTTTAAAAGGCTCAGCCGTGCCAAAAAAAAGAAATAAATATTTCACACATCTCAATATTTCCTCATCTCTTCCCTGGTTCTTTCTCATTTTAATGAAGCGCTTCAATCATCACCACAAAACAGCAGAAGACCTTTCTATTTCCTTTCTATTTCCTTTTTTTTTTATGATTTCTTCATGCCTGTCAACCACAGCTTTGCACCCGCTGTCTCCGTTTGGGACCGTCTTTAGTGGAGGACGCCGAATGAGTAAAAGCCTAACCACGCAAAACAAGCAAAATTTCAGTAAAACGCTGAAAAAAAACCTATCGAGGCATAATTCCTTTCCTTTATTAGTGAGAAGAGGTGGTTGATTTCCACAGAAATGTTTTTCAGTGACCACCATCGAGCGTGTAATTCTCGGGATTTAGCTCAAAATCCTGCATGGAGGCGCAAATATCCTCACTCACCTCTCACCGACTGCCTAAATTCTCCTCAGCAGAGACGAGCCACGCAACACGGAGTCCCCTAAATATATTAATGAATAACATTTGGCTCAAATCTGTATTTTAAAGCCTTTAAATCAAGCTAAAAGCAGGAGAAATGCTACCACGGCTGCCGGCACCCGCCGGTGACCGGCCGGTGTCTGCAGGGACAGCAGCAGGCCCAATTCCCCCTTCCAGCTGGAAAACCTGAATATTTTTGCAGGATTTCATCCAGCTTCGGCTACAAACAACCTCTTTTCCACCCTCGCTGGGGGTTTTATCCGTGCCAGGCATCGTGGTGGCGACCCACGCGGGGAGGATGCTCGTGGATGCGCCCCGGCCGGCCGGGCACGTGCCCGAAATCCCCAGCAGAGAGCGAATTACATAAAGCCAAATTCCTGGCGTGACTCGGCTGCCTTGCCAACCCCGCTGCCCCCGAGAGCCGCAACAATTAGTCCACTGTTGGTTCGTGAGATTAAAGCCAGCGAGGTGTAAAGCAGCAGCTGGGGCGCCGAGCGCCAGGCATCATTTCGCTGCCGCAGCCCAGACCCCAACGCTGGGCTCCTGGCTGGGTCTGGGGATGTTTTCTTAATTCCCCGGGGGTGGAGGAGATCCCTGCCTGCTCTTCAGCTGCACGGGGACGAATCCATGGCTTTAGGGATCGGCAGGGTCCCTCCTCCACGAAGGCAATGGATTTGAAGACACGTTTCCCTTTTATAACCCCACTAAAACTCCCTCCTTACGCAACAAGCTCACTGGGGGACCGGTGTATGAGAAAGGATTATTTCAGAATTACAGACCTAGAGCCCGCAGCCTTTCCTTTCCTTTCCTTTCCTTTCCTTTCCTTTCCTTTCCTTTCCTTTCCTTTCCTTTCCTTTCCTTTCCTTTCCTTTCCTTTCCTTTCCTTTCCTTTCCTTTCCTTTCCCCTTTCATTTCCTTTCCCCTTTCCTTTCCCCTTTCCTTTCCTTTCCTTTCCTTTCCTTTCCTTTCCTTTCCTTTCCTTTCCTTTCCTTTCCTTTCCTTTCCTTTCCTTTCCTTTCCTTTCCTTTCCTTTCCTTTCTCAACGTCTCCGGCTCCAGAAAGTCTCCAAAAAAATGTGCTTGGGAAGAACTTTTTAAAGCTTTAACAAAAAAAAAAAAAAAAAAAAAATGAAGCTCGGGAGAAATTGGACCACCTGAAAAGCATCCTTGCTGGTGGGATATATTTATTAGTCACCTCGCTCCCCGCAGAAGGTGGTGGCAGCACTGGTAGTCGAGTGCTTAAAATAGGCTGAGCGCTGCGCAGACACCCGGGGCTGAGCTAAACCTCCATCTGAGGCGCTGGGATAAAAACGGGGTTTGGTTGAACGAAATCTGCCAGATTCGGGCCAAAAACACGACGTGATGCGAGGGACTTGGGCTCGAGCTCTTCGGGAGCAGGGCTCTTTTCGAGACGAAGGACCAGACTGCGCATCCCCAGGATGCCAGGGGCATGGCGACAATAAATCTGCTTCTTTTTCTACCCTGTGGTGGGTGAGAAAGAGCCAAGCAGCAGGGTTTTTGCCCCGTGGAGGTGTCCCAGGCTGTGCTGCTTCCTCTATTTCTTGGCATCGTGGCCCTTCACATCGCCTCCACCACCTCCTTTATTCACCTTTCTACAAGCACTTGAAGGAATGTGCGTGTTCGGGCATCTATCTGGAAAAAAAAAAGGACATTTTTTCATGGAAATATCCGCATTTGCAAGCATCCAAGCATTTCACAACGCCTTAAAGGCTGCAAAGCTGCCCAGCACGGAAAGGAAGCGGTCCCGTGTGACAGAAATCACACCCACGACGAATAATCAGCCTTAATAATCCACGCGCTTCATCAGCGGATATTAATTGGTGTATAAATAGGATAAAAAAAAAATAAATAAATAAAAAATCAAGGCTCTGCTGTTTATAAAAACCACCAAAATCAACCCACGGTGGGGACACAAAACCAAGAGGAACACGGAGCTATCTCAGCGATTCCTTTGCCACAAGACACCATCTGCCTGCCAGGCAGAATCCCAGTACACGCTCAGGAGGAAACCAGTTTGCTTGCCGGCCCCGTAACTGGTACAAAAGGAGAGGGTTTGGGCCAAATGGATTTCATCTTTACAGCAAAAGCCAGCTAGAGGGGAGCAGGGCAAAGCTCTGCCCTAAAAGCCAACCCCCTCTGCTAGCACCGTGAACAACACCAGCATCTCCTCCAGCTTCTAACCAGACTGGGATTTTTCCCGACGACCTTTTTTTGGGATAACATCCTTAAGGAACAGCTCTCCCAAATGAAAGCTCCCTTCGGAGCATCCAGCGAGGCAAACTCGTCGTTTCATTCACCTGGTAGGGTGTCCTCCTGCTCCACCCTGCATTGCATCGCATGAATTCCCCGCAGGAGCTAACAACACCGTGTTTGGCTACGGATGAGGGCTGAGATAAGCCCAAACAATAGCTCAATAGAGACAAAAGAACAAAACCTAAGGATGGCATCCGTCAAAGGCTCATATTTTGGAAGTGAAGGTGAATTTAAACCTACTAAGAAGAGGTGTGGGGTGTTTTTTTTTCCTAGTTTTCCTCCACAGCTCCTCTGGAAGTCCCTGAGGACCAGGGGCTGAAAATTGCTGTGGTAACCTGAGTTTGGGATAAGTGTTGCCTTCTGAGACACCTCCATGGGCTATTCTTCCATGAAAAATTAGGGGAAATGGGCTAAAGTTGCACCAGGGGTGTTTTAGGTTGGATATGAGGAAGAATTTCTTTACTGAGAGGGTTGTGAGGCATTGGGATGGGCTGCCCAGGGAAGCGGTGGAGTCACCATCATCCCTGGAGGTCTTTAAAAGATGTTTAGATGTAGAGTTTAGAGATATGGTTTAGTGGAGGACTGGTTAGTGTTAGGTCAGAGGTTGGACTGGGTGATCTTGAGGTCTCTTCCAACCTAGAAATTCTGTGATTCTGTGAACTTAGTGACATGGTTTAGCGGAGGACTGGTTAGCGTTAGGTCAGAGGTTGGACGTGGTGATCTTGGAGGTCTCTTCCAGCTGAGGTGATGCTGCGACCTCTCCTACATCTACGCACCAGACCCCACCAAAAAATAACACTAATAATTAAAAAACCTCCTCGTTTCCAACTTCAACCTCATTCGACACGCCTCGAGGCCGTTCCCCGTGCTTCTCTACGAGGAGGGGCGACCTGCTGAGGGGACCGGGGGGGGAGCTGAGGGGGACCCCGGAGCCACCCCCAGCCCTGCCCAGAGCTGCCTGGGGGAGCCGGGGCCGGGGCGGGGCGGCACCGCCTCCTCCTCCTCTTCCTCCTCTTCCTCCTCCTCCTCCTCCTCCTCCTCCTCCAGCGCCGCCATGGGACAAAAGCAGCGCTGAGGCAGCGAGGGCCGCTCCGTGCCCTCCTCGGCATGGCGGCCCCGCGCCGCTAGGCTCGGCCGGGGGCTCGCCGCCTCCTTCTTCTCCTTTCTTTTGCCTTTCTCTCCGGCCATGCCGAGCGGTGGCGGGGCTGCGGCTTCTCCCCCTCCTCTCCCTTCTTCTTCCTCCTCCTCCTCCTCCTCCTCTTTCTCCTCCAAGGGGCAGCCGCCGCCTCGCCTCCTGCTGCCGCCGCTGCTGCTCCTGCAGCCGCCCGCCGCCCTCCTGCGCCATCGCCTCGCCGGGCTCGGGCTCCGCCACCGCGGGCAGCCCCCGGGGAAGAGGAGGAGGAGGAAAGGGGACGGCACCGCACCCCCGGAGCCCCCCGAGGAGGAGGAGGAGGAGGAGGAGGAGGTGGAGGAAGAAGAGGAGGAGGAGGAGGAAGCCGAGGAGGGAGACCTGGAGCTGGACGAGGAGGAGGAGGAGCTGGAGGGGGAGGAAGAAGAGGAGGAAGAAGAAGAGGAGGAGGAGGAGCCGGCTGCGCTGCTGCCACCCTCCTCCTCGCCCTCGCTGCCTCCTCTTCCTCCTCCTCCTCCTTCTCTGCTGCCGGGGCTGGGCTCGGTGCTGCTGTCGCCGGCTTTCGATGCCCGGGAGGCGGCGGCGGCGGCGCTGTACGGGGCGGGCGAGCCGCGGGGCATGATGGCGGCGGGGCTGCCCCCCGCCTACAGCAACGATGGAGGAGGTGGTGGAGGAGGAGGAGGAGGGGGAGCAGCCGCCACCAGCGGCGAGCAGGCGGCGCTGCTCCGCCGAAAAAGCGTCAACACCACCGAGTGTGTCCCCGTGCCCAGCTCCGAGCATGTGGCCGAGATCGTGGGGCGCCAGGGTGAGCGGGGACAGCCCGGGAGGGGAGGGACGGGGGACGCGCAAAATGGCCGGGAGGGAGGGGAAAGGGGAGGGGGGGGGGGGGTGTTCGCCTCAGCGCTGAGGCGCACGGTGGCTGAGGGAAAAAGGATAAACCCCCAAGGATTAAGGGGTGTAGAAGAGCCCTGCTGGCATGGGTTGGGGTTGCAAGGCCCCATATGGGGTTTCGGGTGGGTTTGTGTGTGGAGAAAGCTCGCCGGGGTGTTAGGGCTCGGGGGCTGCTTGGTGGGCTTTTTTAGTATGTAATGATCCCTTTTTTGGTGTAAGAACAGGAGGGAAAGGGGTTACTGGGTGCCTTTCTCACGGCTCCACGTCTCGCTGAGGCCAGGGAGCGATGCAGGCTCTGTGCTGTGCGAAATCAAGGGGCAGGAGCGAGCTCAAGCTCAGCCTCCTGGTAGTTATGAAGTGTTTTCTGGTAGTTCTGAAGCATTTCCCAGCTCTAAAACCCCACACACAGCCCAAACAGGTGCTGGGGCTTTATTCTTCACCTTAACGTCCTCAATAAGCCTTTCCCTTTAGGAGCTTGGCGCCGTATTTCACAAAACCCTACGGGCGCAGGGGCTCAGCCTGTGGCGGCATCCCCCTCGCTCTGCCCGCGTCACCTCCAAGTTTGGGGCACGGTTGAAAACTTGCCTCAAGTTTCCACCCTAAATGGCCGAGCAGGACTCCGAGGAGGTGACCCGGCGATGGGGAAACGAGCCACCACCAACCCCTCGCTGACTAAAAACGTCTGCTGCTGGTTTCCTGTTGATTGCTAAATTTCGCGGGCCCCCGTTGGGCCTTTACGTAAGAGGTCATCCCTGCGGTGTCCCTCGGTGGCCTCGCACCTCCTATTCCCCTGAGACCCCACGGATGTGTTACACCAGCTCTCCAGCAGCAAACCTTAAAAAAAAAAGAGCTTTAAAAGCTCTTTTTGTACCCAAAGCAAAGCACAGAGCAGTGGCGAATGTAGGTGTGGCAGGGCAGTCGGGGTAGTTTCTCTCTTCCTTTTCCCTTTGTGGGTTTTTCTGGCTGGGTTTGGGGGTTGTGTTTCTGGCTTGCTGAGCAGATAATGAGATGTTGGGCCGTCTGGGCTCTTACATCAGCGTGGCTTTAGCAGAAACAGGCAAATCAGTAAATCAGTGTGGCACCGGAGAGATTCAGGCACTTGTTTCCTCATCCTAAATTTATTGGGCTTTAAACATTTTTCATCAAAGGTGGGTTTTCTGCTGGGCGTTTCAAAAACCCAAAGCCTGTGCTGTAGGAACTGGCGTGTATGGGGTCAGATACCCATTCCTGAGACCGAGGTGGAAAATATTTACCCGTTGTTAAAACAGTAAGTGGCACGTCCCTCCGGTACGTCGACATGTGCAGGCTAGCCTGGCAGCCGGGTGGCTTTCTGCGCCCTTAAATGCAGAAGCACAAGACATCTTTTCCACAAAATAATGCTCGAATGATTTAGGGCCTTGCTTGTGTGTCATTGGGGACGGGGGGCAGGAGGAGAGCTGGAAAAGGGAACTGAAAACCAGGGATTGCTGCAGTCCTTTGCGATGAAACGGGGGAAAATGGGGCACCGAGGACCTTTTAGGATGTGGTGTTTGTTCTCCACCGGATCGGGATCGTTCTCTGTAGTGTGTTCCTCAGCACTCGGAGTCCCTTCAAAACAAGATAATGGAGTTTGCATAAAAAGAGGATCGTTGTTCCTGAAGAGTTCGTGTGCTGCTTCTGCTTTCCTTTCTCGTCTGATGTCACGCTGTCGGGCTCGTGATCCAATATTTAGCCTCGGCGGAGAGGGATTGTACCGCAGAAGAATTCGGGCTGCGAAAGAGGAAGGGGTAGAAGGAGGAGAGCTTGGTGTAAGAAAACTTTACCGAATACATTTGCATGAAAGCTTTGCTTAAGGAGGTTTCTTGTCCTTTCCGTGGCCGTCTTCGTGGGGTACAAAAAGAACTCGAAACGTCCTCAGCCCCTGAAAAATCAGGAGTGCTGAGTTTGATCTGGGCTTTCCTGCCGCGTCTGAGAGCGAATTTATTCGAAGCACTGCCCCCCTTAAGTGGCAGAATAACGATGAATTGGCAGTTTTGGCTGCTATTTTAACCAAAATTTAAGTTTTAGGCAGAGGAGGAAAACTTTCAGGTGGTGTTTATCAGCCCAGAGGAGCCCCCCTGGTTCTTGAGAGCTCTGTACCCAAGCAGGGTGAGTTTCAGAAGCAAATCCAGCCCTGCAGGCGGCCAAGTGGTGCTCCCACAGCCCCTGCTGTAGGTAACGGGATGGCAGATGCCCACGTGGGGGGCTCTGCTCACCAAATCTGCACTGGGGAGCTGCTCGCAGGCTGGAGAAGGTGCCCAGCGCCTGAAATGTAAGCTGGGCTTTAAGGTTTTCGTGTGCACCCCGAGCTACACCGGAGGATGCTGTTTTATGGGGGCAGTAATTCAACGTAGAGCTGCTGGAAGCTGTAAAAAGGGCTGGAAAAGGGCTCGTGGAAGGTTTTCTTGTGACAAACAGGAGGCGTTTCTGCTTTAAAAAGGGAAACAAAATACTGCAGTACCTGGATTTGTGTTTTTTTATCGTTTTTTTTTTAATCTCAAGTGTTCTCAACCTGTACTTACTCGCTTTGTACCCCCAAAAATGAGCGTATCAGACCTGGTTGGGGTAGCGTAACGTAACTCCTGGGCTTTCTTCCACTTCAGAGCTTCCAGAGGTGAGCAGCAAAGGGAGAGGGATCCTTGTATCCTTTTATTCTTGTTTAGGCATGCGACTGGGAGCCAGGAAAAGCAGATTCCAAGCGTGGCATTGCACAGGCGTCCTGTGTGGGTTCGAGCTTGCTGTTGAATCCAGCCTTCAGCGAAGCGCCTGCACCTGGTGCTGCTCAGAAAAGCGATTTCCCTTTCCTCTTCGCGGCTGAAAATCCGCCGGACGACAAGTTGCCTTGCTTTAAAAAGTCAGGACGTTGGGGGAAAAAAGCACCCTGGAGAACCGGGAGCAAAAGCAAGTTGCATCTCTTGGTGAGGTGACCTCGTTTGCCTGCAGAAAGCCGGGGTTAGCCCAAAGGATGGCTGCGGATCCTGAAGCAGGCAGGGCGGTCTCCAAAAGCCCGGCTGAGTAAGAGGAGGAGGGATGATATCATCCCGTTTCGGCTGATTAAATCGATAATGACAAATCTGCTCGCAACGAAAATAACCTGGTGATGGATATTTAACGATCCCGGACTCCCCTTTTGCTCTCTGCTTTTGAACGTGGGCTCATGAGCGAGAAAATCGTTCCTTTGCTTAAAATAATCCCGTAAATTGAAACGAACAGGGGAAAAAAAAAACACTGATAAGCAGGTAGCTTATCAGTAACGTAGCCCAACGGCCAAATACAACCAGCTGCTGCTCTTGGGGAGTGGAAACGGTGCTAAAACAACCCGAAAGCTCATCCTGAGTACAGCACCTAGGTGTCCCGTGGCAGGATTGAAAGCTAACGAAGCAGTCGGAGGGAAGATTTTTGGGGTTGTGTCTTTTTTTTAAAGCAAGCCTGTTATTAAATGCTGTGTGAAATGGCTCGTTCTGAAGCTATTTGTTGAAAGCCACTCTGAAGGCTTTTTTTTTTTTTTTTTTTCTTTCTGGGAAGTTGCTGCACTTTGCTTTTTACAGCCTGGGACCTGAGGAACCGAAACACGTGAGCCTGCCAGAGAGCAAGAGAAATCTTGAAGCCCGTAATGCAAATTCCTCATCCTCTGGCTCTCTGCTGCTTGTTGGAACAAAGGCACGACGAAATCTCGTCTTTTATACCTTAACCCAAATCGCTGCCCTCTGGCTCTCCTGCTGCACGGAGCTTGTTTACCGAGCTGCCATCTGGCTCGGGAAGGGGAATTTGCCTCTGCCCGTGCAGTTTTGGGGTTGATAAATGGCCCCAACCTGATAACTAGAATTTATTTGACTGATGTGGTGTACCTGGGAAGTCTTGAAAGTGGCGTGTGTCGACTTGTACCCGCGAAAACACAAAGCAGGGGCCCAAAAAAATGGTCATTTTTGATTCTGGAACGGGTAAGTGTGATGAAATGATGACGGGAGTAACATCGGTGGCTATACCCAGCACGAGTCATAATGAAACCTTCCGCGGGCGGGCACGGGGTTTGGGGAGCTGCGATGTAGCCGAAGGCCTCGGATTGCGGCCGTGAGTTAAGGAGGGGGGGTCAGGAGGCGGGGAAAAAGGGTGTAAAATGTTCATCCCGCGTGTCCAGGTCCCGCTTCTGGTTTCACCCGCTGGTTTTTTTGAGCCTCCGAAAATAGGTTGGCTTTCTTGTGGCTTTCTCAACTCGGCCGCCTCGCTGAACGTGGCGTGTTTCTCCTTCCTCCCGACAGGTTGCAAAATCAAAGCGCTGAGGGCCAAGACGAACACGTACATCAAGACCCCCGTTCGCGGCGAGGAGCCCGTCTTCGTCGTCACCGGCCGGAAAGAGGACGTAGCCATGGCCAAAAGGGAAATCCTCTCGGCCGCCGAGCACTTCTCCATGATCCGAGCGTCGCGGAACAAGAACGGCCCCGCCTTGGGAGGTTTGCCCTGTACCCCCAACCTGCCCGGGCAGACCACGGTGCAGGTCAGGGTGCCTTATCGCGTGGTGGGGCTGGTGGTGGGACCGAAAGGAGCCACCATCAAAAGGATTCAGCAGCAGACCCACACCTACATCGTCACCCCCAGCCGGGACAAGGAACCCGTCTTCGAAGTGACGGGGATGCCGGAGAACGTGGACCGGGCCCGCGAGGAGATCGAGATGCACATCGCCATGCGGACGGGCAACTACATCGAGCTGAACGAGGAGAACGATTTCCACTACAACGGGACCGACGTCAGCTTCGAGGGAGGCGCCCTGGGCTCCGCCTGGCTCGCTTCCAACCCCGTCCCCCCCGGCCGCGCCAGGATGATCTCCAATTACAGGAACGACAGCTCCAGCTCCTTGGGAAGCGGCTCCACCGATTCCTATTTCGGAAGCAATAGATTGGCTGACTTCAGCCCCACCAGTCCCTTCAGCGCGGGCAACTTTTGGTTCGGAGAAACGCTGCCTTCCGTGGGCGCCGAAGAGCTCGGGGCCGACTCGCCCGCCTACGACTCCTTCCCGCCGCCAGCCCAAACCATTTGGAGCCCTTTCGAACCCGTCAACCCCCTGGGCGGCTTCGCCAACGAGCCCACGGGCACCGCCAAGCCTCAGCGCCGCGGGAGCCAGCCCTCCACCCCTCGCCTGTCGCCCACCTTGGCGGAAAGCCTGGAGCACCCCTTGGCGAGGCGAGCGAGGAGCGACGATCCCCCCGGCGCCGCTCTGCCCGTCTCCATCCCGGCTTTTTCCAACGGTACCAACAGCTACTCCTCTTCCAACGGGGGCTCCACCTCCAGCTCGCCCCCGGAGTCGAGGCGCAAGCACGACTGCGTCATCTGCTTCGAGAGCGAAGTGGTGGCCGCCCTGGTCCCCTGCGGCCACAACCTCTTCTGCATGGAGTGTGCCAACAAGATCTGCGAGAAGGAAACGCCCTCCTGTCCCGTTTGCCAGACAGCTGTTACTCAGGCAATCCAAATCCACTCTTAAGTATATATAGATGCTGATATTATTATTATTATTATTATTATTAATTATTATCTATGGACATCTAAAGGCATGGGTGTAACGGTACCCTCTAGTAAACTTCCGAAGTCATTCTGACTGTTGGGCTTTCTTGGGATTAGGCTAAAGTTTGTTCCTAAATACCCGTTCCTAAAAGGCTGCTACGGTAACACTAAAACCTCGGGGCTCTCGGCACGCTTAGCAGAGACGCACCTGGTGTGAAACGGGAAGTTTGGAGCGCCGACACGACCGCAACGCCGATTTCCCAGGCTTGCCGACAGCCCTCGCTCGAGCGTTGGGACTTCTGTGCGCTGGCGGCGCCGAACCTCAGAGCCCGAGCACAGAAGCCCGCTGCGCGGAGGCTTCGTGGCATTACCAGTACATCGAAACGACACTTCCAATGCTGCCTTCTTTACACTGCCAGTTTTGAAAACAAAAAAAAAAAAACAAAAAACAGGTTTGGGGAAATCTTTTTTTTTTTCTTTTTTTGCGCCTGATGCAACGACTTACGCCTAATTCTCTTCAGCATCGCGAATGCTTCTTTTTTTTTTTTTAAATGGATTTTTTTTTTATGGATTTTTTTTTTATGGATTTTTTTTTTTTTATGGATTTTTTTTTTTTTTATATGGATTTCAGGAAGGGCTTTGGGATGCACACGCTTCGAGGAAGATGCTGACATTCCGTTCGTTAGTCCGATCAAGCTGTTCTTAAATCGCGTTTTAGAGTGCGTAGCTCCAAATGGGAAGCCTTTTTACGTTGGATCCGCATTTGTCTTGCACATACGTAAATATATCTTTTATTTTTAAATGGAAAAGAAACAAAAAAAAGAGGGGGTGCGTACGTGCCCTCGTGTTACTCGTGACAGTGGCCCCGCAATCAGTTGACTTCATTTCGAACCCGTCTTTCCAATCATCGGGCGAAACGCCTCCGGAGCGCGCTTCGTACATTTCAACCTGTGGATGTTCCTCGTTTTTTGGTTTTTTGTTTTTTTTTTCATCCTCAGTACGTTCCCCAATCTGTGCTGGCATCTATTAAACTACAAAAACGAAAAAAAAAAAATACAAAAAAAAAAAAAAGGACACAAAGGGGAGTTCCGGTGGATTTTTCTATTTTTTTTTTTTTTTTTTTTAAGCATTATTTTCCCGAGACGAAGCTTTTTTCTCAGTATAACAGGTAAAAAAAAGAAAAAAAAAAAAAAAAAAGAAAAAAAGAAATTCTACGCATATCGAACTCGTAAATATACAGAAACTTTATTTTTTATTTCCACTTGAAGAGTTACATTTCGTATCGAAGTTTACAGCTCCCGGTTTTTATTTTTGGGATTTTTTTTTTTTTTTCAGTCTGAGAGGTGCCTTGAGGGCACGACGACCGTGACGCAGAACTTTTTCAAGCTCCTTTGCTTGTAGGGATCTAGCTCCACGTCAGTATTGAAGCCGAAGCTCTAGCTGCAGGCGTGTAGGTAACGAACCGGCCTTTCCCCCAGCGTGGTCTTTTTGTATTTTAGCGCATCCTACACGGCAACTAATAAGCCAAGGAACCGACGAGACGTTAGGTGCGTGTACCCTTTCTATAAACCACGAACTAAGAATGGTTAAAAACACAAAAAAAAACAAAAAAACAAACTCTCGAGCTAGTTTAGGATTTGCTAATTTTACTACACTTTTTGTTATGTATATGTAGGGAGGTCGTAGGGATTATGAATTCAATTTGAGTAAAGTTTAAAAAAAAACAAAAACAAAAACAAAACATATATTTTATGATAAAAGGGCCTTTAACTTATGACGGCCAAAGCACTGATATTATATATTTGCTGTAAAGAGAATTATAAGAGTTTTATTTTTCTGATATTAAAAGTTACTTAATAAAGACTTGTTTCCATTACCTGGCGCCTGGTGATGTCTTCGGGGTCCTGGCTTTGGGATTTGGGGGCGAGGAAGGGGAGGTTTTGTGATTGTCGGCCTCACCTCCTGCCTCGGTGAACCCAAAACCAGCCCCTCTGCCTCTCCTTTTCCCTTTTTTAGTGTTCAGGAGCCCTCAGCCTCATCCAGAGCAACCTCTAGGGGCAGTGATGTCCTTTAAGAAACCTCTCGGTTGATTTGGGGGAATAAAAATGCCATTAGTAGGGCTACTGGAAGCAACCCTAATGATTCTGGGCTTCTAGGATGGGCTGAAAGCGCAGCGACCCCACTGTTTTCCCCACAAAACGCCCGCCCCGGGGCTGCTCTCACTCGTTCTGGGAATAAAATAAAAAAAATAAAAAATACAGAAGCCAAAAGGTGTGAATCTTTACCTTTTTTAATCAAAAACATACTCTGGTACAGAATTTCCGCCGAGTTAACTACAGGATATTATCCACAAACTAGGGCTAATGGAAAAAAAAAAACAAAAAGGTACAGGAAAGCTACAGAGGAACTACTGGGAATTCGGTTGACCGCTTATCAAAAGGCAATGGCTGAAAGGAGAAACGTGGAACCAGGCTTTCCTGCCCCAAAAAAAAAACCCTTTTACGGTGAGTTTTGGGGTTGTGGGTGTTTGGTGGCTCTCACTCCAGCTCGGTTCCACCTCGGCAGCGCTACCAGAAAGCCCCAGGACAAGGTGCTCGTGTGTGAAGCCCTAAAAAAAGAAAAAAAAAAGCTGCAGCTGCTCTGACAAACGAGATCGTTAGGAGAGAAGGGAAAACGAAAAAGGGTTTCAACGTAAGGCTTCGAGGAAAGCGAAGGCTGATTTTTTTCCAAACATCAGGAAGCCACACCAGAGGAGAAAATGGGATTTCTGTAGGAATTAGCGTGAAGAAGTGTTCATACTGAGAAAATTCATCCAGTTCTGGGCATCGCTCTGGTGTCATCTGTCCTCTGTGCTGCTCCTTTCCCAAGAATTTCAGCACGTGGGGGCAGCAACACCTCAAGGCTGCGCCTCACAGCCCCGAAACCGTGCGAGAAAGAGAAATCCTCCTGTAGGGAGAAGCAGGGGAAGGAAGAAAAATTGGACTGGCTTCCCGGCAGACGGCAACCACCACCAATTCCTGCTGCTGCTGCTGGGCCGGCGAAGGAAAATAAATCCATCCTTCAAGATCAGCGGTTCCAAGGTGCAGAATTACGTAAAAAAAGCCAAGTGGATTTATAAAAACTCAGGGTTTTCATAGTTTTATTTATACTAGTAACTAGAGAGAAAGCATACATATTGTATCTGTCATACAGTCAATACATTTGCATTTTTTTTTTGTTTGTCTGTTTGTTTTCTACTATAAATTCTCTATACAAAGTCATTGCCAATTGATACGGTCGTTGATGGCAGAAGGGCTTAAAAGAACCGAGAGGTATAAAAACAGGTTTGCCATCTTGCCCTGAGTGGAAATGGTGAACGGGTACAAAAAGTGGATCCTAAGCGATCGGTGGCACTTCGCACGTGATCGAGTGGCGGATGCGAGTAAAAAAGAGGCGGGCGACTTGGCTTTTGCGGTGTTTAAAAGCCCTGCCGAGCGGCAGGCGGGTAAAAGCAGCAGTAGTTATGAAAAACGCGTTCCTGCCATCAGGTTCTCGTTCCGCAATTTCCGTGGCGCCTTTGCAGCAAGGGAATTTCATGAGATTTGAGCTGAGTGCCAGCACTGAGAGCATCCGTTTGGTTTAGTGTTTTAAAACTCACGTGTCCGTGGAAATAAAAAGCTCAGATCTCTTTTTTTTTAAAAACTAGTGAAGGAAAAGCGACCTTTCTTTTCCTTGCTATTTTTAATCAATGCACGTCTCATCCCTCACTTTTTGTTTTTTTTGTTTTTTTTGCTTTTTTTTTGGCAGCTTCTACCTTTTAATCTGGAAAAAATCATAGCGAGATAGGCGACAAAATAAAGAAAAAAAAGTCTTCTGTTAACTCTCGTTCCCTAAAAAGAACATCCCGAATCAGCTGGAATTTAGTTGCTGTCACGTAAATAATTCTTAGAAGGAATTTTCAGATATAAATATATATATATAATATATATTCTGCATACAAAAGGCTCCTGTGAGGCTTCTCACCCAAGAGGCCGTGAGGGAGAAGGAAAAGTTGCAAAGGGCACAACCCCAACACTGTCAGGTCTCTCTGGAAGGCGTTTGCCTTTCACTTCAAGCCCTGAGCCACGTATCATGACAACTAAGTTCAGAAACCTAACCGCAATCCAAATTCTGCATGTTCAGGTTCTTTTTCTGCTAAGAGCAAGGCGGCAAACACATTTTTAAAACCCGGTTTTCGGAGGTTAAGCAGAACAAAAAAAAGTAAAATATATCTTCAGGTTATAAACAAGAGTTGTATTTTACAATCCACCATCCTCACAACACAACGGCCCACAGCAGTGCAGCAGAGGGAACCTCAGTCTAAAGGTTGTGGGTCGGCGATCGGCATGGTATGAAGTACTTCGTCTAGAAGCTGGAGGGCACGGTGCAAGTGAATTTCGATCCAGCACGGGGTCTCTTTGATGCTCTGCCTCGGGTAATCGGGTCCCCAACCTTTTACAAAACTCATCCTGAGGATGCATAAGCGGCGGAGGTCGTCCACGCCGATTCCAGCAGCAGCTGACAAACCTAGAGAGGAGAGATTTCAAGTAAGGCTTTCAATTAAATGTTTGCAGACACACTTTTTCTTTTATCACTTGTTTGTTTAGCCATTCCCGTTTGCTTGCTCGCTTCTCCAAATACCCGTCCCTCTCCCCGCAGCCAAGGCCCATCGGTATTTCTAGGTCTCTGTCACCACAGCTCAGCAATTATTTTGCCTTTCTTCCCACTAAGTTTTCCTTCTCACCGTTCTGCCATCTTGAAAGGGTGTTAAAATACAAAAGGAGTTGGATCTAAGAGTGTCAGTTGTTACTCCGACTAATAACAAGCTGAACGCAGCCGGCAAGCTTCAAATCACAACCACGTCTGGAAGAAAAATTGAAATGCTTTCCCCAAAATGCCTTCAGGATTTTGGAACGTAGCTGGAAAGCTCCGTTTGGCAGCGCAAGGAATCCAGAAGTGGCAAATAAAGCAGCCCGACACACCTAAGTCCTCACCATTTAAAAAATATTTAAGCGTAACATCACGGAAATAGAATTTAGCAACTCAGAAGACTCAAAAAGCACCGTTACAACCTCCTCCTCTTCTCGAGAACCTTATAAATTTTAAGTCTTGCTAAAAGCTGAGTTGTTTTCAAAGAATGAAAAAGGAGAGCAAGCAGTTAATTTACTTACTAATGGCTGGGGCTATTCCACCCACTGATCCCGGGCCGGGGATGTTTCCTGCTACTGCTGCAGCTTGAGCAGCAGCGGCGGCTTGAGCAGTGGCAGCCTGCTGCTGCATCTGACGGTGACACTGGCGTAAATCAAACACCTTTAAAAGAAATAAAAAAATAAATATCAAACTCCGTAGGTTTACCAAAATCAACGAAGGAATGGAGTCCTCAGCTCCCGCCTCCAACAAACCGGAGCTCTCCGCTCTCCGGAAGAAATTCTTCGGTCGCAGGCTGATGAAATCCCGATTTTTATTAAATTCTGGGATTGCCGGAAAATAGGGCACGCAAATAAAACGAGATGCCAGCAAGTCCAGCTTCACTTTGTCAGGCTTTACCCATTTTTCAAGAATATGCTAAATTTTGGGCAGCAGTTAGTTTAAAAGATGGAGATTGTTTGACAAAATACGAAATTAGCTACTTTGACGGTATCTAGAGGATACTTTCCATCAAGATGACTTTTTAAATGACTCTAAAGTGGATTTTTTCCCCTAAAGATGACTTTTTAAGTGAAGTTGGCGATTCTAAGATGATAACGAAGCCTCCGATTCCACGTTTGATTTATTCCAGCGCCTCACAGCTTCCCTACGATGTGCAAGAACAGTCCCCCTCCCCCAGTTTTCCTCGTGGAGCATCCAAACCAACCTTGATGTATGCACTTGGGTAAATCTTGTGAACAGCATCCCCGGGCGCGCGCCCTGCTTCTCTGTCCAGGTAGTAGCTCTGAACGAAGACCGCGTGGTCGCTGAGGCATCGAACCCACACGTCGCCTTCTCCTTTGCACTCCAGCTGCACCCCTTTCCCTATGTGCAACCTTGGAAAGAAAAAAAATAAATAAAAATAAAAATAAAGAGGTCCTGATTTAGATTCTGAAGGAAAACCACACGCGCTCCACTCGTACGAGGACGCGAAACCGTGGTTATCATCGTGAGGATAACAGAGTGTGCGGTTAGGCGAAATCTGGGAAGTCAAAAACCATCTGTAAAGCCCCGGAAAGACATATGGGAAACACAGAATGCAGAAGCGATGGCACTCGAGCAGCACGAAAGCCACTCGCTGACAATACGGAGCTGGGATCCCAAACACATTCGGGGTTCTGTTCCCAAGTGTGAAAATCCCACAAAGTGCTCCCTAGCACGGAAAGCGATTGTCACAATGCAACAGCTTGGGTCTTATTCCTTATTTTCTTCCTTCTTTTATTCCTTTTCACTCCGAAGAAAGAAAAAAAAAAAGTCCTAAGATCAGCTCTCTGGGCTTTCAAATCAAAGCCTGGCGCACGCGTGGTGAGAATGAATGAAAATTCCAGCGAGCTCTCCATCAACCTTCCTTTGTTCCTTTGACAAATGTGTATTTTGCAGTCAGTTCTCGCATCGCTGGGAGATGGAGAGCTCATTTGCAGCTCGCACACAGTTGCTAATTTTATCCTTGAAGGCACAGCAAGGAGAAGCAACGTGCTACGAGGTCCCTGTCACGCAGTTGGCGTTCTGAATGCGTTACAGCAGCGGCCTAAAAACCGTGCCCTGTGGTTAATTCAGTTTTAAAGAAGAAAATGTATTGAAAGGGAGCCACGCGCTGAAAAAAAAACAAGCAAATATCCAATATCACCAGCAGCTGGAGCTTTTTGGGGTGCAAAATACCTTGCTCTCTCGATGGCTTCTGTTCTGTGCACGTTGGAAAGCTGGCCCAGGCAGAAGCGGTCTCCTCCGGAGGGATCCACGTAGCCATCGACGGTAACGATGGGACAGCTCGAAGGGACCTTGAACGTCTCCCCGACTTGCACGTCCATTTCGAAATACGCGATTGAACACCAGTACTCTGGAGCTGGAGAGACAATCAGCGGGGTGAAACGCGCAGAAACCCCAAAAAAAAACCGTTGCAGGCAGCCAGGCAGGCTTGCTGCAACTGCTTCTTGCTTTAAATAAGCAAGGAGAGGCAGAGAAACCCTGATCCCGTAAAGGCTGCCACTGAAACCCAAGCACTCAAGCAAGGTTTGCTAAAGAACATCGTGATTTTGTTTACGTGTATCAAGTGCTAGCTGGGAGCAACTGGCTTGTCAAACCTCCTGCAAGGTTTGCTGTCTGTTGCTCTCTCCAGACACCTTAAAACCTGCAATTCCCCGAAGTTTAAATTGCTCTGAGCTCCTTTAAGTTTTGTCATCTTCGACTAAATACTCGTGTGCCTGAGTGTCGTGTCATTATTAATTTATATGAACGTCTTCTGTCATTATTCCTAAAACACAGAGGTCCAAATTCAAAAGAAGGCGTCACAAAGTGGTTCCTCTCCTTCTTTCTTCCCCTTTTGAATTCCTCCCACTAAATTCAGAGTACTTCTTATTTAAAAAAAAAAACACAAATTCAAAACAACTTTGTTAGCCTGAACAATCCTTAGCATTCATTTTCAGATTTTACTTACCAGGATGATTTGATATAGGAGGCTGGAATGCGAGTTCGTTGTGAACTGGCCCTTGAAGAGAAAAAGATGCAATTTGTTTTACACGAGGAAAAAAAAAAATAAATAAATAAAAGATCTTTCTTAACCTGTTTTGGGTGAAAAAAGGACTTGCGAGGATGCCACGTACTCTAAATCTCGGGGATAGCTGAATGAAGAGGCCAAATCTAGACAAAAATGCCCACAGAATTACACACTTTGGTGGTTTTTTGAAAATTCAGAGCTCCACTAGTGGAATGTGGCCACAAATCGAGGAAGGAGAGAATCATTTTATAGAGGTACGTGATACAAATCTGTCAGAAACCCAACTTCATTAGCTCCCCGTTCACAGAACAGGTTGCCCAGGATGCTATGGAGTCAACTATAACAAACCCTCCACGGAGATGGGGGGGAAAAAAAAATCCCAGAGAACTTGTTTTCTCAAGAATAAATAGTGAATGTGGTCTCGGTAAAGGTCAAGTCGATTCTTTCCACTTTGATAAACTGACTGGCTTCCTCGCAGGCAGACAAGAAGAAAAGGCTTCGATGTAGTATTATAAGCACCGGCAGCTTTTGCAACAAGATGTCAAAAACAGGCGCAACGCTGGGAGGTGTCAAAAGATGCGACTTTCTGAAGCGAGAAGAGGCAGCAGCCAAGAAAAGCTGTGTGGTACCACCAGCCAGTTACCGACATTAATTATGGAAAGCTACGTTCGCACACAAAAAACATTTATAGAGTCTCTGCAGCAGCGGTGAAGTTCTGAAATCTTGGCGTTTCTGACAAGTAAGGAGCGAAACGAGGTGGGATCCTAACAGAGCAATAAGGAAATTTGATAACTGGACCTAAAACAATTTTTCTGATCAAGATATGTTGACTTTTCAGCTTTAGTTCACATCATTTTCTCCCCTCTCCTAACAACAAATATATATATCTATAAATATATAAAAATAAAAATAATATATCCAGCCAGAAACGTCCATCTTTTGAAGGAAAAACAGATCCAAGCAGCAAATTCTGAATCAACTTCTGGCCAAATGTTTTTCCACAGCGGAAACGTTTACTCCAAGACTGCAAAGTTTTCTAAATGATGGTTTTAGAAAGGAAATGCTTTTTGTTAGATATAGGAAGACATCAGAAGTAGAGGTGGGATCACTAGAGCTGTGTGAATTTTTAATCTCTGCTGTTTTAATTGAGGAAAGTACAAGGAGTTCTTACATTTAACTGTCAGAATGTATTAAATAAAGTGAGAGTGGTTCTATAAAAAAAGACACGGGGGGTAAAAAAAAAAAAAAAAAAATCAATCACAGGTGACCCAAACAACCATTAAACCAAACTGAAAATGAGGAACATGACTTGAAAATCTGGAGCACTTACAGTAATGTCCAGGATGCATAGGTGGGTGATGCTGAAGATGGCCATTCTGGTGGTGAGGTATGGTAGGTGTGTAGGCTGCCGTTCGACTTCCAGTCCAAGTTGTAGTACTATCTAGAGAAAGGAAAAAAAAAAAGGAAAGAAAGGAAGGAGAAAGAAAGAAAGGAGAGAGAAAGAAAGAAAGAAAGAAAGGAGAGAGAAAGAAAGAAAGAGAGAAAGGAGAGAGAAGAAGAGAAGAAGAAGAGAGAAGAGAGAGAAGAGAGAGAAGAGAGAAGAGAGAGAAGAGAGAGAAGAGAAGAGAGAGAAGAAGAGAGAGAGAGAGAAGAGAGAGAGAGAGAAGAGAGAGAAGAGAAGAAGAAGAAGAGAGAGAAGAGAGAGAGAAGAGAGAAGAGAGAGAGAGAAGAGAAGAGAGAGAGAGAGAAGAAGAGAGAGAGAGAGAAGAGAAAGAGAGAGAGAGAAAGAGAGAGAAGAGAGAGAGAGAAGAGAAGAGAGAAGAAGAGAAGAGAGAAGAGAGAAGAAGAGAGAAGAGAAGAGAGAGAAGAGAGAGAAGAGAGAGAGAGAAGAAGAGAGAGAGAAAGAGAGAGAAGAGAGAAGAGAGAGAGAGAAGAAGAGAAGAGAGAAGAAGAGAGAAGCAGAGAGAAGAGAGAAGAGAAGAAGAAGAGAGAGAAGAAGAAGAGAAGAGAGAGAGAAGAAGAGAGAGAGAAGAGAGAAGAGAGAGAGAAGAAGAAGAGAAGAGAGAGAGAAGAGAGAGAGAAGAGAAGAGAGAAGAGAGAGAGAAGAGAGAGAAGAGAGAGAAAGAGAAGAGAGAAAGAGAGAGAGAAGAGAGAGAGAAAGAGAAGAAGAAGAGAGAGAGAGAGAAAGAAGAGAGAAAGAGAGAAGAAGAGAGAAGAGAGAAGAGAGAGAAAGAGAAGAGAAGAGAGAGAGAAGAGAGAGAGAAAGAGAGAGAAAGAGAAGAGAGAGAGAGAGAGAAAGAGAGAGAGAAGAGAGAGAGAAGAGAGAGAGAAGAGAGAGAGAAAGAGAGAGAGAAGAGAGAGAAGAAGAGAGAAGAGAAGAGAAAGAAGAAGAGAGAAGAGAAGAGAAGAGAAAGAGAGAGAGAGAAGAAGAGAGAGAGAAAGAGAGAGAAGAGAGAGAGAAGAAGAGAGAAGAAGAGAGAAGAGAGAGAGAAGAGAGAGAGAGAAAGAGAGAGAGAGAAAGAGAGAGAGAGAAAGAAGAAAAGAAAGAAAGAAAAAAAAAAGGAGCGGTTGGGTTTTAAGGGAGTTTTTCTGCATCTCATCTCTACATCCTCTATTTCTCCTCAACATTTGGAAACCGCTTTTAGCGAGCTAAGAAGAGCGCAGGCAGGTGTATACTCACTGTGATGGTAAGTAGCTGGCTGAGCTGTAAACCCATTCTGCTGAGCTCCTGGCTGAGGCCCTGAAGCAATCTGTAAGAGTCCATCACTATGGCTACCTGTCAATATACTGGGAGGTTGACCTGGTAAAAGAACACACTACCTATTCGTCATCGTTCCACAAGTTGAAGGCAGAAGAGCTCAGCACTGCTGTAGGAAAACGCACCCAACTCAGGGCGCTGCAACACAACAGTTCCTAAAAGTTTGGTTTCAGATCTTTTTTTTTTTTTTTCCACCCACCAGAGCGTCTTAGGAAACTGGAAGATGCTTTGCAGCAGCTCGTTTCGACTCCGAGACACCCTTATTTATTTTGTTTTTTAAGAGAAGTGTGCAGAGAACTGCTTTAGCAACCACATCTTTTTGCTCGCATCTCATTTTTCAGTCTGAAGGGAAAGAAGAGACGGCAAAGGTTTTAGCCAAGAACTTATCGGGAGGAGATTTGGGCTGAATCCAAAGATTTGGGATGAATCCAACATTGTGCCCAATAAGCTGCTGATTTTCAGCAGGTTACAACGGGTTCCTAGGGAGGACACTTCAATCTACGTCCCTCCAAAACATATTGAACGGTATTTTTAAAAATAGTGCTGGAACACATCACTGGACTCCTTCCTCAGAAACTTGTTTTTGTGTTTGGTATTGGTTTTTTTCCTCCCAAATAAATTTTCTAAGCTTTCAAGTAAAACTACAGGTATTTCAGAACAGGATTCAGGAAGGCTTCAGCTCAGCCATTAACACTAAACCGATCAGCACTCTCCAACTGGTCCTGCTGGCGGAGGTGAACACGTTGAAAACTTATCCTAAAACTTAAAACTTTGGTTTTTTTTTTTTTATCCTGTCCACTTGGTGCCAACAATTACAGCAACAACAAGAAAAAGTTATGGAGTGTAATTAAATCACCTATCCTTTTTCTTTTTTCCTGCTGGAGACAAATACAGACATCAAATCTCTGTTTTTAGGTTTAAACAAAGAAGTCCTTGCCTAAAATGAAAGAAGATAATTGCACCACCACGTCACCCTGATTTAAATTAACACAAAATCCATTACATTCACACGGCCTTGATATTAAGAGTGATGAAGAGCAGGTGGAAACCCCCTCCCACTTCATGGTTTCCCTACATGAGGGCTGCAGGATGTTGTGTAAATAAACAGGGCTTCCTAAACTGAGGAATGAGCTTGGATGGTGGTAAAACAGATTCTTCCACTCGTACCAAACACAGACCAGCAAGAAAAACTTCACCTCAGCACCCTTCTGGACTCCTGAACGCATTAATCTGGGCTGCAACTCTGATGCATTGGGCCGATTTTAAAAAGTCGTGTTAAAACTGGAAGATAATTTTAGTGAAACTCTAAAAGAATTGCCTGGAAACGTCTCTACACTGCCCCCCACTAGTAAGTCTGTTGTTCCACTTGCTGTTGTAATAAAATATTAAGGTTCTTCCGTTCCTGTGGCATTTATTCCCCTAACAGCCACACTTTATCAGTGGTTAACAGCTTAACATCGTGTCACTGAAGCTTTGGAGCATCCAGTAGAATAAAGACAGGGTTAGCAGGCAAATTTATTCAAACTACTCCATGACTTCAAACCTTATTTTAATACTTATAAGCCTGCCACTCGATTTAACGATGCAGTTTGGCGGCAGCACGGGTCCAAAGCGAGATCTGCTTTGGCCAAAGCGTTGGTTATCCCTGAGCTTTCACGTTTTTAGGGTTTAGGGTTGCGTATAAGCTCAATGATCTTACTTGTTGAAGCCACAGGAATGTTGGGAAAGTTAGTGGTGCTGGTAGTGCTAGCCTCGGTGGGAGCTAACATGGCCGGGGTGCTGTAAGGCTCCGTAGACGCCCTGTTACTCGGCGGGTGCTGGATGGTTTGGACTGAATGTCCTTCAGCTGAAGACAACGATGGCTGCGCCTCGTAATCGTGAACGTATTCGTCTTTCACCAACATGCTTGATGGGGCTGTGAAAAAGAGAACATTTAAACATGAAAAGCAAACTTATTTTCAATTTTTAGCTGCACTTTGCGCTTTTCGAGTGCAAGTTTTTTACTTTCAAGCACCAACAATGCCAATGAAACTACCGGGGGGAAGAATTTAACCGATATAAATGTTTCTGAAACGCTGAGAGAAACATCTTTAAATTACAAATAAGCACTGGACGGCAAAGCAAACCACTTATTTCATTCAAACTCCCATCAAAATTGACTAGAAACAATACACACCACAAGGAAATTAGTACCATTTCCACCAGAACTTGTTTCTATACATCTTTTTGTGCACATCCAAGTGAAACTCTTACACTACATTAATTTCCTTGCTCGTTTTTAAAGCAACCCTAAATAGATTAAAATCCGACTGCAATTTTTCTGTTTCCTGCTCCAAAACCAGCAGCGTGACAAGGAAACGGGTTAAGTATTTAACTTCTGGTTAGTAAGATTTGATAATGTGCAAAAAGATCATTATCCAGAAGCCACTGCTAACACAAATTAGCAGAGCTGAGCACTAAGTTAAAAAAAAATATTAAAAAAATCAAACTTAAAAGCTTTTGAAGTCATCTTTGCTCATTTTCTAATAATGTGCTAATAACACGGGATTACTCAAACTTTATTTTTGAGTTTCTTCTGGAAGAAATAACAACATTTTTGAAATAAAGCTGTTATCAGCTGCACAATCTGACTTCTGAATAAGACCCACTGGACATCTGATGTCCAATTTCTCTCAATTTTCAGGGAGGTAACAGCATCAACTGCTTCATTCCACTGCATGTTAATGACAACGTGTCCTATTTGCCAATCTGACCACTTGCTTGTTAAACTGCTTATTAAATAAGCATCCATTACAGCCAACGCAGCTAATTAGTTAATTACCCAGGTGTGCTTCTTTCATTTTGTTGGGGTTTATGAGTTGCAGGCAATGGAAAGAGAACAAACCTGCAAACTGAGCTGAGGCTTCTAGTTAAATTTATCAGCACGCTTGCCTCTCGTACACTACGTAGTTAATTTTCCAAAACTGGAGAGAAAAAGCCATTTCTGTCTGCTCTTTATCCTCCCTCCGTGCATAGAAATAAATCGTGTGCATATTGAAGAGTATTGAACACAGTTTGTCCCGAAAGAAACGCGGCACGAAACAGAACTGCTTACCAGAACTCTGTAGTGTCAGTCCTGAGAGATCTTTAAAAAAGAGAAAGAAAAAAAAAAAGGGAGGGTGTGAGGAGAATTATAACCTTTAACAGTGTTTGAACATTTATAAGCCTTTACAAATTGATGTTATAGACTATTTACTATGTTATATACAGTTCCCTTCTATCACTACACAACTCCCCGTGCTAAATTATTTCTAGAATATACAGTAACTGTCTGTGAAGCAAACCAAGGCTCGGCCAAAAGCCACAAACTGCTCTTTAACATTGGAAAGAGAGGTTAAAACAACGATCCCATCAAGCAGATGTACGAAAACACACAAGAATGATTTATAATCAGATCATTAACAGCGAGTATTCTAACGAGGTCTTTATTTTCGACATTCCACAGGCAAAAAAAAACATTTCCCATTTCATTCCCACCAGTGTTCCCTTCCGAAATCCAAAGGCTACTTACCGATGCCAGGCGATACTACACGCTCATAATGGTAAGGGTTTACACAGACACTGTCACATTTTAAGTCAAAAGCATACTGACAATATTTAACATGCTTGAGTTCATTTTTATGAAGATCGGGCCACCTCCAAAGACGGGCGTAAATCACATGAGGGAATCCCTTGCGACCGGCCACCTAAAAAGTCAGACACAAAAGGTGAGTGGGAAAGGAGCACGGCCTTGCCTTGTTACGGAGCGAGGAGCAAAGCTGGGGGAGGACAAACACAACCTGTCTCCGGTATCAAAATACGAGGGGGGAAAAAAAAAAAAGAGGTGGTAAAGTTTGGTAAAGTTTACTCAGTTTCCTCGAGTTCTGTGCTCAACGGGAATATGCATCTGGTTTTGCTACGGTTAAATCAACCCCGTGGTTTTTAAGGAAAAAAATAAAAAAAAAAAAAGACTGCGTCCAAAATGGCAGAAGCAGAGTTTGTGCTTAATGTCGTGTGTACGTTCACCTTCCCCACCGTGGCTGACGAGAGGAGCTTTGCCCCCAGAAGAAGAGGACCGAGGCGCTAACCTAACCCCGGAAGGAATTTCCAAGTAGCAGAATGCCAATCCGTCAAAGTGACAAAAAAAAAATATAATAAAAATAAAAATAAATAAAATGCTTCGAGGGTAGACAGCGGAGCTAGCCAGCAAACACGACATCTGTCCTGGAACGAGGAAATCGCAAGCCAAGCTCTGCAGGTACTGAGTACTGACGACAGAAGGCTAACGAACACCCTCGGAGTACCTGAGCAAGGGATCTTAGCTCTTTCTTCCCACTGCTGACCACCACAGAGCGAACAGAAGCTTGTCGGGAAAATCCCGGGATCAACAGCCGAATTTGGTAACGTGACCCTGCTTTTTTTTTTATTATTATTATTATTTTTTACTGCCACACACACACACACACTCGTTTAGAACGGCTGATCCACCACCTTCTGCTCCTTTTGGGAAGAAAAACGGCAACAACAACAACAACAAAAAAAATCAACTACGCTTCCTCAACGCGCTAGGATCCTGCGTCACTCACTTTTGCTCCAGCTTCGCTAGGAGGAAAACATCTGATTTGTCACTTGTACTAACCTGAAGCCTCCCATCCAGCGTTCTCTGTATTGTAACGCACTTGCTAGGATGAGCTCCATTTGTGGTTATAGCTGTAATCAAAGAATCCAATTCATCTTTTTTCTCCTTTAGCTTTTTAACTAAACTTTCAATTGCGCGTTTGGCAAAAGTTTCACTCTCTCCACCTTGGCGATGGCACATCAAGCTGTGAACAATGCTCAGACAAGCATCATTACTTGTTGGCGTGTTAGTAATAGACATATTGTCCATTTGTCACAGCTTTCTCTTTCAGATCAAATGTCAGTTTTGGGGGCTGTTATGATTCTCAAGCTGATGAACAAGAGATGATCCAAGTTAAGTGTTAGATGTACTGTCTCTTGGTAAAACCTAGGAGGAAAAAATAGCTCCATTAGAATTGTGTCTTTAACAAATTGCAGATCATGTTTCTAAGGAAGCCGGTGGCTTTTTTTTTTTTTTTTTTGCTTCTTTTATTTGCAAGCTAAGTGCAGGATATTAAAAGCACATCAGGAAAAAAAAAATCTGCATCGCTCGTCCCGTGATAGCTAAAACATGCTTAAGACACTGCCTGCACAGGTTCAGAAATGAGATTTTGGGGTTTTTTTCCCCTAGTAACAGCGGTTAAATGAAGTTTATATCCACGTACACGGAGGGTGTACATCTAGGAAGGCAGGAAAAGGAGGAGAGGGGTTTCCATCTCCTACGCTTTGCACCGGGAGGGTGCAGCCAAGGAAAAACATCGCCTGGGAATCCGGGGGGCGCTGATCCCACCAAAATTCGGGAGAGCCAAGAAGCACGAATGCAAACCAGCATCGCCTTTCATCCTCAGCTCCAGTCAGCGAGGCGCTGACTTCAGACTCGAGCAAAAAGCTGCCCGTCAGCTCAGCTCACTCTGAATTAACCCTGCTCGTGTCTTTGCGCTCGGGAGCTCCAGGATCTCTCTCCTCGGTTGTTTCCAGCTCCTTCTGGGTCAAGATAAATCAAGCGAAGTCGCTGAGAGCCTGTTTCCAAACGGGCTCTGTCAAACAGAGCGGCTTGTACTAAAGGTACGGCGAGGAGCGAGCTCGCCCTTACGCGTTTAACCTCTCAATTTTGTTTTAAAGAAGAATTTGCAGCGGTTTGTGGTCGTCGTGGCACTCTCCCAGCTAGCAGACCTCCTCTTTGCGAAGTTATTTCCTGAAATTAGAAGAGCTGGCCTGATTTGGGGGATTCTACGTGGACTGATTCATGGGTTTTATCGTGCTTTATCCAGAAACACAGGACAGCAGGTGTCGAGCAAAAAAAAAAAAAAAAGGAGTCTGATGTTTTCCCAAAGCTGCTCTGCCCGAAGGCGCTCATCCCACCGCCACAGCCCTACAAGCTACACGGGATTTCTCCCCCGGCAAACGATTCCCTACAAGTTTGAGTAGGATTGCCTTACCTAGCCCTTCTAGTTTTTTTTTGGCGCTTGGACTCGATAAAGCCTCTTTTTGAAAGCCAAGCCCAACCTGCCAGTCCTTCTCCATGGCAACCTGCGCTTGTAAGAAAGCCGCCAAAGCTCGCCAGGACATCGTTCGCCTTCAATACGAGGCAGCATCCCGGAGAGACACGCGGAAATCATCAGGAATAAGGGACTAGATAAAGCTAGCAGCCCCAAAAAAAAGCCATAAATAAGCACTTAACACCAGGAAGGCGGCTCCACGCGCCTCGAACCGGGAAGAATTTCGCTCGCTGGCTTGCAGGGGGATAAAATCCCACAAACAAATCCTTTTGGAAGTGGAACGGTCTCCAGAAACGTTGAGTCACCCCCCCCCCCCCCCAGCTGCCACCGCACTCAATAGGAGCTTCTGAGGGCTCAGCAGTTTTCGGAAAGCCGGGCCACTTGTTCGGGATTTGCGACGCCGCTGCGGGGTCATTCGGGAGCCTGGCTTACCAATCCCTCCCCCCCCGGGTTTAATCTTGGGGTTTTGAGCCCCAAAAACCTGGCACCTATTGGGAAACGCGGTGAGATTTCTCGGGAAGTATCTAAAGCATTTAAGAGCTCCCCTCCGGTTTGGGATTCCGCTTTTGGGATGATGAGGAGAGGGAGCACGAAGAAAACAGCAGCAGGAGGCAGCGCTGGAGCAAAGCTGCTGGAACGAGACCCGAGCGGAGCACGGGAGGAAAAGGCACCAAGTGCTTCACCCCACCTCAAGGAAAGTCATTTAAATTGGGAAAAAAACCATATTAAAGGCACTCTGCGTCCCATAACGCAAAAGGGATCCTCGAGGGAGGAAAATAAAGCAGCCAGCACGGCCAGGTAGCTAAAAACACCTCTGATTATCCCCTGCAAACACGCCCCTATCTCGAAACCAACCCCAAACCACGACCGGGACGCCGCACGCTTACGGAGGTGACACGAAGGAACACGAGCCAGCGGTCCCACAACCCCCCAGAGCTCGGGGAAGAGGGTTAATCCCGGCCCCACAGCGCCCTGACACACTACCCGCCCCGTTTACAGTAGGGTCGGAGCCAATCGCACCCGCGGAGGGCTCGAATTCCCCCAGGAACTCGGGCTCTAAAAATGTGGCCGGTCCAAATGCCACCGGATAAGGACTTGAAGGTACGGGCAGAAGGCCAAAAACCACCCCTCAACCCTCCGGGGCACTTTCGGAGCACGTTTTATCCCTCGTTTGCACCATTTTCACGGTAAAACCGCTTCTTTTCCAGCCCCGAGAGAAACTGAGAGCCTTAAGGCCGTTTGCTGGACGCATCACGCCATTCAGCAGGGTGATTTGGAGCGTTTTAGGTTAAAAGAAAACGTTCAGTGGCGTTATTTTTAAAAAAAATCAAGTGTTTTCTTTCTGTGTGTACGGATATTTATAAAAACACGCGCGTTTTGCAGCCGTGGCACAACTGGAAGCAGCGTTTCCGTGCAGGTGGCAGGGTTAACGCGGGGCTTTTGGGAAGCTTTCGATGCTGAAACGAAGCAGCCTCGCGGGCAAGAAGCTCCCGATACAGCGGTGAAAGGCCAGAAGGGGGACAAACATCCCAAATAACAGGGCGAGGGGACCCTCTGGGGCTGGGGGCGTGAAATAAACGCCAAAAGCACTTCAAATCCTAACCATCGACTCCAATTAGTCCATTTTAAAGCAAGCGCACGGCTAGAAAACAAACAAATAAATAAAAATAAATAAAAATATAAAAACCCACGAGCCTCTCTCTCTTGCTGGAAGAAACTTCCCGGGGTTTTAGGGTTCCAGGTATTCAAGGAAGGACGGCGGCGGCGAAAAAAAACACCACCCCGGCACCTCTCCTCTTTTCAATACAAGCTTCTGCACGGTCAGAGAAAGAAGCACGAGACGAGGAAGGGAAGCGAATTCCTTTCCAGCTGCTCTGTCTGAGCCGCCCAGCGGGACTCCGCGCCCGTCCCCCCCTGCCTAAAAGGGGGTGAAGGAGAAAGGGGAAAGAGCCCTCGTGCAGCAAGCTGCAGGTGGCAGGGCCCCTTGCCACAAAACCCGGGCTGGGCTCACCCTCGGAGCATCCTACAAGCCCCATCTTCCCGCAGGAGGCTTCCCTCGGCGAGGGCAAACAGCAATTTGCCCGAACCTCCCAAACAGAGGCAACAATTGCGGCCCAAGCCAGCAACACGAGGCGCAGGCACCGATTCCTCCCTCTCGGCCAGCGTTTTTTGTTGGTTTTTTATGGGTTTTTTTTCCGACGCCCAGGCACTGGGGTGTGCAAAGTAACGTCTGCTCCTGGCCGGGATAACGAGAAAACAAAAAAAAAAGAAAAGAAAAGAAAAAAAGAATCGAGGAAGAACTCCGGGGAAAAGCCAGCGTGGAAAAGGCCAGCCCTGAGCCAAAAGCTGGGGTGGTTTTTTGGCGAGGTTTCCGAGGCGGGCAGCCGGCGTCCTGATGTTCGCAGCGGACCCTAAAGCTTTGTTCTTTCTCCTCGCTCCCAGCTCGGCCGCCCATTGTGCGAGGCGAGGCGAGGCGTGAGGAGCCTTCCAAAGCCCCTGGTGAGGAGGAGCTGAGCTTGGGGAGCAGGCGAGAAAACTTTCTCCCAACCCGCTCGCGACCAGCCAAAAGCCCCAGAGCTCCTTCTCGGGGAGAGGAGGGCCGGGCGTGTAGGATAAATAAACCAGCAGCTGAGGGAAAGGCGCTGCCAGGCCTTGCTGAGAGCTCCCAGAGCCCTCCCAAAGGGGATGAAGGGGGGGGGGGGGGAGGCAGCGAGGCTCTGAGGGGAGCCCAAGGGGGGTGCAGCCCCCTGAGGCCTGGCTGGGGGTGCTGAGGGGGGGGCTCAGCGCTGCTGCCGGGCGCGGATGTTACCTGGGGCCGCTCTCCAGGCTCGGCCGCGCTGCCGGGGCCGGCCCCGGTGCGGCGGAGCGGGGCCGGGCCTCGTCCTCCTCCTCCTCCTCCTCCTCCTCCTCCTTCCTCCTCCTCCTCTTCCTCCTCCTCAGCCGCCCCCCCCCCCCTCCCAGCCCCGGCCCAGCCCTCCCCGCCCCGCTCCTTGGCGGCGGCGGCTCTCGAAGGGCAGGGCAGGGCCGGGCCCGGCCGCCCCGGCACGGCCGCGGGGGCTGAGGCGGCCGTGAGGCGATGGCGGCTGGGGCGGGGAGAGGGGGAAAAGGGGAAGGGAAAAAGGCAAAAAAAAAAAATAAAAAAATACAAATAAAAGGGGGAGGCCGGGGTTATAAAGGGGGGGAGGGGAGGGGGGGGGGCGGCCGCGCTCCGGCCGCTCGAGCTCCGCCGCCGACACGTCCGGGCCGCCCGCTGCGCATGCGCCGCATCCGGGAACCCGCCGAGCGCTGAGGGGATGGAAAAAGGGCGGGACCGGGAGGTGGAGGGAGGGGGGGGAGGGGGGGGAGCGCTGAGGGGGTTTGTGGCGGGGAAAGGGGGGAAAGGGGGGAATAGGGGGAAAAGGGGTTGCCAAATGGCCCCACAACGGTGAAACCCCACACCTGCAAGGCCCCACAAGTGCAAAATCGCCCAGCTAGCAAATCCCACAACTGTGAAGCCTCGCAACTGTAAAACTCGTCAACTACAAGACCCTACAACTGCAAAACTCCTCAACTATAAGACCCCACAAAGCCCCACAAGTGCAAAACCCCACAACTACAAGACCCAACAAGTGCAAAATCCCCCAACTGCAAGACCCCACAATGGCAAAACCGCACAACTACAAAGCCCCACAAGTACAAAACTCCTCAACTACAAGACCCCACAACTGCAAAATCCCCCAACTACCAAACCCCGGAACTGCAAAGCCCCACAACTATAAAATCCCTCAACTGCAAAACCCCCAAATTATAAGATCCCACAAAGCCCCACAAGTGCAAAACCCCTCAACTACAAGACCCCACAAGTGCAAAATCCCCCAACTACAAAGCCCCTCAACTGCAAAAGCCCACAACTGTAAAACCCCACAAATGCAAAGCCCCACAACTACAAAACCCCACAAAGACCCACAACTGCAAGACCCCTCAAAGCCCCACGATGGCAAAACCCCACAACTGCAAAGCCCCATAACTTCAAAACCCCCAACTACAAGACCCCACAAGTACAAAACCCGTCAACTACAAAACCCCACAACTATAAGACCCCACAAAGCCCCACAATGGCAAAACCCCACAACTACAAAACCCCACACATACAAAGCCCCACAACTGCAAAATCCCCCAACTACCAAACCCCACAACTGCAAAACCCCACAAAGACCCACAACTGCAAGACCCCTCAACTGAAAAACCCCTCAACTATAAGACCCCACAAAGCCCCACAATGGCAAAACCCCACAACTACAAGACCCCACGAGTACAAAATCACCCAACTACAAAGCCCCACAACTGCAAGACCCCTCAACTGCAAGACCCCACAAACGCCAACTACCACCAACAAAACCCCGCAGAGGCGAAACCCTTCAAACACAAACACCGCAAATGCAAAACCCCACATGTGAAACCCCAGGACGTGTGCAGCCCCACAAATGCAAACCCCATAAATGCAAAACTCTGCGAATCCAAGCCCCACAGATGCAAAACCCTGCAAATTCAAGCCCCATAAATGCAAAACCCCATCGAACGCCACAAGGCACCAGCGGACGACGCTTTTGGGGCCGGTGCTGCCACCTTTGGGGCATCTTTCCACGGGGCAGCCGCCTTTAGGGGCGACGTTTTGCTTGTTAGGGTTTGGCTCGTCGCTCCCCTACAGCCACGTACGCTCTTTATTGAAGAAAACGGGAAGAAGACGGAAAAATTATACACGAAATTTAACTTCCCAGCTCAAAACCTGCCAAATTTGTGCATTTTTATTAGGTTTTTTATTCAAAACCTGATTTTTTTATTACGTTTTTCTTTCTTTCACCTTTCAGGAACCCACGGCAAGGGAAAAAAAGGCTCGAAAACGCCTTTAACGCTCATTTTTTTCCAAAAAAACTTGACTTTTTCACGGGGATTTCGAGCGTCATCAAGTCCTCGGCCAACGCCACCTCTTGGCCGTCCAACGCCGCCTCCGCCTGCCTCTTCAGCTGGGTGACATCGGCGTCCCCCTCGCCGACCCCAGCTTTGTAGCGCTGGCTGAAATGAGTCAAAAGCAATTTTTGAGCCCCGCACAGCTTGGCGAAAGCAGCCGCCGTTTTTGGGGTGCTGTGGCCGTGCTCTTTGGCCTTCTCCTCCTGGCTGTCGTCCAGCGTGGCTTCGTGGATCAGCAAATCGGCTTCGCGGCAAAGCTCCGCGGCTTCGTCCCCGACCGGCCCCGAACAATCCCCTAAAATGCAGATTTTTCGGCCGGGCACCGGCTCTTCTAAGACGTCCGAAGGAGAAATGGTTCTGCCGTCCTCCAAAACGAGGGAAATTCCGTTCTTCAGCTTCCCGTACGCCGGACCTGGCTGAACTCCTGGCAAAGAGAGGCGAAAAAAAATCCTTTAAGGCGAGATTTGGTGTATTTAGAGCTGTCTTACCGAAAAAACACGACCTCAATGCAAGCAGCACTCAACAATTCATCTACCTCGTACAAAATAAAGCGCGTGTAACCCTATCGGGAAGTGCTTTTGAAGAAAAGTTACGTTCTTCAGAGGGAAATCAATAAATTCCTGCAAAACGCGCTGCCGTCCCTTCCTCGGCAAGCCACAGGGTGCTTTTTAAGGCTTTCTGAGCTTGGTTATTCCTCCCCGTACCGGAACAGGCTGCGATTTTAACTGGCATCGGTGGTTTTTACACCAAAAATTCGGATTGCTGCCTTGCTATAAACGTATGAAAAGCTCTGCTAGAAAACAGAAGATGGAATCTGAATGGATTACAGAGCGGCGCAGCAGCCCTGATTTAACAGAAACCCTACAAAGGTGGCCACAAAAAGGTTTCAGCTGCTTAACCCCACGGCGTTAAATACGCTGGAAGCTGGAGTCATGAAGCTTGAACCTTTAAGCCTTTAAAAATTAATTAAAAAGAGGAAAAATAAGTAGTAGTAGGAAGTTACCGAGGTCTTTCAGTTTTTCTACGTTGAGTTTCCCGGGCCGGGGCTTCTCTTCCACCACGAAGCCGAAGGAAGGCACGCGGTGGAACAGGCGAAAGGCTTTCACCACCAGCTGCTCGTTGTCCACCAGCAAGTAAGAGTTTTCCCCGGGATCCAGCTGGAGAATTCTCCCCCGGGCTTCCCGGGGAGATATCTCGTCTCTCAACAAAGAAAAATCTTTAAATTCTTCCGCAGGGCACTGGTCCCGCGTAGGGACGAGCTCGTGGACAACGTAGGGGAACGCGAGTTGGGAGTGGGAGAGCTCCATGGTCCTCCAGATGAAGTTTCTCAGTCCGATCGGGCCGTAAATATCGAGGGGTGGCTTGGTTGGCTCGGGGCTGCTTTGGAGGCTGAGGGTACACAGCAAGCCGGGAAGCCCGAAAAAGTGGTCGCCGTGGAGATGAGTTATGAAAATCTTGGTTATTCTGCCTAAGGATCAGGACAAAAGAGGAAAAAAAAAGGTAAAAAATAAACAAAAAATGGATTTAGCACGCGAAATGATCTCAAATAATAAAAGAAAAAGCATCCAGTTTTGATTTCAAAGGGCTTTAAAATGCAAGAACCTCGCAGTCCCCTCCCGATTGGTTTTCAGATGGAAAAACTTCGCGGCCCAGCTGAGTTTGTGGGTGTCCTTTGGTGTCCAAGCCCTTTGGGGGCTTTTTCTCCTTCTAGGGAAGTAGAACTTAAATTAAAAGGACACCACAAGCAGAGAGATTATTCCGATTACCCCGCTGTTCCTCATGAGGGTAGCCACTTTACGTTTTCCTCCATCACTTCAGGTGCTCTTTTCTGCAAAGCGGGCAGCCACCAGAACGTGCAGCGTCTCCCCTGTGGCAGTTTGCGGACAGAAAGAGGTCAGGGAACGAAAAAAAAAACACAGTTTTTGCGTGACCGCAACCCTTGGCAGCCGTTTTACCATTTTTATCACGTGTTAAAACGCCACAATAAGAAGGACCAAATGCCTTTTGGTTTCAGGACGATTTAGGAATGATCACTACTTCGGTCTGTTGGCTTGCACGCTAAATCTGTAGTTTAAAACCAGTCTCTGCTCCCCGTTTCACGCTGCAAAGCCGAAGAAATTAATTCAGGAGAGCTTCGTTCAGAAGAGTTTGGTCCTCAACCACAATTCGGCAGCGCCGAGCGATCAGGGACTACGGCACAGCAGGTTCAGCAGCCGCCGCCCATCCCCAGATGCGCACGCATGTTTAGTTATGCATTCGAGTAACAGGAGCACGAAGGGCAGAGTGTTTTGCTCAGATCTCAGGAAACTTTTCGGCACTCACCTGCTTTCAGCTGGCTTTTCATCAGCTGGGTTTGCGTCCCCTCCCCGCAGTCGAAGAGCCAGCACTCGCCTTCTCGCCGAAGCACCAAGGCGGACGCCCCCCTCGTTGGAGAGGGATACGCTGAGCCCGTCCCGAGGAACGTTACATCCATCGCCATTTTAAACGTCTCGATACCTGAAAGAGAGATTTTTAAGTCCCCGAGCAGATGTATTTATGCGGAGAAAGCACCAAATGTTGTTCTTTTAAGGGAAGGCGCCTGACGTATTTGAGAGTGCCTTATTTTCAGGTGGGTTTCCACTTCACCTCAGCCTTCAGGCGCCTCAACAGTGCTGGGGGCTGAAAGAGCTTCAAGCTGTGGCATCCCCAGGAGGCAGATTTACAGATTTCTCTTCCTTTAGCTGAGGATGTTGTGGGGATTAATCCCTCCGAAGCTGAAAAAAAAAAAAAAAAAGAGAAGAAACCAGACTGGGGCCTTACGCCCTGCCTTTGTACCCTCCCAGCAGCAGCAGGCAGAGGCTGGGGGAAAGGCAGGGAAGCTCAGATCGGCTTTCTCGATAGGCAGGATCAAAGTTTAATAATTTTTCTATTTTATATCTGCGTGACGGGAAGGTTTCAAAGCCCCCGCCCGGCGCTGCCACACGGCGCTGCCTTCGCTTTCTCCTTTCAACCTCTCGGCGCCTCGCCCCGGCTGGCTGGCGTGAAACAGCATTTTCAGGAGTTTCAGGCAGGAGAAGGCAAAAAAATAATAATAATATATATAAAAAAAAAGCCACGGTGAGGGCTTTGAAGGTTCCTCCGGGAGCAACGCTACAGGTAGGGCAAGTTTTAATTAAGAAAATCCGCCGGAGAGGCGGCCAGCTCCCAGATGGGACCGCCTCTTGCGCGGGGAAGCCGGGCTGCGCCTTTGCCGGCCGTCCTGAGGCTTTTCTGAAGCGAAAATGAGGGAAAAAACGGGGTTTTTAGGGCCGTGTGGTGACCGGGTGTGAGGGGGGGGAGGGCTCAGCCAGCACCTCCATCCACCCGCCCTCAGCACCGCGGCCGTAACGGTAATAAAATGCAAGCCACGACCACGGGAGCCACCAGGCGACCCCCTCGGGTTCCCCTCAGGCTCCCCTCGCTATTTGGGGTCCCTTTTGTCCCCTTCCCGGCCCCATTCCCGTTCCCTTTCCCGGCCCTACCCGTGCGGGTGGCCCCGGCGGCGGCAGGCGGAGCCCGCGCTCTGTGGGGCCGGGCCGGCGGCGGGGCCACCCCCGGGGCCTCGGCGTGAGGAGAATCGCGCCCCAAGCGCCAATTTTGGGGGTTTTTGGGGTTTGCCGAGGGCCAAGCGGTGTGGCAGCGGGCTCCCAGTGGGGTTTGGAAGCTGGGAGCTGTGGGAGCGGTGGTTTTACGCCATTCCCGGCCCTGCTTGTGGCAGCCGGCGGGCCGCGGTTTCCCCTGAAGGATGCAAACTGCCAGGGGACACACACACAAGGATTTTTCTCTTCATCTTACACATTTCAGCAACAATCCTTACAAATAGTCACAAAAATGTGCCTAAAACCTGATAATTCACGTCAAATATCCCCCTCTTTCCCCCCCCCCCCCAACCCCAAACGCAGTGTCCCAGTCGAGCCGGTAGATGCCACAGCCACTTGCACCTAAGACTTGTTTGGTTTTATACTTTTTTTTCCTGTTAAAAAACACCTAAAGATTCTTCAGACCCTTAAAGGCTTCAGTGTAGAGTGCTGTGAAACAGGCAGATGTTCCAGAAAAACTTCTGAGAGAAAAATTTTAATCGCTTTGCTTACAGTCCACATCCCTGCTTGGTCCCTTTTGTCCCTTTACGAGGGACAAAAATCAAGCAGACTAAAGAAAAAATAAATAAAAGTAAAAAAAAAAGTGGGAGATTTGGGTGATTTCTACATAGGTCAAGCATTGTTGTTGTAGAAGAAACAAAACCAAATGTAATTTAGGCAAAAGGGAATGCGTTTTACTAAGAAAATAGAAGAGCAGAACACACATTTCAATAGAATTACAGCGTAGAAAGGAGGAAAAAAAAAATAAACAGGTCACATTTAAATACAATTTTAGTTTCAACGAAGCAATAACCCTCCAAAAGTAAAGCCAGCCCTGGATAGATCAGGCTAGGATCTCACAAGCACTGCAGCACGGAGTCGCAGCGTAAGGTAGATGTGCCTAAGATAGAAATAATTTTGCTGTTTTATTTATTTTCTCAAAAAAACGTCGATCTTACCGCTCTGCGGTCCTAACAGGATTCGTGTTTTTGTTTCAGAAAGGAAATATTGAAAAGGTGGAGAAGTCTGGTGCTGGATTTGCCTCACAGTTCACCCAGAAGGGGCTTTTTGCTGCCACGGTAAGATGTGTTTCAGGTCAAGGTAGCTGCATGCAGAATTAGATGTCCCTTCACCAGAGGCATTGCGTTACTCAACTTCAGCTGTCAAGTGGCTGTAACGAGAGCTTTGCTCTAAATTTTCTCCTTGCTCCAGTATTCAGTGTAACAGCAGTCCCTGCCTGTTACAAGCATCTGTTACGAAAGGGGACGGTGTCGTCTTAAAGAACCCGAAAACGGCAGCGGGTCCTCCTCCTGCAGTGTTCCTTCCTGAGCGGCAAGCTGAGAAGCAGCAATTAATTCAAAGCTTAATTACGGCTGAGGAATTGACCAAGCTGAGATTGGATCTATATGTTTTATTTAAAAATAAAAATAAATCGGAGATGAAAGGGAGGAGTGAAAAGCAGTTAAAGTGTGAGCTGACGTTCCCAGCTGCTGATGGAAAAAGGGCTGCACCTTAAAGGCAGAATTCTGCAGAATACTGCAGATTAGAGACGACTCCTGTTTTCCTAACGAGGGTCAAAAGCCCACTGAGGATGAACTCCTGGCCTGAAAAAAACCATCAGAGCGAAGAGACGGCTGCAGAACTTTTTTATTTTGTAAAGCCACCTTCGACTCACGGGCTGAGGGCCCTGCCTTTGCCATGGGGCTCAGCCAGGATGCGAGATCGGTGCGTAGGATCCTTTCAGCACTCTTCTGCCTAACGAGGACGGCGTCAGAAGAGGCGAGGAAGTGTGCGTTGCCGCTGTCTTTCGATTCAGGGAGGCAGAACCCCGCCGCCGGGCGGAGCTGCGCTTTCAGAAGGTAAAAACCATCGTCCGCTAAATAAATAAATTCCTTTTTTTGTTTTTTTGTTTTTTTTTTTTTTTGTTTTTCTCGGTAAGATCACGAATTTAAATACGCTAAAAACAGGCATAGCAAAAATAGATGAAACAAAAAAGCACTCTTTGTAAAAACATCACGTGTACGCGTTGGTCTTTTTCGTGTATACGCACATGGACAAGCTGCAAACCACGTTAGGTGGCGACGGGGCGCTCAGAGCCCCGCCGGACAGCATTTTACCACAGTTTGAACGTGCAAAACGTTCCCCCCCCCTCACCGTTTTCTGCATTTCGATAATCAGTCTTCTTTCCTCAGCTAGGTAAAGCCTTCCAAAAAGCTTCCTGCTCTTTCTCGTCGTTTTAAAATCGGAGGCTAGGCCAGAGATCACGTCCAAAGAGGTACAGAGACTGGCAGCCAACACAGAAAGCCCACCAGCCTTCAATTTGTCGTGAGCCGCCCCCTTCTTTTGTTCCTGAACGAATTTTCTTTGCTGTTGCCACAAAGATCGCTGCGCGACACCGCAATTAGAAGACTGATTACGGAAAGCAGAAACGAGTGGTTCTGGAAATCAGCAGCGACGAGAGAGCAGCACGCACATGCAGCTACGACATCGTTAACCAAATGATTGAGCGTGGGGAGGGCTCTAAGGTAGAAACGCGACGTCCTTTTCCCAATTCATCCTCGCGAGCTCTCTCGATGGGTGCCGTCCTCCGGACACAGTTCACCGGACGCTTTGGGGGGAGCGGGGAGCGACCTACGTCAAGGGAGAAGGGCAGAAGAGCCACCGAAACAAGTGAAAATAAATTACAGGACTCAACGGGCATGATTTCAATTGGTCTGAAAAAAAAAAAAAGGGATCCCTGCAGAGTAGGAGGTGCTGCCTGAGGAGCGAGAGCTTCTGGTCCATCAGTGAACCTTAGACTCCGGCCAGTCGTAGACATCTGGCATGAAGGATTCGTATTCGTAGGTCCAGACTTTGGATCGAATGTACCGGTTCTTGTCCGCAGGCTCGGGGTAATGGAAAGCCATGTTGTTGGCGTACAAAAACTCCATCACCTGCGAAGGTAAAGGAAAAAAAAGCACCGGGCTACAGCCACGCTAATAATATTATAATAATAATAATAATATTTCGGACTTAGCGAGACAAATCGCAAGATCTTTTCACAATTCCTGCGTGATCGGGGTCTGAAAATTTCCTTTCAGTTTGTCTTTCACACTCACCTTGACGGCGATGTAAATGGAAACTTCCCTGATATTGGACAGCGGAGGGTAAAGCCTTCCCTGGGCGAGCTCCTCGTCAGTCAGCTGCTCCGCCAGCGCCTGGATTAGAAGAGCAACAACTTCTCACCTACCAAATAGGGGCAGGAACGTGCTAAAATACCCGAGAAAACCCTGTTGGGGTGCTCTCACTACGAGAGTTTTCCTAAAGCAGGCGGTCAAAAATAATACCTTGGAGGTCAAATCTACAATCCGCGCCCGTAGCAGGTTTTGTTAAATATTTAACCGAGTTAAACCCATTTTTTTTTCCCCGACAGGAAGGAAACCAAAAGAAAATCCTCGAGTTTCAGCGAGATTAAGGTAAGCTCCCACGCTTACCTTAGCGGCCTCCAGGAAAACCTTATCACTAATATGCCGAACGCTGCTGAGGATGACGGCGAGAGCCACGCCTGCAACAAAAGCATCGCCGATTAGGGGCCACCGCGCTAACTAGGGAAGCCAGAAAAGCTCCGAAGATTTGTAATGTTTAAGATTTAATACCTGGGAAGATGTAAGCGTTGTTTCCTTGGCCCGGTTTGAAGGTTCTTCCGTCTTCCAGGGTCACCAGGTCGAAGGGGCTGCCGCTGGCGAACAAGCAGCGTCCCTGTGGAGGCAAGGGAAAGAAACCATCAGCCCCAAAAAGACCAAAAGAGACCAAAAAGACCAAAATTAGAAGCCAACAAAAGCCCACGCAGTACAAACACGCGGTGGCAGAGGGCACTAAAGCACTGTCAGGCTTGCAGAGGAGCCACCTAGCGGAAGGAGGAGGAGGAGGAATAAAAATGTAGCGGTGATGGCTTCGTTTCCTTCCAGACTTCCTGGTTTAGCGAAAAAGTTCACAGCAGCCAGGATCCGGCTGCTCCTGAGGAGGAAAAGATGAAAAACACCAGCAAACCTGGTCCTGATTCCTTCCTCACGCGGTTAGATTTTGTTCTGCCTAACAAAATCTCTCTGAGACACTCAATAATCTTCATTTTAAAGCGTTTGCTACCGAAAGCTGAGGTGCGGATTTCGTCCAGGGGCCGGCGTGATTTCCGCCTAGGGCTCGTTTTGGAGCCGTTAGATTTGGGGCTGCGCTTACAGAAAATAAAAAAAAAAAGGCTTTTTGAAAAGCCCCACCTTGAAAGTTTATGGTTTAAAAATAAGAGAGGAAATTCCCAGACAGCTACAGACACCGGGAACGCGAGGAGAGAGGGTGACTGATTATCATGAAGCGGCCACCACGTACCTCTGTCAACGTATAGGCTTCCTCCGCCGTGCACTCGGCTTTCACCGTGGGGTTGCTCAGGGCGAATATGATCGGGCGCTCGTTGATGGAGCCCATCGCCTTGAGCACGTCGGGGGAGAAGAGGCGGCCGGCTCCCGCAACTCCTGGAGGAATAAATCAGCGATTTATGAGTTCGCAGGAGCACACAGAGCCGAAAGGAAAGAGAAACGGAAGCGATTGGGCTCACCGATGATGGCGGAAGGCCGCAGCACGTTCACCGCGTCGACAAACGTCTTTGGGATCTGCTCCGGAGCCGGGTGGGTGAACGGTTCCTGGTTGGAATCCACCTTTTGTTCTCGGCCCTGCAGGGAAACGTGGATTTTAGCCGTGAGGACGCGTAAAGGAGGGGTATTTCTGTGGTATTTTAAGGCTTGGTGCAGCCTTACCTGAACCAGCAATCCGTATTTGTCGAACATCCATATCCTCTTGTAGGCTTCCTCTGCTGAAACACCGGTTTCCATCATGGCCATGACGATGAGGTTCGCGATTCCCAGGGCAGCCTTGGGGATAAAAAGACCCCATTTTTATTTTAAAAGATCCCAAAAAGGGCTCTGTCGTCACCACCATCTTTCCCTCCACGTGGGGCTGAGTGTAGCAGGCAGAGGGAGGTGCAGAGCAGGGCTGGAGGCTTTTTGCAGCTCATTAAGTGATTTTGTCAGCACCCTAGAAGCAATTTTGCTGACAAACCAAGGAGAACGGCGCTTCTACTGCCGCTACCAAGTGTCTGCTGCAACCAGCCACTGATTTAACTTCCTAAGAAAACCACGGCTTGTTCCTCCGTAAGGCCATCAAAATTAACAGACGTGCTTCCTCCCTTTCCTACCGAATCATCGTTTCCTGGTAAAATCCCCCTCACCTACGCAGCTCCCTGCTGCTTTGATAAATCCACGCAAAAAAAAAAAGTGAAAAACTGAGCCCTGGCAGGTGTCAGGCTGCTTTCGGATAGCATTTTTGCAGCAGCTACTCCCTCCTGTCGGTGCAGAATCCTTTTTAAGGCACGGTGAAACGCAAAGAAACTCGAAGAATCTGCAGATCCTGCGAAACCAGGGAACAGAACACACTTAAAGTCTCTAAAACAACGCAAGATCTAAGAGATCTCACCTCTCCTGCTCCCAGGAACAGCACTTTCTGCTCTGAAATCGGCTTGCCCGTGGCTTTCTGTGCTGCCAGCAGCCCCGCCAAGGCCACCGAAGCCGTCCCTATAAAAGCAGGACAAAGATGAAGAGAGTTGAACAGATCTACGGGGCGGATTTTGTCCAGAAAACGTTTCGGCGCGTCCACGAGGAACGCAAACCAAGGGCGTACCTTGGATGTCATCGTTGAAGGTGCAGTATTTCTCTCGGTATTTTCGCAAAAACCGAAAAGCGTTGTGGTTTCCGAAGTCTTCGAATTGGATTAGGGTGTTCTGGCCGTACCTACAGAACACGGCAAATCGTTAAAACTCACCAAATAAACGGTTATTTTACAGCAAAGCCCGCCCGTTTCTCTCCGGACAGGGGATTCAAAGAGCTCCATCTCCATTCCGTGCACATTTAACAGGTAACGACAAACAGGTCACAGAAAAAAAAATTGCTAGAGGCAGAAATACGACAGCATCTCTTGCCATCTACTCATTTCTTTAATCCTGAAGCGGTTCTTACGAGGATGGAGTGTCCTGGAGTTTTCTTGCCAGCACTTTTGGCCGTGCAGAATATTCGGGGTCATACCTGTCTGTGATGGCCTCCATGAACTCATCGATCAGGTCGTCGTAGACCTGCGAGCGATCCCTCTTTTGGTACAGGCCCATGTAAAACGGATCTTTTAAGAGGGTCTGAAAGAGAGCACAGCAGCAGGGTGAATCGCTTCCTTGGAATTCATTTCCCAGAGGTCACATTTTACACCCTTTTCAAAGATTTATAGGGCTGCTCTATCTGCTTCCAGCCTGTATCAACGCGCAGGAACTTCAGCTGCCGCTTGAGGTCGGTTAAAAACTAACTGAGGTTTTTCTGGGATAGGCATTTTATTTACATTACTGGACTCCAAATCGCTTCCCCTTGCTCCAAATGTTCGGTTTTCAGGCGCTGAAATAAAAATCTTCTCTTATAACACCAAAAGCTCTTAATTAGATATTTTTTACAGCGCTAAGTTTCAGGCAAAGCTTTGGCCAACTCACTGTGTTGTCAGTTCCAACGTCGATGCACACAGGCAAGCATTTATCTGGATGGATTCCTGCACAGGCCGTATACAAGCAGAGTTTCCCCACGGGAATTCCCATCCCGTACACCCCGAGGTCTCCGAGACCCAAGATCCTTTCTCCATCAGTGACAACAACAGCCTGAAAACAAACAGAAATCAAGCTATCGACGATTACTGAAATTTTATAAAGTTTATAGCGATACAAATTGTTTTTTTTTTTTCCAGGCAAATAATCAGGTATATTTGTACGGTTAAACAAAGAACACATTGCAAGGATTTTCTTTTCTTTTCTGGATTTTTTTCAGGATTTAACTCTTCAAGATGTGCCTTATCTTCGTTAGCTCTGGCTTGCAATCATCCTCAAACGACTGCCAAGGACGCGTTATTCAGCGCTTAGATTTCCCTCAAATGCTAGCCAAGAAGCCCTGCTGGGATTAAAGAATAAAAAGAAAGAAGAATCACACGATGGCAGTACCTTGACGTCGTTCTCTGGCCAGTTATTCACAATGGACCTGATGTGACCTCTGTCTGAGATAGAAATAAATAACCCTCTGAAAGAAGAAAAAAAGAAATATTTGATGGGTGACAATCAGAAATTTAATTTGGCTTCGTAAAACTGGATTCTAAACAGCAAAACTTTATTAAAATTGAAGCGTTGCCATCACTGACACAAAATATTCAGAGGACAATTCCTCGTATGCATTTCTGTTCAGTTATTTGGATGCTCTGGAACAAAACCACAGAGGAAATACTTTGCAGGAGTGCTTCTCTCTGGGAAAAGGAGAGGCAATGAAGCAGAAAAGAGCCCAGGTGAAGAGCAAAAACCCTTCCTGAGCAAAACGTGAGGCTGGCTGGCCTTCAGAGATCCCTTTCAACCTATTCTTGCCTCCAAATCCTCGGGAACCTCAAGGAAGAAATAGAAAACAACAAAAAATATCAGCGCTATCCATCTCCTGTGCTTACTTTGGTCTCCTGAAGATGTGTCCGTACTGGGAACAGGCGAGGCCCACTGTTGGTGTATACACGATGGGCATTAACCGCTCGATGTCGTCTTGTAAAACCCTGTAGAATAACTTCTCGTTCCTCTCCTGGATTCCCATGATGTAGATATACCTGAAACCGAGAAAAAAAACAACACTGATTTAACAATTTTCACATTTACGCTTATTTAAGACAAGGTGAAAATGATCGAAGCAAAAACTTCACGCGATTTCTTCACGAAATTCCTTTTTCTGCTCAAGCTGGACACGTAGATAGACGTAGACACATACGAAACCAGTGCCAGGATGCTAAAAACATGCTCTTTGACACAAGAAACAAGCAAAAAAGCTTAAACACCAAGCAAAAAAGCACTCAAAAATAAGTAAGTAAATAATAAATGAACCAAATGACCCCCCCACACACACTTTTTCATCCAACCTGAGGGTTACAAACAACCAAAGAAGGTTATTTTGGATATTTAACACCATAAAATATTTATTTTCAGCCATTTCCATTTACTTGCAGGAGAAAAGAAGGCCGGCGGGGCGCTTACTTCTCCAAGGGGTCCGTCATTTTGGCCAAATTCTTGTGGAAGCGTAAGGCTTGAATGTCTTGGGTCTCTATTTTGGGAGGAAGAAGCCCTTGCAAGCCGAGCATCTGCCGTTCGTGCAACGTAAAGGCCATCCCCTGAAAACAAAAAGAGAGAAAGGGCAGAAATAACTTGTCTGTTTTTTTTTTTCTCCGGCATTTCAATTTATCCTGGATATTTTTTTGCCATTATCCACTCCTGGGACGTTCGTGGCTGGAATATCCCAAATGTTATCACACCAGGGTGGCTCCGGAGAGATATTTTGGGGTGGGTGCCCTGCAGCAGCTGCCACAAGGGAACATATTTGGGTATTTTGGGCTCTCCTGCGTGGGTTTCCCTCCTGAGCACGGCTTTTCCGCCGCGCTGAGTCCTCGGGTGCCCTCTCCCAGATGTCGTTTCCCTCTGTGAAACGGGAGAAGAGCGACGAGATTCCACCGCAGATGTTTAGGACTCAAACCACAGCTGGCTCTTGAAACATTTCCCAGAAAGAAAGGGTTGACCAGAGCGTGGGGAGGTCACCCAGTCTGCTCCTTACGCTCACAGCCACAAAGAATCTGCATTTTCCCACTTATTTGCACTGCTCCAGACCCCAAAAAGTGACCGAATCACCCTAATAATTCCGCTCAGATCACACTTCAACCCAAATCCTTCATTTTTTGCTCCAGGCAGTGCCCGATCCCTTGGGACTGTAACACTCGGCGACCAAAAAGCCTCATTTTGTCACAAATTCCGTTTCAGAAGAGCTAAATTGAGGAAAAAAAAATAAAAATCCCATTTCTGCCAGGACGAAAGAACAAAACCCATCAGCTATTTTGCAAAAAATACTCGCAAAGACTTGGATTTGCAAAGCGTTTGACCCTAAAATACCTTATTTATTATTATTTATACGATATTTTATTTTTGACAACCTTCTGTGGAATAGTTTTGACGATACTGAGCTCAGTTTCTCCTTTTTTTCTATTATCTGCAGATGATTTGTGAACCATTTTATTCTTTTTTTTCTTAGATCTGTTTCGGTTTCACTTCCACATCCCTCGCACGAGATGCGAAAGGACTCCCTGGGAACGTTAAGCTGCACGAAACCACGGGCAACCCAACTTTCTTCCCCTTTCCCTCCGCTGCCTCCGAGCTCATCGCCATCAGCAGTTTATTTCTTCTCTAAAACAACCACTTCTCTGCGGAACACAAAATCGGAGGGAAAAAGAATTGAGGACGTTGAGCTAAGGACAGCTGGTAAACAGCTGCGGCATTTCTCCCATCCCTTCAGGCTCCGGGAACATAAAAAAACGATGCCGAAAGGATCAGGACACGAAGGAGAAAAGAAAAAATAGGTTTGAATTCTTTTCAGAGCACGCAAAAACCCGGGTGTTTTGTCTTTGGGGTTGCAGCTCGCTCCCTGCACAAAAAAGAAAAAAGAAAAAAAAGAAAAAAAAAAAAAGAAAAAGCAGCACCCCCAGGTGCGAGGTGTCCTTTCTCTGCCTACTCAGCGCTGACTTTCACTCCGATTAATTTCCACAATCCTCTCAGCAGCTCAGGAAAAGCAGGCGGCCCTTTTAAGCTGGCCCAGACGACGCAGCGGGCGCGTCTAGGGGAAAGAAACAGCACGCCTCGAAGACCCCCAGCGAAACAATTCATACGTAGGGTCGATTTTGTCGCAACAAAACCAACGAACTGCCACGGGGGAGAGGAAAAAGGGAAGGCAACGAAGCGCCGACAGCTTTTTAGGATCGCTGTCTCCTGCTACAAAGAGCAAGCGGCGCTATAAATACCAGCCCAGAGGAATTCCTGTTGCCCACTAGGCACAAAGGTGAACGGGAGACCATTCACCTCTGGGTCATAAACCTTGAAATCGTAAGCGTTTTCAAAAGAAAAAGTGTTTTATAGCGCTTTGTGGACTTCCCATTTCCTGAACTGCTTCTTTTGGCTCGATCCCAAAGTCCACTCTTGCACAAGGGATCCCTTGGAGCAAATTAACGCAGTTCATCACTCGCACGAATCAAAGGTGTATTCGCTATCTCGGCCACGATTTCAAAGTTTGTGTTTATGGGCAGAATAAGGATTGGATTTCTTGGATTTCTTTCCTCTTTTTCAACCTCATTTCGTATCTTTGTGTTTGTTTGCTTTTTTTCCAGAAGCAGCAGGATGCGACGGAGGAAGCCAGGCTGCACGCGTGCTAAAATCCGGCAAAAAAAAAAAAAAAAAAAAGGTATTTTGCTATCATGGAAAAGCTTTGCTCACTTCTCCCATCGCTACGCCTTGAAATCCACGCTGAAGCTACGAGAAGAGGGCTGCTAAACCCATCGGGCAGCCCCTTTAGGGCCCTAAAACCCCCGAAACCAGGCGGTTCCCTTCCTTCCCTCCCCCAGCCGCCGTGCCTGGGGAGCAGAAGAGCTGACGGCAGTTAAACGGGGGCGCACCTTTGGTACTTACACCTCCTCTGCGACCAGGAGATGATAATAATAAAAAAATAAAAAACGAGTTATATATTAAAGAGCTCCATCTCCTGCCACAGCTCAACCCCTTTTGAAAGCACGCACGCCTCCGGGAAGCTGATAAAAGCTGCAGAAGCAGCAAACACCCGGTTTTTATTTTTTATTAGCCGGTTTATTTTCGGCCAGCCAGCTTTATTATTCGATTTCGTTGAAAACACCAAACCTGGGGGTGTTTCAAGCGCCCAACAGGTTTAAAACCGCTGCTTCAACAGCGGAATTAAAAGGCCCCGAAGCCACTGAGGTGTCACCTGAATCCCTGGCGCCAGCCATCAAACATCGTGGCACATTTCAAACAGCCACGGATGGCAGCGGGGCAGTTCCAGAGCCTCCTGCAATTGTTTGGCTGCAGCAGCAAGGGCGTTACGGATATAGCTCGCGACCTTTGCCGAGCTGCCCCGACAAGAAACGCTTCAAATCGGGGAGTTTTTCATGTCCCCTTCTTCAGTATCGCTTCTCGGGGACACTTAAAAATTAAAAAAAATCACACGCAGCTCTCTGCTCTTCCTTCCCCCTCGAGAAAAAACACCGTGCTGTGCTCAGAGAGCTCCAGTCTTTAAAAAAAAAGAGTAAAAAACCCCACATTTAGCACCAGGGGAACAATAAGAACGGCCCTATTGTTTTTGCCTCCCGATGCCGTTGCGTAATCAGCGCTGGGAAAAGCTTACGGGGCTCGAAATTATTTCCACTGGCACGGCGAAGTGTTTATAGCTCAGAAAACTCTTGAGCTAATCTGATCGGGGACGAAACACGCCCCTCTGTTCTTCCCTCCGCCCCCGACACGCTTTCATTCAGCCGGCCTCCGACCTCTGCAGCAGGCAGGGAGAGCGTTTAGGGTGAATTGGGAATAAAAAAGCATCACGGGGGGGAAAAAAGCCTAAAATCAGAGGATAGGGAAGAAGAGAAATGACGGATATTAAAAACGGGGGGTGAAGTGGTTTTAGTTTACAAGTTGGTTCGATATTTTCGGATTATTTCTGCCTCGGGGCAGCAAAAATAAAGAAACTGGGGATGGGGAGGGAGAAATTGGTAGAGAAAAGCAACCAAACAACAAAAGGACGGTGTTAGGAGTTCCTCCCAACGCAGGGAATTTTCATAATGCCTCTCTCCCTCTCCGCTAGCTCCATTCAAAGCTTATTTTTAGATGCTCCGCGTGCCCCTGCCCAGGGATGTTTCGCGTTGATATGGCTCCGGCCCAACTCCCGGCAAAAGGCAGGAGCAGGACGGAGGAGCTGGCGCTTTTTACAGAGGCAGGAATTTAAATTCCCTCCTGCCAAGTCCGAAACCCAACTCCCCGGGGTTGGTTTCACCCCGGGACAAGGTCCGCCGAGCTGGTAGGAGCTGGAAGATAAGAAATTTGCTGCCAGGGGTGCCACCGACCTTGTTTGTCCGGGGGTTTAACATCAAGGGTTTGCCTTTTTCTTTCGTGTGAGCCCCGCGCCGCGCCAGCGAGCAGGGAGCGGCGGCCGCCCTGATCCGGGAGAGCATGGCTGGGGGTGCTGCACCTGGAAAAGAGGAAAAGATATTAAAAAAAAAGAAGTTGAGATAGTGAAAAGATGGAAAGGAGGAAAAAATATTAAAAAAAAAAGAAGTTGAGGTAGTGAAAAGAGCTGAATCGATGCTCCTGTTCCCACGCCGGCTGTTGGAAGGGAAGTCGGTGTGTGTTTAGCGAGGCCTTTCACTGGATTTACCCCAGTGATAACCCCAAATTGCCTCGCGGCAGGCAGGGAGGAGAAAAGGGAAGGGTTCCCAACGCAGAAAGCGCACGATGAGAGGCGAGAACAGCCCAGGGGAGCAAAATAACTTTCTTATCGTCTTTTAGCCGCACCATAAAGCCACGATAGAGCTGCTGCGAGCAAATACGAACCTGCTGTGCCCCCCCCTTCAATTGGATTCTTCATTTGTCCCTAATAAATACCCTAAACGAGGAAGTAAAATGCAGGACAAACACCGCACCTTATCGTCCTCTAATTAAATTGAAATCCCGTCCTTGCACCTCATGAGCAAACAAGCTCGTGGCCCGGATTCCTCCTTAACTTCATCAATTAAGTCTCTAATCAAGCCGAGCTGGGCTTGATTTTGCTTCGTTAACCGAGGCCTCGCCCAGCCCGGCGTGACACAAACCAGGCACCCTCCCAGCCGCCTTCATCACTCCGGGAACGCTCAAGCAGTCGAAAAGGATTCCATCAGGCAAATTCCAGCTCCCAACGCGCCTCCCGGCGAGGGTTTTGCTTCAAAAAAAAGGAAGTTTCCCAATCTCCGGCGGCGCAGAAGGGGTTTTGTGGGGGATGAGGATGAGGAGAGCCCCAAAAAGGAGGAAGGAGCAGGGAATGAGGCTGGCGGCTCCCCTAAACTGACCTGAGGCTGGCGGGGAAAACGAGCAGGACGCCTGGTGTGGTTGTCTCCAGCAAGGTGCCGAGCGAATGGCATTCCTCAGGCACCTGGAGAGCTGCAGATGAACTGGGAGGCGGCCCCGATACCACGCCCAGCGGCGAGCTGCCCGCTCCGCAGGCGTCCTTTGCCACCCTCAAGCCTTTTCTCCTCTTCTTTCCAGGGTGAATTCCCTCTCTCGGCAAACAAAAGCAGGGAGAGAAATCCAGCACCCGGCTTCGGGGCTTGTTTGCAGAAAGCGCGGCGTTATCTGAACGACTCGAGCCCGCGCCGCTGGCAGGCCGCCCGCAGAACAAACAGAAAACGGGGCTGAAACGTTCAGCGCCGGAGTCTTGCCTCGTAAAAACCCTCCGCACGAATCACAGAGCCGCTTTCTGGACGTTTCGGGGGATGGATTTGCCTTCAGCATCACAAAATCCTCGCTCTTGTAGCCGTGGGAACCGCAGGAGCGGTACTTTCGGCTTAATCCTCCACAAAGATTTGGTTTTTTCCTGGATTTTGTTTCGTTTGCCTTGCTGGGAAGGGTCCTGAAGCATTATTCCGGAGAAGAGGGACACGGATCTATGATGTCTGCTTTCTCTTTTCCAAACATATGGATTATTTTATATAATCTGAGGGAGGAACAAGGATATCCTCACCACCTGCTGCTTCCACAAGGGAATTCCTCCTGGGAAAGTAACTCAGGGAGCAGACAGAGAATCGGGGCTGCTGGCTATTAAATAAAACACCTTTAGTGGATGTTTTATCTCACATAAAGTCGCCCACCTCTTACAAACCTCGGCGTGCACTAAATTTGGACTGACAAATCATCATTATCAATCCACAAATCCTAAAAGGATTCTGGAAATATGCACACGGACAACGAGCTGGCAGCCCCGGCAACGCTGAGGCGTTCCTTCTGTGGCAAAAAAAAAGCTGCAGAAAAGGATTACAGCAAGGATGAAAGCGTGAGTAGCAGGCACCCAGGGCCAGCACCTACCGCGCGTTTTAACACTTCCTCAGCTTGCAGGAGAAAAAAAAAAAACAAAAAAAGAAACCTTCAAGTGTCGCCTGCGCTGCCGCTGCTGACTCATAACGCCGCTGCTGGGGGTTAGCAGAGGCTTTGTCCTCGGGCTGAGGCGTGTTTTTTTGCCTTAAATTAGACGCCGGGACCGTGTTTTTGCTCTTTTTACCTCAGGAGAGCAGCGCGGGAGATGCTCCTGGCTGCCCACCCACGAGTTGCTTGCGGGGCTCTCTTTGCATCGCTCCGGCGGATGTATCCTGCTTGCCACTAACTTTTTGGAAGGAAGAAGGTGAAGATACCACAAAAGGCTGCTGGGCTGGCTTCTTTATGGGCCTTTCGTGGCCACCGTGGGTGTTTTAGGGGGATTTAAGCAGCTGGACATCTCCACCACCACGACCGAGGGGCTCTGAGGAGCCTTCACCTCACAGCGCTCGGTGGTGAGCGCCTGGCAGGACCCGTGAGGCTTCGCCCCGCCGCTTCTTCATCCCCGAAAAGCCGGAAAGTGAAAAAAATAACCCCAAAGGATGGGAGAAGAGGGCTCCGGGCAGGCCAGGCGGCTTCCTCCTGAGGAGCCGCGGCGCTGCCCGGTTGGGGCCGGGAAGCAGCGGCCGCTCCTCGCCTCAGGGTGGACCCGGGGGAACCGGGGGAAGGTGCCCGGGGGGGGGACGCGGCCTCGGGGCCGCCCCCTGCCCGCGTTACCCCCGCGGCTGAGGCGATGCCCGCCCCGCCGCCTCCCCGCAGAAAAGGCCCCCGAAGGACGGGCTGGGAAAGGGCCGGAGGCCTTCCTAGCAATTGGAGAATCGTTACCGGAGCGCCGTCCGCCTCCTCCTGCTGCCCTCCGAGCGATGCCGGCCGAGGACCTGTGCCTATTGTGCGACAGCAGCTGCCATCCGCCGGAGCTCCGCCCGCCTCGGAACCCGCCACTGAATGCAGCCGGCGGGGCTGCGCCAGGGAGGGACACTCCGGAGGGCGGGGCGTGTCAGTGACTGACAGCGCGCGTAGCCAATTAGAAGGGAGAAACCTCGAGCGGGCGGCGGCGCTCCACCAATGAGCTCGCTGCTCCGGGGTTCCTCGCGCTGAGCTGAGGGAGGGCGGGCCGGGCGCGGCCGGTAATATGCAAATGAGCCGGGGCCGGCAGCGAATGGGAGCGCGGCGCTGAGGCGAGGAGCCCGAAAGGGGGCGGGGCTTGCGTGAGGGGAGGGGGGCGGCGAGGGGAGGGGGCGCGGAGGGAAAAGGGCGGGAAGGGGCCGGGGGCTGTGAGGGGACCCCGTGAGGGAGGGGACGCGGTCATGGAGGGGACCCCAAATGGCTGTGGCAGCCATAAGGGGAGCCCAGCTCTGAGGGTGCCAGGCCAGGAAGGAAAGAGAGGCAGGAAAGGCACAGCCAAAGCCACCAAAAAGGGGGTTTTTGGGGCGCAAGATGGCCCCCGGGGTTGTTACTTGAGGCGAGATGCTTCCAGCAGGGACGCCACCGCTCCCTTGGGCAACCCATCCCAATAACTATCCAGAATTTCTGACAGAAAATCTCCTCATTTTCAACTTAAACCTGCCCTGGCACAACTTGAGGCCATTCCCTCTGGTCCTATTGCCAGTTACCTGTGAGAAGAGGCCGACCCCAGCTCCCCAAACCTTCCCTTCAGGCAGCTGCAGAGATCAATAAGGTCTCAATAAGGTTTCCCCCAACCCAACCAACCCCAGGACCAGTTAAAACGCACGCACATTTCATTAAAACAGAAGGTTTGGCAGAATCACCACATATCTCCAGAGAAGACACTTGCTTAATCAAAACCTCGCCACCTAATCGCGATTTTGAGGCTTGTCGCGAATTATATATCCTATATATCCCCCTGCTCCCTGTCAGCACGGTTGTGCTGGCTTTGAAACGTTTCCCCATAACGCGATGCTGTGCCTATAAACAAAGAAGATTGCTAAAATACCATGCAAGGTCATGGCTTTGTGCCTGGCTAAGAATAGCCCGAAGAAGGTCTGGACCATGCTTCATGCCTCCGTGGTGGCCAGCAGCACGTTTTTCTTTGCTAAATCCGACTCTTCCTCTTTTATTTGCCCCGTAATCTCCCTTACTGCCCCTTCCCAAATCCCCCCGATAAATGAAACGGAAGATTTTTTATTTTTTTTTCCCCACCCGGGAGATCGTTTTGGCGGCCCTCTCTGTAACAGCTCCATTTTTTCAGCCTATTTAAAGCGCAAGCACCAGAGCTGGACTCGATGTTCTTGGCTTTTTATATCACCGATTCTTAATGGGAATTAAAATTAAAAAAAAATAACAGGCGGGTTTTTAGGCTGAGGGCTCAGGTTAGGCTCAAATTCGCAACTGATGCTTTTTTGCGAGCTTTTCCTTCGCGTAAAAATATCTCTTTGCAGGCTGAGGACCCACACAACCTCACAGATGTGCCGTATTTTTGGGGTCAGCCGAGCCCCACAGCCCTAAAATTCAGGCTTGCAATTCAGACAGGCACCTCATGAATAATCTGTTAATGATTAAATGTTACTAATTGTTAATATTAACCTGGAAATTTGCATCTGTGGGCGACAGATTGACATCTTGGCCGGCGTAACGGGAGCTCTGCAGCGTCCACTTATGGATTTGAGGCTGTGCGGAGCCGAGCACAAAGCCAGAAAAACACGGAGGGGAAGCACTGCCCTCTCCTGACCGCTTGCTACCAGTTGGGATTGCTCCTTCAGCTGATCTAAAATGGGAAAAAAAAGCACCAAACACGAACTGCATTTTTTTTGCAGTGAAAACTCAGCCTACAGCAGAGGAGAAACGGCAGGGGGAGAAAAAATCGAACACCGTAGGCCTTGCGACACGTTTTTTAATTAAAAAAAAATAAAATAAAAGGGGGGAAAAAATAGTTTTTAGGGATAGTCTGTCCTGTCCAAGCTGTAATTGGGTTTATTCTCTCCGAACCCTAGCAAAAATTCACACAAACTTCCTAAAGCGCCTGCTTGTTTGCCCTCTATGATTAATCCGAGCAACCCTTTCCAGACCCTTTTGTTCCACCTATTCTGCTGCAAGCCGAGAGACAATGGAATAATTTATTTATTAATTATTTTTTTTTTTGCAGAAATCACCGTATTTGTTGAAATTCGCTCCCCGGCGCCGGGGTTTGTGCTCAGGAGGCTTCTGATCTCCCACGGGGACGAAACACCGAGGCGGTCGGATCCCTTCACCCCGGAGCTGAAAAGTGCTGAGCTTTAGTTGAGGTATATAAATCGCCGCACGCCCTGCAAACCCAGCCCTCTGCCTCTCCCTCCTTTCTTCTTTTTCTTTTTTTTTCGTTTTTTTTTTTGCAGGGCAGCAGCCTGAACGTCCTCCGGGGACCTCCGAAGAGCGGAGGCCGCTGTGCCTCCCGCCCGTCTCACCCGTTTCGCTGGAGCAGCAGCGGATCCAGGCAGCGTAAGGTGAGGGTTTCACGAGGAGAAGCAGCTTGCTGGCTTGTCAAACGCTAGAAAAAGCTCTCCTACACCTAAACCTGTCCCTAAATCCTCCCCCCGAGGAAGAGAAACCAGGGTTAACGCAGCAAGCGCTGCTGTTAGTCCTTCCCCCGAGTCTCGCACGCGTTTTCTTCACAGCTCAGAGCATTTAGGAGTTAAAAGGGGAGAAATAATTCGTAGGGGAGCGATAGTTAAATACAGACCTTGGAGGTTTAAATACAGGGGTTTCTCTTTTACAAACGAAAGTCGAGCCACCGTGCCGGGGAGGCACAGCGCCCCAACAGCAGCACGAATGGAGGCTGGCTTCTACGCTCTTTACAGGTTTTTGCTTTAAAAAACGGCCGAGTTTGGTCAAAAAGAAGTACAGAACAACTCCTCCCTAGACAAACCCCTCGTTGGCTGATTCATTAGTAAGGTGCTCGTTAAGTGTGAACGAAAAGAGAAGTTCGAGTGGATTCATTCGTGTCCGCCTCTATTTACAAACCACGCTTGTTGGCCCACCGGTGTGGTGTCTCCGAAAGAGTTCAGAAGCACCCGGCTCCAACGGGAAGGAGAAACCCAACGAGGAGAAAAAAAAAAATAACAATAAAATTAAATAATAAAATTATCTTCCCGTCGGGGAAAAGAAAAATAAAATCCCGAGTGGTCAAATTCCTTCATCGTCGACGTGCTTGAGGGGTTATTTTCTGCCTCACGCGAGCTCCACGTTTGGAAGCCGTCGCCCCGGGAGAGGACCTGACCAGAATAAAAAGCTGATTTTTGCCCTCGTCGTTTCCAGATGCTATGGAAAAAGGAAGGAGAAGAAGTCGATTCGACCTCTGTTTGCAAACTTAGCGTGGACCAGCGCCTCTCGGCTGTACGTCGAAGCTGCAAACAGGTCGCAGAGATTGCAAGGCAAGCTTGTTAAGGCAGTGGAAGAAACTCAAGACTCCGTTCACGCCTGGTGATCCCCTTCGATGCGCTTCTTCGGCATCAAAAGGGGTCGGAAAAACCCGGTTGGAAAAAAAAAAAAAAAAAAAAGGCATTCGGAGCAGCGTAAAAAAGGGCTCGAGGAGGGGCAGGAGCCGGGGTTCCTCACCAGCGCTCCTTCTGGTACACCTGGCTTTGCACCATCTCGCTGGGGTGCTCGGAGATGCAGGCCCCGTTGATGTCGCTCAGCTTGTTGTCCGGCAGCTCCTCGGGTTTCGTGCAAAGTTTCAGCGCCCTGGAGATGAAGACGTCCAAATTAAACTCGGGGTCTGTTTGGGCGCTCACCTCTTCGGATTCCTGGCGGAGGTGGGGAGGAGGAGACGGCTCCCGAAGCTCCGGGAGAGTCGCGGGACACTCGAGCCCCGCTTGGGTGCTCTTCACCCACTGGGCGATCTCCAGGAAGAGGTTGGAGGGTTCCTCCTCCAGGGCCAGCTCGCTTTCGGGCGCGATGGCCGCTCGTTTCCAGTGGGATAAATCCAAAATCAGCTTGGGTTCCGAGTAGTGGTGGGGCTTGTTGTCTCTCCACAGCAATTTGTCCAGGTAAGAGGGCGACCCCACTTTGTAATCGCAGGATTTGCCGCACTCGGCGTCGAAGACGCGGTCCAGGGAGGAGTGAGAGAGCTCCAGGAACCTCTCCGAGCTGCTCTGCGAATATTTCCGGGGATCCACTTGCGCCTCCTCGGCGATGGATCCCGACCCTGCCCGCGGGTCCCGCTGGACCTCGTCCATCTCCTGATATTTATCGTGCCGCCAGTCCAAATCAGACGAGAGGCTGACGTGGTACCTGGGGAAGACACGAGGTGGGTAAGTCGTGGCTACTGGGTTTGTCCCAGCTGCACCAGTCCCGGGAAGGACTTTTTTAACCGGGCTGTTCATCTAGGACAGGGAAAATCTGCTCTAACCCTCCACGTAGAGGTTTCAACCCATTTAAAACCCAACTCAGATACGTTTTAACGCAGCCCTCTAGTGCCCCCAGGCACTGTACCTGTCCCAGTTCGCCATCTGGCTCTGGTTGGCTTCCATCAGTAAAATGTCATCGATCTCGTCCTCAATCCGGAACGGCTGCTGCGACACCGGCTCGTCCTCGGGGCAGGAATAGGGGCTCATGTAAGGGTGCTGCAGCCCCATCTCGGCCGTCAAGCGATCCATGGGGTTGAAGGTCAGGATTTTCTCCAGGAAATCGAGAGCTGTGGATCACACAGAAGCAAACACCCTCAAATCCCCAAAAGCACCGCTCGCTTTCGTTCCACGAACAGCTCCGGGAACCCCAAACCCCCTCGAAGGAAGGAAGGAAGGGATTAAAGGGCAAGTCCTGTCGGCGGTCTAAGGCGGCCACGTTTGTCCTGCCTGCCTCGGGGTGACGTGGCTAAGTCCTCGGCACGACAAACGCTATGAAATTATTTAAAAAAATTAGTTAAATCAGTTAAAATTTCAGAAAGCTTGGGCGTCTAAAATTAATTCTGAAAGACCGCGGAGAGCGATGACGAAAGCAGAAATTCAGTGCAACGAAAGCAGCTAGAATTAAACCTAAACACGGGATTTATAGGGATTTTTTTGCTGATTCCTTTTACGCAGGCTACAGAAAAAAGATGAAATCCTGCCATTAAAGATGTATTTCTTATTGATTTAAGTCTCATGCGTGGCAGAGTCCCTTCAAGCCCCGTTAAGGTAACGAGAATTGGGTTTTTACCTTGGCTGTCCACCTCGGGGAGCAGCTGGCGCAGCGGCTTCCTCACTTCCCAGGTGCTGCTGATGAAGCTGGGCATCACCTTGAGCAGCTCCTCTTTGTCCTCCTCGTGGACGACCGGGATCGTTTCCAAAATCAGCTGCATCTGCTCCAGCTCGTGTCCCCCTGAACGGGGCAGAGAGAGAAAGTTGGGGAGCCGAGGCGCCCAAAATCCCGGAGGGAAAGAGGTGGAGAACTTTTGGGCTGCGATGCCTGCACCTCCACGCGTTTTTTTGGCAGATTTAGGAACATTTGGGGTCTCAAGCCTTTTATTTCCCCGCCTATTCCTAAACTCCGATAAAAGAGGAACGCCGCATCCAAATCTCCCCAAATCAGAGCTTTCCGTGGCTCCAAACACACGAGGAAGGAGGAAAAAAAAAAAAGAGGAAAAAGATGAAACAAACGGATGGGGACCCACCTGCAAAGAGCATCCTCCCCGTCAGCATCTCCGCCAGGATGCAGCCGGCCGCCCACATGTCGATGGCTTTGGTGTAGTCGTTGGGCGAGAGGAGGAGGCGAGGCGAGCGGTACCACTTGGTGACCAAGCCTTCCGAAAGGTAACCCTGGAAGAGCAGAGAGGGAATCGTGACGGAATGCAAAAAAAAAAGCCCAAGGTTTGCCCCCGTGCCATTTTTTGGGGGGTCATTTTCAAGCCTCGTTTTGCTGCTTCTGTTCCGAAGGCTTCCTAAGAACTACTCAAACGACCTTAAAAAAAAAAAAAAAAAAGGGAGAAACCTGCTGTGGGTAGGATTAGCGTCAAGCTCTCCCAAATATCAGAGTGAAGAAAGTGAAAAGTGAAGAAAATCGAGTGCAGGAGGGAGCGAGGGCTCGCCTCGTCTGGAGAACCACCGAGATTCAGGATCTGGCTCAGCCCCTCAGCCCCTCTCCTGAGCATCCAAGCGCACCAAAATCCAGCTTTCTGCACTCAAAAAGCTGCGACGGCGAGTAGCAGGCGCCCCCAAATCAGGAGCTGGGCAGCACCCAGCACAAGCTCCTCGGTTCCTCTTCCCTCGAGGCTGCAATTTCTGCCACTGACGGCTGGCGGAGCTGCAGCTCTGCGCCGCACCCCAAGCTCCCCGGCCCTGCAAGGGCGCAGAGGTGAGGATAAACCCCAAAACAATAAAAAAAAACCCGCTTGCTGATGAAGCAGGAACCCTTTCACGCGCTTTTCCTGTGGGGATAAAGGGCAGCTGGTGTTTTATACGAGAAGAAGGGCGTCAACGGGCGAGGCCGCGGCGATTTCTCGATTTCTCGGCGCCTACCTTGTGGGAGTAATGCTGATCCACGATCCTGGCCAGCCCGAAATCGCCGATCTTCAACACCAGGTCCTCGGTGCTGATAAAAATGTTGGCCGGCTTGAGGTCTCGGTGGAGGACGTTGGCCGAGTGGATGTATTTGAGGCCCCGGAGGAGCTGGTACATGAAGAGCTTGGCGTGCTCCTCGGCGAGCTTCCCCTGCTCCAGCAGGCGAGCCAGGTCCGTCTCCATGTACTCCTGGACGATGTAAACCACGTTGAACTTGAAGAAATCCCCCCGCAGGCTGCTCCCCTTCGGCCCCAGCACCTCGTACACCTTGACGATGTTGTCGTGCTCCAGGCGCCGGATGATCTTCACCTCGCGGAAGGCGTGCTTCAAGCTCCGCGCGTCGCTGATGGCGATCTTCTTCACCGCCACCTTACGGCAGCTCCTGCTGTCCAGGGCCGAAAGCACCAAACCGTTGGCCCCGAAACCCAAAGGGCGGAAGTTGACGAAGCGGCAGCCCAGGTCGTAGCCGTAAACGCTGGCGATGCAGTCGCACTTCTCGGCCATGGCTTCTTCGTCCTTCACCGAAGCCTCCGGGGCCGTGCCGAAGCGCTGCCCGACGTCCCCAAGGCTTCAGTCCCGGGGCAAGCAGCCGGCGCCGATGTCCCCGCAGCGGGGCAGAGCCCGGCGCGCCCCCATAGCCCCTCCGCTGCCCCGCAGCCTTCCTCCTGCCCGCGGGTCTCCACAGAGCTTCTCCAGCCAGCTACGTGCATCGAACCTCACTTTTTCCCCGCTGGACGTTTCCACAGATGCATTCCCAGCACCTCGCGCGTCTTTTCCCTTGATCTTTAGGGCCGGCGAGGATATAAAGTCCAAGAATCGTCCGCGGCGCTGGGCAGCTCTCAGCCCTCCTCCTGGAATTAAAAAAAAAAAAGATGAATTCGCTCAAAACCACCACCAAACCCCGCGTAAAAGCTCTCCTCCTGGAAGGAGATAAAAAAAAAACAGGGTTTTGCAGCTGGGATGTCAGCCCCGGAGCTCGGTTGGAAGTTTGGCACCGCCACCTCTTCCGTGCAGCTGGGCTAATCGCTCCGGAGGATTGCTAGCCCGGCCCCGAAGAGCCTCAAAACGCTTCCCCTGCGAAAATGCTAATGGGACGGCGTGTTCCTGGAGAGGAGGAGAGCGTCCTCATTAAGATGGGCGACTCGTGCTGTCCCCAGCTCGACGGAGAGCGAAGAGCTCGGAGCGGCACAAGGGAGATCCGCGTGCCAGCTCGGCCCCCGCACCCCGAGCCTGGGAAGTTCGTTGCGCCCGGCGTGGAAGGAAACCCTCAGTTTTGCTTCGTCAGCTTCATTATTAATAATTAGTGAAGCGCTGGAGGCGCCGAAAAGGGAAAATGCGCCGCGTAAGACCGGGAGGGAGGAAAGTTCTGGCTGATAAGCGCGCACGGTAGCTGCACTTTTGTCCCGGCAACATCTTGGCGGGGGCACGGAAAACGAGACAAAAAAATAAAACCAGAGCCCGAGAAGCCCCAGCTAAAAAAAATTCAGCCCGCTTTTCCCCATTTTGGGTTCAGAGCACGAGAAAACCTGCCTAAAAGCACGATAAAACGAAGGCGTCTGATTTATTTACGCCCCAGTTTAGGTTGAGGGCTGACTTGGTTCCCTTAGCAGGGGGAATTCATTAAAGCTCGAGTGCTGTAACGAGCCGGCTGTTATTAAGGGAGCACCACGGGTGCTAATTAAAGGAGGCTGAGAGCCATCTCTCGCTTGAAAACGCTCGGAAGGGGCCGGATCCGGCGGCTTTTTACATCTCGGCAGTGATGGGAGCAGAGATTTAACAGCGGGGCCGGCACCAGGGACTGAAAAATAAGATGCTCTCGTGAGCACGGCTACCTGGGGTCTCCGAGAGCCACGTAACCTCCTCAGGAGTCCACTATACACTTATTTTCCCCCCCAAAAATAATCTTTTTCAGATGTTTTGGCTGCCAGGATGCAAATGGAAACCGTTGGGACTTTTAAACGGGGCACAAAACGGCGCTGGGCTGCCCCCGGCGCTGCTAAATCAGCCGTGGCCGGGGCTTCGAGTGGCTGAGCACGGACAAGAGGGGAGGGAAAGCTTTCCCAGCGGGTCCGAGCACACAAAACCGCCCTGGGCCCTGCGGTTTCCAGCCGGGGAGCAGCTACTGATGCCTCGAACAAACACTGGCGGGCTCCTAAAGGAGAGAGAGGAAATAAATAAACGGCGCTCGCCCGCACCCCGTCCGCGAGCCCTTCGCTCGCCAGGATGCCACAGGTCAGGACTTTGCCTGCGTTATCGCCGGCGGGGCCAAACCGAGATAAATAAAAGCAGGAAGGGGATTAAAAAAAAAATCAAAATAAAAATCAAACAGCAAGGTAGGAATAGCCCCGGAGGTTTTTCGTTCCAGCCCACAGCAGGAATTTGCCCCAGAGGAGGAGGCAGAAACAGCACGCACACCGGGTAGTAAAATTACACAGGGCAGAGCACCGTGCCCCAAAAACGACCCCGCTGATCCTTGTTCCTCTCCTATCCACGCACAGCATTAGTTTGGGGTCCCTCACCTGCAGCTCTCATCATTTTGGGCAAAAAGTTGTGCATTTTGTGGGGTTCCAGCAGCCGAACGAAGCGGCCGGGGACGAAATGTGCTGGCGCTGTCAAAAAAAAAAAACAACACTGGCGAGCCAGAGAATTGTAAGAAAAAAAAATGTAAGTCCTGGTCCTAAAATAGCCTGAGGGAAAACAGAACGCGCTCCCAGTGACTTCTCCCCCCAAATAACCTGGGTGGAGGGAGCTGCCACAGCGATGCTGGGGACAAAAATAAAAAAAAAATCACGCTGCCCAAACTCTTTCACTCTTTTTTTCCAGAGCAGGAGCCCCTCGGCAGGTAAAAGCCTCATTTTTCCCCTTTTTTTCCCCCATAACCACCCTGCCCGGCAAATGGCGCTCAGGGTTGGGGACGCCCAGGTGCAGAGGGGGGGTTTTCGGGAGCCAGCACTCTGAATCACGAGCTGTGATCGGGCTTTTTCCCCTTGCTTTACCCAGCTAATTGCTCCGGGCCTATCAGTTACCAGGTAATTAACGCGGCTGTAAAAATCAGGTGCCACCCAGGACGTGTTTGCGCAAACCGGAGAGGGACAGATGGACCCTGGTGGTTATTAAGGCGGGGGCTGGTTGCTCTCGGCTGACTCCTGAGTGGACCTGACACGAAGCTGAACCCACTTCACGAGGATTTTGGGGGATTTGGAAAGGCTCCTGACCCTTGGTAGAAGAGTAGGGCCGTCCTCCTACCCATCCCAGCAGAAGTTTTGTGCTCCAGAGCGGCTGCGTGCCCAGAAAGATGCCCAAATATCCCTGGAAGCGCCCCCCAAACAGCACCTGGGCTCTGCTCTCCAGCTTTTTCCTCATTTTTCCTCGAGCCTCCTGCTCCTTCCCTCTCTAGATGTAGTGGGCGATTTTCTTCCACCACGGTGGCAGAAACGCTTCACCCCCCTTAAATTCAGACCTCCGAAACACAAATATCGGGGGCTGAACCTGAGCAGCACCCTCCTGCCCCGTGACGGGGGCGAAACGAATCCCGTCCGGGCCTTCCACAGGGCGAACGGCTCAGCCCAGACGCGTTCGGGCGCTTGACCACGGGGCAATGAATCACGTCCACCAACGCCCCTTGGACTGCCTGGAAAAAATCTCGCCCTAATTTGGGATCAAAACGCCACATTTTGGCCCGGGAGGAATAAAAACGATGGCTCCTGCCACCGGTGCCTGTGCGCAGCTCCTCCCTTGCTAGGTTTTAGGTTCAGAGGGGAGCTGAAGGAGGGAGTACCTGCGTCAAGCAGCCAACCTGCAACCTGGAGACGCTGTGGGATGCTGGTTTGGCGTCCTCCTTCCTAAACAGGGGTCACCTGGTTGGGATTTTTCTTCTTGTGAGGGCTGAGCCCTTCCAGCCACCTACCTGGGAGGCTGTCGGTGACGCTGAGGGGACGCTGAGGTGATGCTGAGGTGAGGGGACGCTGAGGGGCTTCTCCCTTCGCCCTCACATCTTCCCCACGGCGGACACGCTGCCGACGAGGCAGGTGGCGACCCCGTTCCCGTCTCCCGCGATGTCCTCCGAGGGGCTTGGTGGCACCCGGCTGTCCCCAGGGCTGTCCCCAAAGGCTGAGACCTGAGGCGCCCCCGACCTCCTCGCCTGGGTGTGTGTGTGTGTGGAAGGGGGGGTGGGGGGGGCCTCGCCGTGAGGCGGCAGCCCCCTGAGGGGCGGCGGGAGGCGGCTGCGGCCGCGGGGCTGAGGAGGATGAAGGATGAGGAGGACGAAGATGAAGGAGGAGGATGAGGAGGGTGAAGACGGAGGAGGAGGAGGATGAGGAGGATGAAGCCGGGCTCGCTCGGCACCGGCACCCGCCGCCCGCCCCCGCCGCTGACGTCAGCCCCGGCCTCAGCCGCCGCGCGGGAGCCACCTGCCGGGGAGGGGCCTCACGGGCAGCCGGGGCCGCCCCCCCCCCCTTCCCCGCTCCACACACGCAAGCCCTGAGGCAGCCGCTGTGGCGGCACCCCCTGTGGTAGCCCCGGTGGTAGCCCCCCCGGTGACACCCGGCAGTGTCACCACACAGCGACACTCCCCCAGCGACACCCCCAGTGCCACCCATCAGTGTCACCACGCAGCGACACCCCCCCAGTGACACCCCGTCGGTGGCACCACACAGCAACACCCCCCAGCAACACCCCCGTGACATCCCCAGTGCCACCACACGGTGACACCCCCAAAGTGACACCCGGCAGTGTCACCACACAGCGACATCCCCACAGTGACACCCCGTGTGATACTCCCTGGTGCCACTCCAAGTGCCACCACACAGTGCCACCCCCACAGTGCCACCCCTGTGATACTCCCAGTGACACCCCCAAAGTGATACCCCCCAGTGCCACCCCGTCAGTGTCACCACACAGCGACATCCCCACAGTGCCACCCCCAGTGCCACCACACAGTGACACCCCTGTGATACTCACAGTGACACCCCCAGCGCCACCTCCAGTGACACCCACAGTGACACCCCTGGTGACACCCGTCAGTGTCATCACACAGCAACACCCCCCAGCAACACCCCTGTTACATCCCCAGTGCGACCCCCCGTGCCACCTGTCAGTGCCACCACACAGTGACACCCCCACAGTGACACCCCCACAGCGACACCCCCACATCAGTGTCACCACACAGCGACATCCCCACAGTGACACCCCTTGTGATATCCCCTGGTGTCACCCCCAGTGCCACCACACAAGTGACACCCCCACAGCGACACCCCCACATCAGTGTCACCACACAAGTGACATCCCGTGATACTCCCAGTGACACCCCCGTAGTGATACACCCCCAGAAATACCCCCAGTGACACCCCCCCAGTGCCACCCCAGTGCCACCTCCCGCCACAGAGGCGCTGCCAGGGACGAGGCCCCCACAGCTCCTCAGGGCAGCCACCCTCAGCATTCCCTCCCCGTGCCTCCATTTCCCCCTCCCAGTTTGAAGTCCTTGTCCCGTCACTGCCCCCCGGACAAAATGTCCCCCCTCAAACCTTCCTCCCATGAGGTACGGGATGGCCGCCACTGATTTTGAGTGTCTCCAGAGAAGGAGTCCCCACAACCTCCCCGGGCAGCCTGTCCCAAGTCTATGTCACCTCACAGAAAATCCCCCTCATATCCAGCTGGGACCTCTCGGCCTTCGGTTTGTGCCCCTCCTGTCCTGTCATGGCGTGTGACTGAGAAGAGCCCGCCTCCATCTTCTCCACACCCTCCCCTCAGAGATTTATACACGTTTAGGAGGCCTCCCCTCAGTGGAGGCATCCCCCTCACGATGAAGAAGGTGTCTCCATCACGGTGAAGGAGGTGTCCTCCATGATGATGGAGGTGTCTCCCTCATGATAATAGAGGCGTCCCCCTCACGATGACGGAGGTGTCCTCCTCACGATGATGACGGAGACGTCCTCCTCAAGATGACGATGGAGACGCCCTCCTCACGGTGATGGTGTCTTCTTCACGATGATGGAGGTGTCGTCCTCATGATGACGGAAGCGTCTTCTTCACGATGATGGAGATGTCTTCCTCATGACGATGGAGGTGTCCTCCTCACGACAATGGAGGTGTCCTCCTCACAATGATGGAAGAGTCCTCCTCATGATACTATTATCATGAGGCGTCCTCCTCACGATGATGGCGGAGGCATCCTCCTCACGCTGACTGAGGCGTCCTCCTCATGATGATGGAGGTGTCTCCCTCACGATAATGGAGGCGTCTTCCTCATGATGACGGAGGTGCCTTCTTCATGATGACGGAGGCGTCCCCCTCATGACGACGGTGGAGGTGTCCTCCTCACGACAATGGAGGTGTCCTCCTCACAATGATGGAAGAGTCCTCCTCATGATACTATTATCATGAGGCGTCCTCCTCACGATGATGGCGGAGGCATCCTCCTCACGCTGACTGAGGCGTCCTCCTCATGATGATGGAGGTGTCTCCCTCATGATAATGGAGGCATCTTCCTCATGATGACGGAGGTGCCTTCTTCATGATGACGGAGGCGTCCCCCTCACGACGACGGTGGAGGTGTCCTCCTCACGGTGACGGAGGTGTACTCCTCATGATGACGGAGGCGTCTTCTTCATGATGACAGAGGTGTCCTCCTCACAATGATGGCGGAGGCGTCCTTTTTTCCAGGCGGGGCATTTTTACTGTCTCATCACAGCATTTACAGCAAGAAGAAAGCAAAGGGGGGTTCTCGCCTCTCGTATCCCACACGTTCCCGCTGCTCACCAAATTTGAGCTGCCCTCAGCACTTCCAGCTCGCCGCCCGATTTTGTTCCGTCAGCTGCATCATTAATCAGCGGGCTGCAAATTATGTTTGCCATCACCCACGTACTTCTCACATTTTTGACTAAAAATAGAGCAAATCGGCCAAGAGCAAACAAACCCCGGTCTGCTGGGAGAGCCCGCGAGCTCTCCTGACCCCAAAACGGCCCTAAGGGAACTGAGCCCAGAGCTGGGTGACACGGCGGAGGACATCACATCCCTGCTCCATCCATCGACCCAGGAGCAAAAACGTTCGAGAGCAAAGCTTCCGAGGTCCCAAACTGCCACCAGTTTGTCATTAATTTCCTTTAAGGTTTCTTTATTTTTGGTTTTGTTTTCCCTCTGCTTCATTAATTTGACCTAAAACTGCCAAAGCAAAGGAAAAAAAACCACCAACAAAACTAGATGAAATCGTTCTCCTCTCTCTCTCTCTCTTCCCACTCTTCTCCCGCTGCAGATTTCAGGAGGATCCTATAGGACAGGCAACCAATTAATCCGTATTTTGATGTTTTTGGCAAAAATTTTCTTTATTTCATCGGCACGAGCCCTCCGTGTGCATTTTTGGGGGGTGCACATCCTGGAAAAGCAGCGACTCCTGCATAATATCCGAGACAAAAGCTTGGCCGTGGTAAGAGAAAATAAAAAAGTGTGTTATTCTAATGGGAATTAAATAAAAAATAATTAATAAAAAGGCTTGGATAGGCCAGGAGCTTTGTATTTGGGCTGTCATTAATCAAGCTAATTGACAGAAGCGAGCCGTTGGGGCGATATTAAGCACAGCGAGAGCAGCCCGGGCGAAATCATCAAGGACTAAGAAGAAAATACAAAGCAGATTTCTGGGTGCAGCCATACGGAGCCAGAAAAAGAGAGGGGCCGCAGGCTGGGAAGCCCAGGATGTGCTTTTTGGGTCAAAACGTGGAGAATTTGGTGGCCAAAGCAGGCGAGGAAGACCCCTCAGTGCCTGGAAGCGGGGGAGGTTTGGGGCGCTGGTGGTGCAGAGGGATGCTGCCTCCGTTTTAAGGTTAACCCGAAGGAAAATGGGGAAAAAAACCTCCTGTTAGGAGCTGGAAATGGGAGATGGTTGCAGGATGAGGCCACCGGAGCCTCCCCGGAGGCTGCCAAGCCTGCAGCCGCGACCACGCCGCTTCCAGATGGAAGCAGACGGGCGATAAAAGCGCTCTTCGTTAAACATTTGTCTAGCAATTACATACTTCGGAGTCATTATCGCCGGCAAGGCAAACACCAACTGGGTCGCGCAGGAATGAGACAGACGGGAAAGGTTCACGGGGGCTGCTTCTGCCTCTGGGGCTATCCCCAAATTCTCGCTGCAGGACGGGATGCCCAGAGCTCTGGGTGGAAGGGCTGAGGGGCAGATTTTGAAGTTAGAGGGCTGAAAAGACAACTCCAGCAGCGCTGTTTCTCCTTAAATCCTCATTTTTTACATTAAGTAACCCCAATTCCTTTCTTTTTTTCCCCTACAAACCTTACGGGCTGGCCCTGCCCTTCTGGTTTCTCTTCATTTTGGCCAGGTCTCCTCTACCACACCCCTGCGGGCCAGCTCAGCCTCTGTCTGCCTCTGATTTCTCCTCCTTATACACACCACGAAAAGAAAAAAAAAAAAGGACTTAAATCAACCAGGAAAATAGAGACTATTTAATAGAAACGCACTTGAATCGTTGCCACCCTTGCTCGCGGCTGTTTTCCCCCAAACAAACCGCCTCGAAAGAAGCGCGGCCGGGCGAGCGAAATGAATCACCCTCCTCAGCTCTATTTTTAAAAGCCGTTCTCCGTTTTAATTGGCATCCCAATTCCCAGGAAAAGGCCGTACGACAATTTAAAGGCTGCTTTTTTTATTAAAAAAAATCAACTCTTTCGTAAGAAAGCCCCGTTTAGGCTTCGTGCTTCGCTGTGGAAAACAGTGAGCCTAATTATTAAGCTCTGCAGCTGCTGGTATCTTCTCCTGGTGGTCACACACGAGCCCCAAATTTAGCACAGCTCCTGCTTTTGGTTTCAGGTAACACACCTTAAGGGGTTTGCTACGATAAGAACCAAAATGCTCAAGGAAAACTCTTATAAAAGCAAAACTTGATGACGAATAATTGCTTAAATACAGCAGGGAGCAAAATAAAAACCCGGCGCTGAGCTCCCACCACCATCATGGGAGGTAGGAGGGACCTGGATGAGGTGGTTTTCATTTTAATGATTAAAATAAGCTTTTTTTTTCCCTTTTTTCAGGGCTCACAACTCCACCCATTGTTCTCTGGGGATGGCTATGTTGGTTTTATTTCGTGGTGTGGATATTTGGGTGTCGGGAAATAACCACAATCCAGGGGACATCCATGTCCCTGCAGCACTGAACCAAACAGCCGGAGCCAAGTAGCATCCTGGCACTATCAGCATCCCCTTAAAGCTGCAAAAAACACTTCTGAGAGTCACTCGAGGAAGGCGTGTGCGCCCGTGAGACCTTTTTGCTTTGCTTTCTGAGCTAAAACTGCTCTCTCCAAGTCCTTCCTCTCACTGAAGGCTGCGAGAAGAACGTACGATCCCTTTCTCACCCATTAGAAATTAATTAAAAGCGCGGTGCTTCGGCTTGAATTTCCTCGTTTGCAGGAGATGAAGCATCAGAAAGAGGAAAAAAAAAAAACAGAAGCTGATGTTTGGAGGAGGAGGACAAGCCCGCACTGGAAAGCTGCGAGATCGCTAAATTCTGGGGGAGTATTAGTAACGCGCCGCGCTGCGCAACACCATTGCCAATTGTGCGCTGCTGGGAGAGAAGGGAAACTCCAGCCAAAGAAAAAGAAGCCAGAGCACGGCGGCAGGAGCTGGAGAGCCGGGTTTTGAGGTGACTCAGAGCTGAATGCTGTCTGAAAAACAGTTTGGAAACACCAGCGTGGCGTTCAAGGAAGGAGACGGGAGCGTGGCGAGCACCTGGGGCAACGCAGGCTCTTTTTTTTTTTTACTTCTTCCCCACGTTTTTCAAGTTAAAGCTGCACGATCCCAATATAAATCACCCAGGAAACTAAATCGACGTGCTGTAAATGAAGAGAAAAGTTACAGAAATTAGAGAAATTCTTATTTTGTACGTCTTCCTATGCCGAAGATGAAATAAAATCGGACACTACACAGAGACAGCAGCTCGCAGCACGACATCCCAGAGCAAAAGACACCAGAAAAGGTGATTTGGTAGTCGCCAGGATCTCTTTATTGACCAGGTTCTGAGTTCAGTATCATTTGCTCATTAAATTGTCAGCTGACAGGGTAAAACCAGAAGGATTTTCAAATAGTTGCCGTGATAACAGCAGATAGAGGCTCAGGGAAGGAAAAAAAGACTAAAAGTTTTCTTATCGAAGCAATTTCCATCACTCACAGAGTTGAAATTAATCACAACCTTTCAAAAAACTCGAAAAATGTGGAGTTTGGCCAGTATTTTTAAACGTAATTCAACGTTTTCACTACAAAAGGGAAAAAAATGATTCCTGTTCTGCTCTTTAGCATGTTGGTCTGAGCAAAAAAAAGAAAATCTGGCTGTGTGATGAAGTATGAAAACCATATGGGCAGCAGAACTACCCGAGCATCGGTCTGGAAACGTTTAAATCACCTCAGATCTTCCTGTTCGAACTCCAAAACGCACAGTTAGGATAGGAATTAAAAAAAAAGATTAAGGAAAGGAAATCTGGGAATTGGTTTGAGGCATTAAAAAGAACCCAGTGCTTCTTTTGGGTTTCTACGGAGTAGTAACTCCGGTCTCCACCTCGTAAACACGAAAGGAAGGTGAACAGGCAGAGAATTTAACCTTAAAAAGGTGATTACAGCTTCCTACGACTAGAGGTGTGCCAATTTCAGCTGCTTTGTGGTTGTAAGGTACCAAGAGACGTCAGCGCCTCCCAGGTTTCCAGAAATAAAACTCAAAACGCTTCAAGGCCCTTTGATATCGCTGCTCTGAACGTGGAGGAGATGCTTGGAAAACACTTTTTGGTCCTGAATTATTGCGTTTTTAGAAAATGAGAGCTTCAGAGGAGTGCCCACACACAAAATCTCTTCGTCTCTCTGCCCTCCACGTCTTTCGGGTGAGCAGAATCCAGGAAGCTCCCTCAGCAGATGACGTAGCGGACGAGGCGCGCGCCGCGGACTTCTCTGACCCGCTGGCAGTGGCGCAGGATGTTGAGGATCCCGTGGAAGCGCTTGTCCACTTTCAGCTGGGTGAACTCCTTGATGTCGGCCTCCACGACAAAAAACTCGCCTGGAAAAACAGCAAAAAAAAAAAAAATAAATAAAATAAAAGCCACCTGAAACCAGGAGCGGACCGATTCCGAGGAAAGCAACGCCCAGAAAAGCAGGAAGGGGGAAATAACGTGTTGCTCCTAACGTTGGAAGTGTGATGTTATGAAACAAAAAGTCTGCATGCAATTTCTCCCTTTTTTTTTTTCCAGAATTCAGGGCAAAATTCTTCTTATTTGAAGATGAAGCGAGGATTTCCAGGCTAAAATGAGCCGCCGTTAGACCGGAGCAGAGCTGGGCTGCACAAAAACCCACCCAACCCAAGAATATTTAAAAGGGAGAACGTTCTTGCCTTCTGCCCGGGGCAGGAATCGAGAGGCAGACAGCGTGGCGTTGCTCTCCAGAGGAAAGGAACGTCAAAAAAAGGAGATTTTTAAGATGAGAGATTTGCTGCGCCACGTGCGTTTGGGGAAGCTCGCCCGTAAGCTGAGCGACAAAGACATCTCAGGGCGTTTTTGCTCATCTGTGCTTCGAAGACGAGAAGGCTTTTTAAGATTTGCAGACAGCCCTGTCTCTTCCACAAAGCCACCTCAACCGGAGTGATTTGCTAAATTTCAGCTTGCTCAATTTTTCCTCTTTTTGCTAAATTTCAGCTCGGCAGGAGCCTCCGTAGGGATTTTAAAGGGGCCAAATCTGATTTCGACTCTCACCAGGTGCTGGGGGTGAAGGGAAAACCCTGCTAAGCCCGCAGCTGTTGGGTTTTGTTCTGTTTTTCTTCTTTTTTTTTTCCTGTTTTGAGAATAAATCAGAGCAGATTTACCTTTCGTGTCCTTCGTTTCCTCTCCCAGGAATCGGTGGTAGAGATTCCTGACCGAGGCGTTCATGGATTTCAGAGGCTGGTGCAGGATCTTGTACTTGCCCACCACGGCCTTGTTGAGATCTTGAACGACGGCGTTGATTTGATCGTAGGTCAAGCGGCCTTTCATGTACCTGCAATTAAAAAAAAAAATAAATCAATTAATCGAAGTCAGCAGCCAGAGAGTCAAAAACTTGAAGTTCTGCGCTTCTTTTTCCTCTTTATTCAGCCTAAACTGAACGTGCTGCTCCTAGTTCGAGGCAGTTGCTGCCGCCCCGTGTTAATGAGTAAACCTGGTGGTTCGTTAGAGCGCTTAATAACGCTGCAGGAAAAAAAAAAAAAGCCATAACAGATCTTGAAGCAGAAAGAAAGAACATTAGAAAGCCAAATCAAGAAATTAAAAAAAAAATATATATATATCCTGGCCCTAAACTTTCGGGAGATCTTTTGGTTAATCCAAAAAGTTGGAGATGCAACGATTTGGGTAAAAACACTTCACTTTCTTGAGTCTTCTTGAGCAAAAGCAGCCCTACTGCCTCTGAAATGTGGTCACAGGTGGTGTAACACAGCCTACTACCTCAGAATCACTCGGCCTATAGACATTTAATTGCTATTTCTTGCTTTTTATGCACCCCTCAGCCTTTTTATGAAGTCCCAAGAGAATTTGTAGGCTGCGAAGACCACGGAATTAAGTCTAAAACACCTATAGTCGAGTTCCTACGCTCCCACAATCAATAAAATACCCTAAAAAAAAGCCAGCAAACCCCAGCTCACCCTGAAGCAGCAGCAGAAAGGCACGATTTATTTCCCTAAACCTGTTTCTGCCTTGAATCCGTAGGTACAAAACCCAAAGCAGAGGGCTGCGTTCTTCAAAAGAGCAGCCTAACAGCGGTCTGCCACAAAGATAGAGCTAGAAAAAAAAAAAGAGATGGAGCTCCTAACGGCCAGCTCCCTAAAAAAATGTTCAGGCTAAAAGAAATATTCCCCTAAGTTACTGTCTGGGAATTATAATGAAAGCACACGTGCTAAGAAAAGCCTTCGGCGGTGAGAATTTGGAGAAAGAACAAAAAAAAAAAAAGAACGGATTTGAAGGCTAAAATAATTTGCAGGCTTCCCACCGTGCGAGACTGCTCTGTTTGATCCAAGATCCTTCATGCGTGAGCCTGAACACAGCACGTGCCTTTGTTAAATACCTGCTGCAGAGCTCAAAAAAGCCACGAAGCCGCCGAAGACCGCACGAGCAGCGCTGCAAAGCTTCCGCTTTTAAGGATAATGAAGCACTTCAGGAGTTTATCAGGGAAGATAACGGCTTTTACTGGGGGTTAAAGCAACATTTGGCTGCGTCTGCTTCTCTTTGGCCCTTGAGGAAGGCCAAAAATTGTCACGGTCCAGCTCTGTCCTTCCTAAATTCCATCAGAAGTACCCAATGAGTAAACCCACCGAAAGCTGGATTTCTTCACCCCTCTCAAAGCAGACCGAGAAATCGAAAAAAAAGAAAAAATAAATCAATATTTTCACAAACCCGCTGTCAAGGTCAACTAAAAACTGCCTTTTTCATCATTTTTGCTTTTTTTGTGTAGCCGTACGGCATAAAATCACGTCTGGAGCTATTGCCACGATGCTTCACACTGGAACGTTTAAAATTTCAACGCATCTGTCAGTTGTAACAGCTCGTTTTCCCCCAAAACCTCTGTTTTCTGGCCAAATCGACGTGTGAGGGAGGAAGAAAAAAAGGTGTTTACTCACGCGGGAACGCTTTCAAACTCTTCCGTGGTTATTAAGGATGCTTCCTTAATAAATCTTGGCTCCTTGGCAGGTTTTTTTGCATGTTCAGGTTCTGCAGCTTTCGTTTGGTCCTCGCTTTTCGCAGCCGGCCCAGCGATACTGGAAAATTAATTAATATTAAGCACATAAATAGCAGCTAAGTAGTAAGGGGAGCACCAGTACGTTTTCTGTTTATTCACAGCCCTGAGCCATCTGAGAGGCTGGGTGAATACAAATCCATACTCATCCATTAATCTTTTGGAGCAAGGAAACTCGGGACAGCTCTGCAGTGTTAAGGATGGTGAGTGCCACCTGCTGGACTCCCGAAACGCCTTTGTACACGAAATTGTGACAACAGAAGCTCTGCTCTGTGTTGTTCCCATTTTTTTTTTCCATTATTGTTTCCAATAATGGGAAAAAATAAAATAAAAATCAGGAGCAAACTCCAAAATCAATACGTAAGAGCCTCAGGGTCCTAATAGTTCAGAGTTAGCTCCTGGGGAAAGGATGGGAGCTGTAGGATGCAACATCTCCACGCTCAGCCACCACGTACCAGCTCCGAGTCGGTTTAGGCAGGTGGAGGGGAATGTTTTCGCGGAGGTGCTGGGCTTCGCTTTGATCTCTCTCAGCAGACTTCTGCAGCTCCTGAAATTAACGGTGGAAACCATCAGAAATCTGAAGTTTCAATAATGTCGTGCAATTAAAATTAGCTCACTATGAGGACGATGTTAAAGGAAATCTTAAGAGGTGTTTTTTGGGCTCTTCCCGTTGTTTTATATCTTTACTGCCTCGTTTCCCAAGAGCAGCAAGTAAAGCTCAGGAAAAACAAAGCTAAGAGAGAGAAAACACGAATCTCCCTGCCCTTGCCCTCAAAGTGTCAGAGAAATTTGAGCGGGCAGGAAGTATTTCACAATGTACCATGGCAGGTTTGGCTAGGGGAAAGGTGGTGGTGACTAGAGGAAGAAATACGACAGGAAACTCATCTACATTCCTCAAACACTTTCAGAAAAACCCACAACAAATGAAGACACTGAAAACGCACGCTAAAACGGATAAATATATTCTAATTAATTCATTTGTGTATCTATTGCATGGATGTAAAAATAAAACTATTCCTTACACCGCAAAATCTATTCTGATAAAGGCATGCTTGCTACGTATAAAGCTTGAAAAAGAGCATTTTTAATCTTCTGTGCCTTGATAAACCAAATCTGCTTCATCTGCTGGTTTTATAAAAGATTCTTACTCATAAATTTGATGGAAAACTAAAATTTCTTTTTGGCTTTAATCCTCTAACACCAGCTATGTCGATATCAACAGGTTCTGCAGGAGTGTTGCGGATAGAATCCCATTCTCATCTGGGAAAAAGATTTTTGATCAAGAAGAAAAAGCAACGGCCTGTTGAGAATCCTTTTTCTGATTCTCTCAAGCCTTCTGAATTAGCAATAAGGAACAGAAATCACTACATACTCCCTTTGCAACACCCTCTTGAGGATCTTGAGAGTAACAACTAAGCACAAGGATTCCTCTGAAACTTTCAGTATTTTACAAACAGAAAAACGATTACTTTGAGCAAATTCTTCAGTTTTTCTTGCTGTTGAACTTCCATTTCCATTTTATTCAGGAGATCGTGCAAGAGAACCATCTCTTGTCCTATTTTGCAGAGCATAGACTTGAAGGATGGCTCTTGACCTGTCAAAGAGAAAACGTGAGAACGTTATGGCAGAAAACCAAAATATCTCTGACACAAAAACAAAATTCAATTTCCCTCCTCTCTGCACAGTGATTTTCTCCTTACTCTATGCTCCCCAGCCAGCATCTCCTCCCAAGAGAAGCAGCAACATTATCCCCTTCACTATCTCCCTCTGCTCTTCAAACACAAAGCTAGCCCAGATGACCCCTCTAAACGCCATTTCTACAATTCTTTGTAACATCTGTGTTTAAGAAGGGATAAAAAATGAGCCTAAAACATTTATATCAGCTTCACCATGGCAGATTAAATAAGTTTGTTACCCACAGCACATTTACACGACAGAGATGCATTCCTGTAACACTTGGAGAAGACACTGGTATTCACCTCCAGCTATTCCTTTGCACATTTTTGTAATTAGGCTTCACTTATTTTGTAATTAGGCCTAACTTAACAAGGTATTTTTTCTCCTTTTCCCACCAGGTGGACAGATATATGGGGTATTAACCACCAGCCTACAAGTATCTCAGAGGAGCATCCTCTAGCCTGCTTGACCCACAGCTCACTGATTTTCTGCAAGGAGGTATGAGCCCAAACCAAGACAAAACCCAGCCTTGATTTCTTTTACCGATGCTCCTTAATTGCAGAGTCTTTTTAATTGTTGAAATCTTCATGTTGATGTGAAAGCACAAGTCCTCCAGATCCGAAGAAGCCATTGTCCTCTGCTGTCACACTGAGGGATAAAAGACAAAAAGCATTGAAAAGAAAGACTTTAAGTAAACTCTAAGTGCACAAGCAGCATTTTGAGAAGGATAATAAACTGTCAGAGAAGCAAAGGGAACTTAAACAAGGCAGTAAGTGCAGCAACCGCTCTTTTTTCCACCAAATGGAGAACGCGGCAGGCAGCACGAAGTAACTGTCACTAAACAAGGCAATCTCCTGAATTTTAAAAACAAATACAGAGCAATATTAGTGCAGCGATTCCTCAGGAAACCGAGTTACTTACACAGCACAACAAGGGACGGAGCCGCCTCCCCTCAGCCCCGTTCAAACCCGCCGCGCCCGCCCACGGCGCATGCGCGGCCGCCATTTTGTAACGCCCCCCCCAGCCCCGTTGCCACCAGGGAAAATTTAAGTTAAATAATAGAAATTGGATAAATTGGGACAAATAAAGGGTTCATAAGCACAGAAGGGGGTTGTGGTGGAAGGGATCTTAAAGCTCACCTAGCCCTAAAGCCTTTCCACAGGTCAGGTTTTCCTCACGAGATGGGGCAGCTACAGCTTCTCCAGGCAACCTGTCCTGGTGCCTCACTGCCCTCAGAGTGCAGGATTTCTTCCTAATACCTAAATCTGCCCTTTTTTAGCTTAAAGCTGGTACCCTTTAGGATATACCCGTCTGCTCACTGCCTGCTTACTACTTTTTTTTGCAGGATTTCAGCCCAACCGCCTCACTTGGTGACACACAGCCCCCCTCTGTGCCTCACCTCAGAGCCAGCCTTCCCTCACGGCGCTTCCACCCTCCCTTGGGGTTTGGCCCAAATTATTCAGGGTTTGCCTCTGTTTGCTGTTTGTTTCTCAGACCGTGAAGCTGGAGGTGAAAGCTCCAAGTGCCAGGGAGAACTGGATGTTTCTGGTGCCCTCTGCCTTGCTCCGGGGTGGGCTATAACCCCACAGCGAGGGCACGCTGCTTCCCCTGCCAAGCTGCTGTGGTTATGTCCTGTATGCCACGTCCAACAACTGGGATTCCACCAAATAAATACATAAATAAATAAATAAAAACCCAGCACTAATTAATTACTTAAAGAATTTAAGATTTATTTTTGGCATTAAACAGAAGACAAAGCCCTCATATTAATTAAATCACCTTCAACATATACATTCTTCTATTGGTTTCTCCTACACATCAATTTCTTTCAGAAAAAAAAAAAAAAGATAAATAAACAGCTTACACTTACCCCAAACTGCTTTATTTTTTTTTTTAATAGCTACAGATATAAAGGTTTGCTGCTCCGAATAGACTGCTCATCTCTCCAAAGAGCAAATATCCAAATATGCTGTTCCTTTTCCACAATTCCCTACCCAAGAATAGCTCAGTTTTCTCCCTCCCTGCATCACAGCTCTAAAAACCCTAAAGCACCGAGACATGGATTAGCACACAGATGTGTTAAAGAAGGGCCATTTGTGAAGAAGTGGTGCAATCCAAGACAGGACCACATTCACCAGACCTTCAAAGAAAGAAATCAGTTTCAAACAACAAACAACAGGTTAACAACATTGCTTGGTGAACTAACAGGGTACAAGAAAGTTTTATATTAATATTTTTAGCTGTGAAAAGCAGCCAGATGTGTTCAGTCACACAGAGAACTCTGCACTAGCCCTTCCAGTCATCCTTTCTGCATAACCACGCTGATCCAACGTTTCCTCCAACTCCTGCATTCATCTGCATCACTCTTGCAGAGACACGGTCTGTCTTTGGGTACAGAAAAAAGAAAAAAAAAAAAAAAAGCCCTGCTTCATAAGCAATTTTTATTGTCAAATTAAAAACAAAAAGACAAAGTGAATCAAAAGAAGACATGTCCCAAACACGCATCACCTCCTGGCCTGGTGGTGTTCACATTTGCTAGCTGCTTCACCAGACAACTCAGATTTCTGTTCCGGACTTCACAGCGTTTGTCTCACTCTAACAAGCCCTGCAGTAAACTGGATTTCAACATATGACCACGACAAGGAGAAAAAATTGAACCACCATCAGATACGGAGAAAACACATTCCATCTCCCCATGCTTATGAAGAATATTTGAACCTTGCATCCCGCTGTTTCTTAAGCACATCAGGGGAACGATCTGGTGTTTTCGCAGGCAACTGAATCCGCTCCTGCAGTCTCAGTTTAGTGATTAAAAATAACATTTCTGCTGCTTGTTTTGAGGGAAAGAACTGCAGAAGTAGGCTTCTTTCTGGAGCCCCTTACGCCATGTGGTGCTACCTAACCCAAAATCCACAAGAACCTTACAGAAAGCTGTGGTACGTACGACCAGGGTTAAGTTACCGTAGGGTACCGAGTATCGGAATTGCCATTTCACATCACCCCCAAGAAACTTTTCCCAATCAGTACAAAAAGTTCCTTCCATTTCTCATGTAAATAAAGTCAAACATTTGACAAGGTCAAGAAATCGTCCTTTAGCGTTCATCTTTACAAAGCTATTGTATCATCAGGAAGCAGAAGAAGAGGGATCTTTGCATTTTATTAAGCGAACACCCCCGAGTAAAGAGGCTGGTATCCGCTGTCTTCTCGCTTGCAAGTAAGCACGCAGACGCTCAGCATGCCAAAGAACTGAAAAAGAGGAGAAACACAAGAAATTGAGTTTGGCTGCATTTTATTTCACTTTTCGCATCCAACATTTATGTTAATTTTTCATCATAGCAAGGACATTCTGTTCATATTAAAAAATATTTAAAAAAATGAAAATAAATCTATGGAAAATATTTTTTTATTTTTGCCTATCACTTTTCAATACTAGTTTCAGTTCAACTTTTTCCTCTTTTTTTTCTTTTCCCCATTAATTTATACATCCACATTAATTCTTAGTTATGTTAATCCAGGAAAAAATTCAGTGAAAACCCCAGATTTTTCTGGATTTAGAAGTTCTATGCATTTTTTAAGCATATAAAATAAGGAAATAAAAGATTCGTCCTAGATAAATTAAAATGGGACCTGTAACACAGTGCACAACTGAGCACTTCATTGAGGGAAGGGAAAAGATGGAAGATTCCTCCCTGAGCAATTTAAGGATGTTTTAAGTTTTACATCAGTGCTTTTCAAATCCAGTTTTCATCCCCTACATGATTTGCTTTCACGTTTCATTTAATTCAGTGTTGTTATTCCATAAATAGCCTGGCTGGTTTCATTCCTTGTCATGTTCCCAGCACATTTTGACGCCAGGTCTCCTAGCACAGGACTATTTGTTGACTTGTACCTAAAACAAACTTCAGTGAGGGGTTTAAAAATCCCAGTTAAATACAGAGAAGTTGTTTTTTCAACAAATTTGAACAAATTCTAGATCTAGGCCTTTTAGTTCTCTTAGCTTTTTGTACTTGCTACTACAGGACCAAGACGGATTATTAATTTTTTTGCTGTTTCAAACTAGTTTTTGGATCTCTCCCCTTTTTGTCATGCAAATGAAATGCAGAAGAGTTGGCAGAAAACCAGCGAGGAAGATAAAACTGGGCTTATTTTAGGCTAGTGGGACACTGTGAAAAAAAAAGCTCTGCGATCAAAGAGGAAATTATTATTTTCCACGGGGAAAGAGACAGGAAACCTTTACCTTCACAATGGCAAAACCCAGGATTACAAGCATAGCGTAGCTGATGACACTCTGCAGCCCGGCCTCCAGCTCCCCTAAACAGCCCTGGCGTGGAAGAGAAAACCGAAAACAAATCAAAGACAATTCAGCTGGACGTTTTTTTTTTCTCCCTGACCCTTTAAAGGCAGGATAACCTGGGTGCCAGCGTGATGTGGAAATGAGCAGCTAGGCCCTTTATCCTCACCTGCGTGTTGAGTTCCTGCGGCTGATCCAGGCTCCCCGTGCAGTTCTTCAGATTTTGCTTGCAGCAGCTCAGGGGGACGCTGTTGTTCCCGGTGGAATTAAACCACTGCGTGGCCGTCCAGTCGCTGTAGTTCTTCACCCCACAGCAGTGAAGCTGCCAAAGACAAGACAAGCTGCGATTTCACCCCTTCGATCTAATGCTCGGAGATCTCATCTGATGAATTCCTCTTCCCCAGCCCCAATTCCTCAAATCGTTCTTTCCTAAGCAGCCCTCAGGAGGCTTTAAAGGCTTTCTTACGTTTTCTTGCAAGTAATCCATCACAGCAGACTCTGAGTTTCTCCCGTCGTACTTCTCGAAGACTGTGCGCATCGTGCCTTGAACGTCACTTTTCACCTGTTTAGAAAGGGGACAAAAAAAAAAAAAAAAGACAGATTTAAGGTGAGAATTTGGATCTGTATCCCTCAAAGTCAGAAAAAAAGGACAAAAAATGAAAAAAAGTGAGAAAAATGGATATACTGGAGTGCTGTAACAACACGAGGTCTGGCTTTTAGCTTTATGTTGGCACTGAGATGCTAATTCTTTGCTTACCTTCTCCCTGTAAACAAACGCCAGGACGAAAGCGGAAACCTCTGCGATGAAGATAATGAGGATAATGGCCAAGAACTGGAATTAAAAGAGAGACGGGGATAAGGAGGAGGTCCACAGCACCTGAATTCCTTTGCACACTCGCACCACGTTGCTTTATGACTCGTGAGAAGAGTTCTAGGACCCCCAGATCATCGCGTGGGGTTTCGGCAGGCTGTTTTTGAACCTTTCTCTTTTTTTTTTTTTTTCTGGCTTTTTTTTTTTTTTTTTTCTGGCCCCGCACTCACCAGCCCCAGGCCAACCCGAGATTCCCGGAAGGTGGCGCAGCAGCCGAGGAGCCCGATGATGAACATCACGGCCGCCACGCAGAGGATGATGACGGCGGGCAGCAGCGCGTACTTGTCCTGCAGGAAGTTGTCGTAGCTCCTGTAGGTGTTCATCACGTAGCCCCCGACATAGCTGAGGCCAGCCGCCGCCGCCTGAAAGGCAACGCGAGACATTAGCAGCAAAGATTTAATTGATTTAGCGAGTTTTCAGCTTCAGAAGTTAACGACGGCGACGTGCAGATCCAGAAAAAAAATGTGTGTGTGCATCTGAGACTTGCTACACATCAAAGCTTTAACCCAAAGGAGGGAGAATTTATCACCACGGGGTTGTTTTGTTTTGTTTGAGGTTTTTAGCTGCAGCCGAAGCACCAAAAGGCTCAGCGACTGCCCTAAAAAACTGCCTTTAGCTCTTCCCCTCCTGGAGGAAAACCTTCTGGTCGGAGATGAAACGCAGCCAGGCAGCGAAACGAGGTAAAACTAAAAGATTTGGGGTAAAAACCGGTCTTAAAGGAAGCTCAGGCTCGCCCACACCCCACACCGAGACAAAGCCAGGGCATCATCCAGGCTTTAGGAACCGAGGTTGGGAGTTTCGTGGGTGTTTTTAGAGGCTCCTCCGAGCATCCTTCGGCTCGGCAACCTCAACCCACCTCGCGCAGACTCTTTCCCTGCGTTTTCACACTTACACTACTCATTTTCCTGATTACTGCCACGCTCGAGGGATTGGGCACCTCCTGGGATGGCCGGCGGCCCTGCCAGCGCGCCCACCAAGCGGCCACGCGGGCAACGAGCGCTCCCGGTCCCCACGGAACAGGCTGGAGCTGCACGAGGTCATAAAAGCCCGCCACTGCGTGCTGCTAATCAGAATCATGGCACGCCCGGAGGATGTTTTTATCCCTATGAAAGGAAAATCTCGGGATTTGGGTTGTTTCTCCCCTCGTTTCAAGGCAGCTGGAGGTGCACGGATGGCTCAGCAGCCGCTGCCGAGGCTGTTTTCTCCGGATTTCGCTCCAGAACACCCTCTAGTTCAATATTTGCCTGCAGGACCGCCCTGTTTCCTCGCCACTCCGCTCCTGGCTCCTGCTGCTTTCACTTGCTGAGCTGCGAACCGAGTGGCAAAGAATTTAGGCAGCCCAGCTAATCCCAAAGCATCGGGAAAACGTCTTGTAACAGGGCAGATCCCGCTCATCTGTCCCAAAACGCAGTTTTAATGCCGAAATCACAAGCACGGAGCCATCCCCTGGCTGAGACCCGGCTGCATTTCGGAGCTGCTCCAGAACCCGCCAGGATCCGTGGCAGCCTCGGGGAGCGTCGGAGCAGATCTTGTGTTTTGCTAAGGATCCGCAGCCTCCGTGCTGGTAGAAACCCAAGTGTTATAAAGAAAAAGACGATCGGAAAGGGCACCCAAGTCGGTTCCTCCTTCTTCCCCACCCTCTTCAAAACCTGAATTCCAGGTTCTGCTGGCAGGAATGTAATTACCCCGTGTTAATGGGTGCTCCAGTGCATAAATGCCACGGGCTTTTGGGGCAGCATTGCTCTTCCTAGGAAAACAAACAAAGGGCTGGCAAGGGTCACCCCAAATTCAGAGGCAGGGGAGTAATTACTGACGGTGTGCGGAGCCAAATGACCTAATGGCTTCAATCGTGGGCAAAGAGCTCCCCGAGGGTGGAAGGGAAGGCAGAGAGACACTTCTAGACGGACAAAAGGCTGTTGTTTGACGAGAAAACCCTGAGTCCCAGCAGTGATGCAAAGCCGGGGCGTACGTGAGCCGCACGAGCTGAAGCCGGGGGAATTTCCACATGCACACGGCGAGGCGTCCCCGGGTTTCTCTGCGGGTATTTCAGAAAACCACCACACGATGAAGAAGCCCTGTGAGAGCACAGCAATCAACACGGCTCAGCACGGCAGTGGGAGGTCTTTACAACCCGGGACACAACACCCTGTGAAAACTCAGGGGTTTAACTCAATGTTTCCATTTCCTTTTTTTTATTTTTACCCTCGCGTCTCTCTCTGCGGGACTTCTTGTTCTTCTCTTTATGGGTTTTCTTGTTCTTCTCTGTCATTCTTCCTCGCTGTCCCAGCCTGAAACCCCCTGGCTGGTAACAGGGTTTTGCAGGCACCTTATGTGTCCCAAAACCTATGGGGCCAGGGATTACGTCCCCATGTGGGTTGGTGAGGCTGTCCTATAGGATGTGACTGGAAAAGGTGACTATAACCAGGTTCCCAGCTGCAATTTTCTATAATAATCCCAGTTTAAGGCATTTTGCTCCCTGAAAGAAAGCCCTCCTCAGCACACTACTTGGCAGCAGCCCCCGGATGATCCCCCACAAACGGTCTGCAATCACTAAATTAACTTAAAACCTGCTTTTTTCCACAAAATAACGTGCGATTAAGACCACTGAAGAAAACACAGGCTCCGACAGCGCTTTTTTTCCCTCATAAACTTAAAAACAAACCCCCCCCCCCCCCCCCCCCCTTCCGCGCAGCTAAGCGGCCGCCAGGCGTGAGACGCTGAGGGCTCCGGTCCCGGCTCCCCGCCCCAAACCCGGTTCGCCCCTAAAAATTTGGGGTCGGAGCCCTCCCGCCGCCCCCCTGCTCACCCAAAAGGCGAGGCTGAGCAGCAGCAAGACGGTTTTGGAGGTGATCACGCCGCAGTCCATGGCCACGACCGGCCGGGAGCCTCTGAGAGCGAGGCGGCACCGAGCCTCTGAGCCCGCCCTGGCTGCGCTGAGGCGGCGGAGCCCGGCCCTGAGGGGACGGATGGGGTGGACCCGGGGCTGGGCTTTTCCCTCGGTCCCACACCCCAAAAAGTTTGGGGACAGCCACGGTGTGGCTTTGGAGAGATAGTAGAGTGTCTAAAAGGCCAGGCTGGGCGGCCAAACGGGGACGGGCTTCGAGTTGGGCGGCTGCAGAGGGCTGAGGTTTCGAGTGTGGTGGCTGCAGAGGGCAGAAAAGTTTCCTTTTTCCGTCTTCCCCGCCTCACGGTATTAAAAAGAAAAGTTTAAAGTGTTTAAAAAGTTTTAAAGTGTAGGATGGCGAGGCAGGCGTTTGTTTTGTACAGAGGACGTGTGGCAGCTTGAAGCTGACCTAGTGCTTGGCTGCAGCACGCAGTGGTGGCAAACTCCATGGCAAAATAGTCATTAACCACTTTCCTTTGGGAATATCGGTTTTGTAGGGTTTTTTTCTGGACTGGTGCTCGAGCAGGAATCATAGGCAGTCTGCTCTTAGCCCAGAAGTCTATCCCAGAGAAAACATTGGCAGAAGGACCCACGTCTGCACTGACAGACCCCACGGGTGACCGTACCCATCGCTGCCACATTATGATTTCTATTAGAGCAGTAAGTATTAACAAAGTCTGTAAATGTGGATTTTTTCTTCCTCAAAAACAAACTACAAAATCATTTGTCTCTCATCGTTGTAGTGTGGCCAGATGAGGTCTTAATAAAGACAAGAAACGGCCTGGAAAACTTTTAGCTTGTTAACGATCTGTGGTAATGACCGCTAATCCGGGGAAAATATTTCAAATTAGAACAAAAGGGCAAATTTTGAAGGGAAAAGGGCAAAATGCACTTGAAGTGAAATGTAGAGGAATAAAAAAACGACCAAAGAAACAACCTCACCAGCCAGCCAGTCCAAAACTTTGTTTAATATCTAAATAGTGTCCTTTTTGGTTGCTTGTTGTCTTCTATTTTATTAAAAAATAAAACTAAAAGATCTAAAGATATTTAACAACGAGAAATTAAATAGTGCTAATCAAGATGTTACGGCACGTATGCTGTTTGTTTTGGAGCAAAATGTTATTAAAATCAATTTTGTATTAAAGGTGGGCTGGAAAGTAATTTGGATACAAGGATAACTTCTCAGGTAACCACCTCAGACAGGTTCTGGACCATTCTCCACCGGATCAGTCCTAGAATCACCAGATTACTTTTAAATGTTGGATTTAAAATAATCCCAGGATTTAAAAAAAAAAAAAAGCCCAGGTGACAGCCCCAGGGGCCAGGGATCACCCACAGTGGGGATGAAAATGCCACAGGCACCTGCAGCAAGCGTTGTCGCCCAGCAAATGTCTAAAACAGTGTTAAAAGCTTTATCAGCTGATTTTTATTGTTTCTTTCCCCCCAGGGCCTGTTACCCATCGCAGAAGGAAATGAGATGAGAGTAAAACCGTTTGTCCTAGACAAATCTACGCCGCCTGGTACTCCTCTCCCTATTTCCTTCTAGTTGCTTACAAATGATTTTCTGATTACCTACTCCATGGCCTCTTTGATGTTGTTTTTCAGGAGCTGAAGGAAATTGAGTTGCAATTTCCAAGCCCTTACCCTTTATCCTTTCATTTCCTTTCCTATTCTTTTTTCTTTTCCCTTTCCTTTCTTTTCTTATTCTTTTTTTTCTTTTTCCTTTCCTTTCTTTTCTTATTCTTTTTTTTCTTTTTCCTTTCCTTTTTTTTCGTTTCTTTTCCCTTCCCTTCCCTTCCCTTCCCTTTCCTTTCCTTTCCTCTCTTTTCTCTTTTCTTTTCCTCTTCTCTTCCCGTTTCTTTTCTCTTTTTCTCTTTTCTGTTCTTTTCTTCTTTCTCTTTTATTTTCTCTTTTCCTTTCCTTTTCTTTGCTTTTTTTTTTTAATTCTTTTATTCTTTTTCTCCTCACCTTTTCTCTTTTTTTTCTTCTTTTCTCTTCTCTTTTCTCGTTTTTCTCTTTTTCTCTTCTCTTTTCCCCTCTTCTCTGCTCCTTTCCTTTTCTTTGCTTTTTTTTTTTTTTTATTTTATTCTTTTTATTTTTTCTCCTCACCTCTCCTCGATCCTATATCCGCCCCCTTTTCACTCCAGTCTCCCCAAACCCCTCACCAAACAGCCCTGCCACCCCTGCAAACAACTTTTTCAATCTTCTAGCACAAAGCCCATCAAACTTCACGGGACCATCACCACCTTAACCCATCTCCGTGGAACCTGCCCTTTCCCCCTGCTCCACTTTGATCTAATCTTTCCTCAGCGTTTCTCCTCGTGCCAGCCGCCGGATTATGAGTGACATTTTGGTGACCGACTGTGCAAAAGTCACACTGCCTGTCGCAACGGGGGCGGCTGGGGGCAGTTTCCTGCGCTTGGCATGTGAGGGTGATGCAAAAGAAGCGTGATCTTCTCTCTCAAATCCACTAAAACAGCTCAATCTCTGGAAAACCTTCACGTAAAAAGCATCGAGGAGGAAAATGCAGAGGAGAGAGCTTGTTAGCTACAGGGAAGGAACCTTTGGATGATCGGTGAATTAGCAAAAAGCCTCAAAACTCAAATTTAGTTTCGGTTCCTCTTTATTATTTATATTATTTAAATATTATTTAAATATTTCAGCTGGGTTAAAGGCTCAAATCTTGTCCCAGTAGTGTTTTTTTTAAAAAATGGTATTTTTTCAACAATAAAAAATGACATTTTCTCCTTTTTACACTAGGGAAATTGTCCTAGACCTCTCCTAGGTCCTGTGCGATTCCAAGGGGAGGCAGATCTGGGAAAGAAACAAGCGTTTTAGTAAAGATATCCCTGAATAATTATGAGAACTGACACTAATTACAGCTGCACGATTGAACATCTGCAGAACTCGTGGGCTGCAGGAATTCTTAGCAGCAAAACTTGACATTTTGGTAGTTTGGGACTAAAAAAAGGTTTGATTTTAAACTTGCTCCTGAAACGCGTGCTAGTAAAAGTTGTGATCTCTGCTGCTCGTGCTCGGCGTGGTTGTGTCTTCTGGCCCTGACTCACACGATCATGTGGATGGGAGCGATCAGCAAATCCCTCCGGGAGATTAATAAAGGAACCTGCTGGACCTTAAAAAAAACATAATAAAAAAGGAGTTAGGATTTTTTTGAGCACGGATTTTGAAGATTGCCTGGAAGCTCTGGCAGGAGGGATTAAAAGGAAGCGGGACCGGAGGAACTGGAGGTGGTCTGGAGCGTGATCAGCGAGGAAAACCCAGGGGAATTCAGAAATTCAGAACCTGGGAGGAACTGTGGGCTTCACCTGGGTTTTCCCTCCTGGTACAAAAAGGCGCCGGTTAAAACCAGAATCCCGTTTGCCGAGTAACTGCCACGTGGTGCTGCCCTACCCGCCCCTCGCCGAGCGTAAAATGTTTTTATTTTCTTATAAAGTTCTCAGCAAGAGGTGTTTCAGCAAGGAGGATTCCTCTTCAGTGCCTTTGACAAGAGTTGGTGCTGTGCTGTGGGGTCTGGATTGAAAACTGGCAGGTTTTAGGACCAGAACGTCTCCTGAGATCTACTCTTTACAAGATTTGTAACATTTTTGGGCGTAATTTCTGCCCAATGGGAACTTGGCCACCCAGCAAGTCCCCACAACATCCCCTTTTGCTTCAGGGCTTGTGTAGTTATAAGGGATTTTTACCGTTTCGTTAGGACTAACCCATTAAAGCGACTGCCCTGACCCCATAAAGGCGTTCTGACAGTGCCAGTCAGATTACAAAAGGGGGTGGCTCCTGCTGGAACAGAAAAAAGCCCCCAAACTATTTACACAACCCCAGAGCAGGCAGTTACAACACTCCCTCAGGGATCCAAGCCAACAAATAAAAGACAATATATGCTATATATATCCTATATATGTCCCCACCCTGGGGAAGTCCTGGAGAATGCACTGACCAGGACCCCCTTTGGCATGGGAACTAAAAACAATCTGATTTCTCATCAAATGTTAACGTAAAATAAGAATAAAATCACCAACTACCCATGCCTTAACGCTAAAATTAGGAATACATTTTTTACAGGTGGCAAAGGGACTTAAAGAAAGAATTAATAGTGGGATTAGAAGCTCCGCAGCTCCATTGTTTATTTAAAATTTTAAAGAGGTGAAATGCTGCACATTTCTCTACTGTATTATACATAAAACTGATTGTTTTTTTGGTGATAAGTGCTGACTAAGGCATTTCCTACTTACTTTTCCCACAAATATTAATCAAAACTTCAGCGTACCAAGAGATTTAGCCCTCTCAGCACGTACATAGGGGTTTTTACGTCAGGGAAAAAAGAAAAAAAAAAAAAAAAAAAAGCACTTTAAGCTCTTGGCAGCAGCCCTGTCCCGGGGCCTCCAGGCGAGCTCACTGCGGACAACGACCCTGAAGCGACCGCAGCTCCTGAGGCGCTGCCGAGAGCCGCGCACCACCCCCACCCCCTCTCAGCAGCCGCATTCTCGCCGAGCAGCCCCAATTCGCAACGCGTTGTGGCGACAGGCGACATCGCGACATGACGACGCCCCCACCCCCGGCCGCCATTTTGTGCTCCCTCAGGCGGCGCGGGCGCACTGCGCATGCGCACCCCCTGTAGGGTTCCCGCCCGCTCTGAGCGTCCCTTGCGTCGTGACGTCACTTCCGCTTCACCATAGCAACGGGAGAGGCGGCGGCGGCCATGACGGCGCGGAGGGGCGCGGGGTGGCGGCGGGAGGTGCTGGGGCCCTGCCCGCACTCTGTGGCGCTGGTGAGCGGCCGGGAGCCGCCACAGGGCTAGGAGGCTCCAAGCGGGTGCCTCTTGGTGTTGGGGTTGGCCGTGGGGCCAGCAGGAGGCGGGTTCGAGCCCGGGCTGAGGGCGTGTGGCCAGGTCGAAGGGGTGTAAGGCCGTCAGGGGGAGACAGCTGAGGTGGACAGGCTGAGGTTTAAGCTGTGAGGTGGGTAAACGGGCGGCGTGGAGCTCCTCGAGGCCTTTCGTGACGCTCTTGTGCTGTTTTTTGGCTGGATATGAGCCAGCAGTGTGCTCAGGTGGCCAAGAAGGCCGACAGCATCCTGGTTTGTATCAGAAGCAGTGTGACCAGCAGGGCTAGGGAGGTGATCGTCCCCCTGTACTCGTCTCTGGTGAGGCCAACCTCGAGTACTGTGTTCGGTTTTGGGCCCCTCGCTACAAGAAGGACACCCTTATGTACTCGGTCCCCAATTGAATTAAAAAAAAAAATAAAAAGTTGTAATTTCATCGCTGCCATTCTGTCTGTTACAGAGAGCCAGGCCTCCTAAAGAGCGAAGAAATGACAATTTTGTCTTGGCCCGCAGAGACAGAGAAGAGGAGCTCCTGGAATACGCCGCTCTCCTCAAGCTCTACAACCGCTGCCGCAGCGTCCACGAGTGGCAGCAGCGCAACGAGCAGAAATGGCTGCACAGAGCCGTGCAGAGAAAGGTCGAGGCGGCGATGCAGGAGTGTCAGGCAGGGATTGATGACAGAAGAGAGAGGTAGCAAGGAATGAGCCCAAATCCGTGTCCGCCCGGCTGTTTTCCACTTAATTCTGTGCTTAGAGGGGTGATTATGGGGGGAAAAACACTCAGCAGAGCTTGATTTTAGATATTACCCCAGGTGTTATGGCATGGTCTGTGTTATTAAGCAACATAAAACGAAGAGGAGCTTTTGGGCTCTTGTCACCAGTACAACTCACAACAACAAAACCCTAAAAACCGAAACCACGACAGCACTGCGCTGTGCCGAGCTTCGGAAAGAAGTTTTCTCCGTTATCCTTTTGATAGCAAGCGGCTGTGAGCTGCGAGGAAGCCGCTGGGATCTTCTGGCCCTGCTCGGCGGGGCCACCTAGCGCGGGCTGCTCAGCACTGCGTCCCCTGCCGGGCTTTGGTGAGCTCCAGGCACGAAATTTCGGGGCAGCCTGGTGCTGTGTGGGGCCATCCTCGCGTAAGGGCGGCGTAAATGCGAGGGGAAGAGCGCGGTTCCTTACTTAATCACTCAACGGATAAATTATTCTGGTTTTTATTCGAGGGTTTTCTTCCCTTCAGGCTCCGCGAGCTTCTGGAGGCCGAGGAAAATAAATATTTTGCGGAGATGGAGGCGTTTGAAGAAACCCTGCTGGAGAGGCAAGCGAAAATGAGGGAGCGAGCGAAATTATTGCGGGAGGAGAGGGAGAAAGAAAGGCAGCAGCTGGTGGCTGAAAAACGGGAGCAGCAATTCAGGTGGGTCCAGAACAACATCAAACAGAGTTGGGGGATGGAAATCCTAAAAGGCGATTTAACAAGAAGGTGACAGAAAGCGCAGAAATCCTTGTCCCGTGTGAGAATCCCCTGCCAAATTGGATGTTTTTGTAGTTCTTGGGTAGAGTTTTAGCTCAGTGGTATGAAAAGAGTTCCTGGAAGATTTATTTGGCCTAAATCCTGCTTCTTAAGCTCATATATGGCAAGCCCTTGGGAAGTTAGGGTTGCCCAAGGCTGCTGGCTTTATTTATTGCCCGCTTTTCCAGAATAAAGCTGTCGTGCAACCTGAAATTCCCTGCCCAGTCCTCCTGGATGCCAAGTTTGGCAACGACCTTTGAAGTCGTTGAGATTTGCAGGTGCTCCTCGGGTCCCGAGGCCTTGGCATCCCGTCTGACTCGTTCAATTCTTGGAGATCTGCTCGGCTGAGGGATGAAAATCGCGTTAATGGAAGCGGAATCATTTGAAACGTCGCTTCCGAGTCTCCCACGGTGGTAGGGAAATCTGCAGCACCTGCTTTTCTTTTTTTTTTCACCTAAAAACTGGGGCTTTGTGTGCCAGCTGTGACCGAAATCTGCTCTATTTGTGGTGCCGCTTGTTGCTGGCGTTCTTAGGTGCCAGATAAATAGGGAACCTGACGCGAGCCTGCCCTTTTCCTGTGCAAAACTGAACGTTGAACCTTGTGGGAAGGGGTGGAGCGTTTCATCGTGGGCTTGAGCGGGCTTTTCTCTGCCCCACGTTGGTGTCTTTAACAAAAACCAACCTGCGACATCTTAAAACTGGCATAAAACCTCCAGCACCTCCTTTTTTTTTGTGGTTACATCAGAAGCATTCACGCAGAGGACGTTGTTATTGCAGCGACTGAATACAACAGCCATAAAATGAATAAATAACTGTGAGGGGTGGGGAATAAACGCAGCTTGGCTTTGGGAAGCGGCTCCAGGCGGGCACGATTGGGGCGTTAAGAAGCTTAGGGTAGCAAAGTGAGGAAGCAAAGCAGCCATCTGGGAGAGCAGATGTTTATAGGTCACTCTCAAAGCTGCTCGAAAGAAATTCCTTTTGATGAAATCGAGCAATTCCAGCGGGATTTCGTAGTAAAAATTCGACCCGTGCCAAGCTTTGATTGAACTTTTCTTCTCCGAGAATTCAATTAAATTCAGATGAGTTTAGAAAGGTGAAAAAGAAGAAGTCATTCTTCATCCTTTCGCTGCTGAGAGAACTTTGAACCCGCTGCGTTCAGGTGACACAGTTCTTTCTAACGATGCGTTTCCAATCTTAATTATGGCAATGTTTTTCCTCAGAACAGTTGAAAAACATTTTTCATGAATACCAATTAGTCCTGTAGTCCGTAATCACCAGTAACGACTACCTGGGAGTCGGAAGAAGGATCCCAGGGTTAGAAATATGTCCTGGTTTGAAAAGGGTTTGAAAAACACATTAAAGGGGTTTAAAAACACATTAAATGGGTTTAAAAACACATTAAAAACACAAAATGGGTTTAAAATGGGTTTAAAACCACATTTTTAAAAATGGTTGTTCATGTTAAATTTAGTTTGGTCGTTTCTTTTCTTGCAGCTTCTATGAAATATCCCACAAAACTTCAAATTTAATGCAATTCTAGTGGTTCTTGGTTAACAGTGTAACCTAAATTTCTGCTCTTAAATGGTTTTCAGGTTGGGACTGAGCTTTCAAGCGACGAATAAACTAGTCTAGGTCTTTATTTGAACAAAGAGCAACCTAAATGTTTGAACAAGTGTGTTTTATACGTTAAAAATATGCATATTCATATAAAAAACCCACATAATTCATGCTCTGACTCCAGAGAACGATGCGATGAGCTCCGCGCGCAGCGGATGAAGCAGCATCAGAGGGAATTGTGCACGGAGCGGCTGGCCCAGCTGACTCTGAAGGAGGAACTGAAAAAACAGCAGCAGGAGGAGGAGGAGATGTTCGCAGAGCTTTGGAAGGAGGACAGGTTGGCTAAGGAAAGGCGAGAGGCGGTGGATATGCAGAAATCATCCAAACAGAAGCGGGAAATCCTGGACGTCCTCGGCGCCCAGGTAGCGGTGCTCAGCGCTCAGAAAGAGGAGGAGAAGCGGCTGAAGGAAGAAGAGGCTCGATTGCTGGTAATTTCCAGATCATCCTCAATTCAGTACTCTTTGAAAATCCCTTTTCAGTACTCTTTGAAAATCCCTTTTCAGTACTCTTTGAAAATCCCTTTCTGCCCCTGCAGGGGGAGCTTGCAGTGTAGCTGAGCCGACTTCGGCGGAGCAGCATTTGGCATTGACTTCGTGATTTATTTCAAATTTCATCTTCGTTTTGCAGCTATCGGTGCGTAGCAATTGACTGGCCACGCAGGGCACCGAAAGCTGATGTTGGCGAGATAAATATCCCACTGCTTTTTTAAAAAATAATGACAGGAAGGAATCGGAAGCTCTGAAAATCCTGGCTGTAAAACATCAAAGTTCTTATTCCAAACTCGACTGCAATGTTTCACTCATTTAAAATCATGCAGAATAAAGCTCTTTTCTTGTAACGACTTCTAAGGAACTTCCAGATCCTCCGAAAATAAAACCACTTCTACTTAAGTGGCCTTTTGAGAGAAAAAAATAGAAGAAACAGAAATAGAAAAAGAAGTTAGAATAGGAGACTTCGTAGCTTCCCCTGAAGACAGCTGTCTTGAGCTCCATCAGGAACAGAAATTTCTGGTGAAGTGGTTTAATTTCTGGAAGAAACAAAAAGCTTTTTTCTGATGCGTTTTAGGAGATTTATTTACGCTTTGAAGGAGCCATAATATTTAAAAAGAGGTTAAGAAAAAGCAGCGTATACCTCGGAGAAAGCTGAGGCCTTGTTTCGGACACCTGTAGCTAAGTTAATGATGGGCATGTGCTGTTAACAGCTTGTTCGAGCACAGTTTATGCTTGTAAACTTAGCATAATTCATGAGTATTCGTGATTAAGTTACTTTATTGATGCTGTTTTGGGACTTTTTTAGCTGAATAATCTTGAATACACATACACAAGTTTGATCTCAAGTCTGTATTTTTATTTTTTCATTGGTTCTTTCTTAAGAACTCAGCTTTATTGCCCGTTTTTCTGTTCTTTCCCGTATAAAATGGAATGACTTGAGGCCAGGAAAATTCAACAGCTGCCCATTATTTAATTACATCGTAATAAAAAGAAGCAATTACTCACTTTATGCCCAACAGAAATGTGCTTTGAGCAGATAACATCCAGAAATGGGAGGAACACGCGGTTCTGTTACTGGGTAGAGGTTGTGGCTGTGTTTAAAGAGTTGGATGTAGATTAAACGTGCTGCAGGGATACAGATTTCTCCGAAGAGATGTCTGTCTGCCTGCCTGAAGTATTTGGAGTGTGGATGTCAGGCATTCCTGTGATAATTAAAGAGAAAATCCTGAATTTTTAAGGAGCAACACGGTAAAACATTCGTGTTTTAACAACTTTAATGGACGACACTCTCTAAAATTCTTTTTTCTCAGAAATAAATGGTTTTTAATATTTATCTTTGCTCTTTGGTGTTCCAAATAAAGTAATCCTAGTAGTCACTTTGCTTGAAGCTGGCTATTTTTCCCTTTTGTAGGAAGAACAGCAGCAGCTGCTGAAACTTGAAAATGAGAAACTTCAAATGGAGAAATTACAGAAGCAGAAGGAATGCAGGGAGATGTTGCTCGGCGCAGCGGAGGACAGGAGGAAGCGGCTTAATGAAGAAAAAGAAGGCGAGCTTGCCCTCGAGATGAAAACCTTAGAAAAATCGCCTTGGAAACCTGAGGAAGACCCCGAGGAGAAAACCAGGAGGAAAGTAAGGGCTACAGGTTTGAATTGTGAACTTTTGGGACAAAACCTCACCTGGACTAATTTTGTTGCTCTTTGTGGAGCTGCACAGTGTAAACGAGATCAGACACGAGACCTTTTCTGTGATCAAGTCGATTCTTTTGTCGCATAACCTGTTGCCTCTCTTCCTGCCAGCACTCTGCTTTCCTAAAAAAAACCCCATTATCTCTTAAAATCACAGCAAGGACTTTAAATCCCGTCTTGCAGGCAGCAAAGCTACCAGGCTGGATGAAAAATTGGGGGTTTATAGCAAATCCTGGCCTCCTGCCCCTCCACGCTGATTTCCTTCTGCATAAACCACGTGAGGTTTTTAGTCCTTACGCTGCATGGATGTAAGGGAGATTAGGGAAGACTTTGTCTGTCTCCCGGACCTGATTTATTAAATATTTGTGATTGCAGAGGAAAGTAAATATTTGCCACGTTCTGGTTTATTAGACAGCCAAGAAACAGTTTTAGATGTTTTATTATTAGCTGGATATATAGGTGCAAAATTTCCCATGGAATATCTCGGGGAGGCTACGAAACCATGGACGTGTCTCACTTTTTGCACTTAGCACAAGTAGATTGCCCAACTTGGAGGTGAAAAATGATTTCAGAGTAACTAAGACCGAGCAGGGAGCTGCGTTCCTTACTCTGCACGAGGTATTTGGAAGCTCACGTGGGTTAGGGATGTTTTATAAACTTTTTCTGTGATCAGAAAACGCATTTCTGCACGGCTCTTCTGGGCTTGGAACGCAGCTCGAGGCTCCTGCTTCCCACACGGGCCACAAACCGCTGCTTCTCTTCGCTTTTTTTGAAGTGTATCTTTAAATTCTTGAACTCAGATCTGCAAATGTGTGCGTGTGCTTGCAGCAAGAGCTGTTCAAGGAGCAACAGGCTTACCGGGCGCACCTGGCTCAGCAGCTGGAGGAGGAAAACGAGCGAGAAAAAGAAGTGGACAAGCTCCTCGAGGAAGAGAGGGCGAAGGTTTGGGCCAAGAAGGCTGAGCAAATGCGGTTGGAAAAGGAGGCTAGAGAGCAGCTCCTGAAAAACGTCCTGGATACGAGGCAGCTCCAGATTGAGGAGAAGAGTAAGTGATAACAGCTGCTTGTGCAGCAAACTTACTGCATAAATGTGAAGCTTCCCATTTTTTGGGTGCCTCTTCGGAAAGGACAAAGCTCAGGCTTGCTGTTTAGGCTGAGACTTTTTAGACTTTTATCTTCTAAAAGTCTTTTTGTGGTTTTTTTTTTGTTTTTTTTTTTTTTTTTACAGTGCAGAGAAACGCGAAGGAGCAGGAAGAGCTCGCTCAGGAGAAGCAGTTACTAGCAGAGGCCGTGGCAGAACTCAAACGCGTGGAGGAAGAAAAACACGCCAGGTATTTTTCCTTCTGCCCGTTGGCTCGGTGCATTGCGGATCAACCTTTTTGAAGCGTGTGGGTTGGAGAATTCTCGCTCGTAATTAGCTTTGTAGGAACGCTGGGGAGTTTTTTTTTTTTTTTTTCCTTTCCCTTTTTTTCCCTATCGGTTCCCGACTGCGTTTTTCTGTTTATCAAACGCGTCCCCTCGCGTTCGGAGCCGCTGAGAGGCGAGGAGGGAGGCTTAATGAAAGGTTAGGTGGTTGCTCACCCTCCTCAGCTTATTGCCAAACCTCACCCACACTCCTCCCTTCAACAACCGCGGCGTCAGGCAGCAAAACACCAAAAAACCCACCAGACCCCATCGCCCAGCTGCGTGGCTTTCCCCTTCCCTTGCAGTTCCTTCGGGGCGAGAACGTTTTCGTTTCGCAGTAGCCACAACGTTCCTCTGGGTGTCGTGCAAAACCCAGCACCGAGGGCTTTATTTCTCCCGTTCCCGTTTCCCTTTTTGGACTTCTGCCCTTTCTCCACACCCGTTTATGGGATGTGACCGGGTAAACTCCTTCCAGAGCCAATACCTCTTGCCTCAACCGATAAATTTCTTGAAAACACATCTGGATGTGGCAGATATCTCACCCTCTGCCAGGTAACATCCCTGATTTCTTCTGCCAGCCATTTCCCACGGCGTTAGCACAACGAGCCTGCGCCCTGCCTCGCCTGTTGGCAGAAACCCGTTGTTATCTCCGCCACGAGGGAGTGGAAACTGGGCGTGAGGCTGCTTCAGCAGTGAGCCAGAGCCCGGGGAGGACTGAAACCTGACGCATTTGCTCCCCTTTCTGCCACTGCGAGGGGCGGAGGAAGGCGTGCTGATGGCAAGGGGTGCTGTTTGCTCTTTTATTTCTCATTAAGCACGAATTTTGCGGTCTGCTCTGTAAAATACAACAGAATTTGTGCTCTGAACAACGATTAATTTGCTTGTAGTCGCACAAGTTAACTCTCTTCTCCTAAGAAGAGTTTTGAACCTTCCTTTGGTCCGAGGTTGAATGATAACAGATTAAAAAAAAACCATTTTTTTTCTTTTTTTTTTAACCCAACACTTCATAAATAAGCTTTTTACCTGTCGTTTCCAGGAAACTGAAGGAAGCAAAAGAATACCAAGAGCAGCTCAGGGCTCAGATTGCCCATCAGCAACGGGCCCGTGATGCTGAGGAAGAAGAGAAGAAGCAAGAATACGAGCTGGGCCTAGCAGAAGAGCGAGCTTACCAGGAAAGGATCCAGGACGCTCTCTCAAGGCCTGACGAGAAACTAGCAAAAATTCACCCTTTGAGAAGAAAACTCACGTCTACCTCCCAAGATCACTTAACTATGACATTTTAACTCACTCTAGGTTGCCTTTAAAAACCTTTTCTAGGCGTGTTTGTAACCGATTTGGGTTTGACCCTCCTCCGCTGTGACACTCAGAATATTTCACTGGCAAATACAAGAAATATATTTTAAATTTTTTTTTTCCCCACTGTGCTTTTTTCTAAAAAAAAAAAAAAAAATCAAAGCGTGTGACGTTTTAATACAAAAATACTGCATGTTCTCTGCGGTGTGATGATGCTGATGACGTGAAGGATATGCAGGCGTTATTTAAAATAAAAAAAAAAAAAAAAAATTGTAGAGGACGTTCAGCAAACTTTTATTAAAACACCTTTCGAGCTGCAAATATTGGCAAAACCTTTTTTTTTTTGTGTCGAGACAAAAGGTGCTCAGTGTTTTATCTTCCTTTTCCTTGTTAAATCTACGGAGCTATTTTACTTTAGCTAGACAGCAAAGAGTGCATATTCTGATAGCTGAAACCTCTTTTTGGGCAGATATAATTGTGCAGATCCGAGGAAATCCTTTTCTTGGAAAAAAAAAAAGGTGATTATTTATCCTTTTGGTGGCAACTCTGCCTCTTTGGACCGTCTTGGATCGCCTCCGGTGCCCCAGTCTGAACATACAGGTGCTCGGTCCCATGTTCTGTCATCTTTTAAGGCAAAGCAGCCTTAAAAGTAGTTAATTAATGGCCAGATTGTGGTTTTTTAAACGTTTCTTCCACCTTTTTCTTCCTCCTCACCTTCTGTTTTCAGGCTTCAGCTGCCTGTTGGTGAATACCAGCACACTTGGCTGCCTGTTTTGTGGGGATATGAGTGGAGGAGCTGAAAAATAGCTGGGATTAGAGCTCAGGAATCCCTGCTGAGGTAGTTTCATCAATCCAGAGAGCCCGGGCAGCCACAGGTCTCTGCTCTCACCGCTAGCTCAAATGGGCAGGATGATTAAGAGATTAATTTCCTTGACTGCTACGGCCCCGCATAAGCCATGTAGATTTTATTTACTGCCCTGCCCCGTGTTTGGAAAAAAACAAAACAAAACAAAAAACTTCTGCTGTGAAGTTTTGGGGCCAAATTTTGGGGTTGTACGCGTTTACGTTCGCTATGGAGGCGATGAGATGAAAAAAAAAGGAATTTTCGTCTTGCTTCTTTTACTTTTCCCGGGCTGCCCGGGGTTTTAAAGGGGGGATCTGAATTAGGACTCGTATTTTTCAGGTGGCTGTAGGCAGAAATCCATCCCAAAAGCCTTCCTACACCTCCCTAAAACCCAGCGGAGCGATATTAACCGGAAATTTTGCATCTTCACCCCCAGCTCTTCCTTTAATGCCCCCTAATACTGGCAAATAAACGGATTCTGGTTATGGGGTGAGCGAGGACGAGCTGCTCCCTGCCACCCCGGGGAGGACACGCGTCTCCTGTGTGCTTCCCAGGAAGCTGCTGGCTCTGTTTTGAGGGGAAAAAGAGGGAATCTGGCTCATTTTCACACCTTTGATGTGAACGGGAGAGGTTTTAGGGTCGCTTCCCCTTCAGTATTAGGGGTTTCCGTCTCCCGAGGGGATAACCTCCGGCAGGAGGAGGGAGAGGCTGGGGGAAAAAAGCTTGAAAACGGTAAAAGGGGGGGGGGGTGATCATTAAAGGGGGGTGGAAATAAAGGGGCGACGGAGATAAAAGGGGGGGGGTGATAATTAAAGGGCGGTGATGCTAAAAAGGGGGATGATGCTGATGATGAAAACGCTGACAACGATGATAAAAACGGTGAAAACGATACTAAAACCGGTGAAAATGATAAAAACGGCTGCGACAAAGAAAAAATAAAAATGAAAAAGTGGGGGAAAACCAAGGTGGCATCCCATAATATGGGCTGGGGCGAGGAGCCGGCACCCAGGAAGTCCTACGGAGCAGCCGAGCCTTTTACCTGAGCGGGGCGCGGCGGAGGCGGTGCTGCCTCCTCCTCCTCCTCCTCCTCTTCCTCCTCCTCCTCCTCCTCCCTCTCCGGCTGCGGGTGTAAAGGTCGCTCTGTCGCCCTGTCGCCCTATAGGGCCGGCAGCCCACCCCATATCCCCCCCCAAAACCCTAAAAAGCCCCCGCGAGCTGCCGGCCCCATGCCCCGCGCCTAGCGCTGCCCGTGCCCGGCCATGTCCGCAGCTCAGCTCTACACCAAGGTGAGCCGAGGGCTTTTTTGGGGGAAGATCGGTGGCTTTTGGGGTCGTTTCGCTCTGGGGAAAAGGGGGCAGCAACTTGCCTGCCCCATAGACACCCCCCCCCCCTTTATCCCTCTCCATCCCTCCCCTTGCGCCGCACCCGCGCCCCGACGCGCGGCTCCCCGCGGGGCTCGCCGGGGTTTTTGGGGGCAAAAAAGGCGATTTTGGCCCCGTCGATCCCAAAAGGGGCTCGAAAGGTGCGGCTCTGAGCCTCTCCTCTTCCCGTCCGGGAACTTTTTTTAGGGGAATTCTTCCCCTCCTTGCCTGAAACACGGGGCTTGGGGAGAGGGAAGGAGGAAACCTCCCGGCGGCGGAGCGCTCCCGGCTTCCTCGGTGGATTTCCCTCCGGCTTTGGCAACTCCCAACAAATCCCAAATGCTTCCTTTTTGCCTTTTTTTTCGCTTTTTTTCCTCTTTTTTTTTTTTTTTTCAGCAGCGGGCGAGGCCGAGCCGCTTCCTCCTGGCGAGCAGGGAGGGGAACATGGCCGATGGGCGAGAGAGGAGCCCAGATTTGTGCCCCACGGGAGGCTGCCACCCAGCCCGGGGGCTGCTTTTAGGGCTAGGAGAGGTGGCACTTGGATTTTTTGGGGCTTTTCTGCTCTTTTTTTTCTTCTCTCTTTCTCTTTTTTTTTCCCCGTTTCTCCCCTCGCGGGTCGGTCACTGCTCCGGATAAGCAAATGGCATTTGCATGCCAGGGTGGAGGTGAGGTGCAGGGGAAAAAAAAAAAAAGAAAAAAGGAAGAAAAAGGGGGAAAAAAGTGCCCTTGGGATTGCCCCTTCGACCTGCAAAGGGTTTGGGGTGACGCCTGGTACCGTGGAGCCACCGTTGTGGGGTCCCCTACTGCTGTGGGGACGTGCGAGGAGAGAAAAGTTGTTGGCTTTAAAATCTTTTTATGCTGGCAGATGGAGAGATGCCGGCATCGCCTGCTGTAATAACGAGGATTTTAGGGTTTTAAGGAGGATTTTTAAGGGTTTTCTTCCCCTGAGCGCGGTCAGGGTGGATGGGGGGACACTGCTGGGCTGGCAGCAGCCCTTTCAAGGAGTGGTTTTCGGTCTCCCAGCTCCAACTTCGCTGTGGGTTCCTGCTCCTGCACCCAGCTCAGGCAGCCCTTATGTAATTTGGGGTCGGGCACCGCTTATTTTCGGGTTTCTTTTCGGGGCTGCCCACGCGGCACGGCTGCGGGATGAACGGCGAGTTTGGCGGCTCGTCCTTTGAACCCCTTGTGAACGTGAAAATCCCCGGTGGATTCAGCTGACCGATTTACTCCCTTTTCGGGAGCCCTCCTGAACCAAAATTTTGGGTTTTCCACGGAGAAATCTCTGGGGGGATCCCAAATGGAGATGGGATCAGATGCATCTCCATGGCCCCGGGGAGGAGGCTCGCCACGAGCGCTGCTCTGTCCCTATCTGTGGGCAGGTTGTAATGCTCGGGTTAGCTGATTATGAACTTGATCATTAGATTAATTAGCCCGGGTTGTGCATTTTAACTCTAACTCAATTAGGTTTGTGTTCCCGTTTGTGTGTTAAAAGGGTGCGAGGTGCCTGTGGGTGATCCCATGGCTGTCCTGCGAGGCACCTGGGATGTTATGGGGATTCGGTAACCACCCTTGTGCTCCGTTTTCAATTGATTTTTAATCATAACGAGATTCCTGACGAGCTTCGGGGCTGATCCAGGGCATCAAGGGGAGGCTTTGGGGCAGGGTTTGGCCGTGCCGCTTGCCCATCAGCGGGGCAGGTTGGAGCCGTGCGTGGTTCGGGGCGCAGCTTCGGCTGAGACCTCTCAGAGACCTTCAGCTTCCACGTGAAGCTCGCAGGAGGTCTCCTGGGCCCTTGTGGGATGAGTAGAGCTCATTTAGTGCTCGTTAAGCCACGCTGATAAACATTTTACCCCGAGGAGCTTAGCAGGCAGGAGAGGAACCTGCCCTGGAAACATCGGCAGCTGTGAACTCCTGGGGAAGGCCCTTTTTGCATCCCGTGACCCTTCAGAAGGCAGGGCTGGCGTTTAATAAGGAGATAATTAGCAGCTGTGCCTAATTAGGAGCAGGTGAGTGGCTCCCAAGCAGCCGGTGTGCATCAAGCTTCAAGCACGTGGGGCTCCGCGTTGGTAAATAGTTTTGGGGGGAGAGCCCGGGTGGGTTTTGCTTGCTCCTATTCCTGTGCCCCACAGGAATTCGGTGCCGCTGGGCCCTAGTGGAAGAGGGAAGCGAGTAGGGGAGGCGTGGAGCCACGGAGGGCTCCCTTTTGTATAAAAATAACGAAATAAGAAACGGAATAAAACGTGTCCCAGGTGGAGAAGGGCTGGAGCTTTGCGGGACCGAGCGCCGGCACCGTGCTGGGGCTGCTCGCGCGCTCCCAGCGCGGCCCCGGTTTCCTCTTGGCCTCTTGCTGATGCTGCTAAAACGCAGCCAAGGCAGCTCAATCCCTCTAAGCCCGGGCAGATGCCGGCGTTGTCCCGTAATGGGATAAGAGGGGAAGCGTCCCTCCCTCCGCGAGCTTCGCCTCCAGAGACGCTCGGATTTGCGGCGTGGGGCTCGCGGTCACCGCAGGGCCGAGCAGATCGAAACTCCTTTGAATTACCCCGTGGATGAGGTTGTAGAGAAAGGAGCAGAGAGCCGGGCTTGGCCTTGGGGTGGTTGTTGGAAGCACGGCCCTAAAAGAGCCCGGCTTCAGCTCGGGGGTGGACTTTGCACCCTCCGAGGCGCAATAAACGGCCGATAGCGGGGGGTTACCCTCTGCTCTTCGACCTCTTCTGCAAACAGCACGGCTGGGATCAGGAAAAGGACTGCAGCAAAATTCGGAGCCCTGGCAGGCAGCGGAGATCTCTGCTCTTGGCCAAGGACGAGGCTTCTTGCTTGGGGTTGCCCGGCTTTGTCTTCTTGGGGATGGGCACCCAGGCGAACCTGTGTCCTCGCCCTGCCCCTCCATACCCTTCCGGAGGCGTGACGTGCTCCTGGGATGTGTTAAACGCCTTTAAAGGCTTGTCTGGTGGCTGAATCACAGCCCTCGCTCCTCCGAATGACATGTTGCATCCCAGGAATGCGCCCTAACGGGTTGCGCCTCTTCAAACCCAAAGACCCTCGGATATGTTTTAGAGTCCCTCTTCCAAATTTCCAAGGGCAGCACTGGGGACGTCCAGCTTGGTGCAGAAACCCCACGAGGATGGTTTCTTGGGGCCGAGGCAAACCTTTAGCTGCCTTTTTGTCCCAGGGAGCCGGAGCGCCGACGTGCTTCTGAGCAAATCGGTGTCAAAAAAACGTGGAAAATGAATAAAAAAAGGTGTGGGGTGGCACTTAGAGCACACAGGAAAGCAAGAGGTGAGGCTGCTTTGCCTTTTATTTTCTGTTTAATCTGGAGATGGGGTTTGGATGTGGGAAGGGGTTTGCCCACGTGCTGAATTTTGTAGTTGACGTCCCCGGCGAGCGGAAGGTACCGCAAGGCAGCGAGGGGATGCGGAGATACCGAGCTGATAGGAGCGGTGACTTTCAATCTAATTCGGTCTAATTAAGCCGAGTGCCTCCCTGGTGGGTTTCTGCTTCTTAATTAAACTCTGAGCTCTGCTAACCCGGGCGCTGCGCTGGTTTTGGGGCAGGGAGCGGGGCGGAGGAGCGGTACCCACCGAGAGCTCTCCTGCAGGGTTTTTATGGCCCTTGGCGTTACAAACGCCCTGGCCAGAGGGATAGGAAGGCTGAAATACCGGGGTTGAAATGTGCTCGGTTTTCTTTTTCCTTTTCCTTTTTACGCCTCTTGTCATTTGGACCCATCCCAGGTGGGGTGACAACTGGTTCCTCCCTGCACAGTGGCGAGACGAGCCCTTACGTTCCCCCTACCCCGCTTTCTTTTTAAAAAGGAAACAAATAATAAAAAAAACAGGGTGTTTTAAGCATGTAAATCCAAATATCGACGTGTTTCAAGTGAAATTAAAGCTCTGGTGCTTTGCAGAGCTCAACAGCAGCCACCCTCCAGCCCCGCTGTGCTCGGAGGTTTTAGGGGCACGGTCCCGCGATGCTGGATGGAGGCGAGTGGCTTTGTGGACCCTAAAGGATCCCTTTGCTCAGGGTAAAGCCGTTTGATTTTCCAGGCTCTCCGCGCTCTCACGGTGGTATTTTTATTTTTTAATTGGAAAAAAAAAAGTGCTCGCAGCCCGGTGCAAAGTTTGGGGTCACGTGGAGTGAATGAGCAGAAGGCAAGCCCGGCTGCTGTTGGCTAAACTTTGCCCAGCTCTCATCTAATCACTCATTCGGGCTTTAACTAATGGCCAGGGTGACCCATTTGTTGCTGTCCCTGTGCTAGGGGATGCCTGGATGTCGTAGCTGGTGGAGGAAAGCGAGAAAATCCCCGAGACTTCGGTGGGCGAGCGTGGATTTAACTATTGAATCTTTCCATTCATAACTTGGCGAGGTTTCGGCCTCTGGAGGTGGTTTCTCATCGTTACGCATTGCCAGAATCAAGTCTGAACGTTTCTAAAGGAACGAAAACAATTAAAAAAAATAATATAATAATGAAACCATTTCATGTTCTCCGGTAATATTTTGGGGGCAATCCGCTTGGCAACTCTTTTATCCAGCCTGCCATCTCTCGCCTGAGAAACCTCTTTGATGTGGCTCATTCAGGGGAAAAATGGCATTACACGCCGCCTCAATCACTCAGATGTCAGCGAGGATATTGCCTTGGACTAAGCGGGGGAAATTTGGGAAGGTTCAGTAATGCCGGGAGACGTGACCCACTTTTGGAGAAACGTTTTTTTTTTTTTTCAGACCGCGGAGCTTGTGCCGCGCGACGGGGGAGGGCGAAACGTTTCGCTGGGGAGGAATTAGGATTTCCTCCTCTTAATTGTGCTGGCCCTATTCCAGCTGGAGGACGGGTTTCCCAAACCCCGTTCTTTCGACAGCCGGGTTAAAAGCTTCGAGCAGCTTTACCAAGCAGAGCAGCGCTTTCCCCGGGTTGTTTTAGCAGCACCTGGCTTCATCCTCTGAGAACAGGTTGAAGGGGCCAGGGATCAGGTTGAGCTGCTTCCCGAAGAAAAAGAGCCCTTGTGCAAGGCTGTCCCTTGGGGATTCTCCCCGGGACGGCAGCCGAAATGTCTTTTGGCAGACGAAATGTGTGAGGGAGGCGAAAAGGCTGGGCACGGGCTTAAATTTGGAGAGCCCCTGGGCGCTGCCCGTCTCAATATCCCGTGAGGAAAAGAGGCCAGGGTGTGCATTATTCATCAAAACTGAATCTCAGCCTCTATTATAATTATTTAGTCATTGGTTTGAGGTTATTTTATACTTTATATTAGCCTTATATTCTTTCTATCAGCCTTCTATCCCATATATTTATATATAAACGAATTGTATAAATACGTGGCGGGCTTTTCTCTGAATTTCTGCAGAAGGACTGCCCTGAATTTCTCTCACATCCCATGTTTTTTTTTGGGTATTTGTTGGTTCGTGCGTCCTGCTGCTGGCTTTTTCTCCATCCTCCCGCTGAACACGAAGGTGCTGGTGGGTGCCCTACGAGCAGTCGTTTAGCAAGAAAACCGGGTACAAGGCGGACAAGTCTCTGCAGATCCACACAAGAGGCTTGGGGCAGGCTCGGGGCAGGGCAAACGAGTGCCTCGTCCCGAGAAAACACCCAGAAATACCTTTTGGAAAGCTCCCAGCCCATGGCAAGGCTCTTGCCATGGTGGGGAGGATGAGAAAGGTGGGCTGGTGGACGAAAGCGTGCTGATGGAGGGCCAGCGCTTCAAGGGAGAGCTCTTGGAGGCACCTTGGATGAATTTAAGTGAAAAAAAAAAAATAGCTTTAATACGATTTCTCCTTCTACCTTACTGCTGGAATTCTTTAATTATCGCTACTAAAACGCCTCTTGCTCGACTCCTCAGCGATCGATGCGTTTCCCACCAGTTGTTTAGCAACGAAAAAGCCTCCGGGGTGGCCCCTGAGCCTTTCCAGCTCCGTTTAGACAGGGCTGAAGAAATGAAATCAATTCGTTTCCTTTTCAAACCTCCTTTGGGCTAAGCACGTGCAAAAGTGAGGCTCCAAGAGGGTTTGGGAAGTTGAGTGCTTTGAGAAGGATGCAGTGATTTGCATGACCTCTCCTTTCTGCCTTTTGGGGTTTTATGGTGAGCAAGAAGTGGGGATCCCAAGGGTCCCCTCCTACAGGCGGGTGTCCTCTGGCCAGCTTGGGGACACCGCAGTCCCTTGGGGTGGCACAGGCAGGTGGTGGCCCTGATCTCAGCTGGCCCCGTGGGGCAGAAACCACCCCCAAGGGTGAAAATCTCCTTCTGAGAGGCTGCCACTGTTGGAATTGAGCATAATAATTAAAAGGCAGCGATCCACAGGTCTCCAAACAGATTTTCTTTTGGTGTGCCTTCTTTGAGACCGTTCGGAAATACTGGACCGTCCTATTTCTTCCAGCCACGTGTAATGAGACTGGCCCACTGCAGAGAGGGGAAAAATAGAAGCATGCTTTCATTTTTGAAGCAAAACACCCAGATATTTGTCCTGGTGCCCACCTTGTCGTTGGCCAACGTTTGTGTTTGAGCCTTTCTAGCTGCCCGGGAGGCTGCGTTAGCGCCCAGCAGCCGAACAAATCCCGTCCCTTCCCGTGTAATGCTGCTCCTAATCGGCCTCCTGCTGAAATCCAAATCAAATCATGAGGCAGGGATTGAGTTTATTCACCAAAACCTCTGCTTCATCAGGGTGGAATAGCGCGAAAGGCTTCAAGAGCATTGGGTTGTTCCAGTTGTGGTTGGGTTGGGTGCAAATGTTGATTTTCCCCCTTGGGTTTTGAGCCAGGATTTGGAGCCAGCCACCAAGCCGAGCACAAATAACACAAAAACCACGTTGGAAAAGTGTCCCCAAGGGTGGGACACTTGCGCCAGAGGTGAGGTTGTAGAAGTAGAGGCTCTCCGTCCCAGATGGGGACTCCCCTCGGGGCTCAGTTTTGGTCACCCGGTGGCTTTGAGCTCATCCATCTTCCCCAAGAGCTCCTCGTCCTGTCCAGGGCTGGCTTGGAAAAGAGCTTTTGGGGAAAACTGTGAGGAGCTGGTGATGGTGGGAGGTTCAACGTGCTTGGGATGTGTCGCTGCCGGGAAAGGATGGAGGTCGGGGATGGAAAAAGGACGGAGGGGAGGATGCTGCAAATGCACGTGCACAAAAAAAAAAGTGCTCCCTTTTTTGCACAGCATTATGGATGCTTGAGGAAATGCTTTCAGCTCCGGTCATAACAGCCTCTTCTCCCCAGCGGCTATTCATTTAGGGTGGGAAGGCTTTGGGGTTTCCCAGCTCGGGAATGAGCTTGCGAAGACGCCTTCCCCTCTGCACGATCCCTTGGCCGTGCGTACGCACGAGGAAAAGCACTTTTATTATTGACATTCCGTAGTTTTGCCATCCGGGCGGACAAAGGGATACAAAACCCACAAAGCTTTTGATTTTTGTGGCTGCCTCGAGGCGGGTACGTCCTGATCCCCGACTATTTCGGGCATTTCTGGAACGCCTTTGATCTCCGGGGCGCTGGGAGGAGAGATCAGCCCGGGGAAACTGGGGCGAGGAGCAGGGCACGAGGAAAGGCTGTGCCCGGCTTGACCTGCTCCCTTCTCCCTAGCAAGGTGAAAAACAGGGCTCCTGGCCATACCACCCGGGGGTATTTGCTATATTTACATATTATTTAATGTTTTAAGACAAGGACCAAACCCCTCTGTTTTGCAACGCTGTCGGCGTCGCCTGGATTTGCCCCAAACTCTTGTGTTTTGAGCAAATATTTGAGGTCTCGGCCCCCCACTGGTTATTTCTTTGGCACAGGGGGGAACTTTTAGGCTGCCAAGGCAGAGTATTTATTGAAGTTGCAATTGCAGCGTTTCATAAAAAGCTTCTCAAAGGGGCTTGGAAATTAAATTCCCTGCTTACCTTGAGTTTGTACCCTGCTTTGTTGGTAGCAAGCCAGTTGTATACCTTGTCCGGGAGAGACCTGATTGAAAATCTGCTTGGAAATCAGACTGCTGGCTTATAATTTACCCCCAAACCTCAAATTAGGACTTTTATTTCCAGGCTGACACAATGTTTTAGCAGCTCTGACTTTACAATGAGTGGTGGATTGTGTCCGTGGGGAATTAATTTATTTCTGACTTAATTTCTTGATGTTTCGAGCTTTTATTATTTTTTTTTTCCCCGTCTTTGAGCTTTTTTTTTCTTTCTCCCCCTCCGCAGTACACCAGGGTTTGGATTCCTGACCCCGACGAAGTTTGGAAATCGGCCGAAATTATCAAGGATTACAAAGAGGGAGATAAAAGCCTCCAGCTGAAGCTTGAAGATGAAACTGTAAGCTTTTGAACGTTGTTATTCTCTTCGGTAATTGAAACTCTCAAATTAATGGGTGGGGGAAAAAAAAAAAAAAGCCTGAGCCATCTCACATTTTTCAGAAAACATTTTATATGCTTCTCGCTGCCTCAGCTCTTGAAGCTCTCCCCTGCTTGTGTTAGAGGAGGCTGCGAGAAAAGCCTTTGACCCCCCTCAACTCCTTTCAGCCTCTGGCAAAGCTGTGATAGCAGAGCAATTTTATTTTTATGTAGCGGCAGAGATGTTGTTAGGAATATCAGGCTCTGGGGTTTTGCTGCTGAGCAAATTGGAAGGAGCGAGGCTGGTGGCACCTCCTTGAGACTGGCTACCGATGGAAAATCAAACAGGACATGATCCTACATTCAAAAAAATACTTTTTTCGGGGCCTATATTTATTCTTTACGTGGAATAATAAGCAGGACAGAGGCTGGGGCACAGTGGCTGCTGTCTGTCCACCTCCCAGAGCTCGTGGGCTGGGACATCCTATAACTATAGGGGCTGCACGTGGAGTTCACCAGGGGGATTTGGGTGTTTTTTGGGAAGGGAGCAGCCGTGCCATGCACCTGCCACGAGGTGCATCCCACCTGGATGAAGAAAAACGAGTATTTTTGTGAAGAACCTCACCTAAACCAGCTTTCCTCACTGAGCAAACAGGGTTTCCTTTATCATATAACAGATGACCTGCTCTGTAGCTAAAACATTTTAAGAGAGAGGTCGCTTTCTCCAATTTAGAAATGCTCTGAGAACAGTGAGCAACTCACCTCCCGTGCCAGCCGCCCGTTTCCACGCGGGGAATACTTTTTCCTGAAGGATTTAATGGGAAGACGGAGAGCAGGAATGAGGCACGCTTGATTAGGCTGCTCTTCAAAACTATTTTGCTTTCAGAGCAGCAAACGCGGGCCAGTTGCAGGACGTCAGCGCGCTGGGCTTGAAAAGGAAGGGATTTGTGGTGAAATGCATGCCTGGCGCGCTTTGGCTCTGTTGGGGTCAGTCCCTGCCGTGCTCGTTGTCCTCCCCATTTTCTCTTTCCAGCAGGAGGCACGTCGGTGGGTTGTCTGCAACCAAAAAGCACGTCAAAGCCCAGCATCCGCACGTGCCAGTTCAGCTCCCTGTCCCCTTTATCTCTTTTAGAGCTGAAGTTGAGTGTAGGTTATTAAATTGAAGTCTTTCCTCCAAGTTATTTTGTGGTTTTCAACTGTAACACGTAGCTTTTTGTTTTAAACCTTGTACCTGTCACTCGACGTTGTGTTGTACCTTGAGTCAGAGCAGGTTTTTTTTGGTTGGATCACATCTGTTTCTGTCAAACAAGATGTGAAGGGATACAGGAGCTATTTCCTTTAATAATTCCTGCAACACCTTCTTAATGCTTTTCCCCACAAAGCCCTGCCTGGATCCACATCGAGTTGGGCTGGAGAGCATCACCGAAGGGGAACCGTGCAGGTGTGCATCAGATAAAAAGAAAAAATCAGAGTATAAATAACTTCAGGGGAGTCAAAGCTGTTGAAAGCAAGCCTTTTATTCCTGACAGCCAACATGCATTACCCAACGGGTTAATGCTTCCCTTTTGTCCTTGCATTTTAAGTGAATTTTCACGCGTTTTGTGGCTGCTGGCTGCATACAGCGTGCTCCTTCCCAACGACCAGCTCAGTTTTAAATATCACAGGGGATCCCTGGTGTGCTTGCCATTAAGATGGGAGGCTGAGTGCAAACTCTTGAAAATCGGCCTCGGCTGCGTGGGATTAGAGTACAAAACCAGCCTGAGATCTTCAAACACGTCGTGTGAGCCTGTCCTTGTGTACGTGGGGTGATCCTTGTGCAGTTGACTTAGGCAGCGATCCAGTGGTGGTTTCCTTCTGCTTGCAAACTGGATTTCTGCCTTTGGCTGGGAGCTGAGCGTTGGGACCCCTTCCTGAGACACTGATTTTTTTAATCCACTGCAAAGGGAGAAAAAAAAATACACTTTTTTCTTTAGTTGGTGGCTCTGCTGCTCGTTTGGGGCTGGGCCAGGAGCACTTGGCATATGGGCAGCCGTATGCTTCAACGTTATCACCCGGCTCTGCAGAAATTGAAGCAGTAGGGACTCTGCTTCTCCCTGTCCTTCTCCGCCTGAAGGGGTGCAAGGATTTGAGTATTAAAGTAGCCTGAATTAAAGATGAGCTGAGAAATCATGCTGCTGGGAAGAATGTGGTTTATTCCGAAATGAGGCTGTCCTTCAAAGAACATGAAGATGCTTGGATCAGCTGGGGTTTTCTTTATGGTTCCTGTTACTGGCCAAAGGCTTTTTGCCCCAAGCCTGGCCTGAAAACAACCCAGGTGTGCTCGGGTTGGAGTTTCTGGACCATCCCTGTCTCCTAAGACCATCTGTTGGCCATGGTCATCTCCAAGCTCTTTAGCAAAGGGGTTTCTTTTCTGGATCATCCAGGTCCCTGTAGCATCTAACATCGAAAGTCTTTAATTACAGTTAAAGTAGAAGGTACAGGCATTGCATTTTCTCAAGCTGGAGTTATCCTTGGATAAATTATAAGATATTAAAGGAGCTGTTGGTTTTTGTGTTCTCACGTCCCTCGTGCGTGTCTCTTCAGCTCTACGAGTACCCCATTGACCTCCAAGGCAATGAGCTGCCTTTCCTCCGCAACCCCGATATCCTGGTGGGAGAGAATGACCTGACGGCCCTCAGCTACCTGCACGAGCCTGCGGTCCTCCACAACCTCAAAGTCAGGTTCCTCGAGTCCAACCACATCTACACGTACTGTGGTGAGTATCGTGGTGGGGCCGTGTCCAGGTCTTGTAGGCTAAAGGCTCCTTCCCAAACTCTTCTTCCTCGGATAAGTTGGTCATCTAGCACGTAACGCCCCGCTGGGGTGAAGGCTGCTCTCTGAAAATTGATGTTTGAGGACGTCCAAGTGTCCAGACCATGTGTTTATCTCCTGGAAAGCAGCAGGTTAGAGCACAACTACTCAGAAACCTCTTCACACCATGAGCAAGAGGCTGTGCCGTGAGTAAGGTCCAGGACTGTGAGTTTGGGGTGGGTGGGAAGCACGCGTGTGGCCAACAAGTTTTGGGTTATACATATCTGGGGACAGGGGACATAGTACACGATTCTTGGTGGAAAAGCCTTGTTAGATGACTTTGAGGCCAATTTGGAGGTCTGTGGAGAAAAAGTAGGACCTATCAAACCATGGGAGAACAGCAACGTGCCAGGAAGATGTCATCCAACTCCATGTCCATGGCGTGTTTCCCTCCCAAAAGAGAGTTTCCTGCTGTAACGGGTTTATAACGGGGACCAGATCTATGGGATTTGGTGTCCCAGAAAATTGCACAATTTATCCAGTCATGAGAAGAATTACAGAACGTAATTCTGCAATTACGTTACGGAAGAGCAGGCAATAATGATGTTTGGTTAGTGGCGTTGCCGAGCATTATTTTTTTTTTGCAAGAGAAGCTCCTTTCTGGAGACCTTTCCATCCAGCATTTGTGATCTCCAAAGAAAATGAGTGTTGATGGCAGAGGTTAGCAGCGTGTGGGTGGAAAAGACTGCAAGACACACCTTTTCTTGATGATTTTTGGGGTCATCAGACTCTAAAATTCAGAGCACGAGGAGGCCAGCTGCAAACTTGGCTTTGTCATCCCTGGGGAGAGAGGCCTGCCAAAATCATTCGAGGCAGCAGCTACCTGTGGATGGATAGCAACAGCTCGCAACCCTTATAATAAAAATAAAATTAGGAATAAAAAGCTGACTCAGCCAGTTTTCTGCAGTTAAGCAGGAGAATATCGAATATTGAACCCTTTTGCTGGCACTTGAGATCATTTTGCTCACAGTGCTGCAGATTAAAGATTCCCCAAGAATCAGTTTGCGTGGCAGGGCATGTACAGCTGTCATGAGGTGGTGCATTGTAGGGTTGTTGAGGAAATGCTTGGCACGTTTCTGTAGAGCACTGCCCTTGAAAAGACGTTAAGCCAGGGGAAAGTCCGCCTTTGCACAACGGAGATTATTTTCTATTCATTTTCTATTTTCTATTCATTTTTCTCACCAGTTTCATGTGCCTCCTCTGTAGCTATCCTGCAGCTTATTCCCTTGCTATCAAATCGCAGCACTTTGATGGAGATGCCGAGATAAGAACTAGGAGTCGTTCCCATTCCTTTCTCATTTCTTTTCCCCAAGCATCATATTAAAAAAAAAAAAAAAATAAAAATCAATTGAAACAACTAAGGCAAGCCCTGTAAAGCCTGAAGCATTAACTCCAGGCTTGCTTTGTAACCTATCTGTGTATTTATCTCTTCTAAGGCATTGTCCTCGTGGCCATCAATCCCTACGAGCAGCTGCCGATCTACGAACAAGATGTCATCTACGCCTACAGCGGCCAGAACATGGGGGACATGGATCCCCACATCTTTGCGGTGGCAGAGGAAGCCTATAAGCAGATGGCCAGGTGAGGGCTGCTCAGTCAGATCCCACAGTCAGATCAAAAATAGGGAATTAAATGTGGCAAATACACGGTTTTGAGTGAGGAGGCACCTTTGGTGGTACCTGGAGATATTTACGGGTCTGCAAAAGCAGCGCCTTCCCCAGATGGATGCAGTGTTTTGCTTTATTTCCGTATTTATCGTGTTGCTGAGGACAGATGTGGGATTTTGCTCTTATCAGATAAGCCATGATCTGCTTTAGGCAGCTGGGATGCACGTGAGCATGGTGGGACTATGAGTCCTCTGAGCAGGACTGAGGCCTCTGAGCGTGTTAAATTGGTGTGAAACCATCACTTCTTTGGGTTGTCTTAATTTTTCACGTGATTACATGATGTCCACCAAGGGGGATGTCTGCTGCTTGGGGTTAGAGGTGGGACGGGGAGGAGGGGGTGAAGCTTTGGGAGAGTTATCCCACAAGCACAGGAGTGGTGTAGGACCACAGGATTTGCAGAAAAAGCTGGATGCACCTTATCCAAGTAGGGTATGAAGAAGGAGAGACTGCAGGTGATGCTTCCCAGGGACTGAAGGAGAGATCTGCCCATTGCAATCCCAACTCAAAAAAGAGCATCTGGGTATCAGGTAGCTGATAAAAGGTGAGTTTTTGGCAACTCACTCGAGACTGCACACTGAGGAACCGCCGACCTTGTTCGTTGAGGACGAAGAAGAGCCGCGTTCTTCACCCCAACACCTCTTGCAAAGCATAAATCCCAGGAGAAGGTCATCTTCCTTGTGCGCCCCCAGGAATTCATGCACAGAGTGGAGACAGGTCGGCGTTTTGCAGAAAATTCCTACTCAGCAAGCTGGAGCAAGCAGGATTTTCCTTGCTGCATTTCCAGCTGCATGGGGAGAAGGGTCTGAAACGAGCCATGAGGGATTTCAGATCCTTTGTGGGTGTGGGTTGCCGATGGAGGAAATTCTTTTTCCTCCCCCATCTGCAAAAAGCACTGTATAAAAGGGTTATCTACCCCCCAAAACATAAAAAAAATAAAAAACTGTGGAGGTAACCCATGCTATTTATTGAAGATACTGCACAAAAAAAAGACCTAGGTGAATGCATAGGGTCTTTGGGGGCTGTTTATCTTAAAAATGGGCAACTTCTGTCCTTTTGTTTGAAGGCAGGGTTGGCAATCTCAGTTTATTTCCTTGCTGTTATCATCATTTGGGGAAGTGCAATGCAATTGTACGAAATCCTTACATTTTTATATACTGCTATCCATGCAATTTAACACTGACACGTGCTTTTAGTCCCCACTTCGGGGCTTTAAGGGTGTTCTTGTTGTGGTCAGGCTCAATTTGAACGGCGTACTTAAAACGTTTTTAATCTTCCCCTTGCTTTATGGCCACTAATCCTCAGAGCATCCAGGAAGAAGGAGGTTAAACATCACTTCTCCGGCGGAGATGCGGCGAGTCATTGACTCACGCCGCGACGCGGAGAATTAGTGTCGGGCAGGGATTGACCCTGATAATTGCTCCTGGGGTCTGGCTCTGCCCTCGTTTGCTTCGGATATTATTTTTTTTTTCCCTCTTTAAGGTTTTTAGTGTGAGTGGCTTTGCTCTCACTGCTGAGATTGAGATGAAGTTGTTCAGCAGTTGGCTTAAAGCTCTAGCGATGGCTTTCGAAAGAGAAAACAATGAAGACAAGAATGGAAGAGTTCCTATATGACTTAGGTCTGGAGAATACTTCAGAAATATTTCTAAAGGCTCTTGGTTGCATCCACGTGCACCAAGATATCCTCCATCTCTTCTCACCAGTCGAGTGCTGCTGGTGGTAGAAAGCATCACTGTCCTGGGGCTCAAACCCTTGTACAACGTCCTGGCCATGGGTTTTATCACTGGGTTTGGTGTCTTTTGGGGAATTGTGATGTTTTGAGTGAGACAAGCCAGAGGGAGGAAGGAGCCACACCGCTGAATGAGCTCCCCAGGTGGAACTGATCTTGGCCTCCTCCAACCAGTCACGCTCTTGTATCTGAAAAGGCATGGAAAAATGTCAAAATTGGTAACAAAAGGCCTTAATTATGAATCCTAGATTAAAAAAAAAAGCCCGGGGTACGAAATGTTACCTGGTGGCAGTGCTGATTGGATGCTAAATAATGCATAATTCTGCTCTTTTGAGCTTTATTGGCTTCATTCAAGTGAAGAGACTCCCTGCCTGGTGTGGTTTTCATCTTCTGGCTCAAAGGAAAAAGCCTGGGGCCAAGTTCCCCGAAATGTGCGAACTTGGGCAGTCCTGCTGAGATGTCAGAGAAGGGTAAGAAGCAATAATTACCAAGTGACTTCTAGGCAAGAAGTCCAGCACTGAAAGAGTCCAGACTTCCCTGTTTATTTAATTGCACAGGGGATCAAATGACTTCAGCTATTTCCTAATTTTAGGGTGCAGGGTTTCATCTCCTGGTGTCTCTGTGAACACTTGGTGATGTTCTGGAGATGTTTAGGGTGTCTTTTACGCTTTAGCTGAGAGGCATCACAATTTTCAAGGCAAGGGAGGCGGAGGCACGTGAAGACGGAGGCTGATGGCGTGATGTGAATGTTTTATCAACACGAGGACAGATTGATTTACAAAAGTTTTTCTTCTCTGGTGCCACAGGGACGAGAAGAACCAGTCCATCATCGTGAGCGGGGAGTCGGGTGCTGGAAAGACGGTGTCTGCCAAATATGCCATGCGCTTCTTCGCGACCGTCGGTGGCTCTGCCAGCGAGACCAACATCGAAGCCAAAGTTCTCGCGTCGAGCCCAATTATGGAGGTAAAAGCTGAAATTTCCCTCTGTGCTGCTCGTAGTGATCCCCGTTTCTCTCCTGATGTCTTTAAAATGTCAAGAACTGTGCAGAGAGGCCGTGGCCACTGGGTTTTGCTGGGGAGGAGCCCAGCCTGTGGCTGCAGAGCCTCTCCAGAGGGCCTGGATAAAGCTGGTGGTGAAGGAGGGCGTGGGTGTCCTGTAAGGCGAAATAGGAGTACTGTGGCTCTTTGGATGTTGGTGGTGGAATCACTGAAAACGTGGTTTTGTCAGGATTTTTGTGGAATTAAAACACAGAGTGACAAAAATGAGCATTTGTACAGCAAGCGAGGTCTTCCCCTAAGCCACACCGCTCCTTCATCAGCTCCCAGTGCTCTTCCTTCTGCTGCTGGGAGAGGGATTTCCTCAAATCCTCCCGTGACTATTTATGCAAAGCTGATTACAAAATTAACGTTTAATTTTGTGTCACGCAGGCAATTGGGAATGCGAAAACAACGAGGAACGACAACAGCAGTCGTTTTGGGAAGTACATTCAGATCGGCTTCGATAAAAGATACCACATCATCGGTGCCAACATGAGGACGTACCTGTTGGAAAAATCCAGAGTCGTGTTCCAGGTGAGGAGACCTTTCTTTAGGGGGCTGTGCTCAGGGAATTCAATAGTCTGGGTCTTCTCTTTGCGTTAAGCAAGTCACGTTGCTGCGGGAACATTTGATTGCGTGTCGGTTTTGGAGTCTAAATTCAACTGTGAGATATCGGCAAAATGTCCCAAGACTTTTTTTTTTTTTTTTGGGTTTAATTTTTCCTGAAATGATCAGTATTTCATACAATCAGTATTTCATGGCATTCCTTCTTTGAAATGCAGAAGTTATTTGAGCTCCACGGTTGTACTGATAGCCCCATTTGTCAGCGCAAGCAATCCCAGAAGCCAGTCTGCTCTTTTTTTTTCTTTCTCTTTTCCTCCAATCTTTCATCTCCACACCTTCCCAGAGGCCGCTCTATGGATTCGTTAGGTGGGATTAATGCAAGACATCCCTCCCAGCTTTGCATTACTGCAGGCAGATATCGCATATAATGCTCATAAACGTGTCAGTCAGCGGAGAATGCCCCACTCCTTCATCCTGAAGGTTGGGAAAAAAATGCTGCAACCTCTTCTCCCCCCATTAACTCATTGTTTTCCCCCCACAGGCGGAGGACGAGCGCAACTACCACATCTTCTATCAGCTTTGTGCCTCGGCGAGTCTCCCAGAGTTCAAAGACCTTGGACTCAGTGAGTATTTCCACCTCCCCGTGCAGTCCCAGGGCGACAGGAAAGCACGGTGGGGTTAGAAATTTGTAAAGATCTGTGTTTTAAACGAAGCCTGAGCATGGGTTGATCTGGCTGGCTTCTTGGCAGGAGCACTTTTGTCCTTTGAGTCTGTTAACCTCCCAGATCCGCTGTCAATGGTTAACCCGGGACGCATCCCGAGTTGTTGTGCCTTTTTTTCTTTGTTTTTGTCCCATTTCCCCGCTGTGATTTCACAAGCACAAGCCGCCGGTAGAAATCCGAGTCTTTCAAGGTGGCTTTTTAAAAAAGGAGAGCTCCCTGCTGCATCGCCCAGGGGGGCTTGATGCTGCTGTGCAGTTCTCAACCTCAGCTCTCAAGGGAGAAGGAGAAATGGCAACAGCTGGCACCGCAGGAGGCGGTGGGCATGGGGCTGCTGTCCCACGGGGCACTTGTCTGGAGGAGAAGCCTTTTAGCATCATTTCTACTCAAAATTTGATGATGTCGGTGTGTGTAGTCTCCAGCTGTGCTTTTCCACGCTGCTTCTGCATTTGCTTAAAATGCAAAAAAAAGAAATGATTCTCTGCAAAAACATCAAGCTCTGTCTTCGGTGTTTTCTCCCCTTTTTACTAAACGGAGCAGGATGTTTGTTTTCCCATATCAAAAGCGGGATCTGATGCTTCTCCTCGGAGTCTCACACACACAAAGAACTGCTGTTTCCCTGGTTTATATTGCAAAATGCTGGAAAAAGAGTCTCTAAATTTACCTGAGCCCAGCAAAGCGATCCAGTAAGCTGGTTCTTCAGGTAGGGCGATGCACGAGATGTGCCAAAGAGTTGAATTTTAAGCTGGCAAGTAAATCTGTGACTTAGCACGTGGGAGCTGGCGTGCATCACAGCGCCCTTTCCAAGCCTGATATTGCCCTGAAATAACTTCATAGGGCACGGATGCTTGGATGGGGTCACAGATGCTGACTCTGCTGGCGTCTCTCCATGCCCTTTGCCCCCTGTGTCCGAGGCATTATGCTGAGAAGGTGCTAAAATACTTGAAGCTGTCATGAGTAGGTAAAAATATTTAAAACTATTTAAAAAATATATCAAAAGTAGGAGATAAAGGTAGGCAGCTCCTAAGTCAGATGAAAGCTTTGATCCAGCAGGCTGGGGATGAGGCAAAGCAGCTGCGGTGGGCGAGTGCTGCTCGCTGAGGCTTTTTCATTTCTTCTCTTTCAGCCTGTGCTGAAGACTTTTTCTACACTTCTCAGGGAGGCAGCACATCTATCGACGGCGTGGACGATGCTGATGACTTGGAGAAAACCAGGCACGCCTTCACCCTGCTCGGTAAGGGGCTGCTTGGAGGCTTCCCAGCAGCAGTCTCGGTATTTTGCCTGAAAAAATCCATCTTCTCCACCTTTTGTTTGATCCACTCCTGAAGGTGTTGCCAAAATCTCAGATTTGGGGGCTTGTCTCTGCCCCAGCCTGGCTCACCTCCAGTTAATTAACGCCAAGCAGCATCCTTGGCTTTGTGCACGTTCACAACAGTGGTCAAATTGCTTTGATACAACCGTTTCTGTAACGAAATAACAGCACGCGAGGGGCTCCTCTGGCATCTGAGCTGTTGTTTCGGAGCCATGGGGTGAGGATGAGTTTGTTGGGACACAAAATCAGTAGCCCAGGCAGGAATAAAGCACCACGAGGGCTTCAAAATGAATGGAAAATTGCAGTTCGTGTAGTTTTGTCGTGAAAACCAGCTGTTGATTGCTCCCCTAGGAGTGAAGGAGTCTCACCAGATGGCCATTTTTAGGATAATCGCTGCCATCCTGCACCTAGGAAATTTGGAAATTCAGTCGGAGCGGGACGGCGAGGCCTGTAGCATGTCGGTAGGTCACCAGTGGGAGTGGGGAGCTTTGTGTGCTCGTCCATCAGCCCGTGCCGGGTGTGCTGTGCCCTTTTGTCACCAGTCCTTTTCCTCCTGGCATTATTTCCTGGCTGATCCATTTTTTCTTGGGAAATGGTGCCTCATTTCTCCTCTTTAGCCTGCCCATAAGCAATACAAAGGCTGTTTGCCTCGGTGTGTCCCAAATCAGCTTTATGGCTTTCTTAAAAGTCTTGGTGCATGCCATACTGGGAAGGAAAAATCAATTTCCTACAACCACGTTGCTACTGGCAAAGCCACCAGGATCCAGGACTCAAGGGAGGGTGGCACAAGCTGCCAAGTATTTCAATTAATTAGCAAGAATAAATAAGTTGAAAGATGCCTTAGCAGGGATTTTTCCCTTTCTGTGTGTTGGCTCAGGGTTAAAAATAAATAAATAAAGAGATGATACGGAGAGCACTATCCTATCAATTATCATTGCATCCCAGACTGGGTCGTTTATTCCTAATTAAAGTATTTAAATGGGCTCTGCACACGTTTTAGCGTTACCCTTGAGATAATGCGGCGTGCAATTAGCGGGATGCTGGGGGTAATTTGCCTGGTATTTAGTCGTATGGATATGTAAAACTGGCCTGCTCCAACGAGGTTGAGTTGTGTAATGGAGTTCATGGTGTTTAATTGCCTTCAGATGGAACTGTGTGGTATTAAATGAACGCTGTTATGACTTGGAATCCGGGGTCCAAAATGTATCGCAGCAAAAAAACCACCCCAGAGGTATTTTAAAATGCATTTTGCTCCCCATTCTCAAACCCTTCCGTACAAACAAGTATCTAACGGGAAATAATTGCCTTTCTTTTGATAGATATTATTAAACCGAGTTAGAGGGAAATTGATTTCTCCTTGTCCAAAAGTGCCGCCTTAGCATAATAAAGCCTCCCCACCGCCGTGCTTTATTGGGGGGAAAAAAATAGAATGCACTGGAGAAAATTGTTTGCTTTTCATTTCATTGATCATGTAAAACGGTGCCTTCTGGTAATGCCAATTTTGCAGGTTTGTTATTCAAAAATTGAGTTAGTCTGTAAGAGGTATTGCGTGCCTAAGGCCTATCAGGGGGCTTGCTGAAGGATGGTTTTCGGGTTGGGAGGCGCGTGTGGGTGGTACGGTGGGCAGAGGGTGGCCTCTCCTCTCCAAATCTTGGGTTGGAAGAGTCAGCCCCCGCTCCTCTTGCCTTCTGCTTGCCTGCAGAGCGAAGACGAGCACTTGAACCACTTCTGCGGCTTGCTGGGCGTGGAGCAGGACCAGATGCAGCACTGGCTTTGCCACCGCAAGCTGGTCACCACGGCCGAGACCTACGTGAAGAGCATGTCCATGCAGCAGGTGGTCAACGCCAGGAACGCCCTGGCCAAGCACATCTACGCCCAGCTCTTCGGCTGGATCGTGCAGCACATCAACAAGGCCCTGCACACCACCGTCAAGCAGCACTCCTTCATCGGCGTGCTCGACATCTACGGGTAGGCCTGCTTTCCGCTTCTGAGGCCCCAAAATGAGCACCCTTTGATATGTTTCACCCTTCTGGCAGAGCATCCTCGACCTTGGCTTGCAGGAGGGGATAAGAATAATAGAAAGGGGTGGAAAAAAGCACAGTCGTGAAGTGCAGTTGGCAGTTTCACCTGTTCCTGCTTTAGGTTGTGCAACCCTGACCCCAAAAGCGGGCGTTTAGACCTGCTTCAGCATTCAGGATTTCTCTCCTGCACCATTCAATGATGTTCAAGCCTAAAGAAGAGCTGGGCTGAAGGTGAAGATGTGGGGACAGACAGGCTCCTGTGCTGGGGTCGCTGTGGGGAGACGGGGACTTTCCAGTTGTGGGGTGCACAAGGAAAGAGGCCTCCTGGGTTTATTCCCTCTTCAACCTTGTCCCCTTTCTGTCCCTTTGAGGAGCAAGGAAAAGGGAGCAGTGGGGCAGTAGTGACCCACTGTGGTCCCTTAATATACCAAGATGCTTGGTTACCCCTATTTTGGAGGTGGGGTGGGATGGACAAGCTGTAGCCACTCCAGGAACTGCTCCCTGACCCGTTGCCGTGCTTTCTCAACCCCACATCACCTAATTGCAGACTCCTCGTACAGTCTGTCAAACCCAGGTAAACCTGAAATTCCCAATGAAATCCTGCCCAAGGGGTTCTGGGCCAGCTACAGAAAGCTTCTGTGGCTGCAATACCAGTTGAGTTACTGGAATTCCTCTGCATGAAATACCACATAGGGTTTCTATGGTTGCTGGCTTTTGGGATGGGGAGTTCAACCTTAAAGTCCTTAAAAAAAAAAACAACCCTGCTCCTTTCTCCCTTTTTTTGCACTTCATTTCTCCAAGGGCTGATGCATTTTATGGACGTCACACCTGGCAATGACTGTTTGATAATTGCTTCGTGGGGATAGCAGGTCTTGGCCCTGGAAAGTACTAGCCACCGTTTATTTTTTGAGGGAAAAAAGGGCTTAATTCAGTGCTTTTAAGACTTCTTTTTTTCTGGCTCTTACAGCACCTATTACCTGAGCAATTACTTCGCAGCACATTAATCACTGCAGCAGCTTATTCATTTAGCACGGAGAGCTTTGCCACTTTTTCCCTTAGGTTAATCCTTACAGGCATTTTTCAAAGACCTCCCCTCTCTCTCCTCCCCACTGCGCCTTAGAAATAACATGATTCCCCGTGGTAGCTGAAAAATGCACTTTTATAACAGCAAGCCCAGCTCCCCCAAGCTACCCTGTGAAGAACGTGTTGGAGCTGGAGCTGGAAGCTCCAGTTCTGCCTTTGAGGGGTCTTTTGCTCACATGTATCCAGTGTTTGTGCTACCAGGGCTGCAACGCTGAGGCTGTAATTATGAATTTAATATCTCCTGTGCTCCATTGAATTACACGGAAAATAATGTGTTGGCTCCCTTAAAATAGCAGCCACTCCGTCGCTTATGCAGGAAATATATTTGGACTTGATATTTAATATTATTTTTCCCAAGAGATGCTGTTAGATTTCTTACCTCCTTCAGCACTGCTGCCTGATGGGCAAGAGGCTATGATTGTACCAAATATCTGATACACCCTTAAACCTCTTGAATCCCTTGAGTTGTGGCAATATTTTGGGGAACGAGGACTAAAATGTAGATCTGGGATGTGAGCGACGTGAAGAGACGGGTGGCTAACCGGCCTTCCCTGTCACACAGATGATGCTGTTGCAGAGTAAAGTAGATTTTTAGATGAAGCAGTGCTTCCTGCTGATTTATTCATTGCTTTGCAGGTTTGAAACTTTTGAAGTGAATAGCTTCGAACAGTTCTGTATCAACTACGCCAACGAGAAGCTCCAGCAGCAGTTCAACTCGGTAAGGTCGGCTTGGAAATTTTCCAAAGAACTTAGCAGAAAATTCATCAAGGCACGGCTGGCTTCCACTTAATGGCATTTATCTGCAGCCTGACAAGAATTCATGGCCAGCATGCGTGCGGTCCCTGCGATACCATCTCCTGGGCAATGATTATTCTAAGGAATTGCACTAAATATTCAGATCAAGTCGAAAACGATGCTTGGTTGGTTTATAAGATGGATACTGGTAGCAGACTTGTAAGTGGCTTTTGCAGAGCTCCACTGGTTTTTGAACAGATAGAAAGTTTGTGCTTTTCCCCCTTATTCATTTATTTTTGCATAGTTTCAGTCCTCACCTGTGCTAAACTTTTTTGGTCTTGTGCTGAGTCTGGATTTCCAGTGGAAACCTTCCCATGAAGTGTCTCTTAAACCACTGCAACTAAAACTCTGAGACTCTAGGACCGGACACACTTCCCATTTTTCTCGTGACACAAAACCCCCTGAGATTCTTCTGTTTTATTAGATACAAGCACCTACCTGCACTGAAAATGAATCCATTAATGGGTCGTCATCTGTTTTTGCTGTAAGCAGGGAAAAAAAATTACTGCTATTTTCAGGCTATGAGGCAAAACTTGTTAAGTTTGAGCAGCTATGGGGGTAGTTTGGCACTTTGGACCTGTATCATATGCACAGACACGAACATTTTTTGAGATATCTAATGCATCAGATCACTGCTCCTAAAAATGAGAAGTAAATTAGGGATTGTATTTGCACTATTCATATCTTTCTTAGTATGTCCAATGATCACTTCTGAAGCTTATAAATTCAAACTCACAGATGATATGTTTGAAGAGATTTTAAAAAGCTATCTTTGAAGAAAAAATGCGTTTGATTTTTTTTTTAAATGTGCTTAGAGTATCTCAGAAATAGCCACAGACAAATTATCTGCTTGGGCAGAGGTCTGAGATGTATAAACCAGGCAAAGATTTGATTTTTTTTTTTAAATAATCTGCAGTGGAAATGTTCCTGAGACGGTCAGATACCGATGCTGATATCTCCTCTAGGACGATGGGTACATTTTGGGAAACTCTGGTCACGCATCAGGGCACAAGTGCTCAGCCCTGGCTTGGTCCCAGCTTGTGAATCTGCTGCAGGTCACTGGTTTCATCAGTGGAGCACCAGGAGAGAGGGATTTTGAGAAGCCCAACATTTGTATTTCAATGCCATACCCATATATGGCTTCCACCTGAGTGTACTGAGAGTTTCAGTAGTTTTCAACAGAAAAAAGTGCTTTTTTCTTCCCGCCTCATGGTTTCCTAGCATAATACTTAGGTTTTCCTTGCCAGAAGCTGGTTTCTATGAGTTGTTAAAGCACTGAAGGAAAGCTTTGCTCGGGTGGGGACAAATGGGCAAAGGGGGAAGGGGCTGGGGTCATGGTCACTAACTCTGTGGTTTGTCCAACCTCAGCACGTGTTCAAGCTGGAACAAGAGGAGTACATGAAGGAGGGAATCCCTTGGACTCTCATCGACTTCTACGATAACCAGCCCTGCATAGACCTCATAGAGGCAAAGCTTGGGATCTTGGACCTACTGGATGAAGAGTGCAAGGTAGAGAGGATGAATCCTCTTTATTTTTATAAGATGTTATTAAAGAAGGGCTTTACCTATGGTATTTTACAAAGTGTGAACGTGTTCAAGCGTTCATGGCTTGGGTAGGCTGTTGGCATTGGCTTTGCTTTAGCACCATTTGGTTAACCTGGGTGCCTGATCTCACCGTGTGATGCCAGGGCTCATGCTCCTGGCCCAGGGACAGCCCTTGCTTGCAACTCTTTATTCCCTCAGTGTTGTTCAGGAGCTGGAGTTCCTCCTTGCCTCGACGTTTGTCTTGTCCCAAGGGAAAATCGAGTTTTCTCGTGACAGCTATTTGGGTAAAGGCAATGGTATTTAGACTTCAGACTCTGGAATTTGTGTTTCTGTGGCCCTTGGTGCATGGGCAAAGTGCACCTGGGTCTTCTGTTTGGTTAACCACGTGTCCTTGAGGGACATCAGCCACTTAACAGCGACTTGCTGAAGGTGACGATGTGTCTGTTTTGCAGAAGACGGAAAATGCTTGTCCTCTGTGCTCCTTTGGGGTAGAGAAACGGGACCTGGGACGACCTGTAGGAGTCCTGCTGCATAGGCTTCTTCTTCAGCTCTCTGAAGTTGCTTGTGGTGTTGCAGCAATTTCTATGCAACGGCAGTAACACGGGCAACTTTGCTGTAAAATCTGCCTAGCACTTCTTTCACATGTGCCTTTTTGACCAAAAACATGTGAAACACATCATCCACACCCCCCCCCCCCCCTTCCTCACTCCCAAGATCAAACTCCAATTATCTTGGTATTTACCTGTCACCGGGTTATGCTGCAATTAGTCACAGGCACTTATTACGGGCCCTCTAATCGGCTCTTTTATAATAACCCTCAACCCTTCTCCAGCTTTATAAAAATTTCAACAAGCTGTCAACCAAAAGCACTGGTTTCTAGATGGAAACCTTCACCCCCACAGCACCACTTCACCTTTCCGTGGGCTCGCCGTGCCGTCGCGAAGGAGCCCGGCAGCTTCTGCCGCAGCCCTGCAGAGAGACGGGGGCAGCGCTACAATTAGGATAATTGCAAGTCACCTCGTTAAGCACGTACAGCAGCCTGTAAATGTACTCCGGGACCGAAATGGCATCGAGGGGAGTCCTGGTAACATAATGAAGCATTAGCGCAAAAGGCGGAGGGTTTGTCGCTAGAGTTCTTGCTTTGCTGTATGGATTTTTGGGTATTTATTTTTAATGGGAGGTTAGAGAGGGGGTGGCTGGCTCTGTGCTGAAGAAGTTCAGCTAACGAAGGTCCTAGACCTTTGATGGGTAATGAGAGACTTGTCACCGTCTGGAGAAGGGACCCAGGAACAATAGAAATGGTAATCAGCAAGAAAAGAGAAGGCTCTCGAATCATAATTGGAATTATAGGGACTCAACTTATCTCATGAAAAGAAACGATAAAACCCTCTGGCTGTGTAAAAACAAAGAGCTTTAGGATATGTAGTGTTTACTTTTTTTTTTTTGTTTAGATAACTCTGTGGTCTTATGAGTTGGAAGTTGTTGTAGAGTTATTGGTGTTGGAGGTGGCACCTGGAGATCATTTGGTCCAACCTCTAGTTATCACAGAATCATCTAGGTTGGAAGAGACCTCCAAGATCACCCAGTCCAACCTCTGACCTAACACTAACCAGCCCTCCACTAAACCATATCACCGAGCTCTACATCTAAACGTCTTTTAAAGACCTCCAGGGATGGTGACTCCAGCACTTCCCTGGGCAGCCCATCCCAATGCCTCACAACCCTTTCGGTAAAGAAGTTCTTCCTAATATCCAACCTAAACCTCCCCTGGTAGTTATGTCCATGGTCTGCCCAGGAAGCCTTATTTCTCCATGAAATTGTGACCCTTTATCCTCTGTTAAGCGACTTTGGAGTCCTCAAAGAGTCTTTTATGCACTGGAGAGTCACTTGCCTGGATCTGGTGCTTTTAGGAGCTCTTGGTTTTGCTTTTTTTGAGTTGGGAAGGCATGTAGGAGACTCGCTCTGGATATCTGGGACAGCTTTAGTGCCTGGTTGTCCTCGCTGTGCTGACTCTGGAGAGGACGACAGACTCCCCAGGAAGGCTTTGAAGGCTTTGAGGTTGGAGGGATCATGTGAAGAGTGACTTCAGTGCCCTGGAGAGGAGGAGCTGTGTCTGGACTCATTTTCAAGAGACTTAACTTATCCTTGGAGGAAATAGAAAATTCTCTAAGAAATGCAGCAGGGTCTCTGCATCAAAGCTGGATGAAGTTTATTGCTTTTCAAGCTAAGAAGAGCAAGAAACCCCTTGCTGTGAGTGCTATCCATCCTCCACACGCTTCCCAAGCATCATTCAAGTGCTGTTTGGAGTTGCCGTGGGTAGCCAGGTTTCTCTGGAAGGTGTCCCCCTACTTTCTTGCTTTTATCTATCCTGTTGGGATGGGAATGGAAAAAAAAAAAAAAAAAAACCACAGATAAAAATTCTGTTAGCATGACCCCATTTAAAGGGGTTTGATCAGGAGCAGGCTGGTTGGGAAGGTTGACGTGTCAATCCTGATGTCTGCATCCTGGTATTTATGATGAATCTCGGTGAAATTCTTTCTGCTGAGCTGTGGTGTGACCCTGAGGCTGCTAGAGGAGGACGTGTCTAACCAAAGCCGTGAGCTCCTGCGTGTTCTCAAACTCCCTTGTAGCTCCCTTTTTGTGTTTTGTGGCACGTTGCCATCGCATTATGCTGTTGACGTCCCACATGCGTCTTCTAATTCTGCTCAAAAGATGATCTTTAACCTTCCCCGTGTCCTTCTGTCGAGTGTTAGAAGCATGAGGGCTGCTTCTAATGGACCAGCTATCAGCCCTGCTTGTCTCTCCGCGCTGCTGTGAACTCGGGGATCTGAGCAAATGCGTTTTCCTTGTCTTGCCTCGTTAGGTTCTTGAACATCAGAAACCAGCACGTCGCCTTTCCCCACCAGGCGGTTTGATCCGGGAGGGATTTCTGCTCCACGAGCAGAGACACGTGGCTCCGGAGCACGGAGGGAGGCTCTTTCCAGGATTTAACATATGTAGAAGTGATAAAAACAAAAATTTAAATAATTTATGGTTTAAGAGTGGGACTTAAATGTCGTTTAATGGACCTCCAGTGCTTATCTGGTCCTCCTGCTGGAGGTGGTAGTGGTAGGAATCTTACCTTGCAGTCTAAGCAGCTCCAAACACCTCCTCAGCTGCCTCGTGGTCAGGGTAGGTTCTTAACCATGGGATGCCTCTGAAAATAAAGGGTCAGGCTCGAGCCTAGGCACTGCCCCTGGCTTCAATGGCTAGGTTTGGGGTGGGTTGCACCAGCTCCTGGCAGCTCGGAGGATGGTTATGAGGACAGGAGGTGATGCTGGCCAGGATTCGGCCCCTATCAGGTGCTTCTCAGGCAGCTAAAAATACCCAGGCTGCACAACGGTGAGCAGGGAGTGGCGTGGAAGCGGTGAAACCCTCTTTCCAGGAGGCAGGAGGGAAGCTTTTGAAGTTCGTCTCTGAGATAAGCAGGTTTCTCAGCAGAGTGGCTGGCCTGGAAGAGAGCTGGAGCAAGGTAAATCTGCTTTCCACAGAGCCTGGCAGCTCAGGTGGCTGCGATATCCCTGCACTGCACCCGTGGCTCGGTCCCAGAGAGCCTAATAAATACTCCAGAGAGGGTGTTTGCATCAATTATAATGCAAATAAATATGTTAAAGATAAAGAAATAAAAAATCTGCATTTATATAGTTGCGTAGTTTAAATATGCACATCAACCTTGCAGCAATAAAACACGCGTAATTGCATAAATAAATGTTTTTTAATATTTATATGTGATCTATATATAACAATTGGCTACGTTCACAACTGGGAAGTATGAAAATAGTTCTGGGATCCCATTTCTCGCCGATGGAGTGGGCAGGAACAGCTTGGCCCTGGGTCCCCTTCTGGCAGGTTTGGGCTTCAGAGAAGCATAAGGAAATATTCATCATCTGCCTCCAGTTGTCCTTCTTGCTTGCCGCTCCTATTTCCTTGGTCATTTTTCTTACAAAGGTCCATATAAAGATCTGATGGATGATCAGAGCTTTTCCTGACTCTGCGCAATTGTTCTGTGTTTTATCAGCTTTGTCCTATCCAATTTTAAACATTGCCTGACTCTTCTCTTCCAACAGCTTTTTCTAACATGAATAATGTGGTGGGACCTTTTTTTTTTATTAAAAATACGTGTGAGTGCTGCTCTTGCAGCGATGCGGGGGGCAGGAGGGATGGGACGAAGCCCCCCCGTAGCTTTTGGGTCAAAGATTTTGGTTTTTCCATCCCCGTTCAGGTTCCCAAAGGCACCGACCAGAACTGGGCGCAGAAGCTGTACGACCGGCACGGGGGCAGCCAGCACTTCCAGAAGCCCCGCATGTCCAACATCTCCTTCATCGTCCTGCACTTCGCAGATAAGGTAAGCGCTGGTGCTGGGGTGCAGGATGTGAAGGGCACGCCTGGAAAGAAGAAAATTACAGAAGCAGCGAGATGCTTTCTTTTTTTGGTGAGAGGGATGCCCAGTTGCTGGTAACCTCGCCGCTGATCCGGATCAGCTTGGAGGACTTCAACCTCTGAGCTTTCTCACTAAGCATTTGTCTCCAGGAGGGGAAAATCCCCTTTCTCAACGCTGCAGTGAAATGAGTTCCTGTTAGGGCAGCTTCCCTGTAATTATATTGGCAGGGGGAGTTATTTTTGAAGAGCAGGAGCTGGGAGCAGAGGGGAAAGGTGGTGGGGAGGAGTGCAAGAGGTGCCCATGTGGCAGGTCCCACCCTTTGGAGGAGAAGATGCTCCTTGTGCACCTCCAAACCCCGGGGGCTGAAGCTTTAGGGTCTCATCCACGGGCTCCAGCTATATTGAAAACCTGGCATGTCAAATCACTCAAAGAAGAATCCTGGCAGCTGGGAGTTATCCAAACACACCTTTGTCTGAAAGGGAAATGAAAGAGCAGCCTGGGGACGTGCCAGAGGAGCCACGCGATGTGCAGGTGCCACAATCCCTTGCAGGAGCTTCTCTGGGGATGTGAGGGGCGCTTTTCATGATGAAGGCTCCTATTTTCCTTTCCTTAGACACGTGATTTTGCACACACACACTTCAAAACCAATATTTCTTTGCAGGTGTCGCCTGTCAGCTTTGTGATAAGTTATTTCGGCTGACTTAAAATGTTATTTTTTTAAAAAGGAAACAAAAGTTTCCCTCTTCCTTCTCAAAACCCTTTGTGTTCCCCCAACCCTCTGCAAGCCGAAAACCAAGAGACCTACGGGAAACGCAGCTAGGAGATCTTTTCGGGTTCATTGATTGACTTGCAAGGAGCCTTTTAAATGAAACGTCCTGTTGAGGGACTGATAATCCTTGCATTTCTACCGCCGGCTTGAGTGGAAGCGCAGCTGCATCCAGAGCAATTTGATGATTTAAAGCAGTCTGTGTTTGTGCAGAGGATTTTGTTGTCATTCAGATCCATTTTCTTTAATAAAAAGCAACCTTCAGGTTCTGTCCGTTCCCCTGCCCTCGGGTTTTTCAGGTGGGCTGTGGGCAGAGCACCTTGCAGCTGCGCTTTTGGGTTTTGGGTGGGCAGATTGCGACCTCTGGGCTTTTTTTTTTTTCCCTTTGTCCCGTGCTAGGTGGAGTACCAGTGCGAGGGATTTCTGGAGAAAAACAGGGACACGGTGTACGAGGAGCAGATCAACATCCTGAAAGCCAGCCAGGTAAGTGCAGCCCGTCGGGGCAGCGGTCTTGGCTGAAGCTTTTGGTGCTGCTGCTTTTCCCAATCAGTAATATTACCAGCTTTACACGTATCGATGACCACGCTCGCTGTCCCTCCTGCACTACAAGAGTTTTTTAGGAGCATTTCAAGCAGGAGTTGGTTCTCGTCGGGATAAGAGAAATGGGAAATGAGAATGGGAAATTGAGAGTTGTCAGCGGCTTGCCCTGGCTCTCAGTGATGAATTCATACAAGGATAGCAAGACGTGCATTTTTCTCATCCACGGGGGCAGTTGCAAGTCTTCTAAAGCTGAAACTGGGCTTTAACGATACCCAAATCAAAAGCTTTGATTTTTTTCCTCAGGAAGCTTACAGCTTTCCCAGGGTAAAAGCTGTGCGTTATTAGGGCTTCCTAGAAACTCCAGGTAACCTGCGGGAATAATTAATGCTGTGTGATAAATCATTTAGCCAGTGCCGAGCTTGCTGTGGTGTCTGATGGGGGTTTGACTGATTTTTTTTTTTTCCCCCCTGCATTTATCTTTGCATTCCCACTAAGGTGATGAGCAGGCAAGGGGGAGCGCAGTCACTTGCGCTTGTCAAGGACTTCAACACCTCCCTGCCAGCAAGCGCATCGCTGATGAGGAGCTCCCACCAAGGTGGAATTGCATCCCGCTAATTAGGAACGCAATTAGCGCAGTCAACAAGAGGGCAGAAAGGACTTTTGATACAGCAGCTAATTGGTTTCGCTGGCGCTGGTCAGCCAGAGCAGTTGAGAGCTGATGTCCTTCGAATTAGGGAAAATGATGTGAATACTGATCGAAAGCATATGGGCGTGCTGTTAGGAGATATTTCAGTCCTCTGTGATTACGAATGGGCACCAGCACTTTTGACTCTGCCCGTTGGGAAGGAAGGATCTGTCCCTTTCGCTTTGGATCGATGTCTTTTTCCCTAGGGATGATGCTCACAGCTGAGCACGGAGGAGGTATTTTGAATCTTGGAATACAAGAATTGCTTTCACTTGATTGCTTTTCCTTCCCTTTCTGCTTTAAGACGGGTAAAACCCATCAAACAACGCATCTCGGGTGGGTTTGTTCAGCAAAGAGCAGTGTCCCGGGTGCTCAGTCCTTGTCTTGCCTTTCAGTACCAGATGGTAGCAGACTTGTTCCAAGACGAGAAGGATGCTGCGTCCGCCACCTCCGTGGGGAAGGGGACGTCCAAAATCAACGTCCGTTCAGCCAGGCCAGTGATCAAAGCTGCCAATAAGGAGCACAAGAAGACGGTGGGGCACCAGGTAACGTGAGCAGGCCGGTCGAGTGAGGAGACTTTCCTGTGACCCATATTGTAGGATGGATCCATTTGGCTGCCGTATTTTGTACACTTTCTAGCAGTTTCTTGGAAGAGCAGACTTGAAACATCTTGACTAGAAGGAGCGGAGACACTGCTTAAAGGCACTGGACTTGTATCACAGTGCTCATAAATTAAGAATAGGAAGGTTCTGCTTTGAGAAAAAGCTTCTGCGGTGCCTTCATCTCTCCTAAAAGTGTGTTTTTTGTTTTTTTGTTTTTTGTTTTTTTTTTCAGTTCCGTAACTCGCTGCACTTGCTCATGGAGACCTTGAACGCCACCACCCCGCACTACGTGCGCTGCATCAAGCCGAACGACGAGAAGCTCCCGTTCAAGTGAGTGGCCTTTTGGATGGGCAAATGTGCTCAGCTGTGAAGCAATGAGAGTGTTTTGGGCTCTCTTTTCCCTTCGTAATTTGGTTCTGTAACTGGAAGGTCCCAGCAGTTTGCTGGGATCTCTCCTCTTGGATTTCATCAAGCATTGGGTGTTCCTCCTGCCCCTGAAATGGAGGCTAAAACAGACCCTAGGAATTCATTTTTACGCTCTGTAGATACTGGGTATGCTGCAGCACATCCTCACTTTGCAATCGTAGGGTCTTCGACGCAATTTCATCTTCAAATTGCTTTGATTTAAATAGTTATAGGAGCAAACACCAGGAAGCAGCAGGGAAAGAAATAAAAATGCGGGGACGAGCGGTGTGCTTGCAAACTGGTTTGTAAAGTGAGCAAAAACGTCTCGGTGCTTCCAAAATAAACGTGGCCAAAGTAAAAAAACATGACTTGCATCAACTTCAGGCAGATTTCCAGGTGAGGGAATAGCTGAAGCAGAAAGCTGCTCTTGATCTTTCTCTGCAGTTCAGAGGCGCATTGCAAGCCGTGAATGCTGCGAGCAACTGGCTGGTAGCCCCGCTTGACCTCTTAGATAATGGATTTGTACCCGATTTTGTTCCCTGTAAGTGCAGCAAAGCCTGGCCGTTGGTACGCGGGGACCTCATATATCTCCTTGTAAAGGCGCTGCCGTAAACTGCAGGTGCTGACATTTCAGAAAGCAGGGTTATAGCTAAGTCATAATCAGGAAGGCATTTCCCTCCAGCTGATGCAATGCAGCCTGAAGGCTCCCGGTGAGCACGGAGCCACCTCGGAGTGCAGGCAGGCCCCAGGAAGCTTCCCCAGCTTGGCTCCTCTCCCCCTGCAAACAGCAAAAGCAGCAGGATTAATGGTTAGAAGATGCTAAGGAACTGGTTCGTGTTTAACAGACTCGTAAGATGATGAGTTAACAGGTCTGGAGAGCACTACCTTAGCTGTCAGGGATTCCAATTTTACTCCAGTTACTTTCTTTAGGCGAGGTAAGGAAATATTTTCCAAGCTTAATAGAGGCTCTGCAAGGAGAACTGGCTTAACCTTTCCAGGGGGTGTTTCAAAGACTCAATTTCCTTACTCAGCTGAACTTTCAGCCCATCCTTCTTCATTTTTTTTTGCCTTTAACTTCCCAATTCGTTTTTTTCACCTGATGCTCAAGATCATATCGTTAGTATCCCTTTGTAAATGTACAAGCTCCTGGTGGTCAAGGTGCAATAAATTGTCTGAATGAACGTAGTTGTGCTTCTAGCACCTTCAGGTTAGCAAGCACCGGGAGGATAATGCTGTTTGTGTCCGAGCAGTGTGTCAGGGTTGTCAAAGCTCAGGATTTTGGGAACGAAGGGCAAGCCAAAACACAGACAGGAGCTGTTCAGGAGGAGCATGCAGGGCTTCATTGCAGAAGCCAAGATGTGCTGGAAATGGTGGAGGATGTTCTGGGTCATTCCTTCCCCATTTACGAGCCAGAACACAGTAGTGCAGGTATCTTATCCTTGGGGTTTTTCTTCGAGGCAGAGCTCTTCTCCTCACCCATCCTGGATTGCTTTATTGACTCTTGCTTCTTGACTCTTCATTGCTCTCGCTGCCACCAGCTTGAGGAATTTGCATCCTTCGCGTGACTGGAATAAAACCATTTGTTCGGACGGAAAACTCACGCCTGGAAAAATCTGGCAAATACTGGGATGGCTGTGAAGGATTCTGCATTTCATAGGCACTTGTGCTGAAAAATACACGGTGCCAGGAAGAATTAAAGAAATGAAGCATCAGCGTTGCTGCACTGAGCTAGCATTGAAGTGGTATCTTGTAGCTCGCAGAGCACTTGATGTTATATGTTCATTATTCACTACAAAAATGGAGACCTTCTTATCTGACTAAAGCACAACATTTCTCAGCTTATGGGAACATGTTTTTTTTTTTTTTTTTTTTTTTTCTAAAATGAGATAATTGAGCCTGGAGAAGAGAATGCATTTAACAGCAGCCAGGTTTGTGGTGGAAGGACAGGAGGCAGTGGCCACAAATTGAAATAAGAGGTTGAGATTGGAGGTTCAGACAAAAAAAAAATTGCTTGTGCAACCTCTGTCCTTCGAAGTTTTCAGTCCTTGCCTGCATAAATCCTGAAGCAACCCCGTTTCTGATCCTCACCCTCCTTCTGGAAACCCAGTGCAGCTCTGAGGGCTGAAATATCTTGAATTTTCACGTGACCCCTACCAAAGCCCCTAGTCTAGAACATAAAGATCGCTCTTCATGGAAAACTTAACGGTCTCCAAACCCATGGGACCTGTTACCTACTTGTTTTTCATTTGGAATTTAATATATCCGATTTATTTTAGAGTTGAATTGGCTTTCTTTCTGGAAATATCTCATCGTCCTTATCGCAAAAGCTATCCACAGATACATGATTTTCTTCAGCCTCTACACCAAGGACGAAAGCAGAGCTTTCTTCCACAAATTGGAAACTAATTCATGTCCTCTAAAGAGTTAGTGTCAAGCTGATTGAAGTAATAGTAAGTTTTTTCTCCCGGCATAATGCACCAATGGGTTGTAAAGGACTGAATTTCCTAATGTGCATCGTGTGCTCAAAATTTGACGTATTGTAAAGTATTTTCTCTATTTTTTCTGTATTTCAACATTTACGTTTTTGTGATTGATGGCGTGGGTTGCCTTCTCACCGTGCTCATCTCCATCCTTCGTATCGTTGCAGGTTTGACCCAAAGAGAGCAGTGCAGCAGCTGAGAGCTTGCGGCGTGCTGGAGACCATCCGCATCAGCGCCGCTGGCTTCCCCTCCAGGTACCGTGCTGGGATTTCGACGTGGTGCTGGGCTGTTGGAGTGCTTTGCTCAGCGAATTTATCCAGGGAAAGGGAGCAGAAAACGTCTGCAGGAATATTTATATTTTTCTCTGGCTTCAGATATCTGCTACCATAGTCATTTCATCCAAAAAAAAAAAAAAAGAAGTGAAAAATAAAATTGATTAGAGTTGCAGAGAAAGAAAATAAGGGTTGACAATTATTATTGCAGGGTTTCACACAGCACGTCCAAAGTATATCGGGCTCGAAAGCCTTGCGTCTTCAAAAAGAAAGGTTACGGGAAGTGTGGCTCTTGCTGGTTGTGATGTGAAATTTGAGAGAGGTTTTTAGGGCCTAATAAATCAGAAAAACATAAACTGTAAATAATGCCTGAAAGCGGCAAGGGCGAATAATTCTAAAAATGCATCAGTAGCACTTTAGTGCCGAGCAGCTTTGTGTTAATGTCAGCAGAGCCATCAGCCCTTTTGTGTGGAATAAAAGAGTTATAAATACGCCTGGCAAGGAGCTGAGCGTGATGGTGAGTGCCACCAGAATTTCCACCCCCAGATTTAGGAAGGAGCATGACGATTGCCTCCCATCTCCCGCAGTGTCACAGCAATGGGGATCGTCTCTTGAGCCCTGAAATCCTCAAGGTGTTTGTGGAAGTTGCTGTTAATTTATATGATCCTAAACAATGTGATCTCTGAGCTCCTGTTTCTTTTTTTAATTTATTTATTCCGTCCTTCGTTAAAGTAGCTGTGGGGCCAAATCTGGCTGGCTGTCCTCTTGTGGTGGAAGCCCTAAGACTGCTGTGGCTTATTTTAGAAGAGGCCACGAAGGCAGTTTTATGTCTTTAGGTTTAATTTTCCCAACGACTGATAGCATTTCTCCATCTCTGCCACGAAACTCCGGGTAGCTCAGACCCTATAGCGCTACAATCGACGTGTGGTTAGTAACTGGAAAGGGGGAAAGGAGAATACAGCAGCACCTGGAGACCAGCCAAGGTCTATTTATGACAAATACTTGACCACTGTGAAGAAAAATTCAAAAGGGACCTCCAGTGCGAGCTGTTTGTGTGCTTTTGGGTCCGCTTGTATGATTTTGGCTATGGGGTCTTTTTTTTTTCCCAGGACACTATGAGTACAAAACTCTTCCATCACTGCAACTTGTCAGCTGTTGTTCTTTCTCCAGGGGAAAAAAAAAAAAAAAGAAAAAAAAAGGTGTAAATAGCTATTTCAGCTTTTTGGAGTGACCTTCTCAAGATCAGTGTTTGGGATGCCTCAAGGAAAGATTTTTCTTTGTTTCCCTGTTTCCACAACATAATCGTACACGGAAACAGCTCTACGCTACATAAAATGTTCACTTTGGACTCTGGTAATTGCTTGTTCATCAAATTCTGGCCTTGAAAAACCCAAAAAAGGAGTTTATACATTGAAAAGTTTGTCTGTGAAGGCTATACATTTAGATCCCTTAAAATAATCCTGCAAAACTTGAAACCGTTGTGAGATTTTCTTTCACTCAGGTGTCTGTAATTCACTTTCAGAGCAAGAGATATTTTTTTAAAAGAAGCTTTATTGGCGAAATGGGAGAAAATGTCAATTTTTTTGTCTTGTAGTATTTACATCCAAGTGACAGGGGTGACTTCTGAGATCGATGGGGCTTTGGGTTGGAGATCTCTGGACAAAGCCACCTTCTGCAATTACTTCCCACTTCTCCATCACTGTTATTTATGGGTTGAAGAGCTGAATATTTTGAGGCTTCAGTCATCTTTTACCCAGTTCCTTTGATGAAAAACAAACCCAACAATATTTTAATACAGTTTTTAGCCTTCCTCGACCCGCATGAGATGTGACAAAGTTCCTCTGAGAGGCGAAGCCTCGTGCTCTCCACTTTGGGCACGCCTGGCTTTCTTTTCTCATTTCCACGGTGCGCTGCATTCGGCAGCTATCGCAAGTAAATTGCAAATGTATTATTTGGCTTGAAATGGTACGCAGCAGTTAAGAATCGCATTTGTTAGCATGCAGAGATAGGACACTGATGAATGGACTGTCTTGGATGTGTAGATAGTCTATCTGTCATCATCTTTCAGGGGCAAAGCATGGAAGATGTCTCTAGTATAAGCCATTTGTCTTCTTTTTGTAGAAAAACTAGCCACATAAAGATCAGTCTATCGAAAATGAATTGGTGCAGATCTCCATGAAGAGCAAAATACTCCTTTAAACGTGTTTTTCACTTGCTTATTAGCAGAACTCTCAATCTTCCTGCTGGTTTCTGGTCAGTGCTGCAGGAAAAAGAGTTGCTTTGAATAACATTGAACCATCGCAGCCTCTCGGAGATGCCGGTATCGTACTCGTTAGGTAGGATCTTGATTGCTCAAGGATTCCTGGCGCTTGGCCGCTTCCTTTGGTCGCTGGAGCTGCCTGTCAGATGCTGCATCTTTGTAAGAGCTCGGTAGGAAATCACAGCTGCTAAACTCTGCAAACATTAAACAGCCATAATTGGAATGTTTCATGGGCGTCCTTGTACACAAAATCATTTTTTTTTTTTTTTTTACAATGTGCCTTTAGCCATTTTACAGTCTTTTCAGGGAAACAAATCCTGTAAATGACTTTGGCCACCAGCAGTTCTGTTTGCACACTCCCCCCAGTCCCAACAAAGGTAATATCTATAGTGTTTTTCTTCCTCATTCTGCTCTTTGAATACCTTCCAGATAATTTCAAGCAATGCCAGCCTGCATGCTTTAGAGCTAATTGAAAGGCAAATCTATTCCGCTGCAGTAAACAAGGCGAGAGAAATTTTGTCCCTGCATCGGTTTCCAAAATAATTTTGAGTCCAGTCTTGCCTCAAATATTCCACCCCCGTGCCCCCAAACACTCTTCAGTTCCTACAGAAATTGAGATATCGGCCACCTCCTGTGCTGCTTCCCCTATTGACCCCTTCAGCTCCTCTGCTCCCAGGAACAGCCCATTCGCTTTGCACCCCCTTGAAATTCACCGTAAAGCCTCCAAGTCTCATTCTTCAAGCCACAGATACAGGATTTAATTTGTGGCTTGCATTATGCTTTATTTCATCTGTTTAATTCCAAGACGTTGCTGGGCTTGTTGACCAAGGCTCCAGCTCCTGGCTAAACCAAACAGCCTCCTCGCTGCTCGAGCCCCAAAGAGTTGTTTTTTTTTCTCAGGTTTCAGCTATTTTCCTGTGTCCTTCCATTCCTTTTAAAAAAGAGGAGGGAAAAAATAATCAACATGTAAAAATATGTACAGAAGACCATGGAGAAAGTCCACATCACCCAAAGCAGCAAGTTTCAATACTTCTGCACAAGAGAAACCTCTCGTAACATTGGGGGATCACGTTCGTTTTCCTTGAAGCACGTAGTTGTAAGGTGATTTTATGCTGCTTTGAAGCAGAAATGGTTTAACCAGCCACGTTGCATCGAACCTAAGTGCTTTCGTTGTTTCCTTCTGCGGGGAGAGCCCGAAACAGCGCCTGTGAACCTCTGCAGCTTTCCTCTGCTCATTAACTGGGACTGCAGATACCGTGGTGCAGCTCCTGATGGACCACCTGAGCTCGGCACAAGAGCTTTTCCCTTGCTATTCTGTAGACACTAATTAAAATGATGTGGAACTCAGGACTGTCATCTCCTGTTAAATCAGCCGGGATGGCAGGAGCAGCCTTGCTGTAGCAAGAGAGAAGCAGTTTTACACCACAGAGGCACGACGTGTGGCAGCAAACCTCTGGGACGTGTGGCTGGGGTGAGGTAGGGCACCGCAGGATGCTACCAGGCAATCTTAAAAAGTGAGTTACAGGGCCAACGTGACAGATGGAAAGGAGTGGAAAATCACTTTTGACCACCACGTGAAGCGAGAGTGAGCAGCTCTGAAGACAGATCCTCTCTACGGTGATTTATGAACTGGCTTTGAGGAATTTCTGCAGGTGTCTGAGTTTGGGTTACGGGTCTCTGGCTAGTGAAAACCCAATACTTGCCCTCATTTGGGGGTTTGCCCATGCAGAATAGGGTGAAACCTCCAAATCTGGCTATGCCAGAGCTACCCAGAGCACTCTGAGCTTGGGAAATCCTCATTTTTCTGACGCTCATCACAACTCCCCTCTTACTCCAGTCTCTTACCTTGTGCTTTAGGTACGATGCGAAGGACTCTAGCTTTTTGCTGTTGCCATGTTCTTTGAAAATGGCTTTTTTTGCAGTGTCCCTGTGCAGGAAATTCATTGTTTTTATCAGTCTGGCTTTCCTTCCCTGCTGAATTTTCTGGACAAATGTGAAACTACTGGTCATGTGTTTTGAAATATGTGCTATATTCCCCCCTCTCTCAATCCCTAGAATATTTTATTTTGGTGAAGTGGACAAAAAAAAAATAGAATTAAGTGGAATAACCCCCAAATAAATGCATAGCCAGGGCTGCTGGGCTGAGTAGGAGATGTTTCTGTGTATTCTTCTCATTTTGGTGATGCTGTTTCTGCGGCCATGAGGGTGAGGTTCAGGCACACGAGTGGTTTCATTGAGTGAGGGCATAAATCAAGATCTCTGCAGTTCACTCCCATCTCCTTTCAATGTTCATTTGCGTGTTTTTTTTTTTTTGGAAATAACCATGGGTGTACTTGACAGGGCTGGAAACACCTAGTGTTTTAATTAAAAACTCAGGGTTTGAGGGGTCCATAACTCACTGTGTTAATTTGGAGGTCCATAACTCACTGTATTAATTTTCTTTCTCCATTGCTAATTACACGGGGTTGTGTGAGTTTCAACCCTGACTCCAAATGCTTTATTTTTTAGGAAACGATGCCTGTCGCACAGATTAATCCTGCCTATCTCTTGCTTTCAGGTGGACCTATCACGACTTTTTCAATAGGTATCGTGTTCTAATGAAGCAGAGAGACCTCTCAAAGAATGACAAGAAGCAGATCTGTCAGACCCTGCTGGAAGACCTCATTAAGGTGAGCTGGGACTGAGTCTTTAGCAGCAATTTTTACAGCACAGAAGCTCGTGGCTTTGGTATTTCTGGGCTGGGGGAGTCCAGAGTCTGCCATGACTGTAGGTGAACCACTGCCCATCTCCAGAAATCTCATCCCCCAACCTCTCCTCCTGTATGTGGCTCGCCACACAATAACTTCTTGATCTTGATGTATGGGAGACTCCTAATAGCCACTTATATGTTGAAAAAAATAATAATTATCAATTGGAACCTTTTCACTTTACATATTTAATCAAAAAAGTTATTGTCACGTCTCACCAACACCTTACTACTCAGATTCATGTGCATTATTTTAAATTGCAAATGTGCAGACTGTTGAGGAGCCCAAAATGCGTGCAGAACCTTTGGCAAGTTTTAATTTTTCAACCCTGCTTTCCTCATAGGATTTTGAGGAATTTACTCGCTTGGGTTCCTCTTTCTGCAGAGGTTGTTCGCCTTATGCACCAGGCGTTTTGCTTCTCAGCTGCGGAGTCATTTGCAGCATGTGCAGAATTTTGCAGATTTAAGCCCTAATTTTTTCTGTAAAATAAACCTTTTCTTGAAGTCTCCTGCACTTGCCTTGCTGTGTAAATAAACGCATTCAAAATTTGTGGAAGTTAAGATTGAATCCTAGTGCTTCATTCCTCAGTGGGTTTTTTGGAAGCTGAAATTGTTTGGAGTCTGATATTATGTTTGTTACCCAACTGAGAAGAGACGTTAGCTGATAAATTTGACTCCAAATTTTGTAACCTGTATCTAATGAGCAAGATAGACTAAAAAAAAAAAAAAAAAAAAAAAAAAAAAAAAAAAAAAAAGAATCATGTTTGCCTTAATTAAATTTAGTTTCCTTTATGCTTTTGAAAAGGATCCAGACAAGTTCCAGTTTGGACGTACCAAGATCTTTTTCCGTGCAGGCCAGGTGGCATATCTGGAGAAACTGCGAGCGGATAAGTTCCGAGCTGCCACCATCATGATTCAGAAGACGGTGCGGGGCTGGCTGCAGAGGATCAAGTACCAAAGGCTGAGACGGGCTGCAATAGCGATCCAGCGCTACGCACGCGGGCACCTGGCACGGAGGTGAGTGCTAGGAAGCCCTCCAGGGACCTTCCCTGGTAAAAGAGGGGTTTGAAAACATTTCTGGGCACTCGTGTGGCACGCGGAGGTACCACTCTGGTGAAAGCTGCCGTGCCAAATTCACACTCCTGGCCTCAACCTCTTCTGCTCTTATTAAAGGCCAGTGATCAAAATTCCCAGCCTCCAACTGTATTAATTTAATTTCTGGGTGCTGGGCCAGGGTAATAACGGAGGCAGCTAGGTTATAATTGGATGACTAAAGCACTCTGAGATATTTAGGTGGGAGTGTTTCACAGAACTAATATTTTTTTTTTTCTGGAACTACCACTGGCAAATGGCATTTGGACTGGGTAGCGAGCACTTTGCTAATTGGTATGCGCTCATCTTCTGCAGGGACCAGGCTTGTGCCTCCTTGGTACCCAAGGGGAGTTCTCGGAATTGATTTACTGTATTCCTCGTAATGAGAAAAATCACTCCAAATCACTGGCGACGGGGCTATTTACAGTAGGGCATGAGAGAGCTGGAAGTTTAACTCTCTGCGTGCAGGAATTTCAGGCGTCCTAGTGCTGGGTTTCCGTAAATAATGCTGTGTTGGAGAGTAGTGCTGATAGCAAACGTGGGGTGGGTGTGAGGAGGCAATCAAGCACTTTTTTTAGCATCCCAACACATGGGTCACTGGGCATCCGTGCCCCTCGTTCGCATCAAGCACTGCTCTTCTCCCACATCCAGAGCAGCACTTTTCAGATAGGAACAGGGAGATTGGATTCAGGGAATGGGTTGGGTTAGAAGAGACCTTAAAGATTTCCTATAAGTCACTCTGTATTTTGGAAGAACATCAGAGATGCCATTTAAATTTGCTCTATTATTTGTGCTTGTGAAAGGGACTGGAGAATCTGGGGATGAGAAGGTCTCAAATGAGCAAAGCTGGGCAGTTTGGTGACCTTTATTTAGAGCTGAGCAGAGATGTTTCTAGCTCCTAAAAGTCCACGTGCTTCTCAAGGCTCGTGGACCTCTTGGTGAAAGAGCTCTTAACTTTGAAGTTAAAGCAATTGAGTCCCAAGCAGTAAGAGGAAGGTTGGCAAAAAGGGGAGCCACAAAAAGTGGCTCAAATGCCTATAAAATCCTTCATGCTGAGAGCAGTAAATGAATCATAAATTCGGCAAAACAAGCTAATTATCGGATTAAACGGAGGTTTTATGGGCATTTATTAAGCTGTGTAACAGCAAATTGAACACGAATTCAGTCGGAGAAGGGGAGCAGCATGTCGCCAAGCTGACCACATCCCTCATTATTTACTCTGTATGAATTGCTTGGGGTTCTGCTCTTGAATGTCGCCAAACCAGTGCACACCGGCTTAAATGTCAGATCAATTTGCTGCACTTTTCCTGGAGCTGGTAGATACCCGGCGTGTTTTATAGTTCTGGAAGTGGCGGAGCCAACCTGGGCATTGATCGGCTCGAGTATTTCATGCAGAGAGTTCAAACTCAGGGAAAAGCTGCAAAATGTTTGTTTTTAATGCTGTTGATGAATAAAGAGGTGTGTGATTTCTGGTTCTGGTGCACCCAGGAGCCATGAACGCTGTCTGATTGCGTACAAGTTCCCATTACCCTAACGAAGACATGCTCTCAGCTTCTCTTTTCTTAGCCTTACTGCTGGGGTGGTCTCTCCTGAACACTACCAAGCTACTTTGGGACAAAAGGTTTTCCTCACCATAAGGTTTAATACTCGTTGTGACAATACAGGGAGTTTATTTTTGATTGCTAACCTTTTCCCCGTGCTTTGCAGGCTTGCAGAGCACCTGAGGAGGACAAGAGCTGCCATCACCTTGCAGAAGCAGTACCGAATGCTGCGCATCCGCCGAGCTTTCCAGAGGGTCCGCAAGGCAACCATCACCATCCAGGCTTTTGCTCGGGGCATGTTTGTCAGGAGGATTTATCGCCAGGTAGGGCTCCCCAGACCGTCTTTGCGTTAGAAACAAGTAGGAAAATCCTTTATATTTACCTCCACGGCGCTGCACAGCGATTCATTTGCAGTGGACGTTTTGATGTTTTAATAAGCCGACCGCCTCAGGTGTTTCTGGAGCGCACACGTTGATGGCATTGCCATTTAAAGCAGGGAAAGCAGAAAACGATTTTGGCAGCGGCACCTCCGAGGAGAAGCTAAATGAAGTTAGTCACACAAATGCCAGAAGGCGTTGTGGAAAGCTGGAAATGTCATTCGATCCAACCCGTGCTCGGCAAAAACTTCCCTGTCAAGCAGAAGTTGTGTCGGAGCCGTGCTGCAGGTGCCATTTCCAGTACGACAGGAAGACTGGTGGGGTCTGTCATCGAAGGTGACAAGTCGTTTGTTGATAGAAATCCCTCTTTAATTGTTTCTCTCCATTAGCTTCCTGTGTTTAGCCAGGAGCTGGAAGCACAGCAGCAGAGGTTTAATGACAGCCAGTGTTACGGTGACAGCCCATCTCTATACAGAAACTGAGAACAGCTTTGGGAAATCCTCTGCCCACTTTCCAGACCCAGCTTTATGCTGATTGTCACCGAGTCTTGTTATGCCTGAGTGGGGGGTCACGGGGATGCTTGAAATCAGAGGCAAGATGAGCCAGGAGGGGAGAGCCTGGTCCTGGAGATGATGGGGTTACACAGATATCCCCTAGCCACCCACCAGGATCCTATTTACCCTCTTGTTTATGATTATTTATGATTGTTTCAAGGCCAAGAGGGTCTTGAGTCGTTCAAGCAGGGTGGCTCCTAAGACTCAGTGTCACAGAAATTGAAGTATCCCTTCCTGGGTATAAAATAAAATGCAAAATAAAAGCTCCTGTCTCCAGCCACCACCTTTAGCACCTACCGGGATGCTCCTACTTGGAGGACAAATCCTTTTGAAGGAATTTGGGAAGTGCTGGGTGCTGCGTGGCTGCCAAACAAGAACCGCTGCCACCTTGCGGGTGCCTTTTCTCCCCTGATTTCTCCTTGCTTGTGTTTTAAAGGTCCTCGCAGAGCACAAAGCCACCATCCTCCAGAAATACGCCCGCGGCTGGCTGGCCCGCACCCGTTTCCGACGGATCCGAGGTGCCACCATCGTCCTGCAGTGTTATTACCGGCGCAGGAAGGCCAGGCAGCAGCTGAAGGCGCTGAAGATCGAGGCCCGCTCGGCGCAGCACCTGAAGAAGCTCAACATTGGCATGGAGAACAAAGTGGTCCAGCTTCAGAGGAAGATCGACGAGCAGGTAGGTCCCGAGCCGCGTTGGGGCTGGCATGGGCCTCCTTCCACTTCGTGCCTCTCCTTTTTTCCATTTCTGGGAAGGATTTTGTCTTCCCACGAGGTTTTGGGAGGCCAACGTGGTGGTAGCGGCCTTCTCCTGGCCAGATATTTGTAAGGGTAGGGTGCCACCATGCATGCCACTTGGATTTTGGGTCTCCACCTCGTGTCTGAAGAGCACAAGTTGTGCGATAATGGTTGTGTGAGCTGCCCAGAAGGAAGATAAAATCAGGAAACTTGGAAAACCATCACTCGAAAAGCCACACCAGCAGCTTGGAAACGCGTCGGACAATTAGGATGCGTCAGGAACCCACACCCATCACGCTCAGTTTCCTTGCAGCCTTAAATCTCTCCCATCCCCGTACGACAGTTGAGGTCCTGCGATGAAGGAGATGAAAAATGACTGTGCGTTGGCTCGGATACTGCAGAGTCAAGCCACTTGGGGGATTCTGGCCGCTTTCCTTGCTTGTATTAATTGGCCACAGCGTGTGCGCCGCAGTAGTCTGACATTTAAACTGCAGGGTTTAATTTTCAAATGCCTGCTTGCTTGCTTAGGCTTTGCAGAACTGTAGCTAAGAAGAGGGAAAAACTTGGGCAGAGGGTTTGCTATACGCTTACGGGCCAGAAATCTCGTTGATATGCCTCTGCTTCATTTATAGGTGGAATTAATTACCTTTTAATCTTTGGTTAAGGTTGGCTTTACTGAGGGGGACTGTGAAAGCAACAGAAAGGGAAGAAGGCATGGAGGGCTTTTAAGCAGGCAGAAATAACGGGCTGGGGCTCATCTCCATCTCCCTCAATCTCTGTGCAGACGGTTTTGAAGGAGGTACTTTGATGCTTTCTGCGTAACTTCTGCAGGAAAGCTCAGTATTACTCCCGACGGCCTGTCCAGCGAGCTAATTTTAACCTCGTTTCAGGGATGACAGGCTTCCCTGCGATGCTTTGGAGGTGCTAATGAGAAGTGGTGCAGCAGGATTTAATGTCAGCGTGCTGGATTTTGTTTCCCGGCAGCAGCGAGTTTTGTTGTGGCATGTTTTCCCTGAATTTCCCCTATTTCAGTCTTTGCTGATCTATAAACACAACCTTTTCAAATAGCCATTAGCTTTTAAGAAAATACATCGCAGGTAACCCGCAGAGCTGCAGTTGTACCTTTATCTGACTAGCCGTGGAAGAAAACGTTTCTATTTCTGCCTCTTTAGCTCACGCATGGATAGAGATACGCCGTGCTCAGTGCGTCCCTGAAGAAGAGAAGATCCTTCTTCGCAAACATTAAAACCTATTATCATATATCAGCCGCTGCTCGCACACTGGGCCTGTTTAATTCAGCTTCTAAATCATGTGAGGGACTGTTGCACACACGAGGAAGGATTAAATCTGTTTTCCTACAGAATATCCCAGTGAGAGGGGGTACATTGGGATGTTTTCCAGGGGCCAAGGGGCTTTTGCTGAATCCCCTTTGCTTAAGGAGAGGGACAGGCACTGAAGCACATATGGATGATGAGGAGAAGACCCTATGTAGACCTGGAAGATAAAACTCTCTACTTTCATATTTGTTTTTCTTAACCAGGCTGCACAGTTCTTGGAAAACTCTGTTGTTCTGGGACTAATGGGGGCCTTTGGCTCTGTTGCAGAGTGCTTCTTGCACTTGAGTTTGTGTTCTTGCTTATTTGAACCCCATGAACACCTTGAAAGAGGACGAAGTGGTAGCTCAAGATCTGTCTTTGCTGCTTTACTCCTTGGCCTGACCAGTTAAAAAAAAAATGTATTTCAGGAATTCTCTAGTCTATTGAGTTTTATTATTTTATTTTTTTTGAAGGAAAAGGGGAAAAAAAAAGTCACAAATGGGTAATTTTTAACTGTTTTGCCTTCTGACTTCTTCGCCTCCACGTGGCACGAGCCTTCCATACAGTGGCCTGAGCCCAGTCCTTTACGACTACTGAAACCTTTCAAAAAGAGAACTTTAAAAGCCTGATTATATTTTTTGGCTGGTCTTGCTTACGGTGTTACTTTCTTCTTTTTTGGGCCGCAGAACAAGGAATACAAACTTCTGAACGAGCAGCTCTCTACCCTCACGTCTGCCCACTCCTCTGAGGTGGAGAAGCTGAAGAAGGAGCTGGAGCAGTACCAGCAGAGCCAGCAGGGTGATGGCAACCAGCTCGTCAGCCTGCGGGAGGAGATGGAGCACCTCCGGCTGGAGCTGGAAAAAGCCCACGGCGAGAGGAAGGTGGTGGAAGACAGCTACATGAAGGAGAAAGACTTGCTCAGAAAGGTGCGTGTGTTTGTCGTGTCCTATCTCGTGTAGGTCCCTTGCAGGTGGTCATGCAGGTGAAAGCTTTGCAAATCTGAAGGGGGAAAGCCTTAATTTTCTGTCCTTTGAATAGGAGAGAAATCCTTCAACTAGGTGAAAGAGAATCCAATGTGGAGAGTTTAGTTTTTTTCAAGCAAAAAGTACAAATGCACATTTTACCCTGAATTACTTCACCAGTTTTCTGAAAGACCTTCACACCCATGCTTGTCACCTGAGGTGTGGCTTTAATTTCCTGCTGGAAATAATTGTGACTGCTCGATTTAAATGAATGAGCCTTCTGCAATTGTAATTCCAGAACAAATGCTTTTCTCGTGACAACCTGAAGGTGAGTCGCTTTGAGGTAGGGGAAAAAGATCTGGGATTAGGGATCACCTCCCTCTGTCTGAGGGCACTTTTTGCACGTGTGCTTGTGCGTTGCCCCCACGTTGGAGGATGTGGACTCGGTGGTTTTCTTCTCTCCAACCCCAGGCAAAAGGATCCTTTTTGTCCCGGGGCTCAGTTTGTTAGCTTAGGCTTTTAGAGCCTTGTTGTGGTTTAACCCAGCTTGCTCACCCTCTCCCCTTCCTCTCTGGGATGGGGGAGAGAAACGGGAAAGTGAAGCCTGTGAGTTGAGGTAAAGACAGTTTATTAAGACAGAAAAAAAATAATAACAATAATAATAATGATGATAATAGTACTGCTAATAATAATGTGTACAAACAAGTGATGCACAATGCAATTGCTCACCACCCGCTGACCGATGCCCAGCCTAACCCCGAGCAGCCACCCCTCACCCCTATCTATTGTTCCCATGACCCCAGATGGGATGGAATACCCCTTTGGGCAGTTTGGGGTCAGCTGTCCTGGGTCTGTCCCCTCCCAGCTCCTGCTGCACCCCCAGCCTGCCCGCTGGCAGGACAGAGCAAGAAGCTGAAACGTCCTTGGCTTGGTGTAAGCACTGCTCTGCAGCAATTAAAACATCGGGGTGTTATCAGCACTCTTCTCATCCTAAGCCAAAAAAACAGCACCCTACCAGCTACTAGGAGGAAAATTAACTCTGTCCTAGCTGAAACCAGGAGAAGCCTGAAAGGATGTTTTATTTTGAAGGCGATGCACTGGGGAAAACCGGCTTCTTTGGTCTCAATTGCAAATCCCCCTCCAGCACTCAGAAGAAAGGTTGTTTTAACAACTGAAGAAACGCTTTCAAAAAGCAGAAAACCAAAGCAAAAGCTTTCCCTTCTTGCAGCAGTGCCTATGGCTGAGTAAATACTATGTAGCTTACCACGTTGATAAATGGTTTAATTATAAACCACAGCGGTTGTTTCCATTTCTAACGAGGAGTGCAGGCTCCCAGCTTTGACGTGAGCTTCCAATTGCTCCCTTCAGTTCCTCAGCAGTGGGAAGACCTGAGAAAAAGCCAGGGAAATGTTGTGGTGATTGCTTTGCTATAAGAAATGCATTTCATGCCAGCAGTGCCCTGGAAATGGCTGGCAGCAGGAGATGGGGCGAGCAGGTTTGTGGTCCTGTGCTGGAATAGTTTCAAAAGTGATGCTCAGAGGCTGGATCTCACAGCTGGAGGTCCAGACCCTGGAGGAGAGATGGTTTTAAACCTGCTCAGGAATTTGATCACCTTCAGGGATCGGTTTCTCATAGAAAGATGGGCAGGAGGTGCAGAAGGCACTGGTGTCGCAGCAGGGCTCTGGGGCAAAGCTGTAAAAAGGGTCCAATTTTTTGTCCAGTGTTGTCTTCCAACCATCATAACTTTGTCTTCTGGGTAAGAGAGTTCATTATCAGCACATCCTAGAGAACACTTATAGAATAATCCCATCATCCCTTATCTTTTCCCTGCTGGGATAAATGAATCGAGTTCTTCTCTGTGCTATTGCAGCATAGGTTTTCCTTTCCTTTGTGTTATGGTTCCTCTCATTATTTTTTTTAATTTCTTTTAAGAATTCTTCTGAACTTGAAGGCATCAAAGCTGATCTAATGTCTGCCAGGGCATTTATTCGAAGTGATACAAGAATGAGGGGATAGAGTTAAGTTGTTGGTGCAAAAATCATGATTAAAATCATGCCTTGGTTTCCACCATTTAAAAAAACAGGATTTTTGCATACCTTAAAACATCTTTTCTTCACTTTCTCATTGTATTTTCAGTCTCCAGCTCTCCTACTGTACAGAGAGATGCGTGAAATCGTAGTCACAGAGCAAATGAATGGATCAGAGAGCAAGGGGCAGTGGGATGGCACTAGTGAATGGATCAAAATTCACGAGGACGAACAAAATTACAGCATAGGAGACTGTCAGCTTCAGCCCAGTGTTGCTGTTAGGTGACAAGTGGCATCGTTTCCCTTCATTTTAAATAAAGAAGTAGCAGAAAAAAAGGTAAAAGAAGCACAAAAAGTGTTTAGCAGGATTCAGTTCAAGTTTTCGTTACTTTTTGCTAGGCAATTGGGGGTGTTAATAGTGGATATACAAAGCACACACCATGCCTCGCTGACCTGGAGCTTCTGCAGGGGTGTAAAGTGATTTTTTTTTGCTTTGTTCCGCAGCGTATCTCCGACCTGGAAGAAGAAAACGCCCTCCTGAAGCAGGAGAAGGAGGAGCTTAACAGCAGAATCCTCTGTCAGTCGGAAGGTAAGAAGAAAGGTTTATGGCTTGGTGGTTCCTGTGTGTGTTTCTCTGGATGTGGAAGGCACCTTTCAGAGTTAGGCAGTGGCTGGCTGAAGCTTTCCAGTGCTTTTTTGACAAGCGTGGGCACAGACGAACCTCATCACCCCCAATACCTGGGGTTTCGATCGGGTGCATGAAATGAAGTGCTCCCAGGGAGAAGCCTGACCTTTCTGCTTCATGGGTATTTTGAAATGGATAACGAACATTAAAAATGATTAGGGACCTCAACTTGATCCCAGCAGAGCAGGAAAGGGAGCATTGATGCTTCTGGCTTAGATTTAGCTTTGGGTTCCTATGTGTTCAGTAAAAACGGTGCCATTTGTTAGACGCTGGTGGCTCTCTCCTTACTGGTTTTCATGGACTTACACTTGCCTGGTTTCTCAAAAAGGGGAGAGGAGCAGATTTCCTTCCAAAGGGGAGTTTTTAAAGAAAGAAATTAATTTTAATATAAAACACTCTTAAGCCTGCAGCCTTACCATGGTAAGTGGTTGATGATTGTATGATAAAATAAAAAAGATGCTGCTGTTGGCTTCTTCCTATGTCCAATCTGGTGGTGGGAAGAAGCAGGCAGAGAAGTCTTTAAATGCAGTTACCATCAAAGACAATTCTTAAACATCAATATATTTCTGTTCTGTGCCAGCCTGTTTGCAAGTGGGTTTATGGCCAGCCTGTGGGAGCTGGAGCTGGCACGCCTGAGCCTTGCAGAAGAGCCAGAGCTGTTCCAAATAGCAAGGAGTAGGATCTAAATGATAAGCCTTTAACGACTAACAAATGCTCGTATGTATTTTAAAGGTTCTTGGCAGAGAGAGGTTTGTTAATTAGTCAATGTTATTGCACGTGTTTACAAGAAGTTCCTTTCAGAGATGAAGAGCACGATTCACTGTTGGTGTTTCTTATTTTGAAGATGAATTTGCACGAAGCACAGCTGAGGAAAACATCCAGATGAAGAAAGAGCTGGAGGAGGAGAGGTCTCGGTACCAGAACCTGATAAAAGAGTATTCCAGGCTGGAGCAAAGATATGACAACTTGAGGGATGAAATGACCATTATAAAGGTAATGAAGCTGAAATTATTCTCTTTTGTCCTGGCCATCGTGTTGGTGCTTGGATAACGTGGCTTACTCATCCCCAAAACACGTGGCAGAGCTGATATTGTTGTGTGGTTTGGGTTTGAGGTTTCTAGGACCAAATGTTCACGCTGAAGCCAAACCATGCGTGTGTCTTGCAAAAGGATGCTGATATTTTACACTTTCTGTTAACAATTTGGAGAAACCCGTGAATCACAGCAGAAGCTGGCACCTGCATCTTGTTTTCCGTTTGGTTTCAGTGATGTTCACGTGCCAAGTGGGTGTTGAATTTGGAAAAAAAAAAAAAAAAAAAAAAAAAAAAAAAAAAAAAACAAAAGCAAGGCATGAGAATTTCAAAGGGCAGCGTTTTTAGATTCAGCTTTGCTAAAGTTTTAGGGGAACTGCTGAAAATGAGCTGATGGTTACAGTGCTGCTGGGTTAGGTGGAAGGCTGAGCGTGTAAAGGGAGCCCCGTGGGGTTGTGTGAACAGAATAATCTTGAGCTCAGCTTTGCATGTTCTCACTTAACAGGCATCTGGTGTCATGGGCAGCCTGTAATTCATGCAGGATTTTTAAAGCGAGCTTCTGGATCCCTTTATATTTTGTTTTAACGTATGCCTACGTGTTAATATGAGCGTTATGGTAGGGCACAGGAGCCAGAAATTAGAAAATAGAGACAGTCCAGCCTGTCGTGAAGGTAACCTTACTGTACGCAAATATTTGCTCAAAGAACCAGTGCTTTGTGAGGAATCCTTCCTTAAACACTGAAGGCGTTGTGTATCCGTGTCTCTCCTTGACAGCAAGCACCGGGGCACAAGAGGAACCCATCCAACCAGAGCAGCTTGGAGTCTGACTCTAATTATCCATCGATCTCCACCTCTGAGATCGGAGACACCGAGGATGTGATGCAGCAGGTGGAGGTACGGCTGCTGTTCTGTTACTTTCGTGTTTCTGAGCTGCTCTGAGAGCAGTTGGTGAAGCCAACTTCATCTTATAAACCGTGGCTTTAGCATAATATCAAGCATAATATCAAGGCAAGCAGTATTGGCCGTGCTCTACTATTAAATGTTCAATTAAAAAACAACCAAACAAAAAAAAAAAGCCCACTAATTAAAAATGCTTGATCCCCTTCTAGCCAAGTATTTATCTTTTTAACCATGGCCTCAAGCAGCCAGCCTATCTAATGGATGTTCAATAGTCAATAATTTATTAAAATGGGTCGACTGGGACGTTAAAAGTCGTTGTTTAAAGAGAGTTTCTTCTTCAGGAGGTTGGGACGGATAAAGCAGCCATGGACATGAGCCTCTTCCTAAAGCTGCAGAAGCGAGTGAGGGACCTCGAGCAGGAGAGGAAGAAGCTGCAAACCCAGCTGGAGAAGAAGGAGCAAGAAAGCAAGAAAGCCCAGGTAAGGGATGCCTTTGAATTTGTAGGAATATTTCAGGTTTCTAACTGGCTTGCCTTGGTTGCCTGAGGACACAATACAGGAACTGAGCTTTAGGAGCACCAAGGTCACATTAAAAGGCAGAAAATCCATCGAGGAAACGGAGAGGAACTTTTTTTTGGCAGCTGATGGCAATTAGATGGGAGAACAGATTTTTTTTTTTTTTTTCTGACAAAATGCTTATTTTAACACATTTAGGACAGTATCTCAAGTGAGCCTAAAGATAGAACGGAAAACGTTCAAGAGGGTTCTTCGGGAGGCAGTGGAAACCCAAAACACATTTCAAATCCCAGTTCCTGTGGCTTTTGTGACCACATCTGGCAGGGATTCATCGCAGGCTAAAAGAGTACAATAAATCAGAAATAACAAGATAGGAAAAATACACTCTGATAGCAGCTTTCCTCTGTTTTGCAGGACAGGGGCTGCCTTTGATATGTTCTTTCTTCCCTATGGAACCAAAGCTCTTTCTGTATTTTGGGTAGTTTGCCTGGAAGCCATTTAAAACAAATAAAATTGCTGTTAGGGACAGCTTGATGGTAACTGAGAGGCAGGACTCGGCCCTGTCTTGTCACTGAAATGTGAAAATTCATCTCTCTAGAAAATGAGCAAGCTTATTTATGGCATGGAGGGAGCTTTTAATGGCAGTTTGTGTGTAGGTTTTCCCCTGCTGTCTGTAACCAGAGCTCTGAGCTTCGTTATAGGGCAGTGTGTGGGGAGATGATGCATGCTGGGTCTGTGCTTATAGGGTCCTGAAGCAATAAACGTGCTACTACATGAAACCCTAAGCAAATGCCTTCACTCTTGGTTGCGTAATGGAAGCATCCAGGGCTTCTGGTGCTTTGGTTGGCAATTATTTTATTTATCTTCAGTGTGAGATCTATTGCATTTGTCAACAAACACATAGGAGGCTCAACAAAAGCCTCAGTGGCAATTATTCACTTGGCTCACCAGATATTCCCACTGATCCTCTCTAGCAGCTTGCTAGGAGATGTGTGAACTGGGAAAGCTGCAATAAACCACAGTTATCAAGATATTAACAAGAAATTAAGCCATTTTCTCCCCAAGCAGCCCCAGCTACGTGGAGCTGGGACTCCATCTAACGCCAATTAAAAACATTATTCTCACTGAGCTGGCTGGTTCAGCCCGATCAGCTCCTCTGGCTCCTCTTTAATACCAATTTCTCTCTTCAACCCCTGTAGGTAATCGAGACGAAGACCGAAATGGCTTCGGACCACGAAGATTTTGCCTACAACAGTCTGAAGGTGAGCGAGGGGCTCGTACTCGAGACCATACCTCTAGCAGCAGCTTTTTCTGGCACTTAGTCCATCCAATTTTTAGGCTCTAAACGTGCTATTTTTGTTGAGTTTCATTAGTACCTCTGCGCAGCCCGCTGGAGCAGAAGCATGGCAGGAGCTTTAGGATCATTGCCCAAGTGTCTTTCTGTTGGATAAACGTGGCTGTGAAGGTTTTAGGTCTGATCTTTGACTTGACCTTGTAAAGCAAAGCGAAGTTGAAGGTTGGAAGGGGAAAACCCTGACGTTGCACCGCAAGAGCCCTTTAGGGATCTCCAGCACGGTGTTTTTTAAGGATTTCCATCATGATGTTCTCACTGTGGCTGTAGGAAAATGAGCTGAAGGTGGCAAAAATGAACAACCAGCTCTAAGAGCTTGCTTTAAATCCGTACAGTGCTCAGCAAGAGAAAGACAGACTCTGCTGGACCCACTCGTGATTTTCTGGCAATTTCTGGCAAGTGGGTGATTTTCTGGCAAAAAAATTCAGACCAGCAGTGGCACGTAGGGTTTGGGTTGAATTCAGGTCTAGGAGAAACCGTAGAAAAGCCAGGAGCAGTTCCTTCAAAAGACATCGTGGCAGGAAACGTCTTCCTAAAGGAGAGGATTTTGCATTCCCTATAGATGAGTTGAAATACACGGCTCCTTCGAGAGTCATGTGTAATCAAATTTATTCTTCCCTTGTGCCAGCTTAAAAAGTTGTTACGTGGAGGAGCTGGTGTGTAAAAGCTGCACGTGGTGAATTCCCCCTTATTAGGAGTCCTTTATAATGGATAAAGAGTTTTTAGTTGCTGCTGTCCTAAAATGTGCCCAGCCAGCTGTAAGGTAGGGCTGGAGGATGGGAAACTCCTTGTTTATTCTCCTGGGGAGGTCCTGGTGGCAGGTGTGTCTCTGAGTTATGCACATGCAACAAAAAGATCAGTGAAAAATGTGTTTTCTGGGGCTGGGGGAGTGGGAACAAAAGCACCAAGAAGTCCTTGCACTGACTTTGTGCTCCTAGCAGGATAGCTGGGATGCTCTTGAATTTGTAAGCTCATCATTAAATAAGCTTCTATAGAGGGTGTTGTTTTTTTTTTTTCCTATCGAGGACCAGAAATAGAATAGGGAATGAATTGCTGTCACAGCAGCACTAACCTCGGATTTATGGAGGTTCACCCTTCTAGCGCTGCTGTCTAGGCATCTTCCTAGATGCCTACAACGAGCCTTTGGAGTTAGGAGTGTGGAAAACCTGCAAGAAAAGCAAGCAAGGCTTCTCCAGCAAAAAAAATCAAAAACCATTTGGGTAGAAAAATCAATTAATGCCTTGCTTCTTCCCCTTCATCTGGCTGAGCCTGAGCAGAAAAGGGTTCAAAGTGAGTCAATCCTTGAGCTACCCAGCAAGAGTTAAACCCTTCTTGGTGAAGATTTCCCATCGTGTACACGCTCTCCAAACTTCTTTTAGAAACACTTAACTGAAAAGCTTGAGCCGTGGTTGATGTGGACGTGGAGGAATTGCTGGATCGAACGCATTTCTTACAATTTTTTAAATGACAGATGGCTTTAAGTACCTGAATGTGCTCTGTTAATGATGGTGTTTGTTCATCCAGGAGAGGGCTGGCTGTCCAGATGCCAGATCAGCTCTTCTGTTCACACCTCTGCTGCTATTTATAATCTGGAAGGATTTATAATTATAACACCCGTTTCCTATGGAAATAAGGTTTGCACAGCTGTGCGAGCTACATGCTATATAAATTGCATAAACCGTCCCCATCCCCCTCAGTGGCTTTCAGATTCATTAGCCAAAGCTGCTAATGAGGTAGATATCCCATAGTTAACAAGAAAGCTGTGGGATGGGCCAGAAGGCAGAGGGGAGAGAGAGGAACCCGAATCTCCTGGGGGAGAGGTTGTGCTGTTGTAGACGCTGGAGAATCCCCACGGAGCTCGGTCCCTAGGGAAGGGGAATCCACGCCAGACACCGAGCTAGAGGCTGTCTAGCTGCCCGAATTTGTTATTCCTCTCTCTCCTACTGTCATGAAAAAGCAAAGGAGCCCTTCGGTTGTCTCAGCAAAACATCAGCGCTCACGCATCTTTATTCGGGGGGAGCGGTTGGTGTAAAACCTGCACGGCGTCGACCCCGTCTGTCAAATGCCAGCAGCTGACAAGATAGCAGGGAGAGAAAATCCTTTAACTGCAAATGTGATGGGGAGAATTACGGGCTGGGTGACAGAGGAAGATGCAGTGGGAATTCAAACCCGACGGGATGTTGGCAATGGGAAGGGCCGTGTAAGACCGCACCTTGCGGCTTATCTAAGGACAGGCAGAAATGAATTAAACATTGTGGGGTTTTGTGGTGATTTCTTGATTAAGAAGGAAAAGGGGTAGAGAGGAAAAAATGCGTTTGGGTTCTCTACTGGGTTGATTTTGTGTTTAAAAATAATGCCAATGAATAATGCCAATTTTCCTCTGTGTCACCACATGAGATTAAATAGCACCAGGCTATTGATTGCAGCAAAAATCTTTTCCGAAGGCTGATTTGGGGCAGGAATTGATGGGTCAGCTGGGATCACCAGCACGAGAGGCATCTTAGAAGCAGATGAGGCAGTCAACCCATTGCTCGGCAGTTTCGCTCAATCTTGTGATGGTTTGGTGTTTTCCAGAGGCAAGAGCTGGAGTCGGAGAACAAGAAGCTGAAAAACGAACTTAACGAGCTGAGGAAAGCTATCACAGACCGAGCAACCCAGAACAACTCTTCCAATGATGTTCAGGACAGTTATAATCTCTTGCTGAATCAGCTGAAGTCGGCCAACGAGGAGCTGGAAGTGCGGAAGGAAGAAGTGCTCATCCTGAGGTCGCAGATAATGAAGGCAGCCCAGCAGAAAGAGCCGGGCAAAAATATGGTAAATGAGAGGATAACGGGATTTCTCTTGCCTTTTCCCATCCCGGGAAACATTGAGGTGATCCCGGTGATGTTTTGTGACAGCCAACCTATTCCGCAAGGAAACGGGATGGTGGAAAATGGTTTCTGGACCAGATTCTGCTCGTGTGATGCTGGTGCAGTTGTGGTGTCTCTACTGGCACGTAGGCAAGGGAAGAGTTTGACCCTTTCTCATGAAGGCTTTTTTGTTTAGAGCCTGCTCTGACCGAAGGGTGCATTTTCTGAAACTCTCACTTGGGTTTTTTAATTCACCACTTTATCCTCCCTTGAGGTTTTAGTGTGTTTTTGTGTTTCGGGCCACACACGGGCACTCCTTATCTCCCTTCTGGGTTCTCTTCATCCTCCTTCCATCTTCTGATCCTTGCTGTTGTCCTCTTGCACGTACGAATTTGTAGGAACCCTCTAGTCCGAGGGATGCCCCGAGGGAGCTCCGTTACTCGTGGGACTTGTTCAGTTTTGGGGACCTTGAGGGATGTTCAGGAGGTCACGCTGCTGTGTTTTTCGTGTTGAATTTAGGAGGCCATCACCAGCCCTGCCAGCTGGCCCAACAGTGACAAGCACATCGACCAGGAGGACGTGATCGAGGCCTACCAGGGGATATGCGAGACGAACCGGTAAGCGCGGCCCAAACTCTTCCAGCAGTTTGGAGGACTGAGGAAAGCGTGAGAGATGGGATCTGGTCCTAAATTACCAAAATATTTTGGAGAGTTAGCAGCTTCTGGGTTCTGTTCTGGGGCTGGGGATGAGGATAGGCCATAAAGATGGGACTGAAGATGCTGGTCTCCTCATGGGTGAGGTGCCCTCGTCTTTGGGCCAGTGCCTCCCCAAAGGAGGGCAGGTGTGGGACGGGTGGAAAAGCCAACGTAGAAGTGAGCAAAACTGGATTTGGGCTTGTACTGGGGGAGAACAAATGCAGGGATTGTGCTGCCAGGTTAGGAATCTGTTTGAAGAGCTCCTGAGTGGGTGTTTTAAGGGAAAATTTCCCTGTCTCTGAGCCTCTTTCCTATCCCTCTGGCTCAGCCCTGATGTGGGGAGAGCTGAGCTTTCCCACTCTTCTGCTTCTGTGGCTGAAAAAGTCAAGGAAGCAACAGGTAAAAACCAAAACTCCTGTTCCACTGCCTAATTAGTAGCAAGAAGGAGGATTTGGAAAATTTGATTTACTCATTTCAAGCAATTCCTCATGCTGTGCTGGGAAGGAATTTGTCACCATTTGTCTGTATGGTAACAGAGGGTTTATACTTCGAGGCATTAAATCAATCCCTGCCACCATCCAGGAGGATATAAAGTAAAAAGATAACGTCCTGCAAGACAGCCAAATTACTTAGATTAAACTGCGAGGTCATACGTAAAGTAAATGTTTATTTTACTGCATGGGAATTGAATCTTTATCTCCTTTTCTTTGACAAATGCAGATATTTCCTACCCAATTTGCATTCAGCAAGGTATTTGGGGGACATAACCGTTGTGGATGAATGGCTTTTAACAAACGCAGGATGCTTTGCCACTTTGCAAACTGGCTGCAGTAGGTCGTTAGCACACCAGGCTGGGAAAGGCCGTGACTTAATTAGGATTGTATTCATGCCTGTATGAATATGAGCCGAGACGCGCCATCTATGAACGTGACATGAACAATTATGAAGAGCTGCGTAATGGTTTTGGAACTTGGTGGACACAAAAGTGTGACGGGGAATCATTTGTGTCTTGTTTTTTCCCCCCTCTTTGTTGCTACTGAATATTTGCTTCCCTAAAGTGAACTGGCTGAGCAATCTTTTAGCCCTCCTGCGGAGTAGGGATGGTGAGATTGATTTAGTTTGCAGACCTTAGTGCTGCAGTGAGGATGGAATCAAGCTCAGAAATCACCCGAAATGCTCAAACCATCTGATTTCCCACGATACTAAGAATCTCTTTTCCTTGCAAGTGCACGAGTGAGCTGCAATTTAAAAATTCATGCGATGACCTCGGCAATTTTTCATCTCTTGAGGTTTCGGAGGGGAAATCTGCAGTCTCCAGGCTCAGTTTCCTATTACCCTCGTTTGCCTTTAATGTGAAGCTGGGCTGGAGAAACAGCTCCTGTAACGTGGTAGCAGTAGCTCGAGGTATAATCAGCGAGGTTTTTGGTGGTGATTTATCCAGCGGCTTGTAAATCATCACCAGCTGCCCCGTGGTACGGTTCCCTGTGCATTTGTTTGGGTATTGGGTAGGTTTATAAGCTGTAGGCTGGAGCTGATGGCAATAAAAGAGACAAAAACAAATGCTCAGGGAGCACGGGCTGTTGTTTTGGGGGGATATAAATTAACATTCCCTCCCCCCAGCACCAGTCTGGAAGAAAAAAACAAAAAAACACACAACTGCTTTCTCTTTAATCTTTATCAATAAATAAATATTTTGAGGAGAAGCTTTTCTGGTGGGATTGCAATTCTGAAGGAGGACTGATGAGCAAGAGCCACTTTTTCAGTGAGTATTTCCATTTTTTTTTTTTTTTAAACCTCTTGCTCTCACCCCTAACCAAAGGGGATGCTCTCACCACTGGGGCAAACCTGTGGGTCACTCCTAGCTTGGAGTCATCATATCTCAGCTGTTTAGGATGTGACAAATGCAGCTTTATTGTGGGGAGCATGCCAAATTTCACTGGATTCACCGAATGCCTGATTAATCTGGGAATTTAAATGCAGCAGGAGGAAAAGGGGAAGAGCTGCCAGGTGCTGCTAACCCAGCCCGTGGAGCGGTTCTGTTTCTCCCTGCTGCTCTCGAGGGAAACCCTTTGATGCCAGGTCAAGGGAAACCTTGAATTAAAAGCAGCCCCTTGTAAATTCAGTGAACTCAGCTTTTTTTTTCCTCTTTTTTTTTTGACTTTCAGCAGCTAAAGAACAAAGCACCAAGTGAGCTTCCAGCTAATTTTCTGCTTTAATGACAGAATGCAAACCTCCGTAGTCCCTTTGTTCCCCCATTTTAGTTCTTGGGATCTTTCTTTCAAGGCTGTTTGATCTCGCTGGAAACAGGGAGCCTCCGAAAGGCCAGGCGATGATGTTAGAGATAACCGCAGCGTGCACTATTTTTCTGTTCAATCCAAAACAAATTTGCATTTTCAAGTGAAATGCCCCTTCCTCTTAAGGTGACAATGATCTGAAGAGGATAAAAATGAACATCTCTGGGGTTTGGTACACTCGCATCTCCTTCAAGCTACTTGCATCAGGCCACACAGAGGCTTTGTGAAATTTTTGGAGAAACGAGGCTTTGTGAATTGCATCCTTTCAAGTCAGTTCAGGCTTGTCTGAGTGAAGCATTTAGCATTTTAGGAAACAATTATGGCACGTGCACTAACTAATCTAGTTAGCAAGGAAGGACCCCTAATGACTTTTAATGCCTCAGTCGATACGAACGTCTGGGAGAAGGGAATCTCAAGGATTTCAAAGTCAGTGCCACGTTGATGAATACAAACCAAAGCTTATTTCCCAGGGCAGCTTTATCTTAGTATAATTGCACTCTCTTGAATTCCCAGGCTGCTGACTTGTAACGCAATCTGAGGACTTTTCCTGGGTTTTTGCTTGTTTTCCGTGTCTAAATCCATGTTCTGTTAGGATCATCTGGACAACCAAAGACCTGGCTAATAGATTAATGCAAACCAGACCAATAAAACTTCCCCCCATATCTGTCAGACCACAGATCCTTTCGGAAACCTGCGATGTATGGGGGAAAATGGGGTTTTAATCAAAATTCATACATATGGCTTCACCAGCTGGATTGGCCAGAAGAGTTGGCTGGTGTTGAATTGCCACTCCAGGACAGCAGCAGCAAGACACCTCCCAAATCCTTTTGTGGCAGTGCTGCAACACCCCAAAACCTTTCTAATTCCCCATATGGGGCTGATTAATCTCCATTATTGAGTTTTGTATCAGTGAGTGTGGATTTAAAGGCAGAGTTTTCCTCGCCAGGGAATGGCACCTACCACAGCTCTTCGCAAAACAGGAGATGTGTATTGCCTCAATTCTCTTTTTCTCTGAAATCTCAGTGATATGTTAAGCAATTTTTTATTATTATTATTTCCAAAAAGAGAAGATATTGTCAAACTGGAGTTGAAACCGAGCAAAATCTCGGTGTAGGAAGCGCACCTGGACAGGTTCACCCAACCACACTTATTTGAAATGCGTTTGACGCCTCATAAAAAAAGAGAAACGAGTTCCCTGCCTTTCTGCCTAGATATGTAGGGAAATTGGATCTCATATGGATGTAAGAGAAGCTGGGGAAACAAATATCCAAAGGAGGTTTGGATCCAAGGCTGCCCTGAAGAAAGGCTGATGTGTTTGGCTTGATGACTGAGAAAACCCTTGACTGGAATAGAATTTATTTTAGGGTACAGAAGGTCTGGAAGAGAAAAGGGGTGAGGTACCCACTTATGAGTGAGATGTTTTGAGTCGGGCTGAGTGAAAAACCCCAAAATATGTTAGGAGGTACATGAGCAAACAACCCTTCCCTTTAGTCCTCGGTTTGGCTTTGCCAGACCCGTGGAGAGGTCTGCAAGAGTTGAAGTGGTGTAGAAGTACCAGCTGGCGTTATTTTGGGGTGATTTTGAACCTGGCTCCTTAAAAAATGGTGTCCTTAAAAAATAATAATAAAAAAAAAAAACAAGGGTTCTGCTCTTCTTCCCCTTCTATTTCAATTGACCTTTTGTCTCTCTCTGTCCTCTTGTTCCCTTTTTTTCTGTCCTTTATTTCTAGCAAGACTGAGGACTGGGGTTATCTCAATGAAGATGGAGAGCTCGGCTTGGCTTATCAAGGTTTAAAGCAAGTTGCCAGGTCAACCGCTTTCTTTTTTTTCCCCTCTTCTTCCTCTCCCCCCTTTCTCTTTCCGTTTCATTTCTTTTTCTTTTCCTCTGCCTGTTGCCTTCTGTGGGAGCAGCTAGAGGGGGAATATATGAAAAGGGGGAGGATCTGAGGCCCTCTTCTAATTTTTAAGAGGAGATTGTGGCTGGGCACAGCTCCTGGTGGTGGCTGAGCTCCCAGTTGGACTCATTGGGGCATGATTTGAAGCCTCCACATCTCCTGGGGATGCTGGTGCTTCTCGAAGGATCTCTTATACCCAAGCTGGTGGATGTTTGGGAACACAAATGGAAATGAAAGCAAGGCAGGAGGACTCGTGGGGTCTTCTGGTTCGATACGGTGCTCCGAAGAGCTAATAATTAGCTGTTAATCAGTCTGTAGGGCAGTTAGGGGGCTCCATATCCATGATTTTCATAAAAAACATTAAACGAGCTGATTGAAAACACTGTTAAGAGGAAAAGTTGTAATAATTTTTTGTATATCATCTAAAGCAGTCCCATCTAGAGAGATGGGGGTAAAACCAGGCAATAACGGGAAAAATAAGCGATGATTTTTTTACTTTTCAAAGGAGGAGCCCGAGTTCATAGAAGGAACACGTTCCTGAGGGTAGCTCATGGTTAATCCGAATGCGCACGAAGAAATAAAATGAAAATTAGATGCTTGATACTTATTCCATAGCGGGCCTGTATTTTCCGAGCCTATTAAGGACATAAATCCTGACAACATGATTGCAAGGCTGGGTGCGTTATTGTCTCTGTTTTCACAGTTGGAAAAGATCCTTTTGTATCTCTGGCTGGAAAATGGGGGTTGCAACTGGCTTTAAAAAAACAACAACTGTAATAAAACCCTACAAAGAAACACGCTTAATAAGGAAGCTCTGGGATTTTTTTTCCCCCTTTCCCATCTTCTTTCAAAACTGTTTAATCTCCCGTCGAGTAAATGACAGATTCATGTGAGTTATAGCCATACTGCCCCCTTTTGTGTCATTTTTATAGGGAGGTTGACTGGAAACATCTCCCATCTTGGCTGATTTTGAAGGATCTTAACTCAAACGGTGTTTACTGCCACGATACCAAAATAAATCCCCGTTGGCTTTGGTCCTTTTCTCAGGTTGCTGGAAGCACAGCTCCAGGATCAGAGAAGAGAGCACGAGGAGGAGGTGGAAGCTCTGCAAAACCAGGTGGAGGCGATGAAAGAAGAGCTGGAGAAACAGCAGCAGGCTTTCCTGCAGACCCTGCAGCTCTCTCCAGAGGCTCAGGTGGAGTTTGGACTCCAGCAGGAAATCACACGGCTCACCAACGAAAACCTGGTAAGAGACTGCTGAAAAGAGACACGAAACACGAAGGGGAGGCATCTGGGGGTCTTCCAACCCTCCTAAACCCTCTGCAGGCTCCTTCAGCATCTCCCCCTGGTGCTGTTGGTGCTCTTTGGAGCATCCATACCCTTGAGCTGTTTGGTGGCCAAGGCTTTTGTTGCTCCTGTGTCCTTTATTCTTTTTTCTGAGCCTGCCTACGTGTGGCACTGCCTACAAAAAGACACCACTGAAGTTGCTGGTGGCCCCTCCGCTCTGTAATTAGGCACTAAGGCAACGTCAGCCTTTCTTTTTGCTTCTAGCAACACAATTTTCCTCTGTCAAAACACTCGTATCGTGTGTTACTGATACACAGAGCAGCCTGTGAGCTCCTGGCTGCTTGTGACTCCAGCCTCAAACTCACCTCAGATGACTTGTGCTTGTTCTTTCTATTTTTATTTTTAAATCCATTGTGTCTTCCGTTTTCCAGGATCTTAAAGAACTGCTGGAGAAGCTGGAAAAGAATGAAAAGAAGCTGAAGAAGCAGCTGAAGATTTACATGAAGAAGGTCCAAGATTTTGAAGGTGAATTGGGTGGGGGGACAGCGCTCTGCTTTGGCTCCTTGGAGGCTGCAGCTTCCCTTTCCTTCCCCCCGTTCTCTGTTGATGCTGTGATAAATCACAGAACCCCTCATCTCTGAAAACGAGGCATTAAGGGAAATTAAGCTGAAAAACTGGCGAATTTCCACGGCTGGCACAGCTGCTCTTTGTCAGTGTGCTTTGCATGCAGCCGGCTGATGTTTCCTCATATACACGCGTGCTGGTCTCTTCCATTTTATTAACATTTTATGGGTGCACAGAGCTTAATATTGTGCCTTTGTGGCACTTAGTTTGGCTTTACAGCCAGCCTGAAGCTGAGATGCTTAGGTATTTTTCATTGCCTGCCCTTTTTTTTCCTCCCCCTCCATGAAAATGATGCATCAAAAAGTTTCCCGTGGGGTTACCGCTTACCACCTTCTAACTGCAGCCTTGGAAAATAGCAACTGACTTCATCTTTTACTCTTTAGGTCTGACTTCTGGGCTTTTTCTTTCGCTCGGTAGACTGGTAGCTCAAGATTTTGTAAGTCAGGACCTGCTTCTCTAAATTTTTATAGGTCTGAGTTAAAGGTTTTATTGGAAGCTTTCTATAAAACACGCTGCTGCCTGCTCTAAGGCCAACGAATTTTGGAGACTTGGGCCAAGATGCTTTACAACTAGTCCTCGGTCACCAGATGTTATGTTTCACCCTCCTTTCACCCTCCTTTCACCCTCCTTTCTCCTTGCAGCGTCCCAAGCCATGGTCCCGGAGGAGAGGAGACAACACGAGCGTAACAGGCAGGTTGCTGTCCAGAGGAAGGAGAAAGATTTTCAGGGGATGCTGGAATATTACAAGGAAGATGAGCCCCTCCTCATCCGAAACCTCATCACAGGTGAGGAGTTTGCTCTTGTCTGGCTCCTCCTGCTCTCACCAGGGAGAATTTGTAAATTTGACATCTCAAAACTGGCCTGTTTTTTCCCCAGTTAATCTTTCCCAGGGCTGCGTGTTTATGGTGATGACAATTTTGGCAGGCAAAGCTGTGTGTTGCTTTACCAAGCAGTTACACCGGCATGGATACGATCCTAAGGGGTAGAAAAAATGGAAAATGAAAAAAAAAAAGGAGGCTGTAGATCTCAGAGCGGGCAGCAACTGGTGAGCTTGAGAGAGCAGCAGAGAGGGATGCAAGTTGCAGAGCCAAAATCTTAGCCTCCTCGGGGCAGGGGAAGAAGAGTTTGACTGGGATCATCTGCTCAGGTGTTTCTGCTTCACCTGGCATCAGCGAATTTTAAGAGGGTTTAAAAATCACTATCAAACCTTCTAGATCTCAAGCCCCAAGCAGTGTCTGCTACCGTTCCCTGCCTTCCTGCCTACATCCTCTACATGTGCATCAGGCACGCGGATTACATCAACGACGACCAGAAAGTGCACTCCTTGCTCACCTCCACCATCAATGGCATCAAGAAGGTGCTGAAGGTAGGCGTTGGCTTCCTCTGTCTTAAAATGGTTATAAACCACGTCAAAATGTCGGATATTCAGCTCTCGTTGTGGTTTTGAGACCCAGTCACGCTTGAAATGATAGTTTCAAGATCTAGGTGGGGAGCTTCCAAGCCGTTTTGGCTTGCCGTGCCAGCTGCCCCCGTTGAAGAAGGCTCTGACGTGTTTTTCGTTTTGCTCCCCCAGAAACACAACGATGACTTCGAGATGACGTCCTTTTGGTTGGCGAATACGTGTCGCCTCCTGCACTGTTTGAAGCAGTACAGCGGCGATGCGGTAAGGAGCTCGTAGCTGCTCTGAAATGTTTTGGCATTCCTGCCAGGGGTGGCGTTCGGGTCCCCTGGCTCTTGTGGCTTTGCTCTGGCAATGATTTGGGGTCATCCCATCCTTTCTTCTACTTGGATATGATGCAAGGCTGCTCCTAACAGAAATTCATGGACAAGATGTTTCGAAGAAGAAACCAGCAACCTCGTAACCTGCATTTCCAGGACGATACCCAAAAAACTTTGAATTTCAAAGCCAGTTGTGCTATTTGATCTGTCAGAACAGGGGGTTTCCTTCTGGTAGGCTGCTCTTGAAGGCTGTTTCCCTCAGGTTGGTCGGCCCCACAGCTTTTCTTTAGCCAAGACTTTCAGACGAGGAGAAACGTCCCAAATCTTGCAATATTTTTGTGGATGTTGCCATTTTTTTTCCTGTTCAGCTGGTTCAAAATAACAACACTTAATCACACTGTAAGGTTTCAGAAGGAAATCCTCTCATTTCTTGCCACCGCCGTGTTTCACGTTTCAGTTCTTTCCTTTATTTATAGCCATACCTGATCCCTTCTGACAAAATCAGATCATCACAGGCCTCGTGGTACGTTACACGCCGCCATCCTTATAGCCGTGCGCTGTTGGTGTTAAGATTTGTAGCATCCCCCAGTGCTGTAGTTTGTCATTCAGTCGTGACTCGTGCTAGATGATGCATTGAGCAGTCAAGCTTTAGGAATAAAGATAAATTGAGAATTTAAAGCAAAGTTGTCATGCAACCAAATGAAAAAGTCAGATCATTCACATGATGATGACCTCTGAGTCCTCCGGGCCTCTGAGGTTTAAATGAAAGAGTGAAATTCGTTAGTTAATACTCAATTTATGCTCTAGTTTGCCCTCTTCTGCCTAGATAACAACATGACATTTAAACAAAATCCTGTTCCAGAAAACAGCAGGGAAAAAAAAAAAAAAAAAAAAACACTTTAAATTTCACATTTTTGCCATGATTTGCTGGGTCAGCTGAAGCAGCTATTTACAAATCCTTTTAGTATAACCCTGAGTTTGAAATCCACCTGATTTTTTTTTAAAAAAGCACTCTTATTAGTGAAGAAAACTGATGTGTTTTGAGTTGATTTTAGCATTTGCATAGTGTATTTCTGCATTTTGCCAGTCAGCAAGCAACAAAGCGGTTGCACACCTCTTGCTTTGACCCCAAAATTGATAAGAGCACATAAACAGGCAATTACAGTGGCTGTGTTAATTGCATAACTGTGTCACACGTGCCTCTGCCAGCAGAGTTGGCATTAACGTGGAAGCCCAGAACTCAAGGCTACGGCTTCCATTTGTGGCATCAGAAATCTGCCGTGTTTTCAGCAAAAGGCAGGGAAAAAATCAGCTACGAGGGAGATTTCGGAGCTTCAAAACAGTTGAAAATGCTGTCAAAAAAACCAACAGCACCTGGTTGTCTTTTTCTTTAACTATTTTCTAAAATTTTAGCCTCAAAATAATCAGTCTCTCGCAAATAATTGCGACTCCCAGGAAGCAAATGGATTAGAAAAAATGTTTCTCAGGGGACTGCAGAGTCGCCTTTAATTTCATTTCTGTATTGAAATTAATCCAGATGTGGTTTTCCTTGCTAAAGGTAAAATGAAAAAGTACCATTTAACGATGCTTTTTTGGCCCTCCTAGTTGTAATTTATGACTGAGATAATCACACGTGATTTATGACTCTCGATTTTTTTTCTATAATCGAGTTTAGAAATGCCCTCTGGTAACATATCTGGACGCGTTATGCTCTGAGGTGTTCTCTATTCATTAATTTTTAATATTTACGGTTATTTTATTGGACTGCAGAGGGCTGGAATAACAAAACCGGCTGTTTTCGTCATCTTCTCAGGGTTTTATGACGCAGAACACGCCGAAGCAGAACGAGCACTGCCTCAAAAACTTCGACCTGACCGAGTACCGCCAGGTGCTGAGCCACCTCTCCACCCAGATCTACCAGCAGCTCATCAAGGTGGCGGAGGGCATCCTGCAACCCATGATCGGTAAGTTCCCCAAAACGTTAGCTTTTAGGAGCGTTTTTTTCTGTTTGGTTGGTTGTTTTGCTTCAGTTAAATACCCCACGAGTGTTTTGCGGACCTTTGTGTGGTGCTAGCAAGACTTCTCCCCAAAGGAAAAGCCTGCAGCAGGCAACAGAGGCCTATGGTAGGGAAGGGGAAAAGAAAAAAGCGTTGGTTTGGAGCAGGTCCTCGTGTTTGCAGCGACCTGGAGTGGAAGAAGCAGACCTGAAAATAAGAATATGCACTAGGGAGGAGTTTTTTTTTTTCCCCCAGTGATGGAAAATTGCTCCTTTCTTTCCGTTCAGGAGGCAGGGACAGAGGGGAGGTAGCGCTGGTGGTTCTCTACGAATGGTCTTCCCCTGCAGGTTTGTGGCTGAGTTTTTTGTGGGTGGAAATACTTAAAAGCAGAGAGGAAAACAAATGAAAGAAGAGGATAAAGAGCATCTGGTTTGCTTTGCAAGGGCGAATCAGTATGAGAAGAGTCATCCCCTCAGCTAAATCTGGCCTACTCCTCGCTGAGCTCGTGGCGGGGGCTGTTCTCAGCGCTTTCCAGCTCACAGCTGCTGGTATTTTCCTCGAGCTCACAGCCTCGACCCCTCTATAGCTGGGGCTCTTTCTCTTTGCCCTCCAACATCTGCATATTCCCTGCTCCTTGCAGAAAGTTGTCGTGTTCGCGTATCAGCTAGCCAGGCTAGCAGTAGATGGATCTGTTCTCCTTTCAGACCTCTAGGTCTGAATTATGATTAAATTATGATTAAATGCTCATCTCTGCTGTTTTTTTTTCCCCCTTTTTCAGTGTCTGGGGTGCTGGAATATGAGAGCATCCAAGGGCTTTCGGGCGTGAAACCGATGGGCTACCGCAACCGCTCGTCCAGCATGGAAGACGGCGACAACTCCTACAGCTTAGAGGCGATCGTTCGCCAGCTCAACACCTTCCACACCACCGTGTGTGAGCAGGGCCTGGACCCCGAGATCATCCAGCAGGTCTTCAAGCAGCTCTTCTACATGATCAACGCCGTTGCCTTGAACAACCTCCTCCTGCGGAAGGACGTCTGCTCCTGGAGCACGGGCATGCAGCTAAGGTGGGCCGAGGGCTCTGCTCGAGAAAATTTTGTTGATTTTTTTCTTTGATTTGGTAAGGGGAGAAACTTCGCATTCAGCAGGGGGCTTCTGGAGTTGGCCGAAGTGCAAGGAATAAGCAGGAGTAGCTAAAAGCTGACCCCTGCAAGCCTGCCAGGAACAGCTCATCAATATTTATTAGCGTAAATCTTCTCACTGTAATAAAGCTTCCTCCTCGCTGTAAATGATTTAAACCTTCCCTTCGCCAGCCTTTCCCCACCCCGCAGGGGATTCTTGGCGTGCTGCCTTTCAGCCCGAGAGTGGGTGCAGACAGATATTGAGCTTTGCTCTGGTTGTCTTATGCCATGTGAATCGCAAACATGCATCCAAAACCCCGATATGCCAACACTGCAAGATACCCTTAAGCCTCGTGAGTGATTTCTGAGATGCTGCGTCTCATCCTTCAGCTTGATTCTTCTCTTTGTTGCATTCCCCCAGGTTTAACATCAGCCAGCTGGAGGAGTGGCTGCGTGGCAAGAACCTGCAGCAGAGCGGAGCCCTCCAGACCCTGGAGCCCTTGATCCAGGCCGCCCAGCTCCTGCAGCTGAAAAAGAAAACGGCGGAGGACGCCGAGGCCATCTGCTCCCTGTGCACAGCGCTCACGACGCAGCAGGTGGGGAACAGGAGGGTGCAGGGATCAGGGAAGATGCAAACCCGAACAAACCAGCCTCCAGTTTGCTCCTCGTACCCTGCCCGCGAGCAGGACGGAGCCCTCGGTGTGGGAATGCTGCGAGGCAACCTCTGAGCGCCCTGCTGGGCATTTTGTGCCTTGTAGAGTTTGGTGTAACCAGGGCGAGGCCAGTGATCTGCTGCAGAAACCACAGGGATAATCCAGCAGCTTGGGGATGTAGTGGGAAAACACCTGGAGATCATTCTTAGGCAAAAAAAAAAGCTCTGCTGACTCTCAGTGTGAAGTAAACACTGCCTTAACCCTCTGTTTTTTTGGCAAGTGGAGATAAGCTGCGTGCTGAATATATTGTAAGCATCTGTTTACCGAGCCACCACGATGATTCTTGTGCTGCCTCCTAGGCAAACAGGCATGCTGTAAGAGAAAATGTGCAGAGAAAACCATTTTTCCTCCTCCATACAGATTTGGGTACCGTATTTCATCACTTCTGGGCAGATTTCTCCCAATTCTGCTCCTCAGTGAGGTCACGGGAGGTTTGCTCCGGCCATACCCGGACAAAATGGTAGTGGTGGAAAATTTCGGCTTCTTACCATTGCCTGTAATCCGATTTTGTTTCCGACAGATTGTGAAGATCCTGAATCTCTACACTCCTGTGAATGAGTTTGAAGAACGGGTGACGGTAGCTTTCATACGAGACATACAGGTAAAGCAGAAGGCTATGAAATGGAGGAGACGAGAATGATTTAATATACGTGTCGTTAGGAATAACTGGGGTGTTTTGTAACAGCTCTGCCCGCTGAATGTTGTCCTGAATTTAGTGCCGCGTTGCTCACTTGCAACGCCCAGCTTCAGGGTCATCCGGGCTGTTAATCACGAAGGGCTGAAGACCAAGATAAGCAGCGAAATTCCCAGCTCAGGCGATTTTGGGGCACGCTGGGACGCGTGGTAGCAAACAGCACGGGCCCACGAGAAGTTTTACTGGCAGAGCGAGGTGCCAGTGCGATTAGAATTAATTAGAAAATTAGAATGAATGAATTTATTTATAATTTTAAAGGGTTTAAACGTCTGTTTTCTTCTTCCCCCTCCTAGACACATTTGCAAGAGCGAAACGACCCCCCGCAGCTGCTGCTCGACTTCAAGCACATGTTCCCCGTTTCGTTCCCCTTCAACCCTTCCTCCATAACGATGGACACCATTCATATTCCGGCTTCTCTCAACTTGGAGTTTCTCAACAAAGTCTGAAGAAAGCCTACCTAAAGCCTTCGCTCGTACCCAGAGGCCTCCAGCAAAGAAGGAAAAATCGCAGGAGAAACGCGAGGAGCTCTTTAAATATGGACCAAACAGGTTTATGGAAGAGCCAAGAGAGTAATAAACGGATGCTAAAGTGTACAGTAAAAAAAAAAAAAAAGAGACCGATCTGTATGATTTCTTGGGTAATTTACAGCTCGGAATGAGGATACTTGAAATGTAGATTTATTTGTTACTGCTCGATTTTATGTTGGCATAGTTCGAAGCCCGTAACAACCTCCAAAAGCCCCTGAGAAAGAGAACGGTGAGGGGGAGACAAGGTATTTTGCTCTTCATAGGTGTCTGTGAAGGAATGACAGTGAAAAACTAAATCTGAGACACTTAGGCTGCCTTCAAGGACGCGTGGTTTGCCTAATAACTAGCTGGGGTGGATGTGCTAATAACGGAGAGACGCAACTCTGTCTCTTCTTGCTTGGAGCTGTGTGGCAAACGTGATTTCAGAAGGTGCAAATACGTACCTGTGACGCAGGCTGAGGTCGCACGTGTTTCCACTGCTGTGTGATTTGTCACAAAGATTGAGAAATTGTGTTAGTCGGACTCCGTAGTGTGCATCTCTGACTTACCTGCTTCAGAGGAATGAAATAAATGGGCAGTTTGGCATTTTTTGCACAGATAAGACATGCCGACGCAGCCCAGTTTGATAATTAGGTCCTAAATCATGTTCAGTGGATTAGTCCTAGCCATAGCAGTCAATGGGAAAATTCTGTGTGATTCAAGCAATGTTTTAACACACACAAAAAAGAGTAAAATGTAAAAAATATATATATAATTGTAAACCGGTACGTTAGTGATGTAAGCCAATTATTTAAACAAGAAGATTTTGATCCTACAGCCTTAAACTGATCAAAACAGCAAGCAATCTGAATTCTAACCATTAGGGTTTGTTTGTGTGGCTTAGAAATTAAAACAAGCAAACCCTCTGACATCCCCAGGTAGGCACTGAGAGGGGACAGCTACTCCCAAAAGCAGCAATTGAATTTTTCTCAGTACGAGAAAGCATAAAACCACCAGGCTTTCAGGAAAAAAAAAAAAAAAAAAAGGTTAAAGTTGGGTTCCTGGGGCTGAGAGATGCTGTAGAGCAATCCTGATCGCAGTCAGTCCACGAATTAGGACTACACTGGTCTGTGGGGTGATCCTTCTGCCATAGCTCAGCGTGCCAAAACGCAGCCAGGAGATTTGGAAGCAGCGAAAGCCCTGCTCGTCTTCATGTCGTGAGCATTTTTGGCCTTTCCACTTCCATCTATCTACGTAGATGTTAACTTCTCTGCTTTCGTGGTTGCCGTTTCTGTAGTCTCAGCACTTCTGCCCCGCTTTAAGAGCTTTCAAAAAGCCTCTCTGCACCCGACTGCGTTTAGTTGGTCTAAATCACATCCAAACAGCGAGTTTCTGATCAGCTGGGAGCATTAAAAATAGAATGTAAAGCCTCTTAAAGATTCACGATGCTGAAACCTGCCGTGCTGCAGGCACCTTTTGAGAGAAGGTGTGTGTTTTGATTTAAACACCGTGTATATAATCGATGTATATACAAATTGTAATAGAGCTGTATGTACTATATATGTATATGACTATCAAAAAGCACATTTTTAAAGGAAAAAAAAAAAAAGAAAAGTTGAGTGCTGTTAAGAAATACATTGGTCTATGCCTGTGTTGTTCCAGATGGATGATGATTAAGTACGCCTGTTACCAGTGAAGGACAGACTTAAGGTCATTCTCTAGGGAGAAGTTATCTTTCCTTCTAACCATCACCCAGCTAATTACTGAAGCAAATTGATTGCTTGGATAGTTACCAGCACTACCTCCAAACTACAGCCCTTGAGCATTTGCATCTACGACGTTTATTCAGTAGTGCCTTCATCTCCCCTTCGATCACGATGAGGATGGCACCACCATTTTGCTGTGCCACTTGCTCATCTACAACATTTTTATTTATTGTACCTACCTCTTTCCACATTTTTCAGATGAATGTGTTTTTTTTGTGTTTTTTTCTCCAGTGCTCTGAATTTAATTTTTAATGCTGTTTTATCCCTTTTTCCATCCTCGGAATCACGGTATATATATATATATAAAAAAAAATCAAAGCAGAATTTAGTCTTTCCATCAGTGCTGTTTCTCAGAATTCACTTTAGGCCGGAAGTTTCCTCTCAGGCTCTTCAGGTCTTTACCTCTCTTTGCTGTAAATTATTCAGGGTACGATTCCCAACAGCCTGATTAAACCAGTGCTCATCATTCAGACTAAATGACAGGTTGCTGCAGCATCCTCTCCTGCAATGATTTTGCTACCGAGCACAGTCACAATCGTGGTTAATGCTCTTCTAGGGGATAGCGGTCTTTCACTGGCTTTTTCAGGACCAGAATTTATATGTACAACAAAGATTTTCTTAAAAAAAACAACAAACAACAACAACAACTCTTAGTATGTACAGCTAGGAACTGGGATTTGATGTCCTGGTCTGTAATAACGTAGCTTACCCATTAAAATCCATCTGGAAGAGGACTCCACTAAATATCTTGAATATATTTTTTATCTTTTTTTTTCAGTTTGCACTTTTTAAAATTTATTTTTAAATATTGATTTTTGTTAAATCATTGTGTTCGAGCATGCCTTTCTTTTCCTCGGATGGGCGCTTCTTTATTTAAAGGATACGTCCAACGCAAAGCCCGGCTTTCAGAAAGCTGGCTGCTTTCCAGGTCCGCCTTCATTTTGAAATATTGATTCCGAAGTCGAGCATTTTCCCTACTGTGTGCCTTTAGTTGTTACTAAGGTAACTGACTTCTCAACCACTGGTAAACTGTGGGAGGTTTTTTATATTATTATTATTATTATTAGTCTGCCACAAACAGTTTTCTGTGGATTTAGAAGTCCACTTCTAAAATCTCTCTGAGAAGGTCGACAAAAACACTTAAGAAGTTCCTAAGAAACGACATATTGAACCGTATTGATTTTTTTGCATGTATAATGTACCTCAGAAAAACCACTACTGGCAGTCAAAAAAAAAAAAAAAAAGAAGAAAGTTAAAAACAAAATACAAACTACACACACCACCACCGAACCAACACCTCAAACCCAAGTTCAGGTTTGTGCTGTCTGACCTGTGAGAAGTGTCTAGGACAAAATATACATTTCATTTCCAGCTGAAACTTGACTTTATTTTATTCTTTATACTTTTTTCTTTTTCTTTTACTGGCAGTTCTGTAGCTGAGGCTGCTTATCTTTCAGCTCGTAAGGCTGTTGTAGTAGTTGACTGTAGAAAAGAACATTAAACTTAATGAGAATTAAGTTATTCGAAATAATTTATGCAAGTGTAAATCAAACATTTTTTGTTCATGCTTTATCATACTTTGTTCATAATTTATCTAACGGCACTTCTACGAGTGAAACAACAAAATGTGGGTGTGCTGCAGAGTTTGAGCATACGCAGTGGCTGCTACCTTTCCTGGTGACTTGAACATTGAAATCACAACCTGTCTAAAGCCTTTGCAATATCTGACCCCTCAATTTGTGGCTTACAAAAGATGCAAGTGTCAGGGATGCACTTGAAACAGCAGGTCCTTTTCCTCTTTTCAACCATAAATGAGCAAGGTTATGCAAACTCCTTCTTCCAGACCGTTTAACTGAAAAATTAACATTTTACCATTGCATCTAAGTATGATAATCTAATTAAAAGGAATTGCATGAACTGCCATGAAACCTATTCCTTCAGCTTCATTGATTCATATTTATTACAGTCATAAGTTATTTTTTCCCGAAAAAAAAAGTTATAGCACTGTAGATGTTCATGAAAATAATCCAGAGGACCTATGCCCCGACAAGCATACAATTTATTTCAAACGGTAAATGCCAGTGGACTAAGGCTTTCGAATTAAGTTGAAATTAAAAGAAAAATTATAAAAAATATTTCTTCTTATTATAGTGCAATATCTATTTTGGGGGGGTTGGGGTGAAGTCTAATTACCTTAACAAGCAGAAGGTATGGCTGCTCTAAAAGAAGTTGAATGATATACAGGAGCGATGAAATACTACTGCTTATAAAATATTTTTCCATTTTGAACAAATCTGTAAACTACACCTTTGTTTATAGGAAAACTGCTTGTAATAGTCACTGTAATATTCAGCTGTGGATAAGAAAAAAAAAATGTGAAATAAACACTTTTGAAGAAATCGTGACTTGGTCAAAAATGAGCTGTGTTAAATACACATTTCGGTATTTGCTTCATACATTGGAAACTGATATTTCTAATTTACAAACACAAAGAGTCTAAAACCTTTTACATACAACTTCAAAAGGTTTAGAAGTTGTGACAACTTTAGAGATGTTTATATATTTTGAGATAATTAGAAGCCAATTGAGTGTGAAGTATTATGGCCTTGTAAACCCATGCAGAGGAGCTGAGGCTGTGCCAGCCCTTTTGTATGTGAAGTGAGACAAATGAATGGCAAAGACAGAAAGTAAAGTATAACTTTTTTTTTTTTTTTTAATTTTTTGTTCTGTTTTTTCCCTTTTCTCCCCCCCCCCCCCCCCCCTTTTTTTTTTTTTAAGGTTAGGTTACAGGTACATTCACTGGTCTCCAGGTGCATTAAATCATTTGAATTACATCAGCAAAGCAGTAGAAGGACATTTTGAATAAAAAATGCAGTTTTCATGGGAAAAATCTAGAAGAAAAATGCTTTAAATCCCTTCACTGAAGGAACATATGGTGTGTTTTTGTTCGTAATAAAGCACTTTTTATCGATCCTCCCTTTGACAGCCCGAGGTGTTCCACCAACCACCACACTTTTTACACCTCAGCGTGTCTTTCTAAACACTAGAAATTTGTGAGGTGCTTTGGGGGGCATAACCCACCCCAAGTAGCAAGGTCAAGGTGCAGAAAGGGAGAAAACCGAGAGGAAAAACCCTTTATTCTCCATGTAAAGCCACCAACATGGGCCAAAAGAGATGGCAGCGCCCTAGGTGCCCCTCACGGGGCCGCCCGCCATTTTGTGCCGCCGCCGATTCGCCTCAGGTTGTCGTCCCCCCGCTCCCCTTTTTCTAAGCACGGAGACGATGAGGAGGGGAAAAGTCAAATAAAGCTAAAATAAAATAATTAAATCAGCAAAAAGCGGCGCCTGCGCGGAAATCCATCCAGGCGCCTCCTCTCTTGGCGTGGTGAAAGTGCGAGCGAGGGGGGCGGCGCTGCCAGAGGGCGGGCGCGGAGCGGGGCGGCCATGGCGCTGCTCAGGGGTGAGTGGGGTTTGTGGGGTCTTTGTGGGGTCCCCTCAGGGTCGTGTCGGCCCGGGGAAGCCCCTTGCCACCTGGGAGGGCTCCCCAAAAGGGTCCGGGGGTCGGTGTCACCGGCTGGCCCCGCTGCCCTGCCCGAGGGGGCAGCGCGGGGGTGCAGCAAAGGCTGGGTCCCTCAGCCCCTCGGTGGGTTGTGGGGTTGGCAAAAAAAAAAAAGGGAAAATGGCATTTTTGAGCCCCTTTCTGTCTGCGGAGGGGGTGGTGGGGTTGTGGGTGTTGGTTGTTCTGTGGGTCTTGCTTGGGTTTGTTGTGGTTTCTTCAGTTTTTCTCCTCGCTGTCTTGCCCGTCCTGTGTCAGCGTGGATAAACGCCTGGAAATAACATTAATATTTCAAATAAAGCCCAGAGAGCTGGCACAATTCTGCTGATCTGCAGACCCGTGGCAGAATTATACCACGTTTAACTTTGTGTGGAGGCAGCACACAAACATACACGGAGGTCCATGAAGTAACAGCGCAGGTTGTAAGCTCCCGCAGCTCTGACGAGAGTTTTGTGTAAATAACTATTTCTGTGTAGTTTAAACCTTACGTCTTCCACAAATAAGGTAAACGAGGCCTGTAGGATCCAAGCTTGCTTAAAAACAGAATTGAAATGTGTTGAAATAAGGCTGTGTGGTAGTGTTTTGCTGCCTGGTGGCTGTATTTATATAATAACACACAGGTAAGCCATAGGTTGAGGTTTTGGTGCTGAAAGCCTCAAACTGAAGTTTTTTAGGCCATCAGAAGAGGATCCGGAGAAGAAATATTTTCATACCACGTGCACTTAAGAAGTGCTGGAGGGTTAGAGAAGGCTTCAGGTCTGTGTCTGATTTTGGCAGAGGGTTGTTAACAAAACCAGATTAAAACATGTCTTGAACTGAGCGTTTGATAAGAATTCCTGGCTGCCTTCGCTTCCTAGTCCCAAAGCTTTCCAGATCCATACGGATTTGGTAATATTCTGCTTTCCTCATGCTTTTATCACCTTGGGAAACAGCAGAGAGTGGCAGTCTTGCTGTGGTGATGCAGGACAGCGCTAATTAACGGGGACTTAAGAAGAGCTAATGAAAGGCAGGGCTGTTTCTCACAGGACTTCGTTTACCCCTTGCCATCCCGCTTTGGCCCCGTGGTGCTGTGGGGACGACGTGGGCAGCGGCGAGCGGTCGGGTTGGAAGAGAAAAAGCTGTTGTTGTCAACTGAGGGTTGAAGGGCAAAGTTCTGCCCCACCCCGGGCCTGTTTGTAAAGCTGTCCGTGTGTGATTCAGCAGATAAAGCGGGCAGCCGACCTCCTGGTCAAAAGGGAGGGGAAAAACTCTTTGGCTTAGTCGGGTCCTTGACCTGGTTCACAGCAAAGCCTTGCAGCTAAGCACTAATATACTAAATGCGGCTGTTTTCCATACTGATAAATCAGTTAAAGCATCCTCATCTTTGTTTAGAACAAAAACACCTGTGGGAGTTCACATTTTCCATCTGTTAGTAGTTTTTTTAATAAAACCCACGTGTACAAGCTAAGTAAAAAAACTTTGGGTCAATGGATTTCGGTCAACGGGCATCGGTGCTTATCCCTGAAGCTGCAATTCTTGCTCAGGGGATTGCCCAGCTGGTTTTCAGAGCATAAGCACTGCCTGCTTCGGGTCCCAGCATTGCATTCAGGTCCTTGTCAGTGGAGTGAGCTTGACCTTCATGAATTTGGAAGTCCTTCCCTGGAAATCGTGCAGCTTGGGGTCCGCATAATCCACGGACGCAAGAGATGGGGGAACACCAAACCGGCCAAAGATCGTGCAGCCTGTACCAAAACCTGAAAGCAGTCAGGACGGTGGTCACGGGCAACGTAAAGAACACACGTTTTTGTTTGCCTTCATCCTTAAATCTGCACGTATCCTTCCAGCCCTGCTGAAAATAACAGTGGGTGTTTCGTGGCAGCTGCAGCGAAGGCGCGTGAGCTCTGGCGTTCAACTGGGGGAAAGTTCACAGCCTGCCTCCCTCTTGTTCCGACACGTGGAAGCAGAGAGCTGCTGTGCCGAGCACTCAGGCCACGTTCTGTAGGGTGCAGGGCTTTGCTCGGGCTCAAATCCTCTTAGGTTCCTTCTGGCCAAGGTGTTTGTGCCCCTTCACAGGCTCCCCTTCCCATTTAAAACTGGATTTTCTTAGAAGTTGGAAGGCCGGTGCTAACACAGCTTAGATGACCTATATTAATCATGGAAATATTACGTTTTTGGTAAGAGAATGTTTTTTCTCTGGAGTTAAAGGAGTCAAATTCAAAACAAATATAGTTTATTTTTTTTTTTTTTTTTAACTTTGTGAACACGGTTTCAGTCAACAAGCCCCAAATTTCCTGATTTTTTATAAGACAGGAAACGGCCTTTTTTATTTGTAAAAGAGCAGTTCCTCATCGGACGGATTATTTCACGTGTATCCACTGTGGGTTTGCATGGAAGTTCCTTTTATGCTTTTAGTGCCCTGTCACTAATACCTGGTGGAGTGTGGCAGCCTCCTTTGTCTGCCCCATATCCAAATTATTTACTTTTTCCAAGTATCTTCTTGGAAAGGAGGTGTTCCAGGAGTCTTCAAGCTTTTTTTTTTTTTTTTTTCTGGCATATTTTTCCTGTCTAAAGTCTTGCTGCCTCCTGTATCTTACTTGTCTTGAGCTGCTTGGCTTCATGCTGTCTTTCCGGATGAACGTAGGATTAGGATATCGATAGGATTTATGATCCTGGATCCTTCTTCTCTTGCAGGTGTCTTCATCGTTGCGGCGAAGCGAACTCCTTTCGGGACCTACGGGGGCTTGCTCAAGGACTTCACGGCCACCGATCTGACCGAACATGCCGCTCGGGCTGCCCTGGCTGCTGGCAAGGTCTCCCCTGAGATCATCGACAGCGTCATCGTTGGCAGCGTCATGCAGGTGGGTAGCGGGGAAAACTCGCCAGCCGGGGTTTATTTCGGTCCTCTTCGGCGTGATCCTATAGATAGCTCCCTCTGTTTTGCAGCCAGGAATAAACCACAGGGGTGGAAATGGAAGGGGTAAGTAGCACTCGTAGTGGAGCGTTTCCTGTGCGTGTTTTAGGGACGTGCCCTGCATGGTTTTGTGACGTGACTGGGAGCAAGGCTTAGATTTCTTTCAGTTCCACAAAAATAGTTGAAATCAGGTGAGGCTGTACCAAAAATACAGGCTCATCACATGGCTAGATGCTAATCCCTGTTGTGTTTTTCCTGTTTTAATGTCTTATATCATTAAATCATTGATGAATTTACACTCGATTATATAAATCCCATTTTTTCGAGAGGCTGGAACTGATTTGGGCCAATTTCCCTCGAGCTTTCTGAAGAGATTTTTTGGAAAATGAATGAGTTTACTTTTCAGCTAGAAGGGCGCACGCCTCGGCTGACTGTCCAAATATCTCTGCCATAGCTTTTACAAGGAGATTTCGCTGTGGAGGCTGCAGGATCTGCAGCCAAAAGAGTGGCTTTTGATTCCTCTGTCAGCCACGGCTACCATCTCGGTTTCTTTTACTCAAATTTCTGGGCTTTTGTAAGAATTATTCCTCAAAAAACAGGCAAGTTGCTTCATCGTGTAATTAATTTTCACACAAGGAACAGCAGTCTTTTCACACTGGAGTTATATTTCTTTTCCCCATCTCCCCCCCACCCATAAATTTTCGATTTTTGGTCTATTTTCTACTTGGTTAAGCATAAGTAACTGTGAACGGGCTATTTTCAACTCCCCTTCTTCAGCAGAAATGGCTTAGTTCCACTTTTTTTCCCCAGTTTCCATTGTCAGGTAGCGTTGTGCACAGAACCACGTGTTTATAACACACGTTAGCTTATTTTTTTTTTAATTTTTAATTATTTTTTTAAATTTTCTTCTGCCTGCAGAGCTCTGCGGACGCTATTTACATCGCGCGACACGTCGGCTTGCGGGTGGGAGTTCCTGTCCCCGTTCCAGCCCTCACCGTCAACAGACTTTGTGGCTCTGGTTTCCAAGCCATCGCCAATGGATGTCAGGTATAAATTGTGTGTTTTTTGTTTTTTTTTTCTTCTGTATTTCTGTATTAGTTGTAACTTTTATCATATTGTTAACTGAGAGATGTGTAAAAGCATTTATTGCATGTTTGAGATGAGTTACGGGCTCCTGGCTACCACTGGTAGAGGCATCATACTGGGTTTTTGTTCAAAGATCTTCATACTCTCTTGGGTTAGGTAGCTTATAGCATCATTTTTCTAAAATAGACAAAAAAAATCAACTTATTTGCAGCTGACCATCGCGTGAGATTTATGAGAGAGCCGTTAGTGGCTTGAAATCACATCTCCTGATCCACCTCCTCTTTATTTTTGCTGGACTACTCGATACCCTTTGTCAAACATGAAACTCTGCCACAGTTCCTAACGTGTGCCTTGAATGTTTCCCGTGATGCATTTTGCCAGGGGATTATTTTTTTATCTTTATTTATTCCATTCCTTCAACAAATACGCTTGATTGTTGTCCAAAATAATTAAACATCATTGTTCATTTGACATTTTTCTGCTTAACAAACAAGGTGTTTTTCACGTAGAAGTGTTGCTCTTTTTTTTTTTTTTTTATCATAGTATTTACTCTCTGCCTAATCACAAGTTTCTCATAGTTTCCTTTAGAAAAGCAGCAACATTTTTTTGTCTGAATAGCAATGAATCATTACAAGAGGAATGTTTTTTCCCAATAACACCGATCTAAGTGTTCTTTCTAGGGCTTTCTGGAAGGTCTATACACGCTACCCTGAAAAGATCAGTTGGAGATTTTGACCAAGCATGGTTGTGAGATCTTTACCCAAGGTGGTATTTCATCAGTGGTGCTTGTTCCTGTATTTTTTTGGCACACGACAAGGCTTTTCAGAACTGATTACGTGTGCACAGGGTGTTTAGAAACTGTAGGAAGCATCTCAGCCCAAATTACCTCAAATTAGTCTTAATTATTAACAAGTTACTTACAGAGCATATTGGGATAATTTCACCTGCTTCTGTTTCAGTACAGAAATATCTGTAACTGTCCAACTGAGTGAAGGATTTTAAGGAAGCAGAATTTTTTAGTGGTCAGTGTAAGGCTTCTATGGGCTACGCTGGGGGTGAATTAGTGTGTGCTTGGTGTTTCTTTTGGCACTTTAAAATCCTAAATCTGTTTGGGTTTTCTCTTACCAGGAAATTTGCCTCAATGACTCCGAAGTGGTCCTGTGTGGTGGAGCTGAGAACATGAGCCAGGCTCCTTACGCAGTTCGAAACATTCGATTCGGAACCAGACTGGGAGCAGAACTCAAGGTCTAACACCTTATTTATTCGTTTATTTTCCTGTGAATGAAGTCGTGTTTAAAAATGAGTGTAAATTATCAAACATTATAGCTAAAGAAATGTGAATTATCAGCCATTATCAGACACTATACTCTTCTAAAAGAAATCACTGGCAATTCTATCCAGATTTAGATCTTCAAAGCATTTCTCCAGTAGTCTCCATCATTAAAACAGTAGGTTTGCATAATTTCATGAAGAATCCCATTTCTGTAGCTTTTTCAGAACCAGATTAGAATTTCTATTCCAAGGTAAGCGTAATAAAACTCTGACCAAAAACTTAGTTCACTCGGTGTATCCCCTCAAAGCTCTCTATATTATATAAAAGCGTAAAATCAGGCTAATTAAGAGACTCGTTAATAAATGTTAATGTTGCTGTGCTTTCGGGTTGTCTTCTAACGCTGTTCCGTGCAGTTGGAGGACACGTTGTGGGAAGGGCTGACGGACACGCACGTGAAAATACCCATGGCAGTTACAGCCGAAAACCTGGCTGCGAAGTACAGCATCACGCGGGAGGACTGTGACCGCTACGCCTTCAAAACGCAGCAGAGATGCAAAGCTGGTTAGTAAATACAGGAACGGGAGCGTTTCTATGATCCCAGTCTCAAATTCAGGGAGTTTTTAGCAACAATTCAGCCTGTTTGTAAGTTTTATGTAGCTCGTGCGGATTGGTGTCACTTGTTTTTTTGATTTTTTTTTGATAATAGTGCTGATTTTTAACAATTTTTTTTGATAATAGTGCTGATTTTTAGGTCCTGTGGCTAGTTGGGAAAGAAGACCTTGTAGAACTTGTCAAAAAAAAATCAGAGGTAGCCAAATGGCAACTTAAATCCCTTAGAGTTGCCTCTGTGGGATGAATCGAAGTGAATCGTGGCTCAGTTTGGAGAGTTTTTAAATCCATGGGTTCACGTCAACACCGTGGAAACAAAAGGTAGTGTTTAGTAGCCTGAATATTGGCATCAAATATAATCTTAGGTGATGTGGCCAGATGCTCTTACGGGCAGCTTAGGTACCTGTGAAACCTGAAATAATATTTTAATATTGGAGGTTTTATTTGGAGAGGTTTTAGAATGTGTTTGTACAGTTTTTGTCCTGTTTCCAAGAAATACAAAGAAGCAATAACCCCCCAGCTGGCCTATTTAAACTAAATAAGGCACAAATCTGCTTCCCTGAGCTCTTGGCTGAAACAGAGCAAAAGGCAATCATATCCTTCATTTTTTTTTTATCAGTCTTTTATTTTCCTTTGTGTGGTCGCAGCTCAAGAAGCTGGTCATTTTAACGCTGAGATGGCACCGGTGGAAGTGAAAACAAAGAAAGGGAAAGAAAGCATGCAAAAGGATGAGCACCCGAAACCCCAGACCACTCTGGAACAGTTGGCAAAACTCCCGGCCGTCTTTAAAAAGGATGGGACGGTCACGGCTGGGAATGCTTCAGTGAGTACGTCCAAGCCTTGGCTTATGGAAGTGTCACCTTTAGCGGGCTCCAAATTTGTTGTCACTGTCGTCGTGTCTTTTCTGAGCCACAGCAGTGTCTCCTGGTGAAAAGGATTTCTGATTTTTTTTTAATATTTGCAATGTTTGTGTGGATTTAGCCGTTTTGTTTTCTTTTTGGGGCGAGGCTTGCTGAACATCTGCTTTAAAAACCAGCCGTTATCCTCCCGGGCACGCTGCTGCTTGTCTTCGTGCCACAATTAGGATCCTCTCCAGCCCAAACCACACTTTTTTATTACTCAGGGTAGACTGAGAACTTAGCAGCGTGTCATTAGGGACAGCTTCTCTTACAGTCATTATCTTCATCAACCGATTAATTGTTCTTTGGGCCACAGTGAGATTATAATCCCAATTCCTGCCCAAAATAGATGGTGGCCACAGTAAGGATGGGTGTCTGCATCGTATCGTTAATAGGAAATGATATTTAGGTTATCTAATCTTAATAGTGTCCCTGCAAATCTACAGAATGATGTTTCCAGTATAAGGAAGACTTTAGGTGGCGAAAATGTATTTTACTTGTCTGAAATAGTAAAATTAATCGCTTATATTTAATAAAATTAATCAACTTCTCTTTGAGAGTCGGCAGAATAGTGAAAGACTGTGGTATGTTTTGAATAAACACTAAAACAATTGTTCATTAAGTGTTAATAATAGCCTTGTAGACGGAAAGTGGGTTTTGTTTTTTCTCTGAGGGGCATATTTAGTTTAAAATGTGTGTTTTTTTGTTTTTTAATTTGTGCTTTCTCCCTTAAAAATGCTTTTCTCTCCTCGCTCTAAGGGGGTGTGTGACGGAGCCGGCGCAGTCATCGTTGCCAGCGAATCGGCCCTCAAAAAGCACAGTCTCACTCCTCTGGCGAGAGTTGTAGCTTATCACTCCTCTGGCTGTGACCCTTCCATAATGGGCATCGGTAAGTTGTAATAAAACACATTTTCTCCTTTTTTTACAGCATCTAGCAAGCTCTTCCTGCGCTGGGCATCCTAAGAAGGCTTCTTTTCTAACCAAGTCGCTGTTAACGCAAACAAACCCTCCAAGCTGAGCCAGACACGCCGGGATTCTTCCCTTCTGTTCAGTTTGTAGACAGCTTTGTATCCCAGCACTGCTTTTCCTTTCTGTGCAGAGAAATCATTGTTGGCTGGTTTCATGTGCCAGAAGAGATGCAAATGAGGCATTGTCAGGTTTGCTTTCTCGCTCGGGCTATCTGACGAAGCCAACCTTCAAAGCAAATGTAGAGGGAGGGTTTCTCTCGCTCGACTTCATGCTGTCATTGTGCTTTCGAAACCGGGCCATTCTTGGTAGGTCAGGCGACTCTTTTAGCCCGGTTTAAAAACTTCATAAATCAGACGGAGAAACAGCTCGTATCTGCGCTGCTTAACGCCACGGCTTGTCCCCAGCAACCCAAAAAAGGCCAGAAGAGATTCACAGCCATGACAGCGACGGATCTGAGAACAGAGGAGCTCAGACTGAGCGGCTGCCTTTGCACATACTGATGGCGTTAGGGAGCCCGGCCTTACAATCTCGGAGAGAATTCATTATTTCAGAAAGAAAAAGGGGAGGTTGGGGGGTGGGAAGCTTGGTCTCCTCGGCTGTCATTAAGAATCTTTGTATTGTCCATGTGAGACCTTCCCGTTTCTCTCACACATAATGAGCATCCTGAAATCAACCCATGAAACACATCTAGGGTCTAGCATGAAGCCGGAGTCTTTCTAATGATCCACCGAGCTTTGACCCAGGCCCTTTCTTCTTTTTAACCTTTCTGTCTCTTAACATTTACTCATTTTTACCCCTTTTTTTTTTTTTAATTTTTTTATTTTTATTCCTGAGCTATGAATTTTCAGCGCCATTTCTTGGTAGTGAGATGCTTAAAAAAGCATTTTAGGATGGGTTTTACTCGTTAATGATCAGCTCCCTTCTAGCATCACTAAACACATGACCACCAAGCCCCAGAAAGCCTGCCTGTTTCTTTTTTTGGGGACTGAAGTGTTGAGGAAGGAAAAAACTGAAGCCATGAGTACTGGAGAGGAGAAATGCCTCGAAAGGTTGTTTTATTTGTCATGGGATTCTGTCCTCTTGACTTGAAACTTCAGCACACGTTTACCAACATAGCTGTGCAGCAGTAGTGACGCTCCTAACGTTCCTTGGCAGTTTCTTGAAGGGGCTGCCAAATAATTTTTAGGTTTTGGAGTTCTCTTGCCACCTAATAAAGCAGGTGAGTGCCTTATCTAGGGTTTATTGGCCCCACAGCAGCTCATGGGAGGGAATCTGGTGAGGCTTTTCGAAGCTATCTGACATACAGCATGTTTATGAGGCTTTATTTATTTTTAATTTAATTAACTATGCACCTGATTTTCCAACTAGGCCCTGTGCCTGCCATTACTGAGGTGCTGAAGAAAGCAGGGCTGACCCTGAAGGACATGGATTTGATAGAGGTAAGAGGATTTAAGGTGAACGGTGAGGTTACTGATCTTTTTAGCAGGATCACTCCCCTCGTACAAGTGACCAGTCGAACAGATCCAAGCGATTTTGTCGTTTCTCTGCTCTTTTAGGTGAACGAGGCGTTTGCACCTCAGTATCTGGCTGTCGAGAAAGTGCTGGGCCTCGACCCTGAAAAAACCAACGTCAACGGAGGCGCCATCGCTATCGGTCATCCTTTGGGTGCTTCGGGAGCACGCATCACAGCTCACCTGGTGCATGAATTAAGGTGCGTGTGTAGCCCACAGCTACTGGTAACGAATGCAGGGCTGACGTATTCATGCCTGCAAAGGATTTGGAGCACAGATATTGACGGTGTGACTAAAATCTTCCAGTCCACTGGCTTAAAATTGTCATTTCTGAAGTGTGTACCTCTTTGTTGCCTGTGTCCTGCAGTCCAAGTCCAGCCTCGTATTCCATTCTCATCATTACAGCTGGTTTTTCCTTCCTCTACTTCTGATCCAAAGCCTCCAGCAGTCAGTGGGGACGTTTCCTTTATTGAAACTGCCTCGATCAAAGCCTGTCCTTTAACGGGCTACATTTAAAAGGCTTTGCCATCGCCCTCCTTCTCCTTTAACCCATTTTTCAGAAATGCTGACACTTTCTGGCTTGCTTGATACGCTCAATACCATTTTAATCTGAATTTTCCCTTTATTATTTTCTCTCCTTCCTCCTCCCCTCCCTTCAGGGCAGAGATCCCAGTAGCTTTTCGCTGGTACCTACCCTAGTATTCAACCACAAAACCTGAATTAATTTACAGCTTGCAAAAAAACGGTTTGAGTTTGGCCGTAGAAAACTTAGCTTTCAAAGACCACCTCGGCCATAAAATTATGAGTTAGGAATACAAAACAGAAAGGAATGGCATTAGGGGATACTTAAGGTTTCAACACGCAGTAAAAATCGCCTAAGAGCAGTATAATATTGCTGTCTTTTAGGTGGAAAAGACCCAGAAATATTTTCTACAGGAAAAAAAATGCAGAAAATATTTTCTACGGAAATATTTCAGTAGCAGCTGAGGCTTTGTAATATTTCCCTAGAAAAAAAAGGCTGGAAAATCTCGTTATTAGTGCCTTTGAAAAGTTGATAGCTGGTTTCTTTTTGTAAAATGGGGACCACAGGTACCGTGGTTTCCTAAATGGAAGCCATTTTCACCGTCGTGTTTTCTGTCCAGGCGTCGTGGTGGGAAATACGCGGTTGGCTCAGCTTGCATTGGAGGTGGACAAGGCATCGCCCTGCTCATTGAGAACACCGCCTGAGGGATTTTGGGGACTTCGGCGTCGCCCCAATTACGAATTCCGTGGAAAACTTCTGCCTTCTGGGACAGCGAAGCACCGCTGCCTCCCTTCACGTATTCCTGCAAGACTGAGGAACAGCTGAGAAGTCTGGATTGGGAACGAGAAGACTCAGTCGTGTCTTTGTACCTAAAGAAAGTGTAGTACCCGTGTAATTTCGCACTGATGACGTATTTTCGAAAAGCCTCTTTTCAATCAAGTTTATTCGATTTCCGTAGGCAAAATTCTTTTCGTTTCCTGAGGAAATTGCCTGTCAAACTTTTCACCAAACCTGCCTTAAAATAGCAGTGCGGCTTTGTTAAGCCGGTGTTGCTTTAACTTTTTCTTGTTTCAGCTGCTGCTGCTGTCTGGCACGTGTGCCTCTTTTCTCATCAGGCCATGTGAAAATTTAATTGGAGACCATCTGAAGCGTATCCTGATGGTAGATCGATGGCTCTAAGCTGTACCCTGCTATTTTGCAAGGTCAAAGAAAAGGAGGGGAAGCTGAAATTGTCACTGTGCCTCTTAAAAGAACAATAAACGTACTGAGAAAGGGCTCAGCGTGTCTTGGTGAATTTGTTTGAAAAGCAAATCGCCGTCCTGTGATACGTAAACTAAAATCTTTGCTACTATTTTAGCTCATCCCGTCCTCAGCCCCCCGTTGAAATACGAGGTCTTCCTGCCGCTCCGCTGCCTTGGGAAAGATTTGAGGCCATTCAGAAGCAGAACGGCTGGACGAGCAGCAAGTTCGGGTCAAGGCAAGTGGTGGTAGAATTGGTGGGCACCAGTTAAAAGTCTGCTGATCCCCATTCCTAAGGTTTTTTCTGGATCCAGTTTCTTTAATGACTAGAAATACTCCGTGCTGTTTACGTGGATTCCAAAAAACGGCTGCTAGAAGGCAGCAAACCAGATCCTCGTTTCACACAGTGTCTTTTTTTCCTCCCAAATGGCTCACGACACTCCATTTTCCAGAAGACGAGCGTGTTCCCAGCACAGATCATCATCGTACATCCTGCTGGAACCCTTTCCTTGCTGCGTAAGCCCGCTGTTTATTCCCATATCAATTCTTTTTTTATCCCGTCCCTTTCCTGGAAGAGCCTCTGCGGGGGGCTTTGTCACACCGAAGTGAAAGTGAAATCCTTTCCCATGAAGTTCCTGGGACTTAATATGTGTTATATTTCTAATCCGTTTCAACTTCTTCCACAGCTTCAAGATTTTCCAGCTCAGTGTCGGTTTGAAGAGAGATGAAGAGAGATTCTTCGGTTTTGTGAGTAGTCTGCACGGCGAGTTGTAACGAAAACGTTGATTTTTATCCTCGAAATGAGTGAGAAAAGGGAGCGTCTGTCGGGAAAGCTGCGATGAATGTGATTTCCTGATGAATGTAGCTACAGCTTTCTGCCACTGGGTGGTGCATTTTAGACACGACAGATCTAAAGATCGATTTTCGAGGCTCCTTAAGTGCACGATTTCAGGCAGGTCTCACCTCGTTGTGACAGTATTCCTCATGATCTTGTCCTGAGTCTAAATCCAGACATTTTTCCGTCTGGTGTGATGCTGGGCAGGGCTCTTCCTCGCCTCTCCAGCCTGACCAGGCTAGGAGGATGCTGAGGAGGGGTCTGAGGGGAAATTAATCCTTCTGAGTTCACAAACTGAGGGTTTAATAACAGGGGAACAGGAGTTAAATGTGAATTAGACGTGATCATTGTTTTTAATTTTATAACGGAGAAGTATTTCTTGTAGAAAGCGAGCTAAAAAGATAAATACATTTAAAATGTTGCCTTTTAAGGCTATAAGAACAAATCCAAATGCAAGTCTAGCAACGCCAGGTCAAAATACAAATAGAAAATGCGAAGCCAAACGAATTGCAGGGTGGATCGGGTGTAAGCTCGGGTTGCTAAACCTCAGCTATCTGAAAATGCCAGCGTGATAATTCATCTCGGCAGGTGTTCCAGCGGAGCAGCTATTGGTTATCCTCCGGTGGGCACACTTTTTACACGGCTGCAGCAGAAGCAGGGCTGCGTGTTCCCACCCCAGCTGGCCGGGATCTGTTTTCTGGGAGATCGGGAGTTGCCCAAATGGGGCATTCGGGATTGTGAAACCGCAGCTTTAATCGCCGGGAAGATCAGCGAGGCGGGGAGGTGTTGCATGGAAGCTCAAGATGACAAGCTGAAGACAGCTTCTGTGCCAGCCCGTGGGTTTTTTGCGGTCCCTAAGCTAGAAATCAGCAACAGGCAGGCTGAATTTCTGTCTCGAGGTAGAGGGAAGCGTTGTGGGTTAACCTCGGTAGAGAGCTAAGCGCTACATCGCCGCTCGCTCGCTCCCTTCTTGCCCCCTGTGGGATGCGGGAAGAGAAAACGGAAGGCTAAAACCAACAAAAAAAAAAATAAATCCGTGGGTTGAGATAAAAATCCTTTAATAAGCAAAGGAGAAGCAGAAGAGGACTCAAAGAAAACAAGTGATGCAATCGCTCAGCACCTCTCATGGGTAGAGCAAGAGCCAGCATCCCAAAAACCCTTTTTTCCCCTTTTATTGCAGAGCACGGTGCCGTGGGGGCATGGGGTACCCCTGGTCTGTCCACTGTGGGGGAGGAAAAAGCAGCAAGAAGGGGAAAAATCTGTTGATTTTATTTATTCTTGCTGCCTGACAACCCATGTGAATTCATTAATTCTTTAATTCATTAATTCTTTAATTTCTGGCGTTTCGAGAAGGGCTTTGCGAGGTCTAGAGAGAGCGTGAAGCAGAAGATAATTTAAACAGAAGAAAAAAAAAACTTGAAATAAGAGAGGGCAGAGCGCCGAGAAGCCCTGTTTATGGGATATTTGGATTAAATTGACCATTAATCAAATCGTGCTGCCGGGAGTCGCAAGGCTGAAGTTTCCCACGTAGGCAAAGCTAAAATTACGCTTTTTTTTAAAGAAAACAGCCCCCAGTGGCTGCCCTTTCTGCTCTGCCCAGTTTCTGGGGCTTGGGGCAAGGTGAAAACCACGAGCGCGGGCCTAAAAAGAGATGCCCCGAGACTCATTTGGGATCCAATCAAACCCGAAGCGTTTGAGGCGTGCTGCTCCCACCTGTGTGCCTCCAGCCGAAATCCCTGGCTTGGGGGTGGGAATGATTTGGCTGTGACTCTCCTGGGATCGAAGGGGGAGTGGTGGTGACTCTGTATGATGGAGGAGAAGCAGCTCGGCATCGTTACCACGTAAAAATGTCCTATTTCCTTTTTTTCTCCTCTCACTGGTGTGTGACCACTTAAGCCACAAATTCTGAGCCCGATGTGCTCTGATCGACTTCACTCTTGTGTGTCACGTTCTTTCTCCCGGGTTTAACCTCTTCCTTCTCCTTTCAGACGTGTGCTTGATCCCCGTGAGCACGAAGCCTTTGAGAGGGTGGAGATGCTGGGTTAGGGTGGCGTTGCTCGAGGCTTCAATGGTGTGACCCGAACAAACTGTTTCTTGGAGAAGCGGAGTCTCCCCTGGTTTGTTTTGGGTCACGTTTGGGGTTTGGGCTTGTTCAGAGAGAAGGAAAACGGATGGGGCTAAGAAAAAGGATGCAAAGCTTTTAGGATTTTTATAGATCTTCCCAGTACCACCACGTTTCTCTGTCAAATCGTACCTAATGCTTTAGGCAACGAGCACTTCACAGCCAGCTTCTCCCAGCTGGCTCCATCGTGCTTGGGTAGTGACATCCACGGAGAGGAGGTTTTTTTTTGGTGGTTTACACCTCCCAAAAGACTCGAATTGGGGGCTTGGTGTCTGGCTCAGACCTTCTCCATCGTGTTGTGAGTCGGGGATTCAGCTCGGCCTCTTTGCTCAGCCAGTTCAGCAAGCTGTGGCTTTTGGGACAGCTTCAGGTCCCGTTTAACTGATTGTTTTCCCTCTGAAACGGCGGCTCGCATAAAGGATTTCCCTTTATGCTGCCGCTTAGATTGCACCAAGCTCGGGCCGAGTTGGGAAAGCGCTGCCCTTGTCGCACGGCTCGAAACGGCTCTGGTAAAATGGGTGAAGGAAAGCAAAACCCAGTGCAGGCGAGCGAGAAAATAATAATAATAATAATAAAAAAAAAAAAAAGAGGGTGAATAACTGAAGAACTTCCCCAAAAGGTGCAACTGAGGGCAGCCTTGCTGGATCTTACGCTCGCCCAGCTCCCTGGAGGAGCCTGGCCGTGCCCTGCTGTCGGGCTGTGTGTGCACCTCTCCTCCCTCCGGCATCATCCGCAGCCTCCGCCCGAGATTGGCTGCTGCCGAGTCAGCCCATATCTTGCTAGAGGGAAACTTGAGACCCGGCAAGCCCGAAATGTCAAACGCTGCTTAGTCAGATGAATAGCAGCACTCACCAGCGGCCAGCCCGGGCTCTTTCCACGCTTCAGCAGGGGCAGGGTTGCGCGGCTGAGCTTTGTTTCTCAATAAAACGCTGGAAGGGGAAAGGAAAAAAAAAAGAAAAAAAAAAAAAAAGCTTGCGTGGAGCTGGCGAGGCGCGTGGAAAATCAACATCTGAGATGATAATGCAAAAAGAATAAAAAAAAAAAAAGCAGATGAGCTCCTTCGCCTCCGTGCTCCTGCTCTGCTCCTCGTGTGCTGCTTTCCCCTGACAGCTGGATGTGAAAAATACGACACGGACAAAGCACTTGAAGCGTTACGCTGGCTTCTGTAAGGCTCCAGAAATAAAAGCTGGGGCTCCTTCCCAGGATTTCTCCCTCCCAGGTGCTAACCCCACAGCGCCCCATAGATCTGTCTCCTGGCCCGGAAGGTTTTCAGGCACCTGCGGGCTCCCACTGCTGTTTGCAGGCTGGTGCTGAGCAGCACCAGCCCCACGGGTGATGCTTCAGACCCCAAATAAAAGTCACAGAGGGTGGGGGGGTCCTGCAGGGTGCTTGGGTTGGGAGGAGAAGCTTTGTGCAGAGTCTTTTGTATTTTTTTTTTCTGTGCATCCACGGCAGAGGCCCCCAAAAGAAAAACGCTCTCAGGCTGGAGGATGCCCTGGGTTCGTTTCAGCCCCTATTTAAGTTTGCCACCCGAATGCTTTGGTCAGAACGCACCAAATTCAATTAATTCTCCGACCAAATTGGTGGCTAATCAACACATCGTGCTAAAAGATACCACGAAGGTCCACCAGGAGACAGATAATTTGTGCATTGTCGCCGGGAAGCTGAAATTTTGGGGCTGATCGCAGAATCCCAGCAAGTTCAGCAGCTGAAGCCATCGGTGTCCATCTGCATCTCCAAGAGCAGCTGCGATTTCTTTCTGCCCAGCAGTGTTTTTGCCTTCAGCGCCTGTTTATCCAAAAAAAAAAAAAAAAAAAGGGCGGTGATTGGTGAAACCTAAGAGCTTTTACACAGAAAATGTGTTGCAACTGGCAGTGTAAATAACACGTTCGGTTTCTGGAAATCCAAGTACAAAATGCTTGCGCCGAACTGCCAAATGATGCACGAAGTTGCCTTGTTTCAAGAAACGAAGAGGAAAGAGAAATCTTTCTGGCCCTGGACCTTCAGAAAAGGGTTGTTGGGAGAAAAAGGAATGAAGACAGAAAGAGGTAGTTAAAAATATCGAGCCTTGTAGTGTCTAAGCACTCTGTGTGTTAAGTGAAACTGAATTCAACTTGAAATAATTAATTGGAATAATTAGAAATAATTAATCTCTTCATGGAAATGAAAGGTTTTTTTTTATTAGGACTGTTATAGGTACGTACTTCAAATGAGACCTCCTAATAATGCCTGGAGTGTGACTTGTGATTTCTGTGTATTATTTTCAAATAGAAATAATTTCAGAAACTATCGACAGTAACGACAGGATCCTAAAGAAATCCTGAAGTCGTATAAAGAATTGAACTCTCCTCTCAGCAGGCAGGATTATTTTGGTTTAAAATGATGCAAATGTAACTCGGGGCTGCCACTTTGATGGCACGTGGTGGTCTTTTTTTGAATGAGCAGAGACAGAGAGCGCAGGGGAGTGTTCAGTGTGAATAAATGAGAAAATACGGAAGGGAAACAAGTCACTCCTTCTTGATAGATGCCCCAACAGGAAATCTGCAAGCTTCTCGTCGTTGCTGCTTCTCGGAAGAGGAAGCCAAACCACATCTCCACAGCCAGGAGGTATGGAGCAGAGCGTTGAGTCGCCTTGCCAGGAGCATCACAACTGCAAGGGAAAGATCTCCGAGTGATCCTGGATGCCTTGGGCTTAGATGTGTGTCAGCAGCGTGGTATTTCTGGGTGAAGGGAAGGGTTGGAGCATCACAACGTGACACAAAGGCCCTTAGTGGCGGCGTGCTCGCAACCCTACTTGGTTCTCACAGGTACGTGTGCCTGCTAAAATGACGAATGCGCTGTTGGGTGAGATAAAAGCTGAGTCTACACGAGATTTCTCAACCAAAGCGAATTCAAAGAGGGTTTTTCTCAGTGCCAATCCCTGCAGCTCTGTCTGGAAGCAGAGCACCGTTCCGGGTTCTTTCCCGTTCACTCATTAAGAAGAACAATCCCATGTACCAGTCGCCTTTGCTGCCTCTGAGGCATGAACCACAGAGGGAAACAAGACAGTGAATAACACAGGAATGAAAATTATCCCCAGTTTCTACCCATCTGTACAGTTACACCTTGCAGTCTTGTGTCTGAAGTAAGAGGTCACGGCCTGCATTGATCCATTTTCTAATCAGATCCAAATTTTAATAAGTAAGCTTGCTCCAACGTTGGGCAGAGCTGGATCTCATCGTTGCTTGCACAAAGTGTTAGGACCTAAAACTCCTTAATTCTTGCCGTCTTTAACCCCGTGGCACGAAGCGTGCGTCAAAGCTCTTGGAAACGGGCACTCTTCATGCAGGAATGCAGGAAATACGTATGCAAATCTGTAGGTAATGAAGGAAATAGTATGTGAAAACACTGGAGATGGCTTCCTAGCAGTTTTTAGGGGCTCACGTTTTTCTTCTGAACCTACTAACCACTCTTAAGATGTGTTTGGTCTTGCCAGCATCTTTTTAGGACTTGAGCGCGCTGAAGGATGGCACAGGACGTGAGGTATAAATATAAATATAAATAAAAATGTCATAAACCATAGTCCACCGTAAATGTCTGCCGTTTATAAGTCTTGATAAGACGAGGAACCCCAAGAAAGAGATGTCAACGCTGACTACAGACTCAAACTAAGGAGACCAAAGCAGAGATCTGCTCGGTTACTCCTGCAAGCCTCCCTTCCCTAAAAAAACAGCTGAAATTCGATTAATATTGCACTTAAAACCCCATCTGAGAGCAAAACCCCAGCTGTACGAAGGTGTCAGGTGGATACATGATACGGGAAACTATTTCTGGGCATGGTAGGAGCGTTACCCCTGTGCGCTGTGCTCAGATTTTCTCACCCACCGGCCCCGGCGCTTTGCTGAGCACACTTCTGGTCCCAAACTTTGCAAACACCTCTTTGATGAGGAAGGAATGTGCACTGTTATATGATCGGGGAGACCGGGGCGTGGTGGGAACGAGAGGGGCCCTAAACCGCTCGTCTATATTTACGCGGAAAGCGTATTGCAGAGCTGCAGGCAACCCTCAGATCTTTTGGGCCCTCTCACATCCTTGGCTCGGGACATAATAGGGGCTGGCCTCTTTGAAAATGTGCCCCTTATTCAGGTTTGTGTGAGAGCAGAGCTCCCCTGCAAATGTCTGGTGTTGTGTTTCTTCCCGTCAAGAAAGGAGACCCTAATGTGATGTGGGACTGGACAGAAGTGGGGAGGATCTTCTCAACCAAGAACAAGATCAAAAAGAAAGAGGAGTGCTTTGTACGAGGCTCTGGCTGCCCTTTAGCCTCTGATCCTCCTCCCTTCCCCCTCATTTTTTTTATATTTCCTTTGCCTTCTTCTTTATCGCCTCAGGTCAAACCTTGATTTTTCTTTTTGCATTGAGGATGTGGTTGACCCAAGCATGGGACATGCAAGATGTCCATCTCGTGGTACACAAAGCCCCAGGATGACCCTGATAGCAGCAGTCAGTGTCTGAAAAGTGTTTTTCAAGAGTACTTTACCCTCGACAGGAAAGCAAGAGGTGAATGAGACCTCTCTGCCCTTTTTTTTTTCTCTCCACCTCATGCACCAGGTGGTATCTAAAGAGCTTGGTGCCCCAAAAAAGATGGTGACAGGAGATACCGAAGTCCCCCAAGTAGTGGTGTGGTCTGCAAGTCACTGCTACCTTCTCCTGAAGGTTTCCAGTTAAATTTCATCCAGAGCATCTAGTGTCACCTCTGAAAAGGTAAGGGACCAAGGAACATCAGGGAAAACAGAGCAATGAGATTTGGGGGGTCTGGAGGTACTGCCAGCTTGTGCTGTGGGATGTTGGGCCTTGTTTGGGATCCTCGGCAGTAAGAAGAGACAGCATGAAAACCCCGTGCCTGGTGGAAGGGATGAAAGGAGTCCTTGCCCTGCAAAATATGGTTTGATTTTTTCACTTTACACAATTAAATTTCTCTGGGAAGGCTGGGGTGGAGGAATGCAGCCTGGGTTACACAGGAACGTGCGCTTGGTCCGTACCTGCTGATGGGTGTAGGGGTTTGAGCAGGAACCTTGCCCCATTTACAGACGTCAAAATCAGTGTTTTAACAAAGCATGCTGTGTTCTGGCTAATTCTTCATGCAGTGCCCTGGTCAGCTCTGAAATACCATCAAGGAGCAGTTTGGCCTCGTCAGGGGGGAGGTCACGACTACAAAGGAGCAGAGGCAAGGGAGAAAGGAGCAAGCACGACGGGATTTTTCGGAGCGCCGTAGATCAGTGGGTTGCTCCCTCCGTGCTTCCCACGCTCTTTTTTTGTTGCAGTCCTGAAAGAAACACGATGTAGGAGGCTGGTGCGAATCGAGCGACGTGTCCCAGAACAGCAGTGGCGTGAGCGGGGCTCCCCGCGGTGAGGCTCCACCTCCTGCCAACCAGAGGAAGCAAGCCACGAGTGATACGAGAAATGATTTTATTTACACTGATTATATTTACGCTGCGACGATCCCTGCTTCTCACGCGTGGCAGTACTCTCGCCAGAAGATTTCTGGGCTCCCGTAGCAGGCGGGGAAACTGAGGCACCCAGCCTAGGTCCCTGGCTTGAGGTGAGGAAATGGCTGGGTGCTGGAGGTGGAGACTGATTTTTGTAGCTCACACGCTGGTCAGCCCGAAGTTGTCCTGCTCCAGAGAGCGACCCACCACAATGGGATCTGTGATGGGATCTGGGTGAACTTCAGAGCCTAATCCTACAAGTTTCAGCCCCCACAAGCTGCTGCCTAACTCTGGGGCCTGAAGACACTTGGCTGCCTGGCCCACCTCACGCCAGCCATGATCCCCTATCAGTGCACAGGGGTTTCTGAGGCACCTTTGGAGGTAGTTTAGACCCAGGCTCAAGCCATGACGAAGTTTTATCTCCCCACCAGGTCTGCAGGAAGCTTTTTGTGCCTGGCAGCGAGCCTGGGCCGAGATCTGAGCCCGATATAACTCCTGCCCCTTCCTGGGCTGAGCCAGCACTCGAGGTGGATTTTTTTCCCCTCAGCTTTTATGGGCTTTCTCCGTTTTTATTGCCAGCGTAATGACTGGAAAGCAACGGTCACCAACGGCTCTTGGAGCATGTGGTGGCTCTCCAGAGAGGCCAGGAGTCAGCCACACCTGAGGAACAAGTCAATATTTGGGGTGGTGGACGTGGTGGGAGGGATGAAAGGGTCCATCTTGAGGCGGAGGGGAGTTCCCTCAGAGCTGCTGTGCGGTGGTGGGCTGGTAGAAAAAATGCACCTAGATCAGCAGGATTTCTTCCCTCTTGTACCTTTATTTACAGTTCTCAAGCTCTGGGGTGGGCTCTTCCTTCCTGAATCCCAACAAAGTTCATTATTATTAGTATTTTTATTTTTTCTAGGAACGAGGCCGATTGGTCTGAGTCAATGGGGAGACCTGAGGCCCAGACAGCGTGGGTCCCGAGCCTCTGCGGGCAGGAAGATGTGTGTCTGCTGCTATCCTGACAATGAAACCAGCTGTGTGTCTCGCTGCCTGCTTGACCGCTGCTCCTAAATTCGAGCCTGGTGCCTGGAAAAACTTGTCATCTCGTAAAACAGCTGGCTGGAGAAGGAGCGAGCTGGCAGGCCGCAGCGGGGAGCGGTGTCCAGCGCGCCTCATGTTTTGGCATGTCCAGCTCGCTGCCTTGGAAGGTTTCCTTGAAATACTTGCTTTTTATGAAAAAACCACTGCCTGTGTTGAAGCACATCGCTCCCTCGCAGCCTCTCTGAAGTGAACCGAGCAGGCAAAGCTTGTGGTAACGCGGCGTGCTTGGTCAGGATGAAATCCAGACTGCGCTTTCCTGCTTCTATCTGTCTCCTATTGAACAGCCATAAATAGCCGTGGCCCGGCAACCAAATTCGAGAAGAAGGCTTCTAGGAAAGCCTGCAGTGCACACTGCCTTCAGGAGCCCGATAGCCTTACGGTATCTGTGCATGCTGGAAAGCCTGACCTTGGTTGAGACACCTGCGTTTCGTTTTTTTCTCAAAAGCACATGGGTGTATAATACCTTTTAGCTGATTCAGCTCCCTGACCGACTTATCTCGCAGGTGAATTACAGCAAATCAAAGCCAGGGAATGGCCCAAGAAGATAGCGCTCGTAATCAGTGATAAGGTACTTATATTTAAGATAAAAAAAGGTTTGTTTCGGTTTTGTATTTATTTATTTATTTTTTTTTTTGGTATTAGCTCCTAAGGAGGTGGTTAGGCTTCGAGGTTCAGGAGCTGCCTTGCTGCATCTCCTCGCCATGGGCTGATGGCAACTGGGGAACACTGACCAGCGTTCAAGGCTCTCAAACACGTGCTGGATGAGGTATCGTGATGGCTCCCGGCATTGCCCAACTGCTAATCACACGCAGATGACTGCAATCACATCTTGCAGACACGTTTGGCTTCTGCAAGGTTGATGACAAAGAGCTCAAGAGGATAGGGACTGACCCTAACGTCGTGATGAGCAAATGAGTCTGTTTCTATTTTCGTCTGGTTATTTTTGGTCTTTTTTAATGGATGAGGCTTGCTGATATGGGGTAAACAAGGATTTTCTCCAGCGTGTGAGTAGTTGGAAAAATAGCCATGTGCGTGCTCTGCCACCCCGCTGACCTCTCAATTAAATTACTCTCAGTTAGTTTAATGTGTTTTTCTTTTTTTTTTTTTTATTTTTTAATGACATTTGTGGAATGAAGTGGGTGTTTGCAAAAGATGTCAGTGTAGGACTGCAGTTTGCAAGAAGTGACATGGTCACAGCTCGCTCAGAAGCTCGGAAGCATTGTGCAAATGCAGAATGGGAAAACCAGGGACGTGAGTGACCTTTCCCATGTGATATCAAGTCTGTCATGTATCGTGAATGTCCCATCCTACACAAAGTGGGTAGCTAGAGTGGAGACATCCTTTTCTTCTCCATCCACCCATCCTTGGGACTTTCTGCTCCTCTTTGACCCCTGGTACCATCTTCCTTCTGGTTGCAGAGGAGGGAGGAAATCGACTCAGTTGAGATGCCTGGGAAAAAATGTATTAACTTGAGTAATCAGGATGAGAAGCATGTCAAAAGTTAAAAGTTTTAGGATTTTAGTTGTGTTTCAGAGTGTGTCTGGAATAAAGTGGGGAGAGGGGGAGAGAAAAGTTGTCTCCCCAGAAAGAAGCATTACCTAATGTCATCTGCTGTAATTTAGACCGTCAGGCTTTAACAAAATTCTTTAATTTGTTAACAAAATTGTTTAATTTCCTTTCAGAAAAGGCAAAAACGTCCTCCTTTCGTGCAGCCTCACCCCGGAACCTTGCACAGACTGTGAATGCTGCGGTGGCTGGAGAAAGGTCCCAAAGGAATGGAGGAAGCTTTCAGGCTAGTTACTATTTAACTTGAATTGCTGCAAAGACACGGTGCTTTCCTTCCCTAAAACGTAAGCTTCAGACTTGTTTTTTTAACAACTGAATTAACAAGGTACATGCAGGCCCTGGGACAGCGTGTTCATCTCATCTTTTGCCATCTGAAGCTTAAGTAAAGGGTCAAACTTTTAGCAAAAGTTTTCTTTTCAGAAACTGAGCTGTGAAATCGGACGTTTTGGGGTTCCTTGCAACTGGGAAGCCTCTCCTTTCTGCTTTGCTGGGTTTGAGAGGGATGTGGTGTACAACTACAGCACACAGATCACAGCTTTGTCCCTTTCATGAGCCTCTGATCCGCTCCGTGGCTTGCAGGTGCAGAATGACATTGGCCTGACCTGGGCTCCTCTGTCTAGCCGTAGCTCTGGGAGAGGCAGAAGAGCAGCAGCCTAAGCAATCTGTGCACATCACAGCATTTCAATATATTTTCACGTTTTACGACCTATGGCTTGCCTTAAATCGCCAGTGCTGAGCTGTACAGCGTCCATATGGATCCGCTTTCCTTTTATGAATCGCTTCCCAAGCCCGTGTTTGACTCTAGAAATGTTTCTCAAATCCATCCATCTCTATCTGGGCTGCCTTTATCTCCAGGTCAGAGAACAGCTCCGGAGCGGGCTCTGATGCTAATTCGAAACAGATTGAGGCTTTTCATCAAAAATCCTCTTTTTATTTTTATTTTTTGTGAGCGCACCGTGGCAAATCTGGACATTTAATAGGTTTGAGGAGGATTTTTATTTATTTTTTTTATTCCCAGATTTGTAGATGGCCTCTCTCTGAGAAATACATCGGCCCCAGAAAAGGAGGAAGCGTGTCCGTACCCGGGGGGGGGGGGGAATTTCTGCAAGAGCTTCGCCGGCTCTGCTCGGGGCTGCTGGGGGATGAATGAGGGATTTGGAGGGCAGGCTAGGAGCTGATGGGGTGATGGGGTGATACCGGCCTCCGGGGTTACTGCGAGTCAGTGACATTTGCTTACAGCAGAGGTAACACCTCAGGGCCTCTCTTCCAATAGGAACGGGACTCGGACGGGGCGAAATCAGGAGAGTTTGCGGGCCAATGAACGCCGGCTCTGGGAGTGAGTCACATTCAGTCGAGTTTCAAGTTTTTGCGGTCGGGGAGCTCATTCAAAAGCCACATAAAAGAAGGTGATTAATACAGCGCCTTCGCTTCTCTGCTGGCTTCAGCTCCTGTGCAAACGGGAGACGGGGCAGGGGCTGCCGGTGCGTGGTGTGGGGGAGGAAATAAGAAGGAAAAAAATCATTTAACCGTGCTGGAGACACGAGGCGCTGCTTTCCTGGGTGAAATCCAAGGCTGGGAATGCTCTGCGGGCTCTGAATAGCCCCTGACAGCTTAGCCTGGGCTTCCCTGGAGCATCACCCACCTCTGTGCATCCCTCCTGGCAAAAATGTTTGCTCTCTGCCTTGGAAGCACGCCCCTGCCCTCCCCGGAGGGATCGACTCACTGAAACAAAATCAAATTGCCACAATCCTTGTGTTGGCACCGTTTGTCACGATGTTTAATATATATTTTTTTTAATGTTTCTGTCTCTGAAAGCCTTGTTAAGAGAACGTGTTTCTCATTATCAGCTGCGGGGCTGCCAGACCTGGGAGGCGTTTGTTTCCCATTGCTCTCCTTGTCCCTCCTGCTGTGTGGGATTTGTCCCAGAACCGGAGGTGAGGAAAGCCCTAGGAAAAAGATGTTATGGGGCAGGTGGGTGGCTGGTGGCCCCCTACATGGCAGCTTTCAGCTTGCCTCCTCCCCCAAAAGAGCACGAAAAGGGATTTCTCAGCTCTGCCCAGGTAAATAGTCCTGCACCGGCTTCAGGAAGGGCAGTCCCAGACGGAGCTGAATATTTCTGCAAGCAAATCACTCGCCGGTATTTGGGGAATGAGGCTTGAGGAGAGGAAAAAAAAATCTTGCTGTTCCTCAGGACCTGAAGGACCCCATCCACCTGCTTGCTGCTGCTGCTGTGCCAGGCTGAGTGTTACCCAGAGCTTTACCAGCACCGAATTAAGTCATTTCCCGTGAAATAAGTCATTTCCCATGAAATCTGTGTGTTGGTGAGGCTGTTCTCATCCCTTCAGCTTCTCGTGAAGGAGCGAAGTGCAGCTGGTCTCAGCCATATAGGCTGGGCTTTTCGGGCTTCTGTATGAAAAGGAGATAGACTAGAAAATACCTGTAAGGTCGCTGACGGAAGGCTCATCCTACAGTTTGTAGACAAATAATTCCTTCTGGCCGAAATTCATCCAAATTTCGAGTTTTCACAAATTATTTCACACATTATTTTGGTGTAAGGTGAGTGCTGGGGGAACGGACTGGCCCTTTGAGCATCCCATCCTGCTGGGAAGGGTCTGTGGGATCCCTTCAGAGGGGCTGGGGAAGGGAGGTTTAAAAGAAAACCTCACTGAGAAAACTTTCTCTAAATACTGTAAAACTCTTTTTTTTTTTCTTTTTTTCATCAAATTTACACTTCTGGCACCCAGAGATGTCTCGCTTCAGAGAAATTCTCAGGGATCCGTCTTCTGAGAAAGCTTCGGACCACTTTAGAGGGGGATTTCTGCAGAGTGAACTCAGCGGATATCTGCACGCTCGCTCGGCACGGACAGAAGACGTTTTCATCACAGGCTGAGGCACTTCTCGTTTCCTTGAAACGTTAGCTGGGGAATTTCGTTCGCTGCCATCAGCTGCTGCTGCTCAAAGAAAACCCTGGTAAAATATTCAAAATCTTTTTTTTTTTTTTTAAGGCTTTATAGAGACAGAACCGTTCCTCGATGCTGTTAGCTTCTCATTTTTGTAGGCATCAGCACTGAGGTGAAAACAATTCCCTAGAAAAAGAAGCGCTGTCGATGCTGTTTTTTTGGGGGCTGGGCAATTATTTCCTAGGAAAGCAGCCTTTGAACTGAAGAGTCCGAGAGAGAAAATGCAAAATTTGTTTCCTGGTAGTTCCTTCTGTTTTTCTGTGATTTTCTGTATTTTTTTTTCTAGGCAAAAATACGATGGAAGGAGAAAGGCAGTCGGAAAGAAAATAATCTGTTGCAGCGGTGCCTCGAGGTCCTGAACTCGGTCAGTAGCCCATTGCACAAGAGTTCAGGGGCTTCTGAGGCTTCAGTCCTAAGGGGGGATTTTTCAGAAACCCTTCAGGGCTCTGGAAGCAGAAGCCTCTTCAAAACAAGATGCCTGGAGAGCTGGGAAAGCACAAGCAGGTCAGAAGGCAGCTCTGCAGACACCCCGTTGCCGCCTCGTTCAAATATTTGTTCAGCTTGCTTCAAGTGCTCGGGGTTTCTTGTGAGGTTAGGTTATGGACACAGACTACACCAGGGACCAGGAGGGTTTCCAGACTAGGACAGGGTCCAAAAGGGAGCAAGGCCAGATATTAAAACTGGACAGCAAGAGCTTTTGTGCTCAGAAATGCTGTGTGGATTTGGACACGAGGTTAGCCAGGCTAGGAAGCCGCAGGGTTTGGATGTGCCACGAGGTCTCTGCTTCCTCATGACACTTGCTATCAGCCTGATGTTGTTTCTCTGGCAGCTGTCGCAACTTATGCAACTGTGTTTTATATCAGCGGCCCCAAATACAGCTGTAGGAGAGGCTCTCCCTTGGCCTCTCGAGCTCGGTACTCGGTGGTGCCAATTTTCCAGCCATGGCTTAGGCGTGGATGTCAACCATTTGCTTGGACGTGGACGTTTCCAGAAGTGAAGGTGTCACCTGAAGCTGTCCCTCCTCACCTCTCTCCTGTAGGAGCGCTGGAATTCACTGTCGCCCTTAGCGCTGATTAAAATAATTTATTCTCTTACCAAATTAACCACAAATTAATCACTTCCCTTTTCTTCCCAGCGCAGAAAACTGGCTAAAATCGCTGTGGCTTGACCACGGAAGCTCAGGTATTAAGATTTTACTCAAAAAAGGTAAGTTTGCTGCAGATGTGCAAGGCTCAGGTAAGCAGAATTGCACCACCTGGCTTTGCTTTTAGTTTAACAGATACGAAGAAGACGTACGATGGAGACAGAGAAGTTTTTTTCGTCTCTCTGATGCCTGCTGAAGGATCGTGGAGTTGCTCCGGGCGCGTTTCCAGCTTTGTGAAAGCCTAATGCGGTGCTGATGATTTTCAGTGCGTACAGCCGTAACAAGTGCATGTGGTTTCCATGTGGAACTGCGAGCCTGTGCTAATGTCCTCCCAGGAGGGGAAAACCGCAGCCCCAGGCAGAGCAGTTAGTAATTTTGTGCCTTCTTGGTCGAGCAGGTATGGAAGTGTTTTGGTTTTCAGTACATCTGACTGGCTTTGGAAGTGCCTCGGTTTATTACTTGGCTATAATTCTGCTTCCAAAGTATATTGGACATGTTAAAACCACTGTTTACACTATTTACCTGGTGGAGACTCAAGAAATTATTCTGTTCTCTTACGAGGCACCAGTTCGTGTAGCTGCAACCCAACGTGTTGTAGGGGCTGGTGAAAATTGTGATCAGATAGACACGCCGAGCTCCTGCCTGAGAGCGTGCTGACTCACAAAATTGTGTCTGAAGACTCAAAATGTGACTGTTTTTGACCGTATGATAAATGAGGAACTCATACGGAAAGTTGCCCGTTGTGGCTTGGCAGAGCTGAAAGAACTTATATGGCAAAATAGAGAGAGAGAGATGGCAAAAACTGAGACAAGGCGGTGGGAAAACCGAAACCAAATTAGCATCAAAACAGTTCTGAATGTTCTGAACAGCATCTGCTGGTGTCACGCCACACAGGTTGTTATTTGACTTCGGATATCCCTTGCCCCAAGAGTTTCAGTGAGGTACCGAGGCCAAGGAGAACAGCAAGATGTGGGTGAGTTGATATTTCAGGTGGTCACTGCACATTTTTTAGAGACTGTGGCTTCATGCACACCCCCATCTACCTTCTCCCATCCATCTCTGCTTTGTAGATCAGACTTTTCTTAAGATTTTGGTCAGAGGAGACGCTTCTCCTGCGTAGGACCATTGCCAGCTCGTGACCAAGCCCTGTCTGACCCAAAGAAAACCTCTCTGCCTGCTGGAGCAGCACTTTGGGGTGCCAGAGCTGGGTCGCCGTGTCCCTATATCCCTGTCTGAAGGGTCTCCACAGCCGGGGAGGAGAACACCTTGTTGTGTCTCGGCTCGTGCTCCCCCAGCCGTCCCGCTAGACGAGACGGGAAGATGAAAGAGTACTGAAAACATAGATTTGGAGCAAAGGAACAAAGATAAAGGAAGATAAAACCAGAAAATGCCTTCTTAAGATTATCTGTAATTACAGAGATCGTCCTTAGCTGGCTCAGCACGTTGGCTGGCACTTGCTGCTCTGGATAGAAGCAGCTGGAATTTCTCTCTTCAACTCTTAGAGGTCAACATCTTCTTCTCTCGTATCCATTAACTAAGACAGATCCCAAATCTTTGTGTTTTTTTTTCTCTTCTGTAAGAAGAAATCCAGAGCAAAACCCGGTCATGGGTCTGTGGGGCTGCAGAAGTCCACAGGTGCCTTGCCAGGGAAAGCCAACGAGCCACCAACGTTCCTGCACACGTGGGCAAACCCTCCGTGGAAAAAAAGTCAGAGGCCCAGGAAATATTAAAGGCTGAAAATGCTGGCCGTAGGGTTCAGACGCATAACATTAAAGATTAAGAGCCACGTGAAAACCTCAGCCCACATCTGTGGTTCGTAAGTGAAGGTTTACTGTCGGGCAAATTAGTGCTGAAGTCTATTAACTTCCTGAATTCGTTGAACTTCTGATAGTTGTTTCTTTTTTTTTTTTTAAAGGCTGCGTTTTGCTTTTCAGCACTTCTTCACGTTATGCGAGGCAAGCGACAGCATCAGCTTTCTGTGGAAATCCGGTCTTGTCCTCTCCTGACATCCTTATGGCATGCAAAATATACGGTGTGGCCAGCCAGGGAGCTGATGGATGCACCCTGAGTGTAAACTCCTTTTATTAATGAGGATTGAGATGGAAACCAAGTGCTGGTTATGTGGGTAAATACAGGCACTGACATAGAAATGTCTGAGAGAACCTCCTGATAATTACTGCGTGCATCTGCTCGCATTGATGTGCATCCAAAATCAAGAGAGAACCCGGTGGTTGAGCGCTCAGCTCCGTGGAGTCCCTGGACGTGGCCACTCAGCTGCCAGGTGGAGAGGTGGTGCCAAAAATACGAGCTTAGAGGCGGCGTTTGGAGTTTGCCTGCGGAGGAAATGAAGGCAGAAAGACCTTTGGAGGTGGCTGGGTCAGGATTTCCGAGGGCTCTGCCTTTAGGGTGGCTGAACTTCAACCCCCGGTGCTACCAGGGCCACTTGTGGTGCTCAAGTGGGGAGCCCCGTGGCACCAGGAGGGATTTTTTTTCCAGCTGATAAGGAAAGTTTCACCCTTCCACCTGAATTTCTCGGGACTTCCCCGAAGCTTTGCTGGTTGCTGGAAGCTGCTCAGCACCCAGCACCGTTCTTGCGCCCGGCAAGCTTCATTCTTTCCTCCTGCCATCCATTATCCCCTATCTGCATAGCTTTGCATCCCAGCACCATTTCCATGAGAGTAAAATTAGCAGCTTGAGTAATTACGAATAAGTCGTGGGAGACAAAGAAGCCTTGAGGCTGATTGTAGGAAGCTGAAGTGTCTGGCGTTGCAAATCCCCTCCGCACGCTGAAGGGCAGCACAAAATCACTTTTTTTTCTGAGTTTCCAAGGTATTTAGGAACCCAAATCCCACCGACAAGGGTGGGGGCACAGGAGGATTGATGTTCAAGTGCTCAAGGCACCCAGGCCAGGGTTTGGGGTCTGCTCTTCCTCTCCACCGATGAGCACGGCGATGCTGTGATGCCAAAAATCACCGAGGTATTACCAAAAGCAGGGGGCCAGGCTCGTGCCCTGCTCATCCCTGAGGGCCGGGGATGCCTCAAGCTGCACCTGGCTCAAAGAAGAAACCCAAAGGTCTGTGCTCTGCCTGGTTTCCAAACGCGAAGCTTGTACCAGGCACATGTGATGAGGAAAGCGGGTGCTGCCGCCGAGCTGAGTCCAGGACGACAGCTGTTACTAGTAAAAAAATAATGATGGCTTTTACTGGGAAAAAACTGCTCACTGACAGCAGAAAAAGAGCTTTACTTGAGTCAAAACTGCAGGTTCTGTCTCATAATGGCCACATTAAAAAAAAAAATACAAAGCTTAAAAAGACAGCCTGTAGAAAATGACTGCTGTCATCTCCAAGGCTTGAGGAAAATGAAGGAATCTAGTTTTTTTTTTTGCATGTGTTTGCACACAGATTAGCGTAAGAGGAAATAAGTTTTAGTTTAAGAAATGTTTAAATATATCCTAAGGAAGTTAGGCTTCTGGAGGGGCTTCCAAAGGGTACCAGTGCTAACCCCGTACTTGTGCTGGGGGCAACCTCTGTGCTAAAACCCCTCTGTAACGAATCTGTTCTGTTTTTTTTTTTCTTGTTTTTAACAGGGAGAACTGGAGAGAGATCACATCAGGACTCGCGCTGGCCCATGTGGAGCAATGGCCAGGGGCAAACAGCAGAGCCAGGCTGCTCCGAGCACGTGGCCGAGCACCATCCTGCGATGGCAGCCAAAGGTGCGGCCTTGGGAGTCTGAGTTATTTATTTTTATTTTTTTTTTCCATGCTATAAAAAGGCTGAAGGGCTTCTCCTATCGTTTGTGCGCGGAAAAGGTCTGGCTCTGGAGCTGTGCACCAGAAAACCGATGACTTTTCCAGCTTTTCCAGCGTTACTCCCCAAAAAGAGTGGCACGAGACGACACGTTTCAAAAGCGTGCCTCTTCCGGCGCCACGAGGCCTGTTTCGATTTCGTTTTCCACCTCAGGATGATTTCCCAGGCCCTCCAAGTTTTTCTCTGACCATCCGGCACCGTTCGGAGCCGTTTGCTCGGCCAGGATCCCTCTTTGAATCCAGCTGTCGGAGTTCCTGGGGATTTCAGTCTGCCTGGCCGGCTGTGACATGCAGGCGCAAAGCTTTGTTTGGCAGGGGTGCCGAGCAGCTTCTTGGCAAGCACAGTTTACTGTACACAGAGACAGAGGGAAGGAGAAATCTCCCTTTGTCTTTCTCTGCTCTGATTCAGCCTTCCTTCAGACCATGCTGCTGCTGGTTTACGTGAGTTTGCTTAAGGATTCACCTCACAGCATCTAACCCACTGATTCTTGCAAACTTTCACAGGTTTGCTTCCTTAAAAAAAGAGGTTTAAAACCTTTATATGAGTGTTTTTTTGTTGTTCTTGTTTAGAAAGTGAAGAGAATCACCATCTCTACCCCTGCTGCTTCACTTGCAGAAGATATCACAGGGCAGGGAGTTCCCCGGGTGCCTGAAATCCCTGCTGATGCCTTTGACTTGCTTTTCTTTCACCCTTCATTATTAATCACTCCGGCTTGTGCTAGCCTCAGCACCAGGTTCCTACCAACATCTCCTCTGATGCTTTGGGTCCCTAACAAGCAGTCGTTTGTCTGCTCCGAGGCCTTTTTGGTAAATTTTACATTGTTTTCCCTGCAAAGATAATTTTACGAAGAGTTGCAGCGCTGCGCGCGCTCAGAGGTCATGGGAACCTCTCGCTAAGATTAGCCCAACTTCTTCTTATCAATGGCTTTAAGTGGCGTTCGCATTTTAAAAGGAGTGCTGTGTGAGCGTTAAAAGCCATTTTTTTTTTTTTTTCTTTCCCCAGTACACGTTGAAAAGCACTTTTATCCCATGCCTAGGGCTGGGCGCTAAATGGAGCCCTATCACCGTGGGCTGATGTTTTCTATTCAGAGCCCCACAGAGAACGCTTTGTTCGAGGGAGAGCCGAGCTGCAGAGGTTGTTGGAACAATTTCATAAGCATAAAAGTTATGGCAAGGTGTCTACCCGGAGCTGTAGGGCGGAAGGGAAACCCTACAACACAGGCTGCTAAGGAAACGAGCTTTACGTTGCTCAGCTCTAAGAACGGAGGAAAAAAAAACTCTAAATTAAGGTGTCGTCGCCCTTCCCTTTGCTCAGTTTGTCAATACCAGGGTAGAAAACGTCGTGTTGTACATACAGGGAATCACAGCCTGAATTTCTGAAGGGATTTACTGCTGAGCTGAGGCCCTCCAGCATCCTGCTCCGACACGGACATCGTGGCAGTGATGCTGTAGGGACGCAGCCGTGTGGTTTTTCTCAAAGCTGGGAGCCGAGCCTCTCACCAGAATGGATTTGATTTCGTAAACAGCCGCTTTTCTTTTTCTTTTCTTTTTTTTTCAGAACGCGTTGTCCTTCTGGAGAGACGGATTTGTGCTGGGACCTGCTGCCCCGAGGCGCTGCATCCCCTGCAAACCAAACCCCGTGGGCATCCTTGGCACGGAGACTCCCTTCTGACCGACCCGAGCCCTGCGGACTTCCAGCTAAGTGCCTTTCTACGGATATTGTGGGCTAAGTGCTTTACTCGGAGGCTTTTCTGTTCCCCCACAGGCTGTTCTCACACTTGCCCAGCTCTCAGGAAGAGGAGGAATAAATTCAGAGAGACGCTGCAGGGGATTAAAGCACCGGGTGATTTCTGAGAACTCCCCTCTGCCGCGATGACAAATAACCCGACACAACTGGAGAGGGACAAAGCTGTCCCCCGAGTAGGATCAGGGCTGGCTAGCGCAGCAGGAAGAGCTCGATGGGATTCTTTGAGGTTTCTCTTTCTCTGAAAAAGAAGAGGCCATGCCTCAGAGAGTCCTTCTTAGCAAGTGCTGCTCCCCTCTGAAACCTGGTTCACTCTGCCAAAGGCCTCTCCAACCAAGGAAAAGTTACCCAGTTCCTCTTTATTTCCCCCCATTATTCACAATCTGTTCTAGTTGGCTATTTTTTTTGTCATTTGCCATTGAGATAGGCACTGTCTGGAGCCGAAGACATCCAAAAATGCAGATCTATCATCTCCCATGACTCTTCTCCCGTGCGGGATCGCTGATCAAAGAGGGCAATTAGCACCGCGATACGTCTCGCCTCACGAAAATTATGGGAGCTGATGGCAAAATTCTTCAGATTCCACAGGCGTGAAAGCTCTTCTTTAAAAGGAGAGGAGAGGCGATGCTGCACGAAGGAAATGCTCTGGGGTTGGAAACGTTTGCCCTTTTCGCCCACCCTGGTGCCTCCAGGTCCGTTCCCTCACATCGTAGCACCTGGGGGATTTGCGTAGAGGAAGGTGAGGAGGTTTTGGTCGTGCTGTTTGGGCTTTTGTCCTTTTTTTTATCGGAGGTGGGGAGATGGAGAACGTGCCAGCCTCTGGAAACGCTGGAGTTCATCAGCCTGGTTGGTTTTGAGAGCGTGTCAGAGGGCGAGAATAGCCAAACTCCTGCTGCAACACATACAAAAGCCCTGGGAAATTCAAGGCTGGGTAGACCTGAGGTCCTCCCTGCTCCCAAATTAAAATAGTCCAGGCAACAGCGCTGCCACTGCTTCTCTTCCAACACTTTTCCGCTCCATCACCCCGAAACGTGTGTGTGAGGCTCCTGCAGCCCCTCGGGTGCTCTCTCCGGGGCTGTGCTGCCAGCAGGATATTTTCTGCCCTCGGGAGTTTGGTGTTGACAGCGTTATATCTTTTGGCGGAGGCTGCTAACGACTTACACCGGAGCAAGTGTTGTATTTATTTTTAATCTCCATCCTCAATGAAGCCATTGTTGGGTATGTGACTGCTCAAAACGCGCAGCCCGAGCTTCGCTGTTAATTAACTCCAGGCAACGAAGGTAGGAAAGGATTTGCAACGGGAGTGGCTGTGGCAAAAACATGCTCCACAACGGAGTGGATGTAGAATAGTATTCTGCAGGGCTTATTTTTTTTTTTTTTTCCACACAAATTTGTCTGCCTTATCAGGGAGCCTAATTATACCCCTGGAACTGATCAGGAGCATTTGTCATCAGTATTTCTTTAATAAATACCAGTGAGATAAATAGATGCAGTTTTCTACGCAACACCTGATCCAGCAGAAGCCATGTGGAAGCAATGAGCAATCTGTCTCCAGATTTTGTCTGATTTTGTCTCCAGCTTTTCCACAGTTCCTCTTCGAGACCGGTGGGATGACGAGGTCTTTCCTGCGGCTTATGGGATCACTGGATGAGCCGAACTGGAGCTGTCTGTAAGAAGGGTGAGGCACAGACATTAGTTGATTTGTTCTTCTCAGGAAGAACATTTTGTCGATGTTCTGCTGGCTTTTCTTTGCCCGTCTGGAGCGGACATGGGGGCTGTAGTAAAATTAAGAGAACATTATGATTATGCCAAAGCTTTTTCCACTGGAAATGGTGGCAAATTGACAGCTTTTGATCAAGAAGCCAACATTATAAATCAATGGTCATACTTTGCGTGTTGACAGTATCATTGGACCCTCGGACAGCCTCACCCGAGCATCTTCTTGCGTTGGAGGAAGGCACAGAGAGCGGGTAGGAAGCATCAAGCCCCGGTGGGCAGGAGCAGGCCAGCTGGTAGGAAACAGCAACACGGGGACTTTGGGAGCTGCAAGTCCCAACAAACACTGCAGCACCAGCAACAATTCTGCTTTTGTTGAGGGCCATGCGAGTCTGTTTGTTTGGGCACGGGCTGTGGCCCTTTGTGTTAACAATACAAGCTTTTGTTTCAGCACAGCTTTCGAAGCCAGAAGGCAGCCTTGGTCCAGGTACTAAAGCCAATTTGCTTTTAATGAGGTTTAAAGGAGCAAATGGGGTCCTGGAAGCTCCCGTGCAGCCCTACGCTGTTGGTAACACCGTTGAAGGTAACGTTGAACGGTAACACAGCTGCCCATGGCTTGTGCTTGTTGTCAGCAGCTGAATCTCTCCAGAAAAGGAGAATTTCAGTGGATATCAAGTCTGAATGTCCAAGCAATAACCCCCTGCAGCCTGGTCGTGCACCCCTCAGAGACATGGTCCAAGCTTCTGCACTGGTGGGTCTTCCCTGAATGCCCCTGTGATGAAGCCAAGGCTTCATTTCAGCCCTGAGGAGCCTAACAAACACCAAATGGCCATCAGTGTTTAAGGTTTTAAGGATTGGTTAGGTGAGAAGTGTTTGGAGATATCCAAATATCCCATCCTCGAGTGCTCTGGGGACTCCCAGGGTGAGGTGGAACAGATCTGTGAAGGCATCGGAGCGCTTCTGCAACGCGCCCTCCCTTTGGGTTTCATCTGGGAGCCAAAGCAGGGGACTTCCAAGCTCCAAGAAGCACGTTCCTGAGCTAAAATGAAGCTCGGAGGTGGACTGAGGACCAAGCTTCAGATGCAGGCAGGTTAAAAGAGGGTTTCCTGGCTGCTCCTGCTCCCAGGTACTTGTGCCAACGTCCCCAGCTCTGCCGCACGGGTGGTTAAGCTCCCACGGAGCAGCTGCTCAACAGCTGCAGCTTCCTCATCCCATATGAAAGAAACCCCCAAATCCCTGTGAAATTTCCAGGGGTTGAACAGCTGCTGCCTGAGCCAGGCTGTCTGTGCCGTGTACACGGGGACGCTGTTGGTGGGGAAGAGGCAGGCCAGACAGCTGGGAGCTGTCATTCCTCCAGCCGCTCACTTTTTCATCTGCCTTTACTCACGTCAGAGCCTTCTGAGTGCAAATTGGAGAGCGGAGAGGGCCTTTGGATTGCTTTTCCTTCCCTTTTTCTCACCCCAGCCCCGCGATCGCGGTGCGTCGTGGGAGCCAAAGCCTGTCACCAAAGGATTGATTTCGGGGGAGGCTTGTCGGTGGGTTTCATCTCGACTAACTTCTAGACATCCAAGCATCTCCAAAGCTCGTTACTGGGAATGCAGAGGAGCAGGGTCCTGCAAAAGTGCCACTCAGCTGAATGGGGTGGCATTTTTAGGAGCAGACAATTTGTTTTCTGAAGACTCTCAAATTCCTCTTTTTTTTCTTTATTTCGGCTGCAGCTGGGACAGACCCCGGGACAGGCTGGATCTTCTGGGAAGGCCGAGGTGTCCTGCGGAGACGAGAAGCTCTTGAGGGAGGAGAGCCACTAAAAATCAGGAAATTGGTTTGTGTACTTTGAGAAACCCACGCGGAGCCATTTGCCAGAGGTTCTGGAGGGTGTTTAAAATATCCCCACATTAACAGGCTGTGGTGTGACCGACTGGCCAGCCGTGTTTGCCTGGGGAGAGGAAAGGTTTTATGCCCAGGACGTAGCGGGGAAAAGTCTGGGTCACCGGCAGGGTTTCGTTTACCTCAGTCAATAATGAAGTGCAGGATAAAATCCGTGGTATTGCTGGGATTTCGCCTAAAAATGCCTTGTGCAAAGACTTACTTTTATTTCCCGGCGTTTTGCATTCTCTCTGCATTTATAAAAATAAAACGAGTCATTAATCCTTAATCAAAACCAGTTCTTAATTCTCCTTTTTAATGAAATTTTGTTTCTGCCACAAATCCCTTATTCGTTCTCACATGTTATTTCAGGTTAACCAAGAAACGAGGCGTTTTTCAGCCGTGGGAAGCAGAGGTGCTGGATGTGGTGATGCTGCAAAAGTGAAGACACGCGCTGAGGTCTTGTCGTCGTGGCACTGGCTTTTGATTGGCATTTCCCTGCTTCGTTTCTTGCTAAATGAGCCTCCTGTAGCAGACCATCGGTCTCTGTTCGGGTAACAAGAGGGATCACACCTTCTGGGAAGAGTTTCTCCTCCAGTGAGACAGCGGCAGGTCATTTATCTCTGTCTTGAGTTGCTCTGCTTGAAGTTGTAACTCAAGATGTGGTTTAAGCAAGATCAAAATGCATGAGTCCCCAAAATCCTTGGCCACGTGGGATCTTGTTCCTTTATCCCAGCCCTCCCTGCAGGTCTAATGGCTCCGAAGAGGTGGGATACGAGGAAAGGGGAGAGGCAGAGAGGTAGAAGGAGGACCTTGAGTTGAAGCTGTCATGCCAGGAAGGCCCCCGTAACCTTTGTGGCTGCCCCTGCAGCCTGAGCACAGCGTTGGTAAGCCTCTAAAAGCTCCACAAACAACACAAACTGGGATTTCTGCTTGCAGAATGGGATATGGGACGTGTCTCCGAGGATGGCTGGAGGTCCCCAGAGCGGTGGGAGCTGGGCTGGCCCCCAGAAACTCTTGGGATGAGGCTGTTGGTGTGCTCCTGTGGAAGGCCCAGCAGCAAACGGGGCTGATCCTGCTTGGCTATAGGGGCTTTGGCACCCCAAAACCCTCTCCTTGGGACAAAGAATAGAAATAAAAACGCCCCGTGTTGTCCCCATGGCACAAACACCCTCACCAGGGGGACAGGACGCGCCATCTCCTGCATGGTCCCGTTTGGGGACACGGCTGTGATGCCACCGGGGGTGAAAGGGGACGAGGCAAGGTGACAGCATCACTTTTGGCCCTTCCTTCCCCTGTTACTGGGTTGGTCCCGCTCTGGGGCAGGGGCTGGAGTCCAGAAAAACGCAAAGCAGGACCCGTCAGCGCGGGCCGGGCGAAGGTTTGTTGGTTTTTTTTTGTTGTTGTCTCGTTTCAAGCAGCCCCTGCGAGCAACTGGTGTGCGCGAGGGGGTGGCAAGGGAGGAGGGGAGGGGGTTGCCATGGCAAAAGGGGATTTGCAGGGAATGAATAGCTTGCTTTTTCTCCCGCGAAATGAATGGGTTGCTCAGACCTCCCCGCACATGAAGACTTGTAGGTGCTACGTTCGGCGGCAGAAACCGCGCGCGAGATCCTCTCCACCCCCCCACCCCCCCAGCTTTACGTTTTACACAGGCCTCTTGATACAACTCAATCTTATTACGCACAAAAAAAAGAAGTGATCTGGAGTGCAGATTGAGGCAGACAAAATGCTCCCAGTGGGATCTAGCCGTGCCTCTTCCCCAGTCCCCTCCAACGACAGGGATTAGCGGCGATGTTTGCGCTGACTGGAACCGGGACATAAAGACCATGCTTCATTTCTTCCCATTCAGCTAATTCTTTACATTGCAGACACTACAGGAGCCATTTATGGTTGGTTTTGTGTGTTTTTTTTTTTTTTTTTTGCCTTTGTGAAAGTGGGTTAGGGCGGGAGGGGGAGGTGGGGGGGGGGAGAAATCTACTGAGGACGCTGTTGGCGTCGCCAAAGAAAAGCCTCCTTTCAGGCGTCAGCCCCCAGCCCTCCTCTGCTGGGGATAAAAGAAGCCGCATCTCATGCCGTGCCGTTTTTGCAGGCAGTGCTGCTTCAAGACGAGGCCCCTGATGCATTTGCAGAGCAACTTTTGAGAAAGAAAGTGGTTTAGGACGGTCGGTTTGACTTCCCAGATCAAGGGCCGTGGCTGTATCGGCGCAGGGGAGGGCTCACTCTCACTGTTGACCCTAAAAAAAAAAAAAGCACAATACGGCATCAAATTTAGGTTTTTATTTTTATTTATCTTTTCTGGGAGACTCTGGGGAGTTGGGACGTGACCACGTGGGAAGGGTTTGGCCAAGACCCCAGGGAAAATAGTTCTGCCAGCCACCGTTGTCGCTCGTCCGTGCCAATTGACAGCGCTCGTGTTTTCCTCCCAGTTGGAAGAAAACTTCTCCGGCGGCCCCAAAAACACTTGTGGGACAAGATTTGTGTATAGACGCCGGAAGATAACTTGGTTCTGAGCAGATTTGTGCCGTGACCTTGGCTCGTCTTGGGAGGGTGAGCGAGGCAACGTCAGCCGGAGCATCTCCGGGGGCATGGGATGGGAGAAGGGACAGCAATAATATGGCCAAAACGCCTCCTGGCTGACCCGGGGACAGGCTTTATCTGCTCCAGAGCCGTGCATCGATCTTGGCTCCGCAGACAAGCTGTGCTGACTCACTGCGGGTTTGGGAGAGGTTACGGGGTGAAATTGAGGCTTGTGAGATGGAAGGAAGGGCTCATAAATCTTTGCGGGTTGGAGGGCAGGCAGGGCTTTGTGTCACAGGCAGTGCTGGGACATGGTGACCCTCTCTGCCTCCTGGCTGAAGGCAAATACTGTACAAGGAAAAGCTACAGAGCAAACCACAGAGCTTCAAAACACGCATTGTGCTGGTTTATTTCCTCATTTAATTGCAAACTTTCGGTCTCGGAGAGGAGAGTTGCGTGGTGTGGGCACACCTCTTGTCATCGTGGCTTGAAATTCGGCCCTTACAGTTACGGAGCGTAATCCACCCAAGGATTAACCTGGATTTGTGCAGACAGGAGAGGGAAAACTGACCTCAAATTGCCCCGTGCATCTCAGGGGACCCCAGCTAATGTGCCCCAAATGTGTGTGATATTGCAGCCACGACGTCTCACCTCCGTTCTTGTCAGTAGGAGAGAGAAGAGATGAACCTGAGCTGTCCCGCGGGGAAATACAGCCTGGGCAAGGAGTTCACCACATGCTTTGTAGCGCGATCCTGCACGTGCTTGAAGTGGAGGATGAAGCCTGAGTACGTTTCTCTGCAGCACGGCGAAATATCCTAGGAATAGAAATATCCTAGGGCAAGAGCTGGTACGCGCTGCGTGGTGCTGGGCTCCTTCCAGCGCAGGGAAAATATGAAAGGTACCTCGGAAAAAGCCGTGCTCATCCCGACAGATTCACCTGACGTTAATAAATAAGAACGGAGGAAGTCTGCTGTCGGATTCGGAGCTGTGTGTTGGCTCACCCCTCCCAGTCCTGTGCTGGGTGAACGATTTATATCTCTAAACCTAAAGGATCGGGGATGAGAGGTGCATTTGGTTTCCACGGGATTGCCGTTGACTCAACGTCAGGTTTTCATTTGAAGTCTGAGACAAAGGTGGTTTTAGTTCCTTGCTGTCTAGCGTGAGTGATGCTCTGCCCTTGCAAAAATGTAACATCCTTGGAAAATTTAGTGTTTTCCTGCTTTATCATCTTCCTGGCCAATCCGTGCAAGGAAAGAGATCAAACATCTGTGCTTCTCCCGCACGGAAACCAGTCATATTTGAATGAATTCAAAGTGAGGTCAGCACGTACGTATTGCCATCTGTGTCATCTTCACCTTGCCGATAGGAGAATTAGACGGGATGAGAGATGTAGGATGGAAAAAATAAATGCAACTGTGACAGAACTACATTTCCCAAACTGGAAACACTGATGTCACTCTCATCCCATGTCTTTTTGGGAAGTTGGTATTTTACACGTGCCAGGAAAATCATTCATATCCTACCTCTACTGAATATGTTTCAACGCTGTGCTTAAGTTTATTGTTTGCAGTGTAACTTAACCTAATTCCCGTGCTCTTTGTGTTGTCTTTATAGTTAAAACCACGGTAAGGGTGGACTGATTTGCATGCTTTGATATTAGGAAATGTTCTGAACTGCCAGGATGGGTCTTCAAAGAAGACCCAAAATGGGTCTTCAAAGGCAGGTTGGAGATCAAAACCCCCTTTAGACTTTCTGTTGCGAAAGCAGCCAGCATCACACCACGTTACATCGTGGAAAACGTTGTAGGACACGAGGAAACCCTTTCACTGACTGCTGTCATCACGAAACGTCGTATAGATGGAGCTGAAGGTGACTTTAGGTCTTGTTGTGTCTTTGGCCAGATGGATGGACTCCATCCTACCCCATTTTCAATTTTTCAGTGGCCATATCACTCTATTATTTTTTTTTTTATTAGTGAAAATTGCTTAATAATGCCAGGAAGCCAGCTAACAGTTGGCTCCAGGTGGATTACCTCAGTTATCAATTAACCCTAAGGGGTGAGTCAGAGCTTTCACTTTCATCTAGAAGCTCCCTTTCCTCATCACCCAATTCATGCAACGACGCAGCTGCCGTGGGTACCTGCGAGAACTTGGCCAGAGGAGGAAAAACACAGACAATTAATTGCTCCATCACCAACTGCTGAAACTCTCGTAACTAATACGAACCAGGACATCCTCAGCAGCCCATAAATCACCGCTGCTTCCCACATCCAGTGTCTTATCTCAGCGTAAAGCAGCTCTCCACTCCCTAGTGTAGTTTGTCTGAAGGTTTCCTTTGTCTCTGAGGCCATCTTCGGAATTAGCACCAAAAGATGCAGCTCACCTGCAAGGGGGAGTGCTGGTAGGTTGTTTCTGAGCAGATCTGCGATTAATTACTAAATTCTTCCAAATGAGAAGAGTTTCTCAAACGCTGCTTTGTTTCAGAAATCCAAAAGCAATCAAAAAACTCTGAAAAATAATAAAAATAATAAAAAGCACTGAAGATGTGACATAACAAGTGCACTTCATCACACACCTCTGGGTGCAGGAGCACCACTGGGCTCACCAAGCTCAGTGCAATGTGTTCGGCTGTCGTTTCAGCTCAGGTATCGAGGTGGAAAATGGGAAGTAAAGATAACCCCGTAGGAAAACCACCACCCGAGTTCAACAATTTCACGTTGGTTCCTGCATGGATGAGGGCCCTAACCACAGGGACAAGTGCTCTTAGTGCTAATAGAGAGTGCAATCACACCTGGTGCTAATTAATTCATCAGCTGGGAGGTTAATGAATGAGGTTGTAGTCCCCTTAACATTGCAATGGGTTGGACAATGGGGTTAGAGTAGTAGTAGGGGAGCAGCAGGAGGCTGGGTGATGGAGAAGCAGGACCTTCGAGCCATGCAATCGCTTAGAAGTTGGTCTTTTGCCTTTACTTCCAGATGAAATATCTAATTTTGGAGGAAAAAAAAATAAAATAAGGTAGTTGTTGGAGATATAGAGAGGAGAAGAAGCTGTTTGGGTGTCTGCTCATTTGGCTCTTGGGGGGATTTTGCTGTTTCTTCCATAAAAAGAGGAATATAGAGGCATTGATGATTTTTTTCCCTCCCTTTTTAGAGACTGATTGAAGAATGTTGTACCCATAAATGAGCAAAGGGACTTCCCTTTTTTGGGGATATTACTCTGTGCAGTTACTAAACTGGCTCGAGACATGTTTTCTGTCTAAAGGCGTTCAATGAAACTGTTGGAGCGGTGATGGAATTTGGAAGAACAACATTTAGGTAACAAGTTACTGTGAATTATTCACTTATTTATTTTCTTAATGCTTGTCTACCTATTCTAACAGTGTCTTTTTTCTTCGTTTGCTTTGCTTTATGCATCTATATGTTGCTCCCAGAGAACATTTGATTTCCTTGGATGGAAATAAGGAAGGAATACTTAAATTATTAATTTTAAACAAATGTTGGGGGAAGTGATTTTTTTCTTACTCTAATGTGAATACTTCTCATCTTCAAACCTATGGTTCATTTCTCATATTTTCCCTTTATCATTGAAAGTGATTCTTACTGTCGGTGTAAATGTATTTAGAATAAGCTTTGATTTTTCAAGTCAATTCATGAAAATATGCACGTGTGAGCCTCAAGCTATTGTTCATTTTAACTGCAATGTTAGTGGAATAATAATTTGATTTTTTTTTTTTTTTATTGAAATATATTTACAAAACCAGATTTATCTTTGCGCTGGGATAGGAACGAAGACAACAGATTCCAGAAGTTTTACAGATCTGAAGAGCTGGGGCTTTTTGAAGATAAAACATGAGCTCATTTCCTCGTTCAGGGTCCCAGGAGCACTGCACGTTACCAAATCTCTCGGCGTGCAGCGATCTGCGTACAAACCATCCATCTCTGAGCATCTGGGGAGTTAAGGCACACCCTTGCGTGAAATCCTTTGCATGTTTTTCCTGTTTTGCAGCATTGTGTTATTAGATACAAATTCTATTTGCAGTATAGCAGTCTTTGATCTCTTCTTTATTGTGTAGGTGAGCGGTGTCTCACCATCTCACTTTCCTGCTGAAGAAGGAAAGTATTTGGTACAAGTTAGTCATAGTTGCTAGATAGAGAGCTTAAGGAGTTGACTTGATGATCCTTATGGGTCCCTTCCAACTCAGGATATTCTATGATTCTTAAGGAAGTAATCAACCTATTCCTTTTTTCTCTATTTTTTTTTATTTTATTATTTTTTTAATGCAGGAACGAACCTCTTCTTGAACTCATTTGCCTAGGTATCTTCTTGCATAGTGATTTTTATGTTGGGACAACCCCTCTGGAAATGCTCTCCTCCTCCTCCTGTTGTAGACGAGATGCTTCCTATGGAGACACCTAGATCAAGGTGGAACAACATTTCCCATCAGTGTCCTCTTCACAAAGGTGTTTGAGACCTGAAGCAGAACTTGAGGGTCCCATTTCAACGCACAATACTTATATAACAGTTTAAGCACAGTGGCTGCTTAGATTTTTAATTTTCCTGATGAGATGCAAACCCAAAGTCCTTGTGTTTCCTGGAGGTCCCAAAGTGCTTTTCACCCTCTTACCTTTACCTCTCATTTCCTCCTTCTAGTTTCAGATGATGGTGAATTCCTTTGGTTTTCTTCTTCTAAAACACAGCAGAATTAAGGCTTTTCTTTACCCAAGGGGCCACCCCTACTCTCCCTGGTAGGTGATCCTGTTTGTCACTGTTTCTGTGGCAGCTTTTGGGCTCTGCAGATCACCCAGAGCCTGGTGATCTCTTCGCTCGTGGATGGGGGCTCCAGGGAGTCTTCAGAGCTCCCAGGCCTGGGGTGATTGTCCAAATTCCCTTGGGATGGAGGTCCTTGAAGTTCCTCCTCTCCTGTTGATTAGCCAGATTGATTGGAGGGAGGTTTGGCTGCAAGCTGGGGTTGTCAGCAACATGACAACAAGAAGAATTCTTCAGTATCAGCAAAACTAACTGGGAGCTGATGGTGATGCTCTGGAAAGCACAGGTTATCCCAAGGCATGGTGGCAGACAACGCAGCTGGAACCAGAGGGTGCCAGGAGAGCCCATCTCAGAAAACATATCATGGTACGATTTATTTTTAACAGCTTAACTTAGCATGGGTGAAACCACTTGTGGTTTCCTGTTTTCATTATCTGGCTTTTCTATTGTTTGGCAAGGATGTTTTTTAGGGGCAGAGTCAAGCCTCTGGGCCCGCTTGCTGCCTCTAACATGGGGCTTGGAGCTGCTGTGTGGGTACTGAGGGCACACATGGGCTTTGTGGAAGGGGTTTGCATCCTATTTTGAGAAGTATCAGCGTTGTGTTGCAAAGGAGCAGGTAAAGAAAATAGATCTTAGCCTCATCTTGTCACAAAGTCAAGTCTTTCATCGTTGATAGCCCACGTCTCATAGCTGGAGACTGTCGCTGATTTATAATGTTGCATAAAGCGCCAAGTACCAGAGTAGACAAAACAGGAAGCCAAAAAGTTCTTCAGATAAAACAACTATTAAGGAGCTGATGCATGCTGGAGAGTCCTACAGGATGATGGTGCTTTCCCCAGAACTGTGGGAAAAAATAGACTTTCCCACTGGAAGATATAATTTAATCACTGAAATGGTCCAAGTTGCTCATCTACCTTCTTTTTAAACTATGTAAACTGTTCCTAGAGGTGACTGTAGGGAGAAATCCATCTGTCTTTCCCCCCCCAGCCCCAAGTTACACCCCCTGTTGGTACAACCATGGAAAATGGGAGGGATATCTGTGTTTCTCCTCGCTGAAATTTCCTAGAATTAAAGGTTACTTGCCAGCCCAAGTGCACGAGGGAAAGGGATTTGCTCTTAATGGCCACCTGCACCAATTCTGCAGGAATTGAGGGTAATTTTGTGCTGCCTTCTTGGCTATGGGTTGGCTTACAAGCAGTTATCTGCCTCCAGGCTTTCCATGAAATGGGGATGTGAGAAGAGAAGGAAAAAATATAAAAGCAGAGGTGCTGTTCTCCTTGGAAAAGAGCCTCTGCTGCTGCAGGGCTGAGGATATGGGTAGCTAACAGAGCCTTAACAATAGGATTTTTGGGCTGCTGATGGGATATGTCCCTATAACATCTAGAGGCCAGGAGGGATGGGCCTGCTTTGGTCATCCGTTCACTCCCAGCTCTGTCATCTGTCCAGCTCTTCCCAAAACACCTTCTCTTATTGCAGTGACATCACGGTGGGCCGCAAGGTGACCTTGTTCCCTAAAAACATCCGAGAGACCCTCGGCTTTTTAGTTCCTCTCATTAACGAGGAAAGCTTCTCGTTTTTATGGGCTGAACCCCGGAGGTCGGTACGGGTGAGCGGATTTCTGTCATGTTTCCCAGAGAGCTGGCTAATTTATAGCCCAGGATTTCTTCTATGAAAAGACGAAAGCCCTCGCGCTGTTTAAACGTTTAAAGTTTTTCAGGAAGCACTCGTTGTGGTGAGTGCTGATAGAGCTGCCTCACGCCTGGTGCCCTGGTTTATGTTCCACGGGTGGTTGATTCGTGGTGGTGAGTTTGTGGTTTTTTTTTTGTTGTTTTTTTTTTTTTTTTTTTCTTCTTTCTCTAGATGCAAGGCAATTTCCTGAGCAAGCCTGAGGCTGAGTGTACGCCACGTGTTTCTCCAAAACCAGAGCTGGATGGCCTACCTACTTTGTCAGGTTGTTTGCTTTGAGCACGAGCTCTCCCCAGGCCGTGGGTGAGAGGAAGGTGGCACGGGAGCAGGTGAAGGGCCAATATTCACAGAAACACTTCAAAAAAAGACAGAATTAATTATCAGGGGTCTTAAAATCTTCTAACAAATGCTTCCCTGTGAAGCAAGAGTGTGCAGGCAGCACCAGGTGAGAGGGGGCTGGTGCTTGGCCTACAAAGGCCTTGTGAAAGAGCGGTGCTTTTCCTATAGCAGTTCTCAGCTGAACATGCTTGAAAATGCTTTTATTTATCTATCTTACTGCTCAGCAACAGTAAACACCACCCCCTCTTCCTTCAAAATGGCTCACCAATGTTTATATCAAATATTTTTACCAGAAATGGATGTTCTTGAAAGCTTCATCCGCTTGAGCTGCCGCACCACCGTGAAAAGAATTTGGGGCTGGATGGGGAAGCTGGACTGTCCGGCCCTAAAAGCAGCAAACTCCTCCAGGAGTGATTTCTCTGCTTCTGCTTCCCTCTTTTCTGTGTTGGATGGATTAGCTGGATTTAGATGTCCACCTGGATGAGATGCTTAATACTGAGCTGGTGACATTTTCCTCCTGTGCACAGGCCGAGTGGCTGCACATCCCTAGAAGAAACTTCGTTTTTCTGTTTTTCTCAGAAGTTCACCGTTTGTCACTGCCAGTAAATGACAACAGGAACACCTGAGAGGTAGGAAGGAGGAAAATGTGGTTTTCTTTCACAGAAAGACAAATTCGGGGAAACAGAAGAACAACAAACTGTAGACCTAAAAACTCGGACTCCCAGGGTCCTTTAAGATTTTCTCTCTCCCTACAAAGTGGCTTTAAACAAAAACCTACAAAACTTCAAGGGTGGCAGGGAGAACATTTCTGGCCAGCTCTGCCCACCAGCTTTCCTTCTGCATTTTGTATTATTTTGGTTTCTCTTAGATCCGAGTTGCAATAGGCAGATTATGGGACAACAGCTGATACTGGGATTAAAGCTGGTAGAGATCACAAGTCAGAGCTGTGGGGCTGCAGATATTTCCTGCTGGAAATGCAGGAGGAACCCTGCCTTCATGTCCTTGTTTCATTTAAAACAAAAATCAAAGCTGACAATGCTTGGAAGAACTTAACCTTTTCAGGGCCTCTGCTGACACTGAGTGGGGAATAAAGTGAGGGTATGAAAAATGTGAACTCTAATGTATTTTTTTTTTTTTCCTCTGCAGCCAGGAGGGATTCTCCGGGCATGCTCATCCCTTCCTAAGAAAAATGATAAACACAAGTGAAGTCATCTTCTAAAGTGCCCGTTATCTCCTCTGACTGCAAGAAACCTCTCGCTGACACTTGTGTGTCAAACATCTAGCGGCCGAAGCTTAAGTGAGGTGACTGTGACTCGGTGACCTGCGAAATATTTATTTTTGCTCTTTTGTGGTGGACCGCGGTGGTGTCTCCATCCTGCTGTGTCACCCCGTCCGGTGGTGTGATCGCTTCCACGACCTCCCAGGGGTTTCTTTCTTGGGGTCCCACGGGCTGGATTTTGGTAATGTCACAATTCCAGGGTTTTGTTTGAAATGACAACTGCTCCTCACCACAGCGGGGAAATTCTGTGGAGAACAAAACAAACGTGCCCCAGGCGTTCGGACGTCACAAGGGAACTGATTCTGTTTTCTGATTTTTGTGATGTTTTAGAGGGCCTGACTCATTTTCTTTGAACGCTTGGGATTAGAGAGCCCCTTCTCAGTTCAGTCTGTACAGCTCTGAATCTTGGCACTGTGTCTGCAACAGCACAGAAACAAAATCCAGACGGTCAAGGACACTTGGATTTGTTTCCTAAATTCTGTCCTTCACAAGAGCCTGGCCCAGAGGCAGGTGCTTCAGCTGGATCACGGTGCCTCAGCCTATGGATGCTTTAATCTGTGCTTTGGCAACAGAATTTCAAGCCTATTTTCTGCTCTGAGTCCTATTTCTGTCTGCTTTTTCATGTACTCTGTCCCTTAAGAGACGTCCCCAGGTGCTGGCAGTGCAGTGTGAAGCCCTTGTGACGTGCTGGATGCTCTCTGTGCTGCTCAAACCCCTGGCTGGAGGCATTTGGCTGCTCGGAGTGGGGTGCTGTGGGCTCGGGATGCTTTCTGGATGATCCTGCAGATGATGGATGGGGTCAGATGTGTAGGTTAGGAGTGATTGAGTCCATGAGTAACAGGCTAAGTCATGCTGGGAAGACAGGAAGGGGAGAACTTGGCTTAATTTTAACCTGCAAATATGACTCTTGTGATTTTTCTGTGGTCAGTCCCAGCTAGGAACTGAATCTGGATAAAGTATTAAATCCAATTGTGTAACTGTGGACGTAACAGGTCCCTAAATATCTTCAGGCAGTTTATCCAGAGCAGCACCGAGGTCCTCTTTCCTCTGAAGTAATTCCTGGGATGTTTTACACGTCAATGCAAGAGACTCAAGGAGCATCTTGGGCCTCACTGAGGTTTGCCCAAAGGTCTCCTCTGCAAGCAGGTACCTTGAGACTTGCTTAGAGGCACGGCCAACCTTTAGACTTTCCACTCTCTTCCAGGGCTCATAATTATGCTCGTAACTGCTGTGCCAGCTGCCCTCTCACCCTCTTTACCCACAGAGAAAGGTGGGTGTGCTGGATGTGTGCCTGGAGCAGGGGATGCCTCACCCCGACTTGGTGATGATCAGGAATTCACCCGGATGCTTTAATGATGAATTTTTTCTCAAAGCATGACATTAAGGTGTAATCTAGCCTACGTGGCCAACCGAGGAATTCAATTCAGCAGAGCAGAAGTTCCTCCTGCTGTTTTGGCTGGAATATGGGATTTTCTTGCCCGGAATATGAGATTTTCTTGCCCCAAGCCCCCCATTCGACAGGTGCTTTGTGTCATCTGGAAATAGCTGCCTTTTAGCACGCGGCTCAAGGGGATTTCATGGGGAGCCCACGATTTGCTTTCAAGCTTGGCTTATGTGACGTTAAAAGCTGACTCCACATGTAATAAGCACTAATTTTATTAAAGCAGATTTCAGGGTGGGCTCTCCGACAGCAAATACCACTCTCACAAATACAGAAGAGGGTTTTTTTTTGGGGGGGGAAGGGTTTGTTCAGGGCTTAGTTATTGTTCCAAACGATGGTGCGTCCAACCTAACCCACGGTAATGAAGAAGAGATCGTGTCACCGAGCTGCTGTTGGTTGATAACAGAACAACCTGCCTTGGCAGCTGGCTTGCTCCGGATCAAGTCAAAGCAGGAATCTTGGCCCTGCTTCTGAAAACAGGATGCCAAGCGAGCCTTTTTTGGGTTTCGGTCGATTATGACTCCACCTGCAAAACATTCCCAACCTGGTATGTGCTTTTCCTGAGGTTGTCCTGATATGGTCAAATAGGATCGTGGTTCCCCTAAAAAAAACAGGAGGTGTTTTGCTTGCCCTCTCTTGCCATCTCTTTCTCTCCCTGATCTTTTTTTTGTGAAAAGGAGGGGAGAAAAAACTTAAGTCTGCTCAGAAAAAAGATAATTCCCAGCAGCATGAGAGGAGCATTCTGGCAGTGTCAAGAAAAAAGGATCTTAAATGACAAAATGCTTGATTTTTTTTCCATTTAGCCCTTGTTACTTTCCTTGTTTTTGCAGAGGATCGGCCACTGCAGCATCCCTCGCAGCAAGCTGTGTGAATGCAGCGGGAGCCAAGCACACCCCTCCCAGCGTTGTGTGGGATCGTGGCGTGAACTTCCTGATGTCATGCGGGAGCAGCGACACGTCCTTCATCTCCTGCGTCTCACACCAGCCCATCCAAACGGGTTTAATTAGCTGCGAGCGGAGCAAACTCTTGCAGAAATCGATCTGAACGTGCTTTGCGAAGTGAGGTATTCCCGGCAAGTGCTGCAGTTTCACAAAGTCACCCTCTCGTGTTTTGTAATCGCTCTCTGAAAGATCCAGAGAGGTGATGGAAACTGGGCATGTGGACAAATCCCTCACGCTGGAGACCCCAAGCAAAGGGAAGCGGGGAATTCTCTCTCCTTTCAGCTGCTGAGACTTTTCTCTCTCTCTCTCCCAGAGGTACTTCCTAAAAAGCTGAGCTGTTTCTCAAAGCTGATGTCAGTTCCACTGTGTGCAACAACCCAAGAATGACTACCAACATCTGCTGTTCTTGCACGGATGCAGCAGTAGGTTTTCAAATGCAGATTTCAGAGGTTGAACGTATCCAAACGAGCAAATTTTAAGCAAACCTCTACGTCCAGCTACGATTCTTATTTTATTCAGCCCGGACTTGCATGACTCAAGCAACAGGGCACAAATTAATTCTTTCCAAAGACAGTTCTGTGCTCTAAGAGATGTTGCTTCAATATCTCTCTCGTGATGAAATGAGGATGCAAAGAAGTAACAGCACGCTGTGTAATGGAGGGAGCTGTGCACAGAGGCTTGCTAGGGTGGTCCCTTATTTTTAGGAGCTGGGAGGAATGAGGACTGGGGAGCCTGCGTGTTCAGCAGCAGCTTAGCAGGGAATTTGGGAGTTTTTGCAGTACTGCCCTGAGGGAGAGCAGGCATCTGCGGTGTGAGGTCTGCTGGAGGACAGCTTTGGGTGCTGGTAGCCCAGCTGGGCTCAGTCCTATCCATGTTGTGCATGGGAAAAAAAGCTTTCTAGGAAATGTGAGCAATTTATTAGCATGGATTATAGCTGGTTCAGTGCTTGAACTTGTTCTCTGGCTCTTTTATTTAAGGGTGTAGGTGCAATTTCTATGGTTCTTGCTTTGCAGTGCCTAGGTAGGAAGGGCAGGGAGTCCTAGATGCAATGCCCACACGTGCTCCATCATCTCTCCAAGAGGTACAAGCTCAAAAAGTTCCCCTTTTGGGAATAGGGAGGGGGACAGAGCTGTCTTGCAGAGCTCCAAGTCCCCTTCTTTGTCCTTCCTTCAGTTCTTGAAGCTCGGGGAGTTTACTTTCCCACAAAGGCTCTTTCCCTCCTCTTAAAAATATTTACTCCGTGAAAATCCCTTCCAGGCTGTAAATGCTAATCCTCTCAGCTCGCAGTGATGCTGCGCTTGGCACTGAAACAGTAATTAAAAAAAAAAAAAAAAGCAGGCTTCCCAAATTCTGAGGGAAAGGAGGCCTTGCTTGCAGTTAAACTGATTGTCCTCCCAGTTGTCACTTGGAGGAGTGCTGCAGAATCGTCCTTGTGCATGAAATCCCAGTACAAGTCACTCCGAACAGCCGGGGATGTTTTCATTTTCCCCAAATCAAAGCGTTCGGGACTAGACAAAACAACCTGCCGGGAGACAGCGGCTACAGGCTCGCGCCGGGAGGCACCGGGCTTCTCGGAGGGGTGGTGGATATGGGAGCAGCTCTCAGGCTGGGTTAAATTACGCCTTGAATATTCAGGTAATTGTAACACAAGTGGTTTCTACTGCTGATTTTAGGAGCTGAAGGGAGCAGCGCTGCGGAGAGAAAGCTTGCTGCGAAGTCGCCTGCCCCTTGGGGCCCAGCTCTGCTCTCCAGTAAGCGGGAGTGTTAATTAACATATCTTATTGTTTCTATTTCCCTGCTTTGCAGTGGTGCTCCCAGCCCGCATCAGGGAGAGCGTTTGCCCTGAAAAGGCTTTTCCAAGTCTCTGCCCTGGCACTTTTACGTGGGATTTCCAACCACAGCAGCTGCTGACAGCGGGGAGGTGGCCGGCCCTCGGCACGTGCAGCAAGCAGCTGGTATTTCTGTCTCCCTCCCATTTCCATTGAATACATTGTGCTGTTGTATATCTGCAGCTTGGATGGATTTGGGCTTAGAAGTGTCTAACCCCACCTACAACCTGTTCACATCGACACCTACACCATTATGTCCCTGTTGCTGTTCTTTTTTTTCCAGTTTCATTAAGCACTGGATGCAAAAGGACCTCCCTGATGTTTATTTTTGAATCTTCTGCTTGATATTTTAATTCATTGCCTTCCAAACTTGGTTTGGGAGAGTGGATGTGAAAGAGGCAGACTGGGCACCGAAGTCCTATCTGCCATGATCTCTTTGATAAGGCACAAAAGCATGCAGTTGCACCTGTATTTTTGGAAAATACACCTGTTATTTATGTATGGATACTAATTTATATATAATCTTTGATTCCTGGAAGTAGTTACAGCACCTTTTTTTCTTTTATTGCAGATTCTTAATTTCCCATAGGCTTACGTGCAGCCAGACATTGCCCAACGTTCCTCTAAAATCTGTGTCTACATCAGATGCACACTTTTCCAAGCCAAGTTTTTCCATCTTCATTTTGCATGTCCAAATGGAAGTGAGAGTCTCGAGCAAGCACAGACCTTTCTGACATCCCCAGACATCCAGCAGACACGGAAAGCTGAGGCTTTGAGGTTGTAGGTAAGACCGTAGGAATTGTGATGGGGGAAAACTCAAACCCAGCCCAAGCAGGTGCTGCGTGGCCAGCCTCAGAAGGTCCGCAGTCATTTATAATTATCAGCAGTGAGGTTTGGCAGAAGCCACAAAGTGCTAGGCTTCAATTTGTGTGAAGCTTAACGGGAACTGAAGTCGCAAGTACGGACAAGAAGCTGCTCAAAGGTGTATTTATGGATTGTTGACTCACCTTGCTTGGGGTAAGCAAGGCACAGGCAAGATTTTGGGCTATTTATGCCTTGAGTTCTGTCATTTCTTTCCTCAGAGATAAATACCTAATAAGAAATAATTACTTTTATATAAGAAAAGGGGCAAGATTACTAAATAGCTGTGCAGAGCATGTAGAGTACCAGGACTGTGCATTGCTCTGCAGCACACCTCATGCAGCACATTCAAGCTGTTAAAGACTTGATATGAAATTTTAAGTACATGGAGGAAGGGGAACACCTGAAGGATGTTTCTAAGCGCTGAACGTGGCACTCTGGAAAAGAGAAGTGATGAGTAGTTGCAAAGCTCTCCAAGTTTATTTCCTGCTCCGGGAGAAGTCTGAGCTCACAGTAATGGCTAAACCAGTGGGAAATAGAAACTGTGGTGGCTTGTTGGTTTTTGTTGTTGTTGTTCTTTGGTTGCTTCAGTTTGTTTCAAAAAGGCTTTTCTTAAATCTCTATTTCTCTATGGAATTCTTTCATTTTTATTTATTTTTTTTTTTTTTACCAAGCACAACTAAAAATAAGTTGTCTAAAACACTTCAAGAAAAAGTAACTCTGCTGTTTTCTGTAATGTTGCACACAGCACCAAAGAAAAAGTCAAAAATTGCAAAGGAAGGGGGGGCTAACCTGATTTTTTTCCTGTAGCTAACTTGAATAATCTGGAGGTTTGGTCTTCCAGAATTGCCAATATCACGCACTGAAGCCCTTTATGGCTCTGGATGCTCCACGTATCCCTAAACTTTGTGGAACAAAAAGTGATATTTCAAGAAGATATGTAATGATATTGCAAGGAGTATGGTTCAGTTAATCTCAACACTTTATATATATAATTTTTTTTTCAATTTAAGTAAGCCTGTGTACCAGTTAAGTGCAGGGAATAGGTTGGCCCTAAAGGTCTTGGTTGCAATGATCCAGTGCGAAGCGATGGCTTTCAATTCCTCTGGATTTTTATGGGATGAAAGTGAAAGCCAAAGATGGTAGGATTAAGACTGGTTGGCTTCAGGTTGGGTTTGAAGCTGGCTCTCCAGCCCAGAGTTTCTTAGTACGTGCCTTTTCTGAAGCCCTGATTTCTTAAATCCCCAAATTCCAGCGTGTGACTGTAGCGTTGCCAGGTCACGGGTTTCTTTCACAAGTCTCGCAATTCGCTGTGATGCTTTTTCTGAAGTTTGAGTTCTTCTGTTTGCGACAAACCCAAACAAATTATTAAATACATAAACAAAGCCTCTGGCTGTCTTTGCTGTGGGGGGGGAAAAACCTTAACAATCATGACCAGAGCATAACCCGATGGTGTGAGTGGAGGGAAATGGCGTTCGGATCTGAGAGAGGGACTTGGAGCCCTTCCTCACCGAATCCTTTCACCCAGTGAAAGGATTTTGGTGTCGTTAATTCAGAAGATGCATGGGCAACCTACTCTGACTCAGAGATGGAGCATAATGAGGTCAGGGAGTCGTGCCAAACGTAGGTGTGTGCAATTTGGCAGCGAAGCTATGTGGTACAAAAAAAGGGAATGTGAAGTATTTTCCAGAGCCATTTTGGGAAGCGAGCAGGTAAGGGTTTTGACTCACTGAGGCCGGGGAAAGCCGAGGTCCTGCTGAACATCTCGCTCTGAGCAGATGCCAGCCCAATTTTCACCTGGTATCGAACAGGAAAGCTGCTGTACTTTGACACCGAGTACTTCTTCTTGGTGTTGTTTGTCTGGAGGCCCTGTCAGAACCAGATTTATTGCCCTCGATGCTGTGCAAACAGGTGGGAAGGTGCAGCCTTTCCCTCTGAAGGACTGAGTGATATGGAGATCCAGATTTGGCACAAACCGTGTGTATCCAGAGGTGACTAAAACAGCCTGATTAAACTTCGGGAAAGGCCTGTGTACAGTGCGTGGGCAAACCCATCCATCACGCAGCTCTTGTGCTCTGCTTGTTGGCCTGAAATCGGAATGATGTGTTGGGGATGAGGAGGATTAGCAGTCCAGCAGTGATTCTCCATTTCTGCTCTTCTTTGATCCCGGTCTTAACACATTTCTGGGAGTTACAGTCTGGGCAGGAGCAAGGCCTTGGCCCCGGTACAAGGCTGACTCGATGGAGCCTTCCAGAGCAGCCTCCCAACTGTTTGCAGTTCGGCCTCATGTTTGGATTTGATCCACTGTAGAAGTAAGAGCCACCCAAGGAGATCTGATCTAATTTTAAACTTTCCAAGAACATTCAGAGGTTCTGACGGGGATTCTCCGTTGAGAGTTGAAGGAGAAGGAGAAAAATATATACACAAGCTCCGTGGCCAGATAAATAAGATCCTAGCAGGGAAGGTTTGTCATGACATAAACACAGATGCTCCTTCACAATTATATATTCACGGGGAATTTATGTCTGTCTGGTCATTTATGCAATCCCTAAAGCACTCCACAAAAGCAAAGGCAGCCAAGCAGGGTAAAGCAGAGCCGCCTGGTTAACTTGGCTCAAAATTACCTGGAGCAGTCCCAGAAACACGAGGAGAAGCTGATGAATGCCCACCAGGTAGAGGCATCTGGGAGGAGGAGCACCTGATGGAGAGAAGAATTGGCGGTGGTTGTTCTTGAGGCAGCAAGTTTCTGTGGGTTTCCCATAAGCAGAACGTGGTGTTCCTGTTTATGCATTTCATGTGTGTGCTTTAAACAATTTAAACAAATGACATTTTTGGCAGGAGGGAAGGAATCTCTTGCCGATGTTTCTAGGTTGTCAAAACTCACTTCCTTGGGGTAGGGTGGTCTTCGTTAGCACCTGGGGAAGACACGATGCTCGGAGTCTTGCTGGACGAGTCTGCCATACAACAAAAAGTCCTATCCCAAATGACTTGAACACAAGAAGACGACAGATGGGGAGTGCCAAAAAAGTGAAGATGCACCTCTAGGCAGAGCAACAGGGAGCAATCCACATTTGCCAACTGCTGAATTCCCCTTAGCAGCTGCATCCAAAATGTTTTTTAATCAATCCATGTTGTTTTTTCCCCTTCCTGTCATGCAATCGTTATGATTTGTCTCGCTTCCTCCCCCTCCTTTTTCTCTCGTGCTTTTCTGATGTTTAATATCCTGATCGTTTCCCTTTATCTCTCCAGCCCCTATTCCATTTTTCTCCGGGACTTTCCCAAGACCCAGATTGCAGGTGCTCAAACTACAGAAGTGGCTGGATGAAAAGGCCAGCTCCAACCACTAAATCCCCGGAGCCTGGTGTAACCTGAGTCCTGAACACGGATTCTGGATAACAGATCTTTTGGGGTGGTGCTGCTGGACTTGAGCAGAGCCCGGTTAAGCACAGCGAGCCCTTAAAATGACCTGGGAGTGAAACAGCATTGCACACACTGCATAATACATACTTAGACTAAGAGTTGGGGATATGAATATCCAGACTAGTGTTTACTAAGCCCCTGAAAGTCTACTGAGACTGTGTTTTGCAGTATTAGGCCTTTCCAAGCAAAATCAGAGAATACCAGTAATACTGGGAGGGAGCAGTTCTCCTGCCCAGTTTTGCAGGTTCATGACATTTAAAGCATTCGGGCTCTCAGTTGCTGGTCCAAACCTTATGATGCAGTCGCTCCAGGGTGCGTTTCTGAGCATTCAGGGGAGATCTGTCAAAAGGTCAGGCTGTACAGTGAGGGCCAGATTTAGGAAAAAGCTCCAAACTGCGTTTGGGCTGTTGGAGAAACCTAAGCAGCTCCTTTCAGGATGTACCAGGTGCAGAACTGGGTGTTCCACCATCAGGAAAAGGTCCCGATCTGGCCAGGCTTTGAGCTACTGCAGGATTAGGGCTCCTAAAATACTGTCCTGACAAGCGTAATGCTGACCTGAGAGATGCAGTGAGGTGTGGGAAATCTGTGTTTCTGCACCAGAAGGAACAGATGGATATTAAACGAGCAGACTTCCCTAAACACGTGTAACTGATAATTTTCTAAACAAACGCTTCAGGTAGAAAGTCTACAGGCAGAGCTTTTATTTACTTACTTTAAGCTCAGGAGAGTGGTCTCTGTGCATCAGCCTGCTGCTGCCTAGGCTCAGGGACTGGTGGATCAGGTTTCTGCCTACATTATTTGCACGTGGGGGAGGAAAAGCCCTTCCTCCTGTGACACAGCAGCAGCCCCGAAGAGGCCAGGGCTGGATTTTCAGCTGCCTGAGTCCTGCACGTTGCAACAGATGTTCAGAAGCCAGATTTCCAATTTTTCCCTCAGCTTGCTAAGGAAAGGCACCTCCGGTTTTGATCCTTGCAAGCCAGTTCTTATGCACCCCTCGGCATTTTGGTATTCCCGTCAAGATCTAGGGCCTTAATTTGGTGTCTAAGCTTTCTTTGTGGCTGACTTTGATGTCAGAATTCACTTGTCTTTGTGTCTGGGCATCCGATGAATCACTTGATTCTCCCCCAGCATCTCTTATTTCTGTCATATGTCACCTGAAACAACTGTTTCATATCTCCACGGATTGAGTGTCGCATCCTGTCGACTGACCTCAGCTCTTTGCCTGTTCTTGACTCCTTTCCATCATGTGCAAGTTCACATCCAAGACGACTCAACTATATTTAGGAACCTGATGATGCCGTGTTTTGATATTTTGAAGCCCTTTGACTCACTCCCTCGCTGCATTCCCTGTTATTGTTGAGGTTTTTCATGCACGTCGTCCCCCTCCAGCTTCTCCCCTTGTCCTCGATCAACCTCGCATTTCTGGTAACCTCTGGGACGTGTCTCTTTGGGACTGCTTGGAATTGTCCCGTTTCATAACAGGCCTCAGCTGGCTGGGGCTGGTGGCATTTCTGAACCCAGACTCAAACCAGCCTGTCGTCTACCACGTGCTTGCTTCCTACTGTGCTTAGTTTTTGGACGATTATATCCATTCTAGCCTTTCTTCGTTACTTTTTTAGCGTGATTCAACCCTGATTTTTACAGTCTTTGACTTTGTCTCATGTATTCTACCTCAATTTCCCCAAGCCTTGCTCTGTCATATCATTACTGAGGCCTCAACTGAGGTTCAGTTTAACTCTTTCCCTCAATTTTGGCTGATTCTTAGCCTGTTTTAGCACAGTGTGGTTGTCACAAACAGTATTATTTGGAAAATGAACCAAACGCTGAAGGAGCTCTGTCTGTTTCTGCTAGGCACAGCTTCTCTTCAGTTGGTTTTCTTGCTTTTTGTCTCAGATTTTTCAGGTGTCTTTCTCAGATCTCTGAAACTACATTAGTAGTTAGTTCCTCTACTGCTGCTGTTGGGTTTTAATTTTATTTTTGTATAGATAGGGAATTTTGTAGAAGCCTTTCAGCAAGATACACTGGTGACCAGGACGAGACCCTGTAGGTCTAAAACTGCTTTTGTGACGATTCCTGCCCTCACAAATTCTCGGTAAACTTTCTTGTCATATTTTCACCATATTTTTCACCATATTTTCACCTTCTGTGACCAGAAGTCTAGGCAAGCAAATTACTGCATAGAACTACAGAACAATTTGGGTTGGAAGAGGCCTTAAAGATCATCTAGTTCTACATCCACAACCCCCCTGCCACGGGCAAGGACACCTTCCACCACGAGGTGATCCTCTTCTACCCACAAAAACTTTACAGTACCGAGGGCATCGCTAAAATGTCTTTATGTAGGACATCTTGTACTGCATGGGGGCTATACCAACAGAACAAGATCATAGTGGTGGCCACCTGTCAAGTAAACTGCATTTAAAATTGTAAGCTGTAGCACAAGGATATTCCCAATATCTCTTCCAGCTTTCAAAACTGGCTAACATAAAAAGGATTTTACACCTGTTCCTGGATTAGGAGCTCTGTGGTGCAGGCACTTCTTAAGTTTCTTGAAGCATTTATCACCTAGTAGGTGAAGAGATGAGTCTTAAGTAGGTGCAGAGATAAGAGTAGAAGTCCTGCTGGGGTTGTTACTTGGTTGAAGAGGTATTTTGCCAAATAACTTGAAGAAATTCTTATTTTTTGCGTTTGTGCCACACCATTTTTGCCTTAATCATGCAAGGGGTGACCACGTGGAAGTTGAGAAACTGGGGCTCTGTGTTTTGGGCAATGGGCCCTTAGCTAAAGTGAAAAGAGCAGGGTCAAAGCTGATGATGTTTTGCCAACCAAGGGGAAAAACTGATCCTCTAGTGACAAGTCACACAATCTTCCTCTTCCAGCAACACAAGAGCCAGAGAAGTTCTGGCTTCTGTACGAGAACGTTTCACTCGGATAATGAACAAGTTCCTGTATAAACAGCGTGTTTACGTCTGACAGTGTTCTCCTAAAAACGATTAATGAGGACTGCATCATTGCTTCTACCCTGAACAACAGAACAAACCCAGCTCATCAGTTTTAGAGATGATGACCTGGCTCTGGAGGCGCACGGTTCTTCATTCCCTGCAGTCTTTCTATGTGGTCTCTGAAAAGGAGAGGAGGCAGCCAGGGATGATGTCCTCGGAGGCGCTGGTGAATGCAGAGCCGTCGGCTTGTGCCAAGTCCCGGGGGAAATAAAACGAAACCACCCCCTCCTGCTAAGCCATGCATCAAGAAAACCGCCTGGGAATGGGCTCGGTGACTCGCTTCAAATGCAAATCGCCCTTCGTCCCCGCTGGAGGCACGGATTCACGTGCGCACACCGCCATTCTTCCAGCCCTGAAAGCCAGACAAGTCCTAAATGAGTAATAGAGTACCTAATTGGACTTGACCCCCTACCGAAATGGGCCCGTGTGTAAGCGGCTCGGTGGCCGTGTGTGTTTTGCCCTCCTTGGCCGAATTCTCCCCTCTGGTGCCTGCTGCTGTCTGCGTGGTGCGGGTCTCTCCGTCACGGTCTGCTGCATCTTGGCTGCCTTCCACCTGGCAGCGTGCCCTTCCAACAAAACAGCCCCTCTGTAGGGTCTGCCTCGCTTTCTTTGGGGCCGGGAGCAGCCAAAAAGGCCCCTGGGATCACGGAGCTCTGCGCCGCTGCCCACCGTGTGTCCTGAGCGGGGATTTATCGCGTCCCCGTGCTCTGCGCCCAGCGCCGGCCTTGTCATGAGACCGAGGTGTTTCAAGCTTCAAATCCCACAGCTCTGGATGGCTCAGAAAAGACCTTGCTTGATAGATCCAGGCAGAGAAAATGGGTTGGGGAAGATTTTTAAGACTTTTAAGAGAGGAATCCCGGAGCGTGCCCAACTTTTGTCCTGGTTGTTGGCAGAGCAGCACCAAGACGCTCGTGCCTCGTGCGCGACATTTCTCCCTCCGGCTCTGCAAATCAGGGTGCTGAGCCTTTGGTTGACCCGCTCCTTCCAACTGGAAGGTTTTCTATATTTTTCAAAAAGTCTTTAGGGTTTCAGGGCTATTGTGTGTTATTTAGGGGGGTCGTTCTCTGAAGGCCGTGCTTGCTGACAGACCTTTGAGCTCTTGAGGCTGCCTGGAGGACGTAGGAAGGAGGCAGTGCTTCCCCACGAGGTTATTTTTTTTCTGTGCCTTTATTTCTCTTCATTTCTTAATTCCTTTCCTTAATTAATTCCTTTATTTCTTAATTTCATATTGCTGCTTTATGCAACCTGATCCCTGGGGAAGGTTGTTATGTAGGGGATACCCACACAGCACCTGGCAAAATGAGATTTTGCTCAATTTTGAGGCCTCCAAGATCAATTATCTTTCCCGCACCAATTAAGTGCTCTGTAATAAACTCTGTTTTATTACCCAAAGTGATCTACAGCCTTCTCTTTATCTTCTCTTGATGCTGAGCAGCAGGAATAGGCAGGAATAAAGAAAACCAGAGAGAAAACAAATAGGCCCTGCCAGAGCCAAATGGGCTTCATACGGAGTCAATTTGTATTTTGCTGTTGCACACATTGCAGTGATTTTTTTTGCCATCCTTTAATTCATCTCTCTCCCAGCCAGCACGGGCTTGCAGGGATGCAGCTGACTGTGGAGTGAGCCCCGTGGTCCATAAACACTTCAGCTAAGATTAAAGGTACTCCGTGAAGGCTGAGTGTGTTTTTGTAAGGTGTTTCCAGACGAGAGAGAACTGGATTATCCCTCAACCCCGTCAAGAAAAACACCGTGTTGCAGAACCAGGTGAGACGACAAGTAACCAGACAACAGCAGCGTGCAAACTGGCTCAGGAAGCAGAAAAAAAATGTTGTGTTTGTGACACTTAAGCGGGCTTTATTGTGACGTGGGGCAGAGCAAAGATTTGGGGATTTGACCCGCTGAGGATTTCAGGTGCGTAAGAGGTGCTGGGTCATTGCTCACCAAGGGCTTAGCGTGGAATATTTCTAAAAAAAATACTATTTTTGCTGGCCAGACTGGCCTGGAAAAGCACTCTGTGATGTAAATTGGCTAAAACATGTGTACCTGGAGAGAGGCAATTGTTTAAAGATGACCCAGCAGGACAATTCATGGGAAGTTTGGCACATGGTGCCGTCGGTGTGCTCCTAAATGCTGCGCTCCCCGCTGCCAAGTGGCAGATTTTTGTCAAAACGCTCGTTTTTCACTACCTGGGGAGATGATGGCTTTGGGTGTTAAAGGCAATCTATTGACATAAGATGCTTTGGTGTTGGGAAGACTTCTCCGTAAAAACTGATAAAGATTTCAGTCCTGTCCATTAAAAAAAAGACCAGGAATCACATCCTCATCTCAGGCATTTAAGTTGGATCTAAACCTTTGGTGTAAGAAGAGCTGAAGAGTAGACAATTTTATTTTATTTTTTTTTGGTTGATGTGTTGTTTATTTTTTAAGGAAAACGAGATAAAGACCTTCATGTAGAATCTCCAGAGGAGTTACCAGGGACAATCACTTCTACTGCTGTGTGTAGTGATAGCCAGGCCAACGTTTCAGCTCCACGAACCTGATGGATGCTGCAGGATGTCGACAATTTAGGCAAGGTGAGAGTGAATGAAAGGTGAGTTGGGCTGAGACGACGGAAAAGGGTTGGGGAATGGTTTAATTCTGCTGCGTTTGAAGAGCTCGTCTACTTATTGGATCAGCAAGATGATTACGTGGTGACTTCACTGTGTAAATGACCATTTTCAGAGGAGAAAATCCTAATTGGTAAATAACTAATTTAATCTAGGAAAAAGGGACACACATCTAGCGCTGGTGGCTGAGCTGCAGAGAGTAAAAGGAAAGTCATCAGGTATTTAACTCTTGGCACAGCTAACCACAGGAAATGATGCTTTTTATTTCTTTATGGGGGTGAATCAGCGCGAATACTTTCCTGATATATGTGCTCTTGAGCTGTCGAGCTGAAGTGGATGGAATTGTATCGCCTGTGGTCGGGATCAGGTGGGTTTATCATCACGCGAGGAAAAGCTTGACCACGGAGAGCAAACCGTTCTGAATTTAAAATGCCCAGAAAGAAAATATAAACCTTTATCTTACCATGTTTTTCAGAGCAAACAAACAGTAGTAAATTATTTAGCGAGGAAAAAAAAATCAGCTCTGATTGGGAACTGGTGCCGTTCATACCTGAAGCTGTATTTCTGCGTTCACCAAATAAGCGGTTTTAAGGGCATGTAAGTGGGAAGATTGTGTCTTCAGCATATAATACCAGGAACTTTTTTCAGAAACAAGTTCCAAAATGCTACTCCGGCCCTGAGGCATGGGGTTAAAAATAAATATATATAATTCTGCTGAAGCAATCTCTTCCATTTGGCTTCATGTAAGAGATAGCTTGGGTTTTATTGCAACAGCCCATGAGCGAAAATCACTCACTTGGGCATGTTAATGCACATCCTTTGTATTTACTAGGTATAAATGGAGTGCTTTGAAAAACTTTCCTTTTTTTTTTTAGGAAGATATTTGGAGTACTACTAAAAGAAGTCCTATTTTCTGTCACTGACCGTGCCAGGAGTTGGATTTATTTATCAATAATAATTGTTCTTCTCTTGAAACCTACAGCGGGTCCTTCTCAGGTTTTCCAGTTTTGCACAGCATGTAATTGCTGGTCATTTCTAAAACCTGTCCAGAGCCCAAAAAAAATCAGCATGGAGAGGCTTTATGACTTATGTGTATATTCTTGAAAAGTCAACTTGCAATTTTTCTTCTGTTCTTCCTGATAACTTTCTTCTGTCCTTTTGTTCCCCTGCCCTTTTTCCCTATTCCTAGACTTTTCTTCCATTTTTTATTAGTAACACACAGCTTAATTACGTATTTTCCATGCCACGTACCTTCAAATACCCTCTATATCCCCTAAGCTTAGCCCTGGTCTCCTTCATCCTCTAGCACAGATGTCTGGTGTCGTCTGGTCCACTCTGTATGGGTGGGATAAATCTGAAGCGTACCTTGAGGGTGAAAAAGTCAATAGTTTTGCGTGGAAATATGAAAAGCTCGTGTCAAAAGAAATGCGTTACAATGTATTAAGACGAGTTTTAGTGAAGACCAACCTCAACATAACCAAAGAGGGGCAAAAAAGCAACAGTAGGTGGCTCTTGAAATAATTGTTAGCTGTTTGGGAAGCTCCCTTGGGTTTTTATTCTGTCACGTAGACAGAGATCCCCAGCTGGGAGCAGAACCCCTTCGTGGTGGGAGGCCTTCCCTGCCTCATGAGGCTCTTGGCACTCAAAGCACCTTTTTAATAACCTGAACTTGCCAATTTTCACACCAAAGGCGCCGAGGGCTTAGCAGTTTGAGGTGTGATCCACCGTCCTCTCAGTTTGCTTGGGCCAGCTTTGCTTGAAGGTGTGAGGAAGAGGAGCTCGAGGAGGGTTGACAAGAGGCCCAGACCCTGTGCAGCAGGTGAGCGTAGACTTCAGAAGGATTTTATTTTTATCTACAGATCTAGAAATCGGTGCTCAGAGACTAAAATTCCTGTGTATGTAGAAACTCCTGTGCTGAACCTGTGTTTCTTGTCTCTTCGAGAGCGAAAACATCAACCACAAAGTCCATAAAACGTCGAGTCCTGGTGGGAGCGCTTGCAAACATGCTGGAGAACTGGTCTGGGACCTCAGATTTAGGTATGTCACGGTCTCCTCTGCCTTAGGAGACATTGTGTGTGGGACTCAGATGGGCTTGGGTCTTTCTGTGTATCCTAACCTGTGCTTGCACACTGCTGCCTATGGGATTGCCACATGGATAACTGGGGGCACACTTGGCACGTCCTAAGATGTCCCTCGGTAACCTTCCCGCGGCTCTGCAACGCTGTCCTGCGTTTGCTGTGCATCTGCAACACAAATCAAAGAGGGAAACCACAAGCTGGAGATGCAGCCAGCATAAATGTTTGTCTTTCAGCAGATTTTACCCTGGAAAATCACCTTCAACATCGATCATTTCCCACCTCCCAAGCTTCAACAAGCAGCTGATGTCCAAACCTGGAGCAGTTTCACCTGTCGTCGGGGCCTGTAGGTGAGAATGGGGTTATCAGAGTGGAGGAATCTGTGGGCTCAAGGCCCAAATAAATTGGGTAGGCTTCACGCATCCTGTAGGAACAGAGACAAGCGACCTCAGAGTCTGGTTTCGGCAGCTTTGCTGAGGGGTTTGGAGCATATTTGGTATGTCTGGGGCCAGACTGTGACCTTAAGGTTGTCCTCAAGTATCGTTGTTGATGACCAACCTTGGATCTACTTCTGCTGTTACAACCAGAGCCCCTTTTTGTGGTCAGCCAGCCAGTCAAAATATTCCAGCTGCGATTGCTTCAGCGTAATCTCCAGGGACTCTGGAGAGTCACCAGGAGTCCAGAAACCAGGAGGGGAGATGCCTGGCCTGCATTTTGCAACGGGTCAGCCCTAATTGCAGTGCCCGGGGAGGCCATCTGCAGCCTAACAGGCACTGGGAGCTTTTCCTTGGCTTCTGCGACCTCCCACAGACCTTTCTGCTGTGGGGTGGAGGACCCATCCCGAGCACGATTCACCCTATCAGCTCCTAAAACCTGCAATCCCATCCTAAAAACTCCTTTTCCCAAAAAAATGCAGGATGGAAAAGCTGCATTAATACGTGCCCAAGCCCTGTCTGCATCCTTTGTTTCTCGAAGCTTTGGGATGGGATATTAGGGGCAGAGCAGTCAGGGCAACCTGGCACAAACAGCATCCAGGCTTGTTGGAGCGACAAAACGCTGCTCAAGCTGCTTAGGGAGGTGGAATTAGAAAAACAGATTTCACTTTTTTTTTTCTTTTTTCTTAATAAAGCTTTCCTATGAAAGTCAAAAGCTGATTCAGCAAAACCGGGGGGGGGGAAACAACGCAGCAGGAATTTGAGCAACAGTTTCTGTTTGTCAGCCAGGGCCTCGGACAATGCCCATCTTTGTTCAGATGATGCGGGAATGAAATCATAAATAAAAAGGGCTGCTGAATGGAGCTGACATGCCGTGCCTCCTGGAAGATCCTGAATCAAGAAGGGATAAAGCAGCCTCGGTTTACAAACAAGCAGGCTTGCTCGTGTGCCCGTTATCTCGAGGTGTAAATCAGCCCCTGTTCACCCCTGACGCTGAGCAGATCTTGATATTCTCCCCTGCAGGTTTGGAGCTGGTGCATTCGGGAGCCGCAGGTTGCTTTATCCTGGCTGGAAAACCCAATGGCTGGAGTGAGCAGGGAGCACGGCTCCACTGTCGCTTCAAAGTCCCAAATTTACCTTAAATTCAGGTAAGGATCCGGTCACCTGTCGGTGACAGCTTAGGAGCACGGGAAACACGTATAAAATATTGAGGATTAAAAGCCTTTTATGGGCTCCTCAGCAAGGAGGGGACTGATATTCAGCAGGCCTGATATTCAGTCTCCTCCAGCAGGGAGCAGAGGGTGGCCTGACCCCAGAGCAAGCTGCACTCAGGCGCTATTTAACGACAAACCTTATAAATCAGGCCAAACCTCAGAAAAACACTTCCCTGACCTTGGCTCTGGAGATGTAGGGACACGGGAGCCTGTGTACACGCTGTCCTAAAGCAGTGTCATCGACCAGCTTGTCCCAGGTGTTACTGGGGCCATGTGTAGGATTTTTTTTGGGGGGGTCGTTGAGGGTCTTTTTCAACCAAAATGATTTTACGATTCTGCTCTGGGCTGGGAACAACTCATCCTCGGGTGCTTCGAAGCTCGGGGGCTCTTCTACACCTGGCAGCTCCTCTGCTAAGGAGGGGGAGAGGACTCAGGATCTTCCCCCCACAGGGAAGTCCCGGGGAGGAGCAGTGGGATCAGCAAAGCTGAGACTCATCCAGAAGGGACCCGGACCCTCTCCTCCCCCAGATGCCTGGCAGCAGGAGGAGCAGCTGCAGGAACGCAGATGTAGGACGCCTCTCCAGATAAGAGGAGTTGAATTATGCAGAATTAACCGAAATAGTTGCCGTTTTATAGGGGTTTTTTTAGCAACTAATGACAAACAGCAGAGCTCGGCTTTGGCTCCGGTTGTCCGTACAGGATGGGATGCGAATTAACATAATCTTCATTAAAATATTTTGGAAGGGCGCTCTTTTGGTCTAAGTGGAAGAGTGGGAAAAAAAAAATAAATCAGGGTTCTTTCTTTCTCCTGTCCCAGTTATTTCCAGTATTTGCAATCGTTATCTTAAGGAGATGCTGTCAATTTAAGTATCACAAACATTTGATTTCCCCCCACGTGCAAACTTATTAACTTGTGATGGGGCTAGAAGGAAATAGGTAAGTACATTTCCATTTTCTTCCTTGCTCATCTGACAGCATTTCACTTAGATCGTGAGGCTCCTTGCTTCTCCCACGTAGCTGGCAAGTTTTTCCCCGCTCGTTTCTCATGGTCTTCCAGTGGGGAAAAGGAAAACAGCTCCGAGGGACACTAAAATCCCGCAAGAGCAGCAAAAGCTCTCCGACGAAACTCAAAAACCGTCTTTTGGCTCCGTTTGGAGGAGATGCACGAGATACGAAGTTCCTCGCGTCCTGGTAAGTAGCTGTTGGACAGGATGCAAGATTTGTAGGTCAGCGCTTTGATGTTGTTCCTGGAGCTGGCTGGGAGGCACCGTGCGGCTTGGACCTCGGACAGGAATTTAGGCCGGTTGCTGAGGATGCCGGGAAGAAGAAACAGGAAAAAAATAGAGAGATGCTGATTAATTTTTGTTCGAAACTTGCACCTTTTTGCAAGCCCAGCCCTGGGACTCGTGCGTGTCCCTTTGAGCAGTGCCCGGGTGGGTGAACTTGAGCAGAAGAGGCTCGTCGGGCTTCTTGAGATGAGGAATTGGCCACGAACGAATGCTCAACGAGGAGGAGGAAAAGCAGGGGAAAAGGTGGAAAACCTTAATGGATGAAATCATTAAAGTGAGCACGTGCAACGTGTAAATGCATCGCTTCTTGTCTGAGTTGAGTTGTGGTGCCATAATCACCATCAGATCCCTTCTCTACCCTTTAATTTTCAGTTTCTTTTACCTCCTGGCGTCTTATATGGGAATAGGGGTGCAGACCCTATTAGGCCAGGCTGAATGAGCAGAAGCAAGCTTCAATAAGCGAAAAACCCAGCCCTTCAAGTGTTTTTTTGTGCATAAAAACTGCTTGCCCATGATACAGGCTAGTTCCTTTGGGACTTTTCCGACATGGATTCACGTTCCTTGACAATAAGGTCAACGCTGATAAACCCTATTTAAGGAAACCCAACTTTTCTGCATAACCTTACTCATCTGGAAGCCGGCCAGGTCGATGGCTCTGAAATTCAGAGGGAAATTTGAAGGGTTATTACTCAGCTGATGCTTCGGGATCCGTGGCTGGAAATTCCCTGCGCTGCGCTGGGTGAATAATGCTCAATCCATCCTTCCGTGGGGGGTTTCTTAATTAAGAAATTTTTTATTGTAATTAAGATTTTTTGGGTTGCTCAAAAAACTGACGGATCTGTGGGGTGAGGATCTCCTTCTCGTTAACATCTGCAGATTTTATGGCAGAGGAGGATTGTTTCGGTGTGGCTCCAGCTAAGCTCGAGTGGCCTTTCTCTTGGGAATTTGCTCGGATTCATCTGTTTTCAGCCCAAAACAGGATAGGGGAAGATGTATGGAAAGGAGCAAAGAATCAACCAGATTTGCCTGAAGGTTTCATCTACATCTTACATCATTATTTTGTCTGAACTGCTTTGCAACCATTAGGACAGCTGGCTAAGGAGAAGTGAAACTAAGGATAAAAATCCGTACTTTATTTATCCCTTTTCCTTGTTTTTCGCCCTTATTACGAGTCAAATCAGAAGGAAGAGGTTTCAAATGCCTGCGCTCGGGCTGGGAAGTCAATGAGCTGTGTAATTTATGTTGGAATGCCAGCAGCCAAGCAGGCATAAAATTACAACTCGTTATTATTGCTGTCGGAGGAGCGAGGGCTTGGGTTTTTTTTGGGTCGTTACAGCCAAGTTTGGGTGAGGTTGTCCCCGGGAAGCTTTACCTGGTGCTGTGGGGCTGCCTGGTTATCTCAGGAGGGGAAGCCAGCAAAGAACGTGCTGTTCTTGTTCCCGAAAACGCTGCCAGGTCTTTCCCTTCCCCAGCACAGCCCTTGCATTGAATTTATTCTATCCCAACTCTTGCAGCTCGGAAACCGCCTGCGGGATGCAGCCGGAGCCTCCTGAGCCGCGTTACGCAGGGAAATGGTGGAGAAGCAACCCGCAGGCGGGTTTTTTTTGTTCAACCCACCTTAAAAAGCCGCGATGCTGGGGTGTTTCTGGGGGAATAGTGCCCGATGGAGGCTGCTCGCTGGAGCTGGGGTGGCGTGGAGGGACGGGGAAGGTTGTAAAGCATTCCCCGTGCGGGGCGCCTTGTTCCTCCGGAGACGCAGGCTGACCTTCGGGGGAACCCGGCTGAATGGAGGGGCCGTGACAAAGCAATCCCAAAAAGAAAACCAGGGGGAGGGGGACGCTACGTCGAGCACAGACCCCAGCCTCAGCCCTGCTTGTCATATGGGGCCACCCCAAATTTATTAGAGCTCAGGAATAGGGCCTGCCTCTTTATTTCTTCATTATTTTTTGATTTAATTAGGGCACAGCGGACCTTATAATTGGGGAAACTTGTCTGACCCAGCCGGGAGAGCATCACCTGCGGTCCCTAACTCCTGGAGGAAGGGCTTGCAGCCCCTGCTTTACTTCTAGGAAAAGGTTAACCAAGTAATTTCATGTAAATCTCCCACAGCTCGGGGCTCTTTGCTTTGTTTGCAGAGTCCTGCTGCTGCTGGATTGGAGCCACCAGGATGGGGTGGCCGCTGCTGGTGGGAGCAACGCTGGGAAAATGAAGTTTGTGCTCCTTTTTCTTTCATGTCCTCCTCGACAGGCTCACCAGCAAGGTCAGGTAATGATTGAACAAGGGCAGCTGTAGACTGCGTCCACCTGGCTGCTGGCCTCTGGGACTTGCTGGAGGCAAGAGACACAAAATGCAGCCTTACCCTGTTGTTGAGGAAAGCCTGGGATTGATTAACAGTGAGACTTCCATGATTTTTACAAAGCTCTTTATTTGTTTTTTTGTCTTAAGGCTTATAAAAAGTGTTACTCCGAACCAAAAATCTTTCAGTTTTTACATATGTACAGCACGAGAAATAAATAAGGTTCTGAAGTCGTACAAAAACCACAATATACAAACAGGGCTTTGAAGCCACTCTAAGGATGGCGTGGTGACAAGCCTCAGCTACTTACCAAAAGCTTCACTTATTGAAGCCTTTGCTTAAAACCATGGGAAAAAGAAAAAAAAAAAAAGATCTCCAAATGCGCTTGCTTTGGTTGGATTGAAGCTCTACAAGAAAAAAAACTGAGAGCTGCAGGCCTCGAAGGGCTTGCGAGGTCTTCAGAACTCAGTGCACCATGCGGCAACACCCTTTTCAGACTGTCTTTCTGCAGGCCGATCGTTCAGGAGTTGTTAGGCCGAGTCTCCTGCCGAAAATTAAGAGCAATAAATAAATAGTTCGCCCCGGACTCTGCTGCGGGCTGTCCGACTCAGAGCAAAGCCCAGCTCATCTGGCAATCCGAGCGGGGCGTTGGGGGCAGCGAAGGCAGGCTGTTGTCTGTTTGGCTCAGTTAAGTGCTTCGCCTAAAAATCAGGTCTGAATTCTGAAAGGAGGTCTTAATTACACGCCGGGACTAGAGCAGCAACGGAGCAGGGGCCAACAGGGTCTCAGTAGTCACGAGGAGTGGTGCCGAGCTCTCCTGAGAGGGTTCAGTTCGTTACCTTCCTCCTCTGCTGCGTTTGGTGGCAGGGCAGCTGCCTCTTGTGAGGGGATTAACACCTCAAAGCCTTGCTGGGGAGCAGCTGCCAGCACCACCAGCTGCCCTCAGCCCTGCAGCCAGGGCTAAATACGAGGAGGGGGGGGACGGAGCGCTGCCTTCAGACGAGGCGACAGGCACAGATCTCACCATCGGCCAGACACAGGACGGATTTTCAAGGCACGGCACGAGGTGAAGTCGCAGGACAGGGTGAAGTGGCGTTGTGCTGATTCCCACCCCTCCCCTAAAGAGCTCCTCACCCCTACAGAGCTCCTCGTGCTCGGTGGGTGCAGGTCTCACCTTCCCCCAGCCCCCAGCGCTATAGGATTCGCAGCAACGCCTACGCTAGACGCTCATTTGTTCTTGGCAGCTCTGTTACCAGCAGCCTGCTGAGCAGCTAGCACAATTATCTTCTCAGCTCCCCCGGCAGGCAGACCAGAAGATCATTGCTGAGGTTTTAAGATCTCATCTGTAGCTCTGGTTAGTGGGAGCAGGCAGGAAACGCAGCGTCTAACAGGTCAAGGTAAGGCTAAATGCATAAGCCAGGCTCCCCAGGGAAGGGAGGACGTAGTTCTAGTTATTCTAGGTCCATCAATGTCTCCTCGGTTTCTTCCACCTGATTCAAGAGGTTTTGTCTTGAAAAAGACATTTGCTTTAAGTGCTACCAAGCCAGGTTTTTGCCAGAGCATCCTTCCACTTCCGTGGTCCTCGTGCATCCTGGTCGCTCCGTGGTAAGTCTTCGGGAAAGTCTTCAGAGCGAGTTTGAGACAGGCCTGGGAAAAGCAACAAGAGGGGAAGAAATTAAAGAGAAATAGCAGCGAATTCCTGAGAAATTCCACGACACTGAGAACAGGTTTAAATGGAGGGTTGGCATTTGAGTTTGTCAAAAATAATCAAGAAATCCCTCTGCCCAGTAGCTATTCAGTGGGAACCTGAAGCCATCACGCACTCAAGAAGGTCGCAAACAAATTTTACAGGTCTTGACTCCAGGCTCTGCCTGTTCAGAGCCACTTGGGGTGGCCAAATCTTTCCAGGCTTGTGGCAGAGCAGCGAGTTCTCACGCAGGGTTTCCATTCACCGAATTGTTTGCTACCGTACACACAAACAGCCTGCTGGCTTCTGCCAGGCCTGGAGTGGTGCCAGCTCCTGTTTCTCAGCTGACTTGTGCAAAGCAAGATTAGCAGAGCTGGAGATGAAGCAGGAGGAGCCACTAGTGCAGCCCAAACAGAAGCAAGAGGTTTCTCTGCAGCTCGAGGTCTTCCATCAGGCTGAGGTGATGTTTGGGACGCTCCCCTCCACCCCTAACTTTCCTCTCCTCTGTTTTATAGGATAGTAGCATTTATGTTACAGGGTAGCAGCATTTAATAGGTGCACCTAATTAGCTCTCCACTACTACTGCAAGGATCTTGGTGGATAGCTGCTTTTCCCTACCTTTTTTTCCAGTCGTCTGCGCACTTGACAAACCAGAGCTCTTTGCCAGGAGATATGCGGGTCAGCTGCGAGTCCTCTACACAGAAAGCAAACCTAGGAGGAAGAATCAGAAGTCAAGAGAAGGAACCTGTCGTCTCCGTGGTCAAAAAACAAGATGTAATATGGACAGCAGGTAATTCTAGGGCAAGTTGTTTGGTTTGACATCTCTGGACCATCTTGATATATCAGTACCTCCTCAAACGGAGGAGGCGATGTTTCCTTTCCGACTTTCAGATTCCACTTCATGGAATGGAAATGGAAAATGGAATGGAAAATACTACCCAAAGGATTCTTTAGGTATTATTTTAATCGCCTTGAAGTAGGCCAACTCAGTCCCCAAAGGCAGGGGAGACTGTTACAGGGTCGAAATAAAGGGAAAGAACATCTCAGAGCTGATCTGCAGTGACTTAAAATCTGGTTTGTGGCCTCATGCTGGCCAGCAACCCACTCCCCTCGTACCACGAAGGTGCATGAGGTGATAACAAGGAAGATGAGGCGTTCAGACTACCAGATAAGTTCAAAAACACTTTTTTTTTGCTGCTAGATTCTGAAAAATCGCCCCTTTTGAGTGACGTTTCGAGCTAGGTGTGTGAGGCTGCCTGTTTGCTCCTACCTCTGCTGCGTCTCCCCCGATTTCACGCGTATCCGCCTGATGTGCAGTTCCTGGGCAGCCTTGGCAGGCCGGTACCAGTAACTCTTCAGCTCCTTCCACAGATCGTACCAGGACTGCGACGTGCCCTCCCAGGTGAGCTTGATTTTTAACAGCTCCCCCATGTCCTCTTCAGTATAGACCAGGAAGGTGTTGGTAGCATTGAGGCCGATTTGATCGAGCCTGGAATTAAAGCAGAGAATCAACATTTCTCCCTTATGGAAGCAGGCCAGATGCTTATTCATCCCCTTGCAAGAGGTTAAACAGAGCCTCCGCAGCTTATCAGCTGCTCCACAGTCACCTGCCCCCGGTTAATTGCTGATTGCACTGCAGGAAGGGAGCTTGGGTGGCTGGTTCAGTCCAACGCATCACAAATTCGGCTGCTCAGCCAGCTTTCCATAGCTGAAGGGTGAATTTCACACCTCGGCTCTTTCTGGGAGAGGCTAGAGGAGGTCAACAACACCTCCAGAGATCCAAGTGCTCTCAGACTACCCAGATGGTGGAAGGAGAAAGCAAAATGCTTCACCAACAAGCCCCAAAGGCCAATACATAGAGAACTGGGCACAATTTACTTCATCAGCAATCAAGTTCCCAGCTGAAAAGCTCCTGAATGGTGAAGTGGGGCTGCAAGGCACAGCTGCAGTGCTGGGGTTAGCAGAGGAAAAAAAAAAAAGCCACCTTGCCCAGCCCCTGGTTAGATCAGCTTACTTACATCTCCAAGGAGAGGGGCTCGGAGTCCCCGTTGGTGCCATGCAGGGTGACAGAGAAAGTGGGGTCAGCCTCTGCCGAGCCTTTGTAGCTGAAGACGTGCATTTTCATCTGGTAATGGTAGACTGGAGGGAAAGAAGAGGAACACACATTGAGCCAGCTGTGTGAGCTGAAAATACCGCTCAGAATTACTCTGTGAAGTAGCGTTGGCTGGCAAAAGCCAGACCCTTTCCTTACTGAGACATCACTGATTTATTTTATTTTTTTTTTAAGAGCAAAACCAAATCAACCTACGGGATTTCAGGTGCACCCCGCGCTTCCCCTCCTAGAAATCAGCCTTGGCTCTTTCAAGAGAGAGGCAGCCTACCTTTGAAGGGCATGTCAGCTCTTGTTTTTAAGTACATCTTGCTGTTCCTTTTGTTCCGCGTTCTCCTGGCGTTGTAGCCGATGCCGCTGCAGCGGTTCTTCCGGCAGCTCAGGCAGATTCCCTTCTTGAAGCGACTGGAATCAGTACATTGAAACGCGAAGCTTTGTTTATCTTGGTTCACGAGGGAGTCCACAAACAGGTGCACAGACCGCTCGTGCTCACATTTAACCACTTCACCAAGTGCTAGAGGAGCAGAGCGGCAAGGGATACATTTTGTTTAAGTACTTGTCACCCCAGCAGCTGGTAAAGACACAGCGAGCAACAGCTTTTTCAGCTGAACGAGGCCAAACTGGACTTTTTTTTTTGTTGGAAGAGCAGCAATTCGAGAGGTTAGTGCTAGATTCCTGAAGAGGATGGGTCGCTTAGGGCTTTATAGGGGATTCCAGAGGCAGCACGGGACAGCCACAGGTTATGATGAGGTGTTAGTAAGTGTTATTCGGAGCTAAAAGCAAGTCTAGTTTCCAAGGGTACAGACAGTTTAGGAGGGGAAAAAAGTCATTTCCTCTGCTCTTGTAAAAATCAACTCATCCCCCAGCATCAGCCCAAGTCTATTTGTCAGCAGCCTAGAGGTTAAATAAGTGATGAGGAACTTACTCCCGTAGGCAATCGCTCCCAAGACATCGCTTAATCCACAGCCGGGCTGGAAGTCTCCCCCGTTGGGGTAGATGTCAACGTGGCCTACGGGCATCTGGATCCCAATGCTAACCCCCAGCGTCTCCCTCGTGTAGGTGTGCAGGACGTCCACGAAGCCGGCATCGTCAGGGGAGAGGCGCTTGCTGGGGTCCACTCCTTCAAACATGGGGCCGGCTGGATCCAAGCCTGGCGTAGCAGGTAAGAAATTGGGTTATTTCACACGGAATCAGCAAGAATTTGATGCCGGGAGGCCTCCCGGCCAGCTGCTGCACAGCCAGACCCTGCCCCGTTGCAGATACTGCCCCCCAGGAGCCCTTCACCATGGGTTCACAAAGAAACAGATGAAGATATCCCATAAAAGTCTTGGGGCGACACCATCTAGGCTGCTCCATTTCCAGCAATTACATCCAACAGGCAACCTGGAGCCATCAATCCGTGCCAGGTCAGTGACAAAACGTTTCAGAGGTGGCAGAAGACTGCAGACCAGAAGAGGTCTAGCACCCCACAGGGACTGCTGGCAGCCAAAGCTGCCTTGGCTTCCATTTAGCTTATTTTCAGCCTGGCCATGTGGAGGGACTAATAGGGGTTTAAGCAGCAGCCAGGTCATTTTTACATCTGAGATCCCATCAGGGCTTTGAGTCTGTTACCTCTGAGCCTCACTCACAGCCTTAAATTGGGGAACAGCTCAGGTGCTTAACTTGTTTGGTGCTTTTCCTGCTTTACCCATCGATATTTTTTTATTAGGCTGAGGAACTCACTGCCAATGTCGGATTTAAACCCTTAAAGCTCTCTTCTATCACATCCTAAGTTATTACACACTGAAATCTGTTTCTCTCTGAAGTACGAAGCATCCTGTCCAAGATGCTGTCAGAATGTGGAGTTGATTTCTTTTTGACCAAGCATCCCGTGGGACAAACTGGACCCAGGGGAGCTCACCCTCATTAGTTTGAGCTAGGATTACAGAATCAGTAACACTCACAGGCTTCAGATTTGGATAGCAAGGGCCTGAGCTGGACTCATTTTGAGCCCACATTTAAGTTCAGAAGTGTTCAAGATCAATGGGTCCACAGATTTTTTCACCGACACCCCCCACACTTCGATTTTTGCAGCTCAAAATTAAAACGGTTTCATGTGGAAAGAGAGCCGTGCCCCACACCGCAGCCACAGGTAGGAAGCTTGTCATTTCTGACGACACCAGCCCGAAACATCACAGCAAAACGAGACGAGGCTTTTCGGGGAAGCCTGCTGCCCCTGTTAGAGGTGAGAGGCTGCTTACAGAGCCACTTGCCTGTAATTCTGCCGATCGTCCCATGGACGTGGTTGCCAGCGAAGCCAGCGACGTGGGCGCCCAGGCTGTACCCGATCAGGTGGACGTTCTCAAGCTTAAAAAGAGGATTTTCCTGTGAAGGAAAAAGAAATAATCCGAGCTGACCCAAGCAGCATCTCCCAGGTAAGCACTGCAGCGAGGCGTTGCTCCACTACACCTCGGGGTCGGGATTACACCAGCTCCTTCCCTTGCTCGTGAGCATCGGGGCTGGCGTAAACTCGGCTCCCTTGTGCAAGAATCCCTCGTGGAGGGTTGCCACAGCCCCCGTTCCCTCTCACCCTACCTGTAACCAGTCGAGGAGCCGGGCTATGCTTCTCCCCACCACCTGCGTGTTGTTCACCGCGTCCGTGTAGAGCTGGTGGGCCAGCGAGAGCCAGTCCACCACCACCACGTTGGCCTCCTTCTCCCGCTCCTGCAGGGCGGCCACCAGGCTGCCCAGCCACGTCTCGAACATGCCGCTCATCTGGGGGAGAGAGCGGGGTCAGAAGCTGGATTTTAGGGCCCCCATTAAGCATTCTGGGAAGTTTTCATCTAGGATATGCGTCCTGCCCTGATATAGGCTTCTCTGCAAACCCCATTACAGCGTGCTTATGGGGTAGGACGGCCAGATTTTGACAGATCCTGGCTGTAATTAGCCACCCTGCCTCTTAGGGTGGCCACCTTATCGCTCGTTCCTCAACAATTTGAGGAAACCTGATGGTTTGCAACACGGTTTTTCAGTCCTGGAACTGAAGAGTCCCCAAGCAGCCCAGAAAAGGCAGGAGGGGAAAGCTTGGCAGGCTTCATCTGCCCTCTGCTGCTTCATTGAGGAGAGCGAATAAGAGATACGGAGCTACACGTGTCCCAACTACCACCTTTATGGGGTTAGTCCCATTTTAAGGGGATCAAAGCAGAAAAAGCACTGAATTGTGCTCACCCCATGAGGCACGGAGCCATATGGCACAGGTGCACTTGGAGATTTGGGGACTCCTTAAGCAACCCCTACCCCACGGTACGGGACTCCTGAGGGGTGGCAGCACCCGGTAGGGTGGCAGCTGTCCATAGGGTCACATCCCCTTGTCCCCCCTCGCCCCCTGGCCCTATATAGGGTCCCCTTTAGGGCTCACCGTCCAGCCGTGGATGATGAAGAAGCTCTTGGCGGTGGCGTTGAAGCCGCACTCCTGCAGGCTCCCCTCCCGCCCCAGGGCCAGCGGGCAGCCTTCGGCCTCGGAGGCCGAGTGGAGGCTGAACCTCACCCGTGGCGACAGAGGGGTCGGCGATACTGTCGGCGACATGGGTGGCGACATGGGTGGCGATAGGGGCGACCCCCTCCCTCCTCGTCCTCCCTCGTCCCCGCCTCGGCCCCTGTGGGGTCCCCCCTCAGCAGTGAGGCCGGTGCTGAGGAGGAGGAAGGTGAGGAAGAGGAGGAGGAGGCTGCTCATGGCCGAGGCAGGGGGTCGAGGCTGTGGGGTTGAGGCAGGGGCCGGCCGGGAGCCGCTCTTATAAGGGGCCGCCTGTGGGGCGGCGCTGGGGGCCGCCCTTTAAGGGGCCGGTCCCATAGGGCACCCCCCTCCCCTCCCTTCCCAGTGACGTTTATGGGGTGGGAGGGGGCTCGGGGACACCTATAGGGACACCTATAGGGATAGGGACACCTATAGGGGGGTGATGCTTATAGGGCGGTGACGCTTATAGGGCCGCGGAGGTGGAGAGGGGGTGAGGGGCGCCCATGGGACACGCGTGGGGTGGGCTGGGGGGCGACCGGGGACCTGCTCTGGGATAAGAACCACACACCTCTTTTTTCCCCTTCTTTTCCCCCCATTTTCCCTCCTTCTTCCCTCCCTTTTCCCCCCTTTTCCCCCTCTTTTTCCCTCCCTTTCCTCTCTTTTTCCCTTATTTCCCCCCCTTTTTCCCCTTTTTTCCCCTCCTTTCCTCCCCCTTTTCCCACCTTTCCCCCCTTCTCCCTCTTTTTTCCCCCTTTTTTTCCCCCCTTTCCTTTCCCTTTCCCCCCATTTCCCCCTCTTTCCCCCCTCTTTTCCCCCCTTTTTCCCTCCTTTTCCCCCTCCTTTCCCCCTTTTCCCCCTCCATACCCCCTTTTTCCCTCCCTTTCCTCCCTTTTCCCCTTATTTCCCCCCTTTCCCCCCCTTTTCCCCTCTTTTCCTCCCCTTTCCCCCTTTATTCCCCCCTTTTCCCCCCCCTTTTCTTCCCCTTTTCCCCCCCTTTCCCCCTCCTTTCCCCCTTTTTTCCATCCCTTTCTTCCCTTATTTCCCCTTTTTCCCCCCTTTTCCCCTCCTTTTCTCCCCCTTTCCCCCCTTTATTTCCCCCTCTTCCCCCTTTATTTCCCTCTTTCTCCCCCCTTTCCCCCCTTTTTCCCCCTCTTTCCCCCCCCTTTCCCCTCTTTTTCCCTCCCTTTCCTCCCTTTTTCCCTTATTCCCCACTTTTTTCCCCCTTTTTCCCCTCCTTTCCCTCCCTTCCCCCCTTTTTTCCCTCCCTTCCCCCCTTTTCCCCCTTCTCCCTCTCCTTTCCCCCTTTTCCCCCTCCTTTCTCCTCTTTTTCCCTCCTTTTCCTCCCTTTTTCCCTTATTCCCCCCTTTTTCCCCCCTTTTCCCCTCCTTTTCCCCCTCCCTTCCCCCCTTTTCCCCCTCCCTTCCCCCCTTTTCCCCCTCCCTTCCCCCCTTTTCCCCCTCCCTTCCCCCCTTTTCCCCCTCCCTTCCCCCCTTTTCCCCCTCCCTTCCCCCCTTTTCCCCCTCCTTTCCCCCCTTTTCCCCCTCCTTTCCCCCCCTTTTCCCCCTCCTTTTCTCCTTTTTCCTGCTCCTTTCCCCCTTTTTCCCCTCTTTCCCCCCTTCTTCCCTCCCTTTCCCCCCTCTTTTCCCCCCCTCTTTCCCCCCCCTTTTTCCCCTCTTTCCCCCCTTTTTCCCCTCTTTCCCCCCCTTTTCCCCCTCTTTCCCCCCCTTTTCCCCCTCTTTCCCCCCTTTTCCCCCTCCTTTCCCCCTTTATCCCCTCCTTTCCCCCCTTTTTTCCCTCCTTTCCCCTCTTTTCCCTCCCCTTTCCCCCCTTTTCCCCCTCCTTTCCCCCAAAAAGATGCTCAATCCAAAGCTCGAGCCGGCCATTTTAGGCCATTTATATGCATTATTAATCCCACCCTGGACACCTTTATTCTGCGGGCATGAAAACGGGGCGAGAGCGGGTCTCATATCTTCATTTCACACCCATCCTTCACCCTGCTGACCCTAAAGCTCTGACCCTACAGCTCCGGCCCTACACCCTTTGAAGCACGGCCCCTCGACGAGGGCCCTCGAAGCGGCGCGAGGCTCCGTAGGCCTCTCTGGCTCTGCTTGCTCCCTGCTAATCTCCACCGGGTTATGAAACCACCTCACATGCTCCCACAGCGTCACCCATATCTCCGGGGACCTCTCTTTGTCCCCTCGCATCCTTCCGAACCCATTTCTTACACCACAGCCTTAGGATCCCCGGCCCCAAAGGACCGGAGGGAAAATAAAAACGCTTCAGCTGCCTCTCCGGTCACCATCTTGACTCCGAACGGTCCCTTTGGTTGTAGTTTTACTCAACCACCGAGCCCCCGGCGCGTAATCCCGAGCTGAATGCCTTTGATTGTGAGGGAATATTTACAGCTCAGCCTGCCAGCGGCCCTACAAAGCCGCCCCGGGCCTCCTGTCCCACATTAAATCCCCTGGCATCTGGGCCTGGGGGGTCTTAGCGAGCACGTGCTCTCCTGGCCGAGCTGTATGGGCGGCCACGGTGGGCCTGGAGGGGTAAATCCCCGCATTCCTGCCGAACCCTAATTCCTCTCGGCGTTGGGAACGGGATGGTTCGTACCTGCCTCCGGCCATCTCCAACGGGGGGAGGTTGCCAGAAGGCTTTGATCCCAAATTGGCCGCCCTCTCCCTCCCTGGCAGGTCCCCATCGTCAAGGACAAACTCTTCCCGCTCCCTTTGTGTTCTCCCAGATGTGCTTGAGCAACGTGATGTGGTTTCTTTGATGACTTTTATCTCTTTTTCTCTCTTTTTCTCTCTTCTCCGTGTATCAATCTCATCCTGATCATACGTGGGACGTTACAGCACCTCCAGCCACAGCACGAGCACGGGTTGGAAGCCAGCCCCCGCATCGACACCTCTGCAACCAGCAAAACGAAAAATAAATAAATAAAACCACCTCATTTTTTTGGGTAATTGAACCCTTTTGCCATGCATGCATTCCCTCCCTGTTACAGCCGGGCTGGAGCTGCTGCAGAGTCCGGAGAAGAGGAATTTGGGGTTGATGTGCGGAGAGGGTATCCTCATCCACGCGCTTATTCCCTTAAATTTGCAGATTTTGCATAAACGTGGCCAAATCTGGAGGGGAAGCGTGGTCAGTAAATGTCCTCAGAGCTCAGATTGAAAGGGGACGTGGTTGCCCAGCTCCCAAATGCCTTCCTAGCCCCCAAAATGCCTTCCTAGCCCCCAAAACACCTGCCTTGCCCCCAGCAGCAGCAGCCTGGAGGGCTCTTCGGGACCACCGCGCGGTGATCGCCCTCTAAAAGACCCCAAAGCAGAATAATGGGAAAACTTCCCAGCCTATATCCCGTCCCAGCCGTCCAGAGCTTGGTTTTGAGCGTTCCCAAATCCATCGCTTAGACGTAGAGCTCAGCGATACGGTTTAGTGGAGGACTTGGTGGTGTTCCTGAAAGCCAGGAACAAGCAGTCACGGCCCTGCACGACCTGCGTAAATGCTTCGCTGGCAGGGAACGCGTCGAATAAACACCGACTTCGGCTACAAGGTTATTCAGTCGCACAGGAGGTTTGTTTTACCGCTGATTTCCCCCTATCTGGGCGTGCAGGGGTGGATGAACCCGTCACTCTTGGCTGAGCCGCCAGCAATCATCGAGTCTTACAGCCTCGCCTATTGATGTGTCCTTTTGCCCGTGCTCCTGGCAGGTCCCCACTTTGTTTTATAAAAAAAAAAACACATGAATACATCATTATATTTAACTTACATTTATTATACAATACGTATTTTATATCTATATTTAAACACATGCATGCATAAGGCATATTATAGAGCTCAGGGAGAAGGCGCGGGCAGCTGTGGGAAGGCTGCGAAGCCTTCAGCACTTTCCAGCTCCGGCGTTCAAGCTGGTTTCGATTTAAAACAGGTACTGGGTGCTTTTTGCCTTCAGGTTTTTCTGCTTAACCTTTAGGGCAAGCGAGCTGTTTGTATGGATTTCTGTGAAAGAAATTTTTGGGCTCCACAAGCCGCGGCTGTAAGGTAAATGCCAAGGACCAAGCAGGACGGGTAGGAATATCTTTGCCCCTTGTGGTTAGGATGTGGCTTCGGATTCGACTGATGAATGACCCCGGGGTGATTCCCATCGCGCTTATTTTTCACATCTCCCTTCCAGCTTTCTCTCAATGGCCCGTTGCTCCTGGGCTCTGCTGCTGAGCAGCTGCCTGTAAAGGTGCTGCCCATGGTTTCCTTCCCATGGAGAGCAAAAGTAACGATGGAGAGTTGCACTCAGGCTGGCCGTGAGTGGAGATTCCTGCAGTGGAAGTGCTTGAGGACCTCAGTTTTTGCTCAGTTTTAATCTATTACATCTGGACGCTTAGTGTTCCTGGAAACATCACCATTTCTGTTCCACAGAAAAAGAAACCGAGACACTAAGGAAGTGTCGAAACCCGTCTCTGAGAGATCTTCTTCCATTTTTACTGTTCCTCAAAGTCATGAGTCTCTTTTTCTCTAGTAATCCTTGGCTTAGAAAGGCTGTTGCGTGTGTATTTTGACAAGGCTCATCCTCCTTCGCATTGGCTTCTATTTATTTATTGTTTTCCACAGGAACCTCGTATATAAAATGAAGAAATAATATCTGCCCATACCCCAGCAGTGCTGCGAGGTTTCCCTGCTTTGAGGTCGGTCCTGAACGAGTTACTCGGAGACATTGAGGCTGTAAGAAAAGATGCAGAAAGCATCTCCTCGACAGCAAAGTCAAAGGAACCTTTTAAGGCAGGTGAAGGGGGAACTGTGGTTAAAATTACGGCTCTGCGCTTTCCGCCCGTGTAAATATTTGCGATAGCTCAAATATTTTCCGCATCTCATCTGGGCGAAATCCTAGCCTCAAAGCTGTGGAGTTTATTAGTGTTAAAGAAGAGATCTGAAAATATCCCAGTGGTCCGAGCATTCACGTGGGCAGTAGGATCTTGCTCTGCCTGCTTAATCTAAACAGAGTTTAACCCGGACCTCTCTCACACCAGGGATGTGCCTGGACAGCAGATCAACGTTTTTTGTATTGCTTTTTTATTCTTCCACTCCATCTAATTTTTCTTCTAAGCGTTTTGCTGTAGCTGGGTACCACTTTCAGGAGATGTTTTCGTTTTACTGCAAAGCTGCTTGGTCGACTTCCCGAGCAAACACAAACTACAACGAGAAATGCATTTTCCATTAACACATAAAGGTTCGATTTTTATATATATATATATATATAATGCTGCAATAAATACTAGTTGTGATCCATAAATATGAATCTTTTGGTTTTTTCTCTCATGCTATGTGGTGTCCCTGCTCTCTAGTCTAATCCTAGCCTGCCATCTAGCTGCAGCACTTGGCCTTGCTTCAGCCTCACCGAATTGATCTCCCAACACTGGCCTTGGCCTGAGGGTTAGAAAAATTGGTTTGTCTGGGTCTTTTTTTTAATAAATAAAGTGTCTTATTTTAATAAAACAGGTGTCTTCCCTGCATAGCCAGGAAGCTGCCAGGGCAATTTTGCAATTGCTTCAGTCGCGAATCTGCCTCTCCACGCAGCCCATCTCACCCCCTTCTTGTTGTCCTGGTTATGGGGCAAAGGCACCGGCAGAAGCTCCCAGATGTGAAATAGGGTTAAGGACAGTGGGAATTACCCAAATGTGCTACAGACGGACTGAGGGGATTAACTTCCCTGGCCCTTCGGTGCCACTCGCCCCACAATAGGCAAAGGACCTGCATGGTTCCTGAAACAGGGCGGCCATGGATGTAGAATCCTAAAATCATTAGGGTTTGAAGGGACTTCCAAGATCATCTGGTCCAGCCATCACCCTACAACCAATGTCACCACTAAACCACGTCCCTAAACACCACGTCCAACCTCTCCTTGAACACCCTTAGGGACGGTGACCCCACCACCTCCCTGGGCAACCCGTCCCTGTGTCTATCGACACTTTCTGACAGAAAATCTCCTCATTTCCATCCTGAACCTCCCCTGGCACCACTTGAGGCCATTCCCTCTGGTCCTATCGCTAGTTATGGGTGAGAAGAGGCCGACCCCAGCTCCCCACACCTTCCTTTCAGGGAGTTGTAGAAAGCAATGGGGTCTCTAAGGTCTTTGGGAAGAGCAATAAAACTTCCCCTTCTCCAGATTAAACACCCCCAGCTCCTCACAGGACTTGTGCTCCAGACCCTTCACCTCTATCTCTGGACACGTCCCAGGACATTATGTCCCTCTTGTACCCAGGGGTGCAAATATGTACAAATATATACAAATATATACATTTTTATTTGGTCATTTGGGGAATTTTGGACCTTCCACTGTCCCTTTACCCTTTTAACCTCCTCCCCACCGTTATGCCAGCACGATCCCTTTAGGATCCGCAGGACTGACGGGATTTTTCACTGCAAAACCCTAATTTTTAACCCTCACAAACGGGACGGGAGGGGCGGGCTGGGCGTTGGGGCGAGGCTCCGCACCCACAGGTGCTCGGCCACCGGGTTCAGGCTCCTTGTGGACCTCAAACAGCGTTTGGACCCCGCTCTCAGCCACTCTCTCTGTGTTATCGTGTGGTGCACGGCTCTGTCGCGACAGCCGATGCCACGACAGAGCTGAGGGACCCCGCGCGTTTTCTCGCGAGAGCGGCCCCACCGCCCTCCTCCGCCTCCCGCCCGGCGCCGCCCTTCCTCTTCCCCGCCGCCTCCCTGAGGTGAGGGCTCATCGTCCGCCATCATCCGCCGCCATCCGGCATCATCCGAGCCCGAACAGCTCGGGGAGGCCATGAGGGGCCTCGGGGGAGGCTCGGGCTCGCTGCCGCCATCGATGTTTGTGGCGCTGGTGCCGCAGATGGCGGAGCGCGGAGGTGCCGGGGCTGTGAGGGGGGAGCGGGCCCTGAGGCAGCGGGGAGGGAAGAAGGGGGGGGACACACGTTTTCTTAA